>NC_090935.1:735855458-737155835 GCF_040938575.1 Ambystoma mexicanum | reverse complement strand
AAGCATCCATGAAGGTTGCATTGTATGTCAGTGGTCTGTATACCAGTATTAATTTGAGGTTTGTTTTGGGGTTTGTTGATAGGCAAAGTATTAGGGATTCACAATTTGTGATGCTTAATGGGTCTACGGTTTTGATTTTCAGGTGTTTCTTGTGTGCTTTTGCCAGTCCTCTTTCGTTTTTCCTGTTTGCTTGTGAACACTTGAAGTTCTCAGGGTTGCAGTTATGGAGTGTGATTTAGTAATTGTCGTGTGGCTATGTTTCGGTTATGAATAAGATTTTGATACATCTGTCGGACAGGAGGTTGTAGATCTTGGTGGCATGTTTGGACATTGACCTGGCCTTGATTAGATTGCAGTGGACCTTGTTGAGTGGTTAGGTTTGTTTTTTGATCCTTGTATTCTCTTGCAGATGTTAATTCAGAGTTGTTGTCACAGATAGCTAGGGGTTCAGTGGAGGCTACTTCGGCGCTGAGGTGGTCTGTTAGATTGATAGTTGCATTGGTGAATTTTCCCACTTCATCATCTTTGGTGTTTTGATGTTGTTGCTGCTGATGCCCTTGTGTTTTTGTGATGTATCGAGTAAGGGCATTGTTATATTACCTTTCTCTTCTTGGGTCCTCGTTTCTTTTTTTTGTGGGGTTCCAATAGGTTCTCAGTGTGTCTGGATGGGTTGGGGGCATTGAAGTGTTGAGGTTCTGTTGTTATTGCGAGGTACAGTGTAAGGTGTAAGGATTTTTCTCTTATGATGTTTGTTCTGTTGATAGTAGTGTTTGTTGGTGTTTGTTCTGTATTTGTGATGGTTTCTACTGGAAGAGTGTGAGCGTGTGGGTCTGTTCAGATTGGTCCTTGTTCCAATTCTCTTTGGTGGTATCCAGTTTTATGTTGGGGCATTTTGTGGTTTGGGTAAGGATGTTAAAGGGGCAGTAGCCCACCTGTAGGGCAGGGATGTCATTTCAACAAAATGCCACGGGTGGCGGAAGTGACATCACATGTGCCTGTATCTCTGATGACATCACAGGAAGTGATATAATTTGACCCCACAGCCAGGTGACATCATAGGAAGCGATGGAACATGACCATTTACCCCTTGACAAAACAGGAAGTGGCATCACATAGCATTGTTTCTGAGCACACTATGAAAAATATGGCTACAATATTGCTGTAACATGGTATACATTTCATACAAGAATGGATCACCATATGTATCGGCAGAAAAAAAACTGCAACTTGCGAAAAGCAAAATACATAGTCCGAAATGGATGCTTATTCTACTCTAAATGCTTCTTGGAGGATTTTGTCTGCATTGTGAATTTGAGGTATTTAAGAACAGACTAAATCAGTCACTCGCCCCCTGAAGTGTGCCTTATATATAGCTTTAATGAGTATGGAATTATTGTATGGAATTCCAGGAAGACAAATAGTTCAAATAGCCACATGGCATTGGCCACAGCCCAGGAGCTTCACATTGTAAACAAAAAAAAAGGTTTTACTTAGGGGTAGCAAGGGAGATCTCAGGGGTCACAACTGCGACCCCTGCTGACCCCTAAATGATGTCCCTGCTGTAGGGCATTATGTTTGGATAGTTTTGAGTTTCATCCTCTTGTGTTTTGATAGCTCGATGCCCTTTGAGGGTGGCTGTCCCGTTAGTAAGTAGATTCAGGTGTTCTTTTATCTCTGGGTTTACTGTCTAGGTGTGGCACTATGCTTTGGGTGGGGTAACACAGATGGATATGTGAGGTCAACTACAGGATCATGGTTAATTTGGGTAGTGACCCAGCTATAGTTATTAGCTTTCACCAAAGTCTGGGTGTTCCTGGGTAACGGGAGGGCCTACGGTTCAGTGACAATGGGCAATGAGATAATAAACCTAGGATTGAGATTCCTAAACATTGGGAGAAAGGCATAGGTTGCACAAAGTCACAGGCAATCACAGAATGACACACACATTTGAGACTCATAGACAGCAGAAGAGAGAACTAGGTTCCACAAAATGGCAGGCAGTGAAAAAAACGACACCCAAATTTGAGATTCCAAGACATTGGGAGAGAGGCCTAGGTTTCACCAAGTGGCAGGCAGTGATAAATTACACCCAGATTTCTGATTCCTGGATAGTGGGAGAAAAGGCCAAGGTTTCACTAAAATGGCAGGCAGTGGCACAATTACATCCACATTTGAGATTCCTGGATGGTAGGAGAAAAGGCCTAGGTTTCACAAAATGGCAGGCAGTGCCAGAATTGCATCCACATTTGAGATTCCTGGATAGTGGGAGAAAAAAACCTAGGTTTCACAATACAATAGATACTTCAATGTAAGCATGAAGATGTCCTGGGAGGGTATGTTTAATGATCAAATTACTTATTGCAGGAGGCTGTAGCAGTTAAACAGTAGTACTCCCTACCTTGTCAGTTGACACAGGCTGACAGCTGTGCCCTCCTCTTTCGGAATGCGTGGATACTGTCCAAGGTGCCTGTGCTTTCACGTCTAGGTGCGAGCAGGGAACTTGTTGGCAGCTGCTTTGGGAATAGGCGTGGCTTACCACTGAGTTCGGGTGAAGGGTCGCGAGCGCTGCTTTACCTGTTGCTTGATCTCGTCATGGTGTCACATCCGGGCAGAGCAGCAGGAGGTGCAGTCAGTGCTCAGGTACCAAAAAATATGTTGGTGGAGTTTGGGGTTAGGTTTTGGTGCTAGTGATTGGGGATTATACTTTTAGTGGTTGGCAGCCTGCTTGCCCTGCAGACACCTGAAGGGGCTGCCCTTTGCCTTGGGTCCCTTAGCCACAGAGTATTCCCAGGCAGAAAGGACTGCCCTGAAAGTGATGCTCTAAGTAGGACGCCTACCCAGTCGGGGGTGTGGGCAGGACGCCAGGCAGTGAGAACAACACAGAAGGGCAGGCTAGGAGCACTCACAGCATGGATGCAATCAAGATTTACAGCAAAATGCACAATTAAAAAATAGTAATACCAGGGTGCCAGGAGGCCTCACCTCAGTGCCATCAGGGACCAACAGTGGCATGCTGGAGGTGGCGAACGAGGGACTAGGTACCCGTTCGAAATGGAAACAGAGTTAGCCAATCAGGGAGGGGCAGGACATGAGGCGGGGATAACTACACAGAAGGGCAGGCAAGGAGCACACACAGCGCAGATGCAATCAAGAATTACATAAAATGGACAGTTTTAAAATAGTAGTAAGACTAGGGGGCCAGGAGGTCTCACCGCACTGCTGTCAGGGAGCAAATGTGGCATGCTGGTGGGCATGCAAGGTGCGCACACATCATGGATGCAATCAAGTTTGACCTAAAATGCACTATTTCAAAATAGCAAGTCCCGGGTGCCAGGAGGCCTCACGGCAGCGCTGCCATGGACCAAAAGTGGCATGCTGTAGGTGGCGAACGAGGGACTAGGTCCCTGTTCAAAATGGAAACAGAGTTAGACAATTGGGGAGGCGGCAGGACATGAGGCAGGGAGAACAACACGTAAGGGCAGGCAAGGAGTACACACAGCGCAGCGCAGATGCAATCAAGATTTACCTAAAATGCACAATTTTAAAATAGTAAGACCGGGGTGACAGGATGCCTCACCTCCGCCCCAAGGCACCAAAAATGGCATGCTGATGGTGGCGAAGGAGGGCCTAGGTCCCAGTTCGAAAAAGAAACAGAGTAAGCCAATCGGGGAGGGGCGGGACACCATGGAAGGGAATGCAAGGAGCGCACAGAGCGCGCATGCAATCAAGATTTACAACAAATTGCACAATTGCACAATTTTTAAATAATAAGACCAGGGTGCCAGGAGGCCTCGCCGTCGGGGACAAAAGTGTTGTGCTGGAGGTGGCAATTGAGGTACTCGGTCTCCCTTTAAAATGGAAACTGAGTTAGCCAATCGGAGGGGTGGGCGGGATACGAGGCAGGGAGAACAACCCGGAAGGGCAGGCAAGGAGTGCACACAGCACAGATCCAATCATGATTTACAACAAAATGCATAGTTTTAAAATAGTAAGACCGAGGTGCCAGGAGGCCTCACTTCAGTGCCGCTAGGGACCAAAGGTGGCATGCTGGAGGTGGCGAACGAGGGACTAGGTCCCCATTTGAATTGGAAACAGAGTTAGGCAATTGGGGAGGGAGTGGGACACGAGGCGGGGAGAACAATACAGTAGGGCAGGCAAGGAGCCCACACAGCACGGATGCAATCAAGATTTACAACAAAATGCACAATTTTAAAATAGTAAGACGCAGTGCCTGGAAGCCTCACCTCAGCGTCGTCAGGGACCAAAAATGGGGTGCAGGAGGTGGCTAACGAGGCACTAGGTGCCCGTTCGAAATGCAAACAGAGCTAGCCAATTGGCGGAGGGGGCGTGACATGAGGCAGGAAAAACAACACAGAAGGGCATGCAAGGAGCCCACGCAGCTCGGTTGCAATCAAGATTTACAACAAAATGCACAATTTTAAAATAGTAAGAGCGGGGTGCCAGGATGCCTCACCTCTGCGCCGTCAGGGACCAAAAGTGGTGTTATTGATTTCTGCATAACTTTCAAACAGAAAATAGAGCTGTTGCAGTAAATGAAGGAAAAGTTGACCCTAAAGCTGATGACTGGTTATGATTGCCAGAGATTTGACCCAACCTGAAAATATATACGGAAATAAGACACATCTCTAGTGGAATAGTAACTATCGATCCTAACTATCCATCCTATCCTGGAATTAGAGGGGTTATAGCAGGATCCAAGGGCTTTTCTCTTGTCATGGCTTAGTAAAGTTTCACTTGGTTGTTTCCAAGAAGCCTGTCTAAAAGAACCTGCTAAAAGATCCTGCCATTGATGGAATTTCTATATTTGTTCAAAAAGCAAAACAAGGCCCTAAAGGACATCCAGCTACTAATAGCCATTAATAAGGGATTAGAAACCAAAGCCACCATATGGGAAGGCAAACTATAGGGTCTCTAGGGAATGGTTTTACCTTTCCAAACCATTCGACTGTGAGAAAATTCTTGTTATACATATATGTAGAAATATCACATGAGAATAGGAAAATCAGTTTCTGGAATACTTAAATAGTCTGTTAAAACAATGGTTTGAGAGGGAGGGAAATAATCGAGAGATTTCAACGGGCAACTTAAATAGCATGTGCTTAAAGAATTACAGTGGTCATAACGATTTACAAATTGCCAACAAAAAGGGTGGAAGGAGAAAACTGACGAGCTGTAAGAGAATTTGATATGGCAGGGTAAATGGTGGAATGCAGTGGAATATGCATATTGTAAATGGTAACATTCAAGAAGACTCCCCTCCAGCAATTACATGGTAGAGCGATAACACACGTTCAATCATTGACTATATATTTGATATAGGGATTTATCTGCATACTGTAGCAGCATGACTGTAAAAAATTCTGCTCTAAGCGATCATTGCATGTACATATTAAAAATACATTTCCCAGGTGATGGAAGAGAGCTCATAGTTGGGCCTACGAAATGAACAGTTAGCTCTAAGAGAACTACAATTAGTAGAAAACCATATCTTAATGTCCAGGCCAACTGAAAAATAAAATCCTTATGGGAGGAGTTGGATTTGATTGGAAGATAAATTGTGTGCAAGCAGAGCACCATCTTCCAGTTTTTAAATTCTGTATGAGTGGAATCAACAATGACAACCTTTGCTAGAGACCATCAAAATGGGAGGAAACATTCACACATATTTGACTTTCTTTCTTTGTAAATTTGGTTTTATTAGTTTTTACAGATACAAGTCGTGCAAAGAAAAGAGTATCTTTCACTAAACGCAGCTTCACCCCCATGTGCTCTCATGTGCCAGACAAATGCTTTTTTAAAGCCATTTTATTTGAGTTTCATATGAAATGCCCATTCCTTTACCATTGCCGTAACATACAAGTGTCAAAACATCACTGCACAGTCTTCTTCAATGATGGGGCACACATCAGTACTTAAAAATTGCAATCTCACGCTGGTGACATACTTCGCCCAGCACGGTATACCCCGGGAACACATTTCTTCCACAAACAGTCCAGGCTGCTCATGTACTCAGCCGTCTTCTCTTGCCCATGGCTGCTCCCTCTCTCACCATATGATGCTTCTTTTCACTTAAGCAGCTTCACTTCACATTGTTTTGTGTATGGGGCTTCTCTTCATTTAAGGAGCATCAGTTCACTTTGCTTCCATTTAAACTTCAACTTCCTTCAGTTTATGGGGTAATATTCCCCATCTTCACCTAATGGGACGGAATCCCATCTTCATTTCAAGATCCCAGCTCCCTCACTGAGCAGACTTCTTCACCTTAATGGCCTATCTCTCTTCTTGAGATACCTTTAATCTCATGGCCCTTCCTGAGTCTTTTCAGCCCCCGGACCCAGCTCTCCCTCCACCTTATAGGCAGCTGATCCCTCCTGTTAAGGGGTTTTCTTCCTCCACCGTGGTTATTGGGGGGCAATGTTGTCCTTCTTGTCCACCTTCTTCCTGCACCTCGCTCAGGAGGCTCCTTCAGCTTACTCCTGTTACTTGCACGCAGGTTCTCCTTTTTAAGACCAACTCATCGCCATTGTAGTAAATTGACTTCCAGGTTTCTTAATGTAACATCAAGGGTTTATTAACAAGTACTTAAGTTAAAGTTACAGAAGTTCAGGACATAAACTGGAACAGCCAGGCTGGGGAGCTCTAACTGCCTGAGCGTGGAACTCTTGGGTAAACATTCTAACATTCACAAGGCAACACTCCACATGACATCACCAGCTCAACACATACACAGGGAGGCAATTATTAATGTTCCTAGACTTTGAGATGGGATATGTGAAGGCCCACAGTGTAAAGTCTTATTGCAGAAGGTGCACCGCCTCTTTTCTGGAGCAGTGTTCTTTCACTTTAAAGAAGTCCCAACTATCTGCAGTTTTTTTTTATTCCTGTGTGCTTGTTCCTTGGTGGTGAAGGATTGTCAACCCAATCGATGACATCATCCTCACTGCTCCTACTGTCGTGGTTGGACATGTTGAAATGTTCATCCTTGAGGAAAATATAAAAGCATAAAAATGATAATACGAACAAGACAATGTTGCAAAAAATGAAAACTTTAAAAAACAAAAAAGTACAAAAAAAGTACAACCTAAACAAATTAGAAGACAATGGACAAAATTGGATTTTGGGAAAACTGGTAAAAAGGATAAAGAGTTTAAGGAGTAAAGTGCCAAACGTGCTTGCAGTTACTCATAAATGCTTTCACTAGCAAGTACAGAAGTCAATGATTAATGTAAAATTATTTTTTGTGGCTGTGGTGATTATTTGTGGCTACAGACTACTGCCCCATCTGATTGGACAGTCGCATATGCGCGGATGTCATCAAAAGGTGTGAGCATAGCCGTGTTGATACAGAGCAACCTTTGATTGGATAGTTCATTGAAGTGTCTAAAAGTCACGTGTAGGCGCGGAGCCGCAGTGCGTGTTATGGTTGGCTGATACATTATGCGCGAAGAGGCGTAGCCTCGTTCCAGGAGTTTGACGTCCCAATGGCTTATTTTATTTGTGCGTGTTATGTCAAATGGCATGGGCATACGTGCATAAATACTTTGCAGCATGTGATTGGATAGTTTATTGACACGCTAAAAGGAGACGTGTGAGCACAGAGTTGCAGCGTGTGTTATGATTGGCTGATGTATTATGCATGAAGAGGCGTAGCCACATTACAGGAGTTCGTCATCCCATTGGCTTATTTCATACACATGGGGTACGTCAAACAGCATGCGTTTACTCGCATCAATGTTTCGCAATATGTGATTGGATCATTTGTTGACATGTATGACATATAGGCGTGGAACCGCAGCATGTGATACCATTGGCTGGCATATAAGATGCACAGATACGTAGCTGCGTTGACGGTTTTTGACGTTCTATCCACTCATTTCGCACTATGCGAGTCATTGCTTTATTTAGCCGCGCATATATCCTTGGTAGACGCTGCGATAAAACCTTTTTTAAACAAAAAATATATACATATATATATCTACATGTGACCAAGCAACAAGGTGTTGCAAAAAGTGTCATTTCATGCAGCTGCCTCCGCTGATCCACTGATCACTTTTGTGGAGCTGTACAGAGTATTTTAATATTTGCATTTTGAATGAAGAGGATATTTTAATTCAATCTTGTGGATACTGGTGATTTGTTCAGTACCAAGGGCTGTCACAGCGGATCACCCTGACTAAGAGTGTGACTCAAACTTGCTAGTGTGTACACAGGCAAATATTGGCTATCTACAATTATATGGGCAGTAGTCTTGTAAATATTTATTTTCAAATATATTGACAGTAACTACAACTCTTCAATAACTGTTCATGAACAGTACATATACATGCAAATAATTTAAAAAAGTTAAGTAGATATGCAAACTCATTTTTTTTTAACAACAGGTATATTTGGGGGGAATGTGGTTATCCAATAGCTTTTTATTTTACTTTCCAGGCATTATACAGTGTTTTGATTAGCTGAATTGTCTGTATTATTAATGTTAATTATGTATGGAATAACAAAACTCTTGCAATTCAAGAAAACCATATTAATTGCAGGGACTTTAAGATGAGCAATACATTGTAACAAAACCTTTGAAATTCAAGGAAAAAACTTTAGATGAAGGGACGTTAAGTTGAGACCTTAATTCAAAAAAACCCTGGAAATTCAGATGAAGCCACCTTAACTTCATGCCCCATATTGCGCAGACTATGAACACAATGATGACATCGCAGATCACATCACTGATGACATCACTAATTATATTACAACCATAACTGCCACAGTCATTGTGCACGGCCAAATTTATTTTAACACATGAATGGATACTAGTCAAGTCTATCAGTTATGGACAGTGGTCACAACCTTCACTCATGTGCACTGAATATTTTAAAACACTAATAAGATATCAACAATATATTTCGGCCTTTACCAGGGGATGCAGCTTTAAACAGTGTCACTTTATATTATATACACTGAACAGGCACTAGCCATGGACTTTAGCAAAATACTGGCCAGTGGCCACAATGTTTGACTATGTCCACTATATATTCTAACATATGAATGGGACACTAGCCATGGCATTTGACCATGAGCAGTTTGTACATTTTTGGGCCATGTGTACTGTATATTTTAAAATACTAACATGGCATAAGTGATGGACTTCGGACGTGCCCACTAAGTATTTCACAACACTAACCAGCCACTAGCTATGGTCTTCGACCGTACCCACTGTATATTATATACACTAACCAGCTGCTAGCCATGGTCTATGACACAGTACTAGCCAGTGGCCATGGCCTTTAGCGGTGCTGACTGTATATTCTGACATATTAAGTGGCACTAGCTGTGGCCTTTAGCCATGGCCACTGTCTATGGCTTTCAACGTTGCCAACTGTATATTTTAAAACAGTGACAGGCTTCTAGGCATGGCAGTTAAACATGCAGATTGGTATTTTTGAACACTAACTGACCACAAGCTATGGCCATTGGTGCTGGCCAGTGACCCCAGCCTTTGGCATGGCCAAGTCCACAGCCTAAATTATTATTAAGGTAATCAAAGTTTTCATGAGCTAACTTATAAATGATGTTATGTCTAATTCCATTATTGATGTAATCAGTTATATACAATGCAATTACTTTTGTCACCGGTGATGGCATCAGTGATGTGATTTGTAATGTCATTATTGTTCTCATACAACATGCAATTAATGATGTCATGTGAATGTCATCAATGTGGTCATAGTCTGCCCAACATGGCACGAAGTTAAGGTGGCATTAGCTGAATTTCCAGGGTTTTGTTGCATTAAGTTCTCACCTTAACGTCCCTGCAACTAAGGTTCTGTCCTTGAATATATTACACGGCCCACGGTAGCTGGCATGTTGTTATGGTTACGCTGCTAAACCCACAGGAAGACCACTTTTTCGGCAGCTTATAACTTTGCTCCCCGTGTACGAATCTTCACCAAACTTTGCCAAAAAAGTATACAGGGCCCGCAGAATTCTTTAGGAAAGATGGGTGAGGTTTCATTGAGGGGGGGCAAAGTTATAGGGGGGTCCCAAAACTTTTTTTTTTCCATAGACTGAATGGGGAAAAACTTTGCGCACGGCTACAGGCCGAACGGCTTGACAGATTCTATCCAAATTTGCAGCAGTAGCAGGGGTTTGGTTCAGAAAGCATGCTTGTGTGTGTTTGGTGGAAGTCCGACCAGTACTTTTGTTGCAAAGAACTGAAATGTACATCTAAAAAAAGTGCGATATCTGGCTCTGCTCTGCAGACCCATTTCCCTGTTCGCTCCGCGGACAAAAGTCGCATTGGCTTGCACTACGCTGTGATGTCGGTGAACATTGGACGTGGCCAGTGGTTGGGTGGAGGGAAGCGTGCTGTGCATCAACATTTTGGGGAAACGCTGCCATGGTGTATCAGAGGATAGTGTTGTGGTGTGTGTGCCAAGACCCTAAGGCATTGTGTGCATGGCTGGGGCTCTTGTACGTAACAGTGTGCCCACTAAAATTAGTCATATCTGGCTCCGCTCTGGCATCCCATTTCCCTGTTAGCTGTGCGGTCAAATGTTTGATTGTACTGCAGTGTGCGGTGACGTGATGGGCGTCATAAGTTTTCGATAATGCCAGCATGTTGTATCCAAGGACAATGGGGTGGCGAAAGGGTTTGGAAAACATACTTTACAGTATCTGGTGGCGGGAAGAAGGGATGGAAAGGGTGGGGGAGTGAGAAGTGTTTCATCTGATATATCTCATTAGAAGAAAGCGGTGGTGTGCCAGCGGTATCCGTGCATACTAAGCCATTTCATGGTTACCTGAACAGGCAACAACCTTGTGTGGTGATTGCAGGCAGCCTTTGTTATGGCATGACAGCTCCAGCCGCAATCTCTTTCTGTAATGAGTGGTGGAAGGCTGAATTGCAGAAGGGGAGTGCATTCCTCATGACTTGAACATTTAAACATAGCGTGTACTATGGTGTGTTGTGTTTGGGAAGTCTGTTGCCAATTCAATGCATGGCTGGAGCCCTTGCATGGAAAAGTATGTATACTGGTTGAAAAAGAAGGTCCACTGGTTGCACGCAGGTTTGACATTGTTGTTTTGTGTGTGTGGTCTGGCTGCATTGCATACATTATTGGTTCCATGGGTGTGGTGATTGTTAGAATATCCTACAGTTGTTGGTGTATGGGTGGAGATGCTGCAGTGAGCAATCCTGCAGTGTTTACACTTGGTGCAGTGTTGGAATAGTGTCCATATAGAAGAGGGTACGGTTGAACTGATTCTTATATGTACTTTGGTAGTCTTCTTTGGGCAGATTAGTAAGTGTTGTACTGCACTATGCTGTAATAGTTCTATGCACTTACTAGAGTGTTGGGAGCAGGACCAATGTTGTGAAGAGTTTGTGGTTTTGTTGCCAGTAATACAATGCTTTGTGAATGGAAGTGGGTAGCGGTGCCAAACACTGTGGTATGTTTCTGGATTATGGTAACTGGAATATGTGTGCATGTATCACTGTTTTATGGTGCAGCAGTTGGGTTGAACTGCTGGTACCTATGTTGCCTTTGTGAATTCTAGTACATGGCTAAATGTTCACCTGCATGGCTCTGTTATGTTGTGGTGGGTGTGGGCAAGCCTTAGATTGTTGGGTGCATGGCCAAAGGCCTTAGGCCTTAGGCCATGCACTCAAGAGCCTAGGCCTTCACCACAGCCACCACAACCTAATGCAGCCATCCAGTTGTAACTCTGCAGGTCTTCGAAGGTGGGGACCTTTACACAATGGTTGTGGAGGATATTGTACACTTGGTAGGACAGCAGAAGTGAGCTGCTGTGCGTACATTAGCATATGGTGTAGGTCATTGCACATGTTGCACATTAGGGAGTCACATGTGACCATTTGCGTTTGCTACTGTTTGCCCTTTATAAGACCCTTATTATGTTGCAGTGGATGCATGGCTGGAGCCCTTGCACCAACAAGTATGTCCACTGGTTGCAAGTAGGTTTGACATTGTTGCTTTGTGTGTGTGGTTTGGCTGCATTGCATACATTGTTGGTTCCATGGGTATGGTGATTGCTAGAACATCTTACAGTTGTCACAGCATGGCTGGATATACTGCAGTTAGCAGTGCTGCTGCGTGTCCAGTTAGTGCAGTTTTGGAATACTGTCCGTATAGAAGTGGGTACGGTTGAAGTGGATGCAATATGTGCTTGGGTAGTCTGCATTGCACAGATTTGTAAGTGTTGTACTGCACTCTGCACTGTTGCTTGTATGCAGTTACTGTTCCTGCATGCTTCACACACAGTAAATGGTTTCCTGCTGCATGTAATGAAGCTCTGTTTGGCATTGTTGTAAACATTCTTGTATTCCACAATGTATGTATATCTGTGAATGCTACCCCTAACACTAATGGTGTAGCATAAACTGTTTGTACTGCATGTCACGAAAACTGAAATGAAAGCACAAGGGACCAGTGGGGAGGCTACTGCTCTTCCAACAATTACGTAAGGTACTTTCATGTACATCATTTGCCACATCTGCTGCGGACAACAAGAGGGGCACTCCTGTAGGGCAGCAGAGCTGTAAAACAACTTTGTAAACCATATGCCGCACTAGGTACTTGGAGGTGCATGGGAACTGTCCTTACAGGAGCATTACAATGACTGCCGCCTATGTAGGTGAGGGTACCCAATAATTCTTGTCTCCCGGCACGTGCCCTATAGTATCTATAAAGGTGCTGCCCCTTCTGTACCTGACCTTTCCTGCCGTTCCTTCTGTGGCGCTTGTGAGACCACCAGAATAAATGAAAATGAACTGGGAAAGGAAAAAAGGTAAATAAAGAAAGCACCTTTCACAGATCAACAACTGAATTGCCAATGCAGGCATGCAGTGCAGGAGGCGTGGCTGTGAGGTAAACACTGTAGTATCCATACAGGTGCTGCCCCTTCTGTACCTGACCTTTCCTGCCGTTGCTTCTGTGGCGTTTGTGAGACCACCAGAATAAATGAAAATGAACTGGGAAAGGAAAAAAGGTAAATAAAGAAAGCACCTTTCACAGATCAACAACTGAATTGCCAATGCACGCATGTAAGGCAGGAGGCGTGGTTGTGAGGTAAACACTGTAGTTCAAACGGTTAGAAAGGGAGTCGCTGTGCAAAGATGTTTCTTTCAGTGTTGCAGAGCGTTTTCAAGAGAGTCAGTGCGCAACACGTACTACAAAAAAATATCACTACTTTTTAGAAGGGGGTTAAAGCCAATTTCAATGGGGTGTGCAGAAATCGGGATGGCTGGCATAGTAAGATGAACGTTATAGCTGGGGAAAATTTGTGCTGTGAAACGTCATATTCCCATGGGCGAAGTATGCCATGTCGAACAAAGGCACAAATGCACTTCTTTGCAATGTACTGCGCTGTCTGCATTCACGGACCAAATAGAAAATGACACTGCCACATCAGTGGCTGCATAATGCGAAACCTATGCAAGAGATCGGAAACAAATGCATGAACTGGGCAAGTGCCTCCTTCATTGCAAATGGCACAACACTACACATGCACATGATAGATTGCAAAATGAGTAGCCACAGCACAGTGTTTTCCGTTCACTTTCATTCAATGTATGTTGGAATCCCCTAAAACCTGCATGCTGTGCCTCATGAAACACACAGCCATAACCGCACCCTCTACATTTCTGTCCACAAATACACTGTGTAGCACAGTCTGTCCATGCACACCACACCCACAAACTTTATTGCTCAATCATGTAGCCTCTGCAGGCCCATTTCTATGGCTGTCATCTTCAAAAGGGGTGTATGTAACACGTGCCACCCTGCAACTTTTGTGATATTCACTGACTTTTCGTGCCGTGTGCAGGCAGGTGTGGGGGAATAACTTTCAACCAGGGGAGTGGACATTGTTAGTTGTGGTGGCTCTTAAAAGATGTTTTAATGATGCTTCCCTAGAAACACTTTTTTTGCGGTTTTCATACGTAAATGTGGGTTTTCAACGTCAGCTCACATTTTTACAATAGAGTCTTTGGAGCAGTTTGTAGATTGTGAAACAACATTTCATTGCCACTGGACGACAAAGACATGCCATTTGCCTTGAAAAGGTGTGTTTATCGCGAACCAGTGTTCTCATTCTCACAGGAGAACATCCCAGCAGGACTCAAGAAGTCACACATTCTCCTGTTGATGAAACCCCTTTCGACCTCTGGCTGGTGACAGGAATCATTGAAATACTTCCACACTATTCTCAGGGGATATGCATGAGAAAAGCACCTTGGCAGTAGGAAAAATTTGCTGCACTGCTTCGATCATAAGCTTCGGTTGACCGAACACACAGTAACAAGGCATGTAACCTAAAAAGAAGGCTCCAAAGTACATAATCACAAAATGTACAGTTGCGATGAGGCCATGTGTTGGCATCCTACATGCAGTCCGCCAAAACAGCATGATTCAACACTACACCACAAAGCGTCCACTCTCTCCAAACTAAAATGCCAGACAAGTCCTGGAGGGCAACACGCCAGGTCTTCCACAAAGCCATCACCCACAACGAAAACTGTGCATCATGCCATGTTTGCCAGACGCAGTACACAAAGTAATGGAAAAAGTGAATGCCACCCTTCCCTGTGACGCACACCCAGAGCACCTGATTGGCCAAAGACCATAGTCCCATTCCTATTGGCCACCGTGGTGAGAAGAGCAAAATATGCCAGGTGCCTTTCCCCAATGACCGCGAGGGCCATGCCCCAGTGAAGAAGGGGGACTCCTTTTCCCTATTGGTGCTTTTTCCTGTAATGTACACCCTGAGCACCTGATTGGCCAAAGGGCATAGTCCCATTTCCACTGGCCAGCATGCTGAGAAGCGCAAAATGTGGCACGTGCCTTTCTTCAAGTACAGCGAGGGCCGCACCCCAGTGAAGCAGTGAAGCAGGAGGGGTCTTTCTTCCTATTGGCACGCTTTCCTGTGACACACATCCCGAGCACCACCTGATAGGACAATCGCTACAGTCCCATTTCCATAGGCCAGCATGGTGAGAAGCACCGAATGTGGCACGTGCGGGTCCCCAACTATGTCGAGGGCTGGGCCAGAGTGAAACAGCAGTCCCTGTTCCTATTGCCACACACCCTAAGCATCTGATTGGACAATCCCGACAGTTCCATTTCCATGGACACCACCCGCAAAATACCCGGATGTGGCTTTCGTGCTGCATGCGGGCGTGGGGGAATAACTTGCAATCAGGGTAGGGGTATTTTGTGGTAAGGGTCCCTTAAAAGTGCCTGTTGTGTTTTTTTTTTTTTAGATGCTTCTACAGGAACACTTTTTCAGTTTTTATTAGCTTCTGTGGTTTCTTGTGCTCATATTAGTACAGTAAACTCTTCACCGAATCCTGTAGATGAGCAAACAAAACTGCATTGCCAATGGGTGACAACAAAATGCCATTGTCTTGGAAAAACTCTGCATTTCCACAACTAATGAGGTAATTGTTGCAGAAGAACATTCCACGAGCGGACAAAAAAAGTACAGATGCTTCTGTTGATGAGACACCTTCCTGCGTCTGGCTCGGAACAACATCCATGAGCAGTGGGCCATACTGTTCATGGTATTATGAATGAGAAAAGCACTTTGGCGGTGGGAAATCCACCCTCACGATATCCAGCAATCTCCTCAGTCTACGGAGCAACTTTAAGCAAGCCAGGTAACCCATATGCATGACACCGTAACGGATGATGATAACATCTACCACTGGAAAAGTGGCAAGATCTTTGCAAAGAGCATGCATATCAGTGATATTGCACTCACACACAGCGTTCCATAATGCGTGCACTCCTTCCAAACCAAAGTTTCCGTCAAAGTGTCTTTGCAGGGCATAGTTGTGCAGATCTATGTCAAAGGGATCACCTACAGTCAACAGAATGCATTTCTCCATGTCATCCACCCTCAGTATGCAGAGTATAATGTGCAACAGTTTCACCTCCCCTTCCTGTTAACCACACCCACACTACCTGATTGGCTAATCCCCACACTGCCATGGCAATTGAGCAAGGTGGTGTAAAGGGCAGATTTTGGCACGTGCACCTCCCAAAGTAGCACAATGGCCGCACCCCTGTAAAGCTGGAGCAGTCCTACCCTTTGCACTATCTTCTCTGCAGCTCTACTTCATTGGGTTACGTGTAAATAGGTACACACACATCCACCAATCGCATTGAAGCCGCCATCATGCAACACTTTAACTCCTGTACAACACTTGAAATGTGCTGTAACACATTTACAGTACAAATGTCGTGCCATTCCAAAGTATGTCCACTACAAAGTTCAATGAAAGTATGCACAATTTCACCAGCCACATGCATCCACATAGCCACCCAGGATGTGGCACATGTAATCCTGAAAGTACTGCATAATCCACTCTCTTTTCATGATAGTGGGGGGCGGAACAATGTCAAACTGGGTAGGGGATTCAGTATTCCATTGTAATTATTATTATTTTTTTTTTACATGCCTGCCAGCAACTTTTTTGTATTTTCTCTTTATATGCGTTTCTGTTTGCCTCTCCTCACATTTTTACCACATTCTGGCCAATGCTTCTTGCACAGTGTAAAAGAAAACAGCATTATTAATTGCGCTCAAATAAATGCCATTTCTACGGAACAACTGCATATATTGCAACCTAATGATCTCATAGTGGGTGGAGAACATGCCAGCACTCTGCATACACTCACGCATAATTCTGTTTATAGCACACCTTCCAACCTCTGGCTGGGGACAAATTACACCGTCATGGACCCATACTCCTCTTGGTGTTATGCATGAGAAAACAACCTTGGCATTAGGAAAAATATGCATCACTGCGGTCAGCAACCTCTTCAGGTGACGGATTAATCATTCACATGGCATGTAACCCAAATGTAGACTTCCATAGTGCACCACGACAAAGTCAACGTTTGTGACAGATGCCACATATCTGCAAAGGTGAACCATCCCGCCGAAACTGCAGTCAACCTGACAGGCCCACAAGGCGTCCACTCCTTCCAATCTGAAATGACCAGCAACGCCTTTTTGCACACAACACCTGTGCAGATGGCGCACAAAAGTATCACAGACAATAAGCACTGTGTGTCTCTCCATCTTGACCACTCTCACAACACAGTATTTGGATGAAATTGTACCACCCCTTCCTGTGAACCAAGCCCTAAAGTCCTAATTGCCTATTTCCCACAATTGCATTTGCCTTTCCACCCTGCTCATAATGGCAGGATGTGCACGTGCACTTTCCCATCTACAGTGAGGGCCACGGTCCAGTAAAGATCAGAAAATACTTCTTCCCTTTGCACACAATCACTTTTTGCAGCCCTCCCCCATTGGTTGCTGTCAGAATTTTCAACATGCGCGCAGCAATTACATACAAAACCTCTGCATTGCACACTGTCATTTCTATACACCACTCCATATTTATTGTTAAACACTCTCAGTACACGTTCCGTTTGATTGCTAAGCCCCTCCACCAGAAACCTCTGCTAAATAATGCATGATTGCAGCACCCACAAAGATCCTAAGACGCACCAGAACACCTTTAGCCATGCAAAAACATTGCAGCCCTTTCCACACCCACCACAACACTATACATCCAAGAAAGCGACCATGTGGACACCTAACATTATGCGCAAACATAACATACATAGCGGCACTTCTACCCATCTCCCCCACAAATAAAACACTGATTCACAAAAACATGTCTCACTTAGCAGAATCCACAAACATTCCACAGCCTGCACTGCCCCTCAACACTGCCATTCACAAAGTATTGTGTGACTAGCAACCTATGCACAACAGCTTCACAACATTGGGCCTACTTCAAGAAATCTGCACACAGCAGAGTAACCAACCACATATAAGCTGCACTTCAACCATACCCACTTCCATACTCACATTGGGTGCATACTGCACCCTGTGGCCACACTACACAACTTCTCACTGCACCATCCTCTACCACACACCAAATACTGTAGCATGTTGCAACTATAAACACAACCATGGAATGCACATATACGCTTTGCAATTCACTTGTGGTGCTGTAGCATGCCAACAATGTGCTCCACACCAATTCTCCAAAGATCACCACCCTGTGCCTCAAGCACTGTCAAACCTGAATTGCTCAAGTGGGTATGCTCCTTGCACACATTCCCTGCACAGTAATGCAACCATGCATATCAGCATGTCACCAACTAGCACTATGCACATATGTACCACTGGCACCAGCACTCCTAACCAACCTCTACACTGCAATGGACATGCACAGTGTTACATGCAACAGTTACCATCATGTATAAACATTACACTGTCTCCGGCACACCTACGCCCTTTCATTCACATACAATTGTCTTACCCACTTCCACTCAGAAAGTATTGTGTCACTGCCAACTTAACCACAAAATGTTTACAACGTTGCACATACTGCAAGCATTGTGCACACAGCACACTATCCAAGCACATATAAGCTGCCCTTCAACCATACCCTCTACCAGACTGACAGTATGCAAACACTATACCCAGTGCCCACACTGCGTGACATTTCACTGCAGCATCTCTAACCACAGCGCACCACCATGGAGATATGCAGCAACAAACTGCAACAGTTACCATATTGTACAAACATAACACTCTCTCCTGCATCCCTGTGCACTTTCAAACACATACTATGGACATACCCACTTCCATTCACAAAGTATTGTGCCACTGCCAACCTACCCAATTTCTGTTCACAACGCTGGCCTATAATGGCTGAAATGGGCTCAGCAATCATTCCTTACATGTACCCACCCTCTAACTGATGCACAAAAAAAATGCATTACTGCTGTGGGTGTCCTCAAGCCCTAGGCTCTTGAGTGCATTTCCTACAGCCTACGGCCTTCGGCCATGCACCCAATAGTCTAGGCCTTGAACACACCCACTGCAACGTAATGCCACCATGCATGTCACCATGTCAGCAACTATGACAATCCACATACACACCACTGCCACCTGCACTCCTACCCAACCTGTACACCGCCATGGCACTATGCAGCAACACATTGCAACAGTTAAGATAACGCCCATGTGGGCAGATAACATTAAGCACAAAAATAACATACGTAGGTAGCGGCACTTCACCCCAACTCCCCACACCATACAACACCCAGTAAGGAAAACATGTAGCAATTAGCAAAATCTACAAACATACCACAGCCTCCACCACCCCTACGCACTGCCATTCACAAAGTATTGCATCACTGGCAACCTATCTACAACAGCTTCACAACATTGGGCCTACTTCAATAAATCTGCGCAGAACAGAGTAACCAACCACATATAAACTGCACTTCAACCATACCCACTTCCATACTCACATTACGTACACACTGCACCCTTTGGCCACACTACACAACATATCATTGCACCATCTCCTGCTGCACACCAAATACTGTAGCATGTTGCAACTATCACCACAACCATGGAATACACAATACACACTTTGCAACTCACTTGTGGTGCTGTAGCACGTTGACAATGTGCTCTGCACCCATTCTCCAAAGATCACCACCCTGTGCCACATGCACTGTCAAACCTGCATTGCTGTCAGTGGGTATGCTCCTTGCACACATTCCCTGCACCATAGTGCAACCAAGCATGTCACCATCTACCACTATGCACATTCGCACCACTGGTACCAGCACTCTTCCTGTCTTACTTCCATTAAAAACTGGATGTCATCCCGTTTTCTTTCTCTCAATACTGATAAGACTGAAGTCCTGTTCTTTCCCTCCAATAATCTTCCCCCTCCTTCTCCTCCACCTTTCATTCACTTTCCCCCCTCCAATCTTCCTATCCCTACCCACACTTGCAATCTAGGCATTTACTTTTACTCTTCCCTCTCCTTTGCCCACCGTATTTTTCTTTTCTCTTGCGCCTGTCACTACCACCTCTTCAATATTCGCAAGGTCTGCTCCTCTATTACCTTCCACACAACAAAACTTCCAATCTCCTCCCTTATCTTCTCTCACCTCTTCTACTGCTCCTCCCTTCTCTTTGGACTACCTGCCTCTCATCTTGCTCCCCTCAAATCTATCTACCACTCAGCTATCCGTACCCTCTGTCTCCTTGCCCCGCATGACTCCATTTCTTCTTCACTCTCCTCTCTTGGCTGGCTTCCTTTTCACTCCCAAATTAAATTTAATTTCCTCTGTCTAGTCTTTAAATCGCTCCATGACCTGGCTCCCCTTTATCTCTCCTAGCTCCTCTCTTTCTATAATTCCTCCCGCTCTCTCTGTTCAGCCGACCACTTCCTTCTCACCGTTCCCCCTTCCCCATGTGCCTCCTCCCGTTTCCGCTCCTTTCAGCTCTAGCCCCCCTCCACTGGAACTCCTTACCTCTCTTGATCCGCTCTATACCTACCTTTTCCTCCTTTCGCACTTCTCTGAAATCTCTCCTTCTCCATGCCCCGCCTTGAAACCTTCCCCACCTCTCATACTCTCCCCTTCCCTTGAATCCTCCCTATGATCCTCTCCTCCCTCCCCCCTTCCCCTTATCCTCCCTCAATTCACCCTTATATCCCTTCTGTTCCCCCTTCCCGCTTCTCTCCCCTTCCCCCTCACAGATGAATTGCTCTGCTTACTGTTTTTATTGGTTCGATTCATTGTAAATTGCTTCTTCTGTTATAATGTTCTATGAATTCTGTTGTTATTATGTAAAGCGCTTTGGATGAAAGCGCTATATAAACATGATAAATGCAAATACAATACTCCTAACCAACCTCCACAACGCAAAGGACATGCACAGCGTTACATGCAACAGTTACCATAATGTATAAACATTACACTGTCTCTGGCACCCCTACCCGCTTTCATTCACATACTATTGCCTTACCCACTTCCACTCAGAAAGTATTGTGTCACTGCCAACTTAACAACAAAATGTTTACAACATTGCCCATGCTGCAAGCATTGTGCACAAAGCACACTATTCAAGCACACATAAGCTGCCCTTCAACCATACACTCTACCATGCTGACAGTACGCAAACACTGCATCAGTGCCCACACTGCCTGGCTTTTCACTGCTGAATCTCCAACCACAGCGCACCGCCATGGAGCTATGTAGCAACAAATTGCAACAGTTACCATAATGCACAAACAAAACACTCTCTCCTGCATCCCTGTGCACTTTCAATCACATACTATGGGTGTACCCACTTCCATTCACAAAGTATTGTGCCACTGCCAACCTACCCACATTCTGTTTGCAACACTGGCCTATAACGGCTGAAATGTGCTCCACCACCATTCATTAAATGTCACCTCCCTCTAACTGATGCACAATAAAAAATGCATTACTGCCCTGGGTGTCCTCAAGGCCTAGGCTCTTGAGTGCATGGCCTATGGCCTACGGCCTTCAGCCATGCACCCAATAGTCTAGGCCTTGAACACACCCACAGCAAAATAATGCCACCATGCATGTCACCATGTCAGCAACTATGACAATCCACATACACACCACTGCCACCAGCACTCCTACCAAACTTGTACACCGCCATCGCGCCATGGAGCGGCAGCTTGGTCTCGAAAGAGTGCTTTTGTACATGTGGTGTAAATCCGTGCAGCAGTTTTCTTTAAAATGGGCAAAGAAATGTGTGATATCCATGTTCGGTCTGCTGACTCACTTCCCTGTTCGCTCCGAGGACAGGCTTCGATTGGTCTGCAGGGTGGCTTCATGTAAGACGTCAACTGGCGAGCCTGATGATTGGTTGGTGAAAAGCGTGAGGTGTGTCTTATTTTTCCGAAATGCCTGCCATGTTCTATCTGTGCATATCCACAGCTGTCTGTGTGGGGACAGGAATGGGAAACATATTTTGGGTCACTTGGTGTTGGAAAGAGGGGCTGGGAAGGGTGGGGAGTGAAAGAAGGATGATGCAGGGCTATTTGTTTAGGTGGTAGAAGAGCGTATGGGGCGCGACAGTCTGCAGACACTTCAGTAGTCCGAGGACAGAGTCTTGGCCGGGCAGCTTATTTGGTGACTGCAGGCAGGCTTTATTAGGTTAGGGGAGTGGAATGTAGATGATATGAGGATGTTTGCATAGGTTAGGAATAGGCCATGCACCTGAGCATCTAGGCACTGGCACAACCACCACAGCATAATTCGGCCATGCAACCAAGAATCTGACCACAACAACTGTAATAGAAAGCATTCGGTGGGCAGTTGGAGAAACACGTTTGGGGTTATTTGGTGACTACAAGAGGGCTTGTTAGAGTAAGGGAGTGGAATCTAGATGATATGGCGATATTGGCATTGGTGAAAAATAGGATTGGCGGTCTATTTTGATGTCTGCAGATGGCATCTGAATTGGGAAGTGAAGGGCAAGTTGTGGCGTGGTGGTTGTCACCAGTGGCCAGATTATTGGGTGCATGGCTTATTATGCTGTGATGGTTGTGGCCAGGACCTAGATTCTTGGGTGCATGGCTGTAATACAAAAATCTGCCCACTGGCCACAACCATTGTAATAATATGTGTACAGAATTGGAATTCGGCCATTGGAAACAACCATTATAATTATATGTGTATCATAATTATACATAGTGTGTGGGCAGTGTATAGTTTTTGCAACATGCTGACACAATACCACTAAAGTGTAATGATGTACCATTGTGGGTACAGGTTGACTTGGTTGTAAATGGTAATGCACGGGAAATCTTTGCTTCTTTCTTTGTGAAAAAAACATAGCATAACATGTTAGGTTGGATAGTTCACACTGTCGCATTGCACACAATCTCACATATTCATGTACTTTTTAGACCCTCATAATTAGCACATTCTAAGTACTATGCTTCAAACAACATTACTGTGCGTTTTGCCCAGTTGCTGTTTTTGTTTGCACAATCGTTGGGAAAATAAATCCATGTAGGATTAAAAAAAAACCTAGTACATTTATTTGACTTTAGATGTCACACTATGTTTGTTTGAAGTGTGCAGTATTTAAAGGAATGTTTAAGATTCACAAACAGGCATATTTGTTGTAACAAGCCGTGTTTCAGTAGGAAGAATTGTAATGGTGTAAGTGTTTTGCTTTTCAAAAGAGCTGGTGGTCTCTTTTATTAAGGATTTTTAAAGTATTTAGATATCTGTTGGCATATTGAAACAGTTTTTTATTTGAAAAGGAGCACTGCAGTACTACAGATGCAGTTAGTTACTAGTTGGTGTATTCTAACCGTTGATACTTTTAGTTTTGAAGGGCATTTTTTTGAAGCAGTTTGATACTTGTTGGTGTATTCAAACTATTTTGCTACTGAAAAGTAGCATTGCAGTAGTATGGCTGCAGTTTGATACCAGTTGGTGTATTCTAACTGTTTATAGTTTTGCAGTTTTGACGGGTATGTTTTGACGCAGTTTGATACCTGTTGGTGGATTATAACTATTTTACTATTGGAAACTAATATTGGAGTATTATGGGTGCAGTTAGATACCAGTTGTCGTATTCTAACCGTTGATACTTTTATAGTTTTGAACGGTATGTTTTGAAGCACTTTGATTCTTGTTGGTGTATTCTAGCTATTTTGCTATTGAAAAGTATATTGGAGTAGTATGGCTGCAGTTAGATACCAGTTGGCATATTCTAACTGTTGATAGTTTTACAGTTTTGAAGGGTATGTTTTGAAGCACTTTCATTACTGTAGTTTATTCTGACTATTTTGCTATTCAAAAGTAGTATTGGAGTAGTATGGCTGCAGTTAGATACCAATTGGCATATTTTAACTGTTGATAGTTCTACAGTTTTGAATAGTATGTTTTGAAGCACTTGTATTCCTGTTGGTGTATTCAAACTATTTTGCTACTGAAAAGTATCATTACAGTAGTATAGCTGCAGTTTGATACCAGTTGGTGTATTCTAACTGTTTATAGTTTTGCAGTTTTCATGGGTATGTTTTGACGCAGTTTGATACCTGTTGGTGGATTATAACTATTTTACTATTGGAAACTAATATTGGAGTAGTATGGCTGCAGTTAGATACAAGTTGGCATATTTTAACTGTTGATAGTTCTACAGTTTTGAATAGTATGGTTTGAAGCACTTGTATTCCTGTTGGTGTATTCTAGGTATTTTACTATTCAAAAGTAGTATTGGAGTAGTATGGCTGCAGTTAGATACCAGTTGGCATATTCTAACTGTTGATAGTTTTACAGTTTTGAAGGGTATGTTTTGAAGCACTTTTATTACTGTAGTTTATTCTGACTATTTTGCTATTCAAAAGTAGTATTAGAGTAGTATGGCTGCAGTTAGATACCAATTGGCATATTTTAACTGTTGATAGTTCTACAGTTTTGAAGAGTATGCTTTGAAGCACTTTTATTCCTGTTGGTGTATTCTAGCTATTTTGATATTCAAAAGTAGTATTGGAGTAGTATGGCTGCAGTTAGATACCAGGTGATGTATTCTAACTCTTGATAATTGTACAGGTTAGTGACTGAACATTATAGTCCTTCATAATTAGTACATCATAAATACTATGGGTGAAACAACATTAGTGTGTGTTTTGCGCAGTTGTTTCTGTTTGCATAATCAATGGTTCATTGGGAAAATATCTATACAGCATTACCAAAAATGTACTAAATTTACATCTGTTTTCATATGGAAACTGTTTTCCATTTCAAAAACAGCATTGCTGCACTATGGATGAAGTTAGATACCAGTTGGCGTATTCTAACTGTTTATAGTTTTACAGTTCTGCATTTGGGGTACATTAGTGCAATAAGTTTGCAGAGGGCAGTGAAGGAATTGCTCAAGGCACTAATGGAGCTCTTTCCATGTACAAAGGTGATATTTTCCCATATACCATCTAGGGCACTATGGACCTACCCCAATGTCTTTTGTGCAGTGTTGAGATGTCACTGTTCACAAATGATAACATTCTGGAGGATTTTGCAAGTCCTTTTTTTTAGTAATGGCATCACTTTAACGGATTGTGGCAATTAAATCTTTCTTGATAATATTCAGAATGCACTTAGAAAGTTCTTTTAATATGATGTACAGTGCACGTGAGTAGGTGTAGAAAAAGAAATCTGAAACCCCCCCCAAAAAATCAAAAGCAAACAAAAACACTAAAGAGTAAATACCTTACATTGTGTTTCATTTCTCTCTCCACCCTCTTGATTTGCACGATCTGTCCAGAGACACCACGGTAGTCTGTGGACAGCATGTGCCACATCTGGGTCTTTCGAGGATGCTAGGCATGGAAATGGGACTCTGCAGTCCAGTGGATGAGCCAAATAGGATTCCTGGGTGTGGTAGGCAAGGAAAGAGTGTGGCAGAAGGTCTGTTTGTTGAGAGGAGTGCATATGGCTATAGCTATGCGCTTAATACCCAGAGGTTTCTAAGCACACACCCAGGGATTGAACCTGTGTTGATCTGCATCGTCTTGCTTCCAATGTTAACGTGTTGCCCCTGAGCTATCCTCCCAAGTAGGGAACAGAGTTTCCCATGGTCCCTGGCACCAGCCTCATAAGCACTTTGCAACTGCTTCCCCCAACTGAGCGGTGTGTCACAGTACATACAGAGCAGTGTCACCCTCAAAATGTAAGGGTTGACTGAGTCATGTATGGCCCGTGAGGCTTCCACAGGGATCCTTTGCCCCACAGGAGTGTCTCTTTTGGTGGCAAGAGTGAATGTTGAGGATGTGATAGTGGATGTCAACTTACTCACCCCTTCGAAAAAAGTGACAACCTTTCGTACTGTTACCTTGTGATTCGTCCTGAGGTGGCACCACATGGAGGTGGTTCAATAACTGTACAGTCCCAGCTTTCCGCGACTGAGTACAACCTTGCACTCAGTGCATCTCACCTTGTCCGCATGAGCCTTAAGTACCCCCCAATGGTGGTAAACAGCTTCCACTCCCAAGATTCGCGTTGGGAGCTGGTGAGAGGGATTTCCACTACCTCATCCTCCTCTTGATCCCCCTCTGTATCACCACACCTGTTCCCCTCTCCAGTACCTCCAGATGGTGGTGGTGGTGGTGGGGCAGCTGCCGTAGCCATGGATGTCATTGTCCAAGTGCAAAGTACAGATGCCAAATCAGTTGCAGGTGCTCTCTCCTGGACAGCCAGCAACACAATGAGGAGAAGCAGTGGGTGGGTCCCTTTAGAGGGGCTGTAAACGGACTGATCTACTGTTTGCAGACACTTCGATCCACAGATGGGGTTAAAAAAGTTACAGAAAGTCGCTTGATCAACCAGGACATGGTCTAGGACCTCTGCATGGGTGAAGTTTCAGGTTTAAACACTCTGGATTAGTCAAAAACACGGTTTTGAACTGTCCAGGGGTACGGATTGTGTCTGCGGATACTCCCAATGTGCAGTGTGGGTGCAGTCACATGATGATGTCCTCGGATGACTGTGGATAGGACGGCTGTCCTGCGGACTCCTGTTGCGTGGCATTCGGTGTGTGCATGTGTCCAGTTGTCCGCAGCACAGGGATGCGGGGTCCCCTAATTAATTAAACATACAACACAACCTTGCAGACAACTCCGGACAGGTGCGATGTTCGGGGCACAGCAAGATCAGGTGCACATGCATCCAGGTGTCCGCAGGACAGGGGCGTGGTCCCCAACCTACTTAAAAGTGGGACACGACCTTGTGGACATCTCCGGACAGGCACAATGTTCAAGGGCACCTCCATTTTGGTTACGGACAGCCTGGACAGTCGTGCTGTCTGCGGACTCCAAATTGGGCTTTTGAAAAACAAAACACATGCACCAATAGTACACACATACATATTTATTAAAACAAATTAATACAATCAATTAGGAAAGAGATGGGGTAACAGAATGGCAAACATATATGGGGGAATTGGGGTTTTCTATAGACTGTTCATGAGGGGAAGAAGGGATTGCGGTTTCATGTAGCATCTCTGATTTAGAGAATTTGATGGGGATTATTGGTTGGGACAAGGTGAATGGGCACAGGTACAAGTAGGGCAGCGGTATCAGGTGTTTTCTTTGACATGATTTATAACAAATGTCATCAGCTGTACGAAATTATTATTTAATTGATCAATTTTTGCAGATAAGTTTACTAGTTCATTTTCTACATTTGTAGTTATGGGCTGTCTGTGGCCATCTGCTGGGTCATTCAATAGTATTTCGGGGCCACTTCCTTCATTCACACTATGTACTGTTAAAAAGAAAACCATGTTTTAGTGACACGTCAATAAATTCATCACTTTTTTTGGTTTAAAAATGGTATTCTATACCATTAGAGTTACTGTCACTAATTTCGTCATGGGGGGAATGTTCCTCCAGCCACTCCAGCGTGCTTGCAATTTCTGTGGAAAGGAAACAATGCTGCTATTTCTTACAAGCTATGTATACATAACAAATTGTAATGTTACAGAAAGACATATAGCGCACATACTATTTTTCAAAGAGTTTCTTCAGGACTAACTGCTAGCTGCTTCTCGGTGTGTAAGGAAGGTTGCACTGAGGTGATACTGCTAGGTGTATAATTGATCTTTGTGCTTGGTGCATTCCATTATGTTGTGCAACATATGCAATATACTTTTGGTTTCTCAATTACATCATTTCTATATATACTTATTTTTGGATGTGGTTCATACATCTGCTATTGTTTCATGAACATGTCTTTGCCCGTTGCAGGATAGATCAATATATGGTAACCTGTGTACTTAAGGGCAGTGTGAATGCTATCCGTAGTGTGTGGACAGTCGCACAGTCTGCGTACTCTGTGGCTATTACGGTGAAGGAAGGGGGGCAGTATGATGTCAGGGCCCATTCACATGTAGAAAAACTTAGGGTATCTTGGTAAAAACCCATGAAATTCATTGAAAAAAACTTTGTTAAGGGGACATTATGGTTCAGTTGCAATAATATAAACCTAACAAAATCAGTGAAAAACTTTCTTAAAAGGGTTCTTATGTTTACAAGTAAAATCAAAAATCCCAGGAAATTTGCCAGTTATGGTAAGCTAAGAAACCATAACTTGCGCCACCACTCGGCACTGCTAAGACTAACACCCACGACATCAATGATGACATTACAATTATCACGTCCTTACAAAGGGTTGTGTCTATATTGTTGGTGACAAGGTGTTACAATGATTGTGAGATCTATGCAAAACTACTTCACATATAAACAAATGTACTCATACAAAGAAAACATTATATTACAATGTTCTTCTGGATAGAGGAAGCTACTTATACCTACACGTAAGAAATGGCTGCAGCATACACTGTAGAAGTAGAATATTTTTGTTCTGCTAAGTTTGCTTTGTGAAATCATGAAATATATCTTTGCAGAGTTTTCAGTGATGTTAAGCATGGAATACATAGGTCAAGACCTAGTACATATGTGTCTTAGTACAACCAATACATACAAAGACCCACGATGCAGTCAAATTAGCGGCATGCACTAGCATTCAGAAGACAGAAACAATATCAATACAAAATGTCAGCAACATTACAGTTCATTGTGAAGTGCTGATATGAATTGTGTGTGTATGGGCTGGTTATTGGCTTATATCTGTGCACCATGAACCGGCTGACACCAAACCCTAACCCAAATACTTCTACAATATACAAGAAGGTTAACGTCTTCTGCAAATATCAAAACTTTTTCTTTAAACATTTCTACAGTCAGTAGCCAAAACCAAGTGTCACAGATTTCTAAGGTGATCAGTGACATCATTAATGAAAATTGTCATGTCATCTTTGATGTTGTGGGTGTTATTCTTAGCAGTGCACAGTGGTGGTGTGAGATATGGTTACTTACCTTACCATAAATTACGAATTTCTGGGGGGTTTCGCAAAGTTTTTTCACTGAATTATATATAAATATATGATGTTGCCATGCCCTGCAACCTGGGCATGGGGATTTTAATAATAAAGTAACTTTGCTCATTTAACTTGGACGCCAAAGACAAGTTGGAGTGTGACTCAATGTGCCTGTGCAACTTCAACAGCGGCCATGCATTATATATATGTATATCACACAGCCTGCATAGCAGCCACGTAGTTATTGTTAAATTGCTCAATCCATTGTTTGAGTCTGCAAAGTCTGATGTGGAGGAGAGGAAAAGTTAGGCAAAGTTACAGGGGGGCTCCCAAAATGTGTGGCTTTCCTCATAGATGCAATGGAAAACATATTGCTCAAGCCTACAGCCCAAACCGCTGGATGAATTTTCACCAAATGTGCTGCATCTGCGGCAGCTTGATCTCGAAAGTGTGTTTTTGTAAATCTGTCCAGTAGTTTTTTTTAAACAGCCCAAAAAGTAGGCAAAACACATTTATGATATCTCGCTGCACTCGCTGATTGGATGGTGAAAAGCGGGAGGTGTGTAATATTTTTGGAAATGCCAGCCATGTTAGATTCGTGGACAGCGGCCAGTTTCCGAGGATAGCGTGGTGGGGGAAAAGTCTGGAAGACACATTTTGAGTTATTTGAAGGCCGAAGGAGGGTCTGGAAAGTGTGGGGGAGTGGAACACAGATGATATGGGGCTGTTTTTCAAGGTGAAAAAGCGGGTGCAGGTCAGCCTGCTTCGCAGACACTGCATAGTAGGACTGCAACATGAACAACTTACTTTGAAAACACATTAGAGGTTATTTGATGGCTGAAAGAGGGTATGTAAAGGGTAGGGGAATACAATAAAGATGAAATGGAGTTGTTTTTATAGATGAAAATAGGGGTTGGAGATGGCACAAAAGTCAATTTTGATGTCCATGGACACCAAATTAATGGCTGGGGGTTCAAGGCGTGTTTTATTATCTGCATGTGTATTGTATGTACTTGTTATATGGTTTAACTATGGTGTGGTGCTTGTGTCCAGTGACCAGAGTCTTGGGGGCATGGCCACTGACCACAGCCATTATATTAATATGTTATAGTAATTATCAGTACTGCAGAGTAGAAAGGTACTGTAGAGTAGAAAGTATATTGTATTTATGATTGTAGTAGGATTGAGGATAGTGGTTATGGAATATGTATTTGTTTACTCTTGGTACGGTTACTTCATTGTATAAAGTAGGCAACCTGTAATTTCTGGTTCATTTCCTGGAGAAAAGAACAGTATAATTGTGTGTATTTGTTATATTCTTTAATAAAATTGTGGTGGTTGTGGCCAGTTTGGGACATCCCCAATAGGCGTGAAAAATTGCCACACCCAGGACTCACTGCTGATGCTGGAGATAGGTACTTCCTCCACCTCATCTTCATCTTCCTCTTCATCCTGATCTGTGTCACTGCACCTGTTACCCTGTCCAGGCCCTCCAGATGATGGTAGTGGTGGTTGGGGAGGAGGAATGGTCATAGCAGATGCCATTGATGCAGTGTTGTAAATAATCTCGAAAGCAGGTGCTGCAAGATGCTCTCTCCTGGATAGCCATTTTGATAATGACAAAAAGTAATGGGTGGTCCCTTCTGAGGACAACCGAGTCACAAATAGGCCTTGGAAAGTTGTAAAACTTAGCCAGATCAATCAAGAAGTGTTCTGGGAGCTGTGCAGGGGTAACGGTTTAGCTTCAAACACCCTAGATTGGTGTAAAATGCACCTTTAAACTGTCCACAGAGAGTGGACACAGTTCGCAAACAGGCCATCATGCTGCACGGGGCAGTCACATCATGACGTCTGGGGGCATCCACAGCCCTGATGGTCATCCACGGACAACCATTGGGCATTAATTGCAGGGCGCATGCACATGGCTGTCCGTATAACAAGCACGCTGTCCGCAGACTAATTAAAATGACATTTGCTATGTCATATTTGATGTCCTGGGTGATTTAGCGGTGCACGGTGGTGGCGCGAGTTATGGTTTCTTAGCTTACCAGAACTGCCAAATGTATATGTTTTTTTGGTTTTACTTGTAACCACACGGTCCCTTTAACAAAGTGTTTTCACTGATAAATATATATGTATGTGCTGCCCTATAACTGAGTATCAAGTACCATACGATTCCCGAGAAATTAATTGCTAATAGTTGTTGACACGTATGACAGATTTGGCTGAAAGTTTGCAAACAACATTTTACTCATAGGCAACACCAGACTGGAAATGTTGGAAAAGTTCATTTAAAAAAGTTATTAGGAATACACTAAAATGCAGTTTCGGCCTAGTACTCATTTATTTTCCCATAGAGGAAAAGTTACATTTCTGCTTGAGCGCACAGCAAAACTTTCTAGATGGAATTGTACCAGGTGTGAAACAAAACTGGGGCACAAATTGTTGACTCAATTTCTTGGGAGGGAGGGGCTGGAGTTATTGCACCAGTTGTTTTAAAAAAAAATATTTCACAGAACGGGGTTACCCCCTTTCTCACAAAATTATAGTAATATCTCTCATGGTGCTTTGCAGCAGAGAGGCTTTTCAAAATGAAAAAGCTACCATTTTATGTTTTGTTTAATGTCAGAGATAACCAAAACTATACCCGTGGCTACCTGAAAACGAAAAGGCAGACAAATGCCATTTAGAGGAGGAAAAATGATGCAATGACATCAGGTTAGAGATGGGGACAGGAGGGGGATAGAGGCCACGATGTGAAATTAGGGAGATGGAGGGGGGCTGGAGACCAAGTTAAGAGCACAATCGTTTTCTCGTAGCTGCAATTTTCATCTATATAATCATGGCTACAAAAGAAAATGAGATCAGGAATGAAAGTGCCTCACACGGAACAGCAAGGGTTGGGTCATATGAGAGGGCCCGGGATTGAAACATTGAGTTTGGAGGAATGAAGGTGCATGGCAGGAGGAGAGGGGTACCTGGTAAGTGACTCGGAGGGCAGGGAAATAATCATAGTTTTTCCTGATAAGCACAGCTTTCTGTGGTACATTGCTACAATGGGGAAAATGTTTTTACAAATGAAAATAAAGAAACAAGTATTGTGGCAGCTACAGTGAGGTGGAGGGTGGAGCGTGGGCATTGCTGAAGCCCACAGCCTGTGGCATGGAGGTATTTACAAATCTACAGTGGGCACCACCGAAGGCCCTGCTAGTAGGCCCCAAAGACAGGGGGAACATGTGGCTACTGGCCATGGCCAGTGGCACATAAAAAACGATGGTATAAACATAACCCTTGAAATCCACTGAAAACACTTTCATTAAAGTTTAGTTAAGCTGACCAGATTTATCTCAATAAAACCTTTGAAATTCAGCGGATGTGGCAAGTCATGACCAGCTTAACTTGAGCACATACATATTATAAGAGACAGGAGTCACAATATCATACAAAATGACATTGCTGGGGACATAGCATTATGGGGGATATCAATGGGAGTGCACTGAGTTAAACTGGTCTTGACTTCTCACATCCTCTGAATTTCAAAGGTGTTGTTGCGACAAATTTTGTGAACCTAACTAAAGTTTTTTCAGTGAATTACAGGGCATGTGGGAGCGACCCTGTAGTTAGGGGTAAGCTGCTCAACCCATAGGAAGAACACTTTTTGGGCAGCTGATAACTTTTCCCCCGTGGATGAATCTTCACCTAACTTTGCCAAAAAAAATGTTTAGGCCCCCTCGGATTGATTTTGCAAAGTTTGGTGAGGTTTCATCCAGGCAGGGGGCAAAGTTATAAGGGATTAACACAATGGGCCTCATTACGAATGTGGCGGTACAGTGACAAAGGTGCCGGTAGTGCTACCGGCACCGTTGTTACGATACCGCCATTTTACAAGTTCTGCTCGCGGGTCAGACCAGGGGTGCAGAGCGGCACCCGCGAACAGAACTTGTGATTGCACCGGCACCGTTATCAACGGTGCTGGGGCAACCTAGCTCCCCACCCCCATTCTGCCCTATGGCCCTATGGATCGGGAGCCCGCCCACACCGGCGCCCACAAATGGGCAACTACCTGCCCATTCAACTCATAATGGGCCGGTAATGGCCCATTTGCGAGTGCCAGGGCCGGTAGCGAGTTCGGCAGAAGCCGTGCCCGTAATACGGTTACAGCTATCGCCGAACTTGTAATGAGGCCCAATGTGTGGTTTCCCCTATAGACGCAATGGAAAACACATTTTGCTCATGTCTACAGTCCAAAAAGATGGTCACCAAATTTGTGCCAAGAGAGGTAGCTTGCTCCTGAAAACGTGCTTTTGTAAATTTGGTGTAAATCCATCCAGTAGTTTTCTTTTAAATGGCCAAAAGTAGGTCCACAAAAATTTGCGATATGTGGGTATGGTCCGTGGACTCACTTCCCTACTCGCTCCGCAGACAGGCCTCCGATTGGTCCAGAGGCCGCCGTGATGTCTGCGGTCTTCAAATGCACCCACTGATTTAAGGGTGAAAAGCGTGAGGTGCATCATATTTTTGGAAATACCCACCATGTTGGATCCGAAGACATGACCAGGGACATCGTGGTAGGGAAAAAGTGGGGAAAACACATTTGGGGTTATTTGTTGCTGGGAAGAGGTACTGGGAAGAGTAGGAGAGTGGAAAAAAAGATGAAATGGGGCATTTTTATAGGTGGAAAAAGACCATACAGATGTTCCAGTAGTCTGCGGACAGCGGAGTAGTCCGTGGACACGGTGGTGAATGGATGCCTTGGGAAATATATTTGAGGTTTTTTGGTGGATGAAAGAGGGTCTGTAAAGAGTATGGGAGTGGAATAAAGATGATATGGAGCTGTTTGTATAGGTGAAAAAGGGTCTGCAGAGCTGCAGAGTCCACTGTCAATTTTGCTGTTGTCGGACATCACTTGAATTGGGAGGGGTTTCTGGGTGAGGTTTCCTAATTCAAAATGTATTGGATATATTTAAATGTTGAATAATCATTGTGAAACAAAATCCATAGAGGAATAAAGAAAACCTATTACATTAATGTGAGTGCACATGTGACAGTATGTTTATTTGAAGTGTGTTGGAATTAAGGGAATTTTTTAATTGGTTAGATACCTGTTGGTATATTCTAAGTATATTGGATGTTGGAAGTGGTTTTGCAGTAAGAAGAATTATGATGGTGTGTTTGGAGTGTAGTCAATGAAGGGTATTTGTAAAGTAGTTAGATGCCTGTTATCATTTTCTAACTGTTTTGCCTTTTAAAAGTAGTATTGTAGTATTATGTATGTAGTAAGATACCAGTTGGCGTATTGTAACTGTTCATTGTTCTACAGTTCAGTGACTAAATTTGGTTTTAAGGAATATTAAGTAGGCATTTGTTAGATTTGATAGTAATATATGTTTTATAGTAACAGACATATCATAACATTCAAACCAACCACTTCTTTTTTTGACATATGCAGTATAGTGGCTTGCAGTGGTTATGGCACCAGTGTGGTAGATTATGCCTACTGTTGTGAAGGTTTTCTTTCCAAGAGCTACTTGGCCGTGTGCAAAGTTAGTAAACTTACAGTTTTTTTTGGTACCATCTGCATTGTACCTTAACATTTTAACTGCCATGCGTTCCCCCCCCCCACTGCCAAGACCTTTTTTGGTGATTTTGGTATTTCGGCATTCAATGCCTTCTACCATTTTCTGTTTCATTAATCCCTTAAGTGCCAAGGACGAGGTATCTCATCCTTGGCAACAGGGAGGTAATACCAAGAATGAGATACCTCACCCTTGGCACTTAAGGGGTTAAAAGCACTAGTATCAGATATTAGCTATGTGAGTTTATTTGTATGGTGGAACGATTGTCTGAATTGCAAAAAGTGCATATATTATGCCATAATTTGCATTTTGCAGAAGTTGATTAAATGTAATGGATTTACAAGTTGGTAGAATACAAACACACATCGTTCATTAGGGATGTTCTCTTGTGAAGCATGGTTGCAGAGACTGCATGTGTGTTTCCATGTGTATGAAATCTGCAAGATTCATTTATAGGTATGTTTTTGGTTTCTAGTACTTGTAGTAAGTACATTAGAAGTTTGTGTGGCTCTTCCTGTGTGTTTATGGTGAATTTTACAATTGTGCATTCAGTAATGCAATTCTTGCCTGTAAGGACACGCATTTGTGAGCACAACTGGTCTGAGCCATTTTAATAAATGTTTTGAACAATTGGTGCCAATTGAAGAATAGGATTGATTGCTAAATTTGCATAAAAATGTACTCCAGTTGTGTTGCTAAATTTTAATGAACCATAGAGTTGTGTCCCTGTGTCATTTGATGGGCTTGCACTTGTTTTTTGAGGAGAAATATGTGTCGTTCAGTCTTCTGATGGATATGCACTTGTGTTTGCACTAGACAGTTTTGTGGTTGTATTACTTGATGGAGTAGCAGTTGTTTTTTGTTTATTTTGTGGTATTGTTGGGAGATCTCTTATAGGTTCTGTTTGTATTACTTTTCTTTTTAAAGGTTTTGCTTTTTGCGGTGCAGGGTACATATGTAGATTGGGTGTACAGTGCATGTAGTCTGTTGTATTCTAGGATTCAAAGAATGTTAGCGTTGACTTTTTTTTCCTCAATGTTAACTAGTAATAGACTTTTGAGTGCACATAGACATGAAAGTGCTATGTAACTCTTTAAAGAAGGTGCTGCCAATGTCAATCAATGCATGATCTAGGGTTAGACCTTGTGATTTGTAGGGTTGATAGGGTTAGACCTTGAATTCTTCTCTATGTATGTGCATGTCTTTAAAAAGATGGAATTGTGCTATTGTGCAGCCTATTTTCTTAACTTCTGCAAGTTTGTCAAAGTGGATGTTGGCAAACTGAATGTTGTCATATGGATATGTTTGAAAGCCAACAACTGTAACAATTGCTCCATTCACTAAACCTTGTTCTACGTCAAGGTTATGTTTTAGAATTACAGTTTAGACACAATGTTAACATTTTCTCCAATCCAGCTGTGTTGGAGATAGATATTTTTAAGCAAATTAGTTGCACTGTTGCTTGTTGACACATAGGGAGTGTCAGGTCATGCACTTCTAGTTTGTTTGTGGAGTCGATGTGCAGTTTGGGTTCCATTTCTTTTTTTTAATTGTCTCATTAAATTGAGTACAGCTTGCTAGGGTTGGCATTAAGGAAATGCATTTTATATTTTGCTGAGTTCATTTTTCCATTACATCAGGAGCAGATGTGTTTCACCCATCTAGCTCATGGAGTAGTCTACTATTTTAGATGGATTTTGCATCTTTAGTAAGCAGACCAGTTCTAATGCTTTTTAAAATGTTAGCATAGTTGAGGTCTGCAGACTGACACAAGTTTTGAGTTAATTCTTTGTGCTGAAAATGTTGCCAGAGATGTACATTTCCCATGCTGCCAAGTGTTTTGCAGCATTGTTTGTGTCCTAATGTTTTGAAAATAGGTTCACCTGTCACTGGTGTTAAGTGTAGGAGGTCTCCAAAAGCAATATTGTGTTTTCCTCCAAACAGTTCTTCATAGTCAGTTTTTCTGACTTCTTGAATTGTAAGGTGAATTAAAGCCAACATGAGGTTGGAAACCATGCTTACTTCATCTATTAGGAGTACTTTAATTTGGTTCAGAATTCTGCGTTCTTCAGTAGCAGCTTCTGCTGATAATTTGTTGTATTCTAATTTGTTTTGGTGTTCTACTGGAAGGAGCAGTAGTCAGAGTAATGTTACACCTCCTATGTTGTAGGCCGCTAAACCTGCGGGCGCTGTTAAAACAGCCAAAGTGTTGTTTGTTAAGTTTTGTAGAAACGTGCTGATTATTTTTATTAAGAATGTTTTTCCAGACCTAGCTTCACCATAGGAGCAGAGGTTTATCATTTTTACAGGTACAAGTTTTAGTCTCATGTTTAAAACCATGTTCAATTTTTTCAGTGACTTCTAGATGAATGGGGAGTTGTTCATCATTTAGCTGTGGTTTTAGCACTGCAAGTTTTCTTCCGATTCTTCATAGTGATACCTGCTATTTTCTACTTCAATCATGGCTATTTCTGCTTCATTTAGAATGAGTGGTTCTCCAAGTGCTTTTGGCTTCCTGTAAGGAAAGGTTGACTCTCCCAGGAGAGTCTGTATCTAGTTGAGCTCCACCTCTGTTCATTGTCCACCATTTCTTTGTAGTTCTTCAAATTGACATTTGGTATACTGCTTTGATTTGCATTAAATTCAGCTTCAAATGAGTCATGGTTACATAATAATTCTTGTTCTTTTCAGCATTGTTTAAACAGTTGCAGTAGGGCCATGTAAAAAAGTTCCCTATGTTGTGGAGATTTAAATAATAATTTTATATGATGAATGAGGCTTTGTTTGGTAGGTTTGACTAGGCTTCCTTCACAAGTTGAGACTAAATATGTGCCAGTTGTTTCATCTGGTGTAACATTATTTTTGTAGGAGTAGTTTTGGGCTATGAGGTACAGGCACATGTTTTCCAAAGTGGTACTTCTGTCTGGATAGTATTCATCTGTTCATATGTTTTAATAAAATGTCCTGGCTTTTGGGATCATTTTTGGCTATTGTTTCTATCTCTTGGTAGGGGTTCAGTACTCTTTTTCGGGATGAAGCAGGAGCAAGGTTTAGCCAGACAATGGATCTCATTACGAGTCCAGCGGTAGCTGTGCTGGTAAAACCAGCAGGGTGCCGCCACACTTGTAAATTCTTCTAGCGCCTGGCTACACAGAAACACTAGGGGGTTATGGCCCCAGTGTTCCTGGAAGTAAGGCGCTTCAGTATCATTAATCCTCATTCCCATTTGAGTCTCATATGACTCAATGGGAATGGGGATGACGGAAGCACCAGCACCGTTAATAGCAGCGCCGGTGCTTCCCTTAAAGTCTGCGGGGGGCTGCGGTTCCGCCCGCCAGGTTGGACCTGGGGGGTGGGACGGCAGACGCCCACAGACTCAGAGGTTGCCGGTCCAGTAACAACAGTGCTGGTAGGCTTAACGCTACAGTGCTGGTAGGCTTAACGGCACAGTTGTTACCGGAAAGGCCCAATGTGTTTAGATTTGCCACATAAGGCTATACCTGTTAAACGGGCTGCAGCTTCGTAGCACCAGCATTCTCTATGGGAGAGCATTTTTATACCGAAGAGGTACCATTTTTGTGACAGTGTTTTGTCAAATGATATGTCATCCCAGAGGTCTTTAAGCTCTGTTTTCTCAGCTTTGGTGAGATAGGCTGACATATCTTGCAACATCAGTGGAATTGTCTGCAATATATTATATGTCTATATTTGCATTCCACAAGAGGGCAATGTTTGCATTGGAATAATTGATGTACTTGGATGCATCATCCCTTTTAATGTTGTATGTGTTTTAGGGAATTGCCTTTTACATTGTGTCTTAGAGAAATCATCAAACTACTTACTTGTCCTTTTGCCGAAACTGGTCTTGGGAAGCCAAAGTGGCATTTGGTATAGTATTTACCTTTGTTTTTATATTTAATCATTATATTGGGTCTGTTGGAAAAAAAGAAAGTTTGGATTTGAAAGTTGTGGAATGTATATGGATGTATTGAGAATGGGTGTGTGAATGTGATGGTAGAGATTAATAGAGTGCTCTGTGATTGTGCAGTGGACTGATTGTTGTGGGTGGGAAGGTTGTAAGAGTGTGTAGCGGTATGAAGTGTTTGGGTTATTGTGTAAGAGAGTAACAGTGTCAATGAATAAGTAGGGACATTATGATGTTTTGAGAAGAACACTGTGTTATAATGATGGGGTTTAGATGAGAATAGAACGAGTGTGCATGGTGAAATGTAATGAGTAAGTGAAATAAATGCTGATTTGAAAGGAATACTGTAGGCTTATATACCGGGGAACTACATTGTTGCAATAATAGATACATTAATACTATAGTAATGTACATATTTTGTAGGATATGAAGATAAGTTTTATTCTGGTTGGTGTCTTCGGGAATGTTCTTTCCTGTAATTGTAAAATAATGTTAGTGGGTATATATGGTAATGGTGAACTACCTTTAGTAAACAAGGTTGTTATTTATGAATGTAGGGGGAGTTGTTGGGAAAAAAAGGCTTAATCAAGTTCTGTTATGAATAGTGTACTAAAGTATGTTAACTATGTTGTTAGAACAATTGGAATATGAGTAGTGCTGTTTGGGAGATTAGAAGGAACAGGTGCATTTGTAGGTTACTTTACTGCTGCTCATTGTAATGAAAAAGGTGCTGTGTTTTTGGTGCATTGTATTTTTAATGTGTTGAAATGTTTTTAAACAGTAGGGAAACTGTGGCCTAGTAGTAATGCATGGAGGATTGCTGTTGCAGCAGTGTTTGGTGTCTTATAGCAGGGGTTTGGAAAGAAGAGTACATTATATGTAAGGGGAAGTGTTGAATATAGATACTTTGGTGGTATACATGTATGTGTGAGCAGGTGGAGAATGGTGTCAGTGTAAAGGATGTAATGAGTGAGGTTGCAAAATGTGTCATTTATATGGAATAAAGAATGGAAAATGCAGAGCGTTTAAAAAGGTTTCTTTTAAGGAGCGTTTTCATGAAAGTAAAAAAAAAAATGGATATGTGAATTTACAGCAGCACCGTGTGTTACTTTTTTATAAAAGAAAAGAAAAACAGATGTAAATGATGTGTAGAACATTTTTAAGTGGCACTAGCTGTGTGGAAGTTTAATATGTTGGCACTACATGTATAGTTGCCAATATGATGCATTCTAATATATGGGTGCTAGCTAAGTGTTGGTTTTTGATTTTGTATTGTGAGAGTTGTAGTTGCACTTTTTCCTATTAGAAACGTTGGACTACAAGTCTTAGAATGCAGAGAAAAAAGTCAGACTGGATAAACACCTACAGATTGGAACGGGTTATGTTAGCAAGTATGCATGCGATCCCAAGTTATTAAACTTGCACACACTTAGTGGCATGTAAAAATGTTGTACACATTGTTTGCATGCGCTTTCTTTTTTTTAAAGATATACACAGTGCTGTTGTAAATGTATACCTGTATTTCTTAGGTTTAATGAACATGCAGCGAAAAAACTTTCATTCAATAAATATGTCATACTTTGTAAGCTTCCATGCAGTCCTGGTTTTGAATTTGCATTCTGGGAGTTGTAGTCTGAGTTTTATAATGGGGGAAGTGGTTTTAGAAGTGACATAATGAAAGAAAAAAAGACTTTATACACACTTATAGATTGGAATGGGTGATGTTGGCAAGGATGCATGTACTGCCAACATATTGAACTTGCACACACCAATTGCCATTTAAACATGTTGTGCAAATCTTTTCAATGTGCTTTTCCTTTTTATTGTTGAAAAAAGTTACACACAGTGTTGCTATAAATGCACATATGCATGTATTAACTTTCATGAAAATGCTCATAAAAGAAATAATTTTAAATGACAACATTGCAAGTATTTGCTGCTTGATTTGAGCAGGTGCTGAATGCTGCAATGCATGGATTTTGCTGGAGTGGTTAAAAAAGAGGATACGCTTATTGAGAAGCTTATTACAGGGTAAGTAGCAGGAACTCTCTGTCTCTGTCTCTCTCTCTATTACATGGACGCTGTAGCGTCCATGTAGTTATGGTTAAGTTGGTGTTTCCATAGGAAGAGCATTTTTTGGGTGGCTTATAACTTCGCTCCCTCTGGACGAATCCTCACCAAACATTGCAAAAAAAAAGTATATGGCCCACTCTGAATTGTTTTGCAAAGTTTGGAGAGGTTTGGTCCAGGGGGGGCAAAGTTATAGGGAGGGTCCCAAAACTTTTGTTTTTTCACATAGACATAATGGGAAAAAACTTTGCGCACGCCTACAGCCCAAACCGCTGGACGGATTTACACCAAATTTACGGCAGGAGCGAGGACTTGGTCCCGAAAGCGTGCTTTTGCAAATTTGATGTAAATCCGTCCAGTAGTTTTTTTTTAAATGACCAAAATATAAGGCAAAAGAATTAGTGATATCTCTGTTCGCTTCGCGGACGGACTTCCCTGTTCACTCTGCGGACAGTGCCCTGATTGGCCGAGCGGCTTGCGCGATGTCTGCAGACACCCGATGTGTTCGCTGATTGTACGGTGTGGTGCGTGAAGCGCGTCAGATTTTCTGTGGCGCCCGCCATCTTGCATTTGCGGACGACCGTGGACAGCGCGGTGAAACTTGGATTAAAAATTGTATTTAGTGGAGTGTGTTGGTTTGTAAGAGTAATTGGGGAGGGTGGGGGAGTATGAGATAGGTTCAATGTTCGGTTTTTTTTATATACTAGACACTTTTGTTGTGTTTGATTTGTCTGCGGACAAGACGGCTGTTCTGAAATGTTCTATATAAACTAAATGGTGGGGTGTTCTGAGGACGGTGTATGTGTCCGTTTTGTTCGCAAGCAAGCTAAAATTGAGCTAAGAACACTCGCGGTGTCCTTAAATGTTCGTACATAAACAAAATGGGGGTGTCCTGAGGTCGCTGTCGTATTGTACTCTGGCAAGTTGAATGTGTTCTAAGAACACTTGCGGTGTCCTGAAATGCTCTGATTACTTACCGGTAATCTTCATTACTCCTAGTCCTATGCTTCCTCGTCACAGTACTGACGACCCTCCTCACCCTCTCTGCGGGGAAGGTCCCATGCTCCGGCTTGGTAATATGATACTGAGTGATGTGGATTTGGGGGAGGAGTTATAGGAATTTAAAGAAATAGAAGAAGGTCCTGTGTCAGAGGCAGGGGCCTCATGAAGTAAGTACTGGGATGAGGAAGAGTGGACGTGGAGGTAATGTTTGCAATTAAACAAAATGGGGGTGTTCTGAGAACGCTGTTTGTATTGTCCGTTGTCAGGTTGAAAGTGTTCTAAGAACCCTCCTTATGTCCGTTGACATTACAATTTCCTATGGCCCTTACCTGACTTTTTGTCCACTAAACAAACGATAAATCAGGCTGCTGTGCGTCGACATTACGTGATAATCCTATCACTTGCCCCATCGACCTGGCTGACCTGCTTTTGCGACACTAAATCATATCTCCCGCCCCTAAACCTGACATTATCAAAGCATTCATATTCCCTGTCTCTCTCCGTGACGGTACAGGGTGCGTAGCCAAACGCGCCCAGTCGTCTCCAGTCCTACGCGACTTTACACAGAACCCGGAAAACAACACAGATCATCCACAACACAGCGCGCAACAATTCGGAATATGAAACAGTGTTTTAAAAGCAAACAGCAAGATTGTACATTTCCTAAAGTACTTTTAGTTGACATCAAATGTTTAGAGAATATTCAGCGATTTGCATTTGTCTTTGCTGTCGATCCACAAAAGTTAATCTTGAGTCACGCGCTTTTCCTTTGCGGTACACAGGGGGTTGGTTTACGATAAAAGAAGCACTATGGTGGCACTTATAATCGGAAGGCTGTTCCAACAACGAGGCATTAGACCACCATAATGGTTGGTATGTTGCTTCTAGCCGCTAGTACAGCGTAAGGGAATATTGCTCCTTGGCGATTGTCCCATAAAATGGTGAGGGTCATGAAGTTGTTGAGAAGTAGCTGCACCTGGCAGTTAAAAAATCCAACGGCCTCTGAAAATCGTGGCATGGACAGTACGGAGGACATACCTGTTTTAAAAAACATAAATTAGTCTCACCAGCCGATCTTCATTAAAAATATTCATTTTATTTATTAGGGCATGAAACTATTTGCTAGCGAGGATAGTGCAACAGAGTATGTTAACTTATTCCCATTAACCCACCCTCTGTCCTCTGCCTTTTTCAGAGCCCTCTAAGCGACAGGGGACCAATTCGGCGGTGATAGTGCGCGGTAGAAAACACTATGCCACATTGAAGGAACAAGTACAACTTAACTAGGCTTTAACTCCACGCTATTGTTATTATATTCTGGTATAAAATAATCTAAAGGGTTACTTACATTATATTGACATTTTCCATTGTCTAAGCGTAGTGCAGTCCCAAAATACGACTCCGTCTGTGCCAACGATCTTTCTCATAGTGATATAATATATAAAAGTGGTTTCATTTCAGAATGTTCATCCTTATCGTGTCTTACGTTTTTGCAACACTCCTTCAAAAGAAGTCTTTTAGCACGATCCCTGTCTGTCAAGGTAAAAAAACAATAGAACCTTATATGCGAGTCGTGGGCCTCTCTGGCACGCGAGCAAAAAATGGAAGCAGCTGACCTTCACTGTAAACGACCATAAATTCTTAGTTTGCAACATTCTGTGTACAGCCATCTCTGAGAAATTAATTTTTACACTCCATCTTTATATATTGTTTGCGTGCTAATAAAAAAAACTTTATTAAAGGGACGTTATGGTTCCAAGTAAAACCGAAAAACCTCTGAAATTCGCCAGTTATGGTAAGCTAAGCAACCATAACTCGCGCCACCACCATGCACTGCTAAAACTAACATCCAGGACATCAAAGATGACATCACAAATGTCATTTATGACATCACTGATGACATCACATGTGTATGTACTTTTCATGAAATATGTGTACAAGGGATTCTTATTATAATGTTGCGGAAAAAGTGTCAAGGATCATTGCAATAAATATCCTACCCTAATTAGTGCTTTGAACGATGCATTGATATAAATAGCATTCTATTATGGGGTTCTATCTAGTATACTAAGCTACTAATGCAGAAACATAGCATTGTGTGCAGCGTTCAAGATGAAGGTATAATATTCGTAATGTTAATATGTTGAATAATGAAATGATAATTGTTTTATTAATAGATTTTTGTGTATTGTGAAATATGTAATAAGTAGCTAAGAAAACCCATGTATTACATAATTGCATTACTATAGAGAAAACAGAAAGAGACAAGAACACATACAAATATACATATACATATGGTAAATAGCAGCTTTGAAACAGAGAATCATTTATTTGCTTGAAAATAATGCTGTCTTTAAAGCTTGTGTCTTCCCCTATGTATATGTTTCATATGAAGTGACTGGACTCTAAGGGAATTACTATAAGAACCTACTTGTAGGATACGTCTACAAATAAAATACAATTTTTAGTTTCTGACTGTTACTGAAGAAAACCATGTGGCCTAGATATGTCAGCAAAAGAAAAAAGAGTGAGCCAGAAGAACACTTGCGATTTCCTGAAAGGTTCGTACATAAAGAAAATGGGGGTGTTCTGAGGACATTGTCCGTATTGTTCGCTGGCAAGTTGCATGTGTTATAAGAACACTCGCAGTGTCCTGAAATGTTTGAAAATAAACAAAATGGGGGTGTTCTGAGGACATTCTCCGTATTGTGTGACTGCTTAGCTGTATGCAATGAGGGAATGGCACAGAGAGTGAAGTGGAAATGGTACAAGGGCTATCTAAGAGTTACGCGGTCCGCGGACACCATGACTGTCCGTGGACAGGGCGTGCTACATCCGGGGTTTTCCAGCAAATCCAGCATGGAAAGAAGACTGTAGGGATCAGCCAATCAGATGTTGAGGTTGTGGATTTGTTTTGAAAGTGACTGTGTGTAGTGAAGATGGCAGAAGTGAAGAAAGTCAGGGTGTTGGTGATCGGAGATATGTTTGTGCATGGTTTACAACAGTATGCTCAATGCAGGCATGTTGCAAAGAATTCTGATGTAAAGGAGTGGAGGTCATGTGGAGCAATGTGCCTGATTGCAATGTACAGGGAATGTACAAGTTTGTGAAGATATGGGCAGGATCAACAGTCCCCATGTGGTAGTTTTGCACTATGGTGCTTTCCGTTTGGGCTATGTCAGTGCCCCTACTTTGTTGGCAGATTTGGAACACTTGGTTCAAGCAGTAATGAACATCCTTCCAAATGCCAAAGTAGTTTTTCTGGATTACTACTAGGGCAATATGGGACAATAGTTCAGTTTTTTGTCCTCGGCAAAACAATGCTAGGTGTGTAATCAACGGAGGCATGTGTGCCTTCATGCTTAGAGCTGGTATGTTCTTCTGTAATAATGAGAATATTGATTCCAGTAATGCTGTTTATTTTAAAGAAGATGGCATTTCCTTATCTTTTATGGGAAATGCCATGCTGTTTTGGAATGTAAGGGTTGCTTTGGAGAAGGTTATGTGAAGATTTTAGGAGTAAAGTAAGAAAAAAAGAAGAAAAAAATACAAAATAACAGGTGTCTGTCAAGCATCTGCAAAAAAAACAAAAAAATGGCTCTTTTCAGAGCCAACCTCAAAGGGCAAATGGGGCACACTATTTAAATTTACATTCACCATGCTCAGATTTTCGATATGTCCGCGGACATGGCAGTAGTTCGCGGACATCGAAATCACTAGCTAGGGGTTCAGTATGTTCTATGTTACATGTATTTAAAGTCATGGATATTATGGTTAAGTTATGCTACTAAAAACCTATGAAATTCAGTAAAAATCTTTGTTAAAGGGACGTTATGGTTAAGTTGCGCTACTAAAAACCTATGAAATTCAGTGAAAAAACTTTGTTAAAGGGCCGTTATGGTTCAAAGTAAAACTGAAAAACTCCTGAAATTCGGCAGTTATGGTAAGATAAGCAACCATAACTCGCGCCACCGTGCACTGCTAACACTAACACCCAGGACATCAAAGATGACATCACACATGTCATTGATGACATCACTGAGTGCATCATTTCATTGCAGTTCGAAGGAGACATTTGGAAAGTTGATGGAAATGTTTCCAAATTCCAAAATAATTTTTTCTCTGATTGCTCAGAGACAAATGCGGATGTGTTCCAATTTATTTTGTCTACAAAGGGAAAAAGCAAGGCGCAATGTGAATAAAGCTGTGATTGCTTTTTTACGAGATGTTGACATGATATCTTTTCATAATGAGAACATTAAATTTGATACTGTCAACATTTTTTTGAGAGATGGAGTACATCAAACTGATGTGGGCAACCAGATTGTTCTGGAAAAGGTCTAAAATGCATTGAATCAGTTTTTTTGAACATATAATAATTACGTTTTGTAGAATATTTGTTCATTCAGTATGTAAAACTAAATATTCAAAACAATATTTAAAAGTCTAAAAGAGAAAGAAAAGGTACTTAGAAGTGACCATTTTTGCGTGAAAAACAATTAAAATGATTTTCATGCTCCCACACCTGGGATTTTTCTGATGTCTGCGGACTACTGCGCTGTCTGCAGACTATGCAGGCTGCAAAGGGTACTGTGACATTTTTCTAACGTCTATTTTTTAACTGTGAAAGGTGGCTCCTAAAGGAACATTTTTTTGTGTTTTTGGGGGCTTTTTTGTGGGATGATTTCAGGAGAGGTAAGTTAATGTGGGGGAGGGAAGGGGCACCAACCACAGAGATGCAGTTACGCCCCCAAGAACGCCCTCGTGCAAGGAAAAGCCATCAAAATTCCCAAATCAGCGCAAAGGGCTGCGCTAACCCTGGACCAGTTTACAGGGCTGCCAAACAGCTAACGCCAAGCGGGGAACGTGTATTACTGGGGTGCGGGTGAAGTTTCACACACGAAAGGGCCTGTGCGAGTGGGGTACGTGTATTGCTGGGGTTCGCAGGAATTTTCACACGCGATTTCGGCAGGGTATGTGTATTACGGGGTTCGCAGGAACTTTCACACGCGAAAGGGCCTGTGCAAGTAGGGTACGTGTATTACGGGGATGCGCGGGAAGTTTCACACGTGATTGGGCTAGGTACGTGTATTTCAGGGGTGGGCAGGAAGTTGCACATGCGAATGGCCTGGGTACGTGTATTTCAGGGGTGCGTGGGAAGTTTCACATGCGATTGGCCTGTGTACGTGTATTTCCGGGGTGCGCAGGAAGTTTCACACGCGATTGCCCTGGGTATGTGTATTTCAGGGGTGCGCGGGAAGTTACACACGCAATTGGAGTAGGGTACGTGTATTAACGGGCTGCGCATGAAGTTTCACACGCGATTTTGCTGTCAGAGTGGGGAATGCATATTTCGGGGGTGCGCAGGGAGTCCTACATGTGAATTTGCAGTGTGGGTCCACCCTGGTGTCCCCTCTAACCCCTCCATGGCCCCTGCAGGCAGCCCACCACACAGGGGACTACCCCGCACCCCTGGTCATGTCCAGCAGGCAGCACATCCACCATGGGCATGCCCCCCAGCCAAGCCACATGTCACGTTGCAATATGATCACCAACTCATGTCTCCCAGCACCCCCACCCCCAAGCAGTGCAGAGCACCTGCCAGCAGGCCCCCACACATGTCCCTCTCATGTCCTCTTGCACCCCCACCCCCCAGCAGTGCAGGACACCTGCCAGCAGGCCCCCACTCATGTCCCACTCATGTCCCCTTGCACCCCCAGCAGTGCAGGGCACCTGCCAGCAGGCCCCCACTCATGACCCCAGCACCCCCACCCCCCAGCACTGAGGGGCACCTGCCAGCAGGCCACCACTCATGTCCCACTCATGTCCCCTTGCACCCCCACCCCCCAGCAGTGCAGGGCACCTGCCAGCAGGCCCCCACTCATGTCCCACTCATGTCCCCTTGCACACCCACCCCCCAGCAGTGCAGGGCACTGGCCAGCAGGCCCCACTCATGTCCCACTCATGTCCCCTTGCACCCCCACCCCCCAGCAGTGCAGGGCACCTGCCAGTAGGCCCCCACTCATGTCCCCTTGCACCCCACCCCCTAGCAGTGCAGGGCACCTGCTAGCAGGCCCCCACACATGTCCCACAGCACCCCCACCACCCAGCAGTGCAGGGCACCTGCCAGCAGGCCCCACTCATATCTCTTTGCACCCCCACCCCCCAGCAGTGCAGGGCACCTGCAGCAGGCCCCCACTCATGTCCCCTTGCACACCCAACCCCAGCACTGAGGGGCACCTGCCAGCAAGCCCCCACTCATGTCCCCTTGCACCCCCACCCCTCAGCAGTGCAGGGCACCTGCCAGCAGGCCCCCACTCATGTCCCCCTGCCCCCAGGTCATGACGATCCTCAATCATGGCCCTTATGGCCAGCCTCCCCAGCCCAAAGACCCAACCAAGTATTGCATCCACCCACATAGAAAAGGCAATTACATGATACAACCCCAATGGCAAGTATGTAAATGAACACATGTCCGTCACACACACACAATGGTTGCAAGTGAATGTGAAAACCCATATCATGACATGCATGAAAACAATGAGATAATACCACACATCGAAGTATGAAGAAAACAATGTATTAAAAGCAACATGAATGGAATTAAAATCAAACAACGAACAATGGGAATAAAAAAAGAAAAGCTGCATGTCCGTAAAATAATGAAAAATAAGAAATCATAATGCAAAGGAAAGGTGTCCAAAGTCACAGTCCAACAAAGCAAATTCCAGGGAAAAACAAAAGTGAAAACTATTGATCCATGGGGAAATCCAAAAAAAAAGATGAATCCAATAGTGAACTATATACAGATGAACAATCCATGGTCCATGATCCCAACTGAAGAAATGAAACCTATCAAAAATACTACCTAATGAAAAACTATATACAGAAACGTGGTGCATTGTCCAAGCGCAACCAAAATAAAGAAAAAACCAAAGGAAACCTAACACTATCTAACTATTTACAAGGGCAGCGGGCTAGTCTGACGGCACACTTTTAGATGTCCCGGGCCAGGACATCATCAAACTCCTGCCCAATGTCCCAGAGGCGGTCCTCTTCCATGGCCCCGAGGGTTCACAGGGATGACGACATGTTCTCCTCCAACTCCCTGCCAATTGCCTCGAGGCACTCGGCCCGCCTCAGGGCCCTCGGCATGGAGTTCTCCGCCCTGACCATCGTGAGCCGTGCCTCTTCTGCCGCTGCCACTCTGCATCTATGGCATGGCCTAACCGCTGCCACACGGAAGACACTTCCCGCCCTGGTCCTCCTGCCCTCTGGCCGATGCCTGCCCCTCTGATGACAAAGGCCCCGAGCCATCATGGCTCCCACCTTGTTGCTGCTGCTGCTGTGCCTGTCCCCATGCCCTGGCTCTTGCTGCCTGCGCATCCTCCTCCGGCTGGGGTGCAGTTGTTGAGGTGGCCACCCCTGCTGGACGTCCGACTCCCGACTGTGGCAGGGATGTGTCCTCCACCAGCCTGGCCGCAGGGTCAGAGGCAGCTCTACAGGGCACCCAGGTGACACATGGGCGGGAAGATGGCACGGAGTACAACTGGCGCATAGGGGGTTCAGTTGAGTAGGGGGTCGGAACAAGGCTCAGCAAACGGAGGAATCCAGCCCTGGTGACCTGTCCCAGTAGGTTGACGTGGTCAACGAGCTATTCAAGACGACATGCAGTCTCCCCATGAAAAGGCTGCATTTTGCCTCGCATGGTCTGTTGACGTAACGCCACACCACCCAGGACAGGCTCAACCCGGTCCCGGATAGCCACGTCCGCAGGCAGAGGAAGGCCAGTTGTCGTAAGCTCATCCCCTGCCTGAAAACGGGTCTGGATGTAGGTATCTCTGCTGGTGCAAGATGATGCAGTCACAGGATCGGGGACAGGATTACACACAGGCACCTCCGCGGCGGCCTGTGCTGCCTCCTGTCCCTGCACTGCACCACTAGCACCAGTGGAATCTCCACCTCCAGACCCCATCTCTGTCCCTTGCACGGCCTTCTCCTCCACCAAACCCCCCTACCAACCTGGATGACTATGTCCCATCTTCCTCTGTCGGGCCCTGTGCGTTCTCAGCTGCCCCTTCTGCTGCCGAGGAGTCCAACTCCGACCTCCGCCTCTTGGACCTCACCTCAGCAGCTGCGACCTGGGACGCGGCACTGGACTCCTCACTCCCCGACGAGATGACAACCTGGGATGGGAGCCGGGCCTTACGTCTCCGGCTGGCGGTGCGATCCCTGCCGCTGTGCTCCACAACACCCTCTCCGCCCTCTTCATCAGTCGACGCTGCAGACAGGGAGAGATAGGACACAGGCATCAGAGCACTGTACAATGGACTCATACACACATGACAGTTGCACACGAGTGTCATTGTCAAACTTCAGACATGGCATCACAATCCCCAACACACATGTCATTTCAGATCACACACATGAGCTATTCCACAGCCATATCGCAACAGCCAGCACCATCCATACACATACAACAGCATGAGCAGGCAAAGGTGAGCCAGACATCACATGAGACACAGGGAGTGCACTAGACATGCAGACACGCCACCACACTTACATGCATGTGTACACCTCCACCAAGTGTCACAGTGATGAGATTGGCATCCATGTCACATCTGGCAATCAGTCTTCTACATATCAGTCTCACATGCATCCACGTTGCATGACAGTTGCAAACTTGGCAGATACACATACATGCACATGTACACAGTGCAGATACATGCAGCTGGAACCAAAATCCCTGTGTGACACCACTACCTTGACAACTGACATACACAGTCATTCAAACATGTGTGCTCACACATCTGCATTTGGCCTGCATGCTTACCCACAAATACACCATCCATGTGTCTCACACATGAAAGAACTTGCATGTGTCAGCCTCACGGCCCTGTACATACACATCCATACATGGCCCTACAAAACCACATGTGCAACCTGCAAACTACTGGCACACCACCACACGCACAGCTTCCAATCAGTATGCATGTACACTTACCGCTCGAATCCAGACGGGTGTGCCTCTCAAGGACCTGGACATGGAGCGCTGGGCATACGCGTTCCAGGCCCTCATTTGGTCTTCCGACAGGTGGCCCCGATGCCCCTTAGCATCTGCTGCCTTCAAGAGGCACCGGGCCTTGTTGAGGGTCCTGGACCTGAAGTCCTCCCAGCGCTTCTTGACATGATGGAATTCGCGGACTGCCACCCCCTCCGCGTTGATGGCAGTCACGATGTCCGTCCAGATCCTGGTCCATCCTTCCTTGACGGTGCGCAACCTTCCGAAGAGGGCATCATACTGCCCCAGGACTTACTCCACCAGGACACCAACTTCGGTGGCAGTGAAGCTGGTGGCCCTCTGCCTCTCTGGCTGGGGGTTGCCAGTGCCACCAGATGGTGTAGTGCTGGACATTGCAACCCCAGAGGAAGGAGTGGGTGCGCAACTGGGTCCTGGGGCTGGGCTGTGGAGTGATGGAATCCCAGTCGGGAGTCTTCGGTTCCACCAGGGGTGGTCACAGTAACAGCACCCCTGGCTGACGTGCAGGCAGCAAATGGCAGGGCACATGGGCAGCAGGCAATCAGGCAGCAGCATATGGCAGGTGGGAGCGTGCTCGGGGCTCTGGGGGGCAGTAATTCAACCTTCAGGGCAGGAGCGTGGTCTTCCGTGTGTGAACGCATGGCCAGCTTGATACGGAGTGATTTGGCACGTGAAAATCTTGCACGTCAGCGTGTAATTCGAGGAAAGGCCCTTAGGGCGTATGCGCGTCAGCACGCGTACACAATTTCATTGGACCAAAGGCCCTTAGCACAGGTGTTTCCCTCATAGCATGTGATCAAAGAGCACACGTGGAAAATCTGCACGTCCGAGTGTCAGCGCGTGTAATTGGAGGAAAGGGGGCATACACGCATAAGTGACGTGTACGTGTGGGCCGGTTTAAAAGGTACGTGTAGGATGCCATTTCCTTGTACGTGCTTTTTGGGGAGAGCAAGTGGGTGGATTCTGTAATACTTGTCGGTTCACACGCAATTACTTCACAGCGTTTCAAGTTTGTACTCCCTGTTACCTCTGACAGCTTTAATTTTTCTACTTTTTTTGGGCCTGTTTCCTCAAACAGTGTTCACTTCTCCTTTTGTCCTGTCTCCTCAGACAACGTACAATTCTTCTTTTGGTGAGGGTGTTGCCACCGCGCACATGCACATATTTTTCACATTCTTTTTCCAGGCAGACGGTGAGTTCCGCACGTACTTAGCAATTCTGCTTGCCCCGTGTGTCGCGTACCCCTTCAGAGGTAATTGTAGGCTGCGTGTATCACGTGTACGCTTATTTTTGTGTTTCTGGGTGTCACAGCGTAGTGCGGGTTCATTTTTCCAAGCACATGGTCTACGAGGGGTTGCGTGCATGTTTATTTTTGTTTTTGGGCTGCCTGTGCGTTGCGTGACCCGTCATCTCCCCCAGGGGTCATAGACAGCCTTGTTAGAGCACTAGGGTACGAATTCCATCTAGTACCCTACCCCTTTGGCCCCCAATTGCCCAGGACAATAGTTTACTGCTCCTCCCATACACACAACAACATCAGTGCCATGGTTGGGAGGCGACCAAGCAGTAAGGGAGGCAAAGGTGGCCGACCTTCAAAAGGTGGACGTGGCGGGCGTGGTAGGGGACATGGCCAGGATTTGCAGGGTGCCCCTAGGCCCCCATGTGTGGAGGACCAATCAGGGACACCCATGACCCCCCCATGATTGAGGAAAACGTGGCTGAGACCATCCCAGCTCAGCCCTTGTTGGACCAGCCCATTGTGGCACCTGACCTGGCACAGGATGACGCCCTGGCTGACTTCCAGGTCAGCAAGTCTAAGCCACGTGTGGCGGTGCAAGTTGTCACCAAGCCACATGGATCTGGGGCAGCTATGTCATCTGCTGCCCCAAGTATGCAGAGTAGTGAGGCTGCAGGGGCAGCTGCAGCTCCATCTGCCCCAGCTCTGACTCTCCCAGCCAGGACAGTGTTGGTCCTGGTCCATCATACTGATGTTCCCCCTGCCAACATCACACTTCAGACAATGCCTGCACCATGTCCTATGGTCAATGTGCATTTGCACACTCCAACAACCCAGTCCACCTGTGATTCTGCCCCTACTGACCAGGACGGCGTTAGCCACTATGGCTCCGCTCCACCTTCTAAAAAGAGGAAGAAGGGTGCTCTGGCACGACAGGCTGAGACCCCAGGCACGGCTACAGACTCCGGTACCTCAAGGAAGCCTTCTTCAATGATTCGGAACTGAATGCACTTGTGAGCTATGCGTTGCAACATAGCCACAAAATGGTGGCGACTGCAGTGTCCAAGACCACACCTGGTCAACGTAAGGCACACTGGCAGACCATCGCCAACCACATAAGTGCCCGTGGATTTGTGAGGCGCTCAGCTGATGATTGCTACAAGCGGTGGAACGACCTGAAATGCAGAGCAAAGGACAAGCTGGCCTCAAGTCATGCCGCTACTCTGTTGACTGGCGGTGTGTCTCCACAAGAGGACAACGAACTCACTGAACATGAGTCTGTTGCTGGAACCTTCATCACAGAGGAACAGATCTGAGGTGTGGGAGAACTACCCGATTATGACACATTGTCTGGTGAGTGCCCATGCGTTTGTGTGTAATGCATGTGTATGTTGTTTGGGTGACGGGTTCTGATTGAGTGCCAGGTGAGGGTGTGTGTGACTGAGTAGTATGGGTCACCCATGTGCAAAACATTCTGCGGCCTTGAATTTGGGTGTGACACTATCCCTTCTGCCCACAGTAGTAATTTAGCGCGGCAGTTGCCCTTGAGCATCATGCAACAACATTGTTTGTATTTTTCAGTGTTCTTTCAGGCTGATTGTTTCAATTCTCCCACTTTTGAAACACATTCCTCAGCCCTACTGTGACATATGTGACATGCTTCTGTCATTGAAGAACCCCACATTGGCCCACATGTGTCAACTTGGTAGTTGAATGATTTGACCACTCAGGCTGAATGAGTATTGTCCTGATCACATGATGTTTTTGGGCCAGTTTGAATTTGGAACATGCTAGTTGTTTCCTGTCATGTTGAAGTGCACAACCATTGATGTGTACATGGCCCTGCAATCACTGTATTTTTGTGCACTGGATGTGTTGCAGTGTGTGGCACATGGCATATTTTTCACACTATGTGGCATTTTTCATCTCTTCATGTCCATCTTACATAGATGGGTGACAGTACTCATTAACTGACATATGGATGTACTTGTGGAATGTACCATGGCTATGGTACATGCCATCTGTGTGATGGCATGTGTCATTTATGTGTATAGGACATGCCACTCACAGGCCAATGTGTGATGGCAGTGCTACCCAGCATGCAGCAAATGTGTTGTTCTTCCATCTTGGTGTCATCAGTGTCAGACTTTTGCCTCCCCTTCCAACTCTGTGACAGTGCATGCATGGGAGGGTTATAGTCATGTGGGACATGCGTAAATCATGTACTGGTTCTGTAGCTTGTCAGGCCTATTTGTGTGCTATGGTGCTAATACCTGTTTCCATTTTTTGTCTTTCATGTTTTTGCAGGGGGTGACACACTTGATGCTGTTGAGGTTGAGGAGATGGTGCAGACCCAGGAGGAACCTGAGGCACAACCAGTGGGGGATGTGGTGTGATGGTGGGTGAGAACCCACTCTTGCTGCAGACGATTCTGTCCAGGGGTGTCTCTGGGTGCTCCTCCCCAGACCTCTATTCAGGTGTTGATTTGGATGATGAGACATATGTGGCATCGCAGGTAAGTGTTTCTGGAAGGGGTTCTGTTCTGTCCAACCCACCTGCACCAGGGGTAGAACCCTCTATGAGGATGTCAGTGTTGGTTAGTCAGCCTTTGGCGGTTACGGGTGCAGGGTCACACTCCACAACATCTGATCCTGTTCCTGGGCCAGCAGATCAGAGGGGGAATGCAGTCCTGCAGCCTCAGGCAGTGCCGGCACAGCAAGGCGCAGATCGTCTTGCCCCAAACAGGTGTGATGTCCGCCGATGCGGTGGCCGTACGCCACCAGACAATACCGCATGGTAACAATCCATTTACGGTATGGCAACCCAACAGGCAGCATCAGTTGAGATGATGGCTCAAGCAATGGAGACGGTGGCCACTTCCATTGTCCCCCCTGAAAGGCAGATGGAGCTACTACAGCAGGCAACAGACTCCATTTGCCAATCACACAGGGAGGACATGTTGGTGTCCAACAGGGACAGACGGGCGGCACTGGAGACTCTATGCCAATCGACATCAATAGAGTCCCAGGGCCACAGGGAAGCCCTGAGGGTAGAACTCCATCACCTCAGGGAGACTTTTGTTGACCTTGAGACTTCCACTAACTTGAGGACAGAACAGCAGCTGGAGCGGCTCACACGTTCACTCTCAGCTGAGATGCAGGCAACTCGGGAGGAGATCCGGGCATCATGTCAGGTGCTGCATGGGGATCTCCGCACTAAAATCCTCCAGAACGAGACCTTCCCCACCTGCATGCTTGCTGCCATGGAGGACCATACCAGGGCTTTGCGTGGGCTGCCTCCCATAGCACCACCACCTCCTGTGGCAGCAGCAGCAGGTAATGAGAGCTACAGCAGCAGTTCTCCCACATTGGCATAGCCGTGCAGGCCATGAGCCCATGGAGGTGTTTTTTTTCCCCAACATCCACACAGGCAGGTGTTGGTGCACACCCTGTCCTCGGACCTCATGGGTGGCCTCCCCCCCATGCTCCACATAGCCATTTTTGATTTTTGATTGTTGCTTTTTTGATTTTTGATTTTTGATTATTTTTTAACAGTGTGTTGCCTTGTGTGGCTCCCGTGGGCATCCACTGTATTCCGGCTGGGCACATGTAGGCTTGCCCTGAGTTTGGGTTCGATGCTTGGGTTCGTTAGACACACACCCCTCCTGCTTCCCAATTCCATGGGCTTGCAAAGTGTGTGACCAAGTGACAGTGATGTACACAGTGATGTTGGGCTCCCATGAGCTTGTGGGCAGTCTGTAGTCAATACTGTGTAGACATTCCTTGTGTATATTGTTGTTGTATTGTACACTGCATGTTGGAATTATGTATGCTTCTACTTCCATGTCTCCCTCTGAATTTGCCGGTTCATTCCTCATGTCTTCACAAGGCCGTCTACATGTTGTATGCAGTACAGAGACAAGTTTTGAAGCCTGCAAGACTACAGTTGGAAGGGGGCGATGTGGTGGCATATTCAGGTTGTAAGACTACGACTACTTTAACTTAATACTGTCATGTTTTAGTTATGTTTGAGCTTGTGTAGCTGCATTGTATTGTTGATATGTATTTGGTCATGTGTGTTGTTAGTTCAACATTACTGGGAGCATATTGTATGTGGCCAGTTTCCATTAGGGACACTGTACTTTGTGACACTTGTGTCAGTTTTTCGGGATTGCTTTGTTTGCTCTCACATAGCATGATATGCCATGGTGTGTTGGTTGGTGGTGCTGGGGAGGGGTTGGGTGACATGGCACTGTTCTCATGTTGTATTTTGCAAGGGGGTAATGCATTTAGCAGCATATGTGTCTTTTGATGACACAGCATTGGTGGTGTTTCTGCAGGTAGGGATGCACACATTGGGACACTTCCAGGTGACCAATCTCAGGCTGGTATGGTTGTGACAGTTCACTGTCCCTTGTGTCATCATCGATTGTCAGCTGGTATGTGGCAGGGCTGTGTGCACTCCACAGGGGTGTGATTCTAAGTGAAGTAATTAGCCACCAGCTGCGTTTGGGCTGCTTCACCCCGTGCCCTTTCCCCTCCCATGCGCAGTGGACGTGCATGTGGTTGGGAATGTGGGGGCACCACCATGTCCACCGGCAGGCCCCGGCGTGTTGCAACATTGTGCAGCACACATACTGCCACTATGATCCTGCACACTACTGGGGGAGCGTATAACAGCTGCCCGCCAGAATGGTCAAGGGAGCGAAAGCGTGATTTGAGCACTCCGAATGTGCGCTCCACTATACCCCGGGTTGCAATATGGGCTGTGTTGTATCTTACCTCGGGTGGCGTGGTGGGGTTCCGAATTGGCGTCATCATGTGGGTTCTCAGAGGGTAGGCACTGTCCCCTGGGGAGGGGGTGATGGGTATCATTAGTAGGGTTGTGACATTACTCAGTATCTGGTATGCATGCATGTGCTGTGGCATTTATACTCACCGAGCAGCCATGTATCGCCATGCCGCCCAGCTTCTAGGTCCCGGTTTAGGGTTGACATTCTGTAAATGAAACTGTCTTGGGTGGACCCTGGATAGTTGGCATATACTGAGGTGATGATTCTCTTGGCATCACATACTACATGGACGTTGATGGAATGCCAGTGCTTACGGTTTCTATAGATGTGCTTTGATGCCCTGGGGGGACGTAGAGCCACATGGGTGCAATCAATGTCACCTATGACTTTGGGGAATTGTGCCACCCCGTAGAAATCCTGGACGGCAGCCTGCCTTTCTGCAGGTGTTCTTGGCAGGTATATGTGCCTGCGGACTGATGGGCGGGCAGTCATGATGGCCAAGACCTGGTGTAGACAGCGTGACTGCGTGGCCTGTGACACTCCCCCCACTATGGCACTTGTCCGCTGAAATGATCTGGTGGCCAAAAAGTGCAGTACCTTGAGGACATTCTCAAGGGGGCTGAGTCTTGGGAGCAGAGGGTGGGTGATGTGAGGTCATCCTCCCACTCACTGACCAGGTCGAGTATTATGTGAGGTGGAAACCTGTACCTCCCATACACCTGGTCATCAGGCATGCCAAAAAGGCTGGTTCTGGGTGTGAAAATTCTGGGCCTGACTATCCTCCTCCTCCTCCTGCGGTATCCCATGACCACTGCTGCTAGGAACGGTATGCTCATTTTATGCTGCTCGGGTCCACGTATGCCTGCTTCCTGCTGGCATACGTGTTTCCGGATTAGCGCGTCTTTTTTGGAGCATGCGTGTGGGCGTTCCGCGCATTTGCCTCCTGTACTTCCCCGCCCACCCCAGTAATACACGTACCCCGCTCGCCCAGGCCCAATCGCATGTAAAACTTCCCGCGAGCCCCTGAAGTACACGTACCCCACTCGCCCAGGCACAATCGCGTGTAAAACTTCCCCCGAGCCCCTGAAGTACACATACCCAGCTCACCCAGGCACAATCGCGTGTAAAACTTCCAGCGAGCCCCTGAAGTACACGTACCCCGCTCTCCCAGGCACAATCGCGTGTGAAACTTCCCATGCACCCCCGAAATACAAGCTATCTTTGACACAGCGGGGGTCCGTGTTTGTCGCGTACCCCTTTGCACGTCATTTGTCCTAGAAGGCCACAGTATGGGACATTCATCAGAGCTATATATACAGGCTTTTTGTTAGCACAGGGATGCTACCGCCTGCCTTCATGTGGCGGACATGTGTTGATGTACATAGTTGACTTTTGGTTTGTGTCATGAGATCGCCATTTCACTGCTGGAGGTGGCTGTGCAAGGGGACATGAGTGTGGGCCTGCTGACAGGTGCCCCTCAGTGCTGGGGGGTGGGGGTGCAAGGGGACATCAGTGGGACATGAGTGGGGGCCTGTTGGCAGGTGCCCCTCAGTGCTGGGGGTGGGGGTGCAAGGGGACATGAGTGGGACATGAGTGGGGCCTGCTGGCAGTGGCCCCTCAGTGCTGGGGGGTGGGTGTTCAAGGCGACATGAGTGAGGGCCTGCTGTCAGGTGCCCTGCACTGCTGGGGGGTGGGGGTGCAAAGGAACATGAGTGGGACATGAGTGGGGGCCTGCTGGCAGGTGCCCCTCAGTGCTGGGGGATGGGTGTGCAAGGGGACATGAGTGGGGGCCTGCTGGCAGGTGCCCTGCACTACTGGGGGGTGGGGGTGCAAGGGGACATGAGTGGGGGCCTCTTGACAGGTGCCCTTCACTGCTGGGCGTGGGGGTGCAAGGGGACATGAGTGGGACATGAGTGGGGGCCTGCTGGCAGGTGCCCCTAGTGCTCGGGGGTGGGTGTGCAAGGGGACATGAGTGGGGGCCTGCTGGCAGGTGCCCTGCACTGCTGGGGGTGGGGGTGCAAGGGGACATGATTGGGACATGAGTGGGGGCCTGTTGGCAGGTGCCCTGCACTGCTGGGGGGTGGGTGTGCAAGGGGACATGAGTGGGGGCCTGTTGGCAGGTGCCCTGCACTGCTGGGGGTGCAAGGGGACATGCGTGGGACATGAGTGGGGGCCTGCTGGCAGGTGCCTTGCACTGCTGGGGGTTGGGGGTGCAAGGGGACATGAGTAGGACATGAGTGGGGGCCTGCTGGCAGGTGCCCCTAGTGCTCGGGGGTGGGTGTGCAAGGGGACATGAGTGGGGGCCTGCTGGCAGGTGCCCTGCACTGCTAGGGGTGGGGTTGCAAGGGGACATGAGTGGGACATGAGTGGGGGCCTGTTGGCAGGTGCCCTGCACTGCTGGGGGTGGGTGTGCAAGGGGACATGATTGGGGGCCTGTTGGCAGGTGCCCTGCACTGCTGGGGGTGCAAGGGGACATGAGTGGGACATGAGTGGGGGCCTGCTGGCAGGTGCCCCTCAGTGCTGGGGGGTGGGGTGAAAGGGGACATGAGTGGGACATGAGTGGGGGCCTGCTGTCAGGTGCCCCTCAGTGCTGGGGGGTGGGTGTGGAAGGGGACATGAGTGGGGGCCTGCTGAGAGGTGCCCCTCAGTGCAGAGGGGGTGGGGGTTGAAGGGGGCATAGTGGGGGCCTGCTGGCAGGTGCCCCTCAGTGCTGGGGGTGGGGGTGCAAGGGGACATGAGTGGGACATGAGGGGGGGCCTGCTGGCAGGTGCCCCTCAGTGCTGGGGGTGGGTGTGCAAGGGGACATGAGTGGGGGCCTGCTGGCAGGTGCCCTGCACTGCTGGGGGGTGGGGGTGCACGGGGACATGAGTGGGAACGTGCTGGCAGGTGCCCTGAACTGCTGGGGGGTGGGGGTGCACGGGGACATGAGTGGGACATGAGTGGGGGCCTGTTGGCAGGTGCCCTCAGTGCTGTGGGGTGGGGGTGCAAGGGGACATGAGTGGGGGCCTGCTGGCAGGTACCCTGCACTGCTGGGGGGTGGGGGTGCAAGGGGACTTGAGTGGAACATGAGTGGGGGCCTGTTGGCAGGTGCCCTGCACTGCTGGGGGGTGGGGGTGCAAGGGGACATGAGTGGGACATGAGTGGGGGCCTGCTGGCAGGTGCCACTCAGTGCTGGGGGGTGGGGGCGCAAGGGGACATGAGTGGGGGCCTGCTGGCAGGTGCCCTGCACTGCTGGGTGGTGGGGGTGCAAGGGGACATGAGTGGGGGCCTGCTGGCAGGTGCCCTGCACTGCTGGGGGGTGGGGATGCAAGGGGACATGAGTGGGACATGAGTGGGAGCCTGTTGGCAGGTGCCCCTCAGTGCTAGGGGGTGGGTGTGCAAGGGGACATGAGTGGAACATCAGCAGGGGCTTGCTGGCAGGTGCCAATCAGTGCTGGGGGGTGGGGGTGCAAGGGGACATGAGTGGGGGCCTGCTGGCAGGTGCCCTGCACTGCTGGGGGGTGGGGGTGCAAGGAGATATGAGTGGGGGCCTGCTGGCAGGCACTGCTGGGGGGTGGGGGTGCATGGGGACATGAGTGGGAACGTGCTGGCAGGTGCCCTGAACTGCTGGGGGGTGGGGGTGCACGGGGACATGAGTGGGACATGAGTGGGGGCCTGTTGGCAGCTGCCCCTCAGTGCTGGGGGGTGGGGGTGCAAGGGGACATGAGTGGGGGCCTGCTGGCAGGTACCCTGCACTGCTGGGGGGTGGGGGTGCAAGGGGACTTGAGTGGAACATGAGTGGGGGCCTGTTGGCAGGTGCCCTGCACTGCTGGGGGGTCGGGGTGCAAGGGGACATGAGTGGGACATGAGTGGGGGCCTGCTGGCAGGTGCCGCTCAGTGCTGGGGGTGGGGGCGCAAGGGGACATGAGTGGGGGCCTGCTGACAGGTGCCCTGCACTGCTGGGGGGTGGGGGTGCAAGGGGACATGAGTGGGGGCCTGCTGGCAGGTGCCCTGCACTGCTGGGGGGTGGGGATGCAAGGGGACATGAGTGGGACATGAGTGGGAGCCTGTTGGCAGGTGCCCCTCAGTGCTAGGGGGTGGGTGTGCAAGGGGACATGAGTGGGGGCCTGCTGGCAGGTGCCCCACAGTGCTGGGGGTGATGGTGCAAGGGTACATGAGTGGAACATCAGTGGGGGCTTGCTGGCAGGTGCCCCTCAGTGCTGGGGGGTGGGGGTGCAAGGGGACATGAGTGGGGGCCTGCTGGCAGGTGCCCTGCACTGCTGGGGGGTGGGGGTGCAAGGAGACATGAGTGGGACATGAGTGGGGGCCTGTTGGCAGGTGCCTCTCAGTGCTGCGGGTGAGTGTGCAAGGGGACATGAGTGGGGACCTGTTGGCAGGTGCCCTGCACTGCTGGGGGGTGGGGGTGCAAGGGGACATGAGTTGGACATGAGTGGGCGCCTGCTGGCAGGTGCCATGCACTGCTGGGGTCGTGGGGGTGCAAGGGGACTTGAGTGGGGGCCTGGTGGCAGGTGCCCTGCACTGCTGGGGGGTGGGGTTGCAAGGGGACATGAGTGGGGGCCTGCTGGCAGGTGCCCCTCAGTGATGGGGGGTGGGTGTGCAAGGGGACATGAGTGGGGGCCTGCTGGCAGTTGCCCTGCACTGCTGGGGGGTGGGGGTGCAAGGGGACATGAGTGGGACATGAGTGGGGGCCTGCTGGCAGGTGCCACTCAGTGCTGTGGGGTGGGTGTGCAAGGGGACATGAGTGGGGGCCTGCTGGCAGGGGCCCCTCAGTGGTGGGGGGTGGGGGTGCAAGGGGACATGAGTGGGGGCCTGCTGGCAGGTGCCCCTCAGTGCTGGGGGTGGGGGTGCAAGGGGACATGAGTGGGACATGAGTGGGGGCCTGCTGGCAGGTGCCCCTCAGTGCTGGGGGTGGGTGTGCAAGGGGACATGTGTGGGGGCCTGCTGGCAGGTGCCCTGCACTGCTGGGGGGTGGGGGTGCAAGGGGACATGAGTGGGACATGAGTGGGGGCCTGCTGGCAGGTGCCATGCACTGCTGGGGGGTGGGGGTGCAAGGGGACATAAGTGGGGGCCTGGTGGCAGGTACCCTGCACTGCTGGGGGGTGGGGGTGCAAGGGGACATGAGTGGGACATGAGTGGGGGCCTGCTGGCAGGTGCCCCTCAGTGCTGGGGGGTGGGTGTGCAAGGGGACATGAGTGGGGGCCTGCTGGCAGGTGCCCCTCAGTGCTGGGGGGTGAGGGTGCAAGGGGACATGAGTGGGGGCCTGCTGGCAGGTGCCCTGCACTGCTGGGGATTGGGGGTGCAAGGGGACATGAGTGGGGGCCTGCTGGCAGGTGCTCTGCACTGCTGGGGGGTGGGGGTGCAAGGGGGCATGAGTGGGACATGAGTGGGGGGCCTGCTGGCAGGTGCCCCTCAGTCCTGGGGGGTGGGTGTGCAAGGGGACATGAGTGGGGGCCTGCTGGCAGGTGCCCCTCAGTGCTGGGGGGTGGGGGTGCAAGGGGACATGAGTGGGGGACTGCTGGCAGTTGCCCTGCACTGCTGGGGGGTGGGGGTGCAAGGGGACATGAGTGGGGGCCTGCTGGCAGGTGCCCTGCACTGCTGGGGGGGTGGGGGTGCAAGGGGATATGAGTGGGACATGAGTGGGGGCCTGCTGGCAGGTGCCCCTCAGTGCTGGGGGGTGAGGGTGCAAGGGGACATGAGTGGGGGCCTGCTGGCAGGTGCCCTGCACTGCTGGGGGGTAGGGGTGCAAGGGGACATGAGTGGGGACCTGCTGGCAGGTGCCCTACACTGCTGGGGGGTGGCGTGCAAGGGGACATGAGTGGGACATGAGTGGGGCCCTGCTGGCAGGTGCCCCTCAGTGCTGGGGGGTGGGTGTGCAAGGGGACATGAGTGGGGGGCCTGCTGGCAGGGGCCCCTCAGTGCTGGGGGTTGGGGGTGCAAGGGGACATGAGTGGGGGCCTTCTGGCAGGTGCCCTGCACTGCTGGGGGTGGGGGTGCAAGGGGACATGAGTGGGACATGAGTGGGGGCCTGTTGGCAGGTGCCCTGCACTGCTGGGGGTGGGTGTGCAAGGGGACATGAGTGGGGGCCTGTTGGCAGGTGCCCTGCACTGCTGGGGGTGGGGGTGCAAGGGGACATGAGTGGGACATAAGTGGCAGCCTGCTGGCAGGTGCCCTGCACTGCTGGGGGGTGGGGGTGCAAAGGGACATGAGTGGGGCATGTGTGGGGGCCTGCTGGCAGGTTCCCCTCAGTGCTCGGTGGTGGGGGTGCAAGGGGACATGAGTGGGGGCCTTCTGGCAGGTGCCCTGCACTGCTGGGGGTGGGGGTGCAAGGGGACATGAGTGGGACATGAGCGGGGGCCTGTTGGCAGGTGCCCTGCACTGCTGGGGGGTGGGGGTGCAAGGGGACATGAGTGGGGGCCTGCTGGCAGGTGCCCTGCACTGCTGGGGGGTGGGGGTGCAAGGGGACATGAGTGGGACATGCGTGGGGGCCTGCTGGCAGGTGCCCTGCACTGCTGGGGGTGGGGGTGTGATGCTGGAAATGCATCTGAGGGACAGGGCCTCTGAATCCTTATGCTTTTTCTGTTTTTACCGTGTGTTCTGTTATGTTTTCTGCCCCGGAGTCCATGTGGGACTCCTGGCAGTGCAGCTCTCTCTTTTGGTTTGGTGAACAGACCCATGGGATACCCTTATGGCACCCATGGGTAGGGGTACAACCCTGTGCCCCTAGTGTATGTTTTTGGGCACCTGTGGGTGACCCCAGAGCAGGGTATGGGCTGGTGGCAGCTCCGTGCTGAATTCGACAGGTGCTCCGGGTGTCCTCCATTTTGGGATACCCTGGCCCTGCCATTTGGATCTGTTGATTCCTAATAGAAAACAAGATGGCCCCTGTGGCCTCTTGCTTTCTATGGCCTGTTATCTTGTTTTCCCAAAGTCCTGGGAAGCCCTGCCTCTGTCCCTTCCCCCTGACTGGCTGTTGGGTGGAAGTTCGATGTATGGTATTGTTGTGAAGGCCCAGCTAGACTGGCTGGAGCCTTCCCAGTGATTGTATGTTGTGGGTACCTCCTGTGGGTGGGACCTGGGTGAATGGAGTGTGTGACCAATATACACTTCTTGTTGTGGTTGTCTGGTTTCTGGCATGAGAGACAAAGACTGAGACAGCCCTGCCCGAAACTGGCCTGAATGCAGTGTGTAGTGTTGAATGGCTGGGTACTTGTCCCAATCCACATTCCCTGTTGTGAGTGTCTGGAAGGGTGGAGTGTGGCCTGAATGCACTGTGTGCCTGATTGGCTGACTGTCTGCATGAATGCCCTGCAGTATGATTGGCTGCTGAGTGTGTGCCAGCAGCGTGGATGAGAGAGAGGATAGTATATCTGGGGACCTCTCACCACTGGAAAAGTGTTCAGAAGGTACCTTTGGTTGAGAAGCGACCATTGTGCTCCTGAAGCAGCCAGGGAGCTGAGTCTCCACTCTACGAGTAACTGGAACTGCTGATCCTCGACGTCCAGCTGGAAGAAGAAGACTTGCTGTGGCATTTGCTTCGACCGATCCGAAGGCTGATGAGATCGTCGAGGGCTGACCCGAGAGAGGACCTGGTAAGGCGCCCTCTTCCCGTGCTCCGAGGGACCATCGAGCACCGCTCCATCTTCGCCGAAGCGCCCTGGAAGACAGACCCTCGAAAGGCTGTCGACCCGAGACGGGACCGCTGAGGAGATCGAAGTGAAGCACCCGGACATCGACGCCGTCGAAGTCCATTGCCGTCGACCAGGGTTCGCAGGTTTGTGAAACCGCTGGAGGCCTGTCGAAGTTGTGTTGCCCAGCCGTGGGAACCACTTGACGCCGTGCCGCCGACGACCAGAGCCGTCCGCTCCTTTGCCTAAGAACATTCAATCGAAGGACTCTCTCGACCGCATCGTCGACCGCTTATCCTGCCGGAGAAAGTCGAGGCCGACCAACGCGCCGAGGAGAAACCTGCCGGTGGGTTTCCCGCCACCCGACGACCTCAAAGACTCGGACGACTCGACGCCCTTGCTGGGCTTCCGTCTCTACAATCTTTGCGGTCCAGAACTATTGTCATCGAGGTGCCCCACACACCTCCGCCTTGTAGGACGCCGACGCCCCGACGCCGACGAGCACTGCTCGGACGAAGCTGCCGCCTCTTCGACATCGTTCTACCTCGTTTGTCGACGGACGTTCGACGCCCCGTGCCTCCCGCTTGAAAGGGAAGGCATTCAAGAAGGGCCGTCGATTCCCCGTCGCCGAACAGCGAGTCCCTCAACATTTGTCGACGCCTTCGAGGAGCTCGACTCCACCAGGTACATTGGGGGGGTAAAAACATTATAGGAGAGAATAAGACTTGCAGAGCAATATATGGACTGGGCTGGTACTATATCTTTCTTTACAGGTTGCCCAGGTGGGGGGATCTCCACACAGAACTGTGCCTAGTGGTAGGGGTCAGTATTCTGTCTATTGCTCAACCATCTTATTTTCTCTCCTCTCTCTATTGCTGGTTTCACTCTATTGGTCTGTGTGATATTGTACAGTATTGTTCATGCACTTCAATGAGATCTAGGGTGGTACCACTTTAGGATTGTAAATATTTGTCATTGTAGATTTTGCCAGAATACAAAGTGAGTTATCATGATAAATGTACATAACCTTAACTTTTGATTATATAAAGACTGTGTTCTAACCAATACAGAGTGTGGATATTCCTTTGTGGGGGCTTGGGGGATACACTGTACTTAAGAACCAGCCTGCATCACCTCCTGAGAAGCTAGGCCTTGATTGCTCGACCATTGCTACCGAATAGAGAATCTTGGCTGGGGTCTCCTGTGCCTCCCCTCCACCATATAGGGAGCGGAAGTACAGACACCCCCCACCGGTCATTGAGGCCCGTCTCTCACAGGGGGTACAAGGGGACATGAGTGGGACATGTGTGGGGGCCTGCTGGCAGGTTCCCCTCAGTGCTGGGGGGTGGGGGTGCAAGGGGACATGAGTGGGGGTCTTCTGGCAGGTACCCTGCACTGCTGGGGGGGTGGGGGTGTGGGGGGACATGAGTGGGGGCCTGCTGGCAGGTGCCCTGCACTGCTGGGCGGTGGGGGTGCAAGGGGACATGAGTGGGACATGAATGGGGGCCTGTTGGCAGGTGCCCCTCAGTGCTGGGTGGTGGGTGTGCAAGGGGACATGAGTGGATGCCTGCTGGCAGGTGCCCCTCAGTGCTGGGGGGGTGGGGGTGCAAGGGGACATGAGTGCCGGCCTGCTGGCAGTTGCCCTGCACTTCTGGGGGGTGGGGGTGCAAGGGGACATGAGTGGGGGCCTGCTGGCAGTTGCCCTGCACTGCTGGGGTGTGGGGGTGCAAGGGGACATGAGTGGGGGCCTGCTGGCAGGTGCCCTGCACTGCTGGGGGTGGGGGAGGAAGGGGTCATGCGTTGGTGATCAGTAGTGCAAGGTGACATGTGGCTTGGCTGGGGGGCATGCCCATGGTGGATGGGCTGCCTGCGGGACATGACCAGGGGTGCAGGGTAGTCCCCTGTGGTGTGGGCTGCCTGCAGGGGCCGTGGACGGTGTAGAGGGAACACCTGGGAGGACCCATACTGCCAATTCACGTGTAGGACTCCCCTGCACCCCAGATATACACGTACCCCGCTCGCACAAGGCCAATCACGTGTGAAACTTCCTGCGCACCCCAGATTTACACGTACCCAGGACAATCGCGTGTGAAACTTCACACAAACCCCAGGAATACACGCACCCCACTCGCACAGGGCCCATCGCGTGTGAAACTTCACACAAACCCCAGGAATACACGCACCCCACTTGCACAGGGCCCATCGCGTGTGAAACTTCCCGCGAACCCCAGATTTACACACACCCCGCTCACCCAAGGCCAATTGCATGTGAAACTTCCCGCACACCCCCGAAATACACACACACGCTATTTTTGACACAGCGGATGTTTGTGTTTGTCACGTACCCCTTTGCACGTCATTTGTCCTAGAGGGCCACAGTATGGGACAATCATCAGAGCTGTATATACATGCTTTTTGTTAGCGCACATTTTGGCGCACATTTTTTTCATGCGCAGGGATGCTACCACCTGCCTTCGTGTGGCGTACGTGTTTAGGCCTGTGCGCGTCTTCGCCCGTGCGCTGGTTTGCCCTATTCAATTCCATGAATACGTGTTGTAGGCAAGCGTGTGGGCGTTCCGCGCACTTGCCTCCTGTACTTCCCCTGTGACGCCCACATTTTCACACGTTGTTCCCCATTCTGCGTGTCACTTCCCGTGTTACACCTACTTTTCCTATGTGCGCCGCGCTATGTGCGCTTTCGCTGTCGCCGTAGCGCACGCTGTTAGATGACCTGTGCACCGGCGTGCGCCACGCAGATTTTAGCGCACATCCCAGATTTTACCCGCGCACGGACTTCCATGAATCGTGGGTTTTGCTGCGATTTTCGCACTTGCACTGCGATTCACACAGTTTCGCACGCTTGTGCAGGAATTTTCAGCGCGCATTAATTCTGTGAATCGTGGTGCCGCATGGAGGTTGTCCCGTAGGAATTTCAAGCCAGGTTTCCTGTGACTGAGTACAACTTTGCATCAATGCATTTCACCTTGCTTGCACAAGACTTCGGGACATTTCTAATGGCCGTAAGAAAATTGCCACACACAGGGCTCACTCTGACTACTGGACATGGGGACTTCCTCGACCGTCCTCCTTTTCCTTTTGATCGTCATCTTCTGTATCACGGAGCCTGTCCCTCTGTCCAGGCCTTCCAGGTTACTCAGGTGGTATTGGTGGAGATAGGGGTGGTTGGGAAGCGGAGATGGCCATAGCGGATGCCTTTGCAGCAGGTTTTAAAAAATCTGCAGAGCAGTTATTTCTCAAGTGCTCTCTCCTGGGCAGCCAGATTGAGGATGAGGAAAACTAATGGGTGGGTCTCTCCAAAGGAGTTGTCCATGGACTGTGCGACTGTCTATGGACTAGAGTCAAAAGTAGGCCTTGAAAAGTTGTAAAATGTTGCCAGATCAATGAAGAATGGGTCTAGAAGCTGTGGACGGGTAAAGTTTCTACTTGAAACACACTAGATTGGCTGAAAATACACTTTTAAACTGTCTGCATGGTTATAGTTCGCAAACAGGCTGTCATGACATATTTGATGTACTAGGTGTTTATTTTAGCAGTGTACAGTGGTGGCGCATGTAATGGTTGCTTAGCTTATTCACCATAACTGGTGAATTTCAATGGTTTTTTCATTTCACTTGCAACCATAATTCTGTTGTGTCCCTATCTGGAATCCTCCAATGAAAGAAGCAGAAGTGATGGGAGACTAACCTCCACCTTTGGAGAAAATGTATCTCTTTCTGTGACATCACTGGTCATTTGATGCATAAGGGCCGTGGTAATCATAGTCACTCTCTGTGAGCAAGGGTCCACAGTTTTCTTGTTACTAAGCTATTTCGAAACCTCTTGGTCCAGAGCAACCATTTTTTTCTTTATTTTCCCTTTTTGGGGTTGTTTGAATGATTTGGAGAGATGGTTTTATTCTTCTCCTGTCTCTATTGTGAATATTGATGCCAATTCTTCTCTGGGGGGTTCCATCCGCTCTTTTAGCATGAGTGATCATTGAAATGTTTGAGACAATCTTTTATCCACCCTCTTATTCTTTTTTTTTAATCTTCTTGGGTAGTGAGCTTTGCTTTTTTTTGGGCATTCCTATACCTTATTCAAATGGATACATACCACAGAGGGGAGCAAGGTCATATCTTCATCTCCTTCAACATGGCAGTTTCCTTAGTCTTATTTGATAAACTCCATCAAGGGAGGAGTGTCCATGCATACTATTGAGGTGTTCAACATACTGAGCCGGGGGAACACCTTCAGTCCGTGAAGGGATTTTCTGTCAGTACACTATTGCTATTTGTTTTGTTTTTCCTCAGTGATCATACACTCTCTTCTAACTTATTCTGAATGGAGTTGGGAATGGCTGTGTGATATTTCACACCTGTATGTACTAATCAGGTCATAAAATTTTACTAAAGAATTTAGAACAAAATTGAAGGCGCTCTCACTTCTTTAATAGCTTCTAAATGACTCTTTACGACTCCGAGATGAGAGGGGTGTTGATGTAAGAAGAACATAAATATCATTCAGATCAGCCATTTGTGAAAGAAAAATGGCTGGGGTGTCTGATAATTAACACAACAATCAAGTACTTTTCTCACAAAGCTCATGCAGCCCGAACCCAATTTTAGGAAGTCTGTCTACTACTATGTCACAGAAATCAACATCTAGGTCAGATCATCCAATAAAATGAATACTGTTAAGGTCATTTATTTGAGCAGAATCATGATTTAGTGACAGTAAATCGCCTACACTTGCAGTATGGATTTAATTTAAAATAATTATTTTTTTCTTAATTGTAGTCAATGAAAGGGTATGATCTTGTTTGTGTCGAGTTAAGGGGAAATCATCTTCTTTTGCCTGTGTCCCTGGATCTTTAGTTAAAATAGTAATATCGACAGACTGAAGGTTCAGTTGGGTTTGATTTAAGGAGGAATTCTACACCATGTCTGACCCTTTATCCACTGTATCATCAGTTCCCGCCCGGAATTCAAGAAGATTAATTCACCTCGAATATTGAATATCCCAGGTACCAGCTCCTTCTGCTTATAACTGCCAGTCATTGCACTCATCAGCACTCTGCCGTGCTGCACCTGGCTGCTGGGTTTTGAGGCTGGAATCCCAGTGCAACAAGAAACAGTGTCCAGGCAACAATAGGCACTTAGGGGGAGCACTCCCTGTTGGTAACTTCACTCATCAGCTCTCCTGTGTGGTCTGTGTGGCTCCTGTTTTTTTAGACCATAGTCCAGGTGCAACAAGAAAAAGTGTTCAGGCAACAACAGGCACTTAGGGTGAGCATTCCCTTTCAGTGACTACACTGACCAGCATTCCCCTTTGGTGCCTTATTCTTCCAGCTGTCCCAGCCTTCCATGCACCCAATCTTTAATAACATTGACTTCCACTGCAGTCATATTCCCCAAGAGAGCTGAGCCCCATAAGTTTGCAATCAAACATGTACCCAGCTTCCGCAGAACCACTAGCAATCTCCTGTCATTGCTCACTTTCCTATGTTTTCACACTGACACGTTATTTCAGTAATGGTGCACTCAGCTGCCAAATTCTCATTTGCACCTAGTCTAGAGATACCTTGATCTCCCCCTATACACCCGTCTCTAGTTGCCTTTAGCACCCTTTGCTCCCAGTCTTCCAGGTTCTCAAATCCCCCATGCAATCAGTGTACAGTTATTGCCTTTTAGTTATGTATGGTCCAGTCTGAAGCTACACCAATCTTCAAAGGAACCAGCTACCCATTACCTCAGTACCATAAGCACTTCACCTGCAACTACCTTCCGCCCATATAATCCCAGCTGGTCACAACCCCAGTACCATGTGCACCCAGTCTGCAGCAAAGTTCTTTCTTTGCTGTACCCAGCCCTACATGCACACAGCTGTTAGCTATATTCATCCCCATGTGCCCAGCTACTCCAACATCCCATGCACTCACTCTACAGCTTTTACAGTCTCCCACATTCCTAGTTTCCTGCTACCATTCACCCTATATGCTCTCCCCCATAAATCCAGTTGCCCAAGCTCTGGCTACCATTCTACCACCTGTGCACCAAGTTAATTCTCTGTCTGCCTTCTTAAGGAGCAAGGATCTGTGCTGTGTCCGGTACTGCTTGCTCAGATCACTGCTGTTGGGAAAGTGGACACTTGGGTGTGAAGGAAACGGCCTGGAATGAAGAGAGTTGAGGAGACAAGTAGGGGGCCTGGAGAAAACAGAAATATTTATTTTGGCTACAATAAGGGAAGGGACTGGCATGGTACACAGGTAGGTAAGTCATATACTAAACATGTGTTCTGTAAAGTTGAATATAAACTTGATTACCAGTTCAATATACTCTTGCTATTCCCAAAATCGTATGTACTAATCCTATCTTCAAAAGAAGATGCAAAATACTTAGATAATTTTGAAAGGAATACATATAAACTATAGGCTTGTTTTTGGTAAATGTTCTCTTGATTTCATTTTAATTTCTACATCCAATAATGACCTCACTATGCATATGATAGGCTGGAGAAGGAATGCCATTTGAATGGATGCGTGTGCAGATGGGCCTGGAGAACCCATGCAGGTCTAGCAGAATCATACCTTGCATTATGAAAGAATGTTTTTAATGACAGGACATGCAATTTTAGGGAGAGAAGGGTTGTTCCACTGGTGGATGTATGGAAGAGTTTAAAGGATTGCATGGGAAACTCAGGTGTAGATGTCAAGAGGGGGCATAGTTTAAATGTGTGTGCATGAACACAGTAACACCCTTTTGTTGGAGTGCTGCTACATTACCCCTCAGTCTATGTCGTCAGAGTAAAACATGTTGGAGAACATAATTATTAACTATTCCCAGTATCCTGTACTTAAATATTCTTCACTAATAAATCCAACTCAAACTTTCCTTTTTATTGGCAATTAAAGTAGACAGGGCAGTTGCCAAAGAAAAATGGCAGACACTCTGAGAGAGTGCTTTGGACTTGTAGAGTGATAGAGATGTCTGGCAGCCTGCGATTGTTTATTTGTATTTATAGTTTATGCTTATCTGAAGAACAGGGATATCAATTTCAGTATACCATTGTTTCATCGACAGTCGTTTTTATGACTTGTTCTTTTACGAGTACACTTTGCCGGAAAAGTTCATGGACATTTTGTGGGGGGTTAGGAAAGGGCAGATAAGGGGTTGGGGTGTCGGAAATCGTGAAAAATAAGTGGGGGAGAGGGTCAAGTGGCGATGAAATGATATAGAACCATCAATTTCTGTCAGAATGACTTAAACAATAACACATATTGCCCAGAAGGGTGTCTGTAGAGTAGTACAAAGTTTTGAACAAGTGGGGAGCCAGTTTATGAGAGTGTGAACAAATTGGGACAAAGACCAGGGGCAAAACAAAACCAACTCATTTAAGATACGTTCAAGGTTATTCAGCCACCAGGTCAGTGTTTGGGCACTACCAGTCGCTAATTGCATCCTTATCCATGTAGGATGGCCCTCTCGATTGTTCAAGGGACAGGAACCCATGGCTGTTTTCCCAAATAGGAGATTCCAGAGAGCATTTGGGGGATATTGAAAGACAGAAACATTGGATCTGATGGGGAAGTGGAGGCAGTTGTTAAGGTTGATATGTTGGGATATTCACAGTGACCCTGGCATGCTTGGCGATCACTTTTGTTGCTTTTACTTTCTGGCATTCTAATAACTATACCCTGGATGCACCCCATCATTGTCAATGGATCCTCAGATCAAGGCCAGAGGTAGTGCCACCCATTTCAAACTTCTACTACTAAGAAAGATTGTTCCATTTGTGTTAGTCAACTTGCATAGCCTTGTGGTCTCCAGCTCAGTGATGGGAACCTTGGACTATTGTAAAGCCACACTGTTTGCCCAGCCCAAAGCTCTTCTCCATTGCTTGCAAGTGGTTCAGAATTCGGTCGCCCTTTTTGCTTTGGGGCTCCCTAAATTTGCCCAGACTTCTACTGTGCTCCAGAAGCGCACTGGCTTCTGAATGGTAGGTGTTTTAAATTTAAGATTCTTTGGTGACTCATCAGGCCTATCATGGGTGTGGAACATCTTATCTTTGTCAGAAAATAACAAGATACTGCTCCTCTCTGAGTCGTTGCTCCACTAATTTGTGTTTGCTCAACATTCCTCATTTTCGGAAGTCTACTGTGGGGGTCAGAGCCTTCGCGACTGCAGCCGCTGACCATTTGTATTTTAGCGAAGCTTTGAACACATTTTTGTTTAACGATTGAATGTTTTTTTTCTGTTTTTTCTTTTCTTCTGCTGGTTGTCCGGTCTCCTTCTTTCAGGTGTGACCTTTTAGCGGCCGGACACCCTTGGGTATCAGTTGCTCTTTATAAGCTTTTTAACATAACATAACATAACATAACATAACATAACATAACATCCCGAAAGCGTACACCAATGACTGTATAGTAACATTTTTGCTCTTCGTGGTTGTATGTTTGAAATTCTGACAAGAAGAAAATGTAATATTATGATTAACTATATATGCAATACTATCCTTTGTTCGCCACCTGCAGCATTTAGGAAAAATCGGTGCTGTTGATATTGACACACAGGAACTTTGGGCCCTATAATGATTTGTAACTCTTCATCCTGCAAAGGGAATTCACATGAACCATTTCCTTAACACAGCTGATCATTGCGTTGGCCCTGTATGTGAATGAATGGATCATCATCCCCTGGCTGTGCACCTATGGTGAGGAGACCATTTTACAGCTGGGTCTTCCGGCTCAGGAATGCATCCATTTCCGGCGCCTGCTGCACATACTAGTCTTGAGGGAAGGGAACATCTCCCAGTTTCCCCTTCAATCAGGAAGCCTGGCAGCGATTATTAATTTGAAATTGCCTTGGCTGATAATTGGCATAGTGACTGGATGTGGTTGCACCCTGCGGCTTTTACGAGTGTGTGCACGTCATATGCAAGAGCTTCGGCTCTTTATTTTTCACAAATCTACGTCTCCTACATTTGCTCATGCAGCAAAGTATTTAAAACAGTCCTCCAACCTTTTTCTTTAAAGTATTTGATTAAATAATAAAAACAAGAATGTCTGAAAGTCAGGAGAAGGCAGACTGACAGAAATGAATACACGATGCTTTAAGAATAATAAGGTCGGACAGAAGGGAGGAAGCGAGTGTGACAAAATGCCTGAAGTCCCCTGTTTAATGGTTTTTCTGGGAGGACAAGCAATTGAGGCATGTGGGTACAAGGCCTGTCCCAGTTGCAGGTGCTCTGTGAAATTGGTCCCGAGCCTGCTATTGCATTGAGCAGCTTTAATTGCAGTCTATCTCTCTGTCCCCCACTGGCAAAGGAAATTACACAGGCTCAAAATGTCACTGATACTGTGCCGAAAAACTGTACCAATCCGATCAGATACGCAAAATCAACACCTTTAACCTTTTGCTTGCATTGTGTTTGTATCCATGGCGCTGACACCATCACTAATTGCTAACTCTGCCGTGTTGCCTGCTTTCCTAATTCGCTGCATGATCGCGTTCAATTCGTCCAGAACACTTACAGCTTCAAACATTTCTTTTTGACGGAATGTAATGCAATGTAAAGTGGTCCTATGGGGCGCCACGTTTGCCAGTTTGGTGGGCTCTTAGTGCATTATGAATGATAAACATAGCCCACAGGGGTGGGGGATCGCATCAACGTTTTTCTCATTTACTACTGGAGTGGAGGAGCGGAGAGGAACAGTAACATATGTCTTAATACGCTGTAGTTAAGGAAAAACACTGTCAGGATGCTTCGTCTGAAGTGTGGTCCCCATTTCAGAGCTATGCCAAAACAAATTAAAAGGGACACTATCAGTCAAACGGGCTGCGTATGGGCGTGCTGTGGCTCCAAATCCAAGGCCTTATAACTTCCCGTGGGATCTTCGGAGACAGGAAGTGTAGGTTCAGTGCAGGGTAGCGCAGGTCTTTAGCAGCTGAAGAGGAATGTAGCTGAGGAAAAATGTCAGAAAGTACATTACACAGAATTTGCGCAGTGTGTGTATGTATGTAGGTGATATGTAGAGCTCAAACATAGCTCAAAAGCAATGGAGCGCTGTACAATTAAGGCTAGTGCAACATACTGGTGGAGGGGGCGAAACATCTTGTCAGTTTATGATCCTCATTTGTCACTCAAGTGTTCATTGAAGAGCATGGTCTTCAGATTTTTCATGAAAGGCAGGAGGGAGGGAGCTAACCTGATGTTAGCAGGAAGGTTGCTCCGGAGCATGGACCGTTGCAGGGGAATGCTTGTTTTCATGTCTTCAACTTCTTGCACACAGTGGTTTCCACTTTGGTGATATCTTGGCTTGTGGTCTTGTGTTGAGCTCCTGAGATGGCAATCTTTTTCAGCAGTGTATGATGGAGTCTTGGTTATAAGAGCTTTGTTAGTGATGAAGTTTGTCTCAAAGGTGAGGCGAGCTTTGGAGGAGGGGGGCAACCAGTGTAGTTTCTTGAGAGTGGGGAAAATGTCATACAGTATGCTCACCCCTGCCATAAGGCCTGCTGCAGTGTGCTAGACAGCTTGTGGGGGACATAGTGGTTTTGACACCAGACATGACGGTGTTGACAATATTCAGGTGGGAGAGCACCCAGACCTGAATGATGGCTCTGATGTTTGAGGTGGGAATGAACTGTTTGATTTGGCATAAAAGTGTGAACTGTTGAAATGCTGTTTGTGTTTTCTTCGCAATGTGTGCATTGAAGAATAGTTGGCAATCAATGGTGAAGTTGAGGGATTTTGCATTAGAGGCAAGTTAGAGGACAACACATCACAATCCATCTATGTTAGCCAGTTGTGAACTTGGGTGCATTTGGTGGTGTCCACAAGTAGTATTAACTCTGTTTTGGTTGGGCTACATTCGAGGAAGGCACTTGACATCCATGTTTGATTGGTGAAGAGGCAGTGTTTTTAATTATTGAATGCAATTGAGGCAGTTGACCTTCAGCAATAGCTGTGTGTCATAATCATACTGGTGGATTTCGATGTAGAATATGACCAAGAGTGCCTCCAGTGGTTGCATGTAGAGGAGAACGATGACAGGTGAGAGGATGGCGCCTTGTGGGGCAGTGAAGGTCCCTGGGTGTTATTGGGATTTGCAGGTACCCCTCTGGATATGATGGCATATGTTAGTGAGGTAGGAGTCAAACATGATGTTGAGTAGTGCTTTGTAGTTGACCATGTCGAATTCAACAAAGAGATCGAGCAAGACCAGGAGTCATGAGTCACCTTTATCCATGATGAGGGATGCCTATTCAATGACTTGTATAGTGGCAGGCCCGGTGCTGCATCTTGGTTGGAAGCAGTCCAGTATTCTAGAAGAAGGTTGTGTTGGGGGATGCAGTTTCCTTTAGTTGGAGTGCAACAGTCTTCTGAGTGATCTTGCCAATGAATTGTAGATGGGTGATGGGGAAGTATTTTGCTGGGTTTTTCTGGGTTGAGTGTGGGTTTCTTTTGTAGGGCTATGCTGTGTCCAGTTTTAAATGCATCAGGGAAGAGATGCCTTACATGAGTGAGGTGTTTATCGTAAGAACAAGAGGTGAGAGAGTCTTTCATGTGAAGTTCTTCTGGATGGAGGCTGGGATGACATCATCCTTGTAGGACGTGGCCTTGAGTGATTCATGAATGTTTGTGAGTTCTTCCATTGTTAGGGTCTTTAATTCTGAGCATCTTGGAACATAACATGGTGGTATGGCAGGGGTGTCTATGGTTGATTGAGTGTTGTGAATGTTGCTAGGGATCTTGCCAATTTTGTCTGTGAAGAACATGTTGATTGCATTCCATCTCTCTATGGATTCAGGTTCTGTGGGGCTGGTAGGAGGCTGATGCAGAATTGGATGACCTTGAAGATGGCTCTCGTTGGAGGCTTCTGCAATGGATGCTGCATAGTAATGTTCTTTAGCTGAGGTGAGGGTCCTGCCGGCTGAACTGAGTCTTTTCAAGGTGGTGAGCTATCCTCGTAGTTGTATGTTTCAATGGTGTATGGATATTAGCAGAGTCAGAAAGAATGCAGTTGAGATCGTTGAGAAGAATGTTATTGTTGGATAAAGGTTGTGAATATGAAAGCCAGGTTGGTGAGTTTTTTCAAAGGCATAGAAGGTCACGAATTTGAATACGTTTTTGAGGTGCATTTGTTGGTTTGTATGTATGTTTGTGTGAGAAACCTGAGGGTGTTCTCACAAATAACCCCAGAGGATCCTTTGCTCAGGTGGCCGGGGGAGGACCATCGTGCCTGGATCCCAACTGTGGGGATGGACACGCGGGGGAGGATGACCTGGCCAGGGGGTCCTTGGGGAATGAGAGGAGAGTGCCTGAAGACAAGACATGGTATTTGCCCATACCTTGCCACAATCCATCCTACCCACCTCTACTTTCATTGGATATTGTCATCCAGACTCCTTCTTACCCCATGACTTTCCCTCAAAAGGAAGGAAGATAGACACCCAGATCTAAAGGTAAACCAAACCTTTTTCCAAATCATGACACTAACATTTTCTCTCTTCCCTCAAAAAATAGAGAGTATTCTGTGACCAAACTTTGTCCTTTCCAGTTACTCTTCCTTTAATAAGACTCTAAGCCTAGGGCAACTGGAACAATCACCCATTCATTACTACTACCCTGATACTCCCAATCAGAAGAAATTAGAAGCACCACTCATTCAATATTATACACATCACTATAATCCTGAGGTGAGAAACGGAATGTTGGAGGCGTCACACATTTATTATCAGAAACACAACATCCCCCCCATTCTTACATAACCAATACTGAGACAAAGAAGAGGGAGGATCACCTGAGTGGAGGGTTGCAGGGCATTGAGAGGAGAGTATCCAAGAGCAAGACATGGTACTTCCCCCTTCCTAATTGCCAACCAACCCACTCTTCCTCAGTCTTAATGACGCATTTCCACTTTCACCCCATCTCTCCTCCCCATTTCCAATAAGTACGGGGACAATGAAGATCGTGAGCAATGAAGATTACCCATAGACATAACATGGGGATACAAAGGGAGGCCTGCCATCTAAGACCTTTGAATTGTCCCACTAATAGAGTCAGGCAAGGTCAGGCCCATTTCCCTAATTGTGCACACCTGACTCCAATTAACTTTCAGCTGCAATATAAAAAGGATGCTTCTGCCAGAGTCAGAGAGAGGGCTGGGGATGCTGACTGGACCAGAGGAGCCAAGGAGCAGAAGGCTGCAGGAAGAGGACCTCAAATGGACCGGTAAAGTGCAGGACACCGAGATGCTGGACTGGTGTGTGTTAGTGGCTGCAGCGTGGGGAGGGAGCCATGTCTTCAGTAAGCCACCGTAGGATGAAAAGCAGCAGTTTGTAGGCCTTGTTCAGACCAATGCTCATTCCACTGTGATGTGTTCTGGTCCCAAGGGCGTCCGAGGGGTAGGTGTTGAGACCCTGGCCTTGACCCAAGACTCTCTTTACCTGCTCGCCAGCATTGCGCTACTATTGGTGAGTTTTGGTAGCCAGAAAGAAACTTGGTAGCGTGCGGGTGGCTGGAGCAGGAGCGTTGGGAAAGGTGAACAGCCCGGTGAGTGAAAGCGGGAAAAAGCAAAGCCAAGCAAGAAAAGGGAAAAGGCAAAGCGAAGTAAGCGAAAGCAAAGTGAAGAGAGCACAGCAAGCAAACGATGAAAAGCAGGACAAAAAGCAAATTGGAGTAACAGAAAAAGACGCTAGAGGCTAGGAAATAAAAAGAGACAGAGCAAGTGCACTGGGCGTGGAAACCGCCAAGAGTGGGTGCAAGTGACCCAAAACCGAGAAAGACAGTAAAGAAACAGAGAGGAGGAAGAAATGTCTTTTTGAGAGGGTGCAAGTGATTCAAAAGTGAGAAAGAGGGTGCAAGCGACCCACAGTAAATGCAGAGAGTGCAAAGGCATGTAAGTGAGGAAATGAAGGTGAAAGAGAGCACAGCAAAAGAGAAGTATGCAAGAGGCACAGGAGGGTGGCAAGAAGGTGCAAGTGTGCACAAAAGAAAAAGAAGGTATGCAGGAAGCGTGGTAAAGAGGAAAAAGGACACAGTGGAAGAGGCAAAGAAGAAGAGGTGCCAGAGATTAAGGAAAGGGATTAGAGGTCAGAGTGGTCATGCCTGGGAGGAGCAAAGACCCTGATGTTCTTGAAAGTCTCTGATGCTACCCTCATGAAAGAAATGTACAGTGAAAGGTACATCCTGACAAGAGGAACTTTTTGTTTGTTTGTTTGTTGAACTCTGTAAAGGGGGGCTTGGGGAAGGTATCCCTAAAAGGCCCACTGAAGACATTTTTGAACTTTGTGAAGAGAGGCCTAGACTTGAAGAAGGGAACATTGAGAGGCCTAACAACAGGAACTGTATCTTTGTGTTTGAAACTGGAAGGATCAACGATTGGGAAAGGGAAACCCAAGAGACCCAGAGACATTGTGAACTCTATTAACTTGGTGCAAGAGCCCTACATGGAAGGTTCCATGGGCAGCCATGTTAAATTGAACTACTTTGTACTGGTAGAACTACACCTGGGAAAGACTACCTGAAACCAACTGGGATTTACATTTTCTTTTGAATCACCTCTTGTACTTTAAGAAGACCCTTATCACATTTGATCTAAGAGTGAGAGTAAGCATAGGTTTGGAAACAGACAAACTGTGGTTTGGGACTTACAGACATCAACGGCCCTTAGAAGCATCAGTTGAGTGAACAATCCTCTTAGAGTTAGGGCCAGGTAGCCATTACACCAACCCCACAAAAAGTGATAATAAAGGTTTTCAAACTGTTACTTTTAAGTCTGTGTCTCTTGATAACATGGATTGTTGGTGATTTGTGTGTCACCATGTATGTTTTTGTCTTAAATGTGTGATAGAATGGTGTGTGTCCCCGTGAATTACTCATCCATAAATATGCATTTAAACTCTGTTTATGTCTTAAGTGCTTAATATGCTCATTGAATCCTGTGATGTGTGTGGGTGGAGGCCTATGCATCTTTCTCAAATGCACTTGTGAATTTTTATGTCTTGTGTGAACAGTATATGTAATGTGTACGTGTCATGTGCCAGTGTACATGTGAATCCTGATTTTGTTGTAAGTGTCCTGCATGTTCATCGCATCAGTGTGCTTATGCTATATGATTGTCTTTTTTTATGCTTCACCCCAAAATGCATACATGATTGGTGTTCTAGTAATGTGTGTTGTTGTATTTGCTTGCACATGCATCATCTACAAAGTCACAGGTTAATTGGGTTCTTGTCTAACATGCATTGTGTGTTAGTAGCAACCCTATAGTGTTGTGATGTTATGTGTATGCTTGAACATGCATCTTTCACATACTCACAAAACAGTCATAGTGTACTTGTTCCATCTGGACATGAAAGCGTATGTTAGTTAGGTAAGAGTCAAACCATGGAAGGACTGTAGAATAAAATCCCATGCGGGAGTGGAGGTGTTGACTAGAGTTTTGTAGTTGACCATGTTGAATGCAGCAAAGAGGTCGAGCAAGACCAGGAGTCATGAGCCACCTTTGTCCATGAGGAGGGATGCCTATTCAATGACATGTATAGTATTGTCATTGTGGGCCTACAGAGTGGCGATTACATGTGAAAGGCGTTCAGTGTGTGTGTGTGCGTTAATGCCTTACTGTGTTGTGCTGTTGTTTGTTTCTGCTCATGCATCGTCTGTGAATGTTTATTTGATAGTTGTTTCATTTGTATGTGTAGTATGTGTATGTGCCTGCCTAATGTGTTAAATTGGATTCTGCCACACCAGAGTACAAGGCCCATTGAGCTCTCACACTTCTACAAACCAAAAACCCAACGCAATCATAAAGGTAAAACAGGCACAATCAAGAGATATCCATTCTTCTCCTTTTGTGGTAACATGTGCCGTGGGAAGGTTATACTCTTAAGAAGGGTGAAAAAGTGACCTAGTAGTGACCCAAACAACACAGTATCACAGTCCAAAATAAAGGGAATGTTCAATCGAGATTCTATAAAACTATAAACACTTTAATAATAGTCACCATCTGCAAGTATAACAAAAAGAGATTACTGTAAAAAAACCTACCCCAAACGAAAGAACAGAGACGATGCAACAGACTGGAGAAAGTTGCACTCTGAGCATAGTTTCTGGGATAGTTGGTAAGGTACTACCATAAAAAGGATATGGGGTTGAAAACAGGAGCGATCATGACCTAACCAGTCTCTAGGGTCCCAGTTTACCGTGGGGGCAGTTTAGGGTCACAACACCTGGATTCAGTTCTTGGTGGGCTGATCCGGGTTCAAACGTTGATTCAAGCTGATCAGGCTCAGTCGGGTCATGGAAGCCCTGGCAGTAAGCAGGCATCAATTAGGGTTGAATACAGGTGCTCTGTGCAGTCAAGTGGTGGTGATTCAATCAGGCAGGACGAGCAGTCACAAGAATGTTTTACAATTGGCCAGGCCAAGTCAGACTTTGGCCCCTGGGAAATGTCAGCAAGTGATGCACCAGCGCTACGAATCGGCTGTCATCGAAGTGGTGATCGAGGGTGCGTCAATGTGCAGTCAATAAGGATCGTTTCTCAGGCTAGTTGGGGCGAGCCGTTTTTCTAACCCCCGTGTATAGTCAGCGTGTGACCCTCCAGAGATTCGGTTTGGTTTCTGGCATCAAGCAGATGCTTCGGGCTTAGCAGGTGACATGCTTCACTGGGACACAATGCAGTGTCGAGCTGGTTTAGATGCAGTGCAATAGTTCAGCTGGTTGGAGGAATGTAGACACCAGCACCAGAACCTTCTGTGAGACTGGCATGGTATCAAGAGAGACACAGACTCAAGTGTTATAGTTCCAAAACCTTTATTTACTTCAATGCTGGGTTTGCTGTAATACCTAACTGGCCCTAACTTTAAAGGGGTGGTTCCCTCAACTGATCTTTGTATTTGTATTTATGTATTTATTTGTAAAGCGCAACCTTGCCCTGAGGCATCTGGGCGCGTAGTTACAAGAAGGTGGTTACAGGCATGCATCACCTGTTCCGACAGGGGAACAGTATTAACAGAGATGATACAATGATACTTAAAAACAGACTTAAACATAATGGTGCAAGTTACACATAATTACTCCAGAGACATATACAGAATACTAAAAGCTGGTATAGGGGTGAAAATGAGAAGAGAGGTCGAGAGAATATAGAGAATTAGAAGGGGTAAGAAGTGCTAATGTAGTTAGGGGGGTGCCTATGGTGAAAGTGTAGTAGGCTCATCAAGCTCATGAAGCCAGAGTTTGGTTTTGAAGGAGAGGAACGTAGATTCTGATCTGAGTGTGGAAGGGGTGGTATTCCAGAGTTTAGCTGCAAGGAATGGGAAACTTGAACCCCCAGCAGACTGCAGCTTGAATCTAGGTATAGAGAGTGTGTTGACATAGGCTTATCTCAGCGGTCTGTTTGCGACATGCTGCGAAAAACAGCTGGTCAGATAAGCTGGTACAAGGTTGTTCTGAGCCTTGTAAGTTAAGGCTAAGGTTTTGAGCGATATTCGCTGCACGACGGGGAGCCAATGGAGGTTGTGTCTGATGTCTGAAATGTGAGATCTTCTAGGGATGTCGAGGGCCGATCTAATGGCGTTGTTTTGTGTAACTTGTAACTTGTCAATGTTTTTTTGACTGGTCCCTAGGTAAAGAGCGTTGCAATAGTCTATTTTTGCTATGATTAGTGTTCTGGCTAGGATGATGCAGTTCTCAGTGTTCAGGAAGGGTCTGCAGGCTGTAATGAGTTTACAAGTATAAGACGAGGCAGACGCTATGGCGTTAGTTTGTCTCGTTAGAGATAAAGTTGCGTCGAGATAAATGCCTAGAGTTTTTGCTGCGTTCGACACTTTAATGATGTTACCGTCTATGGTGAATGATTTGTAAACTGGGTCAAGTTTGGCCAATTTTTAATGCGATCCAAGGATGAGTAGTTCCGTTTTCTCATCATTGAGGCAAAGCCCATGATGAGCCATCCAAGCCTGGATAGTTGAGTAGACATCGTTAAGTGCTTTCGCATCAAGAGCAAAGTCGCCGGTGATAGGGATGAGTATGTGGGTGTCGTTAGCGTAGTTGGTGTATGAGACACCCAGATAGTCAAGTATGTCAAAGAGTGGCTTGGTAAACACATTGTATAATGTGGGAGAAATTAAAGATCCTTGGGGGACTCTGCAAGGGACAGGGGCAGGTTTTGCAGAGGCGGGAGGAGAGAAGATCCTCATAATTCTATTTGCTAAAAAGAAACTAATCCACGATGACGCTGAGTCTGAAAAATGGGCAGCAATTTTGAGATGGTGGCAGAGCATTTTATGATCGACCAAGTCGAATGCCGTTGACAGATTGAGCAGGAGGAGGAGTGGCAGCTTGCTCTTAACTTTTAGGTTATCGAATTGAGTTTTTAAATCAATCAGGGCAGTTTCTGTGCCATGTCTAGGACGGAAGCCAGATTGACGGAGACCAAGTAATTGGTTTGATTCAAGATATTCATGAATTTGCAAATATGTAGTGCGATCCAAAATTTTTAGAAGGTATGGTACTGTAGTAATAGCCCTATAATTGGCAGGGTTACTCGGGTCAAGGAAGGGTTTTTTGATTAAAGGGATAACCCAGGCATCCTTAAGGTTATCTGGGACGATGCACTATCTGAAGGAGGCATTTACAAAAGTAGTGATAAACGGCGCAAGGTCATGCGCAGCTTCCTTGATGATAGGTGCAGGGCAGGTATCACCTTGACAATTTGATGGTTTAAGCTTTTTGATAATATTTTCCACTTCCTCAATGGATAGCGGAGAGAAGCTAAAGGGTTTTTGAGGGTGAGAAGGGGCTTGGAGGTTAAATGAAGGTGTGTTCAAGGTAAAATCAGTTAGGTTATTCTTTTTAGCATTTATTTTCGCTTGCAGCAAGGCAATTTAATCTAAAAGTGCCTTTTGGATATTCTTACACCAGCAAGTTACCAGCAGGGCAATAGGGGACTCTAATTCCTTGAGTTCCTTCGTGTTTGATTGGGCCTGCATGATACGTTATTTGTAGACATCTTTTTTGGCTACGAGAATAGCAGCTTTATAAGTGGAGGAGGCCAGGGTAAAGTTGTTTTTGTTGACCAGGGAGGGTATATTTTTCCAAAGGGATTCAGCCTTTCTTTTTTCTTTACGTAAGTCTCTGAGATGGGGGGTGAACCAGGAGTTCAGATGAGAACGAGGTTTCTGTTTAAGCAATTTTAACAGTGCAATAGTATCAAGGGCTTTGAGCATAGCCTTGTTGTAAATATCCACTAGAACTGTAGGGTCTGAACTGGTGGTCAGTGAGGTATTTAGTAGAGGAAGGATGATGTAAAGAAGTTTCTCGGTCGAGATATCCTTGTTATTAAGGGGTTTGAGTGGCAGGGGCTAGATTGGGTTTGCATGATTTGAGGACTGGAGTTAATTGCAAAGGTTATTTTCTAGTGGTCTGACCACAGGCATGGAATCACAGAGATCACGTTGATCTTGCAATTTATGTCAGCAACCCAGTCAAGAGTGCAGCCTTTGATATGGGCTCTTGGACATGTTGGATGAGGCCAAAGTCAGAGTGTTTAGGAGGTCAGTGGCTTTGGGATCATTCACATCTTGGTGGCCTAAATTAAAGTCACCAACTAGAAAGATTTGCGAGTTGGGCTTGGTGCTAAAGGCAAGGATGGATGATTTATCATCAGTAATTGAGGTAATGGGGCCGGGGGCCTACATTGGAGATGTGCTGTAATAGTTTGGTTGAGGGAGATGGGTAACTTGAAGGATAGAAGTTCTGCAGATGGAATCTGGATATTGGGCATCATCCTAAATTCGAGTGAGCTTTTGAAGATGACGGCTATTCCTCCACCCTTGGATTGATTAGTGTCCCTATCTTGTCTAATGATTGAATAATGAAATGGAACTGCAAGGGAAAGTAAAGGGCCAGATGCAATATGCAACCAAGTTTCGGTGATGGCCAGGAAGTCTAAGTTACCAGAAGTGATCATGTCTGCAAGATTGAGGGCGTGTGCTGAGAGGGAGTGGGCATTAATCAGGGCACCAATGAGCTTCTTGTTATTTGCCTTGGTATGGCATGTAGTCAGACACAGTGGTGGGTTTGGATTTGTGGCTGCAACTGAGGTTGGGATGTGTGTAAGAATGTGGTTGTTGACTGGCTGTGGGAGTATGGAGTTAGTATAATGGCCCTGGTGGTGTATCCCAAGATGGAGTCTAGATGCTAGTCTCTGATTTGTGACGTGTGAAGTACATGGTTGACTCCAGTGAGTGCAGGTGAGTGCAGTCTGGTTTGAAGGTAATTGGACAGGAGCATGACGAGGACTTGTGATGCTGCTGACATGAGGAAGGGTGTGTGTAGGAGAGAAGTGGAGTCTGGAGCCTAGTCTCAGATTGCGCGCGTAGGTGGCGATGGGCTGAGTCGGTGATGTGGCTATGCTGGCTGTCCTAGGGGACTGTTTCTAAGGGCCGTCGATGTCTGAAAGACCAGAACCAAAAACCATCTGTGCCTAAACCTATGCTTACCTTCACTCTCTGATAAAGTGTGGTAGGAAGTCTCTTTAAAGGAAAAACAGTGATTCAAAAAGAAATATATACTCAGGTTGGTTTTGGGTGGTCCTCCCACCAGGTGTGGGTTGGTTTGTATCCTCAATGTTTAGCACAATCAAAAAGAAGTTGTTCATCAGCTCTTCTCCACAAAGTTCTTATACTCTGTTCAAAAAGTCCCAAGGTCTTTAGTTCCTGGCTATTCCCTTCCCCAGCTTCATTCCTTACACGTGTCCAATCAAACAAAAATATAACACTGTTTCTTCCTTGGTTCACAGGGTTCACTTCCCCTAGTTTATGCCTCCTTGGTTCACCAAATAAAAGTTCACCTCCGTTAGGCCTCTTAGCGTTCCCTTCCCCAAGGTCAGGCCTCTTCAGATTCAAACACAAGTTCAGTTTAACCCCAGTTTCTCTTAGGGCTTTCAGGATCCCTTTCCCCAAGCTCAGGCCTCTTCATTTTTAAACACAAGTTCATTTTTGTTAGGCCTCTTAGGGTTTCCTCCCCCAAGCTCAAGCTCCTTCAGTTTTAAACAAAAAGTTCAACTTGTCAAATATATATTCACCTTGGTTATGCCTCTTGGCATTCCCTTCCCTAACCCCAGGCTCTTTCAATTCCCAAACACTAGTCCAATTTCAAACAACACATTTGAACTTGTCAAGATGGGCCTTTCACTTATTTACAGTTCCTTTCAAATACAACCTTCTCATGAGGTAATATCAGAGACTTTCTCAGATTGCGCGCGTAGGTGGCGATGGGCTGAGTCGGTGATGTGGCTATGCTGGCTGTCCTAGGGGACTGTTTCTAAGGGCCGTCGATGTCTGAAAGTCCAGAACCAAAAACCATCTGTGCCTAAACCTATGCTTGCCCTCACTCTCTGATAAAGTGTGGTAGGAAGTGTTAGGGAGAATTCTCTGTTTAGGCTGAATTTCCTAACCTAGTGAGTCCCCCAGCAACTTGGCTGGATTTCTGGAGTTTTTTTTTTTCCATCCTGCCATGATTGAGACTCTTTTTCTCCCACTCTTGGACATGAATGTGTGTAATTCCTTTGAATGTCAATGTGTTCTATGGGCTATGGGGTCTTTTACCCCATAGGGTCTCATATGTTTTTCTATGTGTGTTATACCGCACCCTCCGTGCCGTAGCACTGGGGCATCCTAGCGGACCTCCATCATAGACTCCATACCCGGGGACTGACTACTGTCTCCCCGGGCATGTAAAGTCACCATTGGCTTTACTAGACCTAAATTAACTAACATAACTAGTACACACCATCCTATTGTGGACGTACTAGCAGGGGTAATTCGATTACTCCTGGGTCTGTTATTCGAGGGGGCACTGTCCCGTCCCCCCTCGTCGAGTTTTGGCTGGTGGCAGTGGAAACTACTTGTTATATTCGACCCTGAATATAACCCTATGGGATTCTTCCCATTGTTGGAGGTTAATACTTTTTCTCGTTAATCTCTAACATACCACTGGTTTATTTATCTTAAATAAATCGATCGGTTGGTATTTTCTGCCAGAACTCGGTTTTTGAAAATGGCGTCTGTGTTCGTCTCTGTGACTCCTAAACCAAAGGTTGAACCCTTTGTTCCACTTTTGGCGGGCCTCTACACAGAGGCCCTCCAAAGTGGTGCCATTCTGTCTGGGTACCACAGGGGGTATGGGAGGGGGTTTAGGCATCCTGGACTGAGTTGTCTTGCCAACTCAAGTCACACTCTGGTGTGATTGGCCCAAGTGGTGAGCCACCCCGCTCACCACTTAGCGTGTTTTGAGTGACAGCTAGGCTGAATGAATGGGGGTTTTCTGCATAAAAGCAGGGCTTTTGGGACTGGATCCTCAGAAGTCGCCACAGGACCTAAGAATCCGACGAGGGTAAAGCTGAGCTGACCTGCAACGACGACACCTCTGGTGGAGCCCTGCTGAACCGACTCACCACTTCCCGACGACAGAGGAGATCTCCCCGCCGGAGAGTCTCTTCCCCTGACTGGTGGGAACAACCAGTCTCCTTTGCGTTTTCTTCGTTCCAGGATGTAGTGGTCGAATTGCCCGTGCAGAGCACCCCGGCAACCGGATAGCCACTACCCCTGTACCGCAACCAAAAGGTGGTGCCTTGTGACGGAGCACTCCGCGGCTGGTCTCTTCCCTGGTGGTGCAACGATCTTCAACTTTCCTTCGACGAGATCATCTCTTCTCTTAGCAAAGACCCGACGTGCATCCACCACCAGGAACAACTGCCCCCGCCGGAGCTGTCTCTCCACAAACAAGGTACCGTGTCCGCCTGGCTTCCCTTGTGTCGGTTAGTGTGAGGTGTCTGAATCCTCGCCTCTCCATTGGGTCGCCTCCAAACTTTCTCACCTTTCTGTTCTGAACTGGTCCAATCTTTCTATAACAATTTGCGACAAAGACTCGAAGTGCATTTCCACTGTGATACTTTTTTGGACATATCGCCTTGCCTCTCTCCGAGTGGGCCTGGCCTCTGAACTTTGCGATCTACAGTAGACCCTGCCTTACTTGCCTTGCAGTTGTTCGTAAAAGTGTTGGTACCGAGTTGATTTCATACCCTGTCTTTTCTCTCCCGTCCTAACGAATACTAGAGTGCCATCTAGGTTAAAGCATTCACCTCTGTCTGTAAATAAGTGGTGCCGTTGAACCTAGACTTGTCGAACTATTGTTAGGGGGATTGATTTTTCTTATAGTAATTGTGCTTGAAGTGTTTACCGTATTAGTGCCAGTGTGTTTTCATAGATGTGTTTTTATAAATAAATAACTATATATCTTTACACCGAAGCCTTGTTCCGTGTTTGCTTGTTCTACTGTGTAAATTGCCCTATTTTGTATACTCCACATACTGCCTAACTCTTCTTGAGGGAAGTCTGACTGCTCAGCCACAGCTACCAAGTGAATCTGCGTGGTACAGACTGCTACCAAGTGGGTTTACTGCCAAACAGCTGTAGTCCTAAATCTTTTGCAGTGGTCCCAGAGGGAACTGCACAGGTTTCCGCCTAACACTGGTGTACAGTGGTGGGATTTGTATCGAGTATACAGTTTAGAGTGCTTTTCAACACTTTAGGACAACTAACCACAAAGCTTAGCACTAAAAAGCAACTTTCAAAAACATGTCTACTATGGATGTTTACAGTCAAGAATCCTTTCAGGTGAAAATACTGAGAGTTTACGAGCCCTCTGTAGACAAGAAAATCTTTCTGTAAAAGGCAAGAAAGTGGAACTGATAGCGAGATTGCTGGAAAACCAAAGTCTGGGTACTGGTTCAGAGGAACCAACTTCTCCAGCAAATGTAGAAAACAGTGATGGTATTGATCTGAATCAAAGTCTTGATAATGAGTCAGAAGAGGAAAGTGAACCTAATGAAGTTAGCCACTTTGAGCCTCTGTCTGCCTTACCTACTGTACCTACGGGGCCCATACCAGGTTCCACATGTAACCCTGCTTATTTTGAACTTGAAAAAATGAAGCTCGAATTAGAATACAAACGGTTCTTGGCTCAATCTGAAAGAAACCAAGAGCTTGAGTTCAGACGGATGAATGCACATGCTGAGCAGAAGCAAGCTGAGGTAAGACTCAGAGAAATAGAACTTAATCACGAGTTAGAGATGAAAAAGTTGTCTGTGGAAAATGCTTCTCTCTCCTCTGGTTCCTCTAGAAGCTCCAGTCCCAAAAGACCCCGGATGCCGAAGGAATTAGTGGGTATGTATGAACCGAGATTGGATGTTTTGGATTGGTTAAAGCTGTTTCAGAACAATCATGGGCGCCAGGACATCACCGGGAATGATCTACTTCCCTGGTTGTTCTCTAGGCTCCCCCCTGTTGCGACTGATGTGGTAATGGAGTTGGGGGAGGCGGATAAGAAGGATTACGAAAGTGTGAAACTAGCTTTGATAGCTAGATTCGGGAAGACCCCTTCCCATTATCTTAAGAGGTTTAGAACCCTCAAAAAGCATGATGGTACCCCTTGGGCTACCTGGGTGAGTGAAGGGTTGAAAAACTTAGAGGGATGGATTAAGGGTTACAAAGTGAACACTTATGAGGGTATGAAGAATCTTTTTATGTTGGAGTCTATTTATGATGCCTGTTCTCCTGAGCTCAGACAGCACTTGGCTGATTCGAAGGAATTGGATTCCAGGAGGCTAGCTAAGGCTGCTGACTTGTGGGTTGCCAACAGGGCAACAGTGCTACTCATAAGGATTCTGAGGCAACTCAGAAAAAGGATGAGGGAAAACAGCCTAAGAAAGACTCAAAAGAGAATTTGAATAACTCAAATTCCAAAGAGGGCCCCAAACAAAACCAGAAGGGTAAACCACAAGGAAAACCGCAGCAGAATAGTGTGTCTTCTGGTGCCAAACCGGAAGGAGGCCAGAATAAGCCACCATTCCAGAAAGCATTCGGTAAATGCTTTGTTTGTGGCTCGACTGACCATGTGAAAGGAGATCCCAGATGCAAGGGTAAACCTTCAGGGGTCCAGCTTGTCTCCTTAGCCTTCGCTCCAGAGGAGGAAGTCCAAATGGCAAGTGGAAACTTTCTACTGCTAGCTGATGAACCCATTGGAGTCTCAGCCAGCGTTTCTTTAGTGTCTCTGGGGTTGTGGGAACAACAGAATTTAGACGTCTATAATTCTATCCCCGATAATACTAAAGAGTATTATAAGGACAGTGTCCAGGTGAATGGTCAGGAGACTCCTGCCATTAGGGACACCGGGGCCAGCATAACTGTGGTGGATACATCGTTTTTTCAGGCTGAGGATGTTGCTAAGGCACCCAAACGCCTCACCAAGTTAGCTGGAGGGCCTGTGCAGATGCTTACCCAATTACCAGTTCTCATCCAGTGTAACAACATGACTGTGAAGATCCCTGTCAGCATACAGAGTGAGGTACCAGGACGCGTTCTGTTGGGTAACGATTTGAAAACTCTCGGAGTTGTATCGCATACCCCCAGACCTCCTAGTAAACGGTTACAGGAGCTCACCAGACCTGCAAGAGAGAGTACCATGCGCGGTAATCTCCAGGTGATGATGAAGAAAGAAATCACTCCTACTCCTCTGGAATTGTCGGCCGCTGTCTCGTAGAAATCAGAAGCGAAAGGGAAACCTAACACTTCTAGCCCGAAACCAGCCGCCAGCATTCCAGTGCAGCCAACAAGGACTTCCCCGCGGTTGTCCAAAGTTACACCCGTAACTCCACCTCCAGCTGAGGCTGAGAGGGAGTTACAACCCTGTGTGGTAGAATTAGACTTTGACGAAGAGCTAATGGAAGGCCAGGAACTCATTGGAGATCTGGATCCTGTTGACCATCCTGAGCTGCAGTCTTTACTGGCAGAAGGTGGACCCAGCAGGGCAGACTTCAGTAAGGGACAGAGAGAATGTCCAACTCTGGAAGGTCTTTGCCACCAGGCAGAAGCTCAGGCTGAAGGGCAAGAGCCTGGGAAATACAGGTTGCACTGGGAAGATGGCCTCTTCTACAGTGAACCGACAGAGTCTGCACCTGGAGACTACAAACGACTTGTAGTACCCCAAGAGAACAGACCACAGTTCTTGCAGTTAGCCCATGAGATTCCTTTGGCTGGTCACTTGAGTTTCAAGAAGACTAAGGAAAGGCTCTCACTCTACTTTTATTGGCCGAAGATGGGGGCCGAAATAGAAAAACACTGCAGGAGCTGCCACACCTGCCAGACCTCTGGTAAGGTTGGCTCCAAGAATGTGGCACCTTTACTGCCTCTCCCAGTCTTGGGAGTCCCATTTGAGAGAGTAGGGATTGACATTGTTGGTCCCCTTGATCCTCCAACCTCCTCAGGCAACAGGTTTATACTTGTTGTAGTAGACCATGCTACTAGGTATCCTGAGGCAATTCCTATGAGGACTGTTACAGCTCCGGCTGTGGCTAAGGCCCTCCTTGGTATTTTTACTAGGGTCGGGTTTCCTAAGGAAGTAATCTCTGACAGGGGGTCAAACTTTATGTCCCACTACATGAAAGCCATGTGGAAAACCTGTGGAGTTACTTACAAGTTCTCAACAGCTTACCACCCACAAACAAATGGGTTGGTAGAACGGTTCAACCGAACCATGAAGAGCATGATCGGTGCTTTAGAGGAACCCCTTAACCGTAAGTGGGACCTTCTACTGCCATGCCTTCTATTTACTTATAGAGAAGTCCCTCAGGAGGGAGTAGGTTATTCTCCCTTCGAGCTTCTCTATGGTCATCCCATCAGAGGTCCACTGGCCCTGATTAAGGAGGGGTTGGAGAGTGCTCCTTCCCCCAAGCCAGTCAGAGTGACTGACTGCGTGATAGGTCTCCGGAGGAGAATGTCGCACATGATGACAGAAGCAAGCGATAACTTGAAAGCTGGACAAGCATTGGTCAAGCACTGGCACGATCGAAAGGCTAACATGGTTGAGTTCGCTCAAGACCAGCTTGTTCTCGTTATGATCCCAACAAGGCAGAGGGCCTTGCAAGACAAATGGATGGGACCCTTCAGAGTTGTGGGTAAACTCGGAGAGGTCAACTGTCTGGTGGACTTGGGCAATCCCAAGGAGGCTCCGACAGTCTTCCACACCAACCGACTCAAAGCGTATGTCTCAAGACCTGATGTGGGAGCGTTGCTTCTAGCATCATCCGAGGAAGAAGAAGAGAGTGAAGCTCTTCCGGATCTCCTCAGAGGCTTACCTTTAGACGAAAAAATTGAAGGAGTAAATCTCTCTTCATATCTGACACCCGAGCAACGAGAAGAGTGCAAATCTATGTTGTATCAGTTTGCCTCCCTGTTCTCGCTTTCACCAGGCTTGACCCCTTGGGGCCAGCATGACATACTCACTGGTGACTGTCTGCCAGTCAAAAGCAGAGGGTACCGAATGTCAGAAAATGTACGAACCCACATCAAAGGTGAGGTCAGCAAGATGATCGATCTCGGGGTAATAGAGCCCTATTCTAGTCCATGGTCTAGCCCAGTTGTGTTAGTATCAAAGGCCGGATCTAAAGAACTTAGATTCTGCGTGGATTATAGAGCTCTTAATGCAGTCACCAAGACTGATGCCCACCCTTTGCCAGGAACAGATGAGTTGGTGGACAAACTTGGCGCAGCCAAGTTCCTCAGCACATTTGACTTGACGTCAGGCTATTGGCAAATAGCCTTGACAGACCATGCCGAGGAGAAAACTGCATTTTCTACCCCCGTTGGCTTATACCAATTTAAGGTAATGCCTTTCGGATTGAAGAATGCACCTGCTACATTTCAACGGATGGTAAACCAGGTTCTGAATGGGATGGAGGACTTCTGCATGGCATACTTGGATGACATAGCAGTGTTCAGCAATTCCTGGGAAGAGCATGTAACCCACCTGAGAGATGTTTTGCAGGCTCTTGGACGAGCCAATCTGACCATAAAGGCGAGTAAATGCCAAATTGGACAGAGTAAGGTAGTCTATCTTGGACATGAGGTAGGAGGTGGAGAAATAAGGCCTTTGCTCAGTAAGATTGAAGCTGTGCAAAATTGGACAACACCTACTACTCAGACCCAGGTGAGAGCCTTCCTAGGCCTCACTGGGTATTACAGGAGTTTCATCGAGAACTATGGGACCATAGCTTCTCCACTGAATGTCATCTCCTCGCCCAAATTTCCTAAAAAGGTTAGATGGAACAAGGAGTGCAATCAGGCTTTTGAAAACCTGAAAAAGGCTCTTTGCCAAGCCCCAGTACTCAGAGCTCCTGATTACCGCCAAGCTTTCATTGTGCAGACAGATGCTTCAAATGTAGGAATAGGTGCGTATTCAGTCAACTGGATGGGAAAGGTAGGGAGCACCCCGTTTGCTTCATCAGCCGCAAGCTGAAGGATCCTGAAACAAGGTGGGCAACAATCGAAAGAGAGTGCTTTGCTATCGTGTGGGCTCTGAAGAAGTTTAGGCCATACTTGTATGGTTCTACTTTTGTCATTCAGACTGACCACCAACCCTTGAGATGGTTAATGCAAATGAAAGGGGAAAACCCAAAACTACTGAGATGGTCGATCTGCCTGCAAGGGTTTGATTTCACCATTGAGCACAGGTCAGGGTGTCACCATCAAAATGCTGATGGTCTCTCTAGGATGTATGTCATCGACTAGAGGTATGAGATTCATCCAGGAGTGGATTAAATCCTCCTGTCCCTTAGTCTGGGGGGGGGGGCGAGTGTTAGGGAGAATTCTCTGTTTAGGCTGAATTTCCTAACCTAGTGAGTCCCCCAGCAGCTTGGCTGGATTTCTGGAGTTTGTTTTTTTCCATCCTGCCAAGAGTGAGACTCTTTTTCTCCCACTCTTGGACATGAATGTGTGTAATTCCTTTGAATGTCAATGTGTTCTATGGGCTATGGGGTCTTTTACCCCATAGGGTCTCATATGTTTTTATATGTGCGTTACACCGCACCCTCCGTGCATTAGCACTGGGGCGTCCTAGCGGACCTCCATCATAGACTCCATACCCGGGGACTGACTACTGTCTCCCTGGGCATGTAAAGTCACCATTGGCTTTACTAGACCTAAATTTACTAACAGAACTAGTACACACCATCCTATTGTGGACGTACTAGTAGGGGTAATTCGATTACTCCTGGGTCTGTTATTCGAGGGGGCACTGTCCCACCCCCCCTCGTCGAGTTTTGGCAGGTGGCAGTGGAAACTACTTGTTATATTCAACCCCGAATATAACCCTATGGGATTCTTCCCATTGTTGGAGGTTAATACTTTTTCTCGTTAATCTCTAACATACCACCGGTTTATTTATCTTAAATAAATCTATCGGTTGGTATTTTCTGCCAGAACTCGGTTTTTAAAAATGGCGTCTGTGTTCGTCTCTGTGACTCCTAAACCAAAGGTTGAGCCCTTTGTTCCACTTTTGGCGGGCCTCTACACAGAGGCCCTCCAAAGTGGTGCCAATCTGTCTGGGTACCACGGGGGGTGTTGGAGGGGGTTTAGGCACCCTGGACTGAGTTGCCTTGCCAACTCAAGTCGCACTCTGGTGTGATTGGCCCAAGTGGTGATCCACCCCGCTCACCACTTAGCGTGTTTTGAGTGACAGCTAGGCTGAATGAATGGGGGTTTTCTGCATAAAAGCAGGGCTTTTGGGACTGGATCCTCAGAAGTCGCCACAGGACCTAAGAATCCGACAAGGGTAAAGCTGAGCCGACCTGCAACGACGACACCTCCGATGAAGCCCTGCTGAACTGACTCACCACTTCCCGACGACAGAGGAGATCTCCCCGCCGGTGAGTCTCTTCCCCTGACTGGTGGGAACAACCAGTCCCCTTTGCTTTCTCTTCGTTCCAGGACGTAGTGGTCGAATTGCCCGTTCAGAGCACCCCGGCAACCGGATAGCCACTACCCCTGTACCGCGACCAAAAGGTGGTGCCTTGTGACGGAGCACTCCGCGGCTGGTCTCTTCGCTGGTGGTGCAACGATCTTCAACTTTCCTTCGACGATGAGATCATCTCTTCTCTTAGCAAAGACCCGACGTGCATCCACCACCAGGAACAACTGCACACCAGAGCTGTCTCTCCACAAACAAGGTACCGTGTCCGCCTGGCTTCCCTTGTGTCGGTTAGTGTGAGGTGTCTGAATCCTCGCCTCTCCATTGGGTCGCCTCCAAACTTTCTCACCTTTCTGTTCTGAACTGGTCCAATCTTTCTATAACAATTTGCAACAAAGACTCGAAGTGCATTTGCACTGTGATACTTTTTTGGACATATCGCCTTGCCTCTCTCCGAGTGGGCCTGGCCTCTGAACTTTGCGATCTACAGTAGACCCTGCCTTACTTGCCTTGCAGTTGTTTGTAAAAGTGTTGGTACAGGGTTGATTTCATACCCTGCCTTTTCTCTCCCGTCCTAACGAATACTAGAGTGCCATCTAGGTTAAAGCATTCACCTCTGTCTGTAAATAGGTGGTGCCGTTGAACCTAGACTTGTCGAACTATTGTTAGGGGTATTGATTTTTCTTATAGTAATTGTGCTTGAAGTGTTTACCGTATTAGTGCCAGTGTGTTTTCATAGATGTGTTTTTATAAATAAATAACTATATATCTTTACACCGAAGCCTTGTTTTGTGTTTGCTTGTTCTACTGTGTAAATTGCCCTATTTTGTATACTCCACATACTGCCTAACTCTTCTTGAGGGAAGTCTGAGTGCTCAGCCACAGCTACCAAGTGAATCTGTGTGGTACAGACTGCTACCAAGTGGGTTTACTGCCAAACACCCGTAGTCCTAAATCTTTTGTAGTGGTCCCAGAGGGAACTGCACAGGTTTCCGCCTAACAGGAAGTCTCTTTAAAGGAAAAACAGTGATTCAAAAAGAAATATATACTCAGGTTGGTTTTGGGTGGTCCTCCCACCAGGTGTGGGTTGGTTTGTATCCTCAATGTTTAGCACAATCAAAAAGAAGTTGTTCATCAGCTCTTCTCCACAAAGTTCTTATACTCTGTTCAAAAAGTCCCAAGGTCTTTAGTTCCTGGCTATTCCCTTCCCCAGCTTCATTCCTTATACATGTCCAATCAAACAAAAATATAACACTGTTTCTTCCTTGGTTCACAGGGTTCCCTTCCCCTAGTTTATGCCTCGTTGGTTCACCAAATAAAAGTTCACCTCCGTTAGGCCTCTTAGCGTTCCCTTCCCCAAGGTCAGGTCTCTTCAGATTCAAACACAAGTTCAGTTTAACCCCAGTTTCTCTTAGGGCTTTCAGGATCCCTTTCCTCAAGCTCAGGCCTCTTCATTTTGTAACACAAGTTCATTTTTGTTAGGCCTCTTAGGGTTTCCTCCCCCAAGCTCAAGCTCCTTCAGTTTTAAACAAAAAGTTCAACTTGTCAAATATATATTCACCTTGGTTATGCCTCTTGGCGTTCCCTTCCCTAACCCCATGCTCTTTCAATTCCCAAACACTAGTCCAATTTCAAACAACACATTTGAACTTGTCAAGATGGGCCTTTCACTTATTTACAGTTCCTTTCAAATACAACCTTCTCATGAGGTTTCTCATGAGAGACTTTCAAAAGCGCTAGGTTCTTGACTCATCCTAAGCGTGGCCACTCTGATCTTTGGCCCCTCTCTTTACTTGCTTCTTGTCTACCCTTTCCTATTCCAGGTGCTTCCTGCACCCTTTGATTATCTTCCACATTGGTGTGTTTACTTGCACGTTCTTTATCTTGCTTTCTCTCACCCTGACGTGCCGCTGACACCTTCCACCTTTGGGTTCACTTTCTCTTCACTGTGCTTCTTGCATATTAATTACTTTGATCTTGTGTACCCTTGCACATGTCGTTTTCCTTTCTGTGCATCTTGCACACTTCTTTCATTCACCAGTGCTCACTTGCACCTTCACTACACTTTATGGTCACTCACGAGCTTCTTGTTTACTTTTTTTTGATTTCCTGTGCTCACTTGCACATTTCTTTCTCGTTTGGGTCACTCGCTCCCTTCTAATTTTCCTTTCTGTGCCTCTTGCACACTTGTTTCGCTTTCCGTTGCTCATTTGCACCTTTTCTTCACTTTCGGCTCACTAGCACTCTTCTCATTTATCTTCAAGCCTTTTTTTTTCCTTTCTGCTCTCTCAGCGCCACTCTTTATTTATTTATTCATTTAATATTTTGGTAGCGCCCATGACCCGGAGGTATCACAGAGCTTGAGATGGTTTATTTCAGTAAAGTATTTATGACACGTAAGTTACAGAGTAGTGTCGGAGTCCACTTGTCCTTTCATGCAGAGCAATACAGGCAATAGTTAGGCATATTTGTTAAACAGTGCTGTTTTTATTTTTTTGTGAAAAATCAGGTAGGAGGTTTGTTCTTTGATGTTGTATTTGACGGTATTCCAGAGGGTGGGGGGATACCGATGAAGCTTGGTCCTCCAGCTCTTTTTCTGGTGAATCTCGGGGTAACTAATGAGGTGGATGAAGAGGTTTGCGAATTGCATAGGTTGCATTTTTTGGAGATGCAGTGGATGAGGTATGGAGGGGCAGTGTTGTAGAGGCAGCGTTGAGTAATGGAGAGGATTTTGAACTCTATGCATGCTTTTATTGGTAACCAATGTGCTTTAAATCACACTTTGTAGATGTGATCAGATCGTTTCAGTCCCCAAACTGCTGTGAGGGAGTTATTTTGGATCATTTGCAGTTTGTTGAGGTTTTTTGTGGAGGTTCCTGCAAGGATGCAATCTAATCTATCTAATTTGCTGCTGACAATGGCCCTCATTGTTATTTGGAGTGAGGAATTCCCCTAATAAGTTAATACATTTGGTGGAGTAGGCAGCAGATGAAGCAACATCCTTGATATGTTCACACATTTTTAACTCAAAGTCAATATATACTCCCAATGTTTTGACATGGGATGAGACAGGGGTGATGTTCCCGTTGATGCAGAAGGAGGTGAGTGCGGGGTCAAGATGTTTAAGGTGGTGCGATGGACCAACAATGAGCAACTCTGTCTTGTCATCATGTAGACAGAGATGGTGGTTAGCCATCCAAGCCTGGATGATGCTCTAAACTCGGTTGATACTTGCAGAGTCCAGTTCGCGGTTGCCAGTGAGTTTGAGGAGGACCTGCGTGTCATCATCAAATTTGATGTACGGAATGTTTAGGCTATCCAAGTGATCAAAGAGAGGCTTGGTGTACATATTGTACAGTGTAGCAGACAGACAGGATCAGTGAGGCACTCCATATGAGAAGAGAATGGGGTCGACTGCTTCAGCCCTGGTGAAGACCCTAGAGGTTTGTCCACTTAGGAAGGAATTGATCCAGTTGGCTGTTTCGCAGGAGAGGATGAACGTGACAGTGAGATAGTGACATAGGATGTTGATGTTAACCAGATCAAAGGCCGCTGAGAGGTCGAGTAAGAGGATGATGGTGAGGACACCAGATTGTCATGTCTCAAGTATATTGTTGGTTTCTAGATGGTTTTGGAGTTGGGAGTAGGCGGTGCAGTCAAGGATTTTCAGGAGGTAGTGCACCATAGTCATTGGGCAGTAGTTGGTGGGAAGGTTGGGGTCAAGAGAGTTCCTTTTTAGGAGAGGTGTGGCCCAGGCTTCTTTGATGGAGTTGGGCACTGTTTGGGAGTTGAAGGACGCATTGATACTTTTAGCAATGGTGGGAGCGAGTGGGTCTGCACAAATCTTGATGAGGTTGGCAGGGCAGATGTAACCTGTGCAGTTGGAGGCTTGGAAGTATTGGATGGTGGTGTGCAAGTAAGTCGAGGAGACAGGGGAGAAATGGAAGGGAGGGGTCATGGTGGCTTGGGAGGCACTGGGTGTGGGGATATCTACTTTGGTGGCGGGGAGCAGGGATTTCTTACGAATGGTTTTATCATAGAGATTGATGGTTTTATTTGATAGGGCTGATTGAACAAGGTAGCACCAGGCTTTGTATTTCGGGACGCTAGTGGTAGGGGGCTGGAGCTTTGAGCTCCTTGAGGATTTTAAAAATCTCTATTGTATTAGAACTGGCTTCACTAATTTGAGTGTTGTAGATGCTGGGTTTAGTGGTGAAAATCACATTTTTGTATGAGGTGGCCACTTTGTTAAAGACCTCTTTGTTAGTGGGTGTAGGGTTTATCCTGCAGAGGTGTTCTTTGGCACGTTTGAGTTTGCGGGGGGCAGCTGATTACTCAGTGAACCAGTTGGGGTGGTTGATTTTTTTGTGAGAGGTTGCTTTAAAGGGGACGCGCCAGTCTAGTGCCCCAAGGAGAGCAGAGTTGTAGGCATTGAGAATTTCTTTGGGGTTGTTACTGCTGGGCCATGATTCGCAGGAGGCATGAATGGTGGGATCCAGGAGTTCCTTGGTTAGTTTATGGGTATGTCTAGTGGTGATGGGAGGATACTTGAGTGGGCATGTTGATGAATAGGATCCAACCTATTGGATCCTATTCGAACCTGTGTGAAAGTGTGACAGTTATATAGAATGAAAATGCTGAGCGTTTAAAAATGTTTCTCTTTAGGAGCATTTTCATGAAACGTAAAAAATGCATATGTGCATTTATAGAAGAATTGTGTGTAACTTATTTGTAATAGAAAAGGAACACAGATGGAAAAGATTTGTAGAACATTTGTAAGTGGCACTTTGTGCATGGAAGTTTAATATGTTGGCAGTACATGCATACTTGCCAACATGATGCATTCCAATATGAAGGTGCTTATCAAGTGTTGTTTTTTTTTCTTTGCATTCTGGGAGCTATAGTTGCAGGTTTTCCTTTAGGAAACTTGTACTACAAATCCCAGAATGCAAAGCAAAAAACTAAGACTGGATAAGCACATACAGATTGGAACGGGTCATGTTAGCAGGTATGCATGCAAGATTTTACACTTCCACACACTAAGTGGCACTTAAAAATGTTGTACAAATATTTTGCATCTGTATTTTCTTTTTTATACAACAATGTTACACAGTGCTACTATAAATGCATATATGTATTTATTAACTTTAATGAAAATGCTCCTAAAAAGAAATGTTTTTAAACGCACATCCTTTTCTATTTTTTATTCCATTGTAGAGGAGGTCCCAGACATGGCCTGCACCCCTGCCCCTCATTTCGAGGTACCAGGAGAGTACTCACCAAGGTATGTGACGTATGAGGATCAAATGAACCAACAAAGAGCTTCACTGGGGCTCTGCCCAGTGTACATCAGAAGATCCATACCTGTTGAAGCGTACCAGCCGCTGATATGAAACGAAGAGTACCTACAGACGGTCCATGAAGAGACCCAAAGAGCCCTAATGGAAGGCCAGTGGAAATGACACAAGGGCCTGAACAGACTCGTGAATGAACAAAAGCGGCTATCGAAGACAAGCAAGCCAGTGCAGGTAGCAACGAAAATAAATGTAATGTTCACAGAGAAGAGACAATGTTAAAACGTAAGGAATCGTTGCTATGAGGCAAGATGGAAGCAATTGACCAGTTAAACGTGTGTAAATGGGCTTGGAACGCAATAAGATAAAGAAAACGATACTGCTTGCAATGCTTAGTCGAAGAATAGAGCCGCAAGCACCAACTATATCTACCTCAATAAGGCACGCTATACAAGTGCGACTCCATTTTGTAAAAGCAGAATGTACCCAGGCTGCCAGAGGCCTGACAGGTCATGTTTCATAACCCAGCCGGATGCAAGCGAAGGAGCGGAATCGAAACTCAACAAAGAACGGTTCATGCCTAGGAACTCGAGGTCATCCAGAGAAAGGGAGGAGAGCGTCAGCTAACAAGAATCAAACTTCAGAGCATACCAGCCTGCCTCGTGAAGGTCAAGATAAGGGAGGCCCATGCAGGTGGTGAGGCCGAAAACAGAATTAAATACACTAAAAGCTGGAAACTGAAGCAGATTCACGGTGAACGGACATGTGACCAAGACAGGCGCAAAGAATTACCAACATCTGATGTCACCCAGATCCAAGGGTAAAAAAAGAAAAACAGTGGGGTCCACGCTGTATAATCTCGTGCTCCTCGTTGCTCCTCAATTGGAGCTAAATTTGTTTCTTTTAAAGTTGCAGATGTGTCAAGATTGTATTCATATTTCAATTCGGTACTCTTACTCCGAGCTGTGCGTTTCCCAGCTCATGGGTTTAACTTTAGCAATAATCAATTACTCAAAGTGTACTGTAAGTAATACGTGTTTTAATCACACAGTATTTTCAGGCGAATAAGAAAATCCCAAACTTAGAGTACAAGCTGTTTTGCCAATGCATTTCGGTGCAGGGCACCATCTTCAGGGCTACATTCATTAGATACAGAAATCATCACATTTCAATTATCAGATACGTTGTGAATTGTAAAATACATACCCCCACGTGAGCAAATCAAGGATGATGCATCAGGTTATGCAGGTAAATAGTTAAGGAGAAAACAGAAAACAGAAATGTCCTCATTAGTGTACTGGACCTAATTAGTAAATCTACTAATTAAGAGAATTAAACATTTCCAGCCAAGCACCGTGATGCAGTATTACCTTTAATTTGGAAAATGGACTCGCCTTTTCTATCTTCAATCGTGAGCATATGGGAGGTATCCTAATCGAAAGGAACGTGTAATAAGTTCCTATGTTGTACTGTATACAGAATAGATTCAGTGTAACCGTGAGGTTCAGTTACAAAATCTTACCTCGGCTCTGTTCTGGTCCGTGTCTCTCGAGCGACGCGTTGCAAATGCACCCGCCCGCTCGAGTTCTTAGTTTTGAGGTTGCCATTGCGATCAGGGTGGCGTCCCGCATCCAGGATTGGACAGAGCGGGAACGCCTCCAGTCCCACCCACCCATGGTCATGGGGGGGTGGGACTGGTGATCACAACGGCAACCCAGACTCACATGTCAGTATGTGGGATCGATCCAGCATCCCCAACTCTTCACCAATACTAAACCTGATTCACTGGCTGGAGCCGCATGGGTGCCGTGGTTTGTATTCAAATGCAAAACCGGACGTGCCGTACCTTGTTGTGAAAAAGCATATGAGCCGAATCACTCTAATTCTTAAAGCGCTAGTACATAAAATGCAGACTTACTTATAATCAGGAGTAGTAGTGTTTGAAGATGTGTCCTCCCTCCACGTTAGTGGGGGGAGCCCAAAATCTGCAGGTAGACCACTAATCTCATACCTTTACCAGTACAGGGGTGTGCTGGACAAAGGTCCTGACTGCTTGTGCTCGTGTGCACCTGGGCATTTCTAAACTGTAAGCAGTAAACAATCCTATGTGTGTTTGACCACAGTTCTAATCATGATCTCTCGCGGGCCATTATTTACATATCTATACATTGATACCAAAATCATTAGCATATTCATATGTCCAACCTATATCAAATTTAAAATAATCAGCATATTCATATGATCGACCTATACAAAATCATAGCGAAACCTAGTGAAATAAGTACCCATTATTACTTAAAGAAAACAAGCTAAGTTTAACTCTTCATTTAATCCTCTTGGTGTTAGAGTCCCAAGTTTGTCGATCCAAAATGATTCTCTCTGATCCAGTCTCTGCTGTATATTCATGTTTGGTTCTCCTTTCTTCACCACTTCAAGTATTTGAAATCGAATCTGGGATATGTTATGTTAAATGAAGAGTAGAGAAGACTGTATATATATATATATAGGGGGTAATGACTCGAGCATAAGAGATAAAGAGTGGATACCGGGGGTCACCCGAGATAAAAAACAAAGGATTACCGGGGGGACACCCGAGATAAAAACCGAAGGATTACCGGGGGGACACCCGAGATAAAAAATAAAGGATTACCGAGCGGACACCCAAGATAAAAAATGAAGGATTACCAGGTGGACACATGAGATAAAAAATGAAGGATTACCAGGGGGGCACCTGAGATAAAAACATAAGGATTAGCCTTGTTCTTGCGCTTTAATACAGCGGTCAGAAGAAACGTGAACTCATAGCCCATATAATAAGGGACAATTAGACTACGGTGATGTTTAAAGATGCATCAAAGGAGTTTGCTTAAACTCCATGATGGGGTATTGATTAGAAGGTAGGTATATGTATGACCAGCTGGTGTCTGTCTAGTCTATTAAGTGTCTGTCATATGTGTTCTGTTGTACGCAAATGTAATAGAACTGTATCGTTGATTGTCCAAAATGAAATTTGGTTTTACGCGATTCTGTAACTGAGAGGGAATCGCCAATGAATTGATGGTTTTGAGTTAATTGATAGTATAAAACATTTTTGGCGGGAAAAGATTGGATTGGAGCTTGCGTATCTGGTGCTCGCTCATACTAGTAGAAGGATAACAAACTGTATAAATATTGTTGGTAACGGAATTAAAAATGCAGGAGGTCACCCCACTTGTGCATCTGTGCATGCAACTACCTAAACATGCTCCTAAACTAAAAATGTATAGCACAGAGTGGGTTACGGGTACTGCCCACAAGATGTTTATGCCGTGGCCACAAAGTGGGTCCCTATCTAAAGCCGTCTTACAACATATGATGACTTTTCTACATGCCACATATACAGGCAAGAAGCTAGAGAAACTTCTTGCTATTCTAGAATTGTGGAAGATGTTTGAAGAGACGAAGGTGCAAGAACCACCCACATGCTGGATACTAAATGTATGTACGGAGGGGGGTGAGGCACCTACCGTACCACCGCCTGAGCCAGTCATTGAAGGGAGTAAGACAGAGGGGCTTTCCCCACTAAGAGAACTTAAGGCAGCCACGGGGTATAGCAACCCCGCATATGAGTCACCTACGTACAGTAGTGATGACAATAAGGGAAAGGAACAGGAAACAATATTGCCTCCGCGGTCCCGAGGGACAATGAGAGACGCGAAGATGAAGGAAAAGATCGGGCACAGAGTTGTGCACCTCCTGATAAGGAGAGATAGGGAAAGAATTGAAAGGGAAATTAAGGTAGAGTTGATGAGATAGCAGTCGCGAAAGACGAATGGATGGGAAGTCAGATATTGCTGAAGTTGGATGGAAAAGGAAGTGATGATATAAGGCCTAGAGAGAGGTCTGATGAGACGCAAAGGAGAGAGAGAGAATAAGAGATGGAAGTAAGGGATTGTCGGGGGGAAATTCTGCCGGGGTCGGCCGGGCCGTCCACAGACCTCCGGGCAGGGAGGCCCCAACTCCTCCCGTATTATTCCAAAAAAGATAGAGTATGAGACACACGCAAGAAGCAAGGTGACTCTGCTGTTTATTAGACAAAACGGCAGGGATGGGTCAAGGAGCGTACGCGTCCGTCCTGACACACACACAATCGTGGGGCTCGCAGGCCCTTTTTACCTTAGTATGACGCGCTACTTGCGTCATCTTACAAAGTTTAATAAAAAACCTATTTCCACTCTGGATTGGTTACTCGAGTGGTAGGGTTAGTATTGTGCACATATAGAGAACGGTGTTAGTGGCTGAGGGTTAGTCAGGTGGTATACCTGGGCTGTCCCTTCAATTTGATACATGAAAATTGTTACATGAAGACCTCTGAGGATTGGTCAATGTGAATGGCGTCAGTGATAAGAACCCCATGTTCTAATTGGTCCGCTCGCGAGCCTCCCAGTCTGGGACTATCGCTGTTCCCAGCTCGCGGTGCACCTGTCATTTGCAACAATGTTCTAATATGGGTAGGTGCAAACAATGTGAGGATTTATTCATATGTTGGGAGGTCGAATACTCCCACTGCTGCAGATGTCCAATGAGTCTTTTAATTGTATCTGCCTGTGTCTTGAAACGTGGGATTCAGGCGTCTCCTTCCGGGCTTGGCATCTTGTCAGGTTTGGCTTTGTCACGTGAGGTGGGACCGTGTTTGAGGCAAAATTCAACACAATTAATATTGTTTTTCCTACTGTGTGCCTGGTTTATCTTGCAGGTGCGACCTTGGCGTTGGCTTGCAGCGTGCGCGATTGCAACATCGTGCCCTTGGCGGGGTGCCTTCGCCGGGCTCATTTTGCAGGGTCAGCAACCCAATTCTTGCTTATTCAATGTTCATGGAAGCTTTTGCCTGCGGCCTACTTGGGCCTGGTGCATAGGTGGAGCCGTTTAATGCAGGGCGCTTTAGATTGCGGTATCACATTGCTTTATCCTTAGTATCGTGTCTCCGTTATATTCTTCATTATGGTACATGGCTCCTAGAAGAAGCGTGAGCAAGCCTTTTTATATAAGTTCATGATGCGTCTTGCGTTTCTGCATTTTGAGAGCCTATGTGGAAAATAATAAAGATGTACGTCCGTGAGTATATCTGTCGCCTACGTCATAGCACTGAGTATATTCTTCGTGTAGATTGGTGCGGGAGTGTCCGGTGTATATATTTGCACAGGTGTGCTAACCGTTGGCTAGGTCGTCATGGCATCTCTAACGATGTGTTGATTTAGTGCTGGATGGTTCAGTTGAGTTCATCCATGCCGCAGGTATCGGCATGGACAGAGCAGGCTGCTGGGCAGGTAGATGGGCACATCCGTATGTTCCTGTACCAGGGTATTTGGTCGTCTGGTAGATGGGCAAACTCCTCTCGTGGCGGGTGTCTGGGCCGTGATCCTCTAGGCCAAGCGCGAGAGGGGAAGGGCGGGAGCCTGGTCTTCCATTCTCCCACTTCAGTCCCCCCTCTGGTCGACTTGTCGACCACAAACATATCCTTTTCTTTATCTCCTCTTACTCTCCATATCTTTGTTATTCCTCCCAAATGTCCATAGTGGTTAACATGGTCTTCAAATGACCAATACATATATTCACAGGTTCCTCCAGGAGTACAGTACACCCATTTCCCTATGTAGCTCCTGGGGTTTCTTGGGTTCTCGAGCTTCACAGATGGTGGGTCCAGGTGGTTGGTGATGATCTGGTTGCGCAACTTCTCTCTCTCTTTTATTATTGTGCCTGTGTGTTGGCCGTCATCTGTTGGCATCAAGAGGTGTATACCAACCATTTCGATCATCTCGTCTGTGGTGCGTGCCTTCCGGGCTTTCCAAAATCTTATTATGATCAGTGTAGCTCCAGCCAGAATAGTGCATCCAACTATAATCTTCAGTCCATCTGACAGCCACGATGGTATCCATGACCATAATATTGAAAACCAGCTCTCATCCTTTTTTACACCTTTACTTTCATCCATCATTTTTGAATGCATCTGGGCCAATTGTGATACAGCTTCCGTGAGTGTACCATTGTCAGCATTGTTAGCAGGAATGAATGTGCAGCATGATTGTCCTATCTTTGCGCAAACTCCTCCTTCCATTGCTGTGAGGAGGTCCAGTACATATCTGTTCTGTAGTGCAACCATTCTTACTGCTCGCAATTCCTCTTTTATTGCATTGAATCCATTTACTGTAGAGTTGATTGTCATCATTAGTTCCCACCTAGTTATCTGGAGCCATTTTGCGTTTGCGTAAGCCTGCAGTCCAGGGTGTATTATTGAGGAGAAGAACATAGCTGCTCTGCTGAATAGTCTGTGTTCCGGCGGTATTGAGGTCAGTGCTGTTTCCGACCTTCCCCACAGGTAATTTCCTGTCTTCTCCTTGTCTTTTCCTTCTGTTGAGGACAGTGTTGTTGCCGTTGCGTCTGTTCTCTGGCCCTTTCCGAGGCTGTGCAGATCTCTTCTTCCTTTTGTTTCCTTCATCCATCTTGGGGAAATTCGCCATGTTAACATGCTTCTGGGGTACCACTAGTGATGGTACATTAACGTGTACTATAGTGCATACACCATTCCACAAAGGGGGCAGTGTGTGATAAGCCTTGTCTCCACAGGCCCAGTAATGGTCCATTACTACTGCTGTTCCTGCTCCCCCCTCAGGTAACTCCATCACACTTTCACAGTTGGTATTGTATCCTACATCCACCTCTCCTTTATGTTGGTAGCATACCTTAGGCGCAGTTAAAGGCAGTATTGTGATTGGGTCTTCATCCTTTTCTATCCACGTGAGCATGGGTACGTACTTGATCCAAGTCATCCAACATCTATGGTTATGTCCATCAATAGTTGAAATATTTTCTCTTGTTACCATGTTGCTGCCAACCACTCCTATGTCCCATTTGTTGTCCATGTTCACCTTCCCTGTTATTATCATCAGTGGTCTTTCCCAACATCCGTTTTTTCCAGGGACTTCAGTGGCGTACCAATCACATGGTAGGTACTGCAGTGTTACCTTCTTTGTTTCTCCTTTTTCAGGACCACTTGTTATGTATCTGAATCCTTCAGCATGTAAACTGCTCTTGTGGTAACTCAAATAAGTCTTAAGGAAGTTGTTTTCATATGGATATGTATCTCGTGTTTTCCACACCAGATGCACCACTGTCCCTTGAAATCTTCCTTTCGTCTGGAACAGTGTCAGGTATATTATACATCGTGCTATTTTTCCATCTATCTCCGTAGCAACAAATGTTCGAGAAGCGCTCATGGCGTATGGGATCAATGAGCAAACGTAGCAGCTGTCTCCTGTTGTCTGCTTGCCTATTTTGGTCATGTGTTGGTACCACATGTTGTTAGAGACGTGCGCTGAATCTTGTACATAGTTGTCAATGCCTTTGTTATCTGAGTATGTGCTGCGTTTAACTCTATTTTCCTGGTGTGGGGTTTTACTAGTACCACCTGACATAACACCTGTTGCAGCTGGGGGTGGGGCTATATTAGGTTTGGGTACAGCAATAATATCAATAGCATAGCTGTACTGCCATACAGAGGCAGCCAAGAACCCGGTGATTATTAAAATCCCTATCAAATTTATTACAAATGCTAATTTCACTGGCATTTTGCTCTTACCTTGCTGCAGTCCGGCAGCTTATTCTTGCGACGTTACAGTTGCCCGCCTGAAAGTTCTTAATATGCTCGTTATTAAGGTTAGTTGTTGTTATTAAGCTCTCCCTATCAAGTAGTCATTCAGTGCCCAGGCGAAGAGCTGTTCCCACGCCAATCTAAGCGATCTATCTCTTAGGGTAGGCAAGTATGGTTGGAGGTGGGGCATTGAATGTTCTATGGCCAAGAGGAATGCTGTGTAGTAGACACGTACCCTCCTTCCTTTCAGGTACGTTGGCCGTTTTATTTCATATACAAATTGGTGTGACAATTCTTCCAGGTAATTATCGTCTGAGGGTACCATCTACTTCTGGGCAGTGAATTAGTTAGTTATCTACTTTCTTAACAGTACAATAATACGCTTTACCTGCATGTGCGAGAGAAAAGAAAGAGAACATTCAGGTGTTTACATGTGTATATGTGCAAAAACAGTGTCCTTTAGTTCAATTGTTACTACAGTGGGCAGGGAGTCAGTGGGCAGGGGGTTTGGGGTTCAGCTGGCGGAAGTCTCTTTACCCTTTGATCCTGTAACCATGGGGTGGGCGGTATGAGGATCACCCCTTTTTTTTCCAATAGTTGTCTCTGGGGAATCTGGGGGGTGGCAGGGTATAGGGACACTTAGGCCGTTAGTTGTGGCGGAAGTCTCTTCCTCCGTTGGTGACGCTGTCGTTGTTCTTCCAGTGCCCCTGTCGGTGGCGCTGGGGCGGGTCTGGAGTTTGTAGATCTTTACGTCGTGTAGGTGGTTCCAGGCACGTTTGTCCTGTAGCTTTACTGCTCTCGTTGATACCTCCTCTACCAGATGGGGGCCAGTGAATCGTGGACTGTTCCACTTTCTGTTGAAATTGCGAAGTAGTACGTGGTCACCTTTAGCAACTTTACACAGTCTTTCCTTTTCCAATTCTTTATCCACGTCTTCTTGTTGATTGCTGTTAGACCCGCCCCGTGTGCGCTCGAGCTGTTGAGACACAAACACTACACTAGTAATCAAGGAAGACACATATTGGTACATTTCATCACCAAGAACACTCGTAGTACTCTCGTGGTCGGTAAATGCTCTTGATGTTGGCGTTAGGGGAAGGCGCATTTGACTTCTGGTAACCACCTCGTGAGGGGTGAGGTGGTGGTCGGACCCTGGTCTATTCCTTAGCTCAAATAGGGCTAATGGAAGGCAATACAGCCAACTCTTCTTTGTTGTTTGCTGTATTTTTGCAATTGCCTCCTTTAATAGGCCATTCAGGCGTTCACATATACCGTTGGCCTGTGGGTGGTATGCACATGCGAATTTATGCTTGATGTTCAGCAAGGACGTGATGTGCTGGAACATTTCGTTTGCGAAATGTGGGCCATTGTCTGACCTCAGTACCTCGCACACACCCCACCTGGGGAAGACCTCCCTCACTAGGAATTTAGCTGCTCTAAATGCATCTGGGTGTGAACAGGGCCCTGCTTCAATCCACCTCGAGAATGGGCATACTACTACAATCATATACCTATTTCCTTGACATACGTTGATCATATCAACATGGTCAATATGGAGATGCCGGAAAGGTCCCTCTGGCCGGGGTATAGTACCTCTTATCACCTTCAGAGTGTGGCCGGCCGTAAACTGTTGACATGTGAGACAATTGCTGATAAAATTTGACACATGAGAATTTAACTCGGGGCAGAACCAGTCTTCCCTAATTCGTGCTGCAATTACTTCCTTGCCTGTGTGGGCTGGGTAATGTAGTTGGCTCAGGGCGGTGTTCAAAAGTGCCAATGGTATTACAACCTTTCCAGTGTCACCCTGGCGCCATAATGCATCAGTTGGGGACATTGTGCATCCTCTTTTTACCCATATTTCCTTTTCAGCCATTGATGCGGCCGCTTGTAGCTCCATAATCTGTGTGGCTGGGAGATGGGTGTACCCTTCTCTTATCAACATCTCCTTAGCCATTCCCCTCCCCCTCCCTCTCTGTGACTCTGGGGGGTTCCACATCTCACCAAAGTATGCAGCATACTTCGCATGTGCGTCTGCTGCTGCATTCCCTTTTGAGATGTGGTCTTCACCATTGGTGTGTGCGGTGCATTTCACTAAAGCTAATTCTTGGGGTTCATTTATTGCTTCAATTAGTTCAGCCAATAGGAGGGCATGTTGCACTGGAGTGCCATCAGCTCTCCTAAAGCCTCTTCTTCTCCATTTCGACAGCCCTGAGTGGACAGTGGATGTAACATACGCACTGTCGGAGTATATGGTCACTCGTTTGTCAAAGCTTTCCTTCAACGCCAAGATCAGTGCAACTAATTCCGCTGCTTGAGCGGAGTAATGCTGTGGTAATTGTACACATTTCATGGCCACACACACCGGTACCTCCATCATTTTTACCACTGCTGCCCCAGTCCTCCTTATACCATCCCTTTGGTCGATAGTTGATGACCCATCAATGAACAGGAGCTCACCTCCTTCTAGTGCGTTTTCTTCAACCTTTCTAGTACATGAGTACATTTCAGTTATTTGCGTACAATCGTGGGCATAATCTCCTTCCTCAAGTGCTTCTGCTAGGAACCTTGCAGGGTTGACCGTGCTACATCTAACAATTGATAGTTCAGCTCTGGATAGGATGATCTCATAACCTGATGCCCTCTGCGTGGTTAGGGTGGACTTAGGTTTATTCAATATAGCAAATAGTGCATGTTCCACAAACAGTGTAGTTGGGCACCCCATGGTTATTGCTGATGCTTTTTCTACCGCAAAAGCAGCTGCGGCGAAACCTTGTTCGCAAGGGAAATGACCTAACATCACAGGATCTAAGTGGCCACTGTAAAATGCTACTGGTTTGTAGCCCATGCTTGTTTTTTGAGCCAACACTGCTTTCATTACTGCTGAGTCGCAATGTGAAAATATGAAAAATTGTCGCTCATAGTCTGGGGATGCCAGTACCGGAGCAGTTGATATCGCATCTTTCAATTCACCAAAAGCCTCTTTCATTTCCATTGTCCACCCGAGCTTTTTCTCCCCTTTATTGGCTTCCTTTAACCCCTCAAGCAGGGGTCCTATGTATGAACTGTAATCAAATACCCATGCTCTACAGTAGTTGCACAGCCCCAGGAACTGCTGCAGTTCCCTCACTGTTTTTGGTACTGGAGTGTTTGAAATGGCCTGTGCTCTTTGTGGTGCAATCTTTCTTCCATGTTGGGATATGAGCTGACCAATGTAAAGTACCTGTTCTTGACAGTACTGTAGCTTTTCCATGTCTACCTTGTAACCTTTCTCAGCCAATATTGTCAACATCTTTAATGAGTCCTCTCTGCATGTTCTTTCATTTGTACTGCAAATTATTATGTCATCCACATACTGCAACACTGTGCTTTCCACTTCAATGTTACCCAAATCCATCTGTATTACTCTGTTGAAAATTGAGGGTTATTCGCAATATCCTTGTGGCAATCTGGTGTGCTTCCACTTTGTGTTTCTGTAAGTGAAGTTTGTCAGATCTTGTGAGTCTGGGTGCAATGGTATTGAGAAAAAAGCATTTTTAAGGTCGATCACTGTAAATCGTGATGCTTCTGCTGGAATGCCACACAATATTGTGGCCGGGTTTGCTGCTATGGGATATTCTGCTTCTACTATGTTGTTCAAGGGCCTGAGATCCTGTATGAAGCGCCAAGACCCCCCCTTAGCCTTGCGCACTGGGTATACAGCCGTGTTACATGGTGATTCTGAGGGGACCAATATGCCATTATTTATAAGGGCCGTTATGGTTTCATATATGCCCTCATCGGCCTCTTTTGATAGTGGGTACTGTTTCACTCTGGGGAGTATTGCACCTTTTTTCAATTTTATCCTTACTCCCCCTATACTTTTTATGCACCCCACGTCATAGGGGCTAGTAGTCCACAATGATGTGGGTACCTTTGACATATCCTCCTTAAAGAAGGGGACTGGGGTGCATGCGGGTGCCTCAAGTGCCATTTCAATTTTCTGTGCTACTTGTTTGTACACCACTCTTAGCCATATTTCCACACTCATCATAAACACCATTTCACCTTCCTCCTTTTCTTCTGAGAACAGCTCCTAATCTGACACCTGGGTGAGCCTACATCCTTCTGCTAGTGCCATCACTGCCCTCCATGCTCTTCCTTCTCTGTCTTGGGCATGTACAGCAATGTAATCAGCTGTTGCTATAATGCTCTCAATGTCCACTGGAACCACCTTTCCTTCTGGTTCATTAACAGGTGTTTCTGGTCTGAACAGATAGGCTGCTGGCCTCCTCCATATTTTTCCTTCTATCCCTGGCATCCATGCAAATGCCATGTCTGTCCCGTACTGGAAGAGTTCGCCATCTACTGGCTCCGCCCTAATCGCTGTCTGTCCGCAGTATGCTTGCATAATCTGTCGTGCTGTGAGCATGTTAATCCCTGGAGTAGAGCAAATTATGCCGTCCTCAGTAAAGGATATTGTCATATTCAACCTGTTCATTATGTCTCTCCCCAGTATATTTACTGGTGAGGCACTATAATATAGAAGTGGAACTGACAGGTCATAATCTCCTATAGATAAGGGAATGTTATCAGTAAAAGGAACCAACCCTCTAGCCCCAGAGAATCCTTGGGTGTTCATGGCTTCACCTGACATCTTAAATTTACCTTCCCTTATGCAAGACCGGGTCGCCCCGGTGTCAACAAGGAATGATAATTTTTTGTCACCTATCGTTACCTCTATGCGTGGTTCCTCCGCACTATTAGGTGTTACTGACAGGATGGGACACACCAAGGCCGTCTGTGGGCTGTCCTATTGAGGGTACAACGATTGACCATTTCCTGTGTAATGGTTGTGTCCCAGGACCGTCACCCTACCCAGTTGTGTTTGTTGTGCTTGGGGTTGTTGTGTTATCGCTACCTGTTGTTGTGGCAGTGAATATGTCTGTGGCTGTTGTTGTGTTATTAGTTGTTGCTGTTCATTTCCCTGTTGCAACGTCTGCTGTTGCTGTATGCCCTGCTGTTCCTGTGAGGGCCTTGGTTGTCCCTGTTCACTCCATGACGGGGTTCCTGGTCTAACTCTACACGTGCGTGACATGTGCCCTAATAATCCACAACTCCAGCACACCGGTGGTTCCCTACTCTGCCATGGAAAGCTCCCTGTGTTGTCCTGGTATACTGGTTGCCCTGTGGGGTAGGAATTTCTAAGTCCTCCCACCTGCTGTTGGGTGTTATATCCGTATCCTCTCCCTCTCATAATTCCTCCTCTCCCCCTGTTATAATTATAATACCCAGTTCCTGGCATTGGGTATCCTCCTCCCATGTTGGTCGTGTATGGTTGCAGTGGCGGCACCTGTTGTGTTATAGTCTGTGAAGGTGGTGTTTGGGAGTAATCTTGTGCAGCCACTACTTGTGTGGGGCTTTGGGTCATTGTTGTAGGCGTAGTTATTAGTGCCCCTTCCATTGTGTATTTAGTAAGCTTTTTCTGTACTAGTTTAGCCTCTTCCGTTTTCCTGTCCTCTTCCTTTTGTTTCATTTTTCCTTGCCATGTCCTGCAATGATGCACTATAGTCAGTTGTATTTCTGGCCATGCTTTTGCTTCCATTCCCACTACTTTCTTTAGTTGTTTCTGAACTCCTTCTGGGAGCCCTTGTACTAGTATATGATAAAATATTGCTGGTGTTTTGTCCCATTGTTCTCTAGTTTCCGTGCGCCACTTCTCTTGGATTTCCTGGATATAATCAACAGGATCTTCGTTCTCACGCATCTTGCGGGAGGTAATTGCTCCTATGTCTGATGTGTCTGGGTACTGTACCCTCAGTGCCTGCCATAGTGCATGTCGGCAGTTTGCGAATGGTGCCCCATCATGCGATGTGTTTGTTATTGTTACCCCAGGGAATCCCGCTCTCTTCCAAATCTCATCTGCTGCATCCCCTAATATTGATATTAGAAGGCCCTTTACATCTCCTACTGCCAGTTTCTGTCCTGCGGTGTGTTTTTCCATTTCATATATCCACTTACCCGCACCTCCACTTAATGATGGGAGCCTGCATTTTATATTTTCTTTGTCTGTATGCTTCCAAGGGACATACTGTGGTCTAACCCCTCCTCTCTCCAAAAGTGGCATTAAGTTATGTCTCGTTTTATCCTTTGTGCTCCATAAGATCGAGTCCTCACACCCTTCCTCCTCTTCCCTTTCTTCTACATCGTCAATTTCATCCGTATTTCCCCTGCTCTTAACACTTTCTTCTCCATCTTTTCCCCTTCTTCCATCATTTCCTGTATTTAATTTGGGCATGTGTATTCGTCTTTCCTGCCTACGTCTAGGGAGGTCCCTAAGCCGACATGCATAGGGTGTCAGTTCGTCTGTGAAGGGCGCAAGTTTTATTGTGCGTAACGAGCGTGAGGTGGTTGAGCATGTAGGGTGCGATGGGAGAGGGCGTGATGGGGACGGTGCGGCCTCATGTGTCTGTCTTTCCGCTATTCTTTGCTCTCCCTCCTCACTTCCCTCCAGCTCATTCTTTCTCCTACGGATCCATGGTGAGTCTGTGTTGGTCCGGGTGATGTATAGTTTATCTAGGCTTTCCCTTTCACTGTTTCTTCCTTCCTTCTCCACTCCTTCTTCTTCCTCACTGCAAAAGTCAGTCATAAACGGCACCCCCCACTCAGTCTTTTTCCCCTTTATTGTTACTGTTTATAAGTCTATTAGGTCCAGTTCTCCTTTTTCTCCTTTATCAACCGCTCCCCTTTGCGCTGATGTTGTTGCTACTTCTGTGTCTCTATATACATCCCCCCATACTTCACTCTCCCTTCTCCTATCTTCTCTTTCTCCTTCATTTCTCTCCTCCATCTCCCTACCATTTTCCTCCCTTTTCCTTTTTAACTCCTCCATTACTTCACTACTCATCTGTTCCATTATTCTTTCATCCTCTTTCTTCCTTTCCCGCTTCACCCTTTCCCTTTCTAATATACTCTCTATCACCCTCCCTTCTTCATATTTCTTAGTCGTTTCTGATAGTAATCTCCTCTTCCACATTGCCATTTCTCTTTCTTTCTCTTCTTCTTCCCTTTTCTTTTCTCGCAGCACTACTCTTGATACCCTTTCTGCTGCTGCTTTTACCCTTTCAGCTTCTCTCCTTTGCTCCTCAGTTCGTTCCCTTATTTTTTCCAATTCGTTCTTACCTTCATTCCTTTTCCTCGCTCTCTCTCTTTCCTCCCTCTCGAGCTGTTTGATCAATTCATTCTGCTCATCCCTTAACTCTGCTAGTCGTTCCTCCAAAATCTCTTCCTTTTGTCGTAACAGCTCTTCCCCCCTCATTTCACTCTCCCTGGTATTATCCTCATCTGTTTTCCTTACTACCTCCTTCTCTTCTCCTTCTCTTCTCCTGTTAATGAACCTCGTAATTTTAATAGTATCTGTGCAGCTACCCACTCATCATTTCCTACTTCCACAGTTTGTTCTTCTCCAGTCCTTCCCTCCCCTGCGGGCATCTTCCTATGAGCCACATATAGTGGAGGGCTGTATGCCGGGTTCGAGTACGCCGCTCTTAACTGACCTCTTCCTATTTCTCCTAACTCCCTTAAAGGGTACAACCCCCCTCCCTCTGTTTTCACTCCCTTTGCTAGGGGTATATCGTTGTTCGGTTCCTTTTTTATTTCATCTGATGTATTATTCTTTTCTTCTCCCTCTTGTCCGTTCCCCGTGTTCCTTGGGTCTTCACTCCCCTTTTTCCCATCCTCTCCTTCCTCCTTAATCTCTTTTTCTTCCGGTATTTCCCCCACAGTGAACATTCCATTTGGTCCTGGTCGGGACCCTTGGAACATTCTCCATAAGTTAAACACCTCCACGTGGTTTGCCAACTTCTTCCCTTTGTATGTATTGTGCAGATGGTTTAATAGTGAATGTTGGGCACATGGATCGAAGCTACCATTAGGCGGCCACGGTGTTATTGTTTTGTTGTCCGTCCCCTGGGTCCATTCTATGCTATACTTAATCAGTTTCTCCCTATAGGGTGACAATGTTGTACATATGTGTTGTAGTGGGGTAGTGAGGGTGTTCCCCCACCCTCCCGATCCTTTCCCGTATGACATAGTAGCGCTCCACTTGTTACCCTTCCCCTATCTGGTAACGGTTATCTCACTAGCAGTTTACAATATACAGTCTTATATCGTTACCTGGCCCCGTAAATTTGGGGACTTACGATAGTCCGCTAAGGAAAATTATAAAAATATAGTATTTTACATTTGTATATTTTCTTCTGTCTTTCTTCCTTTACACGACACCCTTACGGCCCCCTGCGGCCGAGGCGCACATAGCCCCCTGCGGCTGCGTACCCCTTATGACGTTCTTATACAGTCGTCCTATTTTCACTTGCTCCTCCTCCTTCTCCTACACTTGCCGTGGCCGGCGTTCTCCGTGCGCAGCCACGTCCTCCGTTTCACCTTTCCCCGATCAACTCATTACCGTTTATCTCTGTTTCCACTCCCTTACCACAGTTCTCTTCCCCACCACTCTCAGAAAGGAAGATGCCTTGTGCTCGGGATATCCTATGAAGGCCCTACTGGTGACGTCACCGATCTCTTCGAGCTACTGGTAAGTTCTTCATATATCCTTTAAGTTCAAAATACACTTGCAATCTACCCCCGTTAACCTCAAAGCTGTCTTCCTGTCACTCCTGGAACAAGGTAATCAATAATATAATCGGACTGCACACGCTGCGTCGCCTCGCGTGTGATACGCCCCTCGACAGGAGGGCTTAACCAGCCAATTATCTTCCGTATTGGGCAACTAACTAGCTACCGCCTACAGGGAAACGTCATCTACCTATCGAGTTTCTTGCTCGAACAATAGGGATCCTCATCTACTCATTGATTAATAAATGCCAAATCGTAGGAAACCACACACGCACACCCTTACACGTAGTCGCGACCTAGGCCAATCAGTGTCTACGAGCGGCCGCACGTGATGTTTTCGTGCTCCGCCCCCTTCTCTCGCGTAACGTAACCGACTGCTCTTGCACTCGTTCGGCTACCATTCATTCCATTGCCAACACTAAATTGCCAAACCTTCGCCGCGCACCTGTGCAACACCTCCCGCCTCCCGTATTTAATTCCTCCCCCCTCCCTCACAATTTCACATTGCTTGTTGTGCGTGGCATGCTCACCAAGTTCTCTTGATGCGGGGCCGCTCGACTGCGTGCACCCCTCCAAGCGGCTCGCCACCTCCCCTCGTCTGGACCACGTCTGGACACTCGCCAACCGCGGGCGGGATACTTCTCAACGGCTCCCGAGGGCCAATATCCGGATTGCGCTGTCCGATCTTCTCGCAGCTCCGCGATGGTCCTGTAGTCCTCAGAAGGGGGCAACGGCAGAGGGGGCCGCGCCGCCGGGCCTCCTCGCAACGGGATTACCTGGAAAAAAGTAAAAATAAAAAGCAGATCTTAAACAGATCTCAGCAGTGCCTCCAACTTGTCGGGGGGAAATTCTGCTGGGGTCGGCCGGGCCGTCCGCAGACCTCCGGGCAGGGAGGCCTCAACTCCTCCCGTATTATTCCAAAAAAGATAGAGTATGAGACACACGCAAGAAGCAAGGTGACTCTGCTGTTTATTAGACAAAACGGCAGGGATGGGTCAAGGAGCGTACGCGTCCGTCCTGACACACACACAATCGTGGGGCTCGCAGGCCCTTTTTACCTTAGTATGACGCGCTACTTGCGTCATCTTACAAAGTTTAATAAAAAACCTATTTCCACTCTGGATTGGTTACTCGAGTGGTAGGGTTAGTATAGTGCACATATAGAGAACGGTGTTAGTGGCTGAGGGTTAGTCAGGTGGTATACCTGAGCTGTCCCTTCAATTTGATACATGAAAATTGTTACATGAAGACCTCTGAGGATTGGTCAATGTGAATGGCGTCAGTGATAAGAACCCCATGTTCTAATTGGTCCGCTCGCGAGCCTCCCAGTCTGGGACTATCGCTGTTCCCAGCTCGCGGTGCACCTGTCATTTGCAACAATGTTCTAATATGGGTAGGTGTAAACAATGTGAGGATTTATTCATATGTTGGGAGGTCGAATACTCCCACTGCTGCAGATATCCAATGGGTCTTTTAATTGTATCTGCCTGTGTCTTGAAACGTGGGATTCAGGCGTCTCCTTCCTTCTGGGCTTGGCATCTTGTCAGGTTTGGCTTTGTCACGTGAGGTGGGACCGTGTTTGAGGTAAAATTCAACACAATTAATATTGTTTTTCCTACTGTGTGCCTGGTTTATCTTGCAGGTGCGACCTTGGCGTTGGCTTGCAGCGTGCGCGATTGCAACATCGTGCCCTTGGCGGGGTGCCTTCGCCGGGCTCATTTTGCAGGGTCAGCAACCCAATTCTTGCTTATTCAATGTTCATGGAAGCTTTTGCCTGCGGCCTACTTGGGCCTGGTGCATAGGTGGAGCCGTTTAATGCAGGGTGCTTTAGATTGCGGTATCACATTGCTTTATCCTCAGTATCGTGTCTCCGTTATATTCTTCATTATGGTACATGGCTCCTAGAAGAAGCGTGAGCAAGCCTTTTTATATAAGTTCATGATGCGTCTTGCGTTTCTGCATTTTGAGAGCCTATGTGGAAAATAATAAAGATGTACGTCCGTGAGTATATCTGTCGCCTACGTCATAGCACTGAGTATATTCTTCGTGTAGATTGGTGCGGGAGTGTCCGGTGTATATATTTGCACAGGTGTGCTAACCGTTGGCTAGGTCGTCATGGCATCTCTAACGATGTGTTGATTTAGTGCTGGATGGTTCAGTCGAGTTCATCCATGCCGCAGGTATCGGCATGGACAGAGCAGGCTGCTGGGCAGGTAGATGGGCACATCCGTATGTTCCTGTACCAGGGTATTTGGTCGTCTGGTAGATGGGCAAACTCCTCTCGTGGCGGGTGTCTGGGGCGTGATCCTCTAGGCCAAGCGCGAGAGGGGAAGGGCGGGAGCCTGGTCTTCCATTCTCCCACTTCAGGATGAAAGGACAAGAAGGAAGGATAGGCTAAAGCAAGAACAACTATATCACGAAGAGCAAGAGAAACAGCTTGATCGCAAGCAGAAGGCAGCCTACGACCAGTACAAGCAGGATAAGCAAAGGGTGGAAGAAGAGCAAAGGGTACGTGAGAGGAGAGCAAAGAGAAGAGAAGATGAGGAAATTAGAAGGGTAGAGGAATGTAGAAACGAAAGGATGAGGGAAGTAGAAAAGGCTAGAGAAGAAGCAAGGAAGTGCAAGGGAATAGATGAGGAAGCAGAACGTAAGCGCAGACAGAGGGCACAAGATTTAGAATATTTGGAGCAGGAAGTAAAAAAAAACAATCCTGTTATAGAATGTGAAGACATAGAAGAATTCTTTCCTGCACACGTCTCGGTGCAAGGAATAAGTGGGACAAATATTGAAGATAACTTCGACACCCGAAGTACTGGGGAAACGATCAATAAAATATATGATGAGATGGGTCTGGAGCAAATATCCCAAGGGGGAAGGGACGACGAGCGCCTGGAGAACACTCAACTATATGTCACCCGAAGTAGTGGGAACAGAGGACTGTCCCTAGACAGACTAGAGATTGGGCAAAATGAAGAAGATGCAAGGAGTTGTGTAAACTGAGAGTATTCAGAATCTGACTCCGGTGGGGAAACGGAGTATGATGCACATGAGGAAGGGAGACGGTGCGAAAAACGGCTCCCAGGGGACCGAGGGATACAATAGTCAGACACTAGCGAGTCCGCAAGTAGGACACCAAAGTCTGCTGCGCAGACTGGCTGGCATGAAGGAACACCCCAAGGTCAGAGGGGGGTGTCAGCACCTGCCTATGCAGATAGATTAAGGGCACTGCCAGGGAGACGGCAAGGTGGAAATGCCACCCCAGTGATAGATAAGAGAGCTATGGGGAAAGAAAAGGAATACTGCGCATTCCAATTCCCGCTGCTAGAAAAGGGGGGAGCAAGACCACAATATATTCCATGGCCACACATGGACCGAGAGAACCTTACAAATAAGCTTCCAATGCTGACACCGGGAGCTGGAAAGTGGATATATGAGTTAGAGAAAATGACGGAGGGTGTCACCTTAGCTATAGGGGACATTAAGGGCCTCCTAATTGCCATACTTGGTGAAAGAGCGGACGATGTATGGAAACGGGCAGGCTACCCTAGGGTAACCCTAATTGACACCTCCCATGACGGAGCACCATTTAATAATTGTAGAGCAGCTGTGTGGAAAGCGCTGCAAATGCTATATCCAGACACTTCTGATATGGAGGCTATAATGACTCGGAAAATGAAGGAGTCAGAGGATCCGTTGATTTATATCCAGAATTTTCAAGAAGCCTGGGTGCTCGAAACACATGAGTCTTGGACGAAATATGTCCCTGTATTCTACCATATATTATGCCAGCAGTTGCCAGAGCCAGTGCAAAAACTACTTAAGAAATTGGTAGGAATAGAAGCCAAACCATGGGCTGAAATACAGTTGACAATTGCACATTACTGTAGACTGTTTCAAGAAAAGAATCGGAAGAAGGAGGCAACTCGTACGGGTGAAGAGGCGAAGCTGGTGCAAAAGAAACTCTCAAAGTATGATCTCGAGGGAGACATGCTGACAAGCCCAGCTGAACCACACGCACAGCAAGCGACTAACCCATCGCTGAATAATCAGTGTAGCACAGGATTTTACCCGAGGGGAAGGGGTTTTGGAGGAAGAGGATGGCAGAGTAATCAGGGTGGGTTTCGAGGCAACCAAGGGGGCTTTCAGAATAATCAAAGTGGCTTTCAGAGCACACAGATGGGCAGTCCAGCTACGCTAGATGGACAGATGGCCCGACCACCGCCAGTGTGTTGGCTGTGTGGAATGACAGGACATGTGGCGCGCGTGTGCAGAAGCCAAGGCATGTGGCAAAATAGCCAAGGGATCGGGCAGGCATGGTGAATCAGTCAGCCGTCCCCCAACAGGCCGGTGCACAAAATCACACAGTGCAGCAGCAGGCGCCAGGCTTGCAGGAGGTTGCACAGCAAGCGGTTCCACCCCTGCACATGGGGAACATACCGCAGGGACAGTCCCAGCAGGCACCACCACAAATGTTGCAGGTCACTAGATCCGGAGGGGGAGTCAACCCTGGAAATGGGGGAAATCAGCAAGTATACAGCGGGCTGAACTTATATATAAAATAGGACAGCTCACAGGGGACTCTGATGTGTTCTATCCTATCAGTGACGTCAGACCCTAATAGGGAACCTAGGGTGAATGTCGTCATAGGGGGTAAAGATTATTCCTTCTTAGTTGACACGCGCTCGTGCATACGAGAAGGCAAGTTTTCCTTGTCCGGCGAAGCATAGATACTCAGAGTTTCACAGAAACTCACAGTAGAGTTCCCTTTGCAGACGCGCTCCCAGTCTCCGTGGGAGAGCGCGAAATGAATGTACCCTTATTATATTCACATCAGATCCCAGTAAACATCCTGGGTCGGGACTTAATGACTAAATTGAATATGACAATCTCGTTTACCGAGAATGGTATAGTATGCTCCACTCATTTACACTGAATTTAGCAGAGCATGTTGCATTTTTCATGGTGAACTGCATTATCTGCCAACAGTTCACTGCTGGGCACACATTAAGAGTAGTGAGAGGAGTTATCCCCCGGCCAAATGGATCATTCCAGCACTTGCATATCGACTATGCCGACATGATTCAAGTGTGCAACGGGTACAGGTATTTAATTATGGTGGTGTTTCCATTCTCTAGATGGATAGAAGCAGGTCCCTGTGCACACCCACACTCTACCTGTGCTGCCAAATTTCTAGTGAGGGAATTGTTCCCTAGATGGGGGGTGTGCGAGGTAATGAGATCAGACAACGGGGCTCACTTTGTTAATGCAGTTTTCAAACAGATCAGCTTGTTGCTTGGTATAAAGCACAAGTTCTCGTCGGTGTATCATCCAGAGGGGAATGGTATATGTGAGCGGCTCAACGGCCTGTTAAACGAAAGGATAGCCAAGTTGAAGCTCACATTAAAAAAGGGATGGTTGCACTGTCTACCACTGGCATTGTATGCACTTCGGAACCAACCAGGCTCCGACCATCATTTCACGCCGCACGAGATAGTCACAGGCAGAAGGATGAGGACCCCTCTTACCCCACGAGATAGAGCTAGATGTGATGCCCAGCAAACCAGTGAGGTCCTGGGGACAGAGATGCAGGCGTACTTGAATTGTATGACATCCAGTGTCTCTGTCATTTCAGGCCAGCTGCAGCGACAAAGAAAAGGGTGCAGCGCAGCACAAAACACAACAGGAAGTGCTGAAACAGACTCCGCGCAAAGTCTATGTGCGCCACCCGTCTTCCCTGGTGACGCTGTCCTCGTGAGGAACTTTACAAGGAAGAAGTGGGATGAGCCACGATTCAATGGTCCTTTCATCGTGGAGGACTGCACTCCTTCAGCCGTCAAAGTCCAGAGCAGAAGGGCATGGCTCTTCCTGAACGACGTTAAACCTTATATAGGAGAAAGCCCTCCAGCTGCATCCAATTAGGAAGAAACACAGACAACGGGGAAGAACCTCAGCACGTGCAGACGAGATCCATGGCGAGGAAGAAGGATGCATGAGCAGCAAAATGAAGGCAAAAAGAACTCTGGTTTAAAGTGTGGCTTTTAAACAAGACATTTTCTCAAACCAGTGAAAGATGATAAAGGACATAAAATGAACACTCTGTGCATCCTAGTTGCAGGGTAAAGAGAAGCACATCCAAAGCCACAACAACATTGATAAAATGAACTTTTGAAGGCACGTCATGCTCAAGTAATATAAAAAAAAATCAAGACTCTAATAGACTGGAAGAAAAAAAAGGAAAGACATTTCTTGAGAGCATAACACAGTATCCTGAAGCAAACACTATCAAGACTTTGTTCACAGAACTCATGGTATCTCCCAGCAGAAACCTCAAGTGGGATGTGTTAACCTACTTTCAACTGGTGGTAATATCATACCCGTCACTCATAGGGAGAGAAACCAGTGTCACAGACTTTATTCAAGACCCTGCAAACAAGAAAATAATCTGGCAACTACTGACTGTCATCGCTCCAAGATCTTCGGGGCTGTAAAAATTGATGTACCCACAGCACACAGTATATCACATGTAGCAAAGTGCAACACCAGAGGACAATTTATGGGAAGAGATGCCTTGTTGATATGGGCCAACAAAAAGGATTACCCGGATGAAGATGGCTACGTCCAGGACATTAAAACAAGAAACAGGGCGCACACAAGGAATCACGTGATCAGATACGAGAATCCTGGCATCAAAGGATCAGGAACACATTGGGTAATAAATCCAAGATTGAACATTCAAGGAAAAACTGCAGAAGAGGCTCAGACCTGGAAGAACAGAGGCCAAATGCAGATTTGGGGAACAGTGGTTTCCCCAAATGGATGGGTAGAAGGAGTAGGAATCTGCCGAGCTTGGATGGTCATAGGAGCCTGCCGAGAAGCAATAGAGAATTCACAGAAATTAGGCAAACCTCTATGGCCAAAACTGGTAAAGCTGCTAATATGGGTCGAAGACAGAGGAGGACCCCTGCAGATAGTACCACTGGAAAGCCCAAAACTATGCTTCCAAAATAATGGAATGAGTAAGATGGGAGAGAATGTAAACTGCGGACGAATCTTTGAAGCCCCAGGAATGACACAAGGAACTGCAGTTATTATGGACCATTACTGGGCGTGTGGATCCAAGGCATACATAAGACTACCGAAAAACTGGGGACGTGAATGTCCACGTTCCCGCGCTAGTGATCCCTAAGAATGACCTGAAGTTGGACAGTTTCCCAAAAGCAGATGCTCATCTAAGAAGGAGATCTGTGGAATTGGTATCCAGAATGAAGAGAGAAAATTACTTTTCTACCAAATCAGAAGAGGCATTCCATGCAATCCCATACGAACACAGGCTGTTTAGCCTCACCTCAACAGTATTCACCACGATGCTCTTGCCACGCATCCAAATTGGAGTGAATGCTAAATGGTTGCAGATAACCAGATGGGAGTTATTGCAGACCATCAATACCACTATAAAAGGATTTAAGAGCAATCAGACTGATGAACCTCTACAAAATATATGTGCTTGACATGATCACAGCAATGGATGGAGGTGTCTGTGCAAAAATCAGAGAATCGTGTTGCACATTTGTACCATCGCACGATGAAGAAAACAGAACCTTAACAGAAGCCATAGGTATGTTGACAAACTTGAAAAACCAGATGATCGATGAAAGTGATGAAGTGGACGATGACAGCTGGTTTGGAGACCTATTCTCGTGGGTCCCACAATGGCTGGCAGATATATTCGAGTTTACTGCTAGGATTCTGTGTTATCAAGATAATAATTACACAATGCCAGAAAAGTGAGAAGAAAGCCATAGGGATGAAAATAATGGTTATGTCAAACCAGGATGGAAACCCAGAGACCTGACTGATGAAGAAATAAGAGACTTTGTGAAGGCCAGCATATTGGCGCCAGAAGGAACGAAGTTCACATATCCTAAGAAATGAAGAAGGTATGAAGGAAAATGGATCTACTGCAGCCCAAATGGACAATGTCAGCTAATGACCTGGAACAAAGATGAGCATGTGAAAGCAGCAGGGAGTTTGAAAGGGGTGATAAAAATATGGACTCCAAAGACTCAGACATTCACACCATCATGTACAAACACTGAAGATGATGAACATAACACAGAAGAATCAAAGGAGATAAATGCAAAGGAGATCACAGAAGTGGTCGATGAACCGACCAGAGGGGGGAGTGTAGAGGAGGTCCCAGACATGGCCTGCACCCCTGCTCCTCATTTCGAGGTACCAGGAGAGTACTCACCAAGGTATGTGACGTATGAGAAACAAATGAACCAACAAAGAGCTGCACTGGGGCTCTGCCCAGTGTACATCAGAAGATCCATACCTGTTGAAGCGCCCATAACCAGACAACCCTGGGCAGCACGGTACCCTATCAGACAGCCATACCAGCCGCTGATACGAAACAAAGAGTACCTACAGACGGTCCATGAAGAGACCCAAAGAGCCCAATTGGAAGGCCAGTGAAAATGACACAAGGGCCTGAACAGATTCGTGAATGAAAAAAAGCGGCTATCGAAGACAAGCACGCCAGTGCGAGTAGCTACGAAAATAAATGTAATGCACACAGAGAAGAGACAATGTTAAAACGCAAGGAAACGTTGCTATGAGACAAGATGGAAGCAACCGACCAGTTAAACGTGTGTAAATAGGCTTGGAACGCAAGAAGCTAAAGAAAACGATACTGCTTGCAATGCTTAGTAGAAGAATAGAGCGGCAAGCGCCAACTATATCTGCCTCAATAAGGCTCGCTATACAAGTGCTACTCCATTTTGTAAAAGCAGAAAATGTACCCAGGCTGCCAGAGGCCTGACAGGCCAAGTTTTGTAACCCAGCCAGAGGCAAGAGAAGGAGCGGAATCGAAACTGAACAAAGAGCGGCTCATGCCTAGGAACTCGAGGTCATCCAGAGAAAGGGAGGAGAGCGTCAGCTAACAGGACTCAAACTTCAGAGCATACCAGCCTGCCCCGTGAAGGTCAAGATAAGGGAGGCCCATGCAGGTGGCGAGGCCGAAAACAGAATTAAATACACTAAAAGCTGGAAACTGAAGCAGATTCACGGTGAACGGACATGTGACCAAGACAGGCGCAAAGAATTACCAACATCTGATGTCACCCAAATCCAAGGGTGCCATAACTTCTCCAGATAAGAGGCTGCAGTTTCGAGACCATGCCCAGCCAACATATTGATACATAGCCCCAAGATACTGATTTATGGAAGGGAGACAGGGTGAAACTTGGGACTCCAGGCACCTGGGTGTCCATTCTGCATGCTGCTAATTAAAAGTAGAAATTTATGTCTAGGGATATAACCTGCCCAATCACAATGGACCAAGTTATCTGGGGTCCTATATATCGTAGAACCAATGAAATGTCATACTTGCAGTGACGTCTATCACGTGTGATGTAGAGGGAGGGGCATAGACTCCCACCCGATAAGAATTATCCAATCCGCATGCTCTATTATCATATACACATATAGCACCTATACTTAAGTTACCTGTCCTAACCAATTATATTGCATGACGAGTTTTGTAGAATTAGACGTCGATGATGATGAATATTACCTAAAAGAATTACTGTTCAACTGAAGTACGAGGAAGTTGGAGCGAGACAGGTGATCGCAACGATGCTGATTCCCATTTGTTTCCCTGTTTGATGTACTTGTCATTAAACAGACTTCCCTTTGTCCTCATTATTGAGTCGTGTTGGAGTAAGTGAATCCTGCACCCCCATCCCTCACATGGTGCAGCTATCCTGTCTTACAAGTACTACAGGGTGAGCACTGACCTATGGGCCCGTCGTGAATTTCCCGCCCTCCTGTACACCATATAAATGTACACTTTCGAATCTTCCAGTCCAGTCTTAGTTGGATTCATTTTGCATTCTGGGACTTGTAGTCCAAGTTGTGTAATGGGACAAGTGGAATTACAAATCACAGATTGCAAATGAAAAAACCAAGACTTGATAAGCACCAATAGATTGGAATGGGTCATGTTAGCAAGTATGCATGTGCTGCCAACATATTAAACTACCAAACACCAAGTGCAATTTAAAAATGTTGGACACTTCTTTTCAATCAGCTTTTCCTTTATTTTAGAAAAATGTTATACTTTTGGTAATGGGACATTATGGTTACAAGTAAAACCAAAAGAAACTTGAAATTCGCCAGCTAAAGTATGCTAAGCAACCATAACTCGCGCCACCTCCGTACACTGCTAAGAATAACACCCAGGACATCAAAGATGGCATCACAAATGTCATTTTAATGAAAGATGCTTTGATGGAACCTCACTCCCTTCCTCCCTCATGATTATTGTACAAAACCTCCTAATTGTCTCCCATTTATGTTTCCCATTCTGATACTCCATCCCTTTCTTGAATAAATATAAGGAAATACTATAAATGTTTTGTATATTGTTGTGTGATATTTCCTTTTTTTTTTTTAACTCCAATTATGAGTCTGTGGACAATATGACTCTCTGGGGTGTCTGCACTCAAAATGGAGGTGCTCCGGGACAGGCGCGATGTCCGGACATGTCCAGGTTTTCATGACGCACTTTTAATTAGTAGGCAGACAACGCACCTGTTCTATAGATATCCAGTGCATGCGCCCTGTGATTTTCACCCGAAGGATGTCCACGGGCGGTCGTTGGGGCCGCGGATGGCCGCGGATATCATCATGTAACCGCACCAGTGCCTTGTGACAGGGGTGTCCACAAACAGTGTTTGTGGCTGTGGCCAGTTTAAAAGTGCTTTTCCAGCCAATCTAAGGTGTTTCAAGCAGAAACATTACCCTTCCACAGCTCCCAGGCACATTCTTCATTCATTTGGCAAATTTCTACAACTTTTCAAGGCCTTTTTGAGACTCAGTAGTCCGAGAACAGTACGACTGTCTGCGAACGGTTCCTCTAAAGGGACCCACCCATCAGTTTTCCTCATTCTTAACCTTGCTATCCATGAGAGAGCACCTGTTTTGCTGCTATGATTTGCAGAAGTTGTTGGAGACCATCTTGGCATCTGTTATGGCCATTGCTTCTTCCCAGCCACACAACCAGCACCACCACCACCATCATCATCTGAAGGACCTGGAGAGGGGAACAGGTGCAGGGATACAGAGTTGAGGATCAAGAGGAAGAAGAGGATGAGGTGGAGGAAGTCCCTGTCACCAATACTCAGAGTGAGTCCTGAGTGTGTCAATTTGTCATGACCGTTGGAGATGTCTGAAAGGCTCATGCAAGCAAGGTTCAATGCACTGAGTGCAATGTTTTACTCCATCGCAGGAAACCTGGCTTGTTGTATTCCTATTCCTATGGGACAACTTCCATGAGGCGCAACACCAAATATAACACCCCCACTGCTCTGACAAAGGCGATACCTTTCCCAGGTAAGAGTAGGTTGACTTACTCCACCCCATCATCTTCATCTGCTCCTGTTACCACAAAGGATACTCCTTTGGGACAGAGGATCCCAACGTCAGCTTCACAGGCCATACAGAATGCTGTTGACTCTTACCTTTTGAAGGTTACATTGGTATGTTTGTACTATGAAGCACTGATCTGTAGGGGGAGCAGTTTCTGAGTGCTTTGGAGGCTGCGGTCAGGGAGCATGAGATACACTGCCACCTACCTGTCTCGGGAGGACAGCTCATTGGCATCGTGCTCGCTTTGGAAGCAAAATGACACGGAACAACACAGGTTCGATCCCCATGTCCGCGCTTAGAAACCTCTGGGTATTAAGTGCGTTATAAATAACCTATCATATCATATCATATATTCCTGATTAAGGTCTGACCAACATCTTCCTCTCTCCACCTGCCCCTTTACCCCGTGGCTGGTGCCCTTTCTCTCCCCTACCTTGCCTCTCCTGAAAAAAAAAAATTAAACAAAAAACATAAAAAGAGGTTCCTTTAGGAGCCACCTTTCACAGTCAACAAATAGATGTGAGAAAAGAAGTCACAGGCCCCTGTGCTGCCTGCCTGCATAGCCGCGGACACCTAAACAATTCCAGGCGTGGGTTGGGGGCATGAAAACAATTTTTATTGTTTTGCGTTCAAAAATGGTGGCTCTTAAAAGAACCTTTTTTGTCTTTTTGGCTGTAATATATTTTTGTAAAATGTTTGATTTGCAAACTGAACTAAGAAAACATTTTACTGAATTTAATAATTTCTTCTCACTTTCACAAAAACTGCTTCAAAGCATTTTGAATGTTTTCCACATAAATCTGATTACCCACATCAGTTAGATGTACTCCATCTTTACGAAAAATGTAATGTTCTCATTATGAAACAATGTCACGTCAACATCTCGCACAAAAGCACACACACCTTTATTAACGATGCGCCTCCCTTTTTCGATTTGCGGAACAAATGAATTCGAACGCATCCAGATCTGTCTCTGGGCAATGTGCACATTTCTTTTTTCGAATTAGGGAACATTTCCTTCGACTTTCCCAATGTCTCCTTCTGGCTTTTTGAAAAATGCGAGCACCAGCATAAACATCTTGTTACTTAACATAATCAAAAACAACATCAAGGCCGGTGCGCCAAGCGCGTTTATCGCATTCATCGACATGACTCAGGCTTTTGACAAAGTCGATCGACGAAAATTGTGGTCTAAACTCAGCTTATGGAATTGCCCTGCTGAAATCCAACACAAAAATAGAAGTCGTCACGCAATTTAAATAATTAGGCATAATGATTGACTCAACAAACAATGAAAAAGCAATGTTACAATCACTTTGGAGCAAAACAAAAACCCTGACCAGCCAAATTAGGATGGTAGACATAAGATATGGGAAATTCTCGCTAACACCAACAATAAACTTCTGTAAATCCAAAGTGGTGCTTGCTCTGACCTATGGAATGGATGCATCACTGAACATTCCACTGTCACTCTGGCCAAAGATCGAAGGTTACATGTGGAAATCAGTCCTAGGACTTCCTAAATCAACTTTAATATCAGCCATCAGGCGTGAGCTTGGTCTTCTGTCACTGGCAGCCTCCGTGGAACAAAGACAAATGCAACTACTATGGAAAATTGTAATTCCTGACAACTTGCCTGTCTACAAAATCATTAACACTGAACTTCAAAGCGGCTGATGCAAAGCCTTAAACATCTGGAAATGCAATCTGGATACTAAACTGAATGAAATTGCTTGTTCTAAGGAAGATATGATTGCGAATCCGGAAAGAATAAAGACAAAAATGGGACAAGAAGATTGGATATTGACATGTGCAAAAACAACAGCAAATCGTCTGTTGAGACATCTTCCACCATCAACATACAAACTGAAAGTCCCACTAGCAAACTGCTCCAAATGTCCAAACGAAACATTGCAGTAACTGTTTATGAGAATACTGCTGAACTTACTTCTGACCCAAGAATTCTGAGCGATACATAAACTCATAACATCAGACAAATGTAGACTGTGCAAATAGGAATCGGAACCGGAAACGCTAACACACTTATTAATGAATTGCCAAAAGACTAGCCATCTCGGGGTCTCATTTTTAACACCGCTTTTTGGTGATTCAAAAATTAGAGACAAAGACATTTGGTGGTGTCGCCTGAGAACAGGGGAGACAGCGAGATATACTATAGCAGCAGTCAAAATTCAATGAAGATGATTACATCTCAAACGATGTCTGAACGAATGACTGACCTCACAGCTTTCCTCTCATCTGTCTAACTAAAAGGAAATCAGTGACCTTAGTACATCTTCAATACATTTTAGGAGCATCTTTTATCCACAAAAGCATGTGGATGTGTTCTGCTCCTCTGGATTGATATTCGTTTCTCCAGAAGAAGTGTTGCACTTCTCTGAGCGGAGGGGTAGTTTTATTGCAGATAAAGTGCAGCATGGCAATGAAGCGATGACGAAAGTACCTTGATACATTCTTCAATACATTTTAACCGCCGAAAAGATCCTTGTAAAAATCTATTTTTGATTATAAACAAGAATAATTAAAAAAAACAATGTCTCTTTCATTGCAAATGGCAATGAAATTCTGGTCACGTTCCCTCGACAATGAACAATAATAATGTCTGTAGGTTTCAATTCAACCATATTTGCACAAAATGGGAACAAGTACACCCACCTCATGCCTCACACTCCATACCAGAACACTTCCAATTCAGGAAATCCAAGATTTTTGGCTATTCCACGATGCTCAGCGTACACCTTCAACCAATGAACCCGAGTCCCCCAAAATCCAAACACCCTGCCTTCTGAAAGACATTGCCATGGCCAATTTCAATCCTCTCACAACTCCTATTAACAAAACTCCTGCTACCTTCTCTTCCTGTACACCACACCCAGGAAACCTGATCGGCTGATCCTCTGATGTCCGTGGACACCCAAAACTGTCTTAGGTCTCCACAGTCCCCTTTCCAAGCAACCGTAAAAGACCCGGATATGCACCTGCCATCTGTGGACTACTGCAGTTATTTAATCTTTATTGGTGGCTCTAAAAAGAAGCTTTTTTTTGGGAGAGGGTTTGTTAACAAACATTTTTTTTCTTTTTTTTCCTTGTATGTACAGTAGTACTGTACATGCTCCTTCTTCCTCTACACTTCTCCTACAGGACCTTTTTCAATGCATTCCCAACATAGTAAAGGAAAATTGAATTTCCGACTTCTGTGAAATGAACTCCAATCTTCAAAATAAAATCACAACATTAGAACTTATATTGTCATTCTCAAAGATGACATTCCTGCAGCATATAAAAAAGCAGACACAGCTTTATTGATAAACTGCCTTGATGCTTCCATTTGTGGACCAAAAATGTTTGTTGGACATCTCCATATTTGACTCTGATTTCTTTCAGAAAAAAATATCTTTGCAGCAGGAAAAAGTTCCATTAGGCTTTTAAAGAAATCCTTCAGGGCAACCGGCAAATACACTGGAATCACAAACCCCAAATTGTCCCTCCACAATGCACAATCACAATGTCTGGACATTTAAAGTGAGCCATACACACACAAAATGAAAACAACTTGCCCAGTTTAAGCCACAAAGTGCATGTCACAAAACCTCCACTTCTGCCAATTCAATACTTCTAAAGATGCCATGATTTTCAGCATACAAATTCAATGACTGATTTGAAGAGTCCCCCAAGATCCACACAGTCTGCCTTTTCAAACATATAGACATAGCCATTTTCAATGCTCTCACAACTCCTGCAAACAAACCTCCTACTGCCCTCTCTTCGTGTACACCACAACCAGCAAACCTGATTGGCACGTAACAGTCTGCACATACTGCACCACAAAGATTGACAATAACCAAATGCCATCACGTGCTATCACTAATAACTTGAAAATAGTCCTACTTCCGAAAGCTCTCCAACAACTTAACTTGTATGAGAGCATTATAATCCAAACAGTGGACCAATTTCAACCAATAATATACCTTCAACCGAAATCAGCCAAATTACCTCCATCTGAGTTACTAAAGAGCATCTGTGTCAAAGTAGTCTATTTGCCATTAGATCTAAAAGAAAATGTACAAACTCTAGGAGTGCAAAGACCAATAGAACAATCTTTGATTGTACTAGTTAATGGTGTGCCAACAAAAGACAAACAATTTGGCAACAACTAGTCAACTTAAACAAAGTTAGACAAGCCCTACAATATCTAAAAGAAAACAATGAATACTACAAAGATATTAACATAGAGGAACACCTAAGAGAAACCACCCAAATAATTCAAAACTCACCAGCAACTATCCAATTTGATTGTATAGATCCTATTACTGCAGCCAACATTTTAGACAGTATACAATTCACCCACTAGACTCCAAAGTACTAGTTAATAGTGTGCCAACAAAAGACAAAACAATTTGGCAACAACTAGTCGACTTAAACAAAGTTAGAGAAGCCCTACAATTTCTAAAAGAAAACAATGAATACTACAAAGATATAAACATAGAGGAACACCTAAGAGAAACCACCCAAATAATTCAAGACTCACCAGCAATTAGCCAATTTGAACGTGTAGATCCTATTACTACAGCCAACATTTTAGACCAGTTTACAATTCACTTACTAGACTCCAAAGACACCATTGATGCATTAGAAACATATCAAATGCATTAAGCCAAAGGATCCCCAATGAGCATATGGGAAAAAAGTGTAGAAGCATGTTCTTTTCCTCTACTCTTTCCTACCGGAAAAAGAGGAAAACATGATGAAAGGTCCACGTAATTACTGCATCAGAATACCAATCTTTAAGAATGTATTCTGAAGACACCAGATTCAGACTAAATGTCAAATACATTTTCCAACTCCTCTTCTACAGTGAATTATCAACTCTATGTTATGGAGTTGCACACACATTAAAAACAGGGTCTAACTTTTTAAACATATCGGTACACAACTGCTTAATGAAATACAAGAAAAAGATGAAGTTTTGCAATCAAGTATCACAAATCCCTTGGCAAACATGCGTGGTAGAAAAGAATACTGGTTCTGACATCACGCTGATGTACGTTGCATGCTAAGGAACCTTGGCTCACCCACATGGTTTGTTATTTTAAGTTGTGCAGAGTATGCATGGGATGACTTGCATGACTTCTTATGGTCTGTGAACCAAAATAAAGACAGAATAGATGTAAATACACTAGGAGAACTATGTTCTCTTGACCCTGTCAATGTATCAAGGTACTTTCACCATCGCTTCATTGCCATGCTGCACTTCATCTGCAATAAAACTACCCCTCCGCTCAGAGAAGTGCAACACTTCTTCTGGAGAAACGAATATCAATCCAGAGGAGCAGAACACATCCACATGCTTTTGTGGATAAAAGATGCTCCTAAATTTGGCTGTGATAGTGACACCACTGTTTTACAATTTATTGAAAAATACATTACCTGCAACATCCCTTCAGAAACCACAGATAGTGACCTACATACACAAATCTTGTGCTTCCATAAAAATAAATAAAAGTCGCTTTGGCTTCCCTACATCAGTTTGCAAAAAAGGACACATAAATAGCTTGATGTCTTCTGTTAGACACAGCTTAAAAGGCAAATCTCCTAAAAATACATACAACATTAAAAGTGACAAAGCATCCGAGTACATCCGAGTACATCAATGATTACAATGCAATCATTGCCCTCTTGTGGAATGCAAACATAGACATACAATACATTGCAGAAAATACTGCTGCAGTTGTGAGATATGTCACAGCCTGGGTATACAAATGCTCTCCCATATAGAATGTGGTGCGACCAAGCTTCAAACCATTTAACAAGTACAGCCTTATATAGCAAATCTGAACACATTGTCTGGGTGAACCTTGGGCCAGCTTCATCCCGGAAAATAGTACTAAAATCCTACCAAGAGATAAAAAACATAGCCACAAATTATCCCAACAGCCAGGACATTTAAAAAAAAAAAATTTAGTTGACACATACTACCCAAACAAAAATACTGCTTTGCAAAACATGTGTCTGTATGACATTGCCCAAAACTACACCCACAAACATAATGTCACACCAAATGAGACAACTGGCAAATATTCAGTCTCAACTTGTGAAGGAAGCCTAGTGAAACTGACCAAGCCCAGTCTAATTAATCACATAAAGGTATCATTTAAATGTCCACAACATAGAAAACTGTTTTACATGGCCCTACTCCAACTTTTTAAACCTTGGAGAAAATAAAAACAATTTCAAACAATACAAACACATGTTGGACAATGAACACGAGGAAGACATTGAAGCTCAAATAGACAAAGACACTCCTGAGGGCAGTCAGCCTTCTCTTACAGGAAGCCAAGAACCACTTGGATAACCACTAATTCTAAATGAAACAGACAGTGCCTTGACTGAGGTAGAAAATACCATGTATAAATATAAACAATCTGAAGAAGACTTGTCAGTGCTTGAATCACAACTAAATGAATAACAACTCACAATTTATCTAGAAGTCACACAAGAAAATGAACATGGTTTTAAACATGAAACTAAAACCTGTAGCTGTAAACATTATAAACCTCTGCTCCTGTATGTAAGTGGTGAAGCTAGTTCTGGTAAAATGTTCTTAATTAAAATAATCAGCACATTTCTACAAAACTTTAACAAACAACAACCTTTAGGCTGTAGGAACAGCCCCAATTGGTTTAGCTGCCTATAACATAGGAGGTGTAACTTTACATTGACTAGTGCTCCTCCCCGTAGAAAACCAAAACAAATTAGAATACAAATTATCAGCAGAAGCTGCTACTGAAGTATGCAGACTTCTGAAACAAATGAAAGTGATCCTGGTAGATGAAATAAGCATGGTTTCGAACCTCATGTTGGCTTTAAGTCCTCTCAGAAGGCAAGAAGACCTACAAACCAACTACGAAGAACTGTTTTTGAGAAAAACATGTTATCCTTTTCGGACACCTCCAACAGTTAACACCAGTGAAAGGTCGACCTATTTTCAAAACAGTAGGACACAAACAATGCTGCAAAACCCTCGGCAGCATTGGAAATGTAAATCTCTGGCAACATTTTCACTAGAGAGAACTAACTCAAAACATGCATTTGTTTGCAGTCCTCACCTACATTTTAAGAAGCATTAGAACTGGTCTGCTTACTAAAGATGCAAAATCCATCTTAAATAGTAGACTAATCCATGAGCTATATGCACGAAACACATCAGCTCCTGATGTCATGGAACAATTAACTCAACAAAATCTAAAATGCATGTCCTTAATGCCAACCTTTGCAAGCTGTAGTCAATTCAACGAAAAAATGTTAAAAAAAGAAATCCAACCCATACTGCATATCAGCTCCACAGACAACCTAGAAGTGCACGGCATGACACTTCCTACGTGTCAACAAGCAACAGCAGGACTAAATAGCTTAGAAAAATAAATGTATCTCCAACACAGCTGGATCAGAGAAAATATTTACTTTGTGTCTAAACTGCAAAGTAATTCTAAAATGTAACCTTGATCTAGAACAAGGTTCAGCCAATGGAGCATCTGCTTTGACAAACTTGTGAAAGTTAAAGAAATTGGCCAGACAGTAGCAAGTATCCTTATTTTCAAAGACATGTACACATGCAGAGAGCAATTTTCTCTATTTCTTGCATATGCTGTCACTATTCACAAATCACAAGGTCCAACCCCAGATCAAGAATTGTTTGGCATTGGCAGCACAGCCTTTAAAGAAGATATGAGTTACATAGCACTCTCATGTCTGCGTATACTCAATGGCCTATTCGTAGTTAACTTTGATGCAAACAAAGTCAACACTGACATTCCTTGCATCCTAGAATACAACAGTATTTGGGCACTTTACATGCTCCATCTAGAAATGTACCCTGTGCATCAAAAAAAGAAACCTTTAAAAATACAGTACCAAAAGAATCTATAACAGATCTCCCAACAATACCACTAATGAAACAATGACCAACTCATTTTGCATCAAACAATACAACCACAAAACTGTCCAGTACAAAGTCAGCTGCACGTCAATAAGAAAATAAAGACACAAATGTCTCTTCTCCAGAAACATCTTCAGGCCCATCAAACGATAGACAAACAGAACTCTCTGGTCCATTTAAATTCAGCAACACAACTAAAGTAAAGTGTTCTGCAAATGTAACAATGAATCTTCCCTTTCAATTGTCACCAATTGTTTACAACATTTCCTTAAATGGCTTGTACCAGTTGTGTTTGAAAATGCTTGTTCTTCCTTCATAGAAATGCCACAAATAATCCTGACAATACTTACAGTGTTAAGAGCAATCTCAAGGAAGCTGTGCGATCTGGCTAAAGGTGGGTTGGAAGGGGTGGCTGTCGTTGGGTCTTGTGCATGGTGTGAGTCAATAAAGGATGGACACTCTTCCAGCTGTGATATGGCTGTGGAAGTGCCTAGTTGGCAACTATCTGTTGCCATTGTAGATGTGGAAGAAGGGCTAGTTGCCAAAAAGGTGGGGAGGGGGTCTAATTGTAGACCAGAGAGGGATAAAGCCATTGAGGAGACAGCTTCTTTACAAGGGGCAGGGGTTCAGACAATTTTAAACCTACCTCCTGAAGCGGTTCCATTTATGGGGTCATTACTGGCTTGCCTGGGCTACCTAAGGGAAGTTTTGAACCAACCCTTTATCTAATTAATAGGGCAGCGCATTGGATCAATTCTAACCTGATGAGGCCCAAGATAGATCCTGCCATCATCCGTATGGCTAGAAGAGTGAATTGGGTTGGCAGCAGGCCTAAAAATTTGCCAGGTGATGGTGGTGACCTTTTCGGACGCTACCATGGCTAATTACCTCTTAAGTTCCAACTTAGCATGAGGCCTTAAACCAAATGGAAATAGACTCTTTAATAAGATTCTTCCTTTGGACTATTTCTATGTGAGAGTTGGGGGGCAGGAGGTGTGGGGTTAGTCTCATGGTAGCAGGGTGGGGGGAGGTATGGGGAAAGGAAATATTACAGTTTCGTCTGGTTTCTGATCCCCACGAAGAGAGGGTATACCACTGAGAAGGAAAAGGACCCCCCTGGTACTCTGCAATTGGCCAATCAATTTGAGATCCTCACCTCATGTGAGGATCTGGACTGACAGCTGGTTGCCCCAGGGGGCTGCCAAGCCCTGGTAACAAGTATGGGAGATCAGCCGATAGTCCCCACTCCAACCTTTAACTTTCAGGCAAGCAAATCCATAGAGTTTCGTCTGCTTTCATGGAACATTGCAGGTTCATCGAGGCAGATGACTAATGGGCCTGTTGTTGAGCAAGCCAACAAAGTGGTACTTCTACAGGAAACCTGGGCAATGAATACCCTGCAATTAGATGGTTTTATCTCCTATGGAATCCAGGCCAAAGAAAAAACCGAGGGGTAGATGTTATGGGGGTATGTGCATCCTGATCAAGTCTTCTTTAGACTGTAAGATTAAGGTGATCGATACAGGTATGGATTTCCTGCAGGTGATTTTCTCATCTACAGCAAAGGGGGGATCGATATACATTATTAATTTTTATGATAGTCCACACATTTCAGAGGCGGACCGATTAACAAAAGTGAAGGTGTTCATTGAGGACCTACTGTCTGCAGGCAGGAATATAAATTAATTATTCATTTGGGGAGGTGATTTTAACATTAAAATGGGAATGGGTGTGGCTAAGGATGCATTAGATCCCTTGGAGGATTCGTCAGTGAATATCCCGGTTCCATGTGTTCCAAATGTGCTCATGGTTGATGGAATGGGGATTATGCACTGTCAATGGTCGCCTGGCCCCGGATATTCCAGGCCAGGTGACCTTTAACAACCATCTGGGTTCCTCAACAATCGATTATTTTTGTATTTCTGTGAGCCTTTGGGAATGTACTGTGGGCCTCATTACAACCCTGGCGTTGGACCATGGTGCTATTAGCACCATGGTCCATGCCGGATTCCGACATGGTGTATGGTGGATTTACCGCCCAATTCCAAGGTTGGCAGGGCGGTAAATCCCCATTCACCATGGCCCCTTCCCCATTCCCATTTTTGGCCCATAGGGCTCAATGGGAATCGGGAAGGCGCTACTTACGGCACCGTAAATTACGGTGCCGTAATTAGCACCAAGGTCCCTTAGCGGGTTGGACTTTAACGCCTGCAAAAAGCAGGCATTAAAGTTTGAAACGGGCGTTAAGGGTTTAACGGCACTGCAGCCTTTTACGGCGCCGTTAACCCCTTAACGCCAGGGTTGTAATGAGGACCTGTAAGTTTTGAGGTGATCCCCGATGTGAACAGTGATCACCATCCCATATGTTTGTCCTTTACGGGTTTGCTGGGGTTACGGCATCATTGGACATTGCACCCTGCCCAATGAAGGGGGTGACTATCGGATCTAGAAGAATTAAATGGGGGACCATTTTAGAGGAGGAACTGCATTATAAATTGATCACGGAGAATGAACACCTTTTGGTGGATATATTGGGCGATAGTTTACCCCCAAAGGCAATTGTAGATACATTTGTGGAACTAGCAGGTGCTCTTACTAGCAAATTTATGATAGCAATTAAGGCTAAGGGGAGAGCATCGCCGAAGGGGTAGTTTGATGAGGCCTGTAAAGGGGCGAAGAGAGCCCTACTGCTGATACTGAAGGACCCAGCATCCAGCAGAAGAGCGTTAACTCAGGCTAGAGCTCTTTACCAGATAGAGCTCAAGAGAAGAAAACAGGAAATTGAAGGGGTGGCCTGGGAGGTTTTTTTTGGACGCTGCCAAAAGAAGGGACCAGAAAGCATTTTGGGAGTTGGTGAAGGGCGGTTCCGTCGGTGTTGGTCTACTGTGGGTAGTGGGACCCATCTGGAGAAATAGGCATGGATAAAGTATTTTGGGAGTTTGTTTGGGAGTTTGTTTGGGGCAGTGAATACTGAGTGTTGTGTAGATCTAGCCGCATCTTGTTTAAAATTTGAAGTGGAGGAAGTTAAGGAGGCCATCAATCAATAATCTCATAATCGGGCGCTGGGCCCGGATATGATCCCTTCAGACATGTTTCAGGATCCTTTGGACATATGGGCACCACTTTTAATGTTGGTGTTCAATGCCTGAATGAAATCTGGTAACTATCTCCCCTTGTGGAAAAGGGACATCATTTTTCCATTTTTTAAAAAGGGGGACAAGGCTAGCCCCAGCGCCTATAGACCAATTTCACTGTTGGATTCCTCCTTTAAAATCTTTGGGAGAATCTTGTTAATATGTATTGAAACGTGGTTGGCACAACAATTGGTCTTATCAGACATCCAGTTTGGGTTCCACCCACAACTATGAAGCAGAGTCTTAATCTATATCTCCTAGTGGCCAATTCAGTCTTTTGTAGGGGTGAGGCGGTGTACGTAGCGTTCATGGACCTGAGCACAGCCTTTGATAAGGTAGACAGGGCAAAGCTCTGGGCCATGCTCAGGTCCTTGGGCTGCCCGGGGGACATTTTGAGGGTGTTGGTAGATATACACACAGACAACGAGGTGTGCGTGCCAGTGGTCCAGGGGGACACTGCACAGCATGCTTCAGGGTCAGATATGGTGTGCAACAGGGTTGTGTGTTGGCGCCTATCTGTTTCTGTCTATATATTAATGGTCTTTCTTTGGATCTCATTAACATCTTGGCTGACTTCTTGGTCTTGGGGACAGGTTTTTCCTGTCCTAGCGTACGTTGACGACACAGTATTGATAGCTAGAACACTGAGAGCACTACAGACCTTGATAAACACCTATACAGCCTTCATGTGTGAATTGGGGGTAAAAATTAACACCAAAAAATCAGCTGTGATGGCATGTGTGGGCAGAAAACGGCCAGTGGCAATGAGACCAATGCTCTGTGCCGGAGAAGTCATACCCAGGGTAAAGGTTTTTGATTATCTGGGGATAAGCTTCTCAGAAGCTTTAACTGGGAAGGCCCACCTGGCCAAACAATCGACCAAAATTAGCCAGCAAATAGGGGATATTTTTCGTTTCATGTCAAGGTGTGAGGGTCAGCCTTTGGAAGTGATCTCTAAGATCTACGTTGCCCAAACAATGGCAGTCACAATGTAAGGTGCCCCATTATGGGGTTTTCAGAGAGCTGATGAAATTCAAATAAAGGAGAACAAATTTATCAGTAGACTGTTGGGGCTCCCAAACTCTGCGGTTTGCATAGCAATTCATCGCACATTGGGAATGGAGTTCTGGGATGACCAGTGGGCACTGGCCCCGACTTTATTTTGGGTTCGGTTGTGGGCAAATGAATATGCCTCCCTTTACCACTTCATCATTCGGTCTGTACTGGGCAAGGCAGGGTGGCAAAGAATTCCATGGCTTGATTATATTTCCAAAGCCCTCGGGGAGGACAACCTCAGCACTCTTTTCCCACCTGTTGTATTAGTAACGAAGGCCGAGGGGAACAGCCACAAATCTGTGTTGGGTGAGGCTGTCATGAGGAAAAGAATACTCTTAGAGTATGGAAACAAATCTGGTCAATTTCACACTATGATTAGTAGGCAGAGACGTCTTTATGGGAGGGCCAAAGGGGCACTTGCCCAGGGCCCCCACCTTGGAGGGAGCCCCCACAAAGCTGCTTGATCCAAAGAAGTCATTTCAACAAACTTAAATAGAACACACCAGGATATTTAATAGTGTGCTGCGGAGGCTCTAAACATTTTGCCTGTCTGTTGTTGACAAGTACATTATTCTCTGATCAATTCATCTTGTAATACTTTCTGATGTGCTCACTTTGGAATGCATAGTTTGTTTATTCACTACGGCACAAGTTGTACAGCATTCTCAACTTTCCATGGGAACTCTGTTGATTATGTACAAAAGCTAAAGTTGAAATGCATATTAATAAATCTGAGTGAAGCAATGGTTTAGAAGATGGCTCAGTGTGTTAAGCACTCTTTGCAGAGAACTGTGTTCATATGCAAGATTACAAATTCCAGCTGCATGTATATGTACATTGTTTTGTACTTGTTTTGTAGCACACCAGCTGCTATTATCAGCAACATACTTGCACCAGATAGCATTTGCTATATAAAGTAACATAACATAAGCACAGAAAAGGTCTAGAAATTGGTTAGTAAAACCTAGGAAGCCACCTCCAATGATGAGCATAAAGTATTAGTCTGAGTGGTGATTAATTATCCAAATTCAAGACTGTGCAACCAACACATTTATGCTTGTATCATGGCTTTGCCAGCAGACAACACAGTGATCCTGGACTAATCATTCATCTTATAGCACTAACATTACTATGCTGTCTTCTGTGAAAAGGGTTGCCATTTCACATGCTGATGGCATTGTTTAGCCCATTACCTGGTCTTTTTGTTTATGTAGGCCATTTGAGTGGAAGGGTTTCTAGACAGAAGAGAATGGTCCAGGTAGGAAAGCATATTTAAGGTCTGCTTATTTGACAAAATAAATGGTTTGCTTTTTTTGTACAATTGAAAGATTTGTATGCACATTTGTGAATGACAATTTCACAAGCTTGTATTTTATGTTTTTTAAAGCTTTAAAATACAAAAGAGAAACCAAGACGGAATATTTTAAGATGGCATCAATCAGCATGGTGCTACTTATATATTTCCCTTGATGATGGAGACAATGAAGATAGAATCATTCCCATTTCGCATAATAAGCCTTTATAACATTTTATATTTTTTAAATTGTCATGTTGGTTTATTTGATTTATGTACTTTCCAAGTCAGTTCTATAAAATAGGATTATTTTAGTTCATGCCAAGAACAGGAAATGAAAGTGGTGAAGTGTTACAATTGCACAGTGGGCACATATCCCAACTTCTCATCTTTACCATTGTGTGATCCTGGGCATCAGAGTGATTTTGTTCTTAGAGTATGATCATCAGAAAAGCCTCACGCATGGCTTCACTGGCTATAGTGTTATTTCCTCTATAATAATAGTGAGCATTGATACATTGTGCACCACCGCCACTTGTTCCTTTGCTCTCTAATGGCAACACTACTTGAAAACCATGTCCCTCTTCTAATCTCAGTTATTCTGGATACGGATACCTTCTTGGCAGCTTCTAATTTTCATCCACTATCTATGCTATGATATGTAAGTCTCCTTGCTTTATTGAACATTGTCCTGCAGCTGTGCTAGAACATAAGAACCTGTGTCATGGACTGCAAATGTTGACCTTGAAATGTAACTGGTTTGTCATTCTAATTAAAATGAGAATGGTAAGGGGAATGAAAAGGAGTACCCATGCTTATTTTGATCACTGTGAGGCAGCATATCAAGTTATGGGCTGTGATCGCGATGAGAGGAGTGCCCCCTAGATATTCTGGATCGCTTAATTCCTTTGGTTCGGTGGAGGGGGCCCCAAAGGTGTCTGTGCCCCAGGCCCCAAAAGTGCTTAAGATGGCCCTGTTAGTAGGCCCTCTGTGAAGCAACCATATCTAACATGGGGTTCCCACAAAAAAGATCAGTGGTTAATAACTAGGGCGACTTTTGATTGCCTCCTGCTGCAAGGGAATACAGCAAATTGGAAAGGGTTCCCAGACTCCGCTAGCTGTCCAGTGTGTGGGCATCAGCGTGAAGACTTGGCACATGTATTGCTGTTTTGTATTGGTTATGCAGGGATACGGAGAGTAACCCTGATACCGGCCCTAATGAAGGCAGAGATCCGCTATTACAAAGTAGCACTCACCTTTTTTTTGAGTGCAGACTCTCTTTTCACTGCCTGGGCACTGCTCTCTTTCTTGAAGAGAGCAATGTACTTTAGAAAGTGGTTAATGAGGGTCCAGGGAGATGGAGGCTCTTAACATAATGATGCAATATAGGGGGAATTGTTTTTACAGTCACAAATCTTCTAGGTAACGGTACAATGGGAACAGTGGTCTTACATTTCCTTTTAATGTCAATCTATTGTGGTTGGATTTATTAATGTATGACGTGGTCTTTTGTACATGATTTTAAGAAAATATTTTGATATTTTATGGATGTATGTAATGTTGTCTTTTTTGTGTTTGATGGATCTTTGCATCCGAAATAAACTTTTTGACCGACTGACTGATTTGAATGTAATGATACCTCCATAACTTCAAAACATAGGTTATCAGCAATTTTAACAAATGCCTACTTAATATTCCATCAACCCAAATTTAGTCACTAAACTATAGCACAATTAACAGTTAGAATACGCCAACAGGTATCTAACCACATCCATAATACTACAATAGTACTTTTCAAAGTCAATCTAGTTAGAATACGCCAACAGGTATCTAACTACTTGAAAAATACCCTTCATTCCAAAACACTTCAAATACGCCATCTCAATTCTTATACAACAAAACATCTTCTAACCTCTAATGTAGTTAGATTATGCCAAAAGGTATCTAATTACTTCAAGCATTCCCTTAATCACAACATACCTCAGACAAACATACTATCACCCTTACACCCACATAATTGTAATCATTTTTTTATCCAGTATGGATTTATTTTTCCGAATGACCCAATGATTATTTAATGTCAAAACAACAGCAGTGTGTCATACACTAATGTTGTACAATACATAGTACTTACAATGTACTGTTTATGAGTGTCCAAAAATGTATATGTACAATTGTGTACAACTAAAGCTTTTTTTGTTTTATAACTCTGTTTATTGAGTTTGAACAACACAACATAGAAAAACAAACATGGATGGATCATCGGCATATATAGGATAAAGGCAGCATAGCATTAATAACAGTTAGAAGAGGCCCATAAGGCCGAGGACCATAAGACAATAACAAAACAAGGCAGGTAACCAATGCTAACAGTGATATTGATCTATCCCCACCAGCGGATCTCAGTGAGCATTTAGCCATTTACCCCATATTTTTTCAAATTTACGGGGGCATCCCCGTGCATTATAAATCCGGCGCTCTGAAGCTGCGTACCTGTCCAGCTCGTTACTCTAACGGTTCAGGCACAGTGGGTCGGCAGATCCCCAATTAGCTGCAATAAGTCTTTTGCCTGCCCCCAACGCAATTGCCAGAAACATTTTCTCATATTTTGACAGGTCTATTTCAACCCAGATGCCTAAGAGTACCATTTTGGGATCCCTGGGGATTCGTGATGCCAGGGCGGCAGAGATGGTACTAATACAGTCCTCCCAGAAGGCCTGTAACACCCGACAGTCCCATATCATATGGTAGAAGGTGGCAGGTTCATTTTTGCATCGAACGCATGTCCCGTCTTCTAGTCCACCCCATCTGGTCATTACAGCACGTGAGTGGTATGAGCGATGGAGGATTCTCAACTGTATTAGCTTAAGCTTGGATTCTATACCAGTTTCTCTAGGAGACATTAATGCATCAACCCAATCTTCAGGTTCAAGGTGACCTACGTCCCTTTCCCACTTTGCTTTGAACCCGTCTAGCTGTGTAGCCCCGAAGGAGTTGAGGGCCTGGTAAAGAGTGGAGGTGACCTTAGAGGAGATGCGTTGCGGGAGGATATTGGTCTCGATAGGGGAGCAGGGGGGTATGATTGTCATGTCAGGGAATTGGGTGCGGATAGCGTGGGCTTGTTGCACGTGCCGAAACCGGTCAATGGGTGCCAGGTCGAATTGATCTCGGATGGTCTCAAAGCCCAGGAGGCAACCCCCTTGTATCACCTGTGCTAGTGTGTGACAACTAAAGCTTTTAAACTATCCTACTTAACAAATTGTTTTGTTTTTTTGCACAGAAAGTAAACCAGAGATTCCAGCTTCATAACACTATGAAACTAAGTTACCACAGCAACTATAATCACATACATATTTTATGAGCAGTGTCCTCAATTGTACTACAATCATAAGTACCATATACAGTTCAATGACATCATTCCTCCATATTACAAACAATTTGTACTCCCACTACATTACTTATACTTACTATACACATATTACTACTGTGGTGATTCTGGCCATACTCCTACTACATTACCTATAATTACTATACACATATTACTACTGTGGTGGCCATGGCCAGCAGACAGATTCTGGGGGGTTTTCCCTGCGGCCATGCACCCGGAATATGCCAGCTGACCACAACCACCACAATACAATTAACTGTATAGCAAGTGTGTACCATAGACCACAACCACCACAATAAATTAACTATAGCAAGTACGTACCATACACCACCAACTAATAAAAGCCATCCTGACCCCCCTGCATTCAAAATGATGTCTGTGGACATTGAAATTTACCGTGGACTCGGCAGTATTTCCAAATCTTTTTGTCACCTATAAAAACAGCGCAACTGGACCATCACAGCGACTCTAAAATGCTGACAGCGCTTTTACTGTGCTGTCAGCATTTTAGAAAATGACGACTCCCATTACTATGCCCAAGTGGAGCAGGGGTTTTGGGCATGTCCCCCGCTGTCCTTTGTTGCAGTAATGGGAATTGGGGTTTGCGGGGGATAGGACCCAGCGGTGTCAGCACTGCCCCACTTAAGGGAGAGGAACTGACGCTGCAGGGGTACAGGACAGTTGGCACACAAAGAAGTGTGCCTCAATACAGGTAAGTGGGGTGGGGGCGGGGGTTTGAGTATTGCGGGGCATGCGGGCAAAAGGATCTATCACAGCCATGCACCGTAACTGGCATCAACATTTTTGTTGGCACAGTTATGTGCAGCACAGTGATCACATAGATACAAAATAGCTCCACATTACTTTAATTCCACTTCCCTACCATTTCTATGCCCTCTTTCAGCCATCAAATAACCCCAATTTTTTTCCAAACTGTCGGTTCATGGTGCTGCCTGCCAGCTACCATGTGTGTCCGCCGACCGCTGTGACACCTGCCCAACCTTTTTCCATCTACAAACATAGCCCCATATCATCTTTACTCAACTGCCCCACTTGCCCAGCCCATCTTTTGGCCATCAAATAACCCAAAATGTGTTTTCCAGACTTTTTCCCAGTGCGATGTCTGCAGACACCAGTGGCTGTCCACGGATCCAACATGGCGGGTGTTTCCAAATATCTGACACACCTCAGGCATTTTAGCATCTTATCAGTGGGTGCGTTTGATGTCCGTGGACACCACGTCATCCTCTGGACCAATCGGGGGCCCGTCTGTGGACCGAACAGGCAAGGAGTCTGTGGATCGAACCCAGCTAACCCTATTTCTTTTACCTAGGTTTTGGTCATTAAAAAAACTAATGGACGGGTTAACACCAAATTTACAAAATCAGGCTTTTGGGACAAATCTGTCATTCCTGCCTCAAATTTGGTGAAAATCCATCCAGCGGTTTGGGATGTGGACGTAAGCAAAAGGTTTTTTCCATTGCATCTATGGGAAACAATACAAATTATGGGACCCCCTATAACTTTGCCCCCCTATTAACGAAACCTCACCAAACTTCGCAGAATCAATCTGACAGGTAATATACATTTTGTGCAAAGTTTCATGAGAATTCATTCAGGGAGGTTGAAGTTATAAAGCACCTATGGGTTGAGCAGGGGTGTTGCTAGATCTGAAAAAGATCCGGGGCTACACTAATGTTAGGACTGTCAGGACTCGGGGCTAGCTAGCCTTTTGGTTGTAGCCCCTGAGTTTCTATCTGGGGCTACAACCAAAAGACTTGGGGCTATAGCCCTCTCAGCCCCCCTAGCAAAGCCTCTGGGGTTGACCAATTTAAGCATAACTACAGGGCTGCTACGGTAGCATCCCTGTTGTTATGGTTAAGTTGTCCAACTCATGGAAATAGCACTTTGTGGGTGGATTATAACTTTGCCCCCTGAACCCTACTCCTCACCAAACTTTGCTAAAGAAATATATGGCCCACTCAGAATGATTCTGTCAAGTTTGGTGAGGTTTCGTTCAAGGGGGACAAAGTTATAGCGGGGTCCCAAAATGTATTGGGAATATTAATTGACGCAATGGAAAAAAATGTTTGCTCATGCCTCCAGCCCAAACCACTAGACAGATTTTTATCAAATTTGCCCCAGGAGTGGCACCTTGGTCCTGAAAGTGTGTTTTTGTTAATTTGGTGTAAATCTGTCCATTCCTTTATCTGGGTCTGGTCCGCAGACTCATTTCCTGATTCGGAGTCCGCAGATGCCTCTGGACCAATCATAGACCAGTGTGATGTTCGCAGACATCATACATGCTCACTGATTGGTCAATTAAAAATGTGAGGTGCGTTGAAACTTTTGAAACTGACATCATGTAGGATTTGTGAAAAGCGCACGTAGTCCGCAGACATTGCAGTAAAAACATATTAAAAAACACAACATTGCTCTTGTCAAACTAATGAAACAATCTCTGGTGAGGTGAGGGGTGATTAGGATGGGATGGGATATGGCCATAAAAAGCTGAAAACCCGTGCTCGAAGTAGGCGAACATCTCAGATGTTCGGGGGTATCCATACATATTTCTACATTACAGGGTCAGTGAAAAGCAGTTTTTTGATGGCTTGTAACTTTGGCACCATTACATGAAATGGATGAAAACCTTGCAGTATCATTTTAGACCTGACCCTGAATGGTACTGCAAAGTTTGGTGCCAAGAGGAGGCAAAATTAGAGGAGGATCCCAAAATAATTGAAAGGCTAATAAATGTGATAACGTTTGACGAATCTGCACAAATGTTTTCAAACAGATTCAAGATACAGATTTGAATGTTTTTTCAAAGTTTGGTGGGATTTGTCAAGAGGCGACAAAATTAGAGGGGGGTCTCAAGATTTTTAGATGACTTATACTTTTGTTGCTGTTTGACAAATCTCCACAAACGTTTTCAGATAGATTATAGAGCCAACCTTGAATGTTTGTGCAAAGTCTGAATGGATTTTTTCAAGTGTTTTTTTTTTTTTGTACGTACATTTTGGCACTTTGCCAAAATATTATCATGGACGGATTTGCAGCAAACTCGTGCAAGGAGCATTAACAAGTACCTGAAAGCAAGGTTTTGCAAATGTGTCCATGTTTTATTTTTTGAAATGTGTCATAGTGTAGATATAAAAATAGTGATATACCTTTCGTGACTGAGGTATAGCCTTTGGCCATGGGCAGAGGCCAGATTATCCTGGTCATGGCAAAAGGCCAAGACCCGGACAATCTGGCCACCAGTGACCGGCCATGTAGTAAAGTTTTTCGAACTCTAGATAGGTTTGAATGGAAAAAAAATATGCTTGTGGCTACAGCCTGAAGTGCTGGACAGGATTTCAACAAACCTTCCTGAGGAGCATCAGCACAGACCTGAATGCATGCTTTTGCAAATCTGCTGTGTGTTTTATTTTTCCAAAGTGTCAAAAGGTCAGTACAAAAAATAGTGATATAACTTTGGTGCACTGACAGGGGGCTTGGACCTTGGCAAGGACAGATGTCTACTCTGAGTTGCCTATTGGGGAATGTGGCATGGCTGAAGCCCATGCCCCATGGATTGTGGAGACTGGTCATAGTTTCAAGCCATGAGTTCTGGCCATTGATCACATTATGAGGGTATAGTGGGCACTGAACTATGATGCAGGGTAAGTGCAATGGATAATGGGGGAGGGTTGTTGGGGCTGGGGTCATGGTCGAGCCTCATTCCCTATTCAATTCAACCCTGACTTGCCTGCCCAGCAAGTGCTGCTGATAACAAAGCACTTCAGTATGGTTTGCAAAAAATATGTTTGTTAAGGGAGGTTTACAGTTTTTTTCATATATAATAAAAGAGGAATTATTAATACATTATATTCAGAGATGTAACATCATGAACCATTTTCATTCATCAAAATCTATGAAATTCAGAGAAAAACGTTGCTAAAGGGACCACCGTGCACTGCTAAGACTAACACCCACAACATCAAAGATGACATCGTAAATATCATTGATGAGGTCACTGATGACATCACATATGAAATTATTTTTGATGAAAAGGCTCTACAAGGGGTTGTGTTTATAATGTTGGTAACATGATGTCAGGGGTGATAGGGATACCTAACATGAACTACGCAATGGGCCTCATTACGACCCTGGCGGTACGGTATGGAAGGTGCCGGTATGGCACCGGCACCGCCCATACCGAACTGCCTTATTCCGAGTTTCCCTCGCAGGTCCCTGACAGCCCGCCACGTCTGACCTGGCAGGCTGTGCGGCACCTGAGAATGAAACACATGGATGCACCGGCACCATTATAAACGGTGCAGGTGCATCCATGCTCCTCATCCCCACTCTGCCCTATGTGTCAGAATGGGGTGGAGGAGCCCAGCATTACCACCACGCGCAAATGGGCAATTACCGGCACATTCAATTCGTAATGGGCCTGTAAGTGCCCATTCGCAGGTGGCGGTGCTGGATACGAGTTCGGTGGTAGCCATGCCTGTAATGCAGGCACAGCTCCTGCCGAACTCCTAATGAGGCCTATTGTATTAAAGAATGTACTCATCTAAACAAAACATTATATTGGTGTGTTGTTGTTAATACAGGAACTTAATCATACATACACATAGGCAATGGCTGTAGCATGCACGATAGAACTACAATATTTTTTATGTGGTCATTTTGGATAGTACAATGAATGCTACCTTATCAGAGTTTTCAGTAATGTTAAACAATTCAAGACTTACTACACACTGGTGTTAGTACACACAATACATATGAAGACCCACAATGCATACAAATTAGTAGCACATACATGGAAACTAAAGTAAGGAAGAAAGAAACATCACCAGAAAAAAGTCAAAAGAAATTCAAAAACATTAAAGTTCATCTTCATCGATACAAATGAATTGTGCGTTTGAGGCCAGATTATTGCCCTGTGTATGTGCACTATGAGCTGAGACTAAACTCATAGGAAAGTACTTTAATAACATAAGATAAGGTTAATGTCTACATATATAGCACCTTTTGAATGTCCATTTTCTGTCAGTGTACAAAACACCTGGCCTAGATATGTCAGTGAACAAAAACAAGTGCCTTAGATATGTGATGTCATCAATGACATTTGTGATGTCATATTTGAAGTCCTGGGTGTTAGTCTTAGCAGTGCATGGTGGTGGCATGAGTATGGCTGCTTAGCTTACCATAACTGGTGAATTTATGGGGTTTTCTGTTATACTTGTAAACATAACGTCCCTTTAATAACATTTTTTTACTGAATTTCATAGGTTTTTATTAGTGGCACTTAACCATAACGTCCCTTTAACAAAGTTTTTTCACTGTATATATATATATATACATATATATATATACATAAAAAACAGCGCTTTCTTCCGACTTGCTTGCGACGCGCTCAATCCTCAGTTTGTTTGCTCAAAAAATATTAAGCAGTGCATGGGTGCCCGTCCCATACGCGGTCGGTCGCGTTAATACAAAAACAAAAAAAGAAGGGAAAAAAGGAAAGCGGAATATCGCTTCCTGGACGGCACTCTTCCTCAGTCCTAGAAATCATCCAGAATACGTCAAAAAAAAGGGATCTCCATCAAACGTCCTTTATTTGTAGAGCATGGTGGACAAGTTGTTCAGGAGAGAACAAAAACAACAACTACGCGTTTCACCCGAAAGGGCTTCGTCTGGTTGTAAACATAAATGACAGGCTTCCTATTTAAACACTCGTGCATGCAAGAAAGAAGTCCTTCTTTACTTTCCCTTATGTTTCCTTCTCAAACCCAATGCATATTTCTCTGAGTGACATCTTGGAATGGTAAAAGGTATATACATATATGTCCTACATCCAATGTGTTACTTCTAAAAATGTTACAAAAGTAGCCCCTCAGATATTCATGGGCTAATGTATTATCCCCATATCTATAAAGTGCATTGTGCAATATGACAATGTGTGTTCCCACACATTTCAGAACGTTCATACTGTCATAGGTCATGTATTACCAAACATTCTTTTGAGAGTAAGCCATTTCCATTTAAGTTACCACAGCTTGAAATCTTAAATGTCATTACCAAAAGTGCAAAGTGCATTATAGCTACCAATATTTTCAATTTGTCAAGTCTCTAATATCTTGAATAAAGTGCTTAGTGCACAATGGCATCGATTAAAATGCTTTTTTGCAACACAGTTATCTCTCAGTATTACAGGGGGTAAAAAGTAGTTGTTTTTCATCCTTTACAATGCAGCGCACTAGCCAGCATAACAATAAATGTTTCATCCCCTCCACTGTTGCTTCAGTGCAGGATAAAGTGCAATATGTATGATAGCAGCAAAAATTCTATATCATATAAATGACTAATGATACAAATAAAGTGCTAGGTGCCACATAGCAATCTTGCCGAGGTTTCCATTGGTTATAAAAATGGTGTTCCTATTTGGATAAAGTGCTTAGTGCATTTAGTATATAGCTTGACTAAGATGTTTATGAATATGTTCTGCTTGGTCACAGCAAATATTCTGTGTCATATGCATGGCAAAAATTACAGATAAAATACTTAGTGCAACCTTACAATTTTGGCAAGATTTATAAAAATGGTGTTCCTATTTAGGTAAGGTGCTTAGTGCATTTTTTAGGGGACAGGGGAGAAAGGAAACAATAAAAATAATGCATTTACCAAGTGTCTAAAAAAGAGAGCCTATAACGGATTGAAAATACAACCGTATTTCAACAAATATATATGTGATGATTTTAAAAAAAGCCTCCTACATGTTAAAAAATGTAAGGACTGTTGTATAAAACAGTGTGTTAAAAGAAAGCATATGTCATGGAACAGCAGATCTGCAGCGGCCTCATAATCTGGGAAAAAGCATTCATATACTTATGTACAGGCATAAGACAGAAAAATCGAAAAACATCAAAAGATTCAAGGAACCACTTCTAATTTCCCACAAATGTGTAGAGTTCCTCGTCCTTGTTGTGGCCATCTGGGTATTTTGTTTGATAATCAACAATATATTTACATTCAGTTTGTCTTAATCTCAATTCTCGATTGCCCCCTCTTGGATTTGGTAAGATTTTGTCTATGCCATAATATCTAAACGAGGAAATATCTCCATTGTGTTTTTCCTCAAAATGCTTGGCTAGGGGGTAGGTTGGATCCTTGTTTTTGATCGCACGAAGGTGTTGCAGGATCCGTAGTTTTACTTCTAATTTCGTACTGCCTATGTACCATAAATTACATCCACATGTTATCACATAAACCACATAAGTTGTTACACAGGTAATATGTTTCTTGATAGTCACTTCCTTCTGAGTTCGAGGATGTATATAATTCTTCAAGGACACCCCATATTTACAGGCCTTGCATTTGGTACATTTGTAAAAACCCCCCTGATTGCTTTGTAGCCATTGATTTGAAATCTGTGTCGGGGTAGAGAAAAGGCTTGGTGATAGTTCTGATTGGAGCGATTTTGCTTTCCTAAAGGTCACACTAGCATTCTTCTGAATATGGCCTGCGATGTCTGGATCTCTCTGTAATAACGCCCATCGTTTGGCCAGAATTTTTTGAATGTCTTTAGCCCCATTGTTGTAGGTTGTGATGAAGCGTATATTATCAGTTTTTGTTTCCAGTAGCTTCAATTCATTTTTCTCCTTATTTCTTCTGAAAATCTCAGCTCGTGTCTGTTTCGTGCATTGGTTAAATGCACTATTAATAGTCGATTTTTTGTAACCTCTTGCCATAAAATTCTTTGCTGTAATTTTGGCATTTTTTTCAAAGGTTTCGTTTTCACTACAGTTCCTTTTCATTCTTAAGAATTCGCCGTAGGGTATACTATTTTTTAGGCATTTCGGATGTGCACTCTTGGCATGAAGCAGTGAATTGGTGCTTGTTGGTTTCCTATAAGTTTCAGTCATCAGTACTTCATTCTTTACTGAGATCTTGATATCCAAAAATATTACCTCTGAACGATCATGCTGTTCGGTAAATTTCAGATTGGTATCATGTGTATTTAGGATCACCAGCCGATCTTCATTAAAAATCATCATTTTATTTATTAGGGCGTGAAACTATTTGCTATCGAAGATAGTGCAACGGAGTATGTTAATAATAAAATAATAATATTTTCCCATTCATATAGCGCTAAGAACCGTGAGGTATCTAAGCAGTGCTTATTATTAACCACCGTGTGTGGTGCTCATTTATAGACCACGGAAGGATGAAAGGCTGAGTTTGGCCTTGCCGGGATTCCAACTTGCGTTAGCAAGCTGTGCACGGATGTCAAAGCGAGCGTTGTACTCGCTGTGCCACTTGACAGGCTACAGTGAAGTGGCACAGCGAGTAGAGCGCTTGACCGCCTATAGACCGGTTAAATTATTTCTATTAACCCACCCTGTGTCGTCTGCCTTTTTCAGAGCCCTCTAAACGACAGGGGATCAATTCGGCGGTGATAGCGCGCGGTAGAAAACATTATGCCACTTTCAACGAACAAGTTAAACTTAAGCAGTCTTTAATGCTACGCTATTGTAATTATATTTGGAAAAAAAAATCTAAAGGTTACTTACAGTACAATTGCAATTTCCATTGTCTACGAGTAGTGCAGTCCCAAAATACGACTCCGCGTGTGCGAACGATCTTTCGCATAGTGATATAATATATAAAAGTGGTTTCGTTTCAGAAATTTCATCCTTATCTTCTCTTACGTTTTAGCAACACTCCTTCAAGAGAAGTCTTTCATCACAATCTCTGTCTGTCAAGGTCAAAACACAATACAACCTTATAGTCCGCTTCGTGAGCTTCTCCGGGGCCCGAGAAAAAAATGGAAGCAGCTGACCTTCACTGTGAACGAGCATACATTCTTACTTTGCAACATTCTGTGTAAAGCCATCTGTGAGAAGTTGGTTTTTGCACGCCATGTTTGTATATTGTTTGTGTGATATTAAAAAAAGTTTGTTTAAGGGTCGTTATGGTTCTAAGTACAGCCGAAAAACCCCTGAAAATCGCAAGTTATGGTAAGCTATGAAAAATAACTCGTGCCACCACTGTGAACTGCTAAGACTAACACCCAGGACATCAAAGATGACATCGCAAATGTCATTGATGAAATCACTGATGACATAATATGTGTATGTACTTTTCATGGAATTTGTGTACTAGGGATTTTTATTATAATGTTGCGAAAAAAGTGTCAAGGATATTGCAATAAATATCATACCGTTATTAGTGCTTTGAACGATGCATTGATATAAATAGCATTGTATTATGGGATTCTATCTAGTATGCTGAGCTACTAATGGAGAAACATAGCATTGTGTGCAGAGTACAAGATGAAAGTATAATATTTGTAATGTTAATATGTTGAATAATGAAATGATAATTGTCCTGAAATGTTCATAAATTCACAAAATGGGGGTGTTCTGAGGACGTTATTCGTATTGTGTGATTGCTTAGCTGTATGCAATGAGGGAATGGCATAGAGAGTAAAGTGGACGCCGTCCACGGACACCGCGGCTGTTCGTGGACAGGGCGTGCTACATCCGGGTTTTTCCAGGAAATCCAACATGGAAAGAAGACTGTACGGATCAGCCAATCAGATGTCGAGGTTGTGGATTTCTGTTGAAAGAGACTGTGTGTAGTGAAGATGGCAGAAGTGGAGAAAGTCAGGGTGTTGGTGCTCGGAGATATGTTTGTACATGGTTTACAACAGTACACTCAATGCAGGCATGTTGCAAAGAACTTTGATGTGAAAGGAGTGGAGGTGGTGTGGAGCACTGTGCCTGATTGTAATGTACAGGGAATTTTACAAGTTTGTGAGGATATGGCCACGATGAACAGCCCGCATGTGGTAGTTTTGCACTATGGTGCTTTCCATTTAGGCAACGTCAGTGCCCCTACTTTGTTGGCTGATTTGGAACGCTTGGTTCAAGCCGTAATGAAGATCCTTCCAAATGCGAAAGTAATTTTTTCTGGATTACTACCTAGGGCAATATGGGACAATAGTTCAGTTTTTTGTCCTCAGCAAAACATTGCTAGGTGTGGCATCAACCGAGGCATGTGTGCCTTCATGCTTAGAGCTGGTATGTTCTTCTGTAATAATGAGAATATTGATTCCAGTAATGCTGTTAATTTTAAAGAAGATGACATTTCTTTATCTTTTACAGGAAATGCCTTTCTATTTTGGAATGTAAGGGTTGCTTTGGAGAAGGTTATGTGAAGATTTTAAGAGTAAAGTAAGAAAAAAAAACAAGAAAAAAAATACAAAATAACAGGTGTCTGTCAAGCATCTGTAAAAAAAAAAAAAAAAACGCTCTTTTCAGGGCCAACTTCAAAGGGGAAATGGGGCACACTATTTAAATTTACATTCACCACGCTCAGATTTTCGATATGTCCGTGGACATGGCGGTAGTCTGCGGACATGAAAATCACTACGAGGGGGTTAGTATGTTCTATGTTACATGTATATGAAGTCAGGGATATTATGGTTAAGTTGTGCTACTAAAAACCTATGAAATTCAGTGAAAAAACGTTGTTAAAGGGACGTTATGGTTAAGTTGCGCTACTAAAAACCTATGAAATTCAGTAAAAAAACGTTGTTAAAGGGACGTAATGGTTAAGTTGCGCTACTAAAAACCTATGAAATTCAGTGAAAAAACTTTGTTAAAGGGACGTTATGGTTCAAAGTAAAACCGAAAACCCCCTGAAATTCGCCAGTTATGGTAACATAAGCAACCATAACTCGCGCCACCGTGCACTGCTAACACTAACACCCAGGACATCAAAGATGACATCACAAATGTCATTGATAACATCACTGATGACATCACATGGCTGGCTCTCCCTTTTTATCCTTTACTGACATATCGAAGCCACATAGTTTTCTTCAGTAACAGTCAGGAAGTAAAAATTGAAAAGGTACTATATTTGTAGACTTAGGGTCAAGTCACATCATATGAAACATATACATAGCGGAAGACACAGGCTTGAAAGAGAGCAATCCTTTCTGTGCATGAAGATAATCATTAGGGTTATCAGCACTTTCTCATAGTTTTATTTTTATTACTCTACCTTCCCTGTACATGCTCATATTTGTATACATTATACTATTATCTCCTTTCCTTTGGGTGCAGTCACTTCATGTGATACACATACATATGGTAAGTAGCAGCTTTGAAACAGAGCAATAGTTTCTCTGCATAAAGACAATCAGTTAGGTTATGAACTCTTTCTGCTACTACTTCTGCTTTTTTTGTTTACTTCACTGTCCCTGTATATACTCATATTTGTATGTGTTGTTGTCTCTTTGTGTTTTGTCTGTAATAATTATGTATTAAGTGGGTTTTATTATCTACTTATTACATGTTTCACAGTATGTAAAACTCTAATAAGAAAGCAGTTATCATTTCAGTATTCAACATGGCAAGATTATGAATATGGCACCTTCATCATGTATGCTGCACACACTGCCTATGTTTCTGCATGAGTAGCTTAGTATACTGGATAGAACTTCATAATAGAATGCTTTTTATATCAATGCATTGCTTAATGCACTAATTAGCTCATGATATTTATCCCAATGATCCTTGACAGTTTTTGGTCAGCATTATAAGAATCCCTTGTACAGAGTTTTTATGAAAAATAAATGCACATGTGATGTCATCAGTGATGTCATCAATGACATTTGTGATGTCATCTTTGATGTCCTAGGTGTTAGTGTTAGCAGTGCACGGTGGCGAGTTATGGTTGCTTATGTTACCATAACTGCCGAATTTCAGGGGTTTTTCGGTTTTACTTTGAACCATAGCGTCCCTTTAACAAAGTTTTTTCACTGAATATATATATATATATATATATATATATATATATATATATATATATATATATATATATATATATATATATTCAGTGAAAAAATGTTGTTAAAGGGACAATATGATTATGTTGCTTTAGCACACACCTGTGAAAGTCAGTGAAAAAACATTGTTTAAGCGAATTTATGGAGAAGTTGCTGTAAAACAAAACCTTTGAAATTCGGAGAAAAAGGTTTGTTAAAGGGATGTTATGGTTGCAGCACAAGATTGAAAAACCCAAGAAATTCTGCAGGTATAGTAGGCAACACAGCCATGACTCACATCCCCTCCATACACTGCCCAGACTAACACTCAGTACATCAGTACATCAAAGATGATGTCACAAATATTCTAACTCAAACACTTTGAAGGAATTATGGATATTGAATGTCTTATGATTTCCTCATGTGTTCAGTAAGCCTGTGACATTGGAAATAGCAACAGGGATTAGCCTTTCATATACTGCCAATGGCATTCAACACATGTTTGGAGTGTCTGGGAGACTGGTTGTCCTTTCACTGGATTTAACTATAGGGGATCACCAAAAACACTTGTTTTTCTCCAAACAATTCCTCATAGTCAATCCACAGTGCCTCCTACATTCTCAAATTCACAAAAGCTAGTATACAATTAGATATCATGCTAAGTTCATCCACAGTGAGAATTTTTATTTTCGAGAATAGTTGACCAAGCTCATGTGATGCCTCCCCAGACATGTTTCTGAATTTCAACTTGTTGTCCTGCTGGTAGAATCAACAAGCAGAATATACTAGCACCCCATGTGTTAAATGCTACCAAACTAGTGGAGGTAGCAACCACATAAGATAGAGTGCACCAAGTATCCTGCTGCACACAAACCTCAGGGCACACATTTGAAAACCCATCCCTGATCCAGCCTGTTAACTTACATAGATTAACATAGGATGATATTCTAAGCAGGAACATACATGTGTTCCATTCAAAAAACCATGAAAGCGTATTTTTTTTCTAATAGATTTCAATTTGTTTCATGTTGTGATTATAAACTGGAATAGCCAACACAATGCCTGAATCCTTAGCTTGTTTCAAAGCATGTTCTAGAACCCCTAAGGCAAGGTAAACAATAGTCTGCATAATTTGTCACCAAGAACATTCTGACTGCCATGCAGACTCTCTTGACTCCCTTCATGAGTAAACATTCTGCAAAATCAGCTGCCACTTACACTGACCAGAGATTTGATTCCTCTGACATTTCCTAATATTTTGGGAATTTGGGATAAACTATGCCTGCTTTATTGTGTTCAAAAAGCTGATTGATAAGCCTGAAAAGTACAAAGAAATTCTTCTTCAGTAAGCCAAGCTAATACCAACTGCAAAAGACGAAAGCAAAACAATTGCAATTTTCAGCATTTTGGCAAGACATGTTGTTGATGAGAGATGCTTTGTTATGTATCAATCCTGTTTTGACATTGTCTTCCACATTTTGTATGAAAAGTCATCAGCAACTTCACATAAGTAAATGGCTCAACAAATACAATGCCTCTTTGGATAATACATGTCAATCAGGTTTCTTTTTAGGACATCTCTATTGTTGGGCATCATTTTGACCAATTTTTCGTTTTCAGGGAGTGATTTCAACATCAGTGTCCCACAAATGGTACGACCAAGGTTCAACTGCACAATACAATACGTCCATAGAGAAAAAGTGTCAGTTAATGAATCACATGCTCTATGGGCAACACAGATCTTGTGTGAGGGCATTATGATGCCAATAATAAAGAGTCTCTGCAAATACAGCTCAAAATACATTTGCTTCACTCTTTTTTCCTTTGGACAATTAAACCGTAACATCTGTGCAACTGCAGGTGCATTATCGGCTCCATATTGAATGCCAGTGTTTGCATTCCAAAGCAGAGCATCCACAATATTGTAGACTATTTTATATGTTTTTGGGTGATATGCCAGTATCATTGTGGAGAGAAAATTACATCATAATGTTTGCTTGACTGGCTGCACATACAAAACCAAATCTACACTTTGTGTAACATTTCCCTTTACTCTTATGTCACTGATGGCAGTATTTGTCACATTTCTGTATCTGAAAAGACATACATTTTACCCACAAATCTGCAATGTTAGATCTATTAGTGTTGCACATGTTACATGCATTTCAATAAATTTCACAACAGAACGGTCAGTGTATTTATCAAACATAGCACTATCTTTGACCCACAACATCGGAATATGAGGTGCTCCACACGTTTGATATTCTTTTCTCAAAAAGAATGTTCAACAACAGTCAGAGGAGCATTGCCTTTGTTGTGTTTACATTAGAGCATAGATAAGGAATGATTATGAAAGGATATGTACTGGTATCCTCATTATATTCAGGATTATTTTCAAGTATACATCTGCAAGATCATCCCATCCACATGTTGAAAAGTATGTTGGATTTCCCTATTTGCACAGTATGCATTGTACCTCTGAATGACATCTGTACCAGAATTCTTTAAGTCCATGCTGCTGGCTAGCATGTGTGTATCTTTATTTTCAAGACCTCAACCATCCCTTTCATCTGCTGCACCATTTTACTGGCAGATAAAGGGTACTAGCCTTAAGTATTTCATCCACTGAATACCAACGAGTGAAACACTCATTTTTTACACAGAACAATAGAAGCCTATTTAGTCGCCATCTAAAAATGGTAGAAAACACATAACATTGTACTCTGTTACTTTTATAAGAAGTTAAGAAAGAGGTTTGACCCAGAAACAGTATGAGGACATGTTGTTTTTATTGAATGACATAGATGCTCAGTCAACCAAAAGGGTGAGACCTTTTCTTTATGTATCATGGAATATTATATATTATATAGAATTACCTTTTGAATTAGTTTTGACATATATTTTCCCTGGTCACTTCTGCTGTGAAGATCAACATCCTCTTGATTGACTAGAGAGGTTGTGAGGATACTTTGTTCAGTATAATGGTGAGCTTTCAGCTAAAGTGAATTGTTATAAACATATCCTGAGTTGGAAATAGGCTTTCATGATTTCTATATATTTTAGCTAATGACATCAAATATGATTTTCATGATTATCTTTTTCTGGATTTATAGCATGTTTTACCTGTTTCTGTTTGTTTTTGCCTATGTGACAAAGTGTGAATAACATTTAATTCACTTCTGTACAGTAATTGGTTGATTTATTCTATGATTGTCCAGAATCTAGGGTCTTCAGAATACATACAACGGCTTTCAGATGCAGAAATAGGTGTATGGAGAGGTCCAAGAAGTGGCATGAGCCCTCACATCTAGACCCGGTCCAAACAGTGGTATGAGCCCTCACATCAAGACCCTCCCGCAGCTTAGAAAGCAGTCAGAGCTGTTGGAAGGTCCCCCCCCCACACTGGAGAAAACCTGAAAAAAATCTGCCACAGAGTGACCGAGAAATCGTCGTGAGAACGTGACGACACCTGATACTATTTTTACCCGAAACCAAAATTTGGACAGATGCATGTTCTGGTGCGGGATTAGATCACCGAATATTGCTTCCATGCAGCAGGACTTTGCTGGTGCACACTGGGGACCCAACCCGGCTGTTCACTAAACACTTACACAAGGCAAAGGGAGGCAGACTTGCGCACACGGAAGCGGACGCATCTGAACCGTGAGCAGTGGGTTCCCGGTGGCTCCGGAGGTGCACTTTTGCAACCCTCCTGACCCTGCACCACCCCTCTGGCCAAGAGAGAACCATCAGAGGTGCCCGCCGGACACCAGCGGTCTGAAGAGTTGCCGTGATCGGAAGACCGTGGAAATACCTGAACTGCTATTCCCTCCAAAGACACACATGGTCCTCACATTGACCCGTGGCGCTGCTGGCCGGGACTCGCAAGCCGTATGAGAAACATATAGTGAAACAGTCAGGCCCATGTTTGGAGCTTAACATTGAAAGGTGATGTCGGACTGCGGGCACGACGCCTAGACTCGATCCGGCAAAAAGGGTATGACCACCCCAGCAAACGGCGAGTGCCCGCTGCCGGTTATTGCCAGATACTACTAAATACCACCGGACGTAGCAGTGCCAACCCCCAAAAGAAAATGCCCCGGCTATACGGGACATGCAGCATTGTGATTCTGAATGAGGATGCCAAGGTCAAAAGGGCACCTACCCCGGGAAATCTGTGATCCCAAGTGGAGCTCTGGAGCGTAAGATAAGAGGTCACAGTCAACTCCTAATAAATCCTGCAGGGACAGAAGCATTCGCCTCACATTAGACTTTCCCAGACAGGCCCGGGAGTATTTGGCTGGCACACCCGCCAACCCCAGTGCTGAGTGCACACACGGGTCCCCGCTATCATACACTTCAGTAAGGGTGAACACCGCAGACCCCCACACGAAAACATAATTCAAGCGGTTCTTTTCCGTGCAATTCCACATACCCAAAGGGTGGAGAGCCCACTTGATCCTCGTGGACTCAATTTGGTTCCCATCTGAAGTTCCCGAAGTTCCTCTCCCTCTCCCGCTACCAAAGGATCCCAATGCCCCTGCTTGAAATGCTTTGGCCCGAGCACTCGTAGTCCTAACTACCTCCCAATGATCTGATCTTCAGTTGAACCGAACAAGGATCAGTCCGATCAGTAGTTCCATTGCTTCACGGAGAGTGTTCTCTCACAGAGGACCCAGATCATGATCAACACTTCACAACTTGACAGCTCCAGCGGCCGCGTTGCATACAACGCCCTTTGCGCCTATTGCCTCTGCTGAAAATTAACCTCAACCCTTGCACACAATACGAACCACACGCCCACACTGATGCTTACAGTGCAGATCACAGCTGAGCCTTACCGCTACACACGTGAGCCCCTGGCCAACTGAGCGGCCGATACAATGAGAGCAGCCTCCACAGGATGGGTGGAAGAAGAACCCATAATCAGTGACAAAGTGGATGCTGGTAGATGAAACAGGGAAAATTCACCCCTCTTACCTGGCGGTGCACAAACTGTTCCTGGAACCATGCTGGAGTGCACCTGAATACAGTCCCTCATGACCACGGTTAGGGATTGCGTTATTACCTACGGGCACGGAAGCAGGGAAGACCTGAAGTGGGAAGAGGAAAACAGCACCGGTAGACACAACCTGTAAGAAAAAACATCACGTTTGCAGTTATCCCCCTCCACATGAGGAACTCTTCTAGCCCCCTCAAATCACATGGAGGACTAAGCTCCACTCTCAATCCACGGTCTCTCCTCCTGGGTTGGTGTACACAGACCTGTTCGACGAAGGTGGAAGTCTTCCGGCCAGCCCTATGACAATGTGCTGAATTTGGCCCCCCACTTTAAAGAAGCAAACCTCTGCACTCCGAACAGCCTGGTACGAGCTCCCAATAGGCCTGTTGAATGGTGCACAATGCATCTACCCAATCAATGGACCCTCCACTCCAATCATAAGGACCACCTAAGCTCCACAACGGAACTGAATGTACCAAGGGGTTGGGCCCTCTCAGAAAAAACAGAGAGGCATGTACCTCCCTTGGGCCAACAAACCAACCAACTAAAAACTGGAGAAGAGGGCCCCAGGGCACGAAAAGAGAGTACCCGCACCCCACACATGGATCGCTACCTCAGGAGACCTGCCCAGATAACTATACACCAATGCAACCCGGCGAGAAGAAACACACATCCGCACAGCAGTGGTATACGGAACATAAAGCACATGGGCACACGACAGAAGCTTGCTAAATACCAATACTCCCCACCTCTCTCTGAATCGGATCCCAAATCAGAACCTAGCATGGTGACATCGGGAACAGAGCAAAACAAAAGAGTTGATGGCTGGAAGGTTTAGAATAAATCTTGACCTCTGGCATTGCTCTGGGCAACCCTCCAGACCATCGTTCTTCGCCTGCCAAGCCATTACAAAAGGGGAAAAACCATATGCAAATCAGGCTTGGTCCCACCCCCAAAGGGGTAGTCCAGCCCGAACTGCTAGGTCACATCCCTTTTGCACGAGACCACAAGCATCCCCAGACATGTTTCAGCCTTGTTGGGCGTCATCAGTGAGGAGTAGCTTGGGTCTCTAGACCCAGCAGGCAAGGGACCCACGTCTGGGCATACCCTTCCCACTCGGGGTGACAATAGCAAAACAAAAGAGTTGATGGCTGGAAGGTTTAGAATAAATCTTGACCTCTGGCATTGCTCTGGGCAACCCTCCAGACCATCGTTCTTCGCCTGCCAAGCCATTACAAAAGGGGATAAACCATATGCAAATCAGGCTTGGTCCCACCCCCAAAGGGGTAGTCCAGCCCGAACTGCTAGGTCACATCCCTTTTGCACGAGACCACAAGCATCCCCAGACATGTTTCAGCCTTGTTGGGCGTCATCAGTGAGGAGTAGCTTGGGTCTCTAGACCCAGCAGGCAAGGGACCCACGTCTGGGCATACCCTTCCCACTCGGGGTGACAATAGCAAAACAAAAGAGTTGATGGCTGGAAGGTTTAGTTGATGGCTGGACTGCCCCTTTTGGGGTGGGGACAAGCCTGATTTGCATATGGTCTTTCCCTTCTGTAATGGCTTGGCAGGTGAAGAACGGTGGTCTGGAGGGTTGCCCAGAGCATTGCCAGTGGTTAAGATTAATTCTAAACCTTCCAGCCATCACCTCTTTGTTTTTGCTATGTCACCCCGAGTGGGACGGGTATGCCCAGACGTGGGTCCCGTGCCTGCTGGGCCTAGAGACCCAAGCTACTCCTCACTGATGAGCCCCAATAAGGGCGAAACATGTTTGGGGATGCTTGTGGTCTCGTGCAGAAGGGATGTGGCCTAGCAGTTCGGGCTGGACTGCCCCTTTTGGGGTGGGGATAAGCCTGATTTGCATATGGTCTTTCCCTTCTGTAATGGCTTGGCAGGTGAAGAACGGTGGTCTGGAGGGTTGCCCAGAGCATTGCCAGTGGTTAAGATTAATTCTAAACCTTCCAGCCATCACCTCTTTGTTTTTGCTATGTCACCCCGAGTGGGACGGGTATGCCCAGACGTGGGTCCCGTGCCTGCTGGGCCTAGAGACCCAAGCTACTCCTCACTGATGAGCCCCAATAAGGGCGAAACATGTTTGGGGATGCTTGTGGTCTCGTGCAGAAGGGATGTGGCCTAGCAGTTCGGGCTGGACTGCCCCTTTTGGGGTGGGGACAAGCCTGATTTGCATATGGTCTTTCCCTTCTGTAATGGCTTGGCAGGTGAAGAACGGTGGTCTGGAGGGTTGCCCAGAGCATTGCCAGTGGTTAAGATTAATTCTAAACCTTCCAGCCATCACCTCTTTGTTTTTGCGACATCGGGAACAGAAGCTGCTGCAGTGAAGAGCGACTTAGCGGCACTTCTTTCTGAAATGAGAGCAGACATCGGAGGCAAAATTGACAGGTTCACGAACAGAATAGACAAGCTTGAAGAAAGGCTGGAGGGAGTGGAGACTAACCAAACCTCACTAGACACACTGGAATCCCAAATAGACCAGAGGCTTATGGACATTGAGACAAGAGAAGAAGAATATCCTCTGAAAATTGATGATTTGAAAAACCACAAAAGACGTAACAATCTAAGAATCTTTGGAATACCAGCGAGGGAAGGAGGAACAGAGCAAGACTTGAAAAAATCCCTCCATGCAATTCTCAAAGTACTATTCGAGGACGATACGGTAGACAAACCCAATATATACTGTATACACAGAGCTGGTGGACTTCCAGGTGGTCCAAAGACAGTACTTGTGAGATTCCACAATTACTCGGACAGAGCGAGAATACTAGATAAAGCCAAAAACACCCCCCAAATAGTTCATGACACAGAAAATGTGATGATCTTCCAGGACCTGTCCTCACTCCCCCTAGCCATGAGAAGGAAATGCATACCGCTGACCAAATGGCTTAAAGAAAAAGGAATCGGATATCGGTGGGGATGCCCCTTCTCCCTCACATTTGAACATGAAGGAAGCACCATTAGACTCCAAACAGAAAAGGACATATGGAACTGCATAGCGGACCTAGTAGGAAACCTCCCTAATGAACAGAAACCGGATGAAAGACCCTGTGATGACCGACAATGGAAATTACAAGGTCTCAGATGTAGGAAATTTCTGGGGACAAGGAAATACAGGGGAATGAACACATCACCGGGTATGGGACAGTAAGAGTGGTAAACATCTAACAGAAGGGGTTTAGGGAAGCCCCCCCTTGGAGAACGTTGAAGCTCACAGCACCACAGATAATTAACCCAGCGGATGGCAGTACTGATTCCCAGATGATTAATGGGTCAAGCATCGACATGGTGAGTCAAACCGTTTGAACCTAGCCACGACACTAACAGTTGAGTGTTTACCAGGAAGGTGGGCTCCACACGAATAATTGGCAGGAGACAGAAAGACTTCCGGAAATGAACACTTGAGAGGAGCGGAGGGGAGTCAGGGGGGCTCACAGTTATTAAAGATGTATAGAATTTGGACTATGGGTTGCACGTTCCGTACTGGTGGTCCGAGGCTGGCTGGGTGAGATGTTCCAGCTAGATCGGATGCCAAAGGGGAGGACGGGAGGGGGGAGGATGGGGAAAGGAAATTAGCAGAATCAGGTGGGTCTACAGATGGGAGCAAAGATACAGAGCAACTAAAGGTCCATAGGTGCATGAGACCTCTGCATAGCGACGAAAATGAACGGGAGTTCAATGATGGCACCACCTCCAGTTAACGCACAGGGGCTGCTCAGGATTGGCATGCTGACTGTGAAGGGCTTAAACTCACCAAACAAAAGATCCCTGGTGTGCAGAGAATTGAAGAGAGCACGCCTAGATGTGCTCTTTTTACAGGAAACAAAATATATACGGGGAGAAGAACGAAAAGTTTTACATACCAGAATGGGCTTAGAATACTGGAGCTCCGGCCCCTTGAGAAAGGCTGCCGTAGGCATATTGATAAGGAAGGGGTTAAATCTGGAGGTCTCCAAGAAATGGACCGATCAGGAAGGGAGGGTCATTTTATTGGTGGGCTGAATCCACAATATTACTCTTACCTTAGCCACACTATATTCCCCTAATACAGGTCAGACCGGCTTTTTGAAGTGCACTGTCCCGAAGACAATGCTAGAGACAGCTGGACACACCATCCTAGGAGGGGACTTCAATTTATGGGCTGATCCCACCATAGACAGACAGGGAGGCAACCCAGACGCCGCCCCTCTGTCAGATGGAGGCCTTGCGGAAGTGATAGAGGTGTTGCAAATCTATGGTTTACATGATATCTGGCGGCTCTTACATCCTTGGGAAAAAGGATTCACTTTTTATTCAGCGCCACACTTAAACTACACTAGGATTGACTACATACACTTAATGAAGGGCATTCTTGAAGTCACCGACACAGCTGACATAATCCCAATCTCGTGGTCCGACCATGACTTGGTAACGGTCAGCATTAGTTTTGACACCCTACCTTCCAAAAATACAAAATGGCGATGTAATGAATCACTTTGGAAAGACCCAACTTTCCGTACTGAAATGACCCACGAAATTGAAGAATATTTCAACATAAATGACACGGGTGACATCTCAAAAAGAACGGTATGGGAGGCGGGAAAGGTGACATGGAGGGGTGTCTTAATTAGGGAGGGGGCAGCCAAAAAGAGGGAAAGGGCCATAATAGAGAAAAAGTTGAGGAATTAAATCACACAGCTAGATTCAATTGCGTGGAATAATGACACGGATAGTGCTGCTAAAGTCGCAGAGGCAATGCAGAAAAGGGAAGAATGAAAACGCTTAGGGGAAGGCCTAGCGGACCGCAAACTCCAATTCCTCAAACAGAAACATTATGAAAAGGGAGGTAAGGCCGACGCCTTACTGGCCGCCAAACTACACGGACAACCGGCAGAAAGTTGGGTCTCTGAGGCATTTGCAAAATTCTATGAACGCCTCTACACATCAGAAATAGGACAAGCTCAGGAGAATATCGACCAATACCTAGAGGGAATAGACATGTCGAGACTCCCCCAAGACACAGCAGAAGGGATAGACTCAGCAATCACAGCGTTGGAAGTTGAAAGAGCAATTAAACGACTTACACAGGGGAAAGCACCCGGGTTTTATAAAACCTTCATAATCCCCCTCCTTCCCTTCATGGTAGAGCTATTCAATGACATCATGCAAACAGGACTTGCCCCTGAATCCTTCTCCCAGGCTTTGATCTCCGTAATTCCAAAAGAAGGAAAGGACTCCAAATATTGTGGCTCCTACCGTCCTATCTCCCTTCTTAATATAGATGCGAAAATATACACCAGAGTTCTTGCTGCCAGGTTGGAAACTCATATGCCCTCCATAATCCACTCAGATCAAGTAGGATTCACACTAGGACGACAGGGAGCGGACACGATGAGGAAAACATTACACCTCATTCATGAGTCACAGAAAGTGGCAGATAACCCAGTGCTCTTGTCCTTAGATGCTGAGAAAGCATTTGACAGAGTGGAATGGAGCTTCTTGGAAGCAGGCCTGACCAAGATTGGAATAGGTCCAACCCTACGTAGAGGAATCAAGACAGTATACACAGCTCTAAAGGCCTTGGTAATGGTAAATTCCGAATACGCAAGATGGTTTGACTTAAGTAGAGGAACGAGACGGGGCTGCCCACTATCTGCTATCCTATCAGTAGAACCTCTCACACAAGTCCTCAGGGTGGATCCCAGAGTACAGGGCCTCTGGACAGCTGGTAGAGAATACACAATAGCCCTCTAGGCAGATGATATACTACTCCATGTTCAAAATCCCTTCACGACAATACCAAGGGCCATACTACTGATCAAAGAATATGGTGCCCTCTCAGGCTTCAAAATTAACAAGTCAAAATCAGTAGTATTTCCACTGAAGGAACTCACCCCTGCGGACACTTCCACCCTCTCTGCACTTGGATTGGTAATGGAAAGCAACGTCCTCCGATACTTAGGTATAAACCTTACACAAAAATTAGAGCATTTGTATGAGGCAGACTTTTGGCAGGCTTCCATATAGACCTAGCGAAATAGCAAAAACTCACGATCTCTTGGATGGGGAGACTGAATGAGATAAAGATGGTCTGTCTCCCGAGGTTCTTATACCCATTCCAAATGCTCCCTATCCCAGCCACATTCTTTAAGGAAGTAAAAAGAGCGATTGTTAGATTCCTATGGCTAGGGAAAAAAACAAGAATATCTTATGACACCCTCACCCTGCCCAAAGAAAAAGGAAGCGTAGGTCTCCCCGACCTCCGACTGTACTACAACGCAGTGCAATTGAGAATACTAATCCCCCACTTGAGGGAAAAGAAGGAACTACAATGGGTACAGTTACATAACCATAACTTAACCCTGGTGACACTAGCGGAATGGCTATGGGTTCCCAGCTGCAAACTCAGACGCAGACTACAGACCCACCCGATACTAGGTACAATATGGGATATTTGGAGAGAGGGCGTAGGCATGAGAGGAGTCATTATGTGGCCCTCCCCACTGAGCCACATATGGTCCCCAGGTATAATATCCTAGATTCCAATCATGGTACGATGCAGGCTTGGAAAGGGTTGGGCAACTATGGAGAAATGGGACATACATCACGATACTGAACTCGAGGAAGCTCTGGGGATCCACCCACTACCAGTCTTCCTCTTCCTACAACTAAAAGGTACCCTCATGAGGAAAGAATGGGCCAACAAAAATTTTAGAAGAGCTCACCCCCTTTGAAAAGCTTTTAGATACGATGTCTGAGACAAAGGTCATGATAGCATACATGTATAAAACACTACTAGAGGTGGGCAGGGGATCGCCTGATAATCTCAAACACAAATGGGAAAGGGACCCGGGCATAGAGCTAGACCCAAGCGATTGGAATATCATTTGTGGGGGAGTGGCCCAGGTATCAATAGCAGCACAATATAAGCTCCACGCCATTAAGCTCCTCCATAGGTGGCAATACGACTCCCATAGAGTGTCTAAAATGTACCAGGCTGGAAGCCTATATGTTGTCATCAATGTGGGGAGCGAACGGACTATTGGCACATGTGGTGAGCATGCTCCAGAGCCTAGACATACTGGTATGAAGTCCTTAGTTGGAACAATAGGGTTGATGGGATCTCCAGAGAAACTACCCCACTGCTGGTTCTATTTGGCCTTGAGCAGTCTGAGGGGGAGATGAATAAACTAAGAGGCATAGCGGCCATGCTCCTGTTAGCCGCAAGAGCATGTTTGGCCACCAAATGGAAAGCGGCCACACTCCCTAGCCAGAGGGAGTGGATTACAGTGACGACCAACATATACACAATGGAACGAATTACCGCCGCTCTCCATGGAAAAGCGCCTCAGAATGAAATGATGTGGTGTGATTTTGTAAGAGAATATTTGACTGCACCCTCCCCGGTGCTTGAGTCACAGTAACACGGGTAGACCCTTCTAAGCACCCCTATAATTCTCTTCGATCTGAGATGTGCCCCAGGGTGGCCCTTATCCACAAAACTACTGACCTCATTGTTCTCAAACTGTATGGACTTTAGAAAGAATGCAGACTCACTGCTTTCATTACTACTCAAAGGCACCGGTGTAATGCGAAATGTACAACTCCCTATTGAGGTTCTGCTCCGGGATGGGGTGGGGGAATGGGGTGGGTGGGGAGGGGGGAAAACGAATCATTTGGAGGGTCATGTTAAATGGTTGAAGTTCACCATAACAGGAAAACAAGATAAGAATGCAAACTGTATACATAAATGCAAATGCCATGTGTGCAAATGTAACCCAACTTCTTTGTTTTGTTGAAAACTTAATAAAACTTACATTTGAAAAAATGAAATAGGTGTATGTCAGTAATTCAATGATCCACCTTTTTCAGTGCCTCCCACAGACTGATTGTTACATCCCTTGCTTAATGCAGCTGGTACAGCTCCAGTTCATCACCCATCACCTCACGAGAATTCAGTGGATGACTTGTGTAGTGCTCATACAAGCTGCAAGCTTCAGTTGCAGAAATGTGATGAAATTGCGTTGGCCTACTTGGTTTCATAACAGTAACATCAGTTAGTGGAAACTCTTCTGCACTCTGAACATAACATAGTGTACATTCCATTTGGTCAAATGTTCCAATGCTGGCTTTACTTGTTTAATGTCCATACATTCCTTGCAAATTGTCCTATCACCTGTAGGACAACCATTCACTAAGACTAACAACGATTCATGAAGTTACGTTAAAATTCGGAACATTTTCTTTCAATGAAACCTTTTACTCCCTCCACAGGCTCTTTACGAGGAAGGTTGGAAGAGTATGTTACAAGCCTCACAATAACCTGAAATCAATGAACACTTTTCAAAGCAATTACTTCTATCCCAGATTTTGAAGGTGTTTGAAGAGAAATATTTTCCATATTCTCCAAAATGCTCCATATTCTGCAAAGGATGCTTTGCTCCGAGGCAAAGCATCCTTTCTTAAAAACTAAAATAACACTTGCACATTGTGTGAGCTTCACTTAGATCAAACTGATCCTCACAAGCAAATACTGAAAGGCGACGATTCCTTCCCAAACATTTGTAGAATGGCTTCTTTTGAAAGAATAATCACTTCAGGACCTGCACCAAAATCTCATGTGAGTGTGCATTGTGAGACCTGAACTGAATATGTCCATTATACAAAATCCAGACCAAAATTGTGTTTATACAACATTCCAGGTCAACACTTTATTCAGAAGAAGAAGTTGGCATATTTTAGTATGATGAACAGCCAACAGCCAACATGTGTATATGACAGACTTTGCAAGAACAATTTCCTTTACCCATACAAGCCAAAGAATAGCCCAGTATGATATGATAGGTTATTTATAATGTGCTTAATACCCGGAGGTTTCTAAGCACGGCCCCGGGGATCGAACATGTGTTGCTCTGTGTCCTCTTGTTTCCAAGGCAAGCACATTGCCTCTGAGCTATCCTCCCAAAGCACTACATCCCTGCATTTCCCTCTGATATACTTTATGCAGCATTCTTCTCTGCTGAATATTGTTACCAATCTTGGGAAAGGAAGAAGCAGAGCCTTCCAAAGTGTACATGACTACTTAAATACATTCACAAATGAAGCACACATCCATTGTAAGATAAGATGATCCCCTTCCACTATGTTCTATTCACTTGTTGTACAGTGTCCTATTGCTTTATAGCTAGTTTTCCAGCTTATAAATCACCTACTGATAGACATGCATACATACATAAATACGGTCAGGTTCTATAACTGTAAAAGCCAAATATGAGTCAACATTTTAATTTGTTTCACAGAGTTTTCTTCTTTTTTCCTATTCATTCACAATGCCATTTTTCACATCAAAGCCCCCAGCTGATTCTGTCATTTAAAATGTTACTTGAGCCTTTTGATGGTAACATTCCACATCAAAGCATCTTTCAGTATTGGAGGTATGCAGCCACTCACCACTGGAGAGTGTCCACACTTTTTTGGGTGCACAATTCTGCAAGAGCTCAACTGTTAACTTCTTCAACTGCTTCAATCAAAATGTTTATATTTCTAAGTATTTGAAAAACGTTCTGAATTAAACGTTATAGGTTCATTTTGTATCTGCACCATTCAATGGAAATCATTTTGTACACTTCTTTGATTTTATTTGCTGCACCAACTCTTATTCTTATAAGTTTTTGTTTCTACAGAGACCTTTTTATGTGCTTTGTATTTATTTATATTTCTTGTCTGCATTAACATGACTAATATTTCAGCGTACACATGAATTTTATAACATATTATTTAATTATCAATTGAACATAGTCAATATTCTAAACACCAATGGCACCAATTCCTTTTCCATCAAAACATATCGTATTATGTGCAGAACAATTTTTTAATGAAAACTCTTTTCTGCAGGTACTAGCATTGTCTCTAATGCTGCCTCTTTTGATACTTTGTAGGCATCTTTTCTAACTGCTGTAAAAAATAAGCAATGTTTACTTTTTATGATAATGTAATTCTATTATCAAAATTAAGCAACTAACTGTGAAATCAGCACACAATGTAACGTATTCTCGCATTAAATGGTAGATGCAGTGCTAAGAGCCGTCTACCACAGAGAAGACAATTCAATCGTATCCCCTAAACAAAAACGTTATATGCAGTTGCTCATGACTACATGCTATAATGCTACTTCCGTCTGTTGCAGAAATAAACAAAAGATAGATCAAGTATACTTATCTTTAATTACATGAAAAAGTCTTATGACAAAACTATGAGTTAGTATGCACGTGCATGTACTCTACATTCTAGAATGATACTAACAGTACAATGACTGTGGCAGTTTCCAGTTTTATATTGCAAACATTACACATGCACGCACTACTACTGCCCTCCTATATTTGTGCATTCCACTTGTCAAACAACTATTTCCATATTATTTAAGCTATAACACCCGAGACAGGTTTTAATCTGGGAAGCTGATAGCAATTATTTAGTTTGAATGAACAGGATGTGCTATCCCGGGAACCTGTTTATTCAAACAAATACTCACCTAAACTGGCCACGTTTGAAATGGAAGATGGGGCTACATACAAAGTAAGGGAGTGGGTAGGGAAGGGTGCAGAACCTGGAGCTCAAAGCACCGCTCTCGCAGATAAATTGGGAAGGGGCAAGTTGGTGGTCAAAGGGTTTTGGTTGGTTTTACGGGTGGGAGGATGGGGGGCAACAGGAAGTGACTACCTGTTGCCCTCCCAATATTAAAACAACTGGTGCCATCTGGGGAAGGGCCTTGGGTGGTTGGAACAGCGGGCATAGATTGTATATTCTCACCCACTGCTCTAGCCACTTGATTGGCTAATGGCCCTTCCCCGGGTGCAAATAGTCTTTATACCAAGTATAGGTTTTTATTTTATTTAATGTTTCACACCAATACCTTTCATATGATCTTTTTGTCCCTCTTAAAGGATGAAACCATTTCCAGCTGTCCAAGTTTATAGTCTTAACAACCTAGTTAGCATCAGTACTGTAGTCACTTCAAACAGGGTCTTGAAATCTTGAATTAGTGACTTGGGTGGGGGATTCAACATTTTCTGGTATAGTTATAGACTTTTCCCTTTCACCATTGTTTCCAAAGAGATTAGCCCCAGTCCATGGTGCAATATGCAATATGCATTTAGGTAATCCAGGAGAAAGAGATTGACCGCCCTTCCATAATGAGCCTTCAATCTGTTAAGAATGTTTCCCAAGTTGTATAATCTAATTTCCAAGCCATAGATAGTGGCAGGTACACTCTCTACTGTATTAAACCTAATGGCTGCAATCAACAACAATCACAAATATCTGGAATATATTTTTTGAATTGTGCAATGTAAGATTTCTTTGGGTGCTAGGTACCAAGACCACTATCATTTCCAATTTGCAAGAATTAACAATAAGGTTATTAATCCTGGCATACTCAGGCGAGGTTGCCAGTTTTTGCTGAATACCTATTGCTGACAAATTAAAGAATAAAGGCTTGTCAGCAAAAGCCAGCCAATTAACAGACCAATCCAGATGTAACAGAAAGTATTTTATTTTACCCCACAAATTCTTAATATCTGAAACGTCCACGTTAAAGAGTGTGGATGCCAAAACACAACCTTGGCATCAACATGTAAACTCATGAATGATCTAGTGACAATCTCATTCAAGATGTGCCATGCTTAACCTTTTTGCATTTACACAAATGTAACTTTTATTTTCATTAAAGTTTACTGTTTTCCTATATGATTGTAAACATGCCCTAGTTTACCTTTGTTTTAGGAAAATTAAGCTAAAAGCTCTTGGAGTCTTGCAAATACATCTGCACTCTTTGGGAAACTGTTTATGTTAACAAACTGCTCATTGTGTGTCAGATATTCCCTGCACAGTGCACAGCAGATTGCAAATGAATACTTTAAAAGGAGCATATACACAACTTGAAACTTGTAGACATAGACAAGAGACAACTTCCCAATCAGAAATAAATGCCCATCATCATTACTAACATGCTATCCTGCACACCACTTTGAGTACATAAACTAGTAATACATATACATCAATCACAATCAACGTAAGAAATAATTCCTTTCCAGACAAAACTGAAACATAACACTACCTCACACAGATCCCCTCATGTACTTCAAGACTGGTTGTCAGAGAAGACATGGATTCTCAAGGTGAAATTGCATGTGTCACATGACATTCTTAGATCTATTGGTTAATTATGTATTCAGGTATAAGGAAATGGACATTATTCCTAATCTTCCCAATTTTAGAATGTATTGGTTTGGTGAGTGAACATTAAATTATTCGATTTTTCCATAATTATCTTCCTTGGCTAAAAGGGAAGGACTCTGACATACTGTCATTCATTGCTGCATCAATGACTTCGACACAATTCATTGAGTTTTACTTTCTCTTCTTCTGAAACTTGACTTGCCAAAAGTCATGGAGCTAGTTTCCCACACTTTTATGTTTTATAATCTTATACAGGGTCAAACGTGGCAGGACAACCGCATTTAAATATAAAATTGAGAAAACCCGGAGAATTATTCATCAAGTTGGAACCCAGTATGAGAGTGACCGAGGGAAGCACTGAATACAACATCCGGTTTTACTTGTCAACGCTGTCTCCACAAGAATGTTATACATGGAAAAAGGACACTGCCCCTTTAAGGGCAGCCAAGGAGAAAGAGCGGGAGGGGAGACGGAAAGGGAGGGGCGAGAGAGAGGAAAAGTTAGTTAGAGTTGAGAGGTGAATAAAGTTGGTTGTTAGTGAATTCGGCTCCGTGTCATTTGTAGGCCCGAGAACGAACGTATGAACGAGGTTCAACACTGGCGACGAAGCCGATACGACCCGTCGCGTGCCGGCAGCAGTTTGGAGGGCCTGTGAGCCCAGCAGTGCGAGGAGGGCCTGTGAGCCCAGCAGCGTTCAGGGAGGGCCCGTGTGCCCAGCAGTTAAGGAGGGCTCGTGAGCCCAGCAGACCAGGTGGGCCCGTGTGCCCTGCAGCATCAGGACCAGAGAGCCCGGCAGTGGTGGCCAGCAGCAGACCAACCGACCAGAGAGGACCGTGCGCCCAAGACTGGAGAGCCCGGTGGCAAGGAACCCGACAGCGGAGGACTGCCAGCTAACCAGCCGACCAAGCAATTGAAGGGCCCGTGCGCCCGAGACTGAAGCGCCCAGCCGACCGGAAGATCGAGAGGCCCGTGCGCCCCAACTGCAGAGCCCAGCAGCGAAGAGCCCAGCAGCGGAGGCCCACCGGCAGCTGGCCCAGCCGACCAGGTGATCGAGGGGCCCGTGCGCCCGAGACTGAAGTGCCCAGCCGACTGGAAGATCGAGAGGCCCGTGCGCCCCAACTGCAGAACCCAGCAGCGAAGAGCCCAGCAGCGGAAGCCCGCCGACAGCGGCTAGCCGACCAGGACCGCAGAGCCCAGCAGAAGACGTCCCGCGCACCTCGACAAGAAGAGGACCGCGAACGCCAACAACGAGCGGAGCCCGCGGACCAGAAGAGGCCCACACGTCACGGAAGAGGAGACCCGCAGGCTCGCGGCATCCACCCTCAAGTAAGGAGTCGGAAAAGGGTAGCGGAAAGGGAACCCCGAGTCTCCCACCCACGTGACACATCAGGGAACTAGTGAAATCACCCGAAGGTGACACCTGCAAAAAGGAACCCCGAGTCTCCCACCCACGTGACACATCTGTAGAGACACCCGAAGGTGACACCTGAAAGGGAAACCCCGTGTCTCCCACCTATGTGACATTGGTAAAAACACCAAAAATTCTGCAAAGGTAACATTTGCAAAGGGGAACCCCGAGTCTCCCACCTATGTGACATTGGTAAAATCACCAAAAATCCTGCAAGAACCCGAAGGTGACATTGCCAGGACGCCACTCTGCACACAAACAGCAGAGGGTGAACAACGTGCCCCAGTGAGCGAATATACACAGCAGCAGTTCAAGAGAACCACGGTGCAAAAGCCGATCAGAGCACCCAGAGCATCCGCGACGCAGCACCCCACGCTACACACCAAGATACCGCCATGTCATCTGCAGACGCGGCAGACCCTAATGCACCACCACCACCACCGGGAGCCCCCTCCTCTCATGCAAGCCTAATGAGGAGACCTGCCCCGTTCACGCTAAACCCACACCATGACCAGGGACAGAGATGGGAAGAATGGATGGAGGAATTTGACGACTTCGTGGGTGCCATTGGCACACAAGAACCTCCCAACATACTGAGCATATTTGCAAATGTCGCAGGGAGAGAAATCAAAAATATTATACGCACGATCCCTCCACAAGACCGCACCACATATGCAAGACTCCTGCAAGCCATCAACGAAAAACTAGTCATCTCACCGAACCGGGACTATGAAAGGTACACTTTCAACCAATGCGGCCAGCTACCTCACGAATCGATAGGGGAGTTCGTAATACGTCTTCAGAGGAAAATATCAAAATGTGACTTTGCTAACTTTAATGACGAAGAAGCCATTAGATTACGCATCATAGAAGGGTGTGTATCCTCGATGTTCCGGAAGCACCTCCTCAAGAAACCCCTATCCCTAAAAGAGGTACTAGACCTAGCCAGGGTATACGAAAGAGTGGACATTCAAGCAGCAGCCATTGAGAACCCCAAAAAGGGAGAAACCATAGCCGCAATTCATCCCTACGCCCGCCAGCCAAACACCCAACCAAGGACCAACCAGAGGTACCCGACACAACGAGCACAGGGTGACCGCCAATGCTATCGCTGCGGATTCGAATATCCACACAGAGGACCGTGCCCCGCCATTGGGCAACGATGCATGAGGTGCGGAATGGAGAACCACTTCCAAGTGATGTGCAAAGAACTACTACCGGAAGGAGGATCAGCACGCCCACGATCTACCCCTCGCACGATGGACGCACATAAAGAACAGCATCACCATGTGGACAGGAACGCACCTCTCGCGCCATCATATCAACGCCCAAACACAGTGAGAGCCTTGGAAGGACTTCAGATTGAACCAGACAGGAAAGACCACGAATTATACGATGCCTATCAGGATGACTTCATGCGGGAACTGGAACGCGAAGACACCCGCAGAGCGGAAGCACCAGACAACCGGGAACGTGACAGGGAGCCATACCCTTACCCCCCACCACACCATCCACCAAGTGGAAACGAACAGCCTCAATACCTGCAGGACGGCTACGACCGAGAGTATGTATGCCTTCTCAGCGTGGAGGAGGAGGACACCGCGGCTCCCAGAGTAACAATTCAGATGGGAAGAACCCAAAACAGATTTATTGTTGATACAGGAGCGACGGTCAACGTCATGAATGAAGACATCTATCGTGAAATAGCCTCAACATACCCCATCCAGGAGTCTAGGACACACATCTTCCAATGGGGAGCGACCCAACCCATGACATCAAAAGGGAAATTTCAATGCGACCTACGACACAGAGGCATCACAGTAACCGCCACGATACATGTGATAAGAAGCCCAGCTATTGGCCGCTGCCTTCTCAGTTACAGGACAGCTAACGCACTTGCCCTGATTGACCTACACTATGACCAGTCAGAGGTCATTGAAGGACTACCACTACCATGTGAATCCGTCAGGGCAATCATAGACAGACCATTGGCAAAAAGAGAACTCAAGAACAACTTCCCCAAACTATTCGAAGGGGTAGGGATGCTAAAAGGGCCATGCATCAAACTACACATAGACAAAAACGTCAGGCCAGTTCCACAACACCCACGGAAAGTAGGTTTCCACCTCCAGGAACAAGTGTCGAAGGAAATACAACTTCTCCTCCAGAACGACATCATAGAGAAAGCGGAAGGGCCAACACCCTGGGTGTCGCCGATAGTAATTGTCCCCAAGGACAATGGTCGCCTTCGCATATGCGTAGACATGCGCATCCCGAATACTGCCATCCAGAGAGAAAGGCACCCAGGACCAGGATTGGAGGACATGCTAATCAGGTTAAACCAGGCGAGGTTTTTCTCAAAACTTGACCTCAACCAGGGCTACCATCAACTCGTCCTGGATCCAGAATCACGGCCCATAACCACATTTGCAACGCATGACGGCCTGTTCCGATACAAAAGGTTAAACTTCGGCATCTCATCCGCCGCAGAAATATTCCAAGAGACCATTAGGCGTCTCATAGCATCAGAGACAAATGCATTAAATTACAGTGATGACATCCTCATATTTGGGAAAGATCAAGACCAGCATGATAAGGCTCTCAGGAACATCTGCTCCATTCTACAAGATGCAGGGCTAACACTAAATGAGTGCAAGTGCGTCATTAACAGAACAAGTCTCAAGTTCTTCGGACACACATTCTCCAACAACGGCATATCGGCAGACCCAGACAAAATAAAGGCCATCACTGATCTTCGAGCACCGACGAACACAGCAGAGTTACGCTCGCTATTGGGAATGGCGGGATATTGTGCGCGATACCTTCCAAACTACGCCACAACGACTGACCCGCTCCGCAACCTCCTGAAGAAGAACCAACCATTCACATGGGACGCACCCTGCCAGGAGGCATTCACAGCGATAAAAGAGGGACTCACCAACAACAAACAACTGGCATATTTCGATCCCAACTGGCACACAATCATCACAGTTGATGCGAGCCCGGTGGGGCTGGGAGCCATCCTAGCACAAACTGACTCCGCAGACAACAGCCACCACGCAATAGTCGCCTACGCCAGCCGAGCCCTGTCACACACGGAAAAGGCCTACTCTCAAGCAGAGAGAGAAAGCCTGGCCGCGGTATGGGCGTGCGAAAAATACCACCACTTCATCATTGGCCGGAAATTTACCCTAGTGACAGACCACCAAGCCCTCCTATCCATCTTTGGGAACCCCAGGACGAAGATGCCACCCCGCATAGAGCGATGGGGGATAAGACTACAGGAATACGATTACACCATCATCCATAAACCAGGAGGAGACGCAAACCCAGCGGACTACTTGTCCAGACATCCTCTGCCCGACAAAGATGACACTTTGGCACATGAAGCCACTGAATATGTCTTGTACCTATCGTCAAATGCCATGCCGCCCACCATCTCGACCACGACGTTCGAAGAAAGGAGCAAAGCCGACCCAACGATCAGGGCCGCTATCACCCTCACCCGCTCCAACAAATGGAGGGAACGCCACTCAAATAGAACTGAAGAAGGAGACGTGGACCAGAAAGAATTAGACCGGCTAGCCAAAGTAAAAGATGAACTTATAGCAACAGACCAAGGGCTACTACTACGAGGAAAGAGGCTAGTAGCACCAAGAGACCTAAGGAAGACACTAGCAATGCTGGCGCACGAAGGGCACAGGGGAATGGACAACACCAAAAGGTTCCTCAGGAACTATGTCTGGTTCCCATACATGGACATGATAGTGGAGGACATGCTCAGACACTGCAGACCCTGCCAACTGGCAGCCCAAGGACAAAACCCAAACCCCCTCCAACTCACCACGCTGCCAACGAGACCCTGGCAAAAGGTCGCAATGGACTTTTATGGACCCGTAGAAGAGGGAGGGTACCTATTAGTAATAATAGACGAGTACTCGAGATTCCCATTTGTGAAACAAACACCCTCGACATCCTTCGCTGACAATGCGCCCATAGTGGACGAACTCTTCAGCGAATGGGGCATCCCCAACATCGTGAAGACCGACAACGGGTCCCCTTTCCAGGGACGGGAATTCGCAAACTTCGCAAAACACCTAGGCTTCTCCCATCAAAAGATCACACCACTCTGGCCCCAAGCCAATGGGATGGTTGAACGGTTTATGGCCACGATCAAATTGACCCGACAAAAGGCAGTAGCGGAACAGACACCCCATCCGAAAGCCATCTGTAGCATGCTCCGAAGCTATCGGAACACTCAACATGACGCAACTGCAAAGCCACCCGCTGAACTCATGGTGAGATACCAACCCAGGACACGTATCCCACGATGGGAGGACTATACACCGGAAGAAGACCTAGCCATCAGGGAACGTGACGCTGAGAAACGAAGGAAAGCCAAGCACTGGGCTGACACAAGAAGGAGAGCAAAGGAACAACAGCTGGAAGTTGGACAAACAGTACTGGTCCGACAAACACAGCGCAAGAAAACGGACACTCGATACCATCCAGAGCCAAGAATCATCACAGCTATCAAAGGGCCCATGGTCACGGCAACCGGAGAACTAGGGGACATTACCCGTAACTCCTCATTCTTCAAGAAGCTGTATCTGGAAGAACCTGAACCATCAGAGATATCCGACGAGAGCCTCAATGAGGAAGAGGAAACGGAACCCCCAATAGAGTCAAGCGGCGAGAGCAGAGAATCACCAGGGAGACCCCCAAGGACGATAAAGAAACCAATGCGGCTCATCGAACAGATGTAGCCGGACTGCTATGATAAGCACGGGGGAGGTGTTATACATGGAAAAAGGACACTGCCCCTTTAAGGGCAGCCAAGGAGAAAGAGCGGGAGGGGAGACGGAAAGGGAGGGGCGAGAGAGAGGAAAAGTTAGTTAGAGTTGAGAGGTGAATAAAGTTGGTTGTTAGTGAATTCGGCTCCGTGTCATTTGTAGGCCCGAGAACGAACGTATGAACGAGGTTCAACAAAGAATACAATGCACATTGCAGATTCTGACAATGCACTTTTTCGTAACATTATTCAGTTATCTGTTTTACTCTGGTAGAAAAGCAAGATCACAACATTTTAAAAACAGTGCTTCTAAACATTATTCACTCTCAACAGTTCACCTGCATTGTCAGATAGTCAACAATTGAACAAATGCCCAAATGGACATCAAATGTTTCAGGCACAACTAGATCTGCAAACCAGTGACTACATTTGCCAGCTTTTAGTGACAAATACATTATTCAATGAACAGGTAAAGATAGTATATCCTATGACATTTGCATAATGTGATTGGCACTCTATTGTTAGAAGACTGGTTCTACTGATTCTATAGTTATGCACGTCGAGTGCACAGTCGAGTGCTGTGACGGTAAAACACACTGCGATTTTCCTCTCCTGCTACCACAGATCTTACCTCGAGCAATCTACAGTGTCAGCTGGATTGGGGCTCCTTTTCATTTACGCACATTGGTATGCTCATATTGGACCTTTGAGAGAGCATCTGTGATTTAACAAGCTGCTGCGCCTTTCAAATAACTGTATTATTTTGCTTATAGTTTGGCAAGGCCACACCCCCTTTTGCTTCCCGTGATTACAAGAGCCGTTGACCGTGTGCACCCACGCGTGTGCACACGTGGAGCGCACAGTCAAGTGCAGTTACGGTGTTGCAATGGTGCCGAGTGCTCGACTGTGTCATTCCACATATCTGACACAACTGCGATTTTATCTATGTTTGATTCACCACTCCCTGCCGGTATGCCGGCTTATACTCTAATTACTGACATGCCGTTGTGGCTAGTAACGAGCCGTATGGATCAGTCGATTACCAATTTGGGTGATATAGAGCATGCATCATGATTCGCACGCTCCACTATGGGTCCAACAAAGAAGAAATGCTTGCCCAGTAAAGGCAGTAACAAAATCAGAAAATGTTGCAATAGATCCAAACCCGTAACATTTGCACACATGGCTTTACATAAAGCCACGTGTGCAACAACGTGTGATCCAGGCAACAATAAAATTAGTTGCAGTTTGGTAGCAATGCAGGGTCAGCCTTCAAATGCGGAAGTCTTAGAATGTCTAACCCCAACAAATAATGAAACCGACCAGGAGGTTTTTGTCACCCCGAAAGGCAACATGAAAAATGGTTTAATGGATCAGAACATTATCATGATCCATGAAGCCAACAATGCCCAACGCCCATTGCTATCCTCCCAGGTAATCAAAATCGGAGGTAAAATGAGTAGTCTTAGCAAATCCATTGTTTTGCCTAACATTTCTTCAGTGACAAAGTCAGCTCAACTGTCACAAGAAGAGCATTCTGAGGAGGTGATGGAACCTCAATGTTTTGGAATACGAAGAAATTGCAGTGCCTCTGAGACCAGCTCTAACTTATCTAACTCACGCATTCTCATCCCAGAGACTGCTAATATAGAGAACTTTGATCAAATTCCTCGGCTGCATCATTTGCGAGACCTACCCCACGTCCATCTATTGTATTTATGCAGCCACCAATCTTGATGATAGAATCTACATTATCTGCAATTAACATATCCTTACTTTCAATTTTAAAAATTAATGAAGTACAAGACAAAAAGATTGATACCTATACGAACATTTTGAAATTATTGTTGGCAAAGGTGCATTGGCTAGCAGCGGAAAGTCTCCATGGCCATTGTGAGGCCAGAGGCGACCGCCACTGCCAAACAGATGCCATTCCGGAAATGGACAGCATGCACAGGAGAGAGGGATATCCATGCACAATGGGAAATCAGAGCATGGTTGAATCAGTAATAACATCCCATTGAAAGATGTGATTACTGCTGGGGCTATAGACCCAGAAATCGAGGTGATCACGGAAAGTGAGCAGGTTGGGGAAAATCGTGAATCTCCATCACCTAAGATTGTTGAAGTCCAGAGACAAATGATCTATTCCAACCCATACCCCGCAAGAGTAAAGCTAAGAAAAAAAGATCAATGATGACTGCCTCGTCAGTAGCAAAAAAAAAAAAAAATGAAAACTCACTCAGTGCCAAAAAAATGAGTGCTAAGAAATCTGTTGATAAAATAAAAATTTCAAAACCCAGAACCTCAAAAAAACAGCTATGAATAAAAGACACTACTCAATCCAAGGAGATAGAGGGTTGTACGGTTCCAGTAGAATGATTCAGATCATGCCACGGTCAAAATCTCTGCTGTAGTAGGGGCAGCGGAGATAGAAGACTGTGACGAGTTAATTAATCTATCTACCTACTCAATATCTTCATTACCATTCACAGATGCTATTTTGGAAAGTTTGCATTATCCACAATTGATTCTTGTCTGAACAAACAGTAGCATGTTCAAACACATTCAACAACTCACCCAACTTTAAAACTTTGGCACAAAAGAGAACACAAACATCGAGAATGACAAGATTATCAAACAAAAGTCCCAAGAAATGTCTATAAATGCAAGATCAAGATATTTGCCTGGTGATTTACAAGATCAAAACCAAATAGGGCACAATGATCGTCTCATACTCACAATGGTGGGAAGAACAACGCATGACCCCTTCCTTAATAGGACAACATTGATCGCAGCGTTCCACTCCATTCTGAAATTGACAAACATTTGTTCTGAAGACATCAAATCCGTAAGCTTTATACCAAATGATAACATCAATAGAGTGGAACTCCAAATCCCTTCTCTTATAATAAAAGAGCTCCTATGGCAATGACAGATAAACTAAACCAGTGTGGTTTTTAGGTACATATACACAGGGCCATCTTAAGCACTTTTCGGGCCCTGGGCACTGACATCTTTAGGGCCCCCATCCACCAACCCAAAGAAATTAAGTGATCAAGAATATCTGAACCCCACCCCACCCCACCCCCTGCCGCAATCACTACCCATACATTGATATGCAGCCACACAGCATTAAACATAAGGATGTTTACTCCCTTTGAGTGCCCTTACCCTCTTTGTTCTTGCTCGAATCAGAATGATAAACAAGTACCATTTGAAAGCCAACATTATCAGTCTACAAAGAGGCTACGTCTGTTCTAGCATAGATTCGGGAGACTTTTTATCAATAGAATCCAGGAAAGTATGCCACCTGTAGTATTAATGCAGGACAGTAGGTACATGTAACCCAGAATAGACAGAGAACATTTGCTGCCTCACAGAACACAAACGTGCTCAAGAATGGATAGAGGAGACCAATTGGTAGGAAGGAGAAAGCTACACATACCATAGCATGGATAGTGGATGCAGATTAGAAGCTACCAGGAAGGTGTCTGTATCCAGACAGACTGAGACTGTAAGTGGAACCTGGTTTTCAAATAGTGTTGCCATCAGAGATCAAAAGAATAAAGTAACTGTGATGTGCAATATATCAATGCTCACTACTATAGTGGAAGCAACACTATAGCCAGTGAAATGACGAGTGAGGCTGTTTTGAAGATCATACCATGAGAAGGAAATCTCTCTGAAGGGCTGACAATTTTGAAAGTTTTAGGGACTGGAAATTTCGAGAGGCTAGGCAATACAAAATTAAATTAGATGCACAGCACTGGTTAAGGGGTGAATCTGGGATGTGTGCCAACACTTTCAATACCAGTCCTTACCATGAACTAAAGCTCATTTTAGAAAACTGAGTCGGAAAGTACACCAATCACATTACAAAACATGACAGTTTTTAAAAACAAAATATTACAGAGGGGTGTAACACACAATGATTCTAGCTTCATTCTCTCCATCATCAAGAGAAGTATATAAGTATCAGCATACCAATCAGAGTGATTTAACAGATTTAATCTGGGTTGGTCTTTTGTATTTTAAAGCTTAACATAGTTCCAAAACGCTGGCTTGTGAAATTGTCATTTGTAAATGTGCAGAAACACCTTTGACTTTTACAAAAATGCAAAGCGTTTTTTGTGGCAAACAAGCAGACTTTAAAATATGCTTGCCCGATTCCTGCAACATCTGGTCAGAAGAAAGATCAAGTAATGGGCTAAACGATGCCACCAGCATGCAAGGAGGCAAACCTCACAGAAGACAGTACAGTAATGTACGAGATATTAGATGATTTGACAAGGATCACTGGATTGTCTGCTGGCAAAGCCAGGATACAAGCATGAATGCTTTGGTTCCGAATTTGGATACTTTTTCATTTATTGGACTAACAGTTTACGCTCATCACTGGAGGTGATTGCCTAGGTTTTACAACACCCCATCTGAACAAACCAATTTCTAGACCTTCACCATTAAGATAACATGTTCCGTTTTATAACAACCACTATCTGGTGCAGGTACATTGCTGATAATAGCACCTGTTGTGCTGCAAGACCAAGTATCTGCGCAGGCAGGTTTATAAACTTCAGACATAGGAAAGGCTCGGCCAGCCTTACAGGAATGTGCTATTCTAATCTTGCATAGAAACACATCTCTGCAATGAGTGCTTAACACAATGAGCTAACTTCTGAACCAATCTGTTACTCAATTTACTATACATTTCAAATTTGGCTATTGCACATGATCAACATAATTCCCACAGGAAGGAAAGAATGCTAAGGCGTTGTGCCACAAGGAATGAACACACAACCTATATATACCACAGTGAACATAAAGCATTGCATGATGAATTGATCGAGGCAGAATGTACTTGCCAAAACAGACAGGCAATAGGTTTAGAACCTCAGCACCATGCCATAAAATATCATGAGGTGTGCTATTTAGGTCTGGTGAACAAAGCAATCTTACTTCTTTAGATCAGGCAGCCTTGTGGGCCCCTCTCCAAGGTGGGGGCCCTGGGCAAGTGCCCCTTTTGCCCTCCCATAAAAACGTCTCTGCATATACACTCTTCCCCCCCAAATACTAATCGAGATCCAAGGCTTAGCCATAAAAGGGAAGTCAAAGCGATAGACCATAGTGAACACAGAGGGCGGAACAGGTCACTCCAGCACACAAGAATAAGGAATACTGAAGACCACAAAACAACAAATTACCAACCACTGCTTATTAATTATAGTCTGGCAAATCAAGAACACCAGCGAGAAGTTGTGCTTACAGAAAAGGCTATGGAATTGGTCAAAACAATGTGGTTGTAGCTCTATAAAGCTCTACAGCAGACAGAGAAGAAACCTAACTGTTAGCACCAGTCAGAGGCATCTAAACAATTTCTCTTCATGGCCATATGGACTACCCGAGGGTTCTCGCAATTATTACACCCCCCCCGTCAAATGGCTTGAATAAGTATCAAATCATTATGCTACCAGAGACATGGTCCTGACGCAACCACTGTGGCCAAACTTAAAAATTGCCAGGATTAAAGCGGTCAAACAATCGAGAGGGTGCCCAGCCTCAGGTTTACTAACAGTGGTTCATCTTGGTGGAGACATGACAGTGGCACAGTGGGCCTCGCCCAATTCGGGGATTCAGTTAGTGAGATTAGGTACATTCAACCCTGACTCGCCATTCAGTCCTCAGACTGCTATTATTAAGATTACTGGAATCCTAAAGCCAGTGAGGGGATACATTCATCAGTCTGGTTGTGCAAATGTTAGAGCTAATTGCATTGGATGGCCAGACATACATAACCATTATAGCAGGTGATTTGAATATAAAGTGTGTGAATGAACAATCTAAACCACTAATTGGTCAAGCAAGCAAATGGATTAGGTTGATGGATACGGGCTTTAACCATCTTAAACAGAACTGTAAAGGGTGACTGCCCTCTGGCGTCCACATCGGAACGGGGGTCTTTGCGAGTTACACTTGATTATGTTTTCATCTCAGCTCATGCGATTAATACAATTTCATCATTTAGATAGTTCCTAATAAGTCTAGTGATCATCACATATTAGAGATAAACTGGAGACAAGACACTCCTAAATCACCTCAAGAATATCAGTTTCCAATTGCAGCAAATAATGGAAGGACTAGAGTAACATGGTCCCCTATATGATAACCCTATTGAATAATCAGATCTGTGCCTCATTCAAAGGCCCAATTGATTTGGTCGTGGAGTACACAACACACTTAATATAATCACAGAGACATGTAGTAAGAACGGGTGACCAGTCTTTTCCCATAAATATGTGCATGATCAGTAAATTAGAACACTTAAGGCACAAATGCGACAGCACAGAAGAACATCTATGGATGAGAAGGAAAAAATAAAGAGACGTACAAAGTATAAAAATGCTATTAGACAGTGGCAAGCAAAGAGAAAGCAACAAGATGGTGAAGCTATGCTGGCAGCAATAACTAGAAAATCAACTATCCAGATTTGGGAGTCATTCAGAAAGGTGTCTACAGCGGCCGATTCCTCATTAATGATAAATGCATTGAGTGAACAAAAGTGGATTACCTGTTTCTCATCCCTATATGCGAGAATGTTTACTTCAAGCTGGATCAGTCCAACAAACAAGGCTTTTGACATCACCTTTGATCACATTGACATTGTGATGCTCATTAACAAACTCAGTTCCTCAAGCGCACCGGAGCCCAATGGTTTATCAAATTAGGTCCTAAAAGAATATCCAAAGGAATGGGCCTTGATCCTTGAAGATATCTTTAGAAATATTAGCAAAACAGGTCTCACACGAAAATCGTGGAGAAAATCAGTCATTGTTACTATTTTTAAAAAAGGCAAGCGAAATAACCCACTTAACTACAGACCAATCGCGCTCCTAGATATACCACATAAGATTTATGTGAGGCTGACTCTGAAGGAATTGACTGATTGGATTCAAGCAGAGAACCTACTTGACATAAATCAATCAGGGTTCATAAAGGGTGTTGGCACATCGCTAAAGCTGATGTTGCTCTCAGTTATCAAAAAACAGGCAATCTCAATGAAGCAATTAATTTTTCTAGCATTTATAGATTTTAACGAGGCCTTTGATTCCATATCTAGAGAGACATTGTGGTCCAAGCTACAGGAAGCACATTATCCAGACCACATTTTTAACATAATTTATCAATTTTACACGGATACATCCATACAGATTAAATTGACTAAAGGAGAACTTTTAAGTAAGGATATTTATACATTTAGTGACCTGAAACAAGGGTGTGTTTTAGCTGCAACACTTTTTAATTTTTATAGTAGAGATATTGTAAACTTTTTAAATAATGTTAATTATTCCCTCCCAAAATTGGCCATTTCAAAACTGAGTGCCTATTTTATGCTGATGATTTAATTTTAATTGATCAGACTCAGATAGGTCTCCAAAGGAAGCTTGATGCACTAGAGAAATATACCAAAATGAATGGTCTAGTGATCAATGTCTCAAAATCAAATGCCATGATACTCACACTTAAAAGGAACACATTAAAGTTTAGGTGGTGTTTGGCTGAAACCACACTGCTAATTGTTAAATATCTAGGGCAACTGGTCAGTAACAATTCAATAGAACAACCGTATAAGGAGAATCTTAAATCAAAGATGTGCACCTTAACTTCTCAGGGATTGTTCATTCAAAAACACCTGGGTACGTATTCATTCATACCAGCCATAAATTACTACAAACAGAAAGTGGTACCAGTTATAGCATATGGCGCAGAAGCAATCTTCCCAGAACACTAACCTAACTGGGATTTAATGGAGGGCAAATATTGTAAATGAATTTTAAATTTACCACAGAGTGTTCCGACATCATTAGTACGGTATGAATGGGCCTAATATCTCTTAAATCAGTAATAATTTCTAAGGAAATGTCTATTGGTGAACAAGACGATTATGTTAATGCCTATATTAATGCAGGCTCTGAATAATCCAAAATTTGAATCACTTCATATATGGCAAGAATATTATAAAAGTATTATGACAAATACAAATATTTCATTGCAGCTATTATTAGATGACCCAGACAAGGCCAAACTGAAGTTATCGTCTTGGGACTGGATTTAAACATGGGACAAATGTAATACATACCACACCTGTACTGTAGGTGGCTTCCAATTAAAAAGTAGAGAACAAATAGCTCATTATCTAGTGAGATTCCTGAGTATGGAGTATGCAATGACTATCCTAAGACTACGCCTAAACTTATGGCCGACCACAATCCATCAGCTAAAAAGGTCAAAGACCACAGAGATAGATATAAGCTGCAGAGTGTATACAAATTCCAACTCTCAGGAAACATTGAAACATCTAATAATAGAATGTACTGCTTTAAGTCATAAGCGACAGGAACATTTCTATAAACATCTTGGTCAATTTGGAACAGTGACCCCGGAACTAATGTGGAAAAGAATTTGTTAGTGCAACATCTATTCCTCTGAACATTGCTACTGTAAACTATATGCTTGCATTACCACTTAAGGAGAACAAACTAGTAAATGATGGAAAGAACTGAGTCAACCGGATGAATGATAAGAATGGAGATTAGATGATAAATCTGTATAAACTAAGACGGTCATATGAGCAGATCATGATGAATAGGACTGGCCAACAAAAATATAGTGTTACTCATAATGTAACGCCCAGAGATTAAAAGAAATTATAAGGCACACATAGCCTACATGAAATTGTAAAGAGATCCATGAGGCACAGTATTTCAATTAGTTAAATGATCTTAACCTGAATGAAATGGATGCTTAGCAATGTTTATATTTGAGTTGTGATGCACATGTATAAAGGCTGCTTATATCAAGATTTGTCATCAGTACGAGTACATTTGTAAACTAGGAAAATGTGGTGGTAATTCCCTAATATTTTAGTCCCAAAGTACGATGTTTTTATCTTCAAAAGTTAACTAAATTGTTATATTGATTATGTCTGTTAGCATATATCACAATATTTATTTGTATGTACCATTTGAACATTTGAAAAGTTGTGATTCACAACTAAAACAAATAAAGGAAAAAACAATAGTTATATATATCTTTCAACAGCACATTAGTGATACATTATGCTGTATTAACTATCAAGTTCCAGAAAATACCTCTTTAAACAATCTCATAAATCTCCCAAACTTTCTCATGAACATTCAATTGAACGTATAACTTTTCTAAAGTACATTAAACATTTTTATTTTAAAAACAGAGTACACTATTAATATCTGGTATTTCTAATCAGCCTACACGTGTGTTTTTTATATTCCACCAAGAATACAATGAAAATTCTGCTATTTCTAAATTGATTTCAACAATAATAACACCAGGGTGCATGACAAAGGCACAATAGATGTCGATTTGTTATTTCTACAAAATATATATTTATTAATGTTTTCTTGTCCTGCCATTTTCCAAAGGCCCTGCAATGTCAATGTAGTAAGGAACATTCGAAGCAAACAAGGACTAACAGTGAGAAGTTGGTATTTTTACACAGCCTATAAACTATAATGTTTGTACGTTTTACCCCAATCCCAAGAGATTCTCTCATGGGCATCCGATGAAAGTATTGATGTTTCCAAAAGGCCTTACACAGCAAAAATACCAGAGTGCATCAGAAGGAATCAAATGAAGACTAATGGTGAAGATGTGCTATTTCTACAGAGACTACATCATTTATTTAAAATGTTAGCCCCTTCTTACCAGGTACTCTTGCAGGAACACATAGATCTGAGGATTAACAGTAAAGAACTGGTATTGTTACAAGGCCCATCAGATATTTGTTTGTAACATTCCATGTTCCCTGTGAGACACTCTGACAAGGACAAAATACACATTCTGCCATTTCCAAAAGGATTGCAAAAAGTGAAAATACCGGAGAGCACCCGAAGGCAGCAAACAAAGATGAATAGTTAACAGCAGGTATTTTTAAAAAAATGTGTATATCTACAAAACATTTTGTATGCATTTTACCTAGTTCTCATTCTCATGAGATACTCTTGCAGGAACACAATCAGTGTTCTGACATTTGAAAAAGGCCTTGACAAGTGAAGCCGTGAACAAGGAGAATCAGAAGACCGCAAATTAAGACTAACATGAAGAACTGCTATTTTCACTAGGTATGCAGATGTTTTAAAAAATAAATATTCCCACATTTTTTTAAGTATTCTTATGGAAACAACATTCTGACATTTTCAAAGGGCCACGAAGAGTAAAAATGCCAGAAAGTATCCAAAGACAGCGCATAAAGTCTAACAGTGAAGTTCGGTATTGTTTTACAGTCTACAAACATTTTTTTAAATTTCTGACATACTGAAAAAATGCTAAAAGTTCTGCCATTTCAAAAAGTCACAGAAAACTAAACAAAGCACGAAGCTTCAGAAGGGAGTAAACAATGGCTTGTATTTTTACATGGCATACAGAACACTGTTATGTATGTTTTTCCTGTTCCCACAAGATACTCCCGTCACGCATGATGAAAAGTCTGACATTTAAAGAATTTCTTGAAAAGTAAAAATAGCAGGAAGCATTAAAAGGCAAAAAACAAACATTGAAAATGAAGATTTGGTATTTTGAAATGTGGTACACAACTTTTTATTGGGTACATTTTCCTCTATTTCCCCAAAATATTCTTGAGTGAACACAATCATTTATAAATGTTGTACGACAAAACAAAAAAGCTGAAACAGCGCCACACAATTATTCACTGTCACCATTACCTAGGAAAACCACTTTACCACTGAAAATCTTATTTCTTCTCACAAGGGCCAGGAGGATAACTCAGGGGCAGTGCCCTTGGCTTGGCAGCAAGACAGTGCAGAACAACCAGGTTTGAATCCCCGTCCTGCATTTAGAGAATGGTCTCCGGTATTGAGCGTGTTATAAAATATGAATTAGTTAATTAAGAGCATAGTGCAGGATGTTACAATATGTTGTGAGAGCCCTGAACTGCATGTCTATTGGTTCACACTTTACTTCAACAAAAAAAATGAGTTTTTTTTTGTGTCCTGGGTGTCGCATGTGTACATTCCATTGCTTTGCTTCTCTACCCTGGTGAGGAGTGTTTCACATGATAGCCTACTAAGGACAGGAATAGCAGTTGCCATATCCATTCTTTCACCCTCAAATGAGTCGTCCTATCCCTTGCGGGCTAGTCTGTTTGTATTGTGTTTTGTTTTTTGTTCAAAGTGTCTTTTGTACTTGTCTTTTTGCATTTCCTCCCCTCACTTCCCCTTTTCATTGTCAGTATGACACGTCATCAACAGGCCATCATAGAGATCAGAGAGGATTTGGTGGATGAGGCATTAAGATACGCGATTTTGAACATGTACAACCTCACAGTCCCGGGGCACTGAAGAAATATTTAAAAATCATCACATCCGGAAGCTAATGTCTGCCACAGCTCACTTGCCACCAGGACCAGACTCGGAAAGTAGTAAAGGCTTATTGTTGAAAGTCCTGCAACATAATTGCATTCCGAGGACCCTCCCTTGTTCACCCTCAGAGCCTGGGGACCATATATTTAATCCAGCCCCATATTCTCTACCATTGGGACGAGGTACACAACAGCAATCATACAGCTAAAGGTGCAGAATGAGACGACAGTGTGATAGTGCATTGAATACCCTGAAATCTGTGTTGGCTCTGCACTTCCCCCAATACCCACCCCAACTGTAATACAAGGACTCACGGCCCCCAATATTTGTGTAGTGGATACAATATGTCACAATCACATCATCTTGGGGGCAGAGCCTTAGTGAGTAGCCATGTGCTATAGAGGGGAGGGGAGTAATCATACCTGCCACTGCTAATTATTCTCTTTTTTGGCAATTTGTTTCACTTTGTTTTCGTTAAGTGTGTATTAATGAAACATCAAACAGCTAAAAAATGAATCTTTTGATTGATGTTTCATGTTGCACTTATTAGTTTAATGAATGTTCTCTCCTCCCCAGTTTCCACTCCCCTGATCCTGTTATTGTCAAAGCCAAATGTCTCCTGAATTTCTTTTTCTTTAAATGGTCAACATATATTTGACAGACTAATAAAAACATGCACAGTTGCCCAGAAGTGGCATTGGTGGAAGGGTTTCTTAAAGAGGTGCAGGAGTCGCTGATAGAAAGAAGTGAAGCAGAAACATTGGGGTAAGGTCAAGCAGGTAAAGAAGAAGGTAGTAGATAGAACTAAACAGGTGAAATGGAGGATCATTAAAGGGCTGGGGGAGGGAAACCAGACAGGTGTGGAGTGGAATATCATTAATGTGGACGTGGCAGACTCTTAAATTTAAAGGGGTATACATAGGCAGATTTCATAAGAAGCATTGTGGGAGCAAGACTTGAGGTGATATACTAGAAAAGAGAGAAAGATTGGATCAGGTGGCTGGAAGAACTGAACCCTGGACGAGATGGAGGCAGCGAGGGAAATATTGAGATCTCTTTCCCAGTGTTAAGGCACCCAATTCCATCCTGTGGCTCTGGTCCATATTAGAAGCCCTGCCACTCACACCCCCCACTTAAAGAATGCACCTGTGAGCTTCTAGTCAGGACCCGAGAACCCTGATATAGAACCAAGGATGATAAACCCATAGAACTGTGGGGGAAGGTTTTCAGAAGATCTCAGAAATCTGCAATGATACAAATTAAAAAAGAGATCTGAAGGCCTCTCATCCTAAGATTGTAAGCTCCTTGTTTCTTTTAATGAATTGCTGTGGGAGACCTGGTCCTGGACATATTAAGAACTGGGAGTGCTTTTGTTTTAGAAGTTATACTTCTCTGAGTGACACATTCCTTTGTTACGTTGTGTCAGAGCACTACTCCATCTTGGAAATAACCATCCTGACAACCGTTAGTTTAATTCAGATGCCTTTTTTTGGTACAACCTGTACAATTTTGTTAGGAATATCTATGTTAAACATATCCCCTGCTCTGACCCTTGTTAAATATATATAATGACCTGGCCTCTTCGTCAATCAATTCAAACCACCTGATAATAATTGCATTAAATGAATTAAAGTCGCTGTATATATTACTCGATTTCTCCATTTCATGTTTTGTCCATCCACAGACCAGGTAAACATCCATAAACTTTTTCTATCACTGAAGACATGCATACCCTTTCTTTACATGAGTTTGTATGCACTTAGTCATCTGTGACTTCTTACCCAACCCAGGAAAAGACAAGTTTCCTTGTGATACTGTGATGCACAGAATGTACAGCAATGCCGCAAACGTAATGGTGACACCTCCATTATAATGATGGGCTGCTTCGTTTGTGAACCTTATCCCACTCGCTGTATAACTGAAGACCTTTTTTAAATGTAAATCTGTGTATTAGGACAGATGAATATGCAGATTATACCCACTGCCCCTTCTCAGATGAGTATGCAAGTACCGATTCCAATCCCTGCCCCTCACCAGCATCGTCTAGGTGAGAAACGATACCAGCTGAGATAGCCCTATCGCGCCAAGAGTCTAGGGGTGGAAGACAAAACCAACTAAGACCATGAAGCTGTTGTTATGAATAGAATAGATGGTGTGACAAGCAGGGTGACAGGTAGTTGTTACTGTATAAATATAGAAAGAGATAGGCAATAACTAGATGACTACACACATATACACAAAGTACACGTTGTAGACATAAGTAGATATAGACATGAAGAATACTTGCACATAGACATGAAGGACATATGCATGCAGACATTAATGATACCTGACCACCCCTCCTTACACTGACCCACTATCCCCCCACGTAGCGCTCAATTAAGAGCGGCAAAATGGAGAGAGGGAGCAGAGAACATTGTCCCTGGAACATATCAGACTGCAAAGCAAGCTATATAAAATACCTGTAACACACCATCCCTGCCACCAACCACTCACCCGCACCAGCTGCTCACACCCTTTCCGAACAACATATCACCTCCAACTCACGCTTCCCCTGTCTCAGGGCAGCAAGAGCAGGTTTGGCCAAAACCCCAAGCTCCACAGCCCCTCCCACTCTCACCCACACCCCTTGGACTGTCCAAAAGACAAGGAAAGGCCCGGATCAAAGCCACCTTATGCCCCTCCTAGCATCACCCATTCTCCAGCCCAGATCGCAAAAACACTGCCACCAGCCTATAGGACCCAAACCTTCTCACCCACACCCAGCCCAGTCTTAGCCCTATTCCCTTCATTTCCCACTCCTGCTGTTCCACTTTCTCCACATTGCACCTCTCTCCCTCACCCAGCTCGATCCACCTCTTTGCCCCCCTTACTCCAGCCCCCCTTCCACTCACAACCCTACCCGCCCAGCACCTACAAGGACACCCTACCAACTATCCTGTGTACTCATTAATGCCAGGCCAGTCTCCAAAAATAAATTCCACATTTCTGACCTCATCACAGAAGAAAACTCAGACATCTTTTTCATCACTGAGAGCTGGTTTGCTGACGATTACAAACCCATCGTGCATGAGGCCTTCCCACCCGGCTACAACCTTACTTCCAGAGCAGATCGCGAATGGGTGGAGGACTTGTGATACTACTCAAACACCAAGTCCCACTAATAATTAAGGACACCTCAACCAACACCACAGACTACAAATCCCTCATGGTAAAACTGCAACTCTCACCCTCCACCTTGCACAGCTTCCTACTCATCTACAGACCCCCCGGCTACAACAAAACCTTTGCAGACACACTTTGTGAAGCACTGGCCACCAACCTCATCCTACAGCCAATCACTCACAGACAGTCTAGAATCACTCAACCTGACACAATACATCTCCACACCCACCCACACGGGGGGTGACACCCTCAATATATTTTCAGCACTAAAAACATATCTACCCAGCCCCCCACAGCGGCTGGTGCTCAAGGCCATGCATGACCACCACCAACCATCTCTCCTCTCATTCCACTATGGAATAGTCATAATCACCCCACCCTGCCTGATCAGGGTGAATTACATCAGGTAGTATGCGTGATAGGTGATTAGCAAGGATTTTGGAGTATAGGTTAGCATCTATATTCAGCATGGCTATTGGCCTATAGGAGGCCGGGTCCCTCGGGTCCTTCCCTGGATTGGGTAGGACGATGGTGGTGGATTCCTGCATTGAGGGGGTCACCAACCCCGTTTCCCTAAAGGAGTTGAGTGCCACCAAAGGGGGGGGGACCAACTGAGGTTTGAATGTTTTATAGAACCTGGAGGAGAATCCGTCTGGGCCCGGGATTTAATAGCTTCCTTGACCACCTCTGTGATCGGCGCCTCCAGGCTCTCTCTGGTCGAATCGATTAGTTGGGGGCAGGGCTGCTCCCTGCAGGTATTCCTTCTGTTTAGATTAGTCTCGCGGTGGTGCTGTCATTACTTGAGCTAGGTGGTCTGATGCTAGCTGTTGTTTTATCAGTTCTGTATATTGTATCACTCCATGTGGATCACGCAGTCCGATGATGGTGTTGGCACGTTTTATTTTGGCCAGTTTAGCTACAAGCAGCTTGCTCGCCTTATTGTTCTTCGCATAATAGAATTGTTTGCCATTGGCCATTAGTTGTGCTGTGTGTTCGGCGTAGTGGGCCTCCAGCTTCTTTCTGGCAGTGCGGATGGCTTGCTTTGTCCTGGGGGACCAGCCTTTTTCCTTGTGAGTTTCCTCCGCTGCTTTGAGTTGGTCCTCAAGGGCCAGCCGGGCCTGTCGCCTGTTACGATGGAAGGTCGCCCCTTGTGCAATCAGGACTCCCCTAATCACTGCCTTCAGGGTGTCCCAGTTGTTTGCAGGGAGGTGTCAATGACTGGGTTTTCTCTGAAGAAGTTCTTGATTGCTGTTGCGGTCTTGTCTCTTACCGACATGCCATTAAGAATTGGATTGTAGAAAGTCCAACTACGTGGGGAGTTTGGCTTGGGTTTGTGTGCCCGGATCTCTATGATTACTGGGGTGTGATCAGATTGGATCCTCAGGCTGATAGATACTTCGTTGGCCTAGGCAAGCGTCTGGGGGGATGTCAGGAGGAGATCAAACCTGGAGAAGGTTAGGTGAACATAGGAAAAGAAAGAATAGTCTTTTTCGAAGGGGTGAAGCACTCGCCATGAGTCCACTACCTCCAGGGATCTAAATAGCCGTAGGAGGCTGAGCGCCTGAGTAAAGTTTCCGAGGGTGGGGGGGGGGAGATTTATCTTTTGTGGGGTCTGGTACTCCATTAAAATTTCCCCCGATTATAGTCTGGCCTTCTATGAAGCATGAGAGGGAGGAGCCCAGCGAGTCGTAAAAAGCTGTTAGCCCAGAATTGGGGGCATATACTGAAATAAAGGTGTACAGGTCTCCGGGCACATTTTTAAATCCAGGACCTGGGGGTTTAGGTCCTTCATGAAAAGGATCGCAGTACCTCCCTTCTTAAGGCCTCCTGAGGCGAAGAACTGGAGTGGGTATAGACGGGAGCACAGTCGCCCAAAGTCCGCTGGTAGTCCGCTGCATCTTCGTCCTGAGGTTTTTGTAGGATCGACTTCTGTTTGGTGGGGGGAGTTCAGCCCATTGACGTTGAGGGAGAGAAATATTAGGGTTTGATGCTCCTGGGCTAGGTCCCTCCCCGTTATAGCGTCCGGGGGAAGGGGGGAGAGGTCAGAAGGGAGAGGTTTAACTGCCATCTCTAATGAGAACTAAAAGTGCGTCATCCTGCTCTTGGGATTTTAACACGAGCCCCGAACAGGAGTCTGTAACTTTAACTGGCAGGAGTACTCTGAGCTACTAGGCCCTGTACCTGAGCCTTAAGGGTACTGGATTCCTGTCTGGCATGTACTAATTCAAGCTGAATATCTTGTAACAACTTTAGCACTTCTGCCATAGAGGGAGGAGTCGCTTCCATTTGGCATGGGTGGCTCCATACCCCAAGTTGGGGGCAGATAATTCTGTCAAAACTACTAATGGGATAACAGGGGATTCGACCCCCTCTCCCGAACCACAGAAGCCAAATAGATTGACCCTCCCACCATGGTTGGCACGGGCGCCTGAATCTATAATCACAGGTAACCACTTGGCAGCCAATGGGGGGAAGACAGAGATAGGGAAAGGCGATGGTTTGACAAGGGTAAGAGGGGGAGAAACAAGCATATACATAAGCATAATTACAATTCCTACCTAGTCACCTGAACCTGTACCTATACCTGACCTCCTAACCAAAGCAGAACTACCCATTAATGGTGCAGCGCACAGGAGTTCTCATAACCATAACATGCGCTGAAGTTAGGTCCAGCCTTCACATAAAGACACATGTACACGTATGTTATTGCAAATAAACAGACATAAAAGGTTTTTCCTCAGACAAACATGACTTGCAATTGCACATTGCACATTGTATGGGACAAACGAAGGGGGCACCCCTTAGATGAAAGGACAAGACTCATGGCCCTTTGGGCACATTGAAAGCAACAAACCAAACATGGCTGGTTATAAGACTGCACCATAGAAACCAAAACCAATGAGTGTGGCAGTAGAGCGAGTTTTGCCTCAACCCCAAAGTTCCATAATTTCGTGCTTCAGAGAAACGTAACGGATAAATGTCTGAATGCCACCAGAGAAACAAATATGCTCGTCATAGTAACGGACCCAGATGAATGATGCCATAACGAGATATGCTTTTCTTGTCAGATCGCCGCCGCAGCCCGGCTCTCAAATGTAGCTGCTTATCTTCACTGCCGCGGCCCGGCTTCTTAAAGCTGTTCGTCTTCACCGCCGTGGCCCGGGATTCCTCAATGTGCGTTCGTCTGCATACTGCCTGCTGCTTCCTACTCCTCACGCCTGCCGTCGCTGCCCATGCTGATAACATCAATTATCTGCACCAGAGCACGGGCGCGTCCGGCTTAAGTCTGCCACTAATTGTTCAGCTGACGAAGCGCATTGAGCAAATGAACTACACCCAGACCCATGCTAGGAATTGTAGTTTTACCTCAATGAACACCGTTTCCAGTGCACTGCATGCCTTCCCTGGCCCCGAACCCAATTTCTGACAGGGGGGCCGGCATTGTAGGTTCGGCCAATTCCCTGGCCAATCAAGTTAGTAAAAATAATATGGGATTCCAAGGACTCAAAGTTGGAATGTACCTTGGAAATGGGCATGGGCCGTGGGTGTGGCCCGCTGCAATGGTTGTAGACATTCTTAAGCTGGGTCAGAAGTTAGTGATTTTCTTTAAGATAGAGCTGGACGGTTGGTGTGAGCGTGAATCGGAGATCTGCCGGGTGTGGTCCTGCCCCCGATCACCACCTCTTATTGCTCTGCAGCACCTTCAACCAGGAGGACCGCCTGGGATTCAGGGAGGGAGCAGCTTCTGAGTCATTGGTGGCCTCCAGGTTTGGAGAAGCGGCCTCTTTGGGTGAGGATGGGTGCATGAATTTGTTAGCATCTTCGGGGTGGCTGATTCTCCGTAGAGTGCCATTGTATGAGAACTGTAGGGCAGTTGGAAATAGCGATCTATATCGAACCTGGTGCTCCTGGAGGAAGAGAGTCAGAGGCCAGAGTGATTACCTCTTTTGGAGAGTAAGGAGCGAGAGGTTTTGATAGATCTGGAGAAGTGAGCCCTGAAAGGAGAGTTCACCTTGTGAGCGGCTGATTGCTGAGATGGCCTCCCTTGTGATGAAGAAATGGACCCTGGTGGTGACATCTGGGGGGAGGTCCGAATCCACTCCCCCGACGTGGGTGCAGCCGGTGGGTGCGATCTAGCAGAAGTTGCGTTATGTTCAGTTGTGGGACAAGAGATTGGAAAAAGTCCCCTACATATTCTCTCGGATCCGGAGGTTATTGCGGCAGGCCCCATTTTCGAGATCTTCCTGTTTAAATTTGAGGATTTCACATTTGTCTTGTAAGGTTCTGATTGAGCGTTGGATATTGACTGAGGCCAAAGCATTGTGATCCTGCAATTCGTTGGAGTAGGGACTCTGGAATTTCGGCACGAGTCCTATTAGTGTAGATGTTCGAGTAGGAATACTGGTTGAGGAAGAGAGGGAGACTATGGTTCTTCCGGTAAGGAGTGGGGTTGTAATGTCGTTCCTCACTCCTTGGGATGGGGCAGAGAAGGGGGGTGAAAGTGTGGACCGGGGTGCCCCAGGAAGTGAGTGGGGGGGAAGGAAAGGTATCAGAGTTGCCCCGGTAGTGTACCAGATCAGCGCAGCCTCCTTGGGGTAGAGAATGAGGGCCCACGTTGCTTCAGGCTGTGATAAGTTCTGCGGGCCTTGAGGGTTATCTTTTTAATGTAGGTACCTTGTGGTAGCCTGATAAGTCTGTGGTGAGAGCACAGCTGGGTAATGTATCTAGCTGCCCGCAGTGTCAGCGTGAGCTTTCAGTGGTGTTGCAGGCTTCAATCCTACCTCCGTTGGGGCCCAGGCCTGGTGCAGCCCGACCCCGCCTTTCTCCTTGCTACGGGAACTAACGGCGCTGCCAATATATCACTGGCTCTGTGGTGCGTGTCACAGGCACCTTTGCTGGGAAGTGTGGCGCCTCACGGGGCCCCCGTGCCACCCCTGGGCCCAGCTAGAGGGCCCCCCCAGGTTCAGTGGGCTGAGGGAGTAGTCAGGGGGTGGGGAGGCTTCACTGGCGATTGGGGCAAAGTCGTCAGAGAACCAAGTTTCGGTGATGAAAACCCGATCTGGTTTGTCGGAGGCAATTGGGCACACTTCTAAATGCAACCTTTCACAGAGAGGCTATTGGGCACATTTCTAGATGTAGCTTTTCATATGTATCGAACAGTTCCAAAATGCAAATATATTACAGATATTACGAGTTTACAGTGGTGGTTGGGTAGTATGGCGTGAAGTAATTGCCTCTGGCCCCACCCTTCCCACACTTACTTATTGTTGGCTTCTTGCTTCTCCTGCGGATACCTGCAGATACGATCTGGTGCTGTCTCTGTAGGCGCCGTCCTTTGCCTCAGGTCCTTAACCGATGGGCTGCCGGGCAGAGGGCTGCCCTGGGAGGACTGGCAATGAGTGCAGATCTTCTTGTCAGGACCAATCAGGGGAGGGGGTGGGCTGGGAGGTGGGCAGGCTCACGCTCGGGAGCCGTGGTCCGCCTTCTGTGTTCCGCGGAAGTGGGGGACCTTGTTGCTTGTGCTGATGCTCCCGTCAGACTAAACTCCGATGGCTCCACGGCAGCATCGGGGTCGAAGCTGCCCGCCAAAGCCAAGCCTTGAGGCGGTTGCCGCTGTTCCTAATTGAGTGCGCGCCCGCCATCTTGGATTTTCGGATGCTGTCGAGCTACGGGGAACCCCGTCCGATTTCGGGCATGATGGTTAGGCGTAAGATGCTCATCTTCGAGCCAGCAATGATAGAGCGGATACGGTTGCATTAGGTGGAGTCGGCAACCCAAATTTGTTGCAGGAACTGCATATTTTACGCTTAGGCAATGGGCTTCCAACGGATGGCTTCAAAGGAGCAGCCACATCGATGGCGCTCCAGGCCACGCCTCCAATAATGTAATTTATAGGCTTTTAGCCATGCCAGACATTGGCTCTAAAATATTTTCTAGTATATTGCAGAGTAAATTAATTGAGTGGGTTTTGTCTTGGAAGTTGTTGTCCTCATTCCAAACGGGATTTCATAAATCGTATGGTGCGTTGCGCAACCTCTGTACTTTAGAACGATTATTATTAGTCACTGCCAGGAAGAAAACTATAGGAATGTTTTATTTTTGTTTTGTTGATTTCTCCAAAGCTATTGATTCTGTCTCCCGTAATTGGCTTTGGGCTAAACTAAGCATTTTGGATATCGATGGCTCTCTGTTATACTTTGTTGCATTCTGTACCAACACTACTGTTTCTCTTCGGGTGAACCAGCAGGTCACCAAGGATATACCTACCCATACAGGTTTGAAACAGGGTTGTGGCCTGGCCCCTTTTTCTAAATATAATTTGTATGTGGCATATATGGGTGGCTGTATTGGCTCATTTCCTGTACCTTGGATTGGTTATGCCGACGATACGGTCATTATGGACTGCACTCCTATTGGGCTACAGAGATCTTTAGATGCTCTGGCCATGTTCACGCAGGCTAATGACCTCTCTGTCAATAGTGCCAAAACCAAGATCCTCATATTGGGGGGAGGGAGGGAAAACCCCTGAAGCATATGTTGAAGTGGCGCTATGCTGAGGACCTGTTGGAAGTTGTGGACAGTTATGTTTTTCTTGGGGTACCTCTCTTTACCACCCCATCAACACGAAAGTACAGTGATTTTTTAACTATGAAGACATGGCTTACGATCAGGCGATGTATTCATAAAAGAGGTAATAATATGGAGGAAATAGTGAAAATGTACACCAAAAGTATTCTTCCGATCCTATATGGGTCTCCCATTTTCCCTAAGTCTATGATCTAATGGATGGACAACTTGTTCCAGTTGTTATGTTCTATTTTGGGGTGCCTTCTTCTGTCCCTGTTGATGCTCTTCGCTGCCAACTTTGGGGTTCAATCTATCCGTTTGCTATGGTTACACAGGTTTTATACTGTGGGCCGTGTCCAGGTGAGTGTGTGGCAGTGTGTGCGAGGTGCCCCCATTTTGAGTAAAATCTAAAGGCAATCCACGTTTCCAAAGCCCCCGGAGCCCCTGTTTCACTCCCCTTCCCTCCCCGCTCCCTCTTCCTGCTTCGTCGAGCCCTCCCGCCTCCCAGCCCGCCCCTGTGCTCCCATTGGTTGCACACCTACAACTCTCCAGGTCTAGCAACCCGCATTAGTTAGGCCGTGTGTTTTATACTGTGGGCCGTGACCAGGTGAGTGTGTGGCAGTGTGTGCAAGGTGCCCCCATTTTGAGTCAAATCTAAAGGCAATCCACGTTGCCAAGGCCCCCGGAGCCCCTGTTTCAGTCCCCTTCCCTCCCCGCTCCCTCTTCCTGCTTCGTCGAGCCCTCCCGCCTCCCAGCCCGCCCCCATGCTCCCATTGGTTGCACACCTACAACTATCCGGGTCTAGCAACCCGCATTAGTTAGGCCGTGTGTTTTATACTGTGGGCCGTGACCAGGTGAGTGTGTGGCAGTGTGTGCGAGGTGCCCCCATTCTGAGTCAAATCTAAAGGCAATCCACGTTGCCAAAGCCCCCGGAGCCCCTGTTTAACTCCCCTTCCCGCCCCGCTCCCTCTTCCAGCTTTGTCGAGCCCTCCCGCCTCCCAGCCCGCCCTCGTGCTCCCATTTATTTCACACCTACAACTCTCCGGGTCTAGCAACCCGCATTAGTTAGGCGTGTGTTTTATACTGTGGGCCGCGACCAGGTGAGTGTGTGGCAGTGTGTGCGAGGTGCCCCCATTCTGAGTCAAATCTAAAGGCAATCCACGTAGCCAAAGCCCCCGGAGCCTCTGTTTCACTCCCCTTCCCGCCCCGCTCCCTCTTCCAGCTTTGTCGAGCCCTCCCGCCTCCCAGCCCGCCCCCATGCTCCCATTGGTTGCACACCTACAACTCTCCGGGTCTAGAAACCTGCATTAGTTAGGCCGTGTGTTTTATACTGTGGGCCGTGACCAAGTGAGTGTGTGGCAGTGTGTGCGAGGTGCCCCCATTTTGAGTCAAATCTAAAAGCAATCCACGTTGCCAAAGCCCCTGTTTCACTCCCCTTCCCTCCCCGCTCCCTCTTCCTGCTTCGTCAAGCCCTCCCGCCTCCCAGCCCGCCCCCGTGCTCCCATTGGTTGCACACCTACAACTCTCCGGGTCTAGCAACCCGCATTAGTTAAGCCGTGTGTTTTTTACTGTTGGCTGTGACCAGGTGAGTGTGTTTTTGCAGTGTGTGCGAGGTGCCCCCATTTTGAGTCAAATCTAAAGGCAATCCATGTTGCCAAAGCCCCCGGAGCCCCTGTTTCACTCCCCTTCCCTCCCCACTCCCTCTTCCTGCTTCGTTGAGCCCTCCCGCCTCCCAGACCGCCAAAGCCACCAATGGCAGTAATATCACCAAAAGCACTGTCCAGTTACCTCCACCGAAAAGGTGGTGGTAAAGGCATAGAGGTGATGGAAATGAATTTCCTTAAAAATGTGGTCTACTTCTTTCTCCTTTCTGTTCTGTGCAACTATCAGCCCCCTGTACCTACTCTTTGTTCTAGAGCAAAATTAAGCTGTGACCATTTATTTTAAATACATACAGTATTCCCCTTAGGTTTTCTGTAAATGAACTGCCTAGATGAGACACCGATGTTATCCTTTCACATTTAGCATAATTAAAACAAAATAAATAAGAACAGTTCTTTTTTTTCACCATCAATTAAAACTTGTATCTTGGTGGCATTAATAAGTAGGAACATTTTGACCTAAAAGAAGCATATTTGATTAACATACAGTGAGCAAAAGGGACTCTAACTCGCAGCATACATTCGTCTACACAGGTCAAAAGTGGGACTGGATAACCACCCACCATAGGAACATCCATTGGCTCCCTAGGAGTTTGGCTTCCAAAGCATTGGCTTGGGGGCTAAAAAGAATGCCGAACAGGACACACCCCTGTCAAACCCCCTTGCTAATAGCAAATGTATGGGTACACACCTCAACAATTCTGACCTGTAAAACTCTATTACGGTGAAGGACCCTTAAGAAATTCAGTAAAGTTCGGAGGATTAAACGTTCTTCCATCATCATCCTCAATGAAGTTTATTTGGATAAAAAAAAAAAAAACATAAACCAATATTACAAACAACAGTGCACAAAATGTACAACAATACTCGAAACCATTGAACACAAAGCCCATATACAAATTCCATGTATACATCATAGATATTAAAAACAGTATATTAATATAAAGTGCTTGTGCTATTTCATCAACCAAACCGTTTCGTCCTCCGATAACAGGCTTTTCTTAAGAATTCTAGGCAGCCCTATGCCACTGGAATACTTTCGACTCAGTGCAGGTATATCAAAGCCGGTCTTACTTGAGTGAAGCCTGAATGTGTAAGCAAATGTACAATGGTCTTTTTTCTAATGTCCTGATAAACATGGCAACACATAAAAAAATGTAACAGGTCTTCTTCAGGCCAATTGCAACCCGGACAGGATGTGGGATAATCCAATTCTTCATTCTCATCCTAAGCCATAAAGAATTGAAATGCGCCCTATTTAGTATCCAGTGATCAATGGGCTTATGACTCTGCAAAATGTACGGTTGGATGCCCTCTAAGCCAGAAATCAGAACATGGTTTCTGTTTGCCTCTACTTCGAGCCCAGATGTTTCTCTATTGGCCGCAGTAATAGAGAAAAACAATTGATTATATTTCATCACATTGACAGATGTTAAGAGAGAGGGCGGACATTGCAAACTCTGGGTATTCAGCTGCGATACACACTTATAGATGTGAGACAGGCATGGTATTTTGTGTTTAGCCAAGCTGATGGTCAAAGTTTTAAAAATCATATGCGGTAGAGTGGATTTAGAGTTTGACTACAACTCCATCCAGTGAAAAAAGGGTGCCATTTGCCACTCGTCAGCAATGTGGGGCATTCCCAGTTCAATATGTATGGCAAAATCTGGTGCTGAACTAGGTAAACCAGGCAACTTTTTTAGGAAAGTATTTTCTATTAATTCAATTGAAGTTACTTTCTCCATGCCCCACAGGGCTGCCCCATAGTTTGTTGCACCTTTGTTTGGGCCCTCTAAATCTCCAAAATCATCTTAATTGGTTGCCCTGTACACATGTTCTTTAAATGAGACAGGCCCCCCAGGGATTGGCTCATTTTAGAACACTGTTTCTCTATGTGAGACATCCCCGCCAATTTTCACTAAAGGTGACTCCAAGATAATCAAATTTGACAACCCTAAGAATTAATTTGCCACAACTCCACATTTTTTGCAACTTTAGTGATCTGCCGCCTCTAGATGAACATGCCATTACTTCAGATTTTTTACAGTTTACTTGTAGCTTAAGGTTTGACATAAATGTTGTGTAAGCATGTTGTAGGGCTATGTGGGTCGGGCAATCATAACAGTGTTGTCTGAAAAGGCCAACATTGTAAGTGGAAAGCTATCCACTCTAAAGAAATCCAAACGTTCTTCCAAATTCTGCCATCATTTCAGCCTATTGACAAGGTCATAAAGGCCAAGAAAATGGGCGAGGAACTGGGTTTTGAAATACAAATATGTTGCTATCAAAAGGTACAGCTTCATCACCTGCTCCTTAGTTCACAGTACATCCCTAACCCCCCTTGGAATTCCACCAATATGTTGTAGCTTATACATCAATCAATTAATCATCATGCACACAATTCAAAACAAATTTAGAAATGAAAGCTAAAACGGAGATAAAATGGTGCAATTTCAGTGAGGACCAATCCTTCTCTTAAAGATAGGAACAGTAAGGACCTGATGCCAACTAATAAGGATTAATCTGGTGTACCATATTGCACTGACTGCTGTTGTCAAAATTGGGGCACAAAGATAAATATTATAGTTCATCAAGTGCGCCAGAATTGTATCTGACCTCAGGCTCTTATGTGGTTTTTGAGCTCTTGAAGTATGTATTATTATGCTGAGGGAGAGCTCATGATTGTTGGCTTTTATTTTCTGAACCGACCTCCGAAAAGCTTCATCTGAGATGAAATCACCCAAGATGTCAGGGTAATGTGGATTTCTTAGCCTTTCATTATTCTAGTATCAGAAGCGTCCAACACATGACATTATCATTAGCACACATGGTTTCCTTAAAATCATACTATACTACCTCAATCGACCTTTTCTTGGAAGTTTCATATGTCATTTTATGTTTGAATCTAAATTTCCTAATTAAAAGATAATCTACTTCTTTGAGCACCCTCAGAAATCTTTCTTATACTCTTTTACAATCCTGGTCCAACCAGTCACATTTTCCCCTTGCTCTTGCGTATTTGATTATACCTTATGTAGCGATAATATAGGATTTCAGTTCTATTTTTTGTGTGATTGTATTTGTATGTATTTGAAAAATAGAAATATCAAATTCTCTCAGAAAATACTTACAATAATACATTCAAAGGTAGCGTACATATTTCGTCAAACTGCCTCACAGCAAACAGCTCTACCGGGCCCTTGTAAAATACTTACAGACCACGGTCCAAAGACTTGGCACATAAACAAGCAAACCTTCGAATTGAAAAGGACCCTGAGGTGTTGAAGCAATGTTCGCTGACCACGTTTAAAACAAAATTAACCTGAATGAACTAAAACTAACTGTGCGGATATCAAATCTATCTAAAACGAGTCCAAGGTACCTGGGTGCAAACAAGCTTCAACCCAAGGGAGAGGTGGGGGCAGCACCTCTGGGATGACATTTCACCAAAAGGCCAGGGGTAGCAGAAGTGACATCACACGACCCTTGACCCCTGATGACATTACAGTAAGTGATGTCATTTGACCCCACCCTGAAGCGATATCGCGGGAAGCAATGGAGCACAACCTTTGACCCGTTGACAAAACAAGAAGTGGCATCACATAGCATTGTACACTATGAAAAAGATGGTTACGATATCACTATAATGTGATGTACATTTCATACAAGAATTGATCGCCATATGTATCGTTAAGATCAGTCTGTATAGGCCCATATTACCAAATTACTGTGAATGCAAGCAGACGTCCATGACCAAATGATAATGATGTGTTATTATATAGCACTTACGCTTAAGTGCTTTATATAGAAGAAATGTACACCGAATATCACCCAACCTGTGTTGGTACTCATTTATCGACCACAGAAGGATGAAAGGATGATTTGAGAAAGGCATTTAAGAACATACTAAATCAGTGACTCACCCCCGGAAGTGTGCCTGAAATAAACCTTTAATGAGTCTAGCAATTATTGTATAGAATTCCAGAAAGACACATTATTTGGTATTCCTAGTCTTTCTTATTTAGGGTCAGTTCTGAAAGTGTTAGACTCTTGGCACTCCTGTTCTTATTTTTCTTCTTCTTTTTAAGGGGCCTGACCAAGAACGCAGCCACTCCAGAATTAAAGTGCCACATGGTACTGGCCACAGGCCAGGAACTTGTATGAAAAAAAAGAAATAAATACCTTTTTTTTTTAGAGGTCGCAAGAGAGACCACAGAGGTCGCAGTTGTGACCTCTGGCAACACCTAAATGACGTCCCTGTGACAGTGCAGCTAATACATCTAGTCACCAGTAGAAAGTAACAAAAAGAGTTAAGCACATGTGGAGACTATGATCTAGCGCAATGTTCTTTCTTATTATGGGACCTGCAACAATCAATAGCAATTCCATAGAGCACCAAAGAGTCGGACCTCGTATGTTCATCTACCTCCGCCACCCGTCTACAAACTCCTGATACCCTGGTGTCATCCTATATCAGCGTTAGATTCCTCCCCACATCACCCTGTTCAGCAAGTTTCTGTAAGAAATGTATAACTGGGACACAGATATCCTGGGGCGCTGACCCACTGGGCAGAGATTACCATAATTCAGTATATTTCCTGGTATCACACCAGGTCTTTCAACCAGGTCACCTCTGAGGGAGCACCAATGTTGTTCCAGGACAGGAGAATTCAATGTTTTGATAGGATCAAAAGCCTGGCCAGTAGTGCTCCAGACCCTCCAGATTCTCCAATCCACACCCCAACTGGCACACCAGTGGGTTCCGAGAAATCACTACACCAAGGATCTCAGAGATCTGAGATAATACCTTTCTCCGGACATAACCACAGTAAGTGAAAGAAGTCAGCCCCTTCAGCTCGGTACTTAGGACATTCTCTGTTGAAGGTGGGATTGAATTTATGTTGGTGGGTTTGGGAGATATATGCTTGGTGTACAATTTTGAACTGATTTAACTTGAATGTCTCATTTGACGTCACCCTGCGTGCACATATGTTTCCAGTTCCCTTCCTCAATCGGACCCCTGTGGACATTTCCCATCTAAGTCTAGCTGGTATAGAGAGTAGGGAGGATAGATCCTGGGTCAGTTTATACAAAATGGAGACTATTTTTGTTCATCCAGGTGAGACAGAAATGTACTTGAGTAAAGCAGAGCAGGCCGCTTCCACAGGAAACATAGGGCTCAATTACGGAAGGGCTCCCGCATCCTAGGATACTGAATCAGCAAACGAAAGACATTCCCCACTATTTCAACAAAGAGCTTCCTCAAAACAAAAGTGCGCAATGGTTACATAACCTCCAAATATTTATTAACAAGGTCCTCCCAGGTCCTTCTACACAGCTATCACACATCGATCTGAGGTCACCAACATCCCACATACTGAACTCTGCAGTGTATTGGAAAGTTAAGCCTTTCTTGTGTGGATTCTGGACTAAGCATCAACAGTGCACTGCACTGGACGAACTTGCAGGGGTCAGTCACCCCGCAAGATATCAGCATGGCATGTAAGTGGTAAGGGCCTGCCAAGCAGTGCTTGATCCTAACATGTGGACCTGGGTATCCAATACATATAAAAATGGACCTGGGTGGTCAGGTAATATAATTACATGTCTGGGGCCATTATACCACCCTTTTGGAAGGGACCGATCATGATTTCCCAGCCCAACCTACGGCTGTCCAGACTCCAGGCCAATTGCTCCAGAAACAACCTTAGACGCTCTACCTGGGTATACTTTGATGTTTATGAAGGAGTGCAGGAATGTGGGGAATATTAACATCTTGGCCAAGGAGATTTTTCCCCAGGTGGATAGTGGAAGGTAACACAATTTTGTGAGTTTACAGTCAACTGTGTCCAGCAATTGTGTATGGTTGTGAAGGAGCAATGTTGAGTGATCCCTGCTGACCATTACACCTACATATCGCACCCCTTTAAGTTGCCATCTATTGTCCAGGGATATTCCCTGGTTTGGGGGTGCTGTCTCTTAGGGGAAATAGGACAGACTTTGACCAGTTCATATACAGGCCAGTGTAGAGACCAAAATCCACCACCATTTGAGTGAGAACAGTTTGATTTGCATTCGGATATGTAACATATAAAAGCACATCAACAGAATATAGGGAAATTATCTCCCTTTGGTCTCCCAGTGCTAAGCCCCTATGGATGAGATACTCTCTAATATTAATCAACAGGGGCTCCATTTCAATAGCGAACAGCAGAGGCGACTGACAGCAGCCCTGCCAATTGCCCCTGTTTAGATGGATGGAGCAGAATATAGCAGGCAAACACAACTTAGAAAGTAGCCCCCCAGCCCGATCGCAGCATAGCAAATAGGAAATCCCAGGAAAAGGATTAAAAAACGAATGCACTTTGAGACGCAACTGCGCCATAACCACAAACAGCCTCAGCAAGTTCAGGGCAATAGATCTACCCAGGAGGAAGCCTGATTGGTCTCTGAATCAAAGGGGCTATGTGCTTCATTAGCTGGTCCGCTTTGATTTTGGCAAAACATGCAATGTCCAAATTTAACAAGGATGTGGGTTTATAAGAGCTACATGATCTAGGGTCCTTATAAGATTTTAGCAGCAGGGAAATAAGGGCTTCATTCATCGCGTTAAGGAGCTTACTCATTTCCAAAACCTCCCCTCAGGCCTCTGAAGATGGCCAGTTTAGGGCCATATTTCTTATAAAATTCCACAATCACTGCATCAGTGCCAGGGGCCTTTGAAGACGAAAGTGGGGAAATTGATGTCAATATTTCAACATCTGTGATTTGCGAATTTACTCCCTCCAGGACCTGTTGGTATACCCTCGGCACAGGGATCTGTTGCAGATACTGGTATATCTCATTCACTGATTTCCCTGCTGGCGTCATATAAAGTGAAGAGTAGTATCAAAACAGCTCTGTCATTACCTCCTTTCCCTGAGTCTGTAGAGTACTCAATGCATCCCTTACGACAGCTAAATACATCCTTCCTCTCTCCCCCCTTATAGGCCATGCCGGTGCTCAGCCGGACCCTCACCCTCAACCTATTTATGCACTGGGACAGTGCCGCTCAGGAACCTGATCTCTCCACTGACTGCTCATGTAAATAGATCCAATTTGGACTTCAAGGGAGCAAGCAACAAATTATCATTTGAGCTCCCCAGGGCAACCTTCGGAGCTTTGATTTCAAGTTCCAGGGCTGCCAGTTCCCTCCTGATGGCCCTAAGTACATCACCCTTGAAACCAATAGAAATACCTCTGATGTAGGCCTTAAACGATTCTCAGATTGGGACTTACTGGGGCCCAACCCCAGGTTAGTCTCAAAGAAAAGGGTTATAGCTTTTCCCACATTGTTCTTGCAGGGTCATGCACTTAAAATGACAAGGTGGACGGAGAACAGATCCTGGCTCCAGGGAGAAGGATCACTTCAACGGAGAGCAACCTGAAAATGTTCTGTGGAGAATTTTGCAATCGCTTGTCTTTGTACTAGAGCGCTTGGGATCAGGATTAAGTCTATCTTCTAGTGCATATCATGCACTGACGAATAAAAGTTAAACTCATATGCTTCCGGGTTCAAAGTCCACTAGAGATCCCTTAATGACATGTATTTCATACAATTGCTGATCCGTCTGGCTGTCCCAGACAGTGGCCTGGAGGCCGTTCCAGACATGTCAATAGCTGTATCCAGAATCATATAAAAATCCCCTGCCCAAATAAAATTGGACCCTATTTACCTCTGACAAAACCTCTGTGAGGGAAGGGAAGAACTGGGGTTCATCTACATTAGGGGCATACGTTGACCAAAGTTATCCTCCGAAGCAAGTTTTGGACTGATGTGATCACCTCCCCTGCCCCCCGAGAGCCAGAAGAAAAGGAGGTGAACAGCGATGAGAGCCCTAGGCCTTAGCAAAGGACTTATTCATTTTGGCTAATAAATGAGATTTGCGGAGGAGAGCAATCTTAACACCCTGACACTTCAGATATGATAGAATTTTGCAAGCCTTGATAACGATAACGTTATTCATGCCCCATACATTCCAGCTCATTAGGGTGCACTCCGAACATATCACACCTACTCGGGTGGCTTTAGGTGACCTCATTTGGGGTATCATACCTGGAGAAACCATAAAATGTGTACTGTTTTACAACCTTGAGTGTGCAACCTTGAGAACTACTAAGAGACCCCAAACGAAAAATTCAACCTCCCATCCACCCTCCTCACCCCACCGTCACTGGCATACCCAAATCCGTAGTGTGACCCCACACAACCCCGACCAAGACCATGGGCACATGCCATGAGCGAACAGTAGAGCCGCCACAATGACCTTGCTCAATACAGGGAGGCTGCCAGCTTAAACCTTGATTATACTATCTATGGACTGATTGGTTACATTGTTACAGAGGAACTAACTAACATTTGTGCCACATATTAACTGGAAACCAAAGCAATACCACAAGGCGGTACCAGGCAACAGTAATTTTTGAGGTAACGTTCTGGACCGCATGGGTGCATACCACAAAATAAGCGCTAAAAGCGCACTAATGATCATAGAGCCACCGGCCATCTCATTCAAGTGTTAGTGTCCCTTGATCTTGTCCCAAAACCGGCATTCTAGGGCAGGGAGTCCAGGAAGGAAGCCAACTACTCCACATTTGTGAAAAACAGTGTCCTACCCTTAGGGATAGCTTGCAATATGTCATGTTATTCCCTTGACATAACATGACATATTGCATGCCTCTCTCTCACAGACACTGTTTCGCTGCCGTGATGGATTACCTTGCCTTCTATTTTGCTAATATGAAATTCGGATAGAAGGATACCCGTGCACCATGATAATGCAGTTACCCCAACTCCCCCGCCTGCCATAGCACCTATTTAAATCCGTTTGTAACCTATTCTTCTTGACAGAGTTTTGTCCCGCCGGCATACTGCATATTGACGACTCCCTGTTACCTCACCTGTAGATATCTTGTAAATTATATTTGTAAATATTGATTATGTAAGCATTATTCTGTATACTTGTGCATTGTAACTGTTTATCAACTTATAACTATGACATGCACCCAGATGACCTTAGGCCAGGCACGCTATATAAATAAAGAAATAAAATACAATACAAGTCATAGTTCAGGAAGCTAGCAATCAACAGTATGGGCCACTGCCGGGGCTTCAAACTGGGGGCCAGCAATATGTGAGCTCTCTCGACTAGAAATTGTGATGAGAGTGGGTGGCCCTGCATTTCATTTGAGACAACAACAGGGCACAATCAGGGTTGGAAGAGAAGGGGGGCGCGGGAGTAAATCACCTGGGAAGTATATGAGATGAGAAGAGGCTTCAAGCCTGAAAGCACCAGGCTCACCAGCCACCCCACTAGGTTGCAGCCGGCCACTGGTACCGGTGAAAGGAGTCGCCTTATGCATGCAGAAGAGCGGCGGGTCCAGCCGGCCCACCCTTGGGCTCCCTGGTGAAGGGACTCATGTGTCGGCCCCAGGTCTCCTCATGCAGACCAACACAGTGATGCAGCTCTAGGGGGGCATGATCGTCAGGCTCCAGGCTGTCTGCAGTGCCACTGGCATTCCACCCCTCCTCCCCAGCCAGGGAGGAGATCCACGCCGGCACTGCATGTTTGGGACACCGCACACACCAAAGTGTGACCTCCTACCTCTCACAGGCCACAGTGCTTCAGGACTACTGACTCGGATCAGAACAACCCCAGTGGATCCTCACCATCAGCCGCGGATAGCAGGAGAACAAATTTGGCAGCCAGCAGGAAACAAATACTGATTCTTGATTGACTCAGCTGGCATAACCTCCCGCAGAACCTCACAAGTAAGTTTCTATCTTGAGCGGCGGCTCACTAGCTCCCCCTGGGAATCCGTTCTTAAAGAATGAGAGTTCTAGCAAAAAAAATCAAAATCAAAATGTACCTTATTAGGCACTGTTAAAATACATTCATAAAAAATCATGTACCATGCCATATTTACTTATATATGTAAATCCTTTTGACACTACAAACTATTTCTATTGATTTGCAAGTTAATATGTTACTTACCCAAGAGGCCTAAACAATATTTTAGAAAATGACACCACAAATTACTATTAAATAGTGTTTCTAGAATATAACATGTTTAAAAGGGAAGTGATGCTCCAAACATTAACATTAGTCTGCCATATCTAAGTAAAAACAGGTGTACGTATTTATTATGTCAATATTTGATTTTTTTCCTAATTGCACAAATAATATTTATATTCTACTAATCAAACTTAAAACGAATACCTCTTTAATCTCTTTGAAGATTTACTATAATAATCACCATACACTCCACAGTATACAGTTGTTTTACTACATATCTGTCAAAACACTTCTTCCTAAAAAATGTCCTCATTAGAAATTGTTGTACGTTATGTTTTAGTTCTTGCAAACGCTGTATATAATTTTTATTTATACCATTCTGCTATGGTCGAATATTGTGTTGTTCATTTTACAGTTTCATTATAATTAGTGCATTTTTGAAATTCCTATCAACATATCTGGCTGCTTATCTTTTTAATGTGTGTATTTTTATTTCCGTTCCAACAATCCTTATTTATGTAATTACACTATTAATATTATTAAGCATCTTTTCAAATTGCACACATAAATACCCATTGAACTGTTTGTACACTGATGCGAAAATGACTCCCTAGCTCTCCAATGTTCTCAGTGAATGGTTTTCTTCTTGTGAGATGAATAAGTGCCAACATTTGCCAACGTGAGATGGTTCAATATTAACACTAATATAAAACGTGTTTCCGTTGCCTCTTTCCTTAATGTCTCCTTGCACAATAATGCTGATAAATCATCCGAAACTCCATTTATAAAGTTGCTTTCATTCAATGTCTTCTGTTTTTGTTCCAATGCACAGGAACACGATTTAGTTTCCTATTGCAAGCTACCCTATCTCAAACTCTGGCTAGTGAAAATGCATTTTTCAAACATTAACTAACCAATGTGCTATAACATATCTGGAACTATTCACTTAGCCATACTTTCGTATATATTTCACAAAATAAAAATTCCATTATGTAATATGTCCCTTCTAATTTCAATTGTAAAAGGTACTTCTTAATACATGTTTTGTGGAAAACACAAAACCAATCACAGATGTTTTAACAGGAGCAATAACAGTAACCTTTTTTTAACACTAATAATACTTCACCATATGTATGTGTAATAAATAGACAGACAACCATTTCCAACTCCATTAACACAAAAATGCAAATTAACATTTGGAAACTGTTATTTGAACAATCCATGTATTTCTTAAGTGCTTACTTCAGGGGGCACATCTATTTCTGTTTCGCTACACCCACTACATATAGATTTGAATTCAGGATAAATCTATTTTTAAAGTATGCAACTAATTTATTATTTCATTAGAAAACTGAACCGACGGCAGATGTCAATACCAGAATTGCCCCTCTTTTTAAAAAAATCAAAAACAAGTAAGTAAACTACTATACATTTTCAACCAATCCCTATTGTAAATGGTCTTTATTCCAGCTTCCATTTTTAAACGTTGCACTTTAGGAAAAAGACCAGATCACTTTTTTCTCTAATGTGATCTGCACCTTTCAGGGGGACTATGTACCAGCGACCAGCCCTTATACGCTTATCATTGCAACACTTAAAGACATTGAAACAATACCTATATCCCTGTTCAGTGAGTATTAATGCAACTGGACAGCACACTTGACAAGGAAACAAGGAGATACAACCAAGCTGGGTCATCAGAAGCTCCACAAGAAGCCACCTCCTGTTTCCCTGCCTAAGCTATAATAATGTAAAATCTTTTGCCTTCACCCTCATTAGTTACCATTGTCTTCAACTCAGGACCACTAACTTGAACAATAATTTAGTAGAATCTTGCATTACATTCTTCTTATCATTATTCTCACTATTTCCAGCTCTCTACTTTATCAGCATGCCTAGAGTACAGGTTATGATATTATATGATATGGCATGTGTAACACGCCTATACACAAGTGTTTCAAGGAGCGACAGGTTCTACCTGTCTATTAAAACCTGCTCCCAAGCTTCTTTGTGATTTGCACACAGGATCTAATCAGAAAGCAAACAGGTACTGCATAGGAAGTTCCTGGAGGTATTTCTGTTTGTAACCTCTATACAGGCTCCAGTAAAGAGATCTTTAATTTCATTATAAGATCTTCCCTTGAAGCTTTCATTCAATCTTCTCTTTGACAATGGAAACACATCATTCCCTGAGCAAAAAGACATGCACAACCACATTGCAAGAAGCCCTGGTGACACCTCTAATTGTAACCCTGTATCATTGTACCCCATCCAAATACACTGTACTGTGTGCTAGGTGAGCTTTGCTCTAATTGTAACCTCTTCACAAGCTCTAATGTTATTTGCAGCTGCCTATACTATTAACACAGGTTGTGCATATCTTTTGAAATATGCAGTCTCTTTGTCTTGTGCACACATTAACCACGGGACAAGCAGACATAGAGGAACCCCTGCAGAGATGTCTGCTTTTAACCCGTGTAGCACCTTAAATAGCATTAGACCCCTTATTATAGTTTGAGACCACTTACCAGTAGGTACTATTGTCTGATAACCTTTGCTCTCCTTAGAAACCCTCCAGTTCAGCTTGGTACTACCAACCTCCTTCACATAATGTATCTAACACCCATTAAACTACTGTCATATGGGATGTAATATTTCAGTAGAATCACGCAGTCCATATTTTTCTTTTTTTCTGATAACATAACTATTTTTTAGCCCATCAGCATGATTGGGTTGCATACTGTAAGTGTATGAGAAAGCTTTTCTGGTTTTCTAATGCATGCACATTATTCACTGTACAAACAGGCACGCAAAACCTACATTACAACAATCTCCCTGTGCCCCTTCTAATGTAACCATGTCACAAGCAACAATACCATTACCACTACTATCTACTGTGTCATAGTTGACTTTTACTCTGATTAGTGACCGCCCCCTTTTCCTCAGAACAACTAATTGAGACATGACTCACCTGTCTGTTATGGTTTTTAATAGTTAAATAGTATCCTTCAATCCACACATCTCTTTTGTTTTTGTCACTATTTAAACCGGGTTATAAGTCTCATTTAAAGACTGCATTCAAACTTTTATTTTGCTTGTGTAAGCATTAATACTGGGAAAACAGACATACAAATGCCACATCACAAGAATCCCTGGTGAGACTTTTAATTTTAAAACTCGTACAACCTTAAATAGTACTGAACACCTTTAGCAAAAGGTTCTCTTCAGTATTTGGTGACTTCTATTCTCATTACAACCCCTCCACTCAGCTTGGACAGTGGCCATCTACCACTTGCTTGAGCATGTGATGAGACTGCTTTCCTCTTTACCTATAGACGGTAGTGTCTGATAGGTGACCTTTGCCCTCACTAGACCCCCTCCATTAGCTTTAAAACTGTAACTTGCATTTCAGACATCTATCAGCAAGTAGACGCCTCTGGGATGTGCTCCAACATTTCAGTAGAATCACACATTCCATGTTTTTCTTTTTGTTTTTATAACTATATCCACATTTCTAGCCAATCAGGATGATTAGTGTACAGGTTATAACTGACTGTCATGCCTGCATTCAAGTCTCTCTTTGTCATATGTACAGATTACCCACCCGGTATACAGACGCCCACATGTTACATCATAGTAACAAACAAGTAAATTGGCAGTGAAAGTCAGTAATATCCACAGCGCTTGTACATAGGGTTTTAGTTAGCAACAGGGCAGCGGGTGTCTCGAGGAGTGTGGGTGGACTGCCAATCCACTACCACGTTAATTAGTGGAAATAAGGCTCTTCATCTGAGTCTTATTGGAGGCAGAATGGATACAAACCATGTATATATAAATTGCCAAATTACTCTATTGCTTTGCAATTGCGGCAAATGGACTTGGCGTTAACAGGAGGACACAGACAAATGGCTCAGATGAAGAGCCTGGTTTGGCTTGAAACACGTGTCAGGCTGACTACTACACTTCAATAAATAAAATTCTGTATTTTGATAAAAAACCTTGCATTTTTTGGCGCAGTGTGTCTTGACAAATCTTACTCTGTACTTACATCATAGTAAGCCATGCTGACACTTCTACTTTTAACTTTTGCACAAACTCTAATCGTATTAGATATCTCACTAATAAACGTTGTTGTGTGATGGGTGACCTTTCCTGTAATTAGATGCACTGACTTTCAGCTTGGAACCACTTACTTGGACAGCAGTCACAGATAGGGAGCAGTTCTCTGTGGTGTAACATTTCAGTAGAGTCTTGCATTCCATGCTTCTTTTTCACTATTTCCAGCGTTCTTACTATCAGCAAGGTTATCGCACAGGTTGACATGCAATTTGTGTTTAAGCATGTCAGCCAGGCTTATATCAACATGTTTTTTTGAGCTGCAGACTGTAAGGATATTGGGGGTGTTACAGCACAGAGTACAGCCCCACTCCACAGGATCAATGTTGTAAGAGGATTCAATTCAACACTACAGCTAAGTCAACGCCTAGTCTATAATACTGAATGAAAACCCTTATTGATATATCTTTAGGTCCAGTTCATGCGTTCTGGATGACTACCCCTATATAACACCCCTCTCTTGGAATCCCCCTGACCCCACTGAGCCAAGAAGTAGTTCTGTTTTGCAAGTTTAAAGGTTTATTTGATAATTTACAATATATATTATATCACGCTTTATAATAAATTAATAATTGAATAGCACACTTAATCTGATATGATAAAGATTGACAACAGGGAATCTGGCACTAGCACACTTCTTTATAATTACTAAAGAGTTGAGATGAAACGGATAAGATAGCACACTGGTAAATAGGAACAAAAGAAGAAGGTGGTACAAAATGCTTTATAGAGTACAAATGGATGCAAGGTTGAATGAATGAAATGCAGTATAGAAATACTCAATATGATTTCAACAAAACAATGTAATCACTTTTCTCTGGCAATTCCCTCCCCCCCTCTTTGATGCAAGGCAAGGAAATGGAAGGAAACACACAGTTCTCAGAAATGCAATCAATGTAATCAGTTTAATCCAGCAAGCTTAGACAACAGAAAAACAGATAGGAGTTTTGAAAACACAGGCCCAAATGCTTTTATATGTGTTAGCAATGGATGAGAAATATGCTGGAAATGCTGTTAATTCCCTTTCAGAGGTTCAGGGTGAGTGGTATCTAGTTAATATTAGTCCAGGCTCACACTAGCAATGATGCAGGGATAGTTAGCAGGTTAAACGAATTTCTGGCAACTGGAAATCAGGCAAGCAGCAGCAGTTTTTACATGTGAAGAAATTGCAAATCGCGGTAAAATTCGCGGATGCGTGTTCCGCGATTGCGGTAAAACTATAAGGGGTAGGAATGCGGTTCTTGGTTCGTAGGAAAGCCACGATTCTAAGCTATCAAATAAAAGTTATTGCAAGTCTCTAGCCCAAACGGTCGCGGAGATATGAGCGATTTAATAAAGGTCGTTTTTGGGTTTGCAAATTTCAAAAGCTCAAAATGACAAGTGCAGCTTTTGCAGCTAAAATGACAGGTGACAGTTAGGAGGCAGTTCTACTTAGGTTAAATAGATTGAATTATATGATTTTAACTAGGAGATTGGTTCTGCACAGTTTTCTAGGTACTCACACTATATTCTTGGGTGAAATGGGCCTCGCCATGGATCTGGTCAGGGTTTTAGACTGGGCTCTGGTCACTCTCTGGGCACAGCACTGCTTTCTCCCTCTGGTCTGGTCTCTTAGTTCTGGATAGATTGAAGTCTCTAGTTTGGCTTTCTGGAGGTTGATGGAGGTAAGTATGGATTTTTCCGGCAGAGCGTCCCGCTGCAAATGGATTTGGAAAGTCCCTATCTGTCCTGTCTGTCTGCTTTTATGTGTTTAGAATGTGGGTGTGTTCTAGCATCACTGACCCTACCTCTCTCTCAGCTTCTAATTGGTCAAACTTCCATTTCTTACTTGATTGGGGGAATGAAATGAAGTGTCATCATGATGAGGTCTGTTTATGATACAGAGAACCCACCCCTGTCAACTTTACACACAATCTATATCTGACCTAAAAACATATTTGCACAGGTACACATTTGTTTAAAATTACATATACATGGTGTGGCTGAATTTAGCCATGTCTCTGTCCAAATGTGCTTTTCCTAGGAGCTTGCATTCAAAAACGGCCACTTCTAGCACTTTTTAATGTGCTAAACAACATTGGATCTTCATTAAATTTTATACAACTGTTCCTCACATATCTACCCACATACCAATGCATTTTCGTTTGTCTAGCTGAAACAGGGAGTCTGTAATATTAATAAACAATGGGGTTTTGCCCCAGAACATCACACAAATTCGATTTTAGTCTTGAATTAAAGGTACATTTTTTAAATTAAAGCTCTCAAATTTATACATTTCTGTCATTTGATTACAAAGAGTTATCAGTGTTTTTGTAAAATATATATTTTACTTCCAATTCAATCCTCAGAGTGTTGAGGTCCGCCTCCAAGACTTGGGTGGGTCAGTCCTCTGGGCAGGCAGGGCTTTGTTGACATTAAACAGACAAAATTAACATCTTCCTTTCAGAGGAAAGGGTCCTTTGTGTGGTCTCTGGGAAGCTCCCAGCCAGTCTGCCTTCTATCAATCAAGAGGTCATGTGAGATTCTAACTCCTGGTGTGAAGCTCTTGAGGTGATAGGGTTTCCCAGGCTTCAGGCCTCTGGGAACAGCATGTGGCTAATTTTTAATTAAAATGCAGCCTTTGAAGTCAGCTAAGTCAAATCCCTTTGTACAGCAACTGCACTCAGTTCTCCAGTCAGAGTTTAGACCGCTAGTGCCGCCTAGAGGATTTTGTTGGCACTGCATGCAACTTTGGGATTTTCTTGGATTAATGCATTCTAAACAGGAATGGTTCTTACATGGTAGTAAATCCTTGCTTAACATTGTTTTGATGGGGCTCCTTACAGTAAGATGGTTATGTGGAACCCCACAAAAAGGGTTGAATCTTTAAAGTCGTCCAATAAGTCACGATTTCAGCAACTTTTTGACATCAGTAAAAGTGGATTTTGTCAACAAAGACCTTTCTTTACACTGGTGGGTGGCAAGTTAGGTAACCATTTTGGTGTGCGCACCAACTGCGCAGCTTTCCTGGATTCTGGGATGAAATGATGGGCGGCGACAGCGCATCCCCATCTTTACCCACTCCAATTATTTATTTTTGTTCTGGGGCAAAATGATGGGCAGCGACAGCTTAATCCCCATATTTACCCCGTCTAATGATTCCACATGGGTCAAAACAATGGTTTCAGACTACTGTGCGGGTAGTCCAATGGTGGTTTTAGGCAGCGTCCTTCTGTGCCCATAACATCGGCAAAAATGGGTGGCAGCCTATTCTTCCTGCATTTCCCGGTGCATTTTCTGGGAAGCTCTGGTCATCATGATGTTTTCATGTCAGTACTGCACAGTTTTGAGGTAGGGCTAGGATGCATGGGTAAATACATCCCACAAGCCCCCCTCTTGCGATGGCCATCCTATTTCACGAATGGGACTCGCAAGATCTGGGATGTTTCCTCATCTTCTTCCAATAGATGGCATAGTTCAGCATCTTTTCCTCCATCCGGTACTGATCGATCGGTTCTCCTCGCCGGTCCTGATGGGAATATTGGGCGGTACCCCGAGCCCGTTGCGTCTCAGCTCCCGGTCTCCGGATCGTCCTCCTTGGCCCGTCTCAAGGTTTTCTTTCTCCTAGGACGACAAAGGAAGAGCGGCAATACCTACTCATAGACGTTTTTCCACCACTGTTGAGATGGTGGGACAGCATATGCATTTCATCATGACAAAACATTACATTCTTATTTTGATAAAGAAAACAGTATAACTAAGAGACAGTTTCATGCAAATCACAATATTTTAGAGACTAGATGTGGTATGTTTTATGATTGGAACTGAATTAGTCTGATACAGTACCCGCTAGGATTCCAGAGGATTCCTCCAGTTGTTGCAGAGTGTGCCTGGGATGGCAACACTTCAACTGGTTTATGTGGACCCACTTGTCTTCCCCCTCTGCCGAACCACCTTTGGGGATGCGGATCTTGTAGGCCACAGGGGAGATCTTATCGACGATCTCAAAGGGTCCCTTCCATGTAGGCAAAAATTTGCGCTGCTTGGCCTGGTTCCTTTGGAAGTTGTATAGATAGACCCGGTCTCCCACCTGATATTCCTTCCTGGAAGTTTTCAGGTCATAATGGGTCTTCATGCTATCAGTCGATCTTTCTAGATTCCGCTGAGCATAAGCAAAAGCATGTTGGAGGTGTTTCCTTAAATTCTCTACATACTCATGAGTAGTGGAGGCATTTATCAGTGTCTGCTCTTGGGTCCTGTAGAGCAAATGCTGCGGAAGCACCATCTTGCGCCCAGTCATCAACTCAAATGGTGACATTTTGGTTGCAGATGAAGGGGTAGATCTGATGGCCATTAGGACCAGAGGTAATCGGATATCCCAACTTGGCCCAGAATCTGCCACAAACTTCTTTAATATGCTCACAATTGTCCGGTTATATCTCTCTACTGCCCCAGAAGAAGCTGGTCTATAAGCAATATGCAACTTCCTTTTGACCCCCAGTATCTCCCACATCTTTGTCATTACTTCACTGGTGAAGTGGCTACCTCTGTCTGACTCAATCCTTTGAGGTAGACCAAAACGGGAAAAGATGTGGTTAATCATCAAGGCAGCTGCAGTTTCTGCCTTGCAATTTGGGGCTGGGAGACATTCCACCCACTTGGTAAACAAGCATGTGACGGTCAACATGTACTTATTCCCCCTAGCCGAGCGAATCACAGGGCCTACAAAGTCGATTTGTAAATCTGACCATGGCAGTGTCATCCCCCTCTTTTGGAGAGGCGCACGGTGTGTGAGGGATGATGGCTGAAATTGTGCACACACAAGGCAACCCTTCAGGTACTGGTCGAGGTCCTGCCCCATGTGTGGCCAGTATGCAACCTCTCTTAAGATTTCCAATGTTGTGTGAAACCCCCTATGACCGGCAGTGGCCGCATCATGGGCGTGACTTAACATCAGGCTTCGGAATGAGGTAGGAACCACCCACTGATCGTGGCCAGCTTTGGATTTCCTTACCAACAAACCGTCTTGGATCCGGAACATTTTGGGACATTTCATCAACACTCTTAGGTCCTCTTTCCCAGTGTAATCGGTATCCGTCAGGGGAAAGTTCTCAGGGTCCTCAAGGTGCTGGTAAAATTTACCAATTATTGGATCCCCCTTCTGAGCGGTAATCAAATCAGCATCAGGGGTCTCCTTGCTCCATTGTGCAATTGAAAGGTCGTTGTGAGCATTTGTCTGGGACCTAGTGATAGCAGTGACCTGGATTTCCCCCAACAGGGACTCAATCTCAATTAGATCCCCTTGGATGGCCCCGGTTTTGGCCAGCTGATCAGCTAAGTCATTTCCAGTTTTGTCTGGTCCCTCTACTTTGGAATGACCCTTGATCTTTTTCCAATAGATGGTCATCTCATTCGAGGTGACCAGATCATCAATGTTTTGGATCAACTTCCCATGTTTCAAGGGTTTGTTGTTAGCACATAACATGCCTCTGGTTTTCCAATTAACCAGGTGCTCCACGAACCCGTTCCGTACATAATCCGAATCTGTGATTATGACCAGTTCGTGGAGTTGATGCTGGACAGCAGTGAGGATGGCCTGATGCACAGCCATCAATTCTGCCACCTGACTACTTCGGGGGCCAATTTTGTATCCAGCGGAGGGTTCTGGGGACTCATTCACCCATGCATTCCCTACGCCGGCCACCAATTCTTTCTCCCCGTTGTTGTCAACATGGTAAGAGCATCCATCCACATAGACAGTGGGCATTCCCTCACACTTGTCTTCTTCAAAGACTTTGTGGGGGGAATTAAGGTATGCCTCCATGTTGTCCTTGATTTTTAGACTTTCGTCCTCGAGACAGTTTTCTCTGGCACAATCATGCAAGTCAGCCAGACCTTGCGCGAGGGGACTCTTCTTGTTTTGGCCATATCTGACCTCCACAGGAAAGCCTTGCATTGACAGAATCCAGGAAGTAATTCGGGAATTACTCACATTTCCGGCCCGGATTCTGTCACTTTGGAGATATTGCAGAGGCTGGTGTGGAGTCTCCACTATGATGTGTTCCCCCTGGATAAACGGGCGGTAATTCTTCAATGCCCACACCGTTGCCAGGAGTGCCTTCTCACAATCGTTGAATTTTTCCTCCACAGAGGATAAAGTTTTGCTCGCATAGGAGATTACTTTATTGACCTTGTCATGCTTTTGGTATAATACTGCCGTCAAGCACGTATTAGAGAACCCTGTCTCCAGGAAGAACTCCTTGTTTCTGACAGGGTAAGCTAGGCAAGGCGCTTGTGAGAGGCTTCTCTTGAGTTGTTTTACTGCCTCGGCTTGTTCTGGACCCCATTCCCACTTGACCCCCCCCTTCAGGAGATGAATCAGGGGTCTGGTGATCTCTGCGTAGCCCTCAATGAACTTTCTGCTGTAATTAGTCAGTCCAAGGAGGCTCCTTAGTTCCCGCAGAGTTGTGGGGTCTTTCAGTTTCTGAAGTGCTTCCACTTTCTTTTCCTGGGGACAGAGACCCTGAGGAGTAATCTCATGCCCCAAGAAATTAACACGGGTTCTACACCACTGTGCTTTCTGAAAGGAAAGTTTTGCTCCGGCGGCCCTCAACTGTGTCAGAACATAACGGATCTCCGCTATGTGTTCCTCCACAGATGAACTTTTGATGAGGACATCATCTACATAAGCCAGGTTACCCCTCGTACCCAGGTCGGGCATGGCCTTATGTAGGAAAATATTGAACTCATTACCGGAGTTAAGGTATCCGAAGGGAGTCCGGGTCCATGTGTACTGCTGGCCCCCAAAGGTAAAAGCCAGCTTGTATTGGTCCTCCCTACTGACAGGCACAGTCCAGTATCCATTGGTCAGGTCTATTGCAGTGAATACCTGTGACCCCTGGATCTGGGCCAGCCCTTGGTCAATGTAGGGCAGAGGCCATCGGGAAGTATGGACCCGTTTGTTGAGCTCCCTGAGGTCGGCGCAGAGTCTCCACTGGCCGTTCGGCTTCAATATTCCCAGCACCGGATTATTGAAGGTGCTGTGGACTGGACGGATTATTCCCCGGGACTCAAGGTTCTGGATTATTTCAGTAAGGGACTCCATTGATGCGAGAGGCAAGCGATATTGCTTCACAAACACAGGAGTCATGCCAGGGTCCGTGGGGATTGTTGTTGTGTGGATGTCAGTGCGACCACAGTCATATGAGTCTACCGCAAAGAGATCTTGGAAATCCAAGAAAACTTGTTTCAACTTTTGCTTTTGTTCCAGAGTCACACAGGCATCAGCTAGGTTGACCCTCTCTTCCACCATCTGCCTGAAGCCTGGAAAGACTTCTGGTTTGGCTATCTCAGCGGCCTCCTCCAACTGGGTGGAGAAGTCCCTGGTCAGAGTGCTGATTTGGACCGGAGGCTTCAGGTGGGAAAGGCAGCCCTCATGTACCTGGAAAATCACCTCATCCCTCCTGAAGTCACAAGTCACATCTTCCTTACCATAGGGGCAGGAAGTGTACACCAGGAAGTTCCCCCCATGCCGGGTGAAAATCCTGTCTGGTGTTGTATTGTCATCACTGTCACTGTCAAAACAGTCCTTGGGGATTGGTCCTAACAGTTCATTTACTAAGTCGATGGAAAAATGTCGGTCATCAACCGCCATTCCAATAATGGTGCCTGCGGCTAGAGTAATACTCTTTAAATCGCTGTTATCCACCTCTATTGGAATGGTGTCATGTTCTATGTTGACTAATGGAGTTGGGTTTACCCCCAACCCTTGCTGTTGGAGAGAAGCATTTAGATGTATGTAAGCATCAGGGTTTTTCAACTCTTGTCCCCTTTTAACTTTCACTTCCAGGGAGAATTGTCGGGTCCTTTCTGGGATGGTGACTTCCTCTTTAACCTGAATTTCAACTGCATAAGGTAGCAATTGAGCTGACCTAAATGCTTTTTCTGGATCATCAAAGCCCATGGGATTATCCGCTAATCGGGACCAAGCTTTGAAGTTTATTAGGTCCAAACTAATGGCAAAGCGATTGAGAATGTCACTGCCTAAGTAAAAGGCGGCAGTGACGTCTCGCACGACCCAACAATTATGGACTATGCTCTTGTTGCCAATGGAGATTTTGAGCATACACCTGCTTGGCAGGAGATGTTTTGAATTGGGTGCTTCCAGGTCCATTTCCCATTTGTCTATCAGTTTGAAGTTGGGAATGGCTGGATCTTTTGGAAGTTGGCGAAACATGGCTTCGCTGATGAAGCTCTTACCGTTGTTCACACACACTCGAGCGAGAACAGAGTCCTTCCCATCATTTAACTGAACAGGGATGAACAACTGCTCTCCAATTTGCTGAATATCAGCCAGGCTTTGAGCTGATTTCACATCTTTCTGGACTATAGGAGTGGGAGTTTCAGATTGTGGATTGGTATAGAATTTCAAAGTGTTTCCTTCCAGCGTGGAATACCACCTTAGACTGGAAGGAAGGTTGATTTTCAGAAATAGAGAGGACCCCCCATCACCAGTCTGTTGTCCTACTGCTATTACTGTCACGTCTGGAATCTGGTTGTTCTGGAAGTGAAATTCTACTTGGTCAGATTTTTGTTCAACCATGTGGCATGTGCCGTTTAAACTAACATGGTTGGCACTCTGTTTTAATTTTATGGGTCGGCTAGTCTGAGTCCAGAGGACCTTGTTTACGCAGTCTATTAGGGGTGACAACCTTCTCAGGAGGTCATTCCCTAGTAAACAAGGGGTGCCCTCTGGGGTCACCACTATGACCGGGTGTTTCAACTTATGTCGCCCAATTTTAATGTCCAAGTCTGCAGTCCCCTCAACGGGAATTTCCTTCCCGTCAAAGTTCTGTAGTTGTCCAGGAAGAGAGGTGAGAGGAATTTGGTAATTCTCTCCCCTTCCTGCATTCAGTTCGTCAAAGGCCCTTCTGGACAGAAGGGTAGCTTGAGATCCAGTGTCCACCAGTGCCGAGATTGTACCCTGCCCCTGTACTTGTACCGGTGCATAATATCTTCCCTCCTTCTCCTCAAGGGGGCACAGATAATGTACATTTTTGGACAACTGGTGGGCTAATTTTCTGGTTTTGGACATCGCTAGCGAAGAGATTTGGGCAGAATTCTGTGGAGAGTCTTGGGAATCTGAAAGAAAAATTTTGCAACTGGAGATCAGAGCCATTGTGGGTTCCCCTGGCTCTGTTTCTGGGCCGCCCCCCCCTTTTTGGAGGCAGTCCCCAGGATGGGTTTGAACCAGGGGATTTTCTTGCTGTTGGTTCTGGGATGAGATGGTGGGCGGCGGTAGCTCAGTCTCCACCTCTCCCCAGTCTGGATTTGCATCCCTAGGGACCCATTTTTCTTTGGGAGGAGTTCCCCCCTCTCTGAAGGAGAAGATCCTTTTCCCAGGATCCTCTGAGGATCCCTCTCCCTCAAATTGGAAGATCTGTACCTCCTCCTCAAACTGAGTCTGTTTGGGTCTTTTGTTTCTCCTACCCCCCCTCTGCTCCTTAGGAGGCAGACTTTCAGGGGCAAGAGATTTTGTTTCCGGTTCCTGGGTTTCCAGGGGCTGTTTACAAGTGAGGAAGGAAGCTTCCTCCAAGGCTTTACACCCCCCTTCCCTTTGTGCCTCCTCCCTGGGAACCGGTGAGTTATCGGGGTGCTGCCCCCGTCATTGTTCTGGAGCACCAGGTCCAGAGTTGGGTGCGTTCTGCGCCGGCATGCTGATCTGAGGGTTCTGCTGCGCCCTCAGTATATGACCCATATCCCGCGCCATGTTTTGAACCTGGCGCTCTAACTGGGAAACCCGCTCAGGCTGATACGGGGCCCTGTTTTCTCCCCTGGGCTGATCCCGGGAAGGGTAGCTGTCCCTCCTCTGGTAGTACCCCGGGTTGGGAAGATTTGGGTACCCCTCCACCCTTGGCCTCCCCTCTCCCGGATTCAGTGGTCTGGGCTCAGGGAATTGAGGAAAGAAGGATGGATGGTTTTGGGGTTGGAAGTCGGGTGGATATCTGGGGAAAAAGTTCTGCCCAGGGTTTGGTAAATTTCTGCCCTCCTGTGGGAAGTTTGGAGGGAAGTTCCCTGGGTTAGGTGCTTGGCTGGATCCCCCCCCTTGGGCTGGAGGAGTCCACACATAACCCAGGATGGGTCTGTTACCTTTGTAGCGAGGACTTACATAGTCAGGAGAGCGAGGGACCCCATTTGTGGGGCTGCCTCCCTGGCTCCCTGTCTGCGACTGGCCCGAGGACCTTCTGGGCCTAGCATTATTAGGTGCAGGTAGGTTTTTAGGCCCCCCCATCTCCAAATCCAAAACGGGGGTGACCTTTACCTCTGCCACCTTGGCAGCAGCAGGGGTGCTGTTGGCTTTGGGGTTTTTCTGGGCATTGCTTTTATTTTCTATGGGCTTCTGCACCTCATAGATGCGGGTAGCCTGTTCAATGACCCAGTCTAAAGATCTTTTCTCGTGAAAATCCCTCACGAGCTGGGTCATGATATATTTGGGCAAGGCATGGAAAAACGTGTTTATAAATTCACGGCTATCCGTGCGCACCCTTCTTGTGGTCTGTGCAAAAGCCCGCTTTAACTCCTGCACAAATTCTTGTGGGGCCTGATCCTCCCCACATTGCAAATTGTAGGCTGCCTTGCGAGCCTCTTGAGGATTTCTGTGAACAGAAAAATGTTTCAGGATGGCCGCCTTATAGGTGGACCATCTTAAATGATTTTGGTCCTCCAGCCCCGCAAAGAAACTGGAGTATTCCGGGGAGAAGGTCCACTTTACATATTGAATGCAGCTTTGGCTGTCCTTCAAATGGAAAGTCTCCATCATTTGTTCAAACAACTCTAAGTGCTCCCAAACAGAATACTTAGCGTTCTTATGGTAAGGCGTGATGACGCTCCTGATCGCCTTAATCTGCTTTAAGGGGTCCTTGAGCAAGGCCCTTTTTGCCTTATTGGCCTTTTTGGTTCGGGTAACCCTTGTCCATTCTTCGTCGGACTCAGAGGCACTGCTCCCAGAGGTTCCCGTCTGTTCTTCCAGGTTTTCCCGGATTCTGCGAGCCTGGGAATGGCTGGCAGAATGTGGGGACCTGGTCTCCTGTGTCCTGCGCAGTTCAGAGGAGTCTTCAGATTCCTCCTTGCTGTCAGGATTTGATGGGTACCCCCTCCACTGACCTAACTGGGCAGAGGTTTTCAGGATGCCCTTAATGGGCCTACTCTCCTGGGGTTCCCCACTGAACTGTATTGTACTTGGGTGCCCATACCCGGATGCCCACCCCTCCATTCCTGAGTGGTACTGGCCTATGAGCCCCATACTCTTAGCTGGATAGTAATCTGCCATCCCTGGACCCCTGTGCTCATGCGCGCCAGGGGACATGGGGGTGGTAGAGTCCAGGGACTGGGGGAGATGAAGGCCCCTGGTGTTAGGGCTCCTGCGGTTATGGTCAGGAATCTCTCTTTCCCAGCGGACCTCATCTCTATCCGCCCCTGCTCCCTGTTGCAATGCAAGAGCCTGCATTTGTGCTTTCAGTTCCTCTGTTAAGGCCTTACTCGACTCTATCAGTTTCTCCTGCATCGCTACCTGTTGCTGGAGCCTATCATTGTGTTGACAGAGGGCCTCATTCTCCCTCTGTGCTTCCTGGTTGGTCCTGGAGAACTGGGCCAGTCTTTGCTGCAGGAGGTTTACCTCCTGGGCAATGTCCCTACTGGCCTGCTCCTTTCTTGCTAGAGCATCTTCCACCCTTCTGGTGTGCTCTACCAAGTTCTGGTTTTCTTTTTGGAGATCACCCAGCCCCTGGTGGGCCAGGTGATTTTCTTCCATTTTCCTTTTTAAATGGCAGACTTCCTGGCCTAAGGCGTCTCTTTCCTGACTAAGAGCCTGCATTTGTGCCGCCAGGTCGTCCCTTTGCCTTTGGAAGGCACCAGCTTTCTGGCGCTCCTGATCAAACTCTGCCTGGGTATCCAGGTCTTTCAGAATCAGTTTATTGCTCTCCTCCTTCACTCTATCTAGGTGGCCTTGCAGGGTGACTACCTGCTCAGCACATGCCCTATTGAAGTCTAGCTGTTGCTCCAGCTTTTTCTGGCTTTGCAGTAGGGAGTCCAAACCTTCTTGGTGTTCCTTCTGCAAGGCCAGAAATCTGGTATCCTGTTCTGACTTTTCCTTTTGCAGCACATCCATATCCTCCTTTATTTTAGTGATGTACTGTCTGGTCTCATTTTCTGACTCCTGGCTTCTGTGCAGCCTTTGCTCAGAAGAGTCCAGATCAGATTGGGCCTTCTCTAACGCCATCTGTTGCCTTTTTGCCAGATCATGGCCTTCAGCACATCTATCCTGCATGTCTCCCATATATAGGTACAGGTATGCTGCTATCCTGGCGATCTTATTGTGTTCCTCTTTGGCTTTAGGAGCCATATATAGTTCACTCAGGGCCACATGTAAGGGACCCTGATCTCTATATATATCTGACCCTGTTTCAGTGACCTGTTGTGTGATGGCCTGCAACCACACATCCTGGCCCTGTTCGGTCCATTCACCTCTCACAAATAACTTATGTAAGAAGTGCTCTCTGGCTATTTTCATATCTACCAAGGTCGTCATTCTAGAGATTGGTCTCTGTCCTGACTTACAGAAGTTAGTATTTTAGTTTTGCAGAACAGAACTTTTCTTGGAGTGTCCCTTTTGAGGAATGCTTCACAGCGTAATGCAGCGTGGTGATCCGACTGGATGTATGTATCCCGTCAGTTAGCACACTGTATTAAGCTGCACAAGTGGTATTCTAACCCAGAATCCCGGATACGAGCCCCCACTTTGTAAGAGGATTCAATTCAACACTACAGCTAAGTCAACGCCTAGTCTATAATACTGAATGAAAACCCTTATTGATATATCTTTAGGTCCAGTTCATGCGTTCTGGATGACTACCCCTATATAACACTCCTCTCTTGGAATCCCCCTGACCCCACTGAGCCAAGAAGTAGTTCTGTTTTGCAAGTTTAAAGGTTTATTTGATAATTTACAATATATATTATATCACGCTTTATAATAAATTAATAATTGAATAGCACACTTAATCTGATATGATAAAGATTGACAACAGGGAATCTGGCACTAGCACACTTCTTTATAATTACTAAAGAGTTGAGATGAAACGGATAAGATAGCACACTGGTAAATAGGAACAAAAGAAGAAGGTGGTACAAAATGCTTTATAGAGTTCAAATGGATGCAAGGTTGAATGAATGAAATGCAGTATAGAAATACTCAATATGATTTCAACAAAACAATGTAATCACTTTTCTCTGGCAATTCCCTCCCCCCCTCTTTGATGCAAGGCAAGGAAATGGAAGGAAACACACAGTTCTCAGAAATGCAATCAATGTAATCAGTTTAATCCAGCAAGCTTAGACAACAGAAAAACAGATAGGAGTTTTGAAAACACAGGCCCAAATGCTTTTATATGTGTTAGCAATGGATGAGAAATATGCTGGAAATGCTGTTAATTCCCTTTCAGAGGTTCAGGGTGAGTGGTATCTAGTTAATATTAGTCCAGGCTCACACTAGCAATGATGCAGGGATAGTTAGCAGGTTAAACGAATTTCTGGCAACTGGAAATCAGGCAAGCAGCAGCAGTTTTTACATGTGAAGAAATTGCAAATCGCGGTAAAATTCGCGGATGCGTGTTCCGCGATTGCGGTAAAACTATAAGGGGTAGGAATGCGGTTCTTGGTTCGTAGGAAAGCCACGATTCTAAGCTATCAAATAAAAGTTATTGCAAGTCTCTAGCCCAAACGGTCGCGGAGATATGAGCGATTTAATAAAGGTCGTTTTTGGGTTTGCAAATTTCAAAAGCTCAAAATGACAAGTGCAGCTTTTGCAGCTAAAATGACAGGTGACAGTTAGGAGGCAGTTCTACTTAGGTTAAATAGATTGAATTATATGATTTTAACTAGGAGATTGGTTCTGCACAGTTTTCTAGGTACTCACACTATATTCTTGGGTGAAATGGGCCTCGCCATGGATCTGGTCAGGGTTTTAGACTGGGCTCTGGTCACTCTCTGGGCACAGCACTGCTTTCTCCCTCTGGTCTGGTCTCTTAGTTCTGGATAGATTGAAGTCTCTAGTTTGGCTTTCTGGAGGTTGATGGAGGTAAGTATGGATTTTTCCGGCAGAGCGTCCCGCTGCAAATGGATTTGGAAAGTCCCTATCTGTCCTGTCTGTCTGCTTTTATGTGTTTAGAATGTGGGTGTGTTCTAGCATCACTGACCCTACCTCTCTCTCAGCTTCTAATTGGTCAAACTTCCATTTCTTACTTGATTGGGGGAATGAAATGAAGTGTCATCATGATGAGGTCTGTTTATGATACAGAGAACCCACCCCTGTCAACTTTACACACAATCTATATCTGACCTAAAAACATATTTGCACAGGTACACATTTGTTTAAAATTACATATACATGGTGTGGCTGAATTTAGCCATGTCTCTGTCCAAATGTGCTTTTCCTAGGAGCTTGCATTCAAAAACGGCCACTTCTAGCACTTTTTAATGTGCTAAACAACATTGGATCTTCATTAAATTTTATACAACTGTTCCTCACATATCTACCCACATACCAATGCATTTTCGTTTGTCTAGCTGAAACAGGGAGTCTGTAATATTAATAAACAATGGGGTTTTGCCCCAGAACATCACACAAATTCGATTTTAGTCTTGAATTAAAGGTACATTTTTTAAATTAAAGCTCTCAAATTTATACATTTCTGTCATTTGATTACAAAGAGTTATCAGTGTTTTTGTAAAATATATATTTTACTTCCAATTCAATCCTCAGAGTGTTGAGGTCCGCCTCCAAGACTTGGGTGGGTCAGTCCTCTGGGCAGGCAGGGCTTTGTTGACATTAAACAGACAAAATTAACATCTTCCTTTCAGAGGAAAGGGTCCTTTGTGTGGTCTCTGGGAAGCTCCCAGCCAGTCTGCCTTCTATCAATCAAGAGGTCATGTGAGATTCTAACTCCTGGTGTGAAGCTCTTGAGGTGATAGGGTTTCCCAGGCTTCAGGCCTCTGGGAACAGCATGTGGCTAATTTTTAATTAAAATGCAGCCTTTGAAGTCAGCTAAGTCAAATCCCTTTGTACAGCAACTGCACTCAGTTCTCCAGTCAGAGTTTAGACCGCTAGTGCCGCCTAGAGGATTTTGTTGGCACTGCATGCAACTTTGGGATTTTCTTGGATTAATGCATTCTAAACAGGAATGGTTCTTACATGGTAGTAAATCCTTGCTTAACATTGTTTTGATGGGGCTCCTTACAGTAAGATGGTTATGTGGAACCCCACAAAAAGGGTTGAATCTTTAAAGTCGTCCAATAAGTCACGATTTCAGCAACTTTTTGACATCAGTAAAAGTGGATTTTGTCAACAAAGACCTTTCTTTACACTGGTGGGTGGCAAGTTAGGTAACCATTTTGGTGTGCGCACCAACTGCGCAGCTTTCCTGGATTCTGGGATGAAATGATGGGCGGCGACAGCGCATCCCCATCTTTACCCACTCCAATTATTTATTTTTGTTCTGGGGCAAAATGATGGGCAGCGACAGCTTAATCCCCATATTTACCCCGTCTAATGATTCCACATGGGTCAAAACAATGGTTTCAGACTACTGTGCGGGTAGTCCAATGGTGGTTTTAGGCAGCGTCCTTCTGTGCCCATAACATCGGCAAAAATGGGTGGCAGCCTATTCTTCCTGCATTTCCCGGTGCATTTTCTGGGAAGCTCTGGTCATCATGATGTTTTCATGTCAGTACTGCACAGTTTTGAGGTAGGGCTAGGATGCATGGGTAAATACATCCCACAATGTATAGCATGTTTTTTTTTTTTAAGTGCAGCGCCAATCCACAAGATTTGCTTTGCAATGTAGATCTACAGTATTTAGGATATTTTTTCAATAGTCTGGACTGAGCACCAGAGGCCTTGAGTCAGGCACACCACAGGCCTCTTGTATAAAGATCGGCCATTTCCTGCTATATAGGATTTTTCTAGGACAAGAGGCAATGTTCTAGTAGAATAGAAAACGTAAGATAACAAGGTACTGCAGAAACTACAAAACTCTGTCTGAATTGTGGTTTTTGTCCACTGAACACATTAGTGATGAATGACGCAATTGCCCTTGGCTAATAATTACACATGAAAGGTGCAGTGATGAATCCAATGGTGTCATCACTCCTTTCCCAGTGGTGACCTCTCCCCATGTAGCCAGGGGACGGCAGCCGCTACCTGAGCCTGACCATGGGGATGGCTATATGAAGGAGGATCACATGGGGGCAGGCATCCCTCAACAGAGTGACACGACATCATTGGATGAGACACGGTATTGTTGCAAATCAATGGACCCTAAACCCCCTTCTTACAACCTTATAAACCACCCCTTTCCTAATGGACTTATGGGTTGTACTTATCCTACCATTCCCCTAAAAAGTACTGGGACGAGGAAGAATATGAGTATTCTGAATGAAGATCACTTTCCCAGTGCTGTAACAAGGAATATCCCCAATGACTCACAGGGCAGTTATAAAATCAGTACTTTGACGAGAGTGAATGATGGAGGAATGAGGACTACATGTAAGAACAACATTGCAAAATCACATTAGTTATGAGTCTGGGACTCGCATGTAAGGGAAGCAAAGCCTGATACAGGCCAAGGGGACAGAAGGATAACCCCTCACCTCATAAACTTTGTGAAGCTATAACAATTATGAGTGTGTTTTATCTGAGAAAGCCCTGGCAGGAGAGTATATCAGGTAGATTCAAGTTACAAGTGTGTTCATATGAGAAATCTCTGAGAGGAAAGTATACCAGACAGATTCAAGTTGCAAGTATGTTTTGTATGAAAAATCACTAGCAATAGAGTGTGCCCGGCAAGGTCAAGCTGAACAGTGTGAAAAGTACATTATATGTGGAATTCCTGATAAGGATACTTCAGAAATAGCCAGCGACTGTACTGAAATCATATAAAGAGGAGAAGAAACCTGCAGGAGAGTACACCAGGTCTCTTACCAATATTAAAACCAGCAGCCAAGTTGCTTTTCACATCAGTTGTTTTGTTGAACAAGAGAAACCCAAAGAAACTGATGTCTATAAAAGTGTGAAACACAGTGAAGAGCAATCATAGAGGAGGGGAACAATCCCCTGGAACTGTGAACCTTATCCATTGGGAACTTGTATGTGGGAGTTACACCTTCCCTTTTGAACTTGAACATGTATGCACTTTCAAAGCCAACAACATTACCCTTTTCACCTTAGAGTTAATTGTGTTGGAATGTGAGGGCCAGAATAGCACTTTGGACACACGACTTTTAGCTTTGGACATCTTGACAATGACAGACCCTTAGTTTTGTGTTAGGAAGAGAAATACATCTTATAGTAGGGACTTATAGGCATTTTCCTCCCTTTTTTGTTTCAATAAAAGTTTATTGACAAAACCATGAGTCCTCTGTCACGGCATCTCGTTCCTGGCTCCTCACAGTGTAGTCTGCTAACATATATTTGGAAAAGAAGTTGTGTTTCTCTGATATTTTTGTTTAGATTGGTTTTCTGTGCTGGAAGAACTTTGGTGATCGGAATAGAGATGGCCCAAACAAGAATAGAGTAATTCAGGCTGTGCACACGGCTGTTTGGGTGGCATAGTTAGCAGGAAGACCAATAGACAGACACAGATGTCTGGAAGGAGAGAGAGAGCAGAGAGGCTTTCCAGTTGGGAGGGGCCAACTCCCTCTCTTTTCTTTTACTGAATTTTAAAGCCGGCAGGTGTGATTCCGACTATTTTGAAGTATTTTGAGTCGCTAAAGGATTCTGCCTATTGCCTTTTGAGCAACACATGGATTCTGTTTGAGCTGCTTGGGGAACAACCTAGTGTTCTCCCAAAGGCAGATCAACACACATCCTAAGAGCAGACACCTTGTTCTGGATTGGCTATATGCCGGTACCATTCATCCTAATTGCCATTTAATTCTTTTTTTGAAGCATGTGAACCTACTTCGATACTTTTTTGATGAAAAGATCATGGTGCATTAATAGGTGGCTTATTCATATTTTTTTTTAATTTTTCCATTTTTCATTTTTTCTTGAATTGTGGATAATCCCAGGCATTCAGTCTTCTCCAGCCCTCTCAGCTCCCTACCTTCTACAGTTAGTGAATATGGAGAGGATTTTTACCCTTCATTTGATTTCACATTGAGAGATGTATTGAGGTTTTGATTGAGGCAGATGCTTCTATGAGGTTGCCTATCATGATTTGGTGAGGCAGGCACTAGATTGGCTAGAATGATTTGTGACATTGCTTGTTATGACCGAGTGAGACAGGTTGTTGGTTTCTAAGGTCGCTATGATTCCTTGGAGAAGGTTGATCAGTCTTAGTCTTGATTTGAGGTTGAGACAATGACAATGATTTCAGCTTTTTCATTAATGACATTTAGCATTTTACGTTTGTTGTGTACAGTGACAATGATAATGGCAATGTTTCTTTATTGTAAATGTCTTATAATTAAAAGATTTACTTTTTTACATCAGAGTATAAAAAGCATAAATTGAGTGTTCATTGTTGTGTAAGAAGTATTTTAAGATGAACTTAAAGAATGGGGCATCTATCTAAATGCATTTTGTATTTATGTATTATATATGGTACAAACAAGCGTTTGCCTTGGAAATAAGACGACCGAGAGCAACACAGGCTCGATCCCTGGGTCTGCCATGTTGGGTGTTCTGACCCACGTTTGGACTATTATGCTACAACATTTGGTGCTGTGGGCTTAGGAAATCCAAGATGGCCGAAAAAGCCCACATGTGCGCCAGAATCTATGAAAACCGCGCAGTTTGTGCGCACACCAAAATGGTCGTCTGACTTGCCACCCCCCGGTGCGGGTGTGCTGGGTCAGAAGAGCCATGAGTGAAATGGGGTGCCAAAGAGAAAAACAGCAGTGCCTGTTCGCTAGAAAGCACTTTAAAAATCACCCTTTGTTTCTCTGAAGGCAAGCTCAGAATGCCCATTTCAAACATTGCAGAATATCCAACAATCTCACTGAACACCAGCAGACATTTGACAGAATAAAGTCTTGTGGGCATACACAATCTGCAAAGAGGATGAGCCTAAAATAATGTTCATAGCAAAACTGGCTGAGCTGTGGATTTCAGCAGTTTAAGTAAATTTGGACTGAAAGACACTAAAAATCTAAATGTTTAAAAGAAATGAGTGACCTACTTTTGAGTGTCACATAGGTTTCAATTGTTTAAATGTCATAGTTTTAAACTTAGAATCAGCATTCTAGCTGCATGTGTAAAAATTATTAGTTTATTTGAATGCAGAAAACTGGGTAACTAGAAGTGACATTAGCTGGGGCCTGGCTTAAGGAACTGAATTCTGCCTGACATCTACCCCCACAGGAGTTAAAACCTGCTCAGCCACTCTTCCCCTTGCCAAAAGGAGTTGTCACCTCTCTGATTAGATTAGGGGTGGAGCAGCTAAGGGAGTTGAACAAAGGCCTGTCCTGGGCCCAGGCAGATGGTTTATTAGGGGGACCGTAAAATAGCTTCCTCTTGGCAGAAGCTGGGAGGGGCAGGGTCTCTGAGCTTGGCAGAAACTGGATAAACTGGTTTCTACACCATGTGACCTGGGAAACCACACCCCTTTGGGGCCAGAACATAAATCTAAAAAGATGGATCATTCATAGAGCGGACTTGTGAAAATTTTATAAGTGATATCATTATTCTTGTGATTTTTCTGTGCACATTTGAAGACGTGTTAGGACCCGGTGGTATGTTCAGGGGGGTTTTTAGCGGAAAAGAGGATATTACTCTAAATGTATGTATGTTAAAAATCTGACACTCCACCACCTAATGCCCACATGCTTTGCGAACATTTGTGTAAATGCGGGGACAAATCCAATATTGGTAACCCGACCAAAAAGTGAAATATGTTGCCATTTTTTAACCCAAGCCCCCAGGAAGAGCAGAGTTTGAACAGGGGATACCTCATGTGATATGTGATGGGTGCATGTAATTTCAAACCACTGTGTATCTATGAAATATGTCTTTAGGTCAAATATAGATTGTGTGTAAAGTTGACAGGGGTGGGTTCTCTGTATCATAAACAGACCTCATCATGATGACACTTCATTTCATTCCCCCAATCAAGGGGAAGAGGAGGAAGTGGCCAATGACAAGTGGAGAGGGTTAGGGCCTAGAAAGCTAGCCTCTCCACCCACTTTCAAAACACATAAAAGCAGACAGTCAGGACAGATAGGGACATTCTATTCCACCTGCTGCGGGACGCTCTGCCGGGAAAATCCATACTTTACCTCCATCAACCTCCAGGGAGCCAACATAGAGACTTCAATCTATCCACCTTCAGAGACCAAGACTTTACTTCAGAATTTGTAGCAGAGAGGTCAACTACAAGCTAAATCCCTCTTTAGCAGGCCTCAAATCATTGCCACTATTCATAGCCAGGCGAGCTGTTTGAATTCTTTGCAAGAACTCTTGCCATTTGCCCGAGAGCAGTGTTGTATCCAGAGAGAGACCAGCTGAACCGGAGACCGCTGTATCCGGACCCACAGACCTGATCAGAACCAGAGACCCAGACCAGACCAGCAGAGTAGAGCTGACCCAGACGCTGTGCGCAGAAACCGTCCGTGGCGAGTGAAGAAAACCTGTTGACCAGATCCGTGGCGAGGCTCATTCCTTTTAAAATTATATTGTGAGTACCTAGCAGAACTGTGCAGAACCAATCTCTTAGTTAAAATAATATAATTCAATCTATTTTCATCTAACCAGAACTGCCTCCTAACTGTCACCTGTCATTTGCAAAGCTGTCACTTGTCATTTTCTAGCTGCAAGCTGTAACCTGTCGCTTTGAACTTTTAAAATTTCAAATCCGAAAAACTACCTTTATTTAATCGTCCGTATCTCTGGAACCGTTTGGGCTAGGAACTTGCCTCTGGAATCTTAGAATCTCAGCTTTTCAACAAGCCTAGAACCGACTTCCTACTCCTCATACTTTTGCCGTAATCACGATTCTCGCACTCGCGAATTTTACAGCGATTTGCAATTTGGTTAAAAATCCAGCCACGTGTGAAAACAGCAGCTTCATTGCTTTCCTTTGCCAAAAATTCGTTTAACCTGCTAGTTACTCCTAGATCCTTGCTAAAGTGAGCCTGAACTCATCCCAAGTATATTTCACTCACCCTGAACCTCCTAAAGGGAATTAAAACCATTTTCAGCATATTTCTCACTGCATTGTCACCATATTCAAAGCATTTTGCCTGTGTTTCAAAACTCCTATCTGTTGTATAAGCTGCTGGGGGGGAATTGAACTGAATTCTATTTGATTGCATTCCTAAGAACTGTGTCATCTTCATCTCCTTACAGTGCATAAAAGGGGGGGTGAATTGTCCAAGAAAGTGATTACATTGTCTTTTGCTGAAATCCTATCAAGTTATTTTCTGTACTGCATTTCATTCCACATTGCATCCATTTGAAACCATAAAAGTATTGTTGCTATCGTATCCATCCTATAACCACTCATCATTGATTATAAAGAAGTGTGCTAGTGCCGGACTATCCATTATTGATTACTGCTCAGATTAAGTGTGATATTCAATTATTAATTTATTATGAAGTGTGATATATATATATATATATTGTTTAAATTATCAAATAAACCGTTTAAACTTGCAAAACAGAACTACTTCGTGGCTCAGTGGGGTCAGGGGGATTCCAAGAGAGGGGTGTTATATAGGGGTAGTCATCCAGAACGCATGAACTGGACGTAAAGATATATCAATAAGGGTTTCCATTCAGTATCCCAGACTAGGCATTGACTTAGCTGTAGTGTTGAATTGAATCCTCTTACAAATTGGGGGCTCGAGCCGGACGTTTGGGTTAGATCTATCACTTGTGCAGATTAATACAGCGTGCCAGCTGACCAACTACACATATCCGGTCGGATCACCATGCTGTGTTACGCTGTAAAGCACTCCTCAAAGGAACGCTCTAAGGAAAAGGTCTGTTTTGCAAAAATAAAATACAAACTTCTGTAAATCAGGACAGAGACCAATCTCTAGAATGACGACCTTGGTAGATATGAAAATAGCCAGAGAACACTTCTTACATAAGCTATTTGTGAGAGGTGAGTGGACTCATCAGGACCAAACGGTCTGGTTGCAGGCAATCGCGCAACAGGTCACTGAAACAGGGTCAGATATATGGGGAGATCAGGGTCCCCTACATGTGGCCCTGAGTGAACTATACATGGCCCCTAAGGCCAAGGATGAGCCCCACATGATTGCCAGGGTAGCAGCATATTTATATTTACATATGGGAGCCATGCAGGACAAATGTGCTGAAGGCCAAGATCTGGCGAGTAGGCAACGGCTGGCATTACAGAAGGCCCAATCTGATCTGGACTCTTCTGAGCAGAGGCTGCTCAGGAGCCAGGAGTCAGAAAATGACAGCAGACGGTACATCACTAAAATAAAGGAGGATATGGATGTGCTGCAACAGGAAACGGCTGACCAGGATACCAGATTTCTGGCCTTGCAGAAGGAGTACCAAGAAGGTTTGGACTCCCTACCGCAGAGCCAGAAAAAGCTGGAGCAACAGTTAGACTTCAATAGGGCATGTGCTGAGCAGGTAGTCACCCTGCAAAGCCACCTAGATAGGGAGAAGGCAGAGAGCAATAAACTGATTTTGAAAGACCTGGATACCCAGGCAGAGTTTGACCAGAGCGCCAGAAAACTGGTGCCTTCCAAAGGCAAAGGGACGACCTGGCGGCACAGATGCAGGCTCTTAGTCAGGAAAGGGATAGCTTAGGCCAGGAAGTCTGCCACTTAAAAAGGAAAATGGAAGAAAATCACCTGGCCCTCCAGGGACTGGGTGACCTCCAAAAAGAACACCAGAACTTGTTAGAGCACACCAGGAAGGTGGAGGATGCTCTGGCAAGAAAGGAGCAGGCCAATAGGGACACAGCTCAGGAGGTAACCCTCCTGCAGCAAAGACTGGCCCAGTGCTCCAGGACCAATCAGGAAACGCAGAGAGAGAATGAGGCTCTCTGCCAGCACAATGATAGGCTCCAACAACAGGTAGCGATGCAGGAGAGACTGATAGAGTCTAGTAAGGCCTTAACTGAGGAACTGAAGGCGCAGGCTCTTGCATTGCAACAGGGAGCAGGGGCGGATAGAGGCCAGGTTCGCTGGGAAAGGGAAACTCCTGAGCATAACCTCAGGAGCCCTAGTACCAGAGGCATTTATCTCTCTCAGCCCCTGGACTCTGCCACCCCCCTGTCCCCTGGCGCACATGAGCACCGGGCCACAGGGATGGCAGATTACTATCCAGCCAGAAGCATGGGGCTCATAGGCCAGTACCTCCCAGGAATGGATGGGCGGGCATCCGGGTATGGGCACCCAAGCACAGTGCAATTTAGTGGGGAACCCCAGGAGAATAGGCCCATTAAGGGCATCCTGAAAACTTCTGCCCAGTTAGGTCAGTGGGGGAGGGGGGGTACCCATCAAATCCTGGCAGCAAGGAGGAATCTGAAGACTCCTCTGAACGGCGCAGGACACAGGAGACCAGGTCACCACATTCTGCCAGCCATTCCCAGGCTCGCAGAATCCGGGAAAACCTGGAAGATCAGACAGGAACCTCTGGGAGCAGTGCCTCTGAGTCAGAGGATGAATGGACAAGGGTTACCCGAACCAAAAAGGCCAATAAGGCAAAAAGGGCCTTGCTTAAGGACCCATTGAAACAGATTAAGGCAATCAGGAGTGTCATCACGCCTTATCATAAGAACGCCAAGTACTCTGTTTGGGAACACTTGGAGCTCTATGAGCAAATGATGGAGACTTTCCATTTGAAGGACAGCAGTAGCTGCATCCAGTACGTCAAATGGACATTCTCCCCAGAATACTCCAGTTTCTTTGCGGGGCTGGAGGACCAAAATCATTTAAGATGGTCCACCTATAAGGCGGCCATCTTGAAACATTTTTCTGTTCACAGAAATCCTCAAGAGGCTCGCAAGGCAGCCTACAATTTGCAATGTGGGGAGGATCAGGCCCCACAAGACTTCGTGCAAGAACTGAAACATGCCTTTGCGCAGACCACCAGAAGGGTGCGCACAGACAGCAGAGAATTTGTCAATACATTTTTCCATGCCTTGCCCAAATATATAATGACCCAGCTCGTGAGAGATTTTCATGAGAAAAGATCTTTAGACTGGGTCATTGAACAGGCTACCCGGATCTATGAGGTGCAGAAGCCCGTAGAAAATAAAAGCAATACCCAGAAAAATCCCAAAACCAACAGCACCCCTGTTGCTGCCAAGGTGGCAGAGGTAAAGGTCACCCCCGTTTTGGATTTGGAGATGGGGGGGCCTAAAAACCTACCTGCACCTAATAATGCTAGGCCCAGAAGGTCCTCGGGCCAGTCACAGACAGGGAGTGAAAGAGGTAGTCCCACAAATGAGGTCCCTCGCTCTCCTGACTATGTAAGTCCCCGTTACAAGGGAAACAGACCAATCCTGGGTTATGTGTGGACTCCTCCAGCCCAAGGGGGGGATCCAGCCAAGCACCTGACCCGGGGAACTTCCTTCCTAACTTCCCCAAGGAGGGCAGAAATTCTCCAAATCCTGGGCAGAACTTTTTCCCCAGGTATCCACCCAATTTCCAGCCCCAAAATCATCCATCCTTCCTTCCCCAATTCCCTGAGCCCAGACAACCTAATCCGGGAGAGGGGAGGCCAAGGGTGGAGGGGTACCAAAACCTTCCCAACCAGGGGTACTACCAGAGAAGTACTATCAGCCTGAGCGGGTTTCCCAGTTAGAGCGCCAGGTCCAAAATATGGCACGGGATCTGGGTCACATACTGAGGGCTCAACAGAACCCTCAGATGAGCATGCCACAGCAGAATGCCCCAAACTCTGGACCTGGTACTCCAGAACAATGACGGGGGCAGCACCCCGATAACACACCGGTTCCCAGGGAGGAGGCACAAGGGGAAGGAGGGTGTAAAGCCTTGGAGGAAGCTTCCTTCCCAACTTGTAAACAGCCCCTGGAAACCCAGGAACTGGAAACAAAATCTTGTAATTCAACATCATACTTTTCCTCATCCTATAACATTTGTTAATTCACGTGAGATATGCAAATTGACAGCTGTATGCTATGAAAGGGTTTCTTAAACAAATATGCATGTGAAACTGTTTCTCAGGTTCTGCATATGCGCATTTGGAGCTGTGCAAACTCTTATGTTAGGTACTGCGTGGCCTGCCAGCTGCTGGCCTTACAATTACTGATGTATTCATGCAGAGTCATATATTTTATTTTATTTTATTTTATTTATTTGCATTTGTATAGCACACTTGCAGTCCTGAGCCATCGAGGCACTGTTACAGGCATTTTGTAGGAAAATATAGCTTCATAGTTAAAATGTCGACCCAAAGGTCTTTTAGTTACAGGTACAATCCACATGGCAGGCATGTCTGATCGGAGTTACAAAGGTGATCAGAGTTGCACATAGGTAAATAATACAGTGTGGCAATATACATAGTGATCTTAATCAATATAGAATCAGACAAAAAGTTTGTTTTGATTGCTTTGCGGAATGCTTGGTGGGACTCAATCATTCTCAAGTCTGTGGGGAGTGCATTCCAATGGGTGGCTGCCAAGGTAGGAAAACTAGAGCCCCCAGCACGGATTTTTTCGCATCTTGGGTGTGAGAATCGTATTGGAGTATCCCTTCCTCAGAGGTCTGATAGCGGTGTGCTTGGTGACATTGTAGACATTGGTGCTTTCAATTATACACCCAATGGCAGGGAAGGCCCCCCTGGATACAAACTCACCAACACCAGTTTCTAATAAATAGAATGCTGGTTCAAAGTGAAACTGTATAGCAGATCTGACTTTCATTGCCGAATCCATTGACTTTATCTCCTGAAAGTTCCCCTTAGCAGATGAAAATACTTCACATACTGTAATAACTTCAATTTATGTAGTAAAAGTAATTTTCTAATGTTACATTCTTTTTATGCAGAAACATCCCTGATTTATTACCCCCAATGCAACACTCCCTCCATGAAATCTGGGACAAGAAACAGACTATTTTAAATCTGAATATTCCGTTTGAAAAAAAAAAAATAACTCCAGAATTTAAAGGTGGCCTCCTAACTTTCAATGTTGGAGAAGTCACCCGCATTACTTCACATGAATATAGGCAGCATGTCTACTAAAAAGAAGCAACAACTACCTGCCGTTATCTCACTAATGTTTACCATTAAAATACACACAAAGAACCATATGTATAAAGACAAATCTATCTCAATAACTAGTCTAGACAAAAGAGTATTCAATATACATATACAAATTGCCATTGATTGTCAGAGTAACAAAACAATTCTTAGAATACATTTTACAACATTACAATTCATTTAGTTGTCTCTGAAACCATCCAAATCTATTGGCATCAGAGAACAATTAGAAGAATTAAGAAACTATATGTGTTTATGTAAACTATGGTTTTCACAGTTCAAAACGTCTTTGAAATCCAGAAAAACATTGTGTCACATTATACTCACTAACTCAAATATGATTTGCTTCTGTGAAAACTCAGGAAAGTAATTTTTCATTGGCTACTGTCAAAGACTAATGTGGCCATTGCAATTTTAGATTCTAGGACACAGTATTTGGAATATACTTCATAAAGTTTAATTTACGGGCCCAGTCTCTCATTGGTTACATAGTTGGTCAACAGGAATTCCCTGATATCTGTACAATTACTATCTGCTATTTAATGTATTCTTGTGACATTTATTTAAATGCTCTGGAGTTACTATACTCACTTTTAATGTGTCTTTTAAAGGCCCAAGACAGTTTTGTACTTTAACAGCTCAAGGCAACTCCTCCAGGTAAGCTCCTCCTTTCAGTCTGCCCCCCCCCCCCCCCCTGCTTCCATATCCCTCTCAGGCAGTCTGGTTCTGTCTTGGTAAATTCTTCTGCATTCAGATCCCTTTGGAAAAGGCATTCTGAAGAAGAATTTCCATCAGCTATTTCTAGTTGGAACCCACACCTCTTTTCTGCTATTGAGCAAGCTTCCAGTGCCGATTTCCCCCAAAGTCTCCTCTGTACCTGTGTGTTTAACCTTAACTACCCAGTAAGCTCATTTGATGCAGTACAATTGTATTCAAAAGAGTCTGTGATAGGTTTTCTCCACTTACTCATAGCGACTCCAATCCTCATTTTTGCTGCATTTGACCTATATTTTTTACAATGACATGTGGGGATGTATTTAGCTGTGGGTTAGCCCTCCCCTCTGAAATTATGATCGAATTGGACAGAAATATGTCTTTCCCTTATAATCTCTTGTATTGGCCTGTAGCATTAATAGGGCCTATATATTCACAATCAAAAGAACATTCTAAATTGACAGATAGTCCTCATCTTTTTTACGCACATGCAAGGCAGAGTTATTAAATATGCAAATGTATGCATGTGACACAGTCTGCTTGGCTAAATTCAAATATAGTTTATTTTTTTTTAAATGGAACAAATGTTTATAAATGTAGACCCAGTATTGTATTTTATAATATGCCCCTTAAATGCATTTTGTTTCCAGTTCTGCCCATTACATGTTCTGTTTGGCTCTTTATATTAACGGAAAACGTCTGCTTAATCAGATATCCTGTGAACAAAATAATAGCTTTACTAGCCTCCTTAATGGCTAGATACACACTTCAAAAAAGGCCTCGTTGCTCTTGTAATTACTTTATGTGTCTTCCCTACATACATGACTGCATACATCAGAGGAGCACTTCCTTTACTGCCTAGTCCCACGGATACAATTGTAGTCTGTGATTGAGAAATAGCACTGTTATAGTACACAACTAGCGCAACAGAGGGACATTATCAAGTAAAGCTATTTAGTAAGTCATGCTTATGGAAGTGGGACTGCATCTCAATCACTCACTGAGTATATAGGCCATCACATGTTGAATCTAAATAAGAAAAAACATATTTTGAGCATTAATCTTTATTTATTGGGGCACCAACACATCCCTTCCGTCTATCCATCTGAATGAGGCATATGTGTGGGCAGGACATTAGGCACAGTACATACATGTACAGAAGTGGCATGCAGGCCTGCAGCATCATCAAAATAAGGAGAACTGTGACAATGGGTCTGCAAAGCTGACAGGTTCAGATTTATTTAGGCCAGTCAGCTTTGCACTTTTACTTGCACTGTGTCAGACTTGTAAGTGAAGCTATTCACTGGAGTGTCAATGTTAGGGGATTCATGCTTGGAACAGGAATTCTCTGCTATTTCCACATGCTGCCCTAAAGTCTGCCTCCATGGTGTACAAATTTGGCATTTCTGCGTTTGTGTTAACTGGTAAAGACAGTCTTACTAGTAATATATCAGTTACTGTTTACAAGAGATAAACACAGCACTCCTTTGACAATGCAAAATGTAATGCATTGTCTTCCCGCTCCCACCTGCATGGCTAAAAACCTCCGGGTCATCTTCGACTCCATACTCTCCTTCTCTCCTCACATCTCTGATGTCTCTAAGAAGTCACACTACCAGCTGCACCCCCTGAGAGGTATTCTTCCTTTCCTCTCCTTCCCCCAGAAGCTCACTGTCTCCAGAGCTCTGGTTCTATCTAGGCTGGCCTATTGTAACAGCCTCTATCTAAATCTGCCTGCCTCTACTCTCCGCCCTCTGCAACTTATCCAGAACAGGACTGTGAGACTTGTCCTTGGCCTCAAGCCCAGGGATCATATCTCTCCAGGACTGAAATCTCTGCACTGGCTCCCAGTGGCTGCGAGGATTAAGTTCAAAACCCTCTGCATTGTCCACAAGGCCTTCTGGGGCCTGGGGCCGAAATACCATCAACTCTCTCTTCCTAAATATCTTCCTTCTCGAGCTCTTCGCTCATCCGCCTCCAACTGCCTCAGGGTCAGTCGCTTCTCCAAGCAACGAGTTGGTGTTAGATCGCTCTCTTCGGCAGGGGCCTCCCTCTGGAACAGCCTTCCTGCCTCCCTGAAACTTGAGGAGAACCATCTCCGGTTCCGGAAGTACCTCAATACCTTCCTCTTTGCCTCTGCTTTCACTCCCCCTCTCCCCTGTTGATTTTCCTGACAGATACTGCACTGGATACCTGGCCTCCCTTCTGATCTCGGGCCAGGCCCCGCCAGTTGCCCACCTGCACTGCCTCCATGGCAACCCCTGCACCTGAGGACTGTTTCTGTATCCTTGCAGTCCCCCTACCAGCACTTACGTTCTGCACTTACCTTCCACTTGCCACTTGCTGGCCTTTTTTTATTTATCTTATTTATTATACTATCCCTTGTACTGCACTTCCCCCTTCTCCCTTCCCCCTCACACTTTTCCCTTTCCCCCTTCCCTTGCGCGATCTGAATGACACCTGGCCTAGTAGGATTGTTGTCTGTCTACCCTTTGTTCCCCCTCCCTTGTCTCGTCGCGCCTTGAAACACTTGTGTATAGGCGCGTTATAAATACCATATCATATCATATCATATCATATCATATCATATCATATCATGAATACTACAATAATGCTTACACAGTACACAGAAGCATGCAGCAATTGCGTTAAGTGTATCTGCTTATGCTGCAGATTACTGTGTGAAACAGGCTTACACACCTGGCTAAGAACATATTTATTTTGAGCTGACTTTCACTTTTCAGTTATTAGATTATACGTACCTTAAAAAGTACATATTTAATTTGTAGCACTGCTTCCCAGTATGTGCTTTATGAGGTGATCACTGCCCCAATTATATATATATATATATGTTTTAATTCACTTGTGCAAGTTTAGTTTTACCTGCTATTTACACTAAAAAAAATACCCTAATGCAAGAAACATATTCTTTCCAGGCACGTTTGCACCATTTCGACGTTTTTGGCTAGTGATACTAGGGAACAGTGTTAGCAAATAGAAAATAATGTCATTGTTGCAAATATGCCTGGAAATATGTGTCTTGCAGTAGGGCAGTTTATATTAATGTGCAAAAAACCATGCACAATTCCATTCGTGCCAGTGCAACATTTCCGTAATAAGAGACAGATGCAAATGCGCAATTAATGGTCGAGCCTATGCTATTGCTTTGTAATTGGGAACCATGGCATTTCTGCGTCTATGGCGGCTTCGCACAGTGGTCATGCTATCATGTACTTCCATGCCTCCAGTGCAGTCTTAGTTCATTTCAAGTAGTGCACTAAAACTGCACAACGCTGTCTGTAATCGTGTCCTGCGATTGTTTGTGCCTGAATTAATGTGATTTTTTTTAAATAAATGTTTATTTACAGTGCCGTGATATATTTGAGCATATCGAGGTTTTCATGTCTTGTGAACACAATGTTCTTCTCTCTTGCCCCTTATGCGGTACCAGTATTGGTGCTGTAATTGACCCATACATTTCATCTTCAAAGAGGGGAGCACTTACATTTCGCCAGAAACCTTGTGAGCATGCAAACACCAGCAAACAATCCTTTCACTGTAAATGGAGCGCGACCTGCCTCTCTAACATGAAGCCATTCCACTGGAAGTCAAGGCCTTGAGCACTTCAAGAGCCAGCCTCCTCTTCCCGTTTCCTGAGCGGGTGCGTGTCTTTCTCACCCCTCCTCCCACCAGAGGGACTTGACAAGTGAGATGCTTTCTGACAGAAGAAAGGTAATGTTACACTTGACTTCCAATATCGAGACGTTTTAACTGGCACACTTTACGTTGAATAATTCATGGGCATTCAGGCTCTGCTTCACTCCGCAAAGAAAGTGCTTTCTCTTAGCAGCGGTAGCAGATATGAGCCCCTCGTTCATTATTTAAAGAGATTAACTATTAGCAACTGTTATGGGCTCTTTGGAGCTCTCTCCTTCCTTTTACCCGTGTTGTTCCTGCCAATCAAGTATCGAACAACTTTCAGCATGATGCTTCCTGTTTTCATCTTTGTTACAGGTGTACTTATGTACAATCCTCACCTTTGTCAGAAAGGCTTCGGGCTTTTTTTGTGAAAATCTAAAAAGGCAGATAAAAGCCACATCTGCAGGCAGCCTTTGACTCGAGGTTTTCTCATGGGGAATGTGGACTCAATTTAAAAAAAAAATATGTAACATGGATTTTATGAGAAACAGAAGAGGGCTTGATCTGAAAAGTGTTTATATTTCAGAATTACTATTGCAAGTCTCTGATGTGACTCATTACATTATCAGCTATGCATCCTCTCTCTATATATGGAGTAAGTCACTAAATAAAGATCCAGGATAAGACAGTGGGATGCAGTGGCCACAATTCCACATTCCATTACTGTATGGCAAAATGCAAGTCAAACGTTGGCAAAGCAGGCAGTTTTGCCTTTGTGTAGGTATAGTATAGGCATTTTCCATGCACTGCTATAATAGTACTAGCTGGCCATAAAATGGTTTAGCTCCCAGTTTATTCAACCTCTATATAGTCAACATTATACACCCATTGATGAAGTCCTCTTTTGCACCCCCATGGCTGCTGTCATTGAGCATACCTCTGCCGGTGTATGCAAATGACGTAATTTTGATGGATAGGACCCAGCAGGGGCTCCAAAGATTATTGGATGCTTTTAAAGTATATGCTGCGATTAATGAGTTGGTGATAAATTTGAAGAAAACAAGTATATATTCACGACAAAAAAAAGATAAAAGGGTACCCAGCTGGCACATGGATTAGCAGCCAATAAAACCTTCGGCCTCTATCATTAATTTGGGGCTTATACTGGACGCAACAGACAATAAAGATGTTGCCCTCTTGCAGACGCTGGCCAAGGCCACTCATGCTGGAGCTCAGATGAGGAAAATTAGATATAAGTCCTGTAGATTCTCTATTCGTCCTTTGTTGGTATACTATAGGTTGAAAGTGGTGCCGGCTATACTATATGGAACAGAGATTGGCCACACATTACGCACGCTACATTATGAGAGGGTTGAGGCCAGAATATGGAAGAGGGTGTGGGGTTTCCCGGACTGTATACCCATGTCCTCTTTACGATTCAAGTTGGGTCTCACAGCATTGAGAGCAGTGTTGGACTGGAGGATTCTGTCATTATACAGAAAACTTCTGCTTCCTCTGAAGGACTCCCTATACAAGGACTTGACAGATATCCTACAGTCTGGGCTTCTGGCGGTGAGTAACTCCAGGGAGTGAGCGAACGGAATCTTAATAAAGTTAGAAGTATCATTGGAAGACCTGGAGGTTTATCCCAATGTGGTGAAAAGGGTCTTATTAAGGAGAGACTGGATAGCTACAATTGCAAGTACAACGCAATCTAAAATGTACTATATCTTATCATGTTTGGATAAACAGATGGGGAGCATCCCAAAATACCTGGATCGATTTCCAAACGCATATTGGTCTCTACAATTCCTAAGATACAGGCTAAACCTGCTCCCTACAGGAGAAATTATACAAATTAGATCTCGAAATAGAGAGTTGGGGGTTGGTTGCGTCCTGTGTGGCGATGTGAGTGTGCTTCAGAACAGAGAACACGTGGTTCTGCACTGCCAGGCACTTTCAACCTGCAGATCCTTAGTTCTGGAAAATGTGGCTTACAACTATTAAGTTCTAGATGCTATAGCTTTTTTTGCCTGTGTTTCCAGAGGCAAGGAAAGAATGTCACAATAGCAGTTATAAAAATCTTGCATAGAGCAGGCCTGATAAAACTGAAATTGTAAATTCATTGCTGTAATTGGTACCTAGCTATCGCTTTTGTGGTTATGTCATGTTGTGTTATGTGTTTGTTTATAACGCGCCGATAGCCCGCAGGCATCAGGATGCGGGAGTATCCGGGGTAATTCAGTGCACATAATATTATATGCTGTAGAGGGTGGTCTGCGGAAAGATAATGAGATTGTTATTGGAAGAGTTGGGTTTTCAACGATTTCATGAAACTCTGGTAGTTCTCTTCTAGTCGTAGAGTTAGTGTCAATTCGTTCCAGCATTTTGCTGCCTTCACTGGGAAGGATTTCCCCTGCCCTTGCACACATTTAGCTCTAGGAATATTCAGATAAGCCTTATCCTCTGATCTAAGGTGCTTTGAGGCAGGTACAAAGAAAATTGCTTCTTAAAATATCTGAGGCTTCTCCATACAGAAATCTGTGAACTATGTCATCGCCTTAAAGTGTACTCTCTCTTCCACTCTTAGCCAGTGAAGGGATCTTCTCCCCATAGTCACATGCTCCCTTTTTTTGATTATCTTGGTAGCTCGAACTGCGTCATTTTCCATTACCTGACACTTTTGTATATCCCTCTTCGTGGCTCCTATCAGTAAGGCGTTACCGTAGTCAAAGCGTGACAGAATGACCGCTCTTGCTATAGTTGCTGCATTCGCTTCATTAATAAATGGCCTTATGGCTTTCATGAGACGCATGTAGTAGGCATGGTTTTTCTGCAGGTAGTTAACCTGACCCTCGGATCCTACTGATGCTTCACCAACCATCCGTAGGGTTTTTACGTGGGGCACCACTGGGATTTTAGCCTGTTTGATAGTAAAGGTCTGGTATTCTGCCCCTAACTTGGATCTGGCCTTTTGCGTCCCAAAAATCATCAGTTTGGTTTTCGCATTATTAAGACACACCCAATGATGTTGCATCCAAATGTTGATGTGTGTGGTTGATGTGCTTTACCGCCTTCCTCTGATTTCTATTGTTCTACTAATTTATGATGGTTGATTTAATTTTTTATTCATGGATTGTCCTGGAGAACTATATTTATATCTATAATGACATTACTTGGGTGTATGTATAAATGTATTAATTTATTTATTTGTTTTTTCTTTCTTTTTTACGTTTTGTATAAGGTTGATTTAGACCAGAATCACAATTTTAAAAAAATGTAAAGAAAATGGCAAGAGCAGTTACATACACAATACACAATCCCAAACTGTTGGCTTTGTCAATGCTTGTTTTTAAAAGGGCTTCAGTTTTGGAATTATATATAAATCAAGTGGTAGAGTGCACTCTTGGTTTTATCGCACCAGTAGCACAATAACACCTGCAATTGAGCAATTCACTCTCAGCAGACAGTTTAGAAATAGCAATGGCAGCCAACATTTGATATTACTGCTTCATACAGCTAGCTTAAAGTGATCCCTGGAGGATGCATTTTTGGCGGGATTGAGTGGGTAGAGGGAGGAAATATCTATAGGCATAGCATAATCATGGCCATGGGGGGCCATTGGGTGCGGAAATAACAAAGCAACACCCACCTGCCTTCCTCACATGTAATTTGACTCCAACCTGTACTTCAAGGCAACAGTTTCAGCTTGTAGGTGGCAGTAAGCACCACCTAATAGCCAGAACTAAAATGGATCCCTGATAACACATGACATGCTGTAATCAGACAATGGATATATACAACATGTAAAAATCTGCAAAGACAACAACAATAAGACAAGGGTCTGTTGTATGCATTGATTCAATATATAGATCACCGAAACGAATAATACAGCTACAGTAGGCATCACTTTATTGCATGTTATTCACTGAACAGCAGATAAATTAATTTTAGACTTGAGAAGGAAGACCTTTATCTGATAGTGACTGAAGGGGCCACTGGCATAGCCATAAATGGAGTGAGGATTATTCAACCTTTGGAACCTTTTAAGCATCGTGAGCTGTAATGATCATTGCTAACATGGCTCGAGCAAATGTGCTGTGCTGCATGGAATAAGAGTTGGCAATGGATTTCTGCAAGTCGAATTATTTAGAGGACAGCACCTTTGCAAGTTCTCTGGAAGTTCTGTTGTCTCCCTGGCAACCCTTGCACTTGGGTCTGTATCTGTAACCCTACAGTCCCCCTACCTGCACTTTGGACACCTGTTGTCTGCACTTACCCTTGCACTTGCCACCAGCTGGCCACATTTCTTTATTGTTTGATCTCATGTACTGCATTGCCCCCTCCCATTTCCCCTCGCACTTTTCCCCACCACTCTCTCCTATACTTGCGCGATCTCAATGCCACCTGGCCTAGTAAGATTGTTGTCTTTGTCTTCCCTTTGTTCCCCTCCCTTGCCTCGTAGCGCCTTGAAACACTTGTGTATAGGCACATTATAAATGCCGTATCATATCGTATCATATCTCAAAGGTTTAAAGAGTCGTAATGAATGGTCCATGATGTGCCTTTTTCAATGATTTGAGAACCTGCATCTTGGCGAGCCACCAGTTACGCACTGAGGAACGTTTTCTTCCACGGGTAAATTGCACGGGTATCATTTGCAGTGGGAAGTGCAAAAAAAGGTGTATCCATGGGATGAATAGCTTTCACACCGTGTATTTGGACCTTAGCTTGCAAGTAATGGTGCCTTCCATTTACAGATGGCATTTATAATTGATTCCTATGAAATGTGCCTCATTTTAGCAGGTGGATAACAAGGAATCCAATGAAATGATGGCAGCATGAAATTGCCATACTGCTGTTAATGAATTCGATTTTGAATTGAAAATCCGACCCCTGCCTACTCTATGCAATAAAAAAACGACAAAAATTAAGTGGATTGTAAAAAACATGCACACAACTGATAGCCATCATTATTTACGCCAGGAGGAAAATTAGTCCCATTGTTTTTTCCATATTTTTCCTAACCCACAAGAAAACGAGCTGCACAATTGCACTCTATCCAGGGTGTGGCACAACATGCAAATCACACTGACAAAATGGAAAGGCGTATCCATGACAAGGATATCAACAGTTTCAAGCAGAAAGCTAGCATGTATCTGTAGTAGAATAGAAAACCATGCATTGCAACTTTAAACATTACAAAACGAAATGGATGCAGGCTTATTTTCCAAATTTACACTCTCTTCATGCTTGGCATGCACACTCTTTGGTGGAATGTCTTTGCTGCCATTTAGAGCTTAGTACCATCACCATACACACTCCCACTCAGCCATGTCCCTCCCTTTGCATCCCTAAACGCTGCCCGGGCAACCCAAGCAATTACCCCTCATTCTGCTGCCCTGCCAACCCTCACACACACACCACTGGCACCCCAGAATCCATTAAAACACAAACACTGCACTACCAGGCCCTTTCATGCACACTTCACTCTATCTTTATGCCGGATCCATGACATCACCACTCACTTCCACCCTCATCGCCTCCCCAAACTCACCCAACCAAGTGAAATCGCTCTTCAGCCTATCTTACAACACTCCATGCACTGACACCAGACACTCCACTCCCAGCTCCTGTAGAAATCAGCAACTTGAACGAATTCCTGACCACAGAAGAAACCCCCTTAAGTCTCCTTTGCAATATTTATCCCGCACGACCACCCCTGTTGCCGCCCCAAACCCTTTCCCTCCCATCTCCACCACACTACACTCTCACACACCCCTTTCACCACTCACACCAACTCCCTAAGAACCCTAACCCCAGGAGCCCTCTTCTATTATATATCAAGAATACAGCCAGCATCCTTCCTCATTGCGAAACAGAGACACTACAGCCACCCTTACTAACCCCTCTCCTCCCATCAACCACCAAACTCTACTGCATGCTGCCCCTCCAATAAACCCTCCACTTCACACTGCCTTCACTCATTGCCCCCCCCCCCGCCCCACTGGGATATCCACTCCAGCCCTCAGCAGCCCTCCTCAGCCAATCTGCCTCTGTACCCCCCTCCTGTGGCCAGCATCCACTGTCCCCCTGGTATCCTCCTCTGTCTTCCTCCCCTCACTGCAAATGCCCATCTTTGCATCAGACCTTTTTCATTTATCCTAATTAACGTCAGAGATGTTGCCCAAAATCGTATACATATACTACTTAATCTCCTCTGAAGTCCATGGCATTTTTTCCATCACAGAAATTGAAGCACTTCTAGCCCATTGCGCATGAGGCCTTCCCTCCAGGCTGCATCCTTCTTGTGCGCAACAGAACCAGCAGGGCAGGCGAAATATCCATGCTCTACAGATCCTGCCTCACCATTTCACACTCTGAGGAACAAGCCTGCAATGCAGACTGCAAATCTTTCCTAATGAAATTTCACATCAACCCCACTCTTACTCACAACTTCTCACCCATCTATAGACCCCAAGACTACAACCGAACATTTTGGTGATACCCTCAGTGACTCCTTAACGGCCATCCTGGTTACTCACCCCTCCCTGACCATGCTAGAAGAACTCAACATATGGCTTGATGTCCCTCATAACTCAATGACACAACCTATCCTGGTGAACCTGGAATTCCTCCACATGACTCAACTCAGGTGCCACACAATCTGCAAGCCATACCCTAGACACAATCTTCAGTTTTTCCAAACTGATCTCCAGACCCCCTGACCACTAATATGGGTGGACCACACTGTCCTCTTCTTCACGCTCTCAACAGCAGATTCTCCTCCCCCCTTGACTAACCCTGGACCACCCACCCAGTTCCCACTATGGAGCAAGGTCAAAATAACCCCAAACTTGGCTGACTCCCTGCTTGCCTCCCTGTCCTCCCTTCCACTCCAGGGAGTTCAGCTCTGCATCAGCCATTTTGACTGACCTCTCATCCCTATCAGATCCTCCTCCAACAGACAAGCCCCCTCCCAAACCCCCAGCCCTCAAATCACCCAAAACACAAAACCACAGATGTCGGGCTGATCCCTTGCCTCAGAAAAGAAAATAGAACTGCATACGCCCAACAGATCAAAGCTTACAGGGCAGGCATTTTGAAGGCCAAAATATCCTTCTACTGGAGCAGAATCTCCAATGCCCATTACACCAGCAGGGAACTGCACAGGATCATCTCAGATTTCCAGGCTCCTCTTTACACTTCCACCCCCCTACTCCACTCTCAAGCACACTGTGACACTTGCTCTGAACACTTCCACAACATTGCCATGTAAAGAAACTGCACCATCGGCTCTAAATTGGCAGCGCTCCTGACACTGCTCCCTTGCTAACACATCTGGCCTCACAGACCCTCCCACCACCGGCCCACTCTTCTCTACCTTCTCTACCTTCCCTCTCCTCTCACATCCTGAATTACGTAAGCTAACTGCGAGCAGCCATCCCTTGGGATTCCCTGGAGATCCCTGCCCTCCTGCTAAAAGATATCCTTTCCTCAACCTGTGTCACGGCAGCATCATTAACTCAACCCTCACTTCAGGCACGTTCCCTGCAGTTTTCAATACATCCCACATCAAACCCCTGCTCAAAAAAACCCTTCCTTGAGCCCCTTCTACTGGCCAACTACAGACCTATCTTAAACAGCAGATTCATAGCCAAAACTTCTGACTGAACACCCTACTCTGAGTTATGCCTTTTTACTTAATCCAACCTCCTCCTTGACCCCGCCCTGTCCGGCTTCAGACCCATATGAGGAACTGAATCCTCCCTAGTCTCTTACTGGGATGATCTCAAAAGAACCTCAGACTCGGAAGCGGAAGGCAGTGCCGCACTTATCCTCCTTGACCTCTTGGTTGCCTTTGACACCATTGACCAGCACATCATGACAGGCCAACTCCACTCCCTGGACATCAGCGATTCAGCATTAAAGTGGATATCCTCCTTCATGAGCAACAGATAATGCATTACTCACATGCCTCTATGATCCTTGCATCCGCGCCCTGTACCAAATCGCGACTCTCTACCATCCCTGCTCTTTCACCTCTACCTGAGCCCCCTCCCTGCTTTTATCTGTGTCTGCCTCACTGGTTACAGCTACACAGATGACACCCAGATCATGTTCACTATCCCAAAGGACACCTCCACCCCTGCCCCCATCTTCACTTCATGCCTCACAGAAATCGACCACTGGATGACACCTAACCAACTCCTTCTGAACCCTGGAAAAATGGAAATCATGATCTGTGGGAAGACTGCCCTCTTCCTTTAACCCACCCCCTGGCCGTCCTCCCTATGCCCTCCACCCCCCTATTTCCAACAAAGTAAAGAACATTGGATGTACCATGGACACAGATCTGACACTCTCACATCCCATCAACTCTGTGTCAAAATCGTGCTATCAATTCCTTTGCATTCTTTGACGCATCTTTCCCTACCTCTGCTACCCTCACAGAGTTGCCACAATCTCAACGACTTTTTGTTTGTTTTATTATTCGTATTGCGCACCAGACCGGAAGGTATCCGGGCGCATAGCATAAGATAACTTACAGCTTAGTTACACATCAAGGTAATAAAATACATACGAATTATACAAGACGGAGTCTATGAGCTAGCAGAACAATCAAGTGGAGAGATAGGCATGCCATAGTCAGAAAGCAAAAAACAGTATGATATGATATGATGTGATATGGCATTTGTAACGCGCCTATACACAAGTGTTTCAAGGCGCGACGAGGCAGGGAGGGGGGAACAAGGGGAAGACAGACAACGATCCTACTAGGCCAGGTGTCATTCAGACCGCGCAAGTGCAGGGGTAGGGGGAAGGGAAAAAGTGCAAGAGGAAGGGGGCGTGGGGGGTAGTGCAGTACAAATAAGTAGAATAGAAATAAAATAATAAATAAATAGGGCCAGCTGGTGGCAAGTGCAAGGTAAGTGCAGACAAGTGCTGGGGGGGGGGCTGTAGTGATACAGAGACAGTCCCGCAGTGCAGGGGTTGCCAGGGAGGCAGTGCAAGTGAAGAGTGACTGGGCCCAGGACCGAGGTCGGTGAGAGTGGCCCAGTTGCAGAATCAGTGCAGTTTTGGTGAAGAATTTAGCAGGGGAGAGGGAGAGAGAAAGCAGAAGTGAAGAGGAAGGTTTTGAGGTGCTTCCGGAACTGGAGATGGTTCTCCTTAAGTTTCAGGGAGGCAGGAAGGCTGTTCCAGAGGGAGGCCCCTGCCGCGGAGAGAGATCTACCCCCAGCTCGTTGCTTCGAGAAGCGGCTGACCCTGAGGGAGTTGGAGACGGATGAGCGTAGGGCTCGGGAAGGAAGATATTTAGTATGATTGGTGAGGGTTGAATTCTAGACAGATAACACACTAGCTAAATTATATACACAGGAGCAGTAAGGGCCTTACTTATCTAAGTCTTTGAGCCATCCTATGAGATTCTGGCGGAAAGTTTGGTGTTGGTCTGCTCTTATTGGAAGGGGTAGAGAGTTCCACAGTTGGGCGGCCTTGACTGGGAAACTGCTACCCCCGACATCTTAAATCTTGGGACTAGGAGGCAGTTGGAATAGGATCATCTAGTAGTTCTTGTAGTGGATTTCCCAGAGAGTCTTTCAGTCAAGTAGCAATGTGCCACATGGGACTCTCTCACCTAGACTGCACCAACTCCCTATACCTGAGTGCCCTTGCATCTCAACTCCAAAAACTCCAATGGGTCCAAAACACTACAGCCAGGCTCCTTCTAGTCCTAGGCCCTGGAGAGCACATTGCACCTGCCCTCAGTATCCTGTACTGACTCCCTGTTTTGCGACGGTTCATCTTCAAAGCTATGTGCATCACCTAACAGAAACCTGAGATCAGGCACCGCTGTCCTCCTTGACATCCCTCCCATCAAATTGACCCAAATAGGGGGATCGTCCTTTTCCACCCAAGCACCTACAATATGGAACTCTATCCCTTTTAAAATCCGCCGCATAGAGGGAAGGCACTCAAGACCTGGCTCTTCCCCCTGCATCTTGACTGACCTAATCCACCTGTCGGGTGAAAATTTAGACTCAGACAGGTAGGCAGAGGTAACGATGTGTCACGCCAAGAAAGTTCCAAACATGCACATAGAAGACTCCCATAGACCTGCAGGACAGGACCTGCACTCCGTCAATGAAACAAGTAATCAGCCATGACTCATGGGTACGTATCCCACCCAAGGCATGGCCACCCATGCACACACATCTACAATTATCGCTACTTGAACACACATCGCACAACACCTCTGCCACTAGAATGCAAAAAGTCCCACAATAAAAAATGTTCTCTAGCTGGGCACATAATCAGTCTCCTTAACTCACATACTGTCCGACAACCTTCACAGCGCCCATCCACAAGCCAGATCTACATAGGTTGCTAGCAGGGTCCTAGTCACCGGTACCGATCTTTTTACTGGCTAAAATGCACTCACGCATTCTAAATTCCTCAGTCTAATCTCTCATACCTCAGACTTCAGTCCTCGAAGGACGTTCACGTATAACGCTTTGAAGCCACACAAATGTGAAAAGGCACTATACAAATGTCATGTTATATTACATTACTGTGTTCAGGCAAAAAATGTGGTAATTGACCCAAGTTGGAATCTCTTACATTTTTTAAATGCCACAAGATGAATTTTCTTGTCAATAGACTTTCTGTCACACTTATTAAAAATTTTACCTTGACCACTTAGAAGATGTGGATCAACACCATGCAAGGAAGCTGTACCAGTCAACATGGAATACAAACACAGGTCCAAGATGCTTTGCTTGCTGTGCTCAAAGATGGGCAGTGCCCTCCATGTGGGTGATGGGATAGAGGTCAACAAGATCGGAGCCACTTAAAATGAGGTTGTGGTTCAATACCTGTTAGGATTAGAATAAAATATTACTGAGACAGAGTGCAGACACCTTTGGGGATTCCCTTGACAAAACCAAAGGAATTGAGGGATCTTAATATCTGGTCAAGCACACTTCATCACAATAACCAACCTCATAGCTTTATAGCTTTATACATTGCCTCACAGCATGGTTAGTCCCTTTCAGTCCCATTAACCTCTTCATTATTGCTGTAATCAGAATGATAAACACGCAGCATTTCAACTGCAACATTAGCAGTCCACGATAAGGGTACTTTGTTTTAGCAAAGATACAGGGCACTTTTCATCAGTAGCAGCAATGAGGAAGGTATACTTGCCTTAGTATAAATGCAGGACACATTTCGTATGAAAAAGGTGCACATAATCCAGAATAGACAGACCACTCAGATTAACTGCCTCACAGAATGCAAAAATGCTCAAGCATGGATACAGGAGACCAATTGGAAGCAAGGGGAAATCTACCCCTACTATAGCATATATATATATATTGGATTAAGATTAGAAGCAACAAGGAAGGTGTCCTTATCCAGAAAGACTGATATTAGAAGAGTAACCTAGTTGTCAAGTAGTGTTGCCATTAGAGATTAATGAAACAAGTGGTTGTGGTGTGAAGTATATAAGAGAATCTATGAGTGAGATTTTTTTGAAGATCATTCCCTGAGAACAAAATCACTCTGGAGGGTGACCATTTTGAAAGGTTTCGCGACTGATCAGGTTAAGCAATACAAGATTACATGAGCTGTGGATCACACATTGGTTAAGAGGTGATGCTCAGATTTGCACCCACTCTGCAATTTCTGCACTTTACCACTTTCTTTTCCAGTTCTTACGATGAACAAAAAGAATACAATTTCATAGAACTGACTTTGAAAGTACACAAATCATATAACCCAAAATGACATTTTTTAAAACAAGATGTCATAGAAGCATATTATGCTAAATGGGAAGCTTCTAGCTTCAGTGTCTCTATCATCAAGGGAAATATATGAGTCCCAGCATTCGATTTGATGCGATCTTAATTATTTTATCTAGGTTTCTCTTTTGTATTTTAAAGCTTTAAATACGGCCAAAACACAGGCTTGTGAAATTGTTATTCGTAAACATGCAGATAAACCTTTGAATTATATAAAAAAGAAAACTGTTTATTTTTATGTCAATGAGCAGACCTTTTTTTATTTTTTATTATTTGTTTTTGGTAGCAAAAAGTTAATTTTACACCTTTACAAGATTTTTTCCTCTCTAAATACATAACATAATTCATAAATACCATTTCACATTACAAAGTAAAAATCACATGCTAGTTTATACAAATCACAAATGCTGGTGTGTACAATGCAAGCTTTAGATCCATCAAAGCTTGTAATCAGCAAATTTAAAGTTAAAATACAACAAACACATAATACAATGAGATCATAAGACGGTGTTCTCAATGTCCTTTACAAATCAAAGGACCACTCACAGTATTCGTTATCATTATGTTGTTTGCACGTCAATATGGAAAAAGAAACGTATCAGCATTACAGCGAGTGGCATCCATGTGCAACAAATGGAATCAACAGACAAGAACAAGAACAGGTTGCTTCACCTTTTCCAGTGGTCGCTCTCTTGATGCCAATGGTACATTTGTTGGTGTAAGTAAATTCTATAAATGTACCAGTGGGGCGTCTATGGCTTTCCTCATAAATTGAATTGTTTAGTGGCAAGAGAACTTTCTCAATCATGTTCACAAGTCTCACTGTAGCAAGCATGATGGAGTTGGACTGACCCCACATACAACGCAACCAAACTAGCTGACGCTCATTGCTTAAATTTGAAACAAAAAAAGGTCCCAAACAACGGAACCTTCTAAGATCAAAATGGGTACAATACATGAACAGGTATTCCAAGGTTTCGCATTCCCCCACCCTAGCACAAAACCGACAGCAATCCTACTGCCACAGCTCTTTGTATCCTGGCCAGTTGCCAATACGGGAGCCCGTATGGATGAGATCCAGCCGAAATCTCATATATGTCCTTTTTGTATGATGGTCAGGAAAACACATTAGGTAGGGCAAACGGGGCAAGACAGCCTGCCTAAATTTGGCATAGGTGTGAAACGAAGAATATCCTGAAATTAAATCTGCATTGCGTGCCCATGCATTCCTATAAAATCGAGCTTTGACTTTTCGTGGGGAGTCAATGAAGTCCTGTTGCGTCATATTCACAGATTTTAGAATTGCCAGCATATGTGACTTAAATTCAAGAATACAGGCAGGATGTTCTTCAATTAGCCTTAGGCTAAAGTCCTCATATAAGGAATTAACTGGGGGCGAGATAATTTGGTTAAAGGAATTTAACATACGCCAATCATGTTTCTCTGCTAAAGGGTATACACCCAGTTCGTGCATAAGAATTGGATTGGGCAAATAGCCCAGACGGCCTAATATCCTTTTCCAAATCTTACCTTGGAGGAGATTTAATAAAGGGCCCAGATTTACTAAGCAAGCGTCCAAGGAGTAAAGTAAAACAGGCTCTACTTTCATGGTATAATAGTGAAGTAGAGGCAAAAGCGAGTATTTACAGTGCCTCGAGAGGATAATCCTCATTTGTGCAGACAGCTGGTCGAGCTTGGTCGCCAACACAAGACGCCACTTGCCGACAGACATGCCGTTTAACATATGGTACCCCAGGTACATAATCTCTTCCCTCATTATAATTGGTTGGGAATTGACGAAATACTTAAATCTCAAGTGTTTCTTCTTAGATGAAAAGACTATTTTGTGAGATTTGTCTGGGTTGATAGTTAAATTGTTCTGAATACAATATTCATGGAAGATATTAAGATTGTTTTGTAACCCGAAGGGGACCTTGTCAAATAGAATGACGTCATCGGCAAATGCCAACCAGTGAAGACGTAGCTTGCCTAGGTTTACCGCAAATGTGTTTGTTCCCTCCCATAGCTGCTCGATGTCGGCCAGATACAGATTAAAAAGTATCGCAGCTAAGTTGCAGCCTTGCTTCACGCCAATTCTTGTTGGGATATTGTCGGACAGAAGGCCCTCAGGGTTGATGCGCACTCTATAAGAAGTATTTTGCTGGAGGCCCGCTATAATCGCAACCAACTCAGAGGGGATGCCATAGGACAGCATCTTCTGCCAGAGACGATTTCGCAAAACACCATCAAACACTGCTGATAAGTCTAGAGATGCCATGTAAATCGTCCCATTTGGCTGAGCGCGTGATGTTGACAATAGATGGGCAAGGATTGATGCATTAAGCTGCGTGCCCATGGCTCTGCGAAAACCGACCTGGACTTTTGAGAGAATATTGGCAGTGTTAACATAAGATTCCAATTCACTCAAAATCAGCCGTGCAACATTTTTTGCTGAGATGTCAATTAAGGCTATTGGCCTAAAGTTTGCTGGGGCGTTTAAAGCACCCTTTTTGTGAATTGGGATTACAATTGCCGAGAGCCAGGAGGGAGGAATTTTCCGAGATTGGTATATTGACTGATACCAAGGGTGCAAATACCTGGCCCAGAACTCGGGATCATTCTTGTATACACATGGCGGCAGCCCATCGGGCCCAGCCGCTTTGGAAAACTTCAAGGATGAGATTGCCCAAACGATGTCCTTGGTTTCCCAGGGACAAACAGAAGGGAATTCCAACTGTAATTTCAGACACTCCAACCTTCGATGTTTTTCCGGTAGATTATATTTCTTAAGGAAGAATGACCGCCATTCAGTGCCCGAAATGGACGCCATCATGCGGTTGTCCGCCTTGCCCAAGGGGTTTCGTAAAATGCACCATTGCTCCCTCGTGTTTTTCGTACATAGCAGTTCAACCGTTTGTTGATTAGCCAGGTTGTAGGCAGCGTAGCGCAGTAACTTCAGCTTTGACTTGAAGAGAGCCACAATGAAGTTTTTTTCTCTTTTCAAGTTTGCTACGCTCGAAGAATTACCTTTTAAGATCCGCAACTCGCTGTTTTTTTGAGTTTTTAGTTTAGCCACCTCTGCCAGGTAAGGGCTTGCAGCTTTTGGAACGCCTGTTTTCACTGCCTTCTTTAGATAGACACACCAAATGCGAGCGAATCATCTTCAGATTTAATTTGATGATTCTTTCCCTGTGCCATGGTGCTAGGTGCTTGTCATGGGACACGATAAAATCTCGATTTACACGAAACACCATTTTGCGACAGATAGTGGAATTCCATCTAACGGACAGAGTATGCCTGTCGCTTTCCACCATAGCGGCAGATTCCAGGTTTTCATATGCTTCAAGTCTCAGGTGTAGAAAAGTGGTCAACATCTGATGGTCACTCATTCCTACACTCAGAATTTTGATGAGGTCGAGCAGACCCGAGCATGCCACTGATGCAAACACATAGTCGATAAGAGATGACGAAGTACCACGTTTTCAAGACATTTTGGTGGTCTCGGGGGCAATTTGGATGGGATAAATGCCCCATGCTTCAAAGAAACTGGCCCATCTCTTCCCTCTACTAAAGGCTTGGAGTGCATAAGAGGAGGAATAGGCAGAAGGTCGAGAGGTGCCTTCCAATTCCAAGTATGAATTTAAGTCGCCCCCAATTATGATTTCATGATTGGGGCAATAAAGCGCTAAATGGCCCAAGATTCGATTCAGCTCCTCTAGGGTCAGGTCCAGAGAGGCAGCAGTCGGGTTCCAATATATGGACATCAAGAATAGAGAGGTGAATTTGCAGTCATCAAATGTTAACTCCACCAGAATGCATGATGCCGTTTTTTCCAAAATGCGTGAGGCCACCCTAAGGGCGTTGGAGATAAGTATTGCAATGCCTCCAACTGGACGTCCGAAGCAGGTACGTCATACGGGGGCACTGAAGCAAATATACCCATTCAGCACGAGAGCTTCTAGCGCCATTTTCTTTTGTTACATTAAAATCTCAATCATTTGCTGTGGATCTACCTGGCTATGCCAAGTCTTAAGGTTAGTTGCACCACAGCAATTCCAGGATGCGATAGCAATCCCCTGGTGTTATGAGTCCAATGGAGGAGGTTTCATAAAAGTTGCCACTTTAATCAGTGGCTCCAGCCATGACAGGCCACTTAGCGCTTGCGTAAGGGAGGCAAGTTGCAGAATTAGTTGGTTGGCGTGGGACTCGAGGGGAGCCACTGCAGAGCCTTCTGTTCTTGCAGTACGGACTGGTGTGACAAAGTCCAGAAAATCCCAAGCACACTCCATATCCGTAAACAGGCAAGGAGTGAGACCCAATAATCCAAAGTCATCAGTGAAGTCCAAAATCAATTTCGTTATTATCTGGGATTGGACTCTACACAATACTCTGTAGTTGTTGTGAGAAGGAAGCTTTACCCAATCCAGGGCCTTTGATGATAAACTTCTTAACGAAGGAATCTGAAAAAATGAATTCATCAAAAAGGACTTGTTAATCCTGGCCAAGTATAACCTTCATATCCTTGGGGGTTTCCGAAAAGGACAAAGTGTCTGCAGAGAGCTCCTCCAGGTGGGTCTCTTGTGCTAGTTCTTCATCACAATGCGTGATTCGTGGCAAAGCCGAGGAGGCCTGCCAAACCTCTCGGCTGCGAGCGATGGCAGCCTCCTCTTGACGCCCCTGAGTGGCCGGTTCAAGGCCTATCAAGTAGGCGTGCGGGTCCACAAAATTTGGTGCCACGATCGGCAACTGAATGTCCAATTTTGGATTTGTTACAGATTTTCATTCTCCCGTGGATCGCATAACCACTTTTTTGCTTACACTATTAGGAAAAAAGCAGTGAAGTTGCGGTTGAGTTTTTGCAGCTGGAGTCCTTGGGGGTTTAGAGGACGGCACTTGCACATTACCACATTTTATGGCATTAATCTGTAAATGTTTTTTACTTTCCTCGTTCAGTTCACGAAGATCTAAGGCCTGGTCGTCCTGACTGTTCCCGGTTCTCAGTTCGGGAGTAGTTGCTTTACCAGAGTGGGTGCCCGGAACATTGAGCACTTTCTTTGCCCCTTTCTTTTGGGAGGCCTTCGCAAGATTTAGGCGTTTTTGAGCTCTCAAGAATGACTTCTTTGCCTTGCGAGACGGGAAATACTTTTCCTTGTGTTCTAATTGGGTCACCACTATCTCACCTGGCACTGAGGGACCAACAGGGTCTGAGATGCTCTGGCTATCTATGATAGCTGTCAAAGCAGAAGGACTGTCAGGTGTAGGCTCAACCCTATTGTCGAGCTCCATTCCTCCACATGGGTTGGCGGAATCTTCCAAAGGTTGAGACTTTGCGACCAGTTTGAACAATATGTGCTCAACCTGGAGAAGACAATCACGTTGGAGTTTGGCTACATCCAGCAGATTTATGACCTCGACATCAGGCTGTTGAGACCCGGCCATTGGGTCCCCTTGCAACACTTGCGAATACAATCTTTGAGGCAAGTGGGCCTTTAAATGCGCCTTTTCCGTCTGAGAGCCTTGCGACCGTACTGCAAGCAGGGTAGGAGCAGGTGGAGTTGGCACAACAACATTAGCCAACATTTTTCCAAATTGTGCAAAGTAAAATGCTTTGGATTGTTCCTCCGCAAAGATGAAGCCTTCCAATTTAGCCATCTTTTCTTTCATAAAGGCTAAAGAGCCTTGCATTTCCCTCAGGGTGCAATGAGTAAGCTTGTGGCCCCTGTTCAGGAGTATTCGCAAGATGACAGGAAAGTTGAACAGATCATTTGGGAAAGTACCAGCAAGTGAGTCCTCTGGGGTTGAAGAGGACCGTGCCTCCTCTTTAGATGCAATAGAGCCAACCTCATCATTGCCCAGATTCCGGACGTCGAGTGCACGGGGCAAGAAGTTCCCGGGTGGGTCTATATGGACACCATGTCTGTTGTTGTAGCAAGAGGGCACACCACCTCCCTCTCCCCTCACGGGAGTGGAGAGCAGGTTTCAATAGAAAATGCTGTTTTTTTTGCAGCTTAGTTCGTCCGGGAGATGAAAATGGACTTGTTCACGAAAGGGAAAAGACCGAGAGGCAGGAGAGGAAGGCCCCAATGAGAGCCTCACCCGTTTTCCCAGTTCAGTCATGATTGTCGGAGCTAACATTAAGGTATCAGACACATGAGGGAAACCCTTGTGGTCGAACCAAGGAGTGCAACTGATGTCATGAACATGCGCCCTGTCGCAAGCCACCACCTCGTCGTTATCATTGGCATCTTGCACCGAAAAGGTGGGGAGCATCACAGCCGAAGGAGAAATTGTAATCAACGACTCCAAGCTCGGGACTAAGTCCTCCGTTCTAGGGGCATCCAGAGCCTATTCTTGGTTTTGAGCTGCCCCCTCTACATCAGGCGAGGATGGCATCGATAGGAGCGATTTTTTGTGGGAAAGTGAAAGAAGAGGGGTGCCAATTGGCAATTTAGACCTCCCCAATTTCCTTTGAGCCTTAGGAATAGTTTCAGACTTGGAGTTGCTTCTCAAAGCACGGCTCATAGTCTACACCCGAAGCACAAGCCAACAGGCAAAACTGCTGCAGGACTATGGTATACGTGTAAAGGAAACAACTACCAACCTCAACTAAAGCCAGTTATAAGTTGAGGGTAAACAAAGTACAATTACCCATGGCAAGTGATATAACTAGGGTATGCAGTGATAGTAAATTGTACGCCCAAAAGAGCCCAGCCCCAATACAACACTCCTCTCTTATCAATACCCTGGCTCATTGAGGGAAGCCAAGACCAGGCACCAGAATTTACCCAGGAGCGCCACAAGCCCAAGGATCAAAGGCATACAGCCCGCAGTCTCCTAAGGCAGTAGGTCGATGCTCGTGATCTCGATCCGGCGCACAGTATGACTTTGCCCCCAACACCAGGGCCCGTAGCAACCACTGTGCTTGGGGTGAGAGATTTGCAAATCCAGGAGAATGGAACCCTGGGCTACGATGCCCCGCGCCGCACACTGCGAACAGCAAACAGTACTTGGCTTGTACTTGGTGCGCGGCGCGGGTGTGCCGGGAAGTGGCTTTTTGAAGGAGATCAGAAGATGTCACTCGTCCAGGTGGGCGGGGCCTCCTCGAATGGAAAACACCTTCAAAGTAATAGAAAATGGGTGTTAGACACACAGAGTACCCAACCGGATGCCAACACAAAACAGCAGGCCACACAACTGCAGTGGCACACAACTTCAGTGGCACACAACTTCGGTCGGCTCGAGACAGAAAGTACAGAGCGCACAATCACCTCAGAGTCAGACAGGCTGTTGTGTTACCAGCTAAGACGTCCTCCCAGGGCAAAGTCAATGCCGCAGCACCAAAGCTGCTCCGGCCAAATGAGGCTGAAGAGCGGCAGCGGCAGTAATTCCCAGCTGTTCCCAGTGATCCAAAAGTGGGGTGGCAACAAGCAGCAGGCAGCAAACAGTACTTGGCTCGTACTTGGTGCGCGGCGTGGGTGCGCCGGGAAGTGGCTTTTGAAAGAGATCACAAGACGTCACTCGTCCAGGGGGGCGGGGCCTCCTCGAACGGAAAACACCTCAGAGTCAGGCAGGCTGGTGTTACCAGCTAAAACGCCCTCCCAGGGCAAAGTCAATGCCGCAGCACCAAAGCTGCTCCGGCCAAACGAGGTTGTAGAACGGCGGCGGCAGCAATTCCCAGCTGTTCCCAGTGATCCAAAAGCAGGGTGGCAGCAAGCAGCAGGCAGCAAACAGTACTTGGCTCGTACTTGGTGCGCAGACCTTAACATATGCTTGCCTGAGGCCTGAGATAACTGGTCCACAGTGAGAATCAACACCTTGGTTCCACTGTCTTGAATATGGTTACCTAATCACCTCTCCAGACTACCACTTGGATTTGGGGTGTTTTGACGAAGTAGAAACAACTGCGGTGTAATCTTTTCCGCCACAAATCAGTTTTGATTTTGGTAAAACAATCAAAATCCATGTCCCGTAGGAAGCCGTAGACAAACTCTCTCCCCTACTAACTTTTCACCGGCCGCCAATGCTTCTCCTGCACCCCTGCAGCATCAGTTCCGTCCCTCTAACGTGGGTCGGAGGTGATGCCAAAGTGTCCCTTTTTCTTTTTCGATCACCTTTTCTTTTTTTTGGGTCCCGCTTCCATTGTCAATGAAACCCTGAAACTCATAATACTGAACATGGGAAGCGGGGAACACCCCCCCAACCCTTGCTCCTCATGTGCAGTATTTTGCGCTTCCATTTTTTTGTACTGGCCGAATTTGGCCAAATGGTTCATACAACCATTCTTCTTGAACTTGTTGGGTGTTTCCTACTACTGTGTGCTCATCATTAAAAGTGGCTGCCTAGGTTTTACGAAAACCCATCTAACTAAGCCGATTTGTAGACTTTTGCCCTACTGATGCTATGTTTGTTTTTATATTAACCGCTATCTGGCGCAGGTACATTGCTGATAATAGCAACTGTTGTGCTACAACATAAAGTATGTAAACATGCAGGTTATTCAACTTCAGACGTAGGACAGGATGGAATGGCTTGGCTGGAATTTGCTATTGTAATATTGCATATGAACACAGATCTCTGCAACGAGTGCTTAACACAGTGAACTATTTATGAACCATCACAACACTCAAATGTATCAATATACAACTATTGCACATGATCAAATAATCCCCATAGAAAGGTGTAAATGCTACAAGAGTTGTGTTGTAGTGAATGCATAAACTATGTATACCATAATGAACACAGTATTACAAGATGACATAATCAAATCAGAATGTACTTGTCAACAATGTACAGGCAATTGGTTTAGCCTCAGCAGCATGCCATAAAATATCCTGACATGTGCCATTTATGTTTGGTGAACAATGGAAACTTCTCCTTTAGATCAAGTAGCCTTGTGGTGGGGGCCCGGGTAATTTGCCCTTTTTCCTCCCATAAAGACATCTCTGACAGAGTGCCATCTGTTGAGGGTGTAAAATCTGTGGCTTTTTAAATTTTATATTCAATTAATAAAATGATCTGGGTAGTATCATCCCAGGAATTGAAATCTGCTAATTAGATTTTACTTTGATAAGCTTCATGCCAAAAGCAAAGTGTACACCTGTGCCCTGCTAAACCTGTATACTGATATCCATCACCAGCTCTCTAGTGGCACACAGAGGTTTAGGGGTCACAGGTGCCCAGTTGACAGTTGCAGAGACAACCAAGTCATTGCGGCATGCACGGGGGCTGAATTTAAGACATGCATCCTGTTACCAACACTAAGTAACTATGAGAGTTGCTATTCTGGTGGTACAGTAAATGTTAAATATAAGCTATATCTGAGTTTGAGGTATGGTGGATAACATCTCTCATAGTTACCCAAGCCACATCAATTTGATATCACACACATGTCAGCACTGTGAGCCCATCTCAGATGTGGAAGGGTTATGTGTATTCCCCCAGCCAGGCCGTCTCTTCTGCTCCCAGAAAGACTGCAGCCCTGGGCATTGCCTCTGGAGGGCTAGTGTAGACAGAGAGAGTTCAGACCATCTACAGGAAGGTTCCACCATATCAATTCCCTCCCTATCTCTCTTACTTCCTGTCCCCTCCACTTCCTTTAACACAAAGCATATTGTCCACTTATTCCAAGAACAGGGATTGGACCAACACAACATCAAGGAAAAATTAATTGAACCTCTGTTGGGGAAACAGTCCTTTCCAAAGCCCTCCACCGGATGTGAAGACAGAGGGGGTGACAAGCTGATGGAGCAAGACCTGCTTTCTGCCAGCCACAATGGTACCCAAGGCCTCACCCTGTTGAAGGGCATCTGCATTTCTCTGCCAGCCTCCCCATGTTTGGAGTGGGCCTTACAGCTGAGAGCCAGGACAACAATGATCCTTTTATTTTTTCCAACGAGCTGTTTGAAACCATGATTCACTCTCACCCATTCAAACCAACAGGACTCTCTGGTGCTGCCTTTTGGATTAGCCTGATCTAGAAAGCACTGTGTTGCCTCTTTTGAACCAGTTCGCCACTGCACAGCACTAGCTGAGCATATTGTTGTCTTTGCTCGAACAAGAAGCCATCGCTACACCCACACCATTTGAACTGCTATTTGAACTACCAGCATCTTTATTTGCAGTCTACCCGGCTGTCAAGCTGGCCGTGGTGGCCCTTAGGATACATACTTCTGTCACCTGTTGGGCAAGAAACCACCACTCATTTACTAGAACTCATCTCGAACAGCTGAAAGCACTGCTTCACACATCGCCTGGACCAAGTGGTTAAAAAAACAAACCAAACTGCTCAACATTAACTTGCTGACTCATCTGCCTACACCTCGGATTAGGATCACAGTATTGACCCATCACTGGACCTCTTCTCGAACCACAGGAGTATCCCATGCAGCCACAAACCAGCAGTTACCATGACTGGAACCGGACTCAATCATTCAACTGACTGTGGTGAGCCATCTGAGCAGCCTGCTCCTCGCTTGGGGTTCCCGGATTTGATGCTCCCAAATTTGTCTCGATCGGCTTGCACAGAACCACCAAGAACTGTAGAAATGCCCCCTTGGTCCAGTTGTGGGCCATATAGACTTGGTTAGGGCACTTAATCAGGGTCAAGAGGATAACTCAGGGACAACGCATTTGTTTTGGAAGCAAGACCACACAGTGCAACACAGGTTTAAATCCCCGTCCTGCACTTAGAACATATCATTTTTACAAGCATTGTGGTTGTTATTTCCTTTCACCTCTGATTCTTTATCCAGAGTGCTGCATCTGTTCATCTTTACATATTCTCTGTTCTTTCCTCAAGGGTGGGGTCTGTGTAGTGCTTTTCTATTTAGTTATTTTTGCAAAAGAATATATATTTTAAGTAATATATTTTAAGTAAAGTATTATAGGGCGGCAATAGCCGCCCTATAGTTAAGGTGAGTTGGAGACACATAGGAACACGTCAAAAGTTTATTGTTAACAACTTTTGATTCGAGTAACAGATTTGACCGAAATCTTGAAAGTGATTAAAAGTCTGCAGGCCCCCACAGACTGCAAAGTTTCGTAAAGATTTGTTAAAAAATAAAAAAGTTCATAAGCGTCTCAAAAATTGTTTTTTTCAATTCATTTTCCCATAGACAAAAAAGGTCAATATTTGCCAAAGGGCACAGCCCAAACCGCTGGATGGACTTGGACCAGATCCAAAACAACTTGGGCACGAAACGTTGACTCGCACGTCATTCATGGTTTGGTGTTATTCTGTGCAGTAGTTATTTAAATATAGAAGGGGGGACCCTCCCCCCAAAAAATAGAGATATCTCCCATGGTGCATTGCAGGGTCATGGTTTTCAGAAAAGTAAAAACCGCCATCTTGTTTTACTCTCGATGTGAGAGATATTTGTTGCTATAACCGAGGTTATGGTAAAATGAAACGCAGTAAAAAGCTATGGGCAGGTCAATAAACATACAAATGCCATCAGGGTAGATGGGGGGGGGATGGGTAGAGGGCACTGAGTGAAATCTGGTAGTTGGAGGGGACCAGGGACTGAGTTTGCAACACAAAGCTTTCTGTAGCCTCGACTATCGCCGTAAATAGTCGACATCTGAAAGCAAACTGTGTCACAGAAGCAGCGTGTGTCTGGGGTGAAAGGGAGAGGGCAGCGGAGGTGAGGAGGCCGTCTGGGGAGTGAAGGGAGTTGGCATTAATAAGGGGGACTTGGTGATGGCCTGGGGGCAGGGAAGTTTTTATTTTATTTTTGATCATTTTGCCGATATTCGCGGCTATGCCCAAGTTGTTGCTATATTTGAGGGGGGGTCCTGTGTTTCATTTATTTTCTAAAGTTATTTGTATAGGTATAGTGACGTTGGGGTGAAAAATCACTGACCTGGTAGGTATTAGAGAGTATTTTTTTTTGGATGTGTATTTTCAGACTTTTAAGCATGTGAGACTTTGGAGAAAAATAAAAGAAAATAGTTTAACAAAATTAATATAAAAAGGAGCAATTGTAGTCTAGTTTTAGATGCGCCATACAATGGGGGTCATTACAAGGTTGAGGAAGCCATGGCGCTACATCCGCCATGGCTACCCCCTTACTGCATGCTGGGTCTGGGTTCTCTGAATGGGGAATTACCGGGCCATTCCAACCTTGGAGGACCCGGTATTTCCCCATTCAGGGAACCCATCCCCATTCCCATTTGAGCCCCCATAGTGCTCAATGGGACTGGGGACCATGCTAACAACGGGCCCATTAATAATGGGCGCATTGTTAGCATGCTGGTCCTTTAGCGGCTCCCTCTAAGGGCGCCTGGTGAAACCAGCCGCCCTTAGCGGGATCCGCTAAAGGACCTCGTAATGCTGCGTTAAGGGGTTAACGGCACCGGCACCATTACCGGCGCCATTAACCCCTTACCGCAAACCTCGGAATGAGTTTGTGTATTCTCAATGATGGTATTATATTGTCCGGCTGTGAAATGTTTGCCTACCTAGTTTATTGTTATGTATTGTTCTATGCTTCTTATTTTTCAGTTACTTTTTTTAAATTATTTGATTGGCTGACATTTTTAATCAACCTTTCAAAAATAAAAACACATATTACAAATTAATCATATAGAATACATCTAAATATAAGAAAACATATTTGCATTCCTATTCATCATATTCATTAAGAGTTCATGACTCAGACCCGAAAACTACAACGCCCCATGCTCAAGGCAAAGCTGTCATTTAGTAAGATATGATTACTCAAAGCACATTTAGTCAAAACACATTGAAAACCTTGATAGACCTTTCTTCGTGATCATCAGCAATGCCCCCAAATAACACAAATGTTAGTCTTCAGACAAAGTCCTAATGGATACAAAAGGCAAGACAGAATTTAGATATTGCATTAATGCTATCTTAGGTACGATTCTAGTATTAGAACAGATTTTCTGCCAGATTTCACCATCAGTTAATGGACACTGAAATTGATCTTGTTTCTCAAAAAATCTCTTACGTTTTAGAGCAAGAGCTGGACACTCAACAACAATATTGTGCAATGTTTCTTTTTGAGATGATTTGTTACAAAATCGGCAGATGATTTCTTCCCTAGCAATCAAACCACGTCCGGCCAATGTTTCCCTTGTAGGCCACAGGTTCAATCTGAATCTTAAATATTGGGACCGAAAAAGGGATGATGGTCTCTTATTAAGATAGTCTGCGATGGACCGGCATTTTTTCTGACCAAATAATGTAACATCAAAATCTACATATTTGATACATTTATGCTCTGTGGTTATCCAGTCATGTTGTTGTAAATTGTTTTTGGCGTGAGTTGGATTTTGGATCAATACATCAATGGAGATATCTGCTTTTGTTAAGGCATCCAACGTATAATTTCACCATTTTGCTGGGAAAGAGTGATTTGAGGTTAGTAAATAATCGGCCATGAGCCCCAGTATATTCTTATTGTTAAGGCCTGTAAGGCATTTTCTTAATAAGGCACACATTTTCCACAGCATTTGGACAAACAGAGATAGATCGCCTAGCTCAAATCGCATAAGGGCTACTGGTGTAGATTTTGGAGTTTTAATACACTCCTCCAAAATCAGGCCTTTAATTTGTCCCAAATCTGGCGTTCTCTAGGTAATTTGGTTTCTGAGCCATACGTTAGTATTGGTATTAGGTTTTGTTGGTAAACCTCAGGATATGCCTACATGTGAATTTAACATATTTATTCTGGAGGATTCCCAAGCCAGAGGAGTCTGGCTTGGGAAATAAGGTTTGTTATCTCTGAATTCATGTTGTATAAAAACAATTTGTCATCAGATTGACCATTCATAATAGTACCCAAATATTTGTAGTGAGACACCACCTGTAGTTTGTGTTCCTGTAATGACAAAACAAATCTATTAGAATGGCTCTTTCTTTGCCTACCACATTCCACTACTTGGGTCTTTTCCACATTCATAATTAAGTTGTTTCTATTTGTGTATTCAGTCAATTTATCTAATGATCTCTGTTGTCCACTCAGCGTTTGCGATAGTAGCACAAGATCATCCGTGTATAATAGCCACGCTATGTGAGATAGACCCAATTTAGGCCCATCAGCATTTGCTTCAAGGAAACTAACACCCATATCCAAATTAAAGAAATTAAAAATGGTGGAAGCCAAAATGCATCCTTGCTTTAAACCACGCTTTGTGGAAATTACTTAAGAGTGTAAACCTTCAAGTGATAGCCTTACTTGCATGGCAGTCAAAAGCGACCCGAAAATCAATAAATGCTATGTATAGTGGCTGTTTACGCATCTGCCAGTGTGATTTAATTATGTTAAGGGTGATGATGTCAACAGCGGTTCCCATACTGGATACAAATCCTGACTGGAAAGGAGTTTTACAGGTGTTTTTTCGCTAGCGTGAGAGGGGTAAGTGTATTCTGAGGTGTGCGCAGGGAGTTTTACACGCGATTTGGCAGTGTGGGTCCTCCCGGGTGTGCCCCCTCCCTCCTCCACAGGCCCTACAGGCAGCCCACACCACAGGGGACTACCCTACACCCCTGACCATGCCCTGCAGGCTGCCCATCCACCCCGGGCATGCCCTGCAGGCAGCCCACATGGCACCATGCACTTGTGAGCCCCAACACATGTCCCACCCACCATTTATGGGCACCTGCCAGCAGGCCCCGACTCATGTCCCCCTGCACCCCCAGCCACCCAGCAGTGACGGGCACCTGCCAGCAGGCCCCGACCCATGTCCCCCTGCACTCCCAGCCACCCAGCAGTGATGGGCACCTGCCAGCAGGCCCCCACTTATGTCCCCCTGGACACCCAGCCACCCAGCAGTGACTGGCACCTGCCAGCAGGCCCCAAATCATGTCCCCCTGCAGCCCCAGCCACCCAGCAGTGACGGGAACCTGCCAGCAGGCCCGACTCATGTCCCAACAAACACCATGTCCCAACAAAACAGAGCCCTGTCCCTAAAGCCAACCCTAATCGCCCTTGCCCCCCAACCCAAGTATACAACCATCCACAGAACCCACTCCCAAGTAACGCATGCCATGATAGTCTAAATGAACCACCATGCCCATGCAGGAATGCACAACGAACCACACAGTGGCAACACATGACAGAGGAAATGTTCAATGAGACATGCACAAAACCAATGACAGAACACAACACCAATTTAGAAGTTATAAAAAATGTACTAAAAACATAATGAACTGAGATGGAGGAATTGTAAACTGAAAGCCAATGTGCAATGACAGATTTTGAAAAAAAAATCAAATCCAATGAAGTCAAAAATAAGAAAAATCATGTCCAATAAAAAAGTGGCACTTCACACAAAAGGAACAAGGAAAAGGGTCTCAAGCCTGAGTGTACCCTTATACATTCACACAATAGAACTCAGGTTGATTAATTCTGTGGGAATATTTTCACAAAATATTTTTTAATTTTTGTTTTTAGTTCGCCCTCTAGAGAGGTACTTGGGATTACTTCAAAAAAGGCTGCTTCATAGATGAAAAAATAGCAATTTTATTTGATTTCTCTATCCACAGGGTATAAAAAGGAGGTACAGATCAACATATTTCTATTGAATCTCCCGTATTTATCATGATTCGTTTTCAGAATCCAGGTTAGAGGTTATTAAATGATTCCCATCTTTTTGATGGGGAGTCCTGAATCAGGGAGCCCAGGTGGGTTTTGAATTCATTGTTTTACTCGCCTGGGACTCTTCCTGATATTTGAAGCCTACCGGTTTCAGTGGCACAAGGGCCACATTCATCAGGACTGGATTGGCCCTGTGCGAGTGGGGTATTTCGGGGGTGCGCGGGATGTTTCACACGCGATTGGCCCTGTGTGAGTGGGGTACATGTATTGCTGGTATTCGCGGGAAGTTTCACACGCGAATGGCCCTGTACGAGTGGGGTACGTGTATTACTGGGGTTCGCTGGAAGTTTCACACGTGATTGGCCCTGTGCGAGTGGGGTACGTGTATTACTGAGGTTCGCGGGAAGTTTCACACGCGATTGGCCCTGTGCGAGTGGGGTACGTATATTACTGGGGTTCGCGGGAAGTTTCACACGCGATTGGACCTGTGCGAGTGGGGTACATGTATTTCGGGGGTGCGCAGGAAGTTTCACACGCGATTGGCCCTGTGCGAGTGGGGTACGTGTATTACTGGGGTTCGCGGGAAGTTTCACACGTGATTGGCCCTGTGCGAGTGGGGTACGTGTATTACTGGGGTTCATCGGAAGTTTCACACGTGAAAGGGCCTGTGCGAGTGGGGTACGTGTATTACTGGGGTTCGCAGGAAGTTTCACATGCGATTGGCCCTGTGCGAGTGGGGTACGTGTATTACTGGTGTTCGCGGGAAGTTTCACATGCGAATGGCCCTGTGCGAGTGGGGTACGTGTATTACTGGGGTTCGCGGGAAGTTTCACACGTGATTGGCCCTGTGCGAGTGGGGTATGTGTATTACTGGGGTTTGCGTGAAGTTTCACACGCGATTGGCCTTGTGCGAGTGGGGTACGTGTATTTGGGGGGTGCGCAGGAAGTTTCACACGCGATTGGCCCTGTGCGAGTGGGGTACGTGTATTACTGAGGTTCGCGGGAAGTTTCACACGCGATTGGCCCTGTGCGAGTGGGGTATGTGTATTACTCGGGTTCGTCGGAAGTTTCACACGTGGAAGGGCCTGTGTGAGTGGGGTACATGTATTACTGGGATGCGCGTGAAGTTTCACACGCGATAGGCGCTGTGCGAGTGGGGTACATGTATTACTGGTGTTCGCAGGAAGTTTCACACGCGATTGGCCCTGTGCGAGTGTGGTACGTGTATTTCGGGGGTGCGCAGGAAGTTTCACACGCGATTGGCCCTGTGCGAGTGGGGTATGTGTATTACTCAGGTTCGTCGGAAGTTTCACACGTGAAAGGGCCTGTGTGAGTGGGGTACGTGTATTACTGGGATGCGCGTGAAGTTTCACACGCGATTGGCCCTGTGCGAGTGGGGTACATGTATTACTGGTGTTCGCAGGAAGTTTCACATGCGATTGGCCCTGTGCGAGTGGGGTACATGTATTACTGTTGTTTGCGGGAAGTTTCACACGCGAATGGCCCTGTGCGAGTGGGTTACGTGTATTACTGGGGTTCACGGGAAGTTTCATACGTGATTGGCCCTGTGCAAGTGGGGTACGTGTATTACTGGGGATTGCAGGAAGTTTCACACGCGATTGGCCCTGTGCAAGTGGGGTACGTGTATTTCAGGGATGGGCAGGAAGTTTCACACGCGATTGGCCCTGTACGAGTGGGGTACGTGTATTACTGGGGTTCGCGGGAAGTTTCACATGCGATTGGCCCTGTGCGAGTGGGGTACGTGTATTACTGGGGTTCGTCTGAAGTTTCACACGTGAAAGGGCCTGTGCGAGTGGGGTACGTGTATTACTGGGATGCGCGTGAAGTTTCACACGCGATTGGCCCTGTGCGAGTGGGTTACATGTATTACTGGTGTTCGCAGGAAGTTTCACACGCGATTGGCTCTGTGCGAGTGGGGTACGTGTATTACTGGGGTTCGCGGGAAGTTTCACATGTGATTGGCCCTGTGCGGGTGGGGTACGTGTATTACTGGGGTTTGCGGGAAGTTTCACACGCGATTGGCCCTGTACGAGTGGGGTACGTGTATTACTGGGGTTCGCGGGAAGTTACACACGCGATTGGCCCTGTGCGAGTGGGGTATGTGTATTTCGGGGGTGCGCAGGAAGTTTCACACGCGAAAGGGCCTGTGCGAGTGGGGTACGTATATTACTGGGGTTCGCTGGAAGTTTCACACGCAATTGGCCCTGTGCGAGAGGGGTACGTGTATTACTGGGGTTCGCGTGAAGTCTCACACGCAATATGAGCAGGGTACGAGTATTTCGGGGGTGCGCGGGGAGTCCTACACGTGAATTGGCAGTGTGGGTCCTCCCAGGTGTTCCCTCTACAACCTCCACGGCCCCTGCAAGCAGCCCACACCACAGGGGACTACCATGCACCCCGGGTCATGTCCCGCAGGCAGCCCATCCACCATGGGCATGCCCCCCAGCCAAGCCACATGTCAGCTTCCACTACTGATCACCAATTCATGTCCCCCTGCAACCTCACCCCCCAGCAGTGCGGGGCACCTGCCAGTAGGCCCCCACTCATGTCCCCCTGCACCCTCAGCCCCCAGCAGTGCAGGGCACCTGCCAGCTGGCCCCCACTCATGTCCCCCTGTACCCCCACCCCCCAGCAGTGCGGGGCACCTGCCAGCAGGCCCCCACTCATGTCCCACTCATGTCCCCCTGCGCCCCCACCCCCAGCAGTGTGGGGCACCTGCCAGCAGGCCCCCACTCATGTCCCACTCATGTCCCCCTGCACCACCAGCAGTGCGGGGCATCTGCCAGCAGGCCCCCACTCATGTCCCCCTGCACCCCCACCCCCCAGCAGTGCAGGGCACCAGCCAGCAGGCCCCCACTCATGAACCCCTGCACCTCCACCCCCCAGCAGTGCGGGGCACCTGCCAGCAGGCCCCCACTCATGTCCCACTCATGTCCCCCTATACCCCCACCCCCAGCAGTGCAGGGCACTGGCCAGCAGGCCCCCACTCATGTCCCACACATGTCCCCCTGAACCCCCATCCCCCAGCAGTCAGGGGAACCTGCCAGCAGGCCCCCACTCATGTCCCCCTTCACCCCCACCCCCCAGCAGTGCAGGGCACCTGCCAGCAGGCCCCCACTCATGTCCCACACATGTCCCCCTGCTCCCCCAACCCCCGCAGTCAGGGGAACCTGCCAGCAGGCTCCCACCCATGTCCCCCTGCACCCTCACCCCCCAGCAGTGCGGGTCACCTACCATCAGGCCCCCACTCATGTCCCACTCATGACCCCCTGCACTCCCACCCCCCAGCAGTGTGGGGCACCTGCCAGCAGGCCCCCACTCATGTCCCCCTGCACCCCCACCCCCCAGCAGTGCAGGGCACCTGCCAGCAGGCCCCACTCATGTCCCACTCATGTCCCCCTGCCCCCACGTCATGACGATCCTCAATCATGGCCCTTATGGCCAGCCTCCCCAGCCCAAAGACCCAACCAAGTATTGTATCCACCCACATAGAAAAGGCAATTACATGATACAACCCCAAAGGCAAGTATGTAAATTAACACATATCCGTCACACACACACAATGGGTGCAAGTGAATTTGAAAACCCATATCATGACATGCATGAAACCAATGACATAATACCACACATCGAAGTATGAAGAAAAAAATGTATTAAACACAACATGAATGTAATTTTTACAAAAAACACAGAACAATGGGAATAATTAAAGAAATGCTGCATGTCTGTAAAACAATAAAAAACAAGAAATCATAATCCAAAGAAATCCAAAAGAAATGGTGTCCAAAGTCACATCCAACAAAGAAAATCCAAGGGAAAAACGAAAGTGAAATCCATTGCTCCATGGTGAAAATAAAAAAAATGTGAATAATCCAATGGTAAACTATGTACAAATGAACAATCCAGGGTCCATGAGCCCAACTGATGAAATGAAACCTACCAAAAATACTACCTAATAAAAAACTATATACAAAAACGTGGTACATTGTCCAAGCGCAACCAAAATAAAAAAGAAAAGGAAAGGAAACCTAACACTATCTAACTATATACAATGGCGGCAGGCAAGTCCTGCGGCTCACGCCGTGGTGTCCCAGGCCAGGGCATCATCGAATTCCATGACGATGTCCCAGAGGCAGGACTCTGCCCTGGCCCCGAGGTCTCGCAGGGAGGCACTCATGGCCTTTTCCAACTCCCTGCGAGTCGCCTCGGGGCACTCTGCCCGCCTCAATGCCTGACGCATGGAGAACTCCGCCCTGACCATGGTGAGCTGCGCCTCTTCTGCCCGCCGCCGCTCCGCATCTATAGTATGGCCTAACCGCTGCCACACGGAAGACACTTCCAGTCCTGGGTCCTCCTGCCCTCTGGCCGATGCCTGGCCCTCCGATGTTGAAGGCCCCGAGCCATCATGGCTCCCACCTTGTTGCTGCTGCTGCTGTGCCTCTGCCTGTGCCCTGGCTCTTGCGGCCTGCACATCCTCCTCCGGCTTGGGTGCAGCTGTTGAGGTGGCCACCCCTGCTGGACGTCCGACTCCCGACTGTGGCAGGAATGTGTCCTCCACCAGCCTGGCCGCAGGGTCAGAGGCAGCTCCACAGGGTACCCAGGTGATACATGGGTGGGAAGATGGCATGGAGGACGACTGGCACATAGGGGGTTCAGGTGAGGAGGGGGTCGTTACAAGGTCCAGCAAACAGAGGAATACGGCCCTCGTGAGCTGTCCCAGTAGGTCAACACGGTCAACGAGGCATTCGAGATGACATGCAGTGTCCTCACGAAAACACTGCAGGTCACCTCGCATGCCCCATTGACGCAACGCCATCCCACTCAGGATAGGCTCAACCCGGTCCCGGATAGCCATGTCCGCAGGGAGAAGAAGGCCAGTTGTTGTAAGCGGATCCCCTCCTTGAAAACGGGTCTGGACGTAGGCATCCCTACTGGTGCAGGATGATGCAGTCACAGGATCGGGGACAAGATTACACACAGGCACCTCCGCGGTGGCCTGTGCTGCCTTCTGTCCCTGCCCCAGTAGCACCAGTGGAATCCCCACCTCCAGACCCCCTGTCTGTCCCTTGCACGGCCTCCTCCTCCACCAAACCCCCCACCAACCTGGATGACTCCGTGCCATCTTCCTCCGTCGGACCCTGTGGGGTCTCAGCTGCCCCTTCTGTTGCCGAGGAGTCCAACTCCGACCACCACCTCTTGGACCTACCCTCGGCAGCTGCGGCCTGGGACGCGGCACCAGACTACTCACTCCCTGACGAGATGACAACATGGGAGGGGAGCCGGGCCTTGGGTCTCCGGCTGGCAGTCCGATCCCTGCCGCTGTGCTCCACTGCACCCTCTCCGCCCTCTTCATCAGTTGATGCTGCAGACAGGGAGAGATAGGACACAGGCATCAGGGCACTGTACAATGGACTGATACACACATGACAGTTGCACATGAGTGGCAGTGTCAAACTTCAGACATGGCATCACAATCCCCAACACACATGTCATTTCAACTCACACAGATGAGCAATTCCACAGCCATATCACAACAGCCAGCACCATCCATACACATACAACAGCATGAGCATCCAAAGGTGAGCCAGACATCACATGAAACACAGGGAGTGCAGTAGACATGCACACATGCCACCACACGTACATGCATGTCTACATCTCCTCCAACTGTTGCAGTGATGAGATTGCCATACATGTCAGATCTGCCATTCAGCCTTCTACATATCAGTGTCACATGCATCCATGTTGCATCACAGTTGCACACTTGTCAAGTACACACACATGCACATATACACAGTGCAGATACATGCATTAGGAACCACCATCCATGCCACAACCATGCAAATGTACATACACAGAAATTCAAATATGTGTGCTCCCACACCTTCATTTGTCCAGCATGCTTACCAACACATACACCATCAATGTGTCTCACACATGAGAAGACAAACATGTGGCAGCCTCACACCCATGTTCATACACATCCCTACATGGCCCTACAAAACACAAGTGCAACCTGCACACTACTGGCACACCACGACACGCACAGCGTCCAATCACTCTGCATGTACACTTACCGCTCGACTCCAGACGGGTCTGCCTCTCAAGGGTCTGGACGTAGACCCTTATTTGGTGGTCCGACAGCTGGCCCCGGCACCCTTCGGCATCCGCTGCCTTTGCGAGACGCCGGGCCTTGTTGAGGGTCCTGGACCTGAAGTCCTCCCAGCGCTTCTTGACATGATGTAAGTCGCAGACTGCCACCCCCTCCGCGCTGATGGCAGTTACGTTATCCATCCAGATCCTGGTCCGTCCTTCATTGTCAGCGCGCAAACTTCCAAAGAGGGCATCATACTGCCCCAGGACTTGCTCCACCAGGACACCAACTTCCCTGGCACTGAAGCTGGTGGCCCTCTGCCTCTCTGGCTGGGGGTTGCCAGTGGTGCCTGATGGTGTTCTGCCGGACATGGCAACCCCAGAGGCAGGAGTGGGTGGGCAACTGGGTCCTGGGGCTGGGCTTTGGAGCGATGGAATCCCAATCAGGAGTCTTCAGTTCCAGCAGGGGTGGTCACAGCAACTGCACCCCTGGCTGACGTGCAGGCAGCAAATGGCAGGGCACATGGGCAGCAGGCAGTCAGGCAGCAGCAGATTGCAGGTGGGAGCGTGCTCAGGGATCTGGGGGGCAGTAATTCGGCCTTCTGGGCAGGAGTGTGGTCTTCCGTGTGTTTTCGCGTGGCCAGCTTGATACGGAGAGATTTGGCACGTAAAAAATTGCACGTCAGCCTGTAATTGGAGGAAAGGCCTTTAGAGCGTAAGCGTGTCAGTATGTGAAGCAGCTCACAGGGACAGACAGCAAGGGACAGACTCAGGTGCAGTGCATTTCATTTCCAAGTAGAAATTGATACATGCACTGGCTACTTTATTTTGGTCGTGGTGGTAGAGGACTTGTTCTGAAGTCAAACCTTGCTATATGCGTTTGTCTGCTTAGACAGGGAACATTGCATGTTGTGTGAATCGTGACACATTGGTGTTCCATTTGCCACGCACCCACCGGTGCCTGACTTACTGCATTGACTGTGTATGAACCATCAGAGGGGTAATGTTACGTATGGGTATGAAGCATCCACACTAGTTTGTCTGTTTGTAGCGTATTTTGTTACTTTGGGGCATATTTGGTAGTGTGTTTGTGTGTTTTGGGCACACACAGATTATTAACTGTGGCTCTCTTTGCAGCATTGAACTGCTCCTGTTACCGGACCGGAGAGTGCACAGGCACGAGGCCAGCACTCACCCCAGAGATAAATTTCTCTTTGACTTCCATTCGAGTAATTTGCTGCTATGTGCATGTGAACACGTTTTGTCGATTTGTGTATGTGTTAATGTGTGTACTACATTTTGGTGCATTCCCTACTTTCCTGTGTCAATCCTACTCCCCTCTCCTGCCCCTCATTCCCGTTATCCAGTATGCCAATGCCTGTGCTGACTGCATATCCCTGACCCTCCTTCCCCTCAAGGGTCTCAGAGGCCTGTGTGAGTTAGACCTTGCAGGCACCCAGACCACGGTGGGGCTGGTTGTTTTGTGCCACTCCTGCGCCTGTACATGGGAGCTGTGACAGTAGACATCCGTTCGTGTTGCATCATTCTATGTTATGTACCACACATGGTTCAGATCCTGTTGTGACATTGTTTTACTGTGCTACCTTGGTTGTTGACATCATTGTGGTCGTACTTGGCCTTTGTGGCGTACTGCTACTTGAAGTCATCTAGTGGAGGCTGTTCTGGTTTGTTTTACTGCCTGCAGAGTATTTGCTTGGCTTCTGTGTTGTCCTGCTTTGAGTTCTCTTGGATTTTGTGCTTTTGCAAATCTAGGTGGACTCTTAGGGTGCTGGCAACTTTTTAGACTCAAGGTGGGAGACGGTGACAAAGGGGAAGGGTGATCCTGTGGCCAGGTGGAATTCAAGGATGTACGATGAATGACCCAGATGCAGTTGTTCAGTGGGTCGTGGTGATTTGTGAGGGAGGGGGGATGTTTTGTTGTTGATAGTTGCCTTGCCCTGCAGTGTGATGGGCACCTGAAATTGTAACTGTGCTTTCCTATGTACATGATGTTTTCTGCTAATCAATGCCTGTTCATGTGTTGTCTTTACCTTTCAGGTGTGAGGGGATAGTTGTGGTTTGACATGCTGGGGTATACACATGGTAAATGTTCACATGTGATGTGTAGACGACACTGATGGTCACTTGATTTCACATGAATATGTTGAGTGCATGTCCCTACTGACCCACATGCTCGCACTATGATCCAATACATGTACAACCACCCTTCCATGTCCACATGTACACTCTGTTCGCCTTCTGGTGCCCACTGTGTCCCTGCAGCACATGTTCTCTCACCATTTGTGGATCCTGTACATGCCTAATTTGTTTTTTTATGTAGTTTGCCGCTTAGATGTCATGCACAGGGTGTGCATCACACATAATTGCTGTTCACTGGGCTGTGCGCTGAGCAGTGTGTTGCAGGAGGTGGACATGGCACACAGTAGCTGCAATTGTTTCAACTACCTTTTGGAATGCATTTGGGTATGACTTATTTTGGGTGGGAGGTTGTTGGTCAGTCATTTCATCTGATTCCATGTCAGGCATCATTGTCTGATGCCAATTTACATTTTTCACATGGCAATGTGTACCTTATTGTTACTGTGTTGGTGTATGGCTATTGCTTGCCATGTCATGTTGTGGTTTTGGAGGGTTTGCGTGACATACCAGTGATAGCCATGGCCTGTTTGGCAGGTCTGTGTGATTCACACCTTGCATGTGTGCCTTTTGGTCACTCAGGATTGCTTGTGTTTAAGTGGCTAGGGATGCACACAATGTGGCAATTCCATGGCAACCATCTCAGGGTGGTAAGGTTGTGACAGTTGACTGTCTCTTTGTCATCATCGATTGTCACCTGGTATGTGCCAGGCCTGTGTGGACTCCGCAGGATGGGGAGTTTAGGTGAAAAATCTGTCCACAAGCTGGTTCCGTGCTTCCTCGCCACGTGCCCTATCCCCTCCCATGTGCAGCGCCTGTGCCTGTGGTTGGGGATGTGGGGGCACCAGCATGTCCACCGGTACTCCCTGCCATGTTCCAACATTGTGCAGGACACATGCTGCCACAATGATCCTGCACACTACTGGGGTGCATAGAGTAGCTGCTCGCCAGAGCGGTCAAGGGAGCAGAAGCGTGACTTGAGCACTCCGAATGTGCGCTCCACTATGGCCCTTGTTGCAATTTGGGCCGTGTTGTATCTTACCTGGGGTGGTGTGGTGGGGTTCCGGATTGGCGTCATCATGTGGTTGCTCAGAGGGTAGGCACTGTCCCCTGTAGAGGTGATAATGGTTGTGATTATTGGGGTTTGTGTATTTGTGTGTGTGTGTGACATGCATGCATGTGCACGGGCATTTGTACTCACCTAGGAGCCATGTGTCGCCATGCTGGCCAGCTTCCAGGGCCCGGCTCAGGGTGGACATTCTGTATATGAAACTGTCATGGGTGGAGCCAGGGTAGTTTGCATAGACAGAGGTGATGGTTCCCTTTGCATCGCATACCTCCTGTACATTGATGGAATGCCAGTGCTTGCGGTTTCGGTAGATGTGCTCAGTGGCCCTAGGTGGACGTAGGGCCACATGGGTGCAATCTATGGCACCGAGCACTTTGGGGGAGTGTGCCACCCTGTAAAAGTCCTGGACAATAGCCTGCCTTTCTGTGGGTGTTCTGACATGTATATGTGCCTGCGGACTGAGGGGCGTGCAGTCATGATTGCCAAGACCTGGTGTAGGCAGCGTGACTGCGTGGCCTGTGAGACCCCCCCTACTATGGCAGTAGTCTGCTGAAAAGACCCAGTGGCCAGAAAATGGAGGACATTGAGCACCTTCTGCAAGGGGCTCAATGCTTGGGAGCAGAGGGTGGGGGATGTTAGGTCATCTTCCTACTCCCTGACCAGGTCTAGGATGATATGGGGTGGAAACCTATACCTGCCATATTCCTGATCCTCGGGCATCCCAAAAAGGCTTGTCCGCGGTGAAAAAATGCGTGCCCTGGCTTTTCTCCTCCTGCAGTGTCCCACGATCAGTGCTGCGACAAATGGGGCATTCATCGTAGCTGTATATACGTGTTTATTGTTTGCATGCACATTTATACTGTGTGCGGGGACGCTTCCGCCTGCCTTCGTGTGGCGGACGCGTTGACGCCTGTGTGCGTATTTTGCCGTACGCGGGTTTCCCGTATTCGAATCCATGAATACGGGTTGTTCGCGTTCGTGTGGGCATTCCGTGTAGTTCCCTGCAGTACTTCCCCAGTTACGCCTTCTTTTTCATGCGTTATTCCCCATTCCGCGTGTTACGCCCCCTGTTCCGCCTACTTTTGTTGTGTGCGTCGCACTATGTGCACTTTCACTGTGCGCTTAGCGCACGCTGTTTGGAGACGTGTGCGCCAGCGTGCGCCATGCATGGATTTGGCACACAACCAGTGGGAAAGTAGCGCAGCGCCTTCCTTGAATCGCACGCGTACACGTGCGCTTGCTTTCTCATGCTTGCGCTGGGATTTTCGGCGCACGTTTGTTCCATGAATCGGCCCCTAAATCTCTCCTTACACAACACACCCACTAAACGTTACTGACCAATCCCTAGCTCAGCTCATTCTCATTTGCATGCCTCTCCACCCCAGAATCCCCGTATGTAATACGTGCTGTCCGCAGACTACCACCATGTCCGCGGACATATCGAAGATCTAAGCATGGTGAATGTACATTTAAATAGTGTGCCCCATGTGAAAGAGCTGTTTTTTTTGTTTTTTTTACAGATGCCTGAAATATTTTGTATTTTTTGGGGGTTTTTTTCTTCTTACTTTACAACTAAAATCTTCACATAACCTTCTCCAAAGCAACCCTTACATTCCAAAACAGCATGGCATTTCCCAAAAAAGATAAAGAAATAACATCTTCTTCAAAATAAACAGCATACTCAAATCAATATTCTCATTATTACAGAAAAACATACCAGCTCTAACCATGAAAGCACACATGCCTCGATGAATTGCACACCTAGCAATGTTTTGCTGAGGACAAAAACAGAACTATTGTCCCATATTGCCCTAGGTAGTAATCCAGAAAAAATTACTTTCGCATTTGGAAGGATGTTCATTACTGCTTGAACCAACTGTTCCAAATCTGCCAACAAAGTAGGGGCACACACGTAGCCCAAATGGAAAGTACCATAGTGCAAAACTACCAGATGGGGACTGTTCATCCTACGCATATCTTCACAAACTTGTAGAATTCCCTCTACATTGCAAATCAGGCACAGCGCTCCAAACCACCTCCACTGCTATAACATCGAAATTGTTTGCCACATGCCTGCATTGAGAATACTACTGTAAACCATGGACAAACATATCTCCGAGCACCAACACCCTGACTTTCTCCACCTCTGCCATCTTCACTACACACACTCTCTTTCTACACAAATCCACAATGTCAACATCTGATTGGCTGATTCCTACAGTCCCCTTTCTACACTGGATTTGCTGGAAAACCCCAGATGTGGCACACCCTACCCGCAGACAACCGCAATGTCCACGGGGCACCTAACTCTTAGCCAGCCCTTCTACCCTTTCCACATCCCTCTCGGTGCCATTCCCTCATTGGATACAGCTAAGCAGTCACACAACCATCCACCAATCACATCCAAGACCTCTACATCTAACTCCATCATCAGAGTTCCGCACTTCAAATGTACTGTTGACCACTCTGAGTACAAGTCTCATATCATTGGAAAGCACCGACTACAAAAACTACTGTACAATTCTCCAAGATATCTACTTACAGCTCCATGCATATCCACATGCATGATTACAAACTACAGGTATGCATATTTTATTCAGAGTACATGTACAACTCTTATGAATGCATATAAGCAGAGTAATGCCACTAAACCTGTATAGCCTATACATACATGCCAACCCTCCTGAGTTAAGCGCGAGACTCCAGATTTTTCATTGAAAAATCACACTATTTTTTACTGTCTCCCGCATAACCTATACATACACGCCAACCCTCCCGAATTAGGCGCGAGACTCACGATTTTTAATTGAAAAATTGTACTATTTTTCACTGTCTCTCACCTAAATTAATGCTAATCCCAATGCAATCCTATGGTAAAATAAATGTTCCCGAGTGCTGTGGTGAAATATCCCTCTCACGGGCTCCGGATTGTTGTCATGTCTACCTATAAAATGAACTTATTGAAGTTTTTCCCATCTACTATAATCAACTGTCACTTCCAAATCTGTCTACTATCTACAACACACCTTTAAAAAACCAATTGAATTTCATACACTTAAAATTCTACTCATTTGCAAAGGATGTTGAAGTAACATATTGTAAATAAAATATAAAGGCTGCACATATTGAAATGAAATGCATGCATACACTAAGTTCAGACATCAAACAAGAATACTACCACAAAAACATAAAAATCAACATCTACATTAACATCAGTGCTATAAACACACAAAATTACTAACTTATTTCTTTTACAATTGCAGTGAAGACCACTCTCCTGAAAATCAGCAGCTTCTGAACTACAAACAACATACCTGAAGAAACCTGCTCATTCCACAAAAAAAGAGTAAGTACAATACTACCTCAGTATACTTACTGTTCCTCAAAGACACTGTGTGGTTCATTCATGTAATTTGTGCACCAAAAAAAACAGTGATTTCTGAACCATTCTGCCCACAAATCCCCATTTATTAAACAGAGATTAGCAGGCAGAATGGCACACAAATCTCTGTTTGTGGGAACACAAATAACATACTCAACCCATAGAATGTTAGTACTACAAAACAAAAAACTGTTTTAATTTTATACCATTACGTTTATTATTAATGCTTCTCCTCACCACTAGCTCACTTTCTGCTCTCATCTAAACCGGAGTTTAGTAACACACAAATAGAAGAATAGCCTTCCCAACTCATTGTAACTGTCCAATGCACAATCACACACCACCACATACATCTTTCCCATCACACTCAGATACTCATGCACACAGCACACATACATTGCAAAACGGTCCAACTCGTACCTTCTTTTTTTTTCAACAGACCCCAAAGAATGCCCACCAAAAAGCAACTCCGTAGAAAGCAACGCAGAAATAGAGCAAATGAAAATAAAAGTGTCCAAAATAAGCATCCAGCTCTACCAGAGTTTGTACAAAACGTTCAAACAAAACAGCTAATACAGTCATTTAGCGAAACAAAACAAGCTTCTAGTACAGAAACTTTGCCTCCACTATCAAAATGTAAAACTAAATAAAAAATGGTTGACAAGAATTTGGCTACCACTACTGCTAAAACTGCTCCTATAAATCTTGATATACTAGCAAGTAACCATACCAAAAAAAGTATTTTAGCAAAAATGTTCCGCCACAGAGTCCTTCAGAATCTTATAAAAACAGGACACAAATCATGCACAACCCTTCAAACCTACCGTAGAAAATTGATCTTAGAAGCTTTAATAGACAGTGCAATCCTTCTCAAAAGAAATGTATTCATTTTAGTGTTAAACAGAATGAAAGCTTTAACAAAACTAACTACTAAATTACAAAAAAAACTTCTCAATAAACAGAATGTCAACAAAAATAACTTCTTAACTATCTGTGGAGGTGAATGGAGTCACACCGCGAGCACAGAACCATATTTTAATGAAGAAGCATACAAACAAAACCAAACAAACACAATTGCCATCCATAGCAGTGGACAAGGTTATGAAAAAAATAATAATACCATAATGGAACAAGAAATACTGCTTACAAAAATATCCCCAGAAAACTCAGAATTACCTCTCCATTCGACTGAACCAGAACGTCCAGTATACAAATGGCCATGCACGTCAATGTGTAACATTCCCAAAAAATCTTTCAAATCTTTACGCCAGTTCCTCAATCCGTATGTGAAAGGTAAAGACAAAATCAAAATGAAAGTGCTGCAAAATATGGATACCTGTCCAGTGCACACATACACAGGATTACAAGGACATTCATTAGCCTGCATTTCAGGACCTATTTGCAAACGCACCTTCCATCATATGATATGATATGGCATTTATAACGCGCCTTTACACAAGTGTTTCAAGGTGCGACGAGGCAAGGGAGGGGGAACAGGGGAAGAAAGATAACGATCCTACTAGGCCAGGTCTCATTCAGATCACGCAAGTGCTTGGGAACGGGGAAAGGGAAAAAGTGCAAGGGTGCAGGGAGAGGGGAAAGTGCAATGCATGGGATAGAAGGATGAGAATAAATAACGGCCAGCTAGTGGCAAGTGAAAGGTAAGTGCAGGCATAAGTGCAGGTAGGGGGACTGTAGGGATACAGAAACAGTCTCCAAGTGCAGGGGTGCTAGGGAGGCAATGCAGGTGAGACACTGGCAGGGCCGGGCCTGTGAGCAGAGAGGGAGGCCATGAAACCAGTGCAGTTTCAGCCAGGAATCAGCAGGGGATAAAGAGAGAAAGCAGAAGCAAAGAAGAAGGTTTTGAGGTGCTTCCGGAACTGGAGATTGTTCTCCTCAAGTTTCAGGGAGGCAGTAAGGCTGTTCCAGAGGGTGGCCCCTGCCGAAGTGAGAGATCTACCACCAACTCGTTGCTTGGAGAAGCGACTGACCCTGAGGGAGTTGGAGGTGGATGAGTGAAGAGCTTGGGAAGGAAGATATTAAGGAAGAGAGAGTTGAAGGTATTTTGGCCCCAGCCCCCAGAAGGCCTTGTGGACAATGCAAAGGGTTTTGAATTTAATCCTTGCAGCCACTGGGAGCCAGTGCAGAGATTTCAGTCCTGGAGAGATACGATCCCTGGGCTTGAGGCCAAGGGCAAGTCTCGCAGTCCTGTTCTGGATAAGTTGCAGCGGGCGGAGAGTAGAGGCAGGCAGATTAAGATAGAGGCTGTTACAGTAGTCCAGCATAGATAGAACCAGAGCTCTGGAGACAGTGAGCTTCTGGGGGAAGGTGAGGAAAGGAAGAATACCTCTGAGGAGGTGGAGGTGGTATTGGGACTTCTTAGAGACATCAGAGATGTGAGGACAGATGGAGAGTGTGGAGTCGAAGATGACCCGAGGTTTTTTGCCTTACAGGTGGGAGCAGGAAGATGGCCCAGAGAGGCAGGCCAGAGAGCTGCAGGGAAGGAGGGAGTGGGTGTGCTGATGATTAGAATCTCAGTCTTACTGGCATTAAGGCAGACAGTCACAGATGAGCGAAGGAGAGGAGGGGGCCGAGGGTAGCCTGAAAATGAGCTGGGTATCATCCGCATAGCACTGAAAATTGGGGCAGAGAGCGGCGATGCAGTGGGCAAGGAGTCCCAGGTATTGGTTGAACAACCAGGGAGAGAGGTTAGATCCCTGGGGGACACCAAAGGTCGAGAAATTATATCAGAGAGGAAAGACCCAAGTTGGACCTGGGAGGGTCGATCGAAAAGGAAGGAAGTCAGACAAGCCAGAGCCTGACCAGTGATACCCAGGTTATCACAGAGGCGGTTGAGCAGGATGCCATGGTTGACAGTGTCAAAGGCAGAAGAGAGATCAAGCAAGATGAGGACGCAGGTGGTGTTGGAGTCGAGGTTGGAGAGCAGGTCTTCACGGATGTTCAGGAGAGCAGTTTCCATGCTTCTGGCGGCTCTGAAGCCAGACTGATGGTCATGGAGACAACCAACAGATTCAGTGTGGAGATTAAGCTGGGAAATGGCCAGTTTTCCAGGAGCTTGCCCAGGAAGGGAGTGATGGAGATTGGGCAATAGTTAGCCAGGCAAGAGGGGTCGGCAGAGGGCTTCTTAAGAAGAGGGTGCACAAGGGAGTGCTTCAGCAGGGATGGGAAGACTCCCATGGCAAAGGAGTGATTGCAGAAATCAGCCTGGGCAGGAGCCAGGGAGTCGATGTGGTCCTTGATGGTTTTGGATGAACAGGGGTGAACCTGTTTCGAAGAGACTTTCATAGATCGGACTTGTCTAGAAACATCTTCTGCGGAGAAATGGGGAATGGAAGAGAAGGAGGGAGGGGGTGGCTGCAGAAGGGCCAGAGGAGGAGCAGGCAATAGGGGGAGTGAGGACAGGATGTCCTGAGTTTTAGAAATTAAGTGAGAAGCCAGAGCCATGCAGAGGGCCTGGGAGGGGACAGGAGAGGTAAATACTGCGGCGGGATTGGCCAGATCCTTGCAGATATTAAAGAGTTCAGCCGAGTTGTTAGATGCTGCAGAGACGCGGGCTTGGATATGAGCTCCCAAATGAGCTATCAAAATGATATCAACACATCATTCAACTATAAGAAATCTAGTCTATAAACTGTACTATGCTAAGTCCTGCTTTAGAACTAGCAGCTTTAAATGACACTCTTCCACTTGGCACACCCAAAGACCTACAAGAAGAAATCGACCGTATCGAGAGAAAATATTTTGGAAGTGAAAGCCACTTACAAAATGCAATAGCTTTACAACAGACTAGCAACAATTGTGCACATGGCAAACTTCTACTACACACATACAAAAAAGAAATACTAAAATTTAAAAGTACATCCGCTGAAGTACCAAACCATGTGTGAGTCTGTTGCTGCAGAACTTTTTATAAAAGTAACATAAAAACTATAGATGTAACATACAAAATAGAAGACAATGAAGATTCCAAATGGTTTGAATTAGCTCTCTACCTTGTAGCAGAGAACAAATACGAAATAACTGACCCCTTAATACTTTGCAGTTACGGCACTACAAAACTTGACAACAACCAAACTCCTTCACGTGCTATCACAAATAACTTGGAATTATTCCCACTACCAAAACCCCTGCAACAACTCAATTTATATGAGAGCATCATAATTAAAACAGTGCACCCATTTCAAGCAATAATACGCCTTCAACCAAAAACAGCAAAATTACCTTCCTCTGAATTGTTGAAACGCATTTGTGGCAAAGTAGTTTATTTACCATTAGATCTGAAAGAAAATGTGCACACTCTAGGAGAGCAACGTCCAATAGAGCAATCTTTAATTGTCTTAGTAAATGGTGTACCAACAAAAAACGAAAACATTTGGCAACAACTCGTTGACTTACATAAAGTTAGACAAGCCTTGCAATATCTAAAAGACAATAATGAATACTACAAAGAAATAAATATTGAAGAAAACTTAAGTGAAACAACTGAAATAATTCAAGATTCACCAGAAGCTGGTCAATTTGAACTTCTAGATCCTGCTACAGTATCCAATATTTTAGACCATTATACAATTCATCCATTACACTCTAATGACACCATAGATGATGCACTAGAAACTTACCAAATGCGACAAACCAAAGGATCACCAATGAGCATATGGGGAAAAAAGTATAGAAGCATGTGCTTTTCCTCTACTAAGGTATGATGGTAGACCCACTCAGATAACAGCATCAGAATACTGCTCATTACGAATGTATTCTGAAGATCCCAGATTTAGACAAAATGTGTAATACATATTCCACCTACTCTTTGAAAGTGAACTAGCACGTCTATGCACGCATATTGAAATCAGGAACCCAGTTTCAAAATATGTCAGCTATGCAATTAATACAAAAAGTGCAATACAAAGATGAGGTTTTACAATCAAGCATTACAAATCTGTTTGCAAACATGCGTGGTATGAAAGAGTACTGGTTCCGATGTCACTGAGATGTACGTTGCATGATAATAAACCTTGGCCACCCACTTGGTTTGTTACATTAAGTTGTGCAGAATATGCATGGGAAGATTTACATGATTTCCTGTGCATATCAAACAAAAACAAAACAAACATAGATATACTAAAACCTGAGAACTTTGCTCTCTAGATCCTGTTAATTTTTCAAGATATGTGCACCATTGTTTCATTGCTATGCTACACTTTATTTGTAATAAAACTGTTCCTCCCCTCGGAGAAGTGCAACACTTCTTTTGGAGAAAAGAATACCAACCAGAGGAGCACCAATATCCACATGCTTTTATGGATTAAAGATGCTCCTAAATTTGATCAAGACAGTGACTCCACTGTTTTACAGTTTATCGAAAAATATGTCACTTGTGAAATTCCATCAAAAGCAACAAATAGTGATCTTCATGCACAAATTGTACAATTTCAAAGACACAAATGTGGAAAATATTGACATCGCAAATACAAAACCAAACGGAAATACTACACCAAATGCTGCTTTGGTTTCCCTAGACCAGTTACAGAAACAGGTGAAATGAACAACTTCATGTCTTCAGTTAGACATAGTGTTAAAGGTAAATCACCTAAGAAGACTTATTACATAAAAATTACAGAAGAATCAAAATATATCAATGATTACAATGCAACCATTGCCCTCTTATGGAATGCAAACATAGATGTGCAGTACATTTCAGACAATTCCATTGCAGTTGCATGATATGTTACAGCCTACTTAACAAAATCAGAAAAAACTGAGCTTCACGACCTCTGTAATGACCTATCATCAGACAAAACACTATCTCAGAAATTGTACAGCTAATCATAAAAATGCTCTCTCATAAAGAATGTGGCTCCTATGAAGCTGCAGATCGTTTAAACGGTACTGCTTTGTATGGAAAATCTGGAAATATAGTATGGCTAAGGCTTGGTCCTGCGAAATCTAGAAAAAGAGTTCTCAAATCATATGAGGACATAGAAACAATAGCCAAAAATGATTCCCAACAGCCAAAACATTTTGAAATACAATTTACTAGACACATACTACCCGAAAAAGAGTGCCACTTTGGAAACCATGTGTCTCTACCACATAGCCCAAAACTTTGCATACAAAAATAATGTAAAACCCGATGAAAAAAAAGGTAAATATAGAGGGACAGATTGTGAAGGTAGTTTAGTGAAACTTACCAAACAAAGCTTAATTAATCATATCAAATTGTCATTAATAACTCCTCAACAGAAAGAACTATATTACATGTCACTGCTAAAACTTTTTAAACCATGGAGAAAATAAGAAGACATACTAGTAAACTATGACTCCTATGAAGATGTTTTCAAAGCAAAGGAAAGTACTATCACTGATGTAAACTTTACGCAGTACAAAACAATGTTGCACAATGAACAGCAACACGAAGAAGAATTCCAGGCCAAACTAGATAAGGACACTCCCGACAGTAGTCAACCTTCTGTAACAGGAAGCCAAGAACCACCAGGACAACCACTAATAGCAAATGAGGCATAATTAGCTATGATAGAAGTAGAAAACACCATGGGGGTAATTCATAGAATTCAGCGCACAAGTGGCGCACGCGGCTGGCGCACAGTATGCGCGTGCGAATCCCTGCGCCAGCCGCGTGCGCTGAAATCCATTTCCGCGCACAGCGTATTCATGGATTCCAGCCACCAAAACCAGCCGTGGCGCACAGTGGCGCAGCGACCCTGCAGGAGCGCCAGTTACGCCCCCAAGAACGCCTCCCGCGCAGGGAAAAGCCATCAACATACCCAATCCAGCGCAAAGGGCTGCGCTAACCCTGTACCAGCACAGCAAGCGGGCTACGTGTATCACTGGGGTGCGCGGGAAGTACCTCACGCGATTGGCCCCGTGCGAGCAGGGTACGCGTATTTCAGGGGTGCGCGGGAAGTTCCACACGCGATATCAGCAGGGTACGTGTATTTCAGGGTGCAGGGGAAGTTTTACACGCGATTCCAGCACGGTACGTGTATTTCAGGGGTGCGCGGGAAGTTCCACACGCGAATAGCCTGGGCGCGTGTATTTCAGGGGTGCGCGGGAAGTTCCACACGCGAATAGCCTGGGCGCGTGTATTTCAGGGGTGCGCGGTAAGTTCCACACGCGAATAGCCTGGGCGCGTGTATTTCAGGGGTGCGCGGGAAGTTCCACACGCGAATAGCCTGGGCGCGTGTATTTCAGGGGTGCGCGGGAAATTCCACACGCGAATAGCCTGGGCGCGTGTATTTCAGGGGTGCGCGGGAAGTTCCACACGCGAATAGCCTGGGCGCGTGTATTTCAGGGGTGCGCGGGAAGTTCCACACGCGAATAGCCTGGGCGCGTGTATTTCAGGGGTGCGCGGGAAGTTCCACACGCGAATAGCCTGGGCGCGTGTATTTCAGGGGTGCGCGGGAAGTTTTACACGCGATTTTAGCAGGGTACGTGTATTTCAGGGGTGCGCGGGAAGTTTTACACGCGATTTCAGCAGGGTACATGTATTTCAGGGGTGCGCGGGAAGTCTTACACGCGATTTCAGCAGGGTACGTGTATTTCAGGGGTGCGTGGGAAGTTTTACACGCGATTTCAGCAGGGTACGTGTATTTCAGGGGTGCGCGGGAAGTTTTACACGCGATTTCAGCAGGGTACGTGTATTTCAGGGGTGCGCGGGAAGTATTACACGCGATTTCAGCAGGGTACGTGTATTTCAGGGGTACGCGGGAAGTATTACATGCGATTTCAGCAGGGTACGTGTATTTCAGGGGTGCGCAGGAAGTATTACACGCGATTTCAGCAGGGTAAGTGTATTTCAGGGGTGCGCAGGAAGTTTTACACGCGATTTCAGCAGGGTACGTGTATTTCAGGGGTGCCGGGGAGTCCAACATGTGATTTGACAGTGTGGGTCCTCCCAGGTGTTCCCTGTACACCTTCCACGGCCCCTGCAGACAGCCCACACCACAGGGGACTACCCTGCATCCCTGGTCATGTCCCGCAGGCAGCCCACCCAACATGGGCATGCCCCCCAGCAAAGGCACATGTCTCCTTGAACTAATGAACACCAACTCATGTCCCCCAGCACCCCCACCCCCCAGCTCTGTGGGGCACCTGCCAGCAGGCCCCCACCCATGTCCAACTCATGTCCCCCACCACCCCCACCCCCCAGCACTGTGGGGCACCTGCCAGCAGGCCCCCACCCATGTCCAACTCATGTCCCCCACCACCCCCAACCCCCAGCACTGTGGGGCACCTGCCAGCAGGCCCCCACCCATGTCCAACTCATGTCCCCCACCACCCCCACCCCCCAGCACTGTGGGGCACCTGCCAGCAGGCCCCCACCCATGTCCAACTCATGTCCCCCACCACCCCCACCCCCCAGCACTGTGGGGCACCTGCCAGCAGGCCCCCACCCATGTTCAACTCATGTCCCCCACCACCCCCACCCCCCAGCACTGTGGGGCACCCGCCAGCAGGCCCCCACCCATGTCCAACTCATGTCCCCCAGCACCCCCACCCCCCAGCACTGTGGGGCACCTGCCAGCAGGCCCCCACCCATGTCCAACTCATGTCCCCCACCACCCCCACCCCCCAGCATTGCGGGGCACCCTCCACCAGGCCCTCGCCCATGTCCCATCCATGCCCCCCTGCACCTGGGTCCCCACAATCCCCAATCATGTCCGTAATGGCCATCCTCCCCTGCCAAAAGGCCCAACCAACTATCACATCCACCCACATATCAAAGGCAATTACATGTTACACACCCAATGTAAATAATGCAAATGAACACATGTCTGTCACACACAATGGCTGCAAGTGAATGTTAAAACACCCAACATGACATGCATGAAAGTAATGAGATGATACGACCCATTGAAGGATGAAAATAAAAATGTATTGAAAATCAACTAGAATGGAAATGAAATTAGAAAAACCACAAAGCAAAACAACAAAAAGAAGATGAATGTCCATGAAAAAAATCCAAAAAATCAAAAAATCCATAGAAGAACTATACACAAGACAATCCCGGGTCCATGAGCCCAACCAAATGAAACCTAACTATGTCAACTAACTAAAAACTGAACTATATACAAAAAAGTGGCGCATTGTCCTATCGCAACCAAATAAAAAAAAATAATAATTCAAAGGAAACCTACCACTAACTATATAACTATATACAATGGCAGCGGGCAAGTCCTGCGGCTCACTCTTTGATGTTGCCGGCCAGGGCATCATCGAACTCCATGTCGATGTCCTGGAGGCGGGACTCTGTCCTGGCCCCGAGGTCTCGCAGGGATAACCCCATGTTCACCTCAAACTCCCTGCAAGCTTCCTCGAGGCACTCGGCCCGCCTCAACGCCCAACGCATGGAGAACTCCGCCCTGACCATGGTGAGCCGCTCCTCTTCCGCCCGCTGCCGCTCCGCACCTATCCGCTGGACCAACTGCTCCCACACGGAAGACACTACCATCTCAGGGTTCTCCTGCCCTCCGGCCGATGCCTGCCCCTCTGATCTTGATGGCCCCGAGCCATGATGCCTCCCACGTCGAGCCTGCTGCTGCCTCCGACGCCACTGCCTCTGCCAGCAAGACGGCATCCAGGATGATGGAAACCACCGACGCCGTTGTGCACATGCCCTGCCCGATGATGCCGTCACATCCTCCATCTGCTGGGGTCCAGTTGCTGTGTTGTCCACCCCTGCTGGACCTCTGACTCCCGACTGTGGCAGGGATGGGATCCCCACCGAGCTGGCTGCATTGGTCAGGGCAGGTCCACAGGGGGCCCTGGTGGCATCTGGGCCGGAAGACGGCAAGGAGAACGACTGGCGTATAGTCTCCACAGAGGAGGAGAGGGCCGCCAGATTGGCCGACACATGCAGGAAATCCCCGAACATGGCCGATCCCAATTGGGCCACGTCGGCACGGTTCTCTTCGTGATGATGTGCGTGCTCCTCCTGGAAAGCACGCACGGCATCACGAATCACAGCCGTGCGCATCGCGACCCCAATCAGGACCTTCTCCACACGGCCAGGGGTCCCCTCGTCCGCAGGTGGAGGGGAGTCAGATGACATGGACATCCCCTCTACCTGCGGACGGGCCTGGGACGGGGCATCCCTGCTGGTGCAAGGTGGTGCACCCACAGGTTCAGGGACAGCGACATGCACTGGCCCCTCCACGGTGACCTGTGCTGTCTCCTGCCCCTGCCCCTGGACTGCACCACTTGCACCAGCAGGGATGCCCCCACCAGGCCCCATGTGCGCCTCAGTGGCGGCATCCTCCTCCTCTGTGGAAACCACCAACCTGGATGGCTCCTCGCCGTCTACCGCCGTAGCAGGCCCCTGTGGGGGCTCACCCACCCCTTCAGCTGCAGCCGTGGGGGCATCCCCGCCGCCTTGCTCCACAGCGCCGTCTCCGCCCTCTCCTTCACTAGCCGCTGCGTAGAGGGAGACATAGAACACAAGCATCAGGGTACTGTACAATGGTCCCCTAGACAGGAAGCAATAGCAGATGAGTGCCACTGTCAAAGTACACTTCCATCATGTCACACCACAACACATGTGTCAGTCCAGGCAAAACACACACAGTGACAGTCATGGTGCGTGCCATGGACATTTCAATGCATGTCCAATGGACTCTCGAATCATACAATGTAATGGGACTCACATGCATCATGGGTCATGCCTATCACATGCACACACTTCACCTCAGTCACATCCATCTGGCCCCGTACACCCCAATCACAGTGCATACAAGGATGACTAGGCTGCATCAGTGAATCTGTACATTGTCACAGACATGTGTCATGCATCCATGGCACTCACAAGTCACAGACACGCAGGTCAGGCACACAGACATGGATACCACATATGTATCTGGCATCAGCACCCATCCCTCGCCCCCACCCATGTCCAGGAACAGAGACTGCCATGCTCTCATGTGTGCAATCTGCACAGGGCTCCCCATGTCGCATTCAAACACATGCAACAACCGTGCGGTTCACACATTACAGGTCGCACATGCATTCCCATGATGTCCCTGCACATATACATGCGTACATGGCCTATGACACACATGCAGGCAAGTATCAGACAACCAGCACACTGCAACATGCCCTGTCTCACACAGCAATGCTTGGCCACTTACCGCTGTACTCCAGACTGGGTCTCCCTCTCAAGGACCTGGGCGTGGAGCGCTGGGTGTGCGCGTCCCAGGACCCTCAACTGGATGCAACTCATGCGGCCCCGGCCCCCCTCCACGAGGCGCCGGGCCTTCATGAGGGTCCTGGACCTCAAGTCCTCCCAGCGCTTCTTGACCTTCTGGATGGTGCGGGTTGCCACCCCCTCCGCGTTGATGGCAACCACACAGTCGGCCCAGATCCTATCCCGTCCTTCCCTGTTGGCGCGGGACGATCCGAAGAGGGCATCATACTGCCCCAGGACTTGCTCCACCAGGACACCAACTTCGGTGGCAGTGAAGCTGGTGCCCCTCTGCCCCTCTGGCCGGGGGTTGCCACTGGGGTCAGATGTGGATGTGCCCGACATGGCAACCCCAGGGGCAGAAGTGGGTGGGCAACTGGGTCCTGGGCCTGGGCTGTGGAGCGATGTTATTCGAGTCGGGAGTCTTCTGTACCAGCAGGGGTGGACACAGCAACTGGACCCCTGCAGATGGCTGATGTGCAGGCACCAAATGGCAGGGCACGGTGGCAGCAGGCAGGCAGGCAGGCAGCAGCAGATGGCACGTGGGAGGCTGCTCGGGGCACTGGGGGGCAGTGATTCGGCCTTCTGGGCAGGAGCGTGGTCTTCCGTGTGTTTTCGCGTGGCCAGCTTGATATGGAGTGATTTGGCACGTGGAAAATCTGCACGTCAGCGTGTAATTCGAGGAAAGGCCCTTAGCGCGTAAGCGCGTCAGCACGCGTACGCGATTTCATTGGACCATAGGCCCTTACAGCGTAAGCACGTCTGTGACATTTTGCGCACGGGCGTTGCCCTGGCAGGGCTTGGAGATCCCGCGTGCCTTTATGTTCTGTACGTGCTTTTCGTGCGGTGCGTGTGTTTTCCATCCGTTGGGGTTCACACGCTATTACTTCACAGCGGGTGTTGGCTACGCGTTGTACTACACGCAAGGCAGACGGTGAGTGGTACCCCGCTCCCCCAGGCCCGATCGCGTGTGGTACTTCCCGCGCACCCCTGAAATACACACGCCCAGGCTATTCGCGTGTAAAACTTCCCGCGCACCCCTGAAATATACGTACCCTGCTGAAATCGCGTGTAAAACTTCCCGCGCACCGCTGGAATACACATACCCTGCTGAAATCGCGTGTAAAACTTCCCACGCACCCCTGAAATACACGCGCCCAGGCTATTTGCGTGTAAAACTTCCCGCGCACCCCTGAAATACACGCGCCCATGCTATTCGCGTGTAAAACTTCCCGCGCACCCCTGTAATACACGTAGCCCGCTCCCCCAGGCCCGATCGCGTGGGAAACTTCACGCGAACCCCTGAAATACACGTAGCCCACTCCCCCAGGCCCGATCGCGTGCGAAAGTTCACGCGAACCCCTGAAATACACATAGCCCGCTCCCCCAGGCCCGATCGCGTGAGTTAGTTCACGCGAACCACCGAAATACACGTGCCCCGCTCGCACAATTGCTGTATGTTGCCACTTTTGTAATGCGCAGGGACGCTACCGCCTGCCTTCGTGTGGCAGACGTGTATCGGCTTTTGCGTGTCTTTCGCTGTGCGTGGCTTTGCCCTATTCGGTTCCATGAATACGTGTGGTTCGGGTGCGTGTGGGCGTTCCCTCTGCTTCCCTGCAGTACATCCCCAGTTACGCCCTTGTTTTCGCAAGTTGTTCCCCATTCCGCGCGTTACGCCCCGTGTTCCGCCCACTTTCTAGTGTATGCGCAGAGGTTGTGCGCTTTCACTGTGCGCGTCACGCACGTCTTTCGGGATGTTGCAGTGACGTGTGCGCCATGCACGGGTTTGGCGCACATCCCGAGGAAGACACTGTGCGCCTCTTTTTTTCCGCTTGCGCCTGCTTGCGCCTGCTTGCGCGTGGATTTTCGGCGCACGTTTGTTCCATGAATCGGCCCCCATGTGTCACTATGAAGAAGATACGGAAGAATTAACTGTACTACAATCAAAACTGAACAAAGAGCAGCACATCATTTTTGAAGAAGTAACAAAAGAATTTGCACATGGTGTACAGCATGAAAATAAATAATGTACCTGCCAAAATTACAAACCTTTACTATTATACGTCAGTGGTAGAGCTGGTTCTGTCATGATGCCCGCTCCCGGGGAGCCGGTTCAAGCCCGCCGTCCCCGAAAGCAGACATCCAGTCCCCAAGGAAGGACCCAGCAACCCCATATAGGGGCCCTTTGGACAGTGTCCTGGCGCCTATGGCGCCAGGCTCATAAGAGACATCAGTCCTGGCGCCAAAGGCGCCAGGCTCATTATGGGAATCCTTGGGTGCACTTACCTGATGCAGACCATGCTGCAGGATCCCGGCCTCCTTGAGGCCCGAAAGGAACTACTTTACCTGTGGGACTAATTTACCATCCGGGCGTGGTCGGGGAAGGATACATACCTGATTGGAGGAAGGATACATACCTGGAACTTCTTCCAAGGCTATTTAAACCCCACCCGAACAGCCACACGTGCTTCGCGTTGTTCTGCATCTAGCAGCTGGACGCTCACCATGTCTGCTCCTGCATCCTGACTCCTGCCACGCCTGCCAGCATCCTGGATCACCTGCAAAGGAAGAGAAGAAGAGAACAGAAGAAGGAATAGTCCTTACCTGCTAAATCAGCATCCTGGAGATATCTCGCCGACAATCCTGAAAAGGAAGACTTTAATTTAAAAGCTCATCGCGTCGATCGCTGCAGCGCCGCATTCCACTCACCTTTACAGGGCGCCTACATGTTCAGCAGCGATCACCCGGATTCGCAGTCATGCCCCAGCGCCGAGGAAGAAAAAGACCAGAACAAAAGGTGAGAGAGAGAAGGGAATAAGGAAAGCTAAATCTCCATGTTAAGACTTACCTGTTGATTCATTCCCTCTTCATTTTGGGTCCGCGCCGCATCCTGGCATTTCCGGACCCCGGCCCCTAAGGGGAAAAAAGAGACATCAGCGTTAATGAGCGAATGAAAAGACATTACCAAAAAACGCTCATTAAAGACTTACCTGATTTCTACAAGGATTTCACTTACATTTCACTAGCATTAGTACATTAATGCATGGACACAAGGGTAACCTCTTATCAAAAAACTTACATGGAAGCCAAACAAGTTTGGTTCTCACCAATCCGAAAATCCAGTGAAGTAACTGGATACCAACGCGCCCCTGCATCAGAAGCAGGATGGAGAGCTCGTCCTTCCAGACCCTAAGGTGAGACGCTACGAGAAATCACAGAAGGGTTTCAAGGAGGGTGAGAGGGGAAAGTGGGAGGCCGATTGCATTACCCCGCAGACAGTTAATCCCCTATTTTCGCCTACAGAAGGATACTTCTGCGAGCCAGACAACCAGATTTGGGGGCCCGGTCCAGTCCGTCTTCCGAACCCTGCACATCACCTTAGAAGAGGTCACAGCAGCGCGAACCAGGCCAGCGCCTCTGTGGGAGTCAGGTGAGCGTAACAGAACGCGAAGCCTTCCTACAAATTCCCACCCAGGCGCTATGGAAAGTTCTGAGACTGATCAGTTGGCCCAATTACTGGGGGAATTACGGGCCGAAGTACATGCCGCTCGTCAAGAGACTAATGCCCTCAGGAGGGAATTAATAATATCAAAGGAAAGAACTGATGACCTGGCCAGACAGCTTTTGCAAGGTCAAGCTGGGCAAACTCCTCTACCCGGTTCCGGAGGGAACCCCGCTCCTGTGGTTTCCAGTAACCCTGTGCAGATTAATCTACCTGGAAACATGCCGCTGGCCCCACCCGAACGCTTTGCTGGGGACCCCAAATGATTCGCTGTATTCATGAATCAGTGTCGTTTGCACTTCCTACCTGGGGCCTTCCCTAATGATCAGACCAAGGTAGCCTTTGTATTGTCATATCTCAGCGGCTGCGCTGCCGATTGGTCAGTTCCACTGGTTACTCAAGATGACCCGATTCTCCGTGATTTTCAAAGGTTTCAAGCAAGCATGGAAAGGTTATTTGCTCGACACACTCAGGGGCAGGCTCTGAATGACGAACTTCTATCCCTGCGACAGGGCAATCAGGATCTCCTATCCTATATTGCAACCTTTAATAGACTAATTGTGGAAACGGGATGGCCAGAGGATAAAAGAGTCACGTTGTTTTATCGAGGCCTTCGCGGAGAACTTAAAGATGTCTTGGCCCAAGTTGTAAATCCGCCCCAAGAATGCACAGAGTATATAGACTTAGTGGTCCAATTGGATCACAGACTTCAAAACAGAAAAGCAGATCGGTCCAGGTTTGAGACCCGGGTGTTGGTGAAGACCCATGCTAATCCCAAGGAAGTTGATGTCTCTGAGCCTATGCAAATTGGAGGGGTTGAAGGACCCTTAACTCAAAAGGAACGTGAAAGGAGGCGGCAGTTAAAATTATGTCTTTATTGTGGGAATTCTGGACACTTTCTACGAGATTGCCCGGCAAAACCGCCCCGAAAGGCGGTAGGAGCCGCTGATAAAAACCATGAAGACTCTGTTTCGGGAAACGACTCCGCCCGACAAGTGTAGGGGTCCGCTTGCCGAGCTTGAAAACTAACTCTCAGACCTCGCATTTCATTGTGCCAATGGTTCTTGTAGATCCAGAACAGCATAAGCGGTTGCATGCAATAAAGGCATACATCGATAGTGGGGCTATTGGAAACTATGTGGATCGTGAATTGGTCTCTAGGATTAACCTCCCTCTCCGTCCTAAAACCAGCAAAGATGTCATCACCACAGTCGATGGAACTGAAATTGCCTCTGGACCGGTAACACATTCCACTACTGAGGTGACTCTTATTGGTCCCGACGGCCATCGGGAGGGTGTTGTGTTTGATGTAATCAAGGCTCCACAGTTTCAGGTTATTTTTGGAATCCCTTGGTTAGAGACACATAATCCTCAAATTGATTGGCGAGCTAAGAAAATAACTTTCCCGGATTGTACACAAACCTGCTACCCAGAAAACCTGAAGATTAATCTAGCATCTGTAACCTCTGCCTCCATGCAACTATCTCCGGAATACCAAGACTTTCAGGACGTCTTCCAAAAGGAACAGGCCAACACGTTACCTCCTCACAGATCGTACGATTGCCAAATCGATCTGGTGCCCGGTGCACAACCCCCTTGTAGCAGTATTTATGCCCTTACCGAACCTGAGAATCTGCATTTGAGACAATATTTGGATCAATACCTAGCTAATGGTTTTATTCGCCCGTCAAAGTCCCCGGCATCCTCGGCTTTGTTCTTCGTGCCCAAAAAAGAAGGCGACCTGAGAACTTGTATCGATTACCGCGCATTGAACCAGATAACGGTTAAAAACCGTTATCCCCTGCCTCTGATCCCTGAACTCCTTGGCCAGGTGAAGGACGCTTGCATATACACCAAGTTAGATCTCCGGGGGGCTTATCATCTGGTACGAGTTAAAGAAGGCGACGAATGGAAAACTGCCTTCCGTACTAAATACGGATTATTCGAGTACCAGGTGATGCCTTTCGGATTGTGTAACGCGCCAGCTGCCTTCCAATACTTCATGAATGATGTCCTTCGGGAACTCATCGATGTTTGTGTTGTCGTATATATCGATGACATTCTGGTGTACTCCTCTTCGGAATCTGATCACAGAAAACACGTCAGGGCAGTACTTGAAAAACTGCGCCAACACAAACTATTTGCTAAATTGGAGAAATGTGTTTTCCATACCACAGAAGTCGAGTTTCTAGGTTTCATCCTGACACCCAAAGGAGTCCGAATGGACTCAAGAAAAGTGGATGCCATCCTCAAATGGCCATCACCTAGCTCTGTAAAAGGGGTTCAAAGCATGCTCGGCTTTGACAATTTCTATCGCAGGTTTATCCCGGAATTTTCACGCATGGTACAACCCATTACTGCACTCTTGAGGAAAAATAAACGTTTTGAATGGTCTGAAGAAGCCGAGCAGTCCTTTCAGGATTTAAAAGCTAAGTTTACCTCCGCACCTATATTGAAACACCTGCGTCCAGATCTCCCTTATGTCGTCGAGACTGACGCATCCAGCCTAGCCATGGGAGCTGTCCTGTCCCAAAGAGATCCCAAACCAACCAACTGCATCCCGTAGCATTTTGGTCCAGAAAATTCTCTGCACCCGAGGTTAATTATGCAATCACGGACAAAGAACTGTTAGCCATTAAGTACGCTTTTAAAGCCTGGCGGCATTATCTGCTTGGCGCTCGACATACCATCACAGTGATCACTGATCACCCGAATTTACAGTATTTGAAAACCGCCAAGGCTCAGTCATCACGGCAGCTCCGGTGGGCTTTGTTTTTCGCTGAATTTGATTTCGTGATTACCTATCGACCTGGCTGCAAGAATGGCAAAGCAGACGCCTTATCCCGAATTGGAATGGGAGAATCTGATTCAAACTCAGAACCAGTACCAATAATTCTCGAACAGAGGATTCTAGGCATGACTTCGTTACAGACGCTTGAAGACATTCAAGCCAGAGTGAAACAACTCCTGGACCCTACAACCTTACAGGAATGGATACAAAAGGGATCAGACTTTACCATAGATAATGGTTTACCTTATTTCCAAGGACGCTTATTCCTGCCACATAAGGAATTACACGAACTAGTTATTTCCGGTTATCATGATACATTAATAGAGGGACACCCCGGTATTGCCAAGACAGAGGAAAAGGTGAAACGACAATTTTGGTGGCCCTCTTGGCGAAAAGATGTTAAATCTTTTGTGATGTCCTATGGTGTTTGCGCCCAAAATAAAAGTCAAAAGAAAAGACCAGCCGGTCTCCTTCAACCTCTAGACATACCACCAGCACCCTGGCACACCCTATCACTGGATTTTATTACGGACCTGCCTCCTTGTTCGGGGTACAATACTATTCTGGTAACTGTGGATTTGTTTTCCAAAATGGCCCACTTTATTCCTTTGAAAGGTTTACCTTCAGCTTCTGTCCTAGCCAAAGAATTCCTCGAAAATATTGTTCGGCTACATGGATTCCCATCTATACTAATCTCTGACTGGGGAAGCCAATTCATTTCCCACTTCTGGAGCAAATGTTGTCAAATGGCGCAGATCGATGTAAGATTATCGACCAGTCACCACCCTCAGACCGATGGTCAGACCGAGAGGACAAATCAGACCCTTGAACAGAACTTACGGTGTATGTTACAGCAATCTGAAAGCAACTGGAAAGACATTCTTTGGATAGCCGAATACGCATATAATAATTCGGTACACTCCTGAACTGGCCACAGTCCTTTTTATACTTTGTTTGGGCATCACCCTCGAACCTCAAACCTTGACTCACCTCAGAACCTCGGAATGCCTGCAGTAGAACATCTGCATTCTACAATTACCCAAGCCTTCAAAGATGCAACTACGCATTTACAACAAGCCAAGAGAAAATACAAGGAGAATGCTGATCTACATCGGAGTGAAGCACCTCCGTATCAGATTGGGGATCAAGTGTGGTTAGCTACCAGACATTTACCACTCAAGGGGCCTCGAACTTTTAACCCAAAATTTCTGGGACCTTATTCTATTACGGCAATAATTAACCCAGTGGCTGTTAAACTTGATTTACCAGCTAGTATGCAAATTCACCCTCTTTTTCATGTGTCACTTCTGAAACCAGTGGTACCCGGAACCCGACTACTCAAACCTCCAGAACCTATTCTAATAGATGGGGAGCCCGAATTCGAAGTGAAGAACATTTTAGACTCAAAAATGTTTAGGTGAAAACTGTTCTACCTAATTGATTGGAAGGGGTACGGACCTCAGGAGAGGTCGTGGGAACCCAGCGACCATGTGCATGCACCTCGATTAGTCAGGAAATTCCACCGACTCTTCCCAGACAAACCAAAACCCCCGGAGGGAACAACCTTGGGAGTGGCCTTGGGGGGGAGTGCTGTCATGATGCCAGCTCCCGGGGAGCCGGTTCAAGCCCGCCGTCCCCGAAAGCAGACATCCAGTCCCCAAGGAAGGACCCAGCAACCCCATATAGGGGCCCTTTGGACAGTGTCCTGGCGCCTATGGCGCCAGGCTCATAAAAGACATCCATCCTGACGCCATAAAAGACATCAGTCCTGCCGCCTTAGGCACCAGGCTCATTTTGGGAATCCTTGGGTGCACTTACCTGATGCAGACCATGCTGCAGGATCCCGGCCTCCTTGAGGCCTGAAAGGAACTACTTTACCTGTGGGACTAATTTACCATCCGGGCGTGGTCGGGGAAGGATACATACCTGATTGGAGGAAGGATACATACCTGGAACTTCTTCCAAGGCTATTTAAACCCCACCCGAACAGCCACACGTGCTTCGCGTTGTTCTGCATCTAGCAGCTGGACGCTCACCGTGTCTGCTCCTGCATCTTGACTTCTGCCACGCCTGCCAGCATCCTGGATCACCTGCAGAGGAAGAGAAGAAGAGAACAGAAGAAGGAAAAGTCCTTACCTGCTAAATCCGCATCCCGGAGACATCTCGCCGACAATCCTGAAAAGGAAGACTTTAATTTAAAAGCTCATCATGTCGATCGCTGCAGCGCCGCATTGCACTCACCTTTACAGGGCGCCTCCATGTTCAGCAGCGATCATCCGGATTCGCAGTCACGCCCCAGCGCGTAGGGAGAAAAAGACCAGAACAAAAGGTGAGAGAGAGAAGGGAATAAGGAAAGCTAAATCTCCATGTTAAGACTTACCTGTTGATTCATTCCCTCTTCATTTCGGGTCCGCGCCGCATCCTGACATTTCCGGACCCCGGCCCCTAAGGGGAAAAAAGAGACATCAGCGTTAATGAGCGAATGAAAAGACATTACCAAAAAACGCTCATTAAAGACTTACCTGATTTGTACAAGGATTTCACCTCTCATCTCGGGTCGGTGCCTGTTCCCCGGCATTCCGTACCCCGGCCCCTATGGGGAAAAAGACACTAGCATTAGTGCATTAATGCATGGACACAAGGGGAACCTCTTCTCAAAAAACTTACCTGGAAGCCAAGCAAGTTTGGTTCTCACCAATCTGAAAATCCAGTGAAGTAACTGGATACCAACGCGCCCCTGCATCAGAAGCAGGATGGAGAGCTCGTCCTTCCAGACCCTAAGGTGAGACCCTATGAGAAATCACAGAAGGGTTTCAAGGAGGGTGAGAGGGGAAAGTGGGAGGACGATTGCATTACCCCGCAGACAGTTAATCCCCTATTTTCGCCTACAGAAGGATACTTCTGCGAGGCAGACAAGCCAGATTTGGGGGCCCGGTCCAGTCCGTGTTCCGAACCCTACGCATCACCTTAGAAGAGGTCACAGCAGCGCGATCCAGGCCAGCGCCTCCGTGGGAGTCAAGTGAGCGCAACAGGTTCAGGCAAAACATTCTTAATCAAAATCATCAGCAAGTTCCTTCAACAATTGACAAACAACAAACTGTCAGCTGTTCTAACTGCCCCCACAGGTTTAGCTCCCTACAACATAGGCAGTGTCACTTTACACTGATTTTTACTCCTTCCAGTAGAACACCAAAACAAATAAGACTATTACAAGCTTTCTACAGAAGCTGCAATGGAACTACGCAGAGTGTTAAAACAAATGAAAATGCTACTAATAGATGAAGTGATCATGGTCTCCAACCTAATGTTGGCTTTGATTCACCTCAATTTGCAACACGTATTTAAAACAAACTATGAAGAGCTGTTTGGAGGAAAACACATTATTGTTTTCGGAGATCTTCTTCAATTGACACCAGTGAAAGGTGAAACTATTTTTAAAACCTTAGGACACAAACTCCGCCGTAAAACTGTTGGCAGCATAGGAAAGGTCAACTTTTGGCAACATTTCCAATACAGAGAATTAACAGAAAACATGTGCCAATCTGCAGACCTCATTTACGCCAACATTGTAAAAAGTATTAGAGTTGGTGTACTATCTCAAGAAGCACAAGCAATATTAAAAACCTAGCACATCCATACACTTTATGGTGATAACTCATGTGCTACTGATATTAAGGAACAATTGGCACACAAAAATGTCAATTGTATGTCCTTAATGCCAACTCTTGCAAGCTGTTCCAAATTCAATGAAACAATGTTGACAAAAGAAATGCAACCAATAATTGAAATTTGCTCCACAGACAAACTGGACGTACATGGTATGACACTACTCATGTGTCAACAAGCCACAACAAGACTAAATACCTTAGAAAATTCTATCTCCAACACAGCTGGTTTGGAGAAAATATTAAAATTATCCTTAAACTGTAGAGTTATGTTTAAACGTAACCTTGACGTGGAGCAAGGACTAGTTGATAGAGCATTGGGTACAGTTGTTGGCTTTCAAACATACCCACGTGACAACAACATTCAGTTTGTCAATATTCTCTTTGAAAAACGTTCAGAAGTGAAAAGGATAGGGCGTTCAACAGCTCGATTCCTTCTCTTCAAAGACATCTATGTACGCAGAGAAGATTTTTCTCCAACTCTAGCATATGCAGTCACCATTTATAAATCACAAGGTCTTACCTTAGACAAAGCACTGAAAGATATTGGTAACACAGTCTTTAAAGAAGGCATGAGCTACGTTGCACTATCACGCTTACGTACACTTGACGGTCTATTTCTAATCAACTTTGATGCAAGTAAAGTAAACGCTGATATTCTTTGCATTTTAGAATACAAAAGACTATGTTCACTATTCACCCCCCATCTAAAAAGATATCCTGTTCCACAAAAAGGAAAATGTTGCAAAAGAAAACTAAAAACTAATAGAAATGCAACAGGATCTGACTGCAAATCCTCCAAAGAGAGTAAAATAAGCTAATACTTCATCAATTACCACAAACAAAGAAGAACCTATTACCCAAAGTAACTCAAGTACTTCTTCAAAGAAGCAACACACACTTCAAAAAAATGACTTGGACACAGAACTATCTGGTCCATTCAAATGTTCAAATATAACTGGTGTAAGTTTCTATGCAAATGTAGCAATGAATATTCTATTTCAATTGCCACCAATTGTTGAAAACATTTACTTACACAATACAGACCAATTGTGTTTGCAAGTGTTAGTCCTTCATAGAAAAGCAACAAACAATCCTGACAACACGTATAGTGTTCATGGAATAAGACAAGAATTGGACTACTGTGCTGGAATGGTGAAATTCACTATAAACTCACAAGAAGATCCACAAGAATTTCTAATGTACTTACTACAAGTACTGGAAAATAAAAACATACCTATAAATGAAATCTTCCAGATTTCATACATGTGGAATCATACATGCACTCTCTGCAACAATGTGACACAGGAGCAAATCCCCAATGAGTGATTTGTGTATGCATCCATACCTAATTGTGAATCCGTTCCATTTCAGCAACTTGTACAAAATGCAAACCATGGTAGATTATGTACTACCTGCGATTCAGATAATCGCTCCATCTTACTAATATAAACACATAGTAAATACGTAATACTAATACTTCTACGTTACAATGTAGATGGTACCAAAAACAACTGCAAGCTGACTTGATTCACACACGGTCAAGTATCACTTGGTAAGAAAACCTTCACAACAATAGGTATGATCTACCACACAGGAGCCACAACCAATGCAGGTCACTACACTGCATATATAAAAAAAGAAATGTGGATGGTTCGAAAGTAATGATAGTACCATTACTCTAAAGCAGAGATTACCAGCAAATCTTACAAACGCTTATTTAATCTTCTTAAAACCAAAACTTTATAACTAATACTTAAACATTAACATAACTTCAATTAAAAAACTATAAACTTTTAGAATACGCCAACAGGTATCTAACTGCCCCAAGATTCTATAACAAACAAACAGATAAATGAATACCAATAACTTATAACAAAAAATAGACAGTTAGAATATGCCAACAGCTATCTAACTGCTCCAAAAATCTGCAACAAGCCAACACATAGAACATTAGCCAGAAACAACAAGTGAACACTTAAAACAAACAAATAGACTGTAGCATAACAAAAAAGTTTTTTTTTATCCGACATGGATTTTGTTTCCCACAGACCCAATGATTTGAAAAACAAACACAGTACACTGGTTTGTAAACCACTAAATATGTCTAATATGCAATGTAATAAGTCTTTATAAAATACATACACTAACATGCTCTTTACTTTTATCACAGAAATTGAAAAATAATATGTACTCCAGTTACCAAACTCATGAAAAAAATATATCCAATCTCAAAAAATCAAACAGTAAATATATTCTAATAGAACGCATAAATACTGCTGCATAACAGAACCATTGAAGCAAACATTTAACCATACACCACAATACAAAATGTTCACTTCCATGGATATGTTATACTACAGTGCTTGTTACCAGACTCTACAATCTTAATGACATGACATAGCCAAAACTTCACATACACAATATACAAATAAAACAGTACAGAAACTGTAGATTTCAAACATTTGTTAGATATTCAAATCTATGGGTGTGATCGATGGGTGTGATATGCTGCGGTGGTTGTAGCCAGGGCCTAGAGTCTTGGGTGTATGGCCTACGGCCTGCCTTCAGGCACCCAAAACTCTAGGCCCTGGCCACAACCACCGCAGCATATCCCACCCACAACCACTGCAGCATATCACATCCATGCTGACTTATAACTTCAGTGCTTATAACTTCGGTCTTGGCCATAACCACTGCAGCATATCACACCCCATGGTGCCTTATAACTTCAGTACTCATAACTTAGGTCATGGGTGCATGGCCATGCACCCAAGACTCTAGGCCCTGGCCACAACCACCACAGCATATAATACCCATAGATCACACCCATAGAATCACACATTTTAACTGTCTATATGTGCCCCCCATATCACACTTTCTGCAAAGTTTGGTGAGAATTCATCCAGGGAGAGCGAAGTTATACGCTACCCATGTTGGCTTATAACTTCAGTGCATATAACTTCAGTCTTGGGTGCATGGCCAAGACTCTAGGCCCTGCCCAAAACCACTGCAACATATCCTTTGCCCATGCACCCAAGACTCTAGGCCCTGGCCACAACCACTGCAGCATGTCACACCCATAGAATCAAACATTTTAACTGCGGCATATGGTCAATTTTCATGTCCGCTGACACCGCGCGTGTCCTTTGAACAGTTTCAAGTTGCCTGCGCACAGCACGGACAGGAATACTATCCTTAGGACACCCATAATTTTCACTAATTACGAACATCCCGGACAGCACAGGCATGGCGAATATATCAGTAGCACCTGCCACCTAAACAAATACAATTTTTCACCCATCTCTTACTCCCCAAACTTCCCGAAGCACTCTTGCACACCAAAACACTCCCCAAAACTGCATTTTACCTCTGTTCGCCACCGCACTGTCGGTGGATCCAAGATGACGGGCGTATCGGAACAATCGGACGCACATCACGCCTCACTTCAGCCAATCGGCGGACACGTTGTGTCCCCGCAGACATGACGCGAGCAAATTAGCCAATCGGTGTCCTGCCCGTGGAGTGAACAGAGAAGTGTCTCCGCGGAGTGGACATAGATATCACTAATTTTTTTAGACCTACTTTTTGATCATTTAAAAAAAAAAACTACTGGACGGATTGTCACCAAATTTACAAAAGCACGCTTTTGGGACTAAGCCACTGCTCCTGCCACAAATTTGGTGAAAATCTATCCAGCGGTTTGGGCTGTAGGCGTGAGCAAAGTTTTTCCCCCATTCACTTTATGGGAAAAAAAGACATTTTGGGACCTCCTCTATTACTTCCCCCCCTGGACCAAACCTCTCCAAACTTTGCAAAAAAAATTCAGAGTGGGCCATATACTTTTCTTTTGCAAAGTTTGGTGTGGATTCGTCCAGGGGGAGCCATCCAAAAAGTGCTCTTCCTATGGGATTAGCAACATAAAAATAACTACATGTTATGTAATATTTATAGAACCTTGATTGGACATTACCTTTCTTTTGGACTGTTGTTGTTTTGCTGTTTGGGTTGCTATTGGATCGCATTCACACCCCTCTTGAGCGTATATCCTTCCCTCTGCCCATGGACCACAATAGCCAAAGGAGGTATATCTCTTAACTGTGCCTGTTTTTCCTTTTCGGTTGGGATAGCTCTTGTTTTGAATCAGTTTGAGGGCTCAGTAGCCACTTTAGGCAGTACTCACCCTTGTGTTCCTGCAGAGCAGAAGTAATTTCGTCACAACTGCAACATAGTAGGTTGAGGCATGCACCTGGAAGCTCATTTTAAAAAGTAAACAAAAAGCCTGCACACTTCAGAAATCTTTTATATTGATTAAAAAACGAACATTTTAAAAGTGAAAAGCAGTTTTTTTATGACACCAAATGAAATTAAAGTGAAAGAGCATTGATTCACAAATATTGCAAACTACAGTGCTCACTGAAGATATCAAATGCATAATGTATTTAAAATGGACCACACACACAAAGAAGATGAGGTTAAATACCACTTACAGAATTCATTTGTTAATATGCAGAAAACTATTCGGTATTCGGGGGCATCAGTTTAAGAAACAAACAACTTATTCAAATAATCATATGATGGAATAGTCATATATATTCAAGAGCATTTTCTTCAAAACAGCATGAAGTAGATAAGTACTTTCAATAAATGAATCTAAACATAAGAAAAGAACATCATTACAAAATTGCAGACATACCTCAACCACCCCATCACTCTTCACCATACACATATCCTCGTCTCAAAAATAGAGATGCATAATGAAAAACCAATCGAGAAACAAAACAAGTTGTCATGAATTTTAAAAATGTTTTTGGGAAGGTGGAAACATTATCTCTTGACATAGCCATCTTCTATCAGCCTATGTACAGATAAGGTAACTGCTGCCATGATCCCCACATTGTCATCCACATTTTGACCACAGCCATCAAGGCCTCCAAGGCACTGAAACATGTTCAACACAAAGGGGGTTCTGGGAGTCTCTCTATCAGAACAAACACAGCCCATTGACCTGTTCTAGGGTGGATGGCCCCTGGGAGAGTCTCAACCAAGTCTTTAGCTCACTGTCCCTTTCACAGAGAAGAAATATCCTTGCATATCAGTCTTTGTCCTGCCTATGGGAAGTCCAGCACCGAAATGCTAGTCAATTCTCCTCTGAACAAGAGTACCAACAGCAACCCCTACACGTGTTCCAGCCTTGTTGGGCATCATCAGTGAGGTAGAGCTGTGCCTCTCTGAGAACAGTGAGCAAGGGATACAATTCTGGATTCCCCTGGTAACTTAGGGGGAGACCCAGAGTTACTTAATATGCAAAACAAACATGTTCACACTTGATAGAGGATCAATTGCAACGTATTGTAAAGCATTTTCCATTTGAAATTCAAATGCAGTTGATACGCAGCATGCTTATCCAAGCCCTCAAAGGGCAGATGCGAAGTGACCGCTACAGCTGGTAACCCTGGTGAAAAAGCAGAGAGTACCGTCCAAGAGACTGAAACTATACCTAGTCACTGTCTGTTGGCAGGGGCTATGAGACTGGTGAAACTGCAGTAGAGCAACTTCACTTGATGGCTTATACATAGAGCGGGGAAATTGCCGTGGGGGAGGGGCAGAAGAGAAGCATGTGTTGAAGAAAAGGTCCATTCCCTGTTTTTTTGATCGAAGAGTATGCAGACAATACCGTGTGTCCACAGACACCATGAGGGGGATACACAGCAGGCTACAGTGTTTGTTTCATTCTATTTTGTTTTTACTGTGAAACGTGGATCCCCACAGAACCTTTTTGTTTTTATTTTTAGGATTTGTTGGAGAAAGGAAGATGTTTAGCACTGTTATGGAACTAAGAGAGGGCCAATCCATCTCATGTGCCTTCATGGTTGTGTCAAGAGCACTCCTGAATTGCTCCTCCTGGCAGATGAGATCATTGCAGTGTATACAGAGGACAGGAGTCCTCTGAAGGTAGGAATCAGCTGCCTCCTGTATAGCTTTGTGATGTAGCAGGAGAAACCCTCTGCTCAACTGAGGTGGTACGCTTGTGGACAGACGTGGAAGATAATGGGGAAGTGGAAGATAGACCAGGTCGCCTCAAGGAAGGAATGTCCTTCCTGAGGATGACTGGATGGAATGTGCAAGTGTGGCAGAGCAGGGAGGTGATGCTGAAGGCATACTGCCCTTTTTGGCCACGACTGAGTGTGACACCAGTGTCACAGAGTTTGACAACACAGTGCAATGCTGTGGGCTGCCTGAGCCTTTGGCACTCTGCGCCTATGGCAGTGAAAAACTGCCACACCCATGACTCCAGATGCTGGACAGCTGAGGTACCTCTTCTACCTCGTCATTATGCTCCTGTTCCTGTTGCAGCCCATCTGCTGCCCATCTGCTGCAGTCCTCCGGTTCCCTCCTCAGGTCGTTCAGGTGGTGGTGGTGATGGTGGTAGCTCTTGAAGGGGAGGGATGGGCATGAATGATGCCTTATTTAAATATGCTGCTGCTCCCAAAAATCAGCTTTTCTATACGACTATAAAAAAAGTAGGTGAGTACTAAGCGGGGCTGTGCGCAGTCTCCTTAATCCGTCCGTGATGGTGAGAAAAACACTGAAAAATTGTCCAAAGTTCAGAGAACAACAAAGAATGTTAGCAGCAGTTGTGGGTACAGTTTTGACTTATGAGTTGGTATGGTCCAAGAAAAATGGATTCCAAAATGTCCATACACCGTGGACCTCAATCGCTTACACATCATTACGTCACAAAGGTGTGGCCAAGTCAGACATTCCCAGCTATCCGCGACCTCATCACAACATTAATTCACCGTAGTGACATCACTACGGTATGGTGTTGTGACCGCGGTGCCATGTTAATGTTCGCAATCTAATAAAAAGTGCACAATTGCATCACAAATGTGGCAGACTGTTAACAAATGTTATCACACATGAGTGATGTCAATCTGGTGCAATCTTGAGACTGTGTCACGTCAGTGGAGTTCGCTAACTAATTAAAAGTGTGCCACACCATTCAAAATGTGGCAGCCTGTTTGTAAGCTTCTTTGCACTCAGGTGACAGCAACACGCTGTGTTGTTGTGACAGCGGCTACTCTTAAGGTTCCCAAAGTAATTAAAAGTGAATCTTGATGCCGCAGACACGGGTGGCATCCTATTTGCAATCATTTGCACACTTGGGTGAAGTCACTATGGTGTGCTGTTGTGACTGCAGCACCAGCTTAACATTTGCAAACTAATTAAGTGTGTGTCATGACAGTGCAGCCGTTGTGGGCTGTTCAGGAAAGTTAGCACACTCTGGTGACATCCTTACATTGTGTTGTTGTGACTGCAGCTCCGCTCTGACTTTCATGGACCAGCTAAAAGTGCATCACGAACGTGGTGATTTATTTGAAAACATTAGCACATCCAGCTCACATCGCCATGATATATTGTTATAGCCACGGACAAAGTTTTAGTCCGCTGAGATTAAATTGTGGTTTAAAAAAACCTTCATATATATTTTTTAAATTACAATTAATTAAGATAGGGAAAGAAATTCAGAGTGGGAAATACAAATAAGGGAATTGGGAAGTGATATATGCAAATGATTGGGGGAAGAAGGGATAGAAATGTCATCAACACGTTGATCACTAATGTCCTGTATTATGGTGATTGTTCAAGGAAAGGGTCACAGGAAAAAGTAGGGCAACGGAAATCAATATTTCTGATTTATGATATTTTATGTACAAAGTTCTGCAATTTCATTGGAATCCAGATATAATTGATTGACATGATTTTCTATAATTTAAAATATATTTTCAACATTTTCTGATAGGATAATGTCTTCTTTTTCTTCATCATGATTTTGTTGATTGATTTTTTCAAATGTGTTTTTCTACATTGTGAAGCATACAATGTATATAATACATTACATTTAATAGTTTATATGTCAGTAGAACAACTGGATTATTTAATACAGCATATTTTACCATTTGCTGGTTCTTCTCCTTCATAGATCTTCGTTGTGAGTAAATATAACTGAAGCCATTCCAGAGTGCTTGGCATTTCTCTTACAAAATACAGTGTTTATATATAGTTACATAGAACATTCTGATACTTAGTACAGTTACATATCATATTATATGTTTTTTTTTTAATTAAAGGAAAAGGTACTCTTTACTTACTTGACGATTTTCCTCAGTTGAGCGTATATTGTGTTTCAGTGCCTGTCAGGTGTTAAAGGAAATTGTTTGTACATGGGGTGCTGTTTACTTCAATATAGGGTACAATCCATAATAAATAGTTATCATTTCAAAACGTAGAAGGTAGGTAACCGTTGTTATGTTTAGGATTTTGGAAATCGTTGTGGTTGTGTTTCTTTAAAATATTATGTTAGCTAAACAAATACACAATATTATAGCCCTGTGTGGGTTTGGCTACTAATGATGTCACCTGTCCTCAGGTATGTCTGTGGTATTGCGAGACTGTCTGTGGATATCCTGCTTAGTACACGAGGAGAGAATGATTGTGTTGTGCATAGCTTGCAAACAGATGTTGTTAATTTGATAATAAATCAGGTTGCCTGGCTAAAACACTATGACATTCAGTGAACAACCTTTGTTAAAAGGAAGTTATGGTTAAGTTGCACTAAAAAACCTGTCAAATTCAGTAAATAAACGTTGTTTAAGGGACATTATTGTTGCAAGGCAAAATAAAAAAAAAAACGAAGACATTCACCAGTTAATCTAAGCTGCACGACCACAACTCGTGCCCCGCCATGCACTGCTCAGACTATCACCTAGGACCTGAACGATGACATCACAAATGGCATGTTCTATGAGATCACGGATGACATCGCCAATGCTGCAACGTTCTTTTTGTTAAGTGATAATCAACAGTTTAAGTACAGAGGTTAAAGTGAAAACTTCATTACTATGGGGCCGATTCATAGAACAAATGTGCGACGAAAATCGTGGCGTAAGCTGGCGCAAACATGAAAAAGCAAGCGCACGTGCATGCGTGCGATACATGGGAGGCCCTGCGTGTGTTTTCCCCGGATGTGCGCCAAATCCGTGCATTGCGCACATGGGCGCACATGTCATTGCAACATCCAGAACGCCATGCGCGATGTGCACAGCGAAAGCACACAATGTTAGCGCACACACCAAAAAGGGGGCGGAATGCGTGGAATGGGGAACAACGCGTGAAAATAAGCTCATAACTGGGAAGTACTGCTGGGTAGTATACGGAACACCCACACACATGTATTCATGGGATCGAATAGGGGAAACCCGTGCGCGGCCTAAGACACGCACATTGCCTAAACACGTCTGCCACACGAAGGCAGGCGGTAGCGCCCATGCGCATTCCAAAAGTGCGCGCAAACAACAAACACATATATACAGCTACGATGAATGTCCCATTCTGTGGCCCCCTAGGAGAAATGACATGTCACGCAACGCTCAAGCATCCCAAAAAAGCAAGAAAAAGAGATAAGCGACCCCTGTAGCCCACGTGCATATAAAAAAACACACGCAGTACGCTGTGGCAGCCAGTAACACAAAAAATACATACGTGATCAACACGCAGGCTAGAATGTCCAGAATAAAGGGGTACATGACTAACAGGGACACCCGCATCATGAAAAATAGCATGTGCGACTCACCATCTGCCTTGCGTGTAGAAGAAGAACGCGCAGCTAACACCCATGCCAAAAGAAGTACGCACTGTAGCCGCTGTGAAGTAATCGTGTGTGAACCCCAATGCCTGGAAAACACACGCACCACTTTCCACGAAAAGCACGTACAGAGAGCGATGGAAACCGATGTGGGACCTTCAACCCATGCCAGGGAAACGCATGTGCGCACGTTACGTCACCTATGCACTTACGCACCAAGGGCCTTTCCTCGGAATTCACACAAACGTGCTGTTTTTCATGTGCCAAATCACTCCGTATCAAGCTGGCTACGCGACAACACACGGAAGACCACGCTCCTGCCCAGAAAGCCGAATTACTGCCCCCCAGAGCCCTGAGCAGCCTCCCACGAACCATCTGCTGCTGACTGTCTGCCTGCTGCCACCGTACCCTGCCATTTGGTACCTGCACATCTGCCATCTGCAGGGGTCCAGTTGCTGTGACCACCCCTGCTGGAACAGAGGACTCCCGACTGGTGTTCCAGCACTCCACAGCCCAGCCCCAGGACCCAGTTGCCCACCCACACCTGCCTTGGGGGTTGCCATGTCCAACACAACACCTTCCGGCACCAGTGGCAACCCCCCAGCAGAGAGGCAGAGGGCTACCAGCTTCAGTGAAAAGGAAGTTGGTATCTTGGTGGAGCAAGTTCTGGAGCATTATGATGCCCTCTTCACACCATTGCGCGCCGACAAGGAAGAACGGAAGAGGATCTGGAAGGACATAGTTGGTGCCATCAACATGGAGGGGGTGGCACCCCGCGACATCAAACACATCCGAAGCGCTGGCAGGACTACAAGTCCAGGACCCTCAAGAAGGCCCAGCGCCTCTTGGAAGCAGCGGATGCAATGGGGCGCCGGGCCCGCTTACCACCCAGCAGATGAGGGTCCTGGAGCGCATTAACCCAGTGCTTCACCATCAGATCCTCAGGATGCAGGCCCATCTGGAGTCGAGCGGTAAGTGGCCATGCATTCATGTTTCAAACAGTGCATGTTGCAGTGTGCTGGTAGTTAGCTACTTGGCTGCATGTGTGACATGGGTCATGTATGGATGTGTGTGTGCAGGGACATGATGGTGCTGCATGTGAGTCCAGTCAGGCGTGACCCACATGGATGGTGTATGTGTTACAATGCATCATGCGGAGCAGCATGCGGAATGCACACTTGTATGGATGCCTGTGTCTGTACTTTGACATGTTTGGGGTGTGAGAGATGTGTGCTGCTGTCATGGACATGCATGATGTACATGTCGATGTGTCTGAGTAGTGTGTGTGCCATGGATGCATGACACATGTCCGTGATGATGTGTTGATTCACTGATACAAACCTACTCATCCTTGTATCCACTGTTTCTGTGGGTATACAGAGCCAGATGCACGACCCTCTGGTGATGCGTGTGCATGTGATCAGCATGTTCCATGATGCATATGAGTTTCAGCCCACCATCGGATGTTTCTATGTGTGCGGTGGACATGGATGCAAATGTTTGTTGCATGTGCCATGCCTGTTCCTGCATGTGTGTTGCCTGCACTGACCCATGTGCTGTTGGGAGACATGATGGAAGTGACGTTTGACAGTGCCACTCATGTGCTATTGCTTTCTGTCTAGGGGACTATTGTACAATACCCTGATGCTTGTGTTCAATGTCTCCCTTTACACAGCGGTGAGTGAAGAAGAGGGCGGAGACAGCGCTGTGGAGGAAAGCGGCAGGGGTGCCTCCACCGACCGGCGACGCAAGGCCCAGTCACCCTCCCAGGAAATTCCATCATCCGGCAGCGAGGGGACTAGTGCCACGTCTGCCACTACGGCTGCAGCGGAAGGGGTGGATGAGCCCACACAGGGGCTTGCAATGGCAGAAGACGGTGCAGAGCCATCCAGGTTGGTGGTGTGTACAGAGGAGGCCGCTACAGAGCCGCACATGGGGCCTGGTGGGGGTGGTACCACTGGTGCAAGTGGTGCAGTCCAGGGGCAGGGGCAGGAGGCAACACAGGTCGCCACGGAGGTGCCTGTGCATGTCTCTGTCCCTGACATTGTGACTGCATCACCATGCACCAGCAGGGATGCCCCGTCCCAGGCCAGTCTGCAGGTAGTGGGGAGGTCCACGTCATCTGGCACTCCTCAACCTGCCGACGAGGGGACCAATGGCCGGATGGAGTCCGTCCTAATTGGTGTTGCGTTGCGCACACGTGACATTCATGATGACGTGCGTGCTTCCTGGGGGGACCACGCACGTCATCACGCAGAGCTGTGTGCCAACGTGGCCCAGTTCGGAGGGTCCATGGTCAGGGGTTTCTTCCATGTGTCGGTCAGTCTTGCGGCCCTCTCCTCCTCTGTGCACACTATACGCCAGTCGTTCTCCGTGCCGTCTTCTGGCCCAGATGCCACCAAGGCCCCCTGTGGATCTGCCCCAACCAATGCAGCCAGCCAGGTGGAGATCCCATCCCTGCCGCAGTCAGGAGTCAGAGGTCCAGCAGTGGTGGCCACCCCACCACATGCACGCCGGCGTGGGGGATTCCATCAGCCCGGATGCCATCGTGGTGGCAGAGGCAGTTGCATCAGAGGCAGCAGCAGGCTCAGCATGGGAGGCATCATGGCTCGGGGCCATCAACACCCTGGGGGCAGGCAACGGCCGAGGGGCAGGAGGACCCCGGACTGGGGGTGTCTTCCGTGTGGCAGCGGTTGGCCGGCAAATAGATGCAGAGACGTGGCAGGTGGAGAGGGCATGGCTCAGGATGGTCATGGCGGAGAACTCCATGCACCGGGGTTTGAGGCGGGTGGAGGGCTTCGGGGAAGCTTGCAGGGAGTTGAGGGATTCCATGGCTGCATCCCTGCGCGAGACCTCGAGTCCAGGGAACAGGCCCACCTCCGGAACATCGACGTGGTGTTCGATGATGCCCTGGGCCGGAACATCAAACAGTGAGCCGTGGGACTAGCCTGCCACCTTTGTAAATAGTTTTGTAGTTGTAGGTTTCCTTTATTTATTTTTTCCTTTGGGGCGCATGGACTATGCCCCGCCTTTTTGTAAATAATTATTTATTAGGTAGGTATTTTCTTAGGTTTCCTTTGGATTGTTGGGCACATGGACCCTTGATTTTTACATTGTATATAGTTATGGACCTGATTTCACGTATTTATTTTTACCATGGAGGAATGGTTTTGTTTTTATTTTGACTTTGGATTTGGTGTTATGGACGGACACTTTGGAGGCATTTTTCTTTGCATTTTATTGATTTCACCATTAATATTTTTTCCTTCATTTCGGACATCCTTTTATTTATCATTTTTTTCTTGTGTAATTTTGTTTCATTCATACAGTTGTGTATATAATACATTTTTATTTTTTACTTCATTTGCGTGGTCTTCTCTCATTGGTTTTGTGCATGTCACAATGTGGGTTTCCTCAGTCATGTGTCACCATTGTGTGGGTCTGACGGACTTGTACTCATGCGCATACTAGTTATTTGGGATCTATCTTGACATGGGGATTTCAATGTGGAGTGGATGGAACGCTTGGTTGGGTGTTTGGACTGGGGTGGCGTGGGGTGGGATTTGGGTGGCCATAAGGGCCATGGATCTGGATTGTGATGACGTGCTGGGAGACATAAGTCAGGGCCTGCTGGCAGGTGCCTGTCACTGGGGGTGGGGTGGGGACATAAGACGGGGCCTGCTGGCAGGTACCCGTCACTGGGGGTGGGATGGGGACAAAAGTCGGGGCCTGTTGGCAGGTGCCCGTCACTGGGGGTGGGGTGGGGACATGAGTCGGGGCTCCCAAATGCATGGTGCCATTTGGCCTGCCTGCGGGTCATGTTCAGGGATGATGGGCTGCCTGCGGGGCATGGGGAGGGTGGATGGGCTGCCTGCAGGGCATGGGGCGGCGGAAGGGCACACCCGGGAGGGCCGACACTGCAAAATCACGTGTAAAACTCCTGTGCAGCCCTAGGAATACACGTACCCCTCTCGCGCCAGGCCAATCGCGTCTGAAACTCCACGTGCACCCCTAGGAATACACGTACCCCACTCACGCCAGGCCAATTGCGTGTAAAACTCCACATGCACCACTAGGAATACACGTAACCTGCTCACGCCAGGCCAATCGTGTGTGGAATTGCACGCGCACCCCCAGAATACCCGCAGGCAGCCCTTTCACCCTCCCCATGCCCTGCAGGCAGCCCATCCATCCTCCCAATGCCACGCAGGCAGCCCATCCACCATGGCCATGCCCGGCAGGCAGACCATCCACCATGACCATGCCCCGCAGGCAGCACACACCACATGGGCAACTTTTTCCATGCATTTTACCTCACGCAAGCGGGGTATGTTTATACCGGTGGTGTGTGTGGAGTTTTACACGCGATTGGCCTGGCGCGAGCGGAGTACATGTATTCCGGGGGTGCGCGTGGAGTTTTACACGCGATTGACCTGGCGCAAGTGGGGTATGTGTATTCCTAGGGGTGCATGTGGAGTTTTACATGCGGTTGGCCTGGTGCGAGTGGGGTACGTGTATTCTGGGGGTGCACGTGGAGTTTTACATGTGATTGGCCTGGTGCGAGCGGGGTACTGCATTCCTAGGGGTGCGTGTGGAGTTTTACACGCAATTGGCCTGGCGCGAGCGGGGCACGTGTATTACTAGGGGTGCACAGGGAGTTTTACATGCAATTGGTCTGGCGCAAGTGGGGTACGTGTATTCCAGGAATGCGATTTCGCTGGTGCGAGCGGGGTACGTGTATTCTGAGGGGTGCGCAGGGAGTTTTACATGCATTTTCGTGGTTGGGGGGCTGTATGCTGGTCCACTGGCCTTTGTGCCATGTACTGGATTTGTGTGATGTTTTTGGCGCACGGGGCGGGGTTGGGGGCATAACTGGCGCTGCTGCAGGGTCGTTGCGCCACTCTGAGCCACGGCTGCTTATGGATGTATAAATCCATGAATACGTTCTGCGCCGAAATGGGTTTTGGTGCACACGGCTGGCGCAAACTGTCGCACGCACACTCTGTGCGCCAGCTGCGTGCACCACTTGTGCGCCGAATTCTATGAATTACCCCCTATATATTTACACCTGCACTTCACAAAAGTTACTTTCCTTGGTGTTTGGCCTAAATTGTGTATACGTAGATTAATAAGAAGGCGCCGGACATATAATGCAATTTGTATCCTTTATACGTATGATGACTGACTCTAATCTTACTTTCATTTTCTGGTCACACTATTTGTTTCTGCCTTAGTAACTATGAACTGTCTGTGCAGCAGGTGTAGATACATTGATGCTATAAGTATACTCTCTATATTCACACAGGTCTAGTCATGCTTGTATACTTATACCTTGAATATGATGTAGATATTATACAAGGTGCTCATAGACTTTGACTTATAATTAAAATAATGAAGTCTACCAGGAAAATAATACTATTTTTGTATGGTGCGTGCTACTGCTATTGCCTATATTAATGCATTTGTATTATGATAGAACTTCATGAGACCTTTTCCTTCACTTTTATCATAGAGGTATTTCTAAAAAGTACAATATGTACACATGCACTATATTGTCAATTTTGGAATTATAACCAAGTTGTATGTAAAAAGTGTGAGGTGGCCTGAAAAATTGCCAAAATGTTCAACTTTCCATTTTTCTTGACTTTTTCATTTTTTCTTGACAGGTGATACATCCCCTTGACATTTCTTTTCCCCCTACTCATATCGCAGCACCTTCTCATTTTTCTCCCTTTTATACACCGTTTCTTTTACACTTTCACCACTTTTACTTACGTTACCATACCAGCCATATATATGCATGGTCAGTATGAAAAGTTACCACAAATAGGTTGGGAAAAGTGTGTTTTCTATTTAGTGTTTGTTTTCTGGTTTTGAGTCTGTTAACCTTATACCTGGAAATAAAGCACATAGTTAACCTAGATGTTGATATTGTGCTTTGCTCAGAGAGACAAGTGCATCAGTCTTGTTATGGCTAAATATGTACAGTACGTGATCATTAGAAATTAACATCATACAATTTTAAAATAGCTGCTTTTGCAAGAAACCACTGCAAGACCCCATGGTATTTTTTTCCTCTGGTTGCGTACCTGTAAGCAAAGGCTGGGGTGGCTCTAGCAAATGGTCACTTGACTACACGACTCTCAGCCGCATGGAAAGAGAGAGACACAGAGTGAGACAGAGAAACAGAGGAGAAAGGGATTCAACAGGAGGGCTAGAAGTTAGTCTTTGGAGCTACTCTCATTGCCACATATGTGTCCTGAACTTCATTCTCACCAGATTTCCACTTCTCCTTTGTACTTTGGAGCTCTCCGATTTTCTTTCATCAATGTCAGTCAACCACACAAACCTCCATTTCTCCCATTACACCTCTTAGAGTCTGGGCAGCCTAATCCCAGTGCAATAGATTCTAATGAAGCTATTTGTGTTTTGTAAAGTTCTTCAAGAGAGAGTCAACAAGTGTTTAGGCCCTGTAATAATAACTCTGTTTATCACCAAAGGTAATAAACTCAGTGTAATGACAGGGAAGGACCTGTGGCCTAGGCTCGCCTGCCTGCAATTGAAGTTGCAAAGTGTATTTATTTAATTGTATTTATTTATTACATTTGATTATATGCCCAAACCCTATGGTATCACGACGTAGGTTACAGTAATTGCAGTAATGCTTTCTGGTTACAGGGCAAAGAAAAGTCAGGTAATAACAACAAGGCATGATAGTTACAGAGAAAAGTCGGTTAACAACAGTGTACACTTACATTTGATCAGCAATAAAAACAGTTGTAGATTATGTTTATGAGATAGGCAGGTTAGTATTTATTGAATAACCAGTTTTATTAAACTGAATGTGGGAGAGCTTGTTGCTTATATTAGATGGGAGTGAGTTCCATATTCTGGACGCTGCTACTGGAAAGCTGGATCCTCCTGTTCTTGAATTCTTGAAGCAGGGAATGATTAAATGGGTGTTAGTGTTAGATGTGAGAGATCTGGTTTCAATTTTTCGAGTGAGACATTTATTCAGATCGGTAGGGGCGTTTTGGGTGATGCACTTATGTGTGGTGGTAAGTGTTTGGTGTAGGATTCTAGCTGGAATTGGTAACCAGTGTACCTCTCTTCTTGGCTGAGATATGTGATCCCTTTTTTATTCCATGTGCTGCTCTTAATGCTTTGTTTTGCAGTAGTTGCAGATTGGCTAGATTTTTCTTAGTGGTGCCTAGCAAGAGTATATTGCAATAGTCTAACTTAGACAGAATTAGGGCTCGTGCTAGTGTGATACAGTTCTGTGGATTGAGACATTGTTGATTAAGGGCAATGAGTTTAGCAGTGTAGGTTGTGGATGAAGCAAGTGAGTAATATGTTTGCTCATGGTTAGGCTTGAGTCTAAGTTAACCCCTAGGTTTTTAACTTGGTTGGATATGGGAATGGGAGTGCCATCTATAACAATAGAGGTATAGTCCTGATGTACCTTTTTCAGTCGAGCTGAGGAGCCCAAAATGAGGATCTCAGTCTTTTTGCCATTAAGGCAGAGACTGTTTGTTGCCATCCAATTCTGGATGAGGGAATAGATTTTGTTTACGAGGATGGAGTCCAATATAGATGGAGGTTTATATTGCCAGTGATTGGGATACGTATCTGAGTACCATCCACAAAATTGGTGTAAATTACTCCTATGGCATCTAATGCAGCAACAATAAGTTTTGTTTAAGCATTGTAAAGAGTGGGGAGAGGCACGATCCTTGCGGAACACCTAAGGTGACTGTTATGGGATCTGCCGCCTCCTCGCCTATGACTACCCTGGACATACGTTCTGATAAGAACAATTTGATCCATGTGGTTGCGTCACAGAGAATTTAAAGTTTTTTGATAGTGTTAGGCATAGTTTATCATGGTCCACTAAGACCAACGCTGTGGACAGGTCGAATAATAGTAGGATGAGTAGGTTCCCTGAGTCTCTGATAGCATCCATCTGATTTTTTAGGTAAAGTAGTGCTGCCTATGTGCTGTGTTTGGGTCGGAAGCCAGATTGTCTATCGCCTAATAGGTGATTGTTTTCTAGGTTTGTTTGTACTTTAGTGTATGCAATTTTGTCAATTATTCTAACGAGGAAGGGGACTGTGATAATGGGTCTGTAATTGGTGGGAATGGTGGGGTCCAGAGTGGGTCTTTTCAGTAAGGGTGTGATCCAGGCTTCTTTGATATCTGACGGAATGGAGTTGGTACTGAAGGATGCGTTTATAAATTTGGTGATGATGGGTGCTAGAGTAGGAGCACATGACTTGACTAGTTTGACTGGGAAGTTGTCTCCTTTACAATTTGAAGGTTCGAGGGAGGCGATAGTCTTGAGTACTTGGTCTTGGGAGACTGGGGTGAAATTGAACTGGGTTAATGATATTGTGTTATCAGTCAGGACAACCGGGGCGGGGTCGGTACTGTGGGGCAGTACGTTTCTTTTCATGATGATTTTGTCTTGGAGGGACTTGATTTTGGCGGGTAGGGCATTTACTGTGCCATGGAAACACTGGGATTCAAACACACTTGGAAGGAAAGCACCTGGCATAAGAGAATCTAATGAATGATTGTCTTGTTTTCAGTAAAATGATTAATGCCTGACTGAATAGATAAGATTTTCAGAGACAGCATCGTCCATCAGACCAACTAAATTCATGAACGGCAATTTTCTAATAAATGCTCTTTTGTGTTTAGTGACAACGAATAGAAGGGGGAATGGGTGAAAGGTGAATAGTAGTTAATGAGCAGTATATTGCTCTATGTGACAAGGATTGTTGGACTTTGCATTATGTGGTTCCTCGGGAAAGTGCTAGAAGGTGTTAACTGTAAGACGTACATAATCATGACTGAAGAATGATGGATCCTTTCCAAAAAAGTCTTCTGAGTTGGCATGCCTGTATTCTGTCCACATGCGAGACAAACAAAGAAGCACTTCTGATTTAGGATCAACTCAGGCCATTCTGACAGAGTGGCTAAAGCTAATGGCGAAAAAGAGGTTGAACTCATCCATTTTTATTTTACAGGATATTGTGCCTCATTACAATTTTGGTGGTATCCGACCAGTAAATCTTATTGGATACCACCAAACTGTATTACTGTTACTGACACTCGGTCCAGCAGTATTACTGCCGGATTACGAGTACCGACAACGGATGTAAATCCCCATTCCATGCAGTCCAATTGGACTCCATGGGAGGATTTGTCGATATGGCTGAAATTGGTAACACTGGTGCTGGTAATACTGGCGATTTTTGTTGATAACGCGTCTGACTTGCAAACATGTACTTTTTTACTGGTGCGGTAACATGACAGTAAACAGAATTAGCAGCACGTTATTACCACACCAGAAAAAGTATGACTCCATTATGTTAACTTAAGTCTGCAGATGCAAATTGCTACCTTTAATGTCTGGCTGGAAATAGAAAGTCTATTGAATATTTTTATTTGAATTCATTTGATATTATGATATTGACTTTTGAGGAGGACACTGTTTTCTGTGTTATTCAATTTGATCAATTTGTTAGGAATATTAAGTCTAAGTAAGTTTAAGTTTAAGTGTAAATCAAATTTTAATTAGGTAGATAAGTAGAAATATGAGATTTAATTTTATTGTTGTTGTTTTGTTTTATGTATATTCTATTTTCTAAGCAGTATTGTTTTATTTTGTAACTTATTAATATGTGTAAAGTTTAAATATAAACTATAACACATTATTAATAAATAAATTATGTTAACAAGACTGTTATGATGATGATGATATATTTATTTTGTTTTTTCTGCGGTTCATATTTTCAGTAACAACCACTTGGCACTGATGCTCACAGATTTACACCAACCAGCCCCCCACTACCCCTCTATTGGAAAAATTATAACACTTAGAAAAAGTCTATTTAACATTGAAAGACCTCCTGGCATGAATCTGTTGTTTACATTTTATTGGGGTCAATATAGCGCTTTCATCAAAGTGCTGAAAAATGAACTATCAACCAGTACAATAACTGCAAAAAGATGAAGGAGAAATAAAAGTCAGAAAAGGAAGTTTATGAATCAATGGAAGGGGGAGAAGATGAACTTTAAGGAGAGCGGTAAAAATGTGAAGCGAAGTAGGCAAACTGAACAATATAGGAAGTGAGTTCCAGTGTTCAGGGGCAAGAAGACAAAATGTGGCTTAGGAACAGGGAGAAGGTTTAGAGCTTGTTGCAGGAAGGGCAAGGGAGGTGATAGGTGGATATCAGTGAAGAACGAGAGACCAGTGCTAGACCTTGGTTGCATTTCTACACAAAACAGAGGAAATAAATAGAATATGAGAATCAAAAGGTGGTAGAGAAATGAGGAGAAGAGACAGTGTAAAGGAGGACAAGGAGGAAGAGAAATGAGAAGATGAACAGCAGAGCTATAAAGAGAATGGAGCAGGGTTAAGTTCAAAGCCCTTTGCATTGACCACGAGGCCTTCTGGGGCCTGGGACCTCAATACCTTCAACTCACTCTTCTGAAATGTCTTCCCTCTTGAGCTCTCATCTACCTCCAACTCCCTCAAAGTCAGTCGCTTCTCTAAACAGCGGGTTGGTGGTAGATCTCTTTCATCTGCTGAGGCCTCCCTCTGGAACAGTCTCCATGCCTCTCTGAAACTTGAGTAGAACCATCTCTGGATCCGGAAGCACCTCAAGACCATCCTCTATGCTTCTGCTTTCTCTCCTCCTCTCCCCTGCTGATCTCCTGGCTGAATCTGAAACTGCACTGGTTACCTGGCTACCCTCTGATCTTGGGCACAGGTCCCTGCCCTGCTAGTTGCACATCTGCACTGCCCCCCTGGCAACCCTTGCACTCAGGGACTGTTCTCTATGCCTACAGCCCCTCGCAGCACTTAACACCTGCTGTTTGCACTTACCCTTGCACTTGCCACCAGCTGGCCACACTTTTATTTATTGTCCTTATTTATCTTACTGTTATCCTATGTACTGCACTGTCCCCTCCCCTTTACCCCCGCACTTTTCCCCTTTCCCCCTCCCCTGCACTTACACAATCCCAATGTCACCTGGCCTAGTAGGATCATTGTCTCTATCTTCCCTCTGTTTCCCCTCCCTTGCCTCGTCGCACCTTGAAACACTTGTGTATATGCACGTTATGAATGCCATATCATAACATATCATATCATATAATATCAAGTAAGATGCATGGAGTCAATCGTGGAGAGTGGAAAATTAGTCAAGGCAGGAAATATAAGGGAAAAGATGAGAAGTTTAGTCACATGGTAGAAAAGAAAAGGGCTGGCTCTATGAATATTATATAGATGAAAGAAACACACATGAGATATATTAGATATATGAAAAAATATATGAAAAGACAGAGAACAATTGAATATAACATTGAGATTATAAGCAGAGGCATGGAAAGAAATGGCGGAGTGAAGGAAAAAGAGAGCGGGGGTAAGTAGGGTAGAGGGAAGTAGCAGTGAAGAACAGTACTTAGGTTTTGCCTGGATTAAGATGAAGGTAGTAGGAGTGTATCCAAGATTGGAGAGCAGAGATACATTTGGAGAGAATGGAATGGCAGTGAGGAGGAGAAAGAAAGAAACATTTGGGAATTGTCAGCATAGAAGTGACAAGAAAGATTGAACGAGGTGATAAAACCAGAAAGAGAGATAATGTAATGAAAGTTAGGGAGACTCAAGACCAAGCCTTTGGGAGCTGCCACATTGAATAGTTATTGAAAAAGTGATATTTTCAGCCCAAGAAAAAGAGTGGTTTTTTTCTGAAAGGTAAGAACAGAAACATTGGATGACAGAGCCAAGTTAGTGTAGGAAGAAGAGTAGGGTGATCAACAATATCAAAGGCAGCCAAAGAATCAAAAAGAACAAGAATCCAAGAGAGTTTGACTTGGCGAACAGAGGGCAGCAAGTTAGAAATGTGAAGGAGGAATCGTTTGGAAGAGAGGGGGAGATGAAAACCAGAATGAAAAGGAAGCCGAAGAGAGCGCTGGTCCAAATAAGAAGAGACTTCTGGCTGATATTAATTGTGTGAGACCTATCACAATGTTAGACTCATTATGGGTAGGTACTCATGACCCTCTAACAAAGGACCTAATTATGAATTTAGTTACGAAAAAAGTCATAGTAAGGTTGGTTGGTTAGCCCATATAAAGTCCTTGTTATGTAACCTCTCACTGGCTACCTACTTCGATGACCTGGGAAAGCCGAATCATCTCTGACCAAGATGCTGGTTAAAGATGTGCGTTGCACGTTTTGGCATCTTTAAGGGAAGCTAAAATGCTGGTGAAAATTCAGGGGCTATTTACCATTAACCCTTTGCAATGGTCTAGCTGTATTCTGCATTCGGTGACTGTACCTTTGCACAGAGCACTTTTGACAAAAGCCAGACTTAACTCTAAGCCTGTGGGGGGCTGTGCATCAGTCCTGGTACTCTAACCAGGGGGAGGAAATAAACTGCAATTGTGTGTATGGTGGGCTGGAGACCCTATCCCATTTCATTCTGTTATGTCCACTGATTAATGATCTTTGGGCATCATGTCTACAAGAGAGTAGGATTAGGTCATGTGAAGCAGCTCTATTGTTTCTGCTCACCTCAGCCAAGCATGGGACAAACAAGCTATACTTAGGACAAATGTTGAGGGTGGCATTGGGCTGTTGAAAATAATTAATATCTACAGCCACCATCGATGGGCCTTACTGTATGAAGAAGTTGTCATTTATTTTACTCTGTATTTCAGTTTCATATCTATGATGTATTTATCTTTCCGATTTTATGAAATGTACTAACATCATGGTTTTATGGATGTAACAATCTGAAATAAAATTGACTTGAATTGAAAAAGATACTTGAGTATAGACAGACAATGAGGCCAAGCACTTTAGAGAGAGAGGGAAGATGTAAGATGATGCATAAATTAACTGTAAAAGTAGGATAGAGATTTGTTTAGAATAGGGAGAATGACTGCATGTTTAAAGGAAGAAGAGAAGAAAGAGGTGGGGAGAGAGAAAAACATTATGAAGGTTGTGTGGATGGAAAAATTCAGAAAATATACTTGCAGGATCACAGAGGAGGGAATGGCAATAAGAGGAGAAATTGTTGATTGAACATGGGTCAAGGATGAAGCAGTGGCAGAATCAGAAATTAGGAGGAAGAGAGACGTGAAAGAGGAAACAGAGATGGAAAGTCAGCTTTCAGGGAGAGGTGGAACAGTAAGAATGAATAGGGGTGACTTAAATAGTAAAACAGTTTGCAAAGACAGAAGAAGAATGGGATTGAAAATATGAAGGGATCGGAAGGAGGAGGGAAATAATGTGATTAAGGAGTTATAACAGATGATATGATTAGCGAGAAAGAGAGAGCAAGGCTGGACAAATATAATTTTTGAAGTAATAAAGACAAGTCATAAGAGAAATGGAGAAAAGAGCGCAGGTCAAGAGGAGTAGTGGGATATATTTTCTTTCACCATTCAGCATTGGAAAATAGAATTATAGAGGGCAAGAAGAGTAGGGATTAACCAAGGTTGGGGAGGTTTCTAAAATGCTTGCGATAGAATGAGAGAGTCAAGAGTAGAAGAACAAATTGAAAGGTGGAGTCTACTTGATCAATAGTCAAGCAACAGAAAATGTTAGGTGGGGGAAGAGAGGAGAAAAGAGAAGACGTGCAAGAAGGAGGGTTGATGGAATGCATGTACTGACCCTCCTAGAATAATGTGGAGGAAGGAGGAATGAGGGTGTCAGGAGCCAAGGGAAAAGGAAATCAAGAAGTGGTTGGAAAAATAGATAGGAGAAGCAGAGACAATTTAATCAGAGGGGAACGAAGATTTTTTTTTTTATCAAAGGACGATCCAGTGAGATTAAGGAGACAAAGTAAGGAAATCGGGATAGTATTTAAATGCAGCTGGAAGGTGGCAAGAAGGGAAAACGGTCATTAAGTGTAGAAGAAATAAAAAAGAGACTGTAAGTATTCACAAATGATAAGGAAGGGTCCAGCGATCCAATACCATTTTATCCTTCTAAACACCTAAAGAGGTTTCTGGAACACCCACAAATCTTCCCTTCTTCCCATGCTCTGATTTCACTCCTTGTGTAGCCCAGTGACCTCTTTCCAGACCTCTTTTGACTCCTCTCACTTTGCTCTGCTTTTCTCCTTATTTTACTCCTCACCTTTCTTCATTCTATCTCCCTACACTGATTTATTGCAATGAAACTCATCCAATTGGGAAGCCATGTTAAATATTCTAACTCTGTTCTGTACTATTTTCTGTAAGCATCTGGGAATTTGTTCAGATATTTATATAATTAGTTAATTGACAGTTTAATAAGTTAAATTCCTAGATTCAAAAAGAGCAATGGAGCACCCAACCACATATGTTAAAGATCACATTTAAATTAAATCATACCTAAAAAATCCATAATAAGATTAAAACACAACAAATGTAAATCAATTAAAATTGAGATATCAATCCACAATCATCATTACAGAACAATACAAGGGCAACCCTTCCTCCCCAAAGACAGTCTAAATAACAGTTCCTTTGTGTTTGTATTGCTATTTATTTGAAGAATAGGGATGTCAATTTCGATCAGGAATGACTTACAGTAACACATTTGCAGATGACAGAGGAATTCCGCGAAGGGTTCCTGTGTAATAGCACATTGATACGAAGAAGTGGTAAGCCATTTTATGAGGGTGTACACATTTTGTGTGGTGATAAAATCTTACTTTTAATTTCCAAAATGAAAAAGCTTGATTTGGAAAGACAGCTCTGAGACTGCTCAGAGCTGTCTTTCTAAATAAAACGGTAATGCCCCTGCCACATATGAGTGCGCACAGGGGCTGACAGGTATGGCTGACCTGGAAGACCGAAGTGTATGTTGAGGAGCAAGGTTCCAGTGGAGTGTGCAGTAGGGTGAATGAGCGGAAGCAGAAGGAGGCACAGGCAGGGTGTGGGAAAGTGAGGTTGAATGCAGAGGAGGATCAGAGAAAACAAAATGGTGAGTAAAGTGAGATATAATTAGAAAGGTACTCAGGAGCAAGATCATTGGTTACTTTGCAGACTAACAGAAGAGACTTTAAAAGAGAGCATTTATGCACGGAGTGGCATCCAGCATGTTATGGTAGGTAGAAGTGGGTAAGGATCTGGGGAGGTTTTAGAGAGTGCGTGTAGCAAAGTTGAGGACTTTATCTAGATGGAGGAAGGAGTAGAGAGGAAGGCCAAGAAGTAGGCTTGATGAGTAGACAAGTTTGCTGAGCAGCCTAGTGGAGATTAGAGATTTTGGTACGGTGGTTGGTAAGAAATGATGCATTTTCTGAATGTTGAGGAGGTTAATATGAGCAGCAGATGTTGTGGTATTGATGAATCTTGGCAGTCGGCAGTCGCTATCAAAGAGTATGCCAAGATTGTGATCCATGGTCAAGAAAGCAAGAAGGTCAGGTCAGAAGGAGAAAGGCAAAGGATGGCATTGGTGTCTTCGGTTCTCTCCAAAAACATAGCAAGGATTGACACAAAGGAACAGTTGGTGGAAAATAGTTCCACCGCACTGTTGCGTAAAGAGAGAAGCATTGCTTATGCATTTTTCTATATTTGCTTGTTGGATTTCTAGCCTCATAAGTTCATTGCTATTAGTGATACAATCTGAAATGTTAAACTTTTTAGCTAGATAAATGGGTCTTCCCTGCTTAATGCCTTATTTATCAGGCACCCTATTTTAAAAACAATGCACTTCCAAATGAAGCCAATGTAAAAGTCTACCCGCATCATTTTAACAGAATCAAATTTCTTTTTTACAAGCTATCAATTATGCGCTGCATGAGAAATCCTTATTATGGAAGTAAAATGGTATTCTGCTGCCCATCAACAGGACATTTCCGATGTTAACATGAGCAATTACCAGAGCCAGAAGTACTGCTCGAAAGCCAAGCTTAACCTTTTTTAACAAATGTAACTGGGAAAAGGTTTTTGAATTTTCTTCTTAAAGTTCAGGGATGGGGCCAAAAAGAAGTCCCATGACTTTGCACCCTATGATAACTTTAGGTAGAAAATGTTCAGGTCCATGGTCATTAGTAAATCCTGAACAGATTTGTCATTTTCCACCAAGTATGCTAGAACAACATTAGTCTTCAGTGGAATTGACTTCAGAATGTCTGAAGCTGTCCAGGCCTCAATGCACGCAAGTCATCAATCCAGGTGGTTGACATCAGCAACAGTAGATAACTTTAGGTATAAATAGGTGTTGTCTGAATACTGATGGATAGAGATCCCCACTCAGAAAGCAGCGCTCGCTGTGGCTAAATATACATATAAAAAATGAAATGGGGACATGATCGACCCCTGGGGAACCCCACATATTACAGGGAGAGGGAGGAACCTTCATGTTTCCATCTGGAAAACTTGATGATGCTTAGAAAGAAAAGATGTAAACCAATCCATGATACTACTCCACACTTCCCATTAAAGGTGTTCATGAAATCCCCATGGTGCTCATACCAAATGTCACAATGAGGTCCAAAAGCATGAGCATGCAGGGTCCACCCATATCCAAAATTTGTAATGCAGTGCTCATCACCAAGCCTATGCCCTAATGGGGACGATAGTAGCAGGCTAGCCTTTGTGAAATGTTCCTGAAGCTGGTTTGCAACAGCATTTTCAATAGTTTTCCCCAAGAAACTGAGATGTGAGATAGCTCTGATATTTCCCCCTTCTGATGAGTTTGGTTTTGATTAATGTCAAAAATAAAGACATACTTTTGATTAGATGGGAAAACAACTTTTTGGAAGCATTATAATCATCCACAGATGGGATGAAGCCCCCACCCTTTGTCCATTTGAAAATACTACATGGTAAGACATCATCAAGCTAGGATGTGCCTTTTAAAGTCTGGCCACTGGATATTAAATAGTCCATATCTACACGTCAAGTCCTCCAGGTTATGCCACTCCTGACCATCACGTCTCATTATTTCTGCTAAGCGATATACATTTTTCATCGGTTGAAGCTGTATATCATATATAATCTCCCCAATTTAATTAACAACATAATGATTTGTTATATGTAAATGGATTTATGCAGTGTTGAACTTTTATTTAAAAGAGCCAGGTAGTGATGTCCTGGCATTTCAATATAAGTATGATAGAAGGCAGCCTTAACCCTTTATCTTTCCAACTTTCTTCCTTTCCTAATTGTCCATAAGTACAGTAGGCATTCTGGGGAACCCGTTTTTCACAGTATTTTCCAGATGTATGTTTTAATCTCGTTCAAGGACTGACTATACCATGAAGCAATCCTTTTTCTTTGTTTGGAGGGAATTTTAATGTACATACTCACTAACACATTTTTGTGAGGTTCATTTACAGTTGAGTGTAGAACATCTGCATTTGTCAATACAGATTTCCCTCTCCCTACCAAAGCTAGCATTGCATAAAGGAACTTGAGTGGGTAGTTTTAAAGGACTTAAATACTGATGGACCTAATTTTCCTTGCTGTTTATTTGGGACTGTCAAGTAAAACACATATTTCGTTCTGGTCATATATGCTAAAATAGTTACTCTCTTATTCATAGCCACACTAATGTATTGGCCAGAACTAGACATTTATTTAAAACTATCAAAATGTAAATTGTATTGTATTGTATTGTATTGTATTCATCCTTTTTATAGCAACCTTTCACCATTCATATGGCCTCAATGAGCTTTGTCTTTGGAACACCCTCGGGAACTGAAGTCCATGCATGGGAGATTCTAAGAGTTAGCTTTAAGATGTGTGTGTGTGCATTTTGCCAGGTTAGGTCTTAGGAGGGCTGGCTACGCTCCAGTAAGCAGCCGTAGTTCAGGTATGTGTGCGGGTGCTGGTGGTGATTTAGTATAGAATGCTAGTGCAGGAGAACTCAAATTGTTCCCAGCTAGACCAAAGTTTTTCGTAGGTTGTCGCTGTATACTAATGGCAGAGGTGTTGAGGCAAGTTGGGGGTTTCAAAGAGTGCATGACTGGCTCAACGTACCTCCGGCATCTGTGCACAGACGTGGTGCAGGCTATACTTTCCTTAAACCCGGATGGAGTTCAGCTGCAATGTCGCTTTCCTGGGTTCAACGAGATTGGCTGGTCTCACCATCTGAGGACTCTCTACATTGAGAGCCTGAGCAGTGGGAGGGGGCTCTGTTGGGGCGGTGATGTATGATTGTCTGGGTTGGGTGGTGGGGCGAGTTTATCGCAGGGTGCCGCTGCAAACACTGCCGGCATCTGCAGAGGAATGGGGGATAGGTGAGTTGTCGGGTATTGGACCAGTGCTTCTGTGTATGGGTCAATCATACCATAGAATGCGGGAAGGTTTCAAGAGCAGGAAGAAACAAGCCAGGTTTTGAGGGCTTTTCTGAATGCCAGGTGATTGTCTATGTTGCAGATCTGGAGGGGTAGAGAATTCCAGATGGTCGGAGTTTGAACGGAGAAGGCAGATCTGACCAGTCTGGTGCAGTTGTAATGGGGGACAATTAGGTGGGATGCTGTGCCGGATCTGAGTTTCCTGGAGGGGTGGTAGTGAGTGAGTTTGTCTTGGAGGAATTCTGGCCCGGGGTTGTGGACACCACGTGAGTGCCGCACATGGCTTTGAAGGCAGATTGTCAACCAATAAGGACCCAGTGGAGGATTCTTAGCATAGGGCTGATTTGTTCTCTTGGAAGGAGTTTAATGAGCAGGTGGGCTGCAGCGTTTTGGATTATTTGGAGTTTCCTGAGCTGGAATGCTAGATCACCCAGATAAAGGCAGTATTCTAAGCGGGAGAGGATGGTGAATATGATGGCAGATAATCTGTGAGGGTAGGTGAGGTATGGGAAGAGATGCCTGAGGATGCATAGGTGGAGGAAACAGGTTCGGGAATTGGAGTTGATGTGTTGGGAGAGGGATAAATCTGTGTCCAGCATGCATCCATGGTTTTTCACCATGGTGGAGGTTATACTGGCCTTGAATAGCTGCTGATCTTCTAAAACTGTAACATTGGGTTATGGTTACCTTAAATTGCTTTAGTGCACTCCTAAAATAGTTTACTAGGTTCTTACTTGTCAATGAGTAGCTTAGTGCCCCTCTGAAAAGTATATGAGTTATTTTACTATCTCTGAACTGTGTTCTATTTTTTTTAATTTTTTTTATTTGCAGCACAAATTACCTTTTTTATTTGCAGCACAAATTACCTGTAGGTATCTAGGTGCTAGTTTCATTGAATTGTGGAAGTGCAGGTTATTAATAATGCTCTTGGTTTTTTCAAGCGCAGATCTGGGTTTCGAGCCTGTGTTTTCTGAGCGTGGTCTTGTTTTCAAGAGCTGCGTGTTGCCACAGAGCTATCTTCCCGTTCTACAAAATAATATTGGGGTTGTAACTCTATCCATTCCTAACAGTTACATATGTTGTAAGATATATACTTGTAACAGTGTTGGTCTAACCAGGTGATTCTTGAAACGGATTAATTTATGACCAATAGGGTCTTCTGCCCTCAAATTGCTTACTGTAATCTAAAAGTCCAACTACTTTGGTTTTACTCTTCAAGAATAGCATATTGCCTTTTTTAAAGTGTATCTTTAGGTTTGACCCACCTTGATTGGCTGACTGCTCTTCTCAAAAACGTTATACTGTCGGGTTTATACCATAAGTATTGAGTTGGTTTTTATGATTGTGTTTATATGTTATATTATAGTACTTACCTTTGCAAAGATTTATCTTTGCCTAAATGTATATAAATAAACCATTATTTTTACAATACATAAGTGTATTATTGTATCTTTGGACCATACGTATGCTGCAATTTCTTTGTATCACCCTACAGCCCTCTCTCCCTTCTAAGATAAGCTGGCTGCTCTGACCACGTTACAAAATATCTCAGGTGGTAAAACGTATACTAAGAGTCTGAGTTTCTGTGTTGCCACAGGTATCGTTTTATGAAGTCTTCGTAGGGCTTTAGAAAAACTGTCCTAACAATGGGTGTGATGTGTTCTCTGAGGCCTAAGTCAAGAAGAAGCCTTTCTGCAGTGTATGGAACCCACAGAAGCTTTCCGAGTTGCAAAGCAGGGGCGCCCAGGGATATGGAGTTAGCATAGTCTAGACGTGAGATGATAATAGCCAGGATCGCAGTAACTGTGTGGAAAGGTCTGGCATGGGAAGATGTGTCAGAGAATGCATAGCTGTACAAAGCAGGATTTTGACACAGAGTTGATGTGATGTGCTAATTTCAGATCTGAGTACATAGTGCATCCATTTTTTTTTACTGTATTGTAGGTAGAGGTGGGTGGGCCTAGAGAGAGCAGGCAAAGGGGTCAGGGGAGGTGTTGGGAGAAGAGGGCAGTCTTCCCAAAGAGGATTTCTTATTTTCTGGCTTTGAGAACGTGGTGTTTAGCAGTCAGCCAGTGGTCGATGTCTGTGAGGAATGATGCAAGGTCAGGGGTGGTGTTGGAAGGGTCCTTTGGAATCTTGAAGATGATTTGGGGATCATCTGTGAAGTTGTAGCAAGACAGGCTGTGTGAGTGGATGATAGTGGGGAGGAGGCCCAGGCGTCCTTAGCGGGTCCCACAAGCAGACCAGGATGCTAACAATGGGCCCACATCCTCCACATTCCCATTGAGCCCTATAGGGGCTCAAATGGGAATGGGGTTGTACCAGGTTCCTTGAATGGGGGAAATACCGGGCCCTCCAAGGTCAGAATGGCCTGGTATTTCCCCATTCAGGGAACCTGGACCCGGTACCCGGTACCCGGTATGGGGGTAGCCATGCCGCTAAAAGCGGCATGGCTACGTCCATACTCAGAATGAGGCCCATTGTCTGTAAATCAAGTGTGCTATAATTTCATGGTCATGCCACATTCTTGTTGCAAGTTGCAAAGTTGTAAATAACAATTGTAAATTATCTTTAAGCAGAAAAGTGCATTCAGGGTTTAAAAAATGAGTGCATCATCCTTTTGTTCCCTGGCAATGTATCAGTAGCAGAGAAAACGAATCATAATTCTTAGTAGTCAGATGAGAATACATTCAGTCCATGTAAACTAGTAGCCATTTTGTATTTGGTACACCAAAGACTTCCTAAAGCTGAGAGGGGGAGATGGAGGTATGCAGAGGAAGTTTGACCACCTCTGCCTATGCCAAAAGGGGAGATGAGTTACATGTTGTATCTATTCATGAGTTAGGAGACACAAACACAGGGGTTCAGGATGTAGTATGTTCCTGGTATCCACCATAAATAACCAAACCCACTGCAAATGAGTCCGAGGATAATGATCATGAAGCTTATAATGATAACCATGACTAAGATAAAAGTGGTGACTCATGAGTACTAAGCCCCTACATACGATTTTGAAAACTAGTGTTACAGAAGAGGAAAGGGGGAGGATAATACCACAGTTACAGGTAGGGGGAAGGACATAGTTACTCTACCACCATTGTACAAGGATTTTTGAAGACAGCCCATCCGATCTAAAACTGAAAAGCATCAGTGAGTGGCAGCCCCAGGACGAACCCAACCTTGTGCACTTCTGTGGCAAGGAGATCATTTGAGGACATGTCTTCCTGCTCCAGCAAGAAAGTCCAAAGTAGTGAGGTTCTTCATAATACAGGTCAAAGAATGACAGCTTCTCCCCTTGCACTCTATGCAATAAAACAGTGTACCAGGGAAAGTCTCGGACCAATTTGAGTACCACTTCTATGATATGCAATATGGTGCAAACACACGGACAGGAGTTGAATGATCCCAGAAGACCACAACTGCAGCCCTCTCATCAATAGCCAGTCGCAATATCACATCTAGTCTTTATTTTCACCAAAAATAATTATGCTACTGCTGTGCGATAGCTCTACTGACTGAACACGGTGTTGGGGACCTACTCTTCCTGAGCATTTCTTCAGTCCTGCTCCTGCCATTTTACTGCAATTGAATGTACAGAAAATCATATTCCAAAAAGGCACATAGTTTTGCACCGGGCAATTATTTCAGTGCCCCTTGTGCAATGAGCGATGACGAAAATGAAAATGCCTTGGCTTATCCAATCCCTGCTACACAGTAAATGACATCCAGAAACATGTAGTTTCAAATGTAACAATTTGCTGTAGTGCATTTCTTATGTTCTATGATATTAACTGCTTTTGTGTGTTTTAAAATATTGCATACATCTGAAGAGGTGCTTTGGAAAATACCCATCAGCCTACGGCCATCAGAGACAACAAGATTGCAATTTCACAGAACTAACCATGTATTGTGTTCAAGCAGCCTTTCTAGACTGTCTTTTCTGTAATATCATCTCACAGCTGCCTCAAAGACTTAATATTTTCTTTTCTACTTTATACAGCACAGGTAATATTGACATTGAAAAAGTGATGACTGCACTGTGTCTCCTCTAATTTAAATACACATGTTATTGACCTTATTACGAGTTTGGTGGTAAGTGGTAAAATTGGTGGTAAATCCGTTTTTGCATCTTTTACCGCTCTACCGAATTACAGGACACTGAATATGGGTGCTAATTCTGTGGGTTGAATTCCAGGTGGTACTCAGTATCCCACGGCCCATATTCCAACTAATGCTGAGCACAGAGAAAATTGAGAACATACTGCATACTCCTGCATGCACCCACACACAGCCGCTACAACCATTCCACCCACTGTGCAGTACGGGAGAGTAAGCCCTACACACATTTGAGCACACAAAGGCCACCGGGGCAATAGTTAATGAAATAAGCATGCAGAAGCAACATTGTAATGTACAACACTCTTCTTCCTACCTGCTGTAAGTGACTCAGGCTATCCGCTGCTACCGTGGTTGTTGAAACTGGTGAGGAACCCTGGTACATCGTAGGAGGCAGCCTACAATGAGGCACAAATAATGACCTTGACATGCATACAATGCACATTTGGACTACTCAAGGCAAGGTTCAGGTGCCTCCACCAGACAAGTGTGGCAATAATTTTCTCTCCTGAAAAAGTGGGCAGGACTGCTGTCACTTGCACTGTGCTGCACAACATGAGCACACGCCAGCAGAAAATACCTATGCCTCCAGAGGAGGACTTTGCACACCTCCACTCAGATGGTAAAAAAAGATGCAGGTGATTACTGGGCACCTTACAATAGACATGAATGGAGGAAAGGATGCATTGTCCAGCAGGACATCATTTGCATCTATTTCTGAAAGCACATATAGTTTACATTTAACTGTCACTGTATTCACAAGTATCACTCAAATTAAATGAGCACTGGATCCGATGGCTGCAGTACAAAGTAATTTATTGTACAACTGTGGCACTCCCCATGCCCCCATCCCCAACAATTTCACCCTCCACACAACATCATTCCTAACACCATCCCCCACCCCACATACCCATCCCCAACACCATCACCCTCCCCACATCCTCATCCTCAACAGCATCACCCTCCCCACACCCTCATCCCCAACACCATCACCCTCCTCAAACCCTCATCCCCAACACCATCGCCCTCCCAACTCCCTGTGCTCCATATTCTGTCCCATTAAATTCCCACTACCTTCTCCTCTTGTCCCCTTTACTTGTAGGTGTAGTTGTATTACTTGTGTGGCACTGGGAGCGCCTTTGTGATGTGCTTGCCACTGATCCCTCTGTAGGGTGGCTGACACAGAACTTGCAGGTTCAATGCCCTGAGGTTCTGCATCGTGAGTATGATGTCCCCGGACATTCTCTCATGATTGGCAGACATGTGCTCTGCCAACTCCGGTACCCTTTGACTCATTGAGGTGTTGCTGCAGTGGAGTCAGCTGCATGACCACACAGACTGTCCAGGGAAGTGGCCACCTGCCTGGGGGCACCCAGCACTGCAACATGCATTGCCTGTGAGTGTTTCAATTGCTCCTGCGCTCTCTGTTGTATTGCCTCCTGGCACTGCTCGGTCTTGTTGACCCTCTACCAGATGGCATTCAGGATGTGTTCCTGCACTAGCCTGGGAGATGGATGCAGGCGCCTTCATTCAATGCCAGATGCCTGGCATGCTTGCTCCTTGTCATCCTGAGTTTTGGAATTTCAGGCCAGTGATAATGGAGGTCACGGTGAGATGTAAAGGGGGAGGGTGTGTACTGCATGGGCGATATGCTGGGCAGGGGGATGAATTCAAGAACATTTCCCTCACAAGCAAAGCTGCAAAAGGTTTTAGCCATTGTGGACGACACAGGTGCCGCTTTGTCAGCAGATGCAGTGGCCCAGTCCCATACCTGCATGTTTTTGACACTTGGGTGGGTGAGGCCGTCATCAGACTCCCCAGCAGTGGTGGGATGTCCTGCAGCCTCTGTAAAGGCTGGACTGTGACAGGTGTGCCGTGCCCCCCAGGGGGGCAGCAGCAGTGCCCTTGGGTGTTTTTGGGGTCTTGTGGGGATTCCCCTTCCTGGGTGCTGTGTGTCCTGAACCCTTTTTTCCACTTGCTGGGGCAGCAGTGACAAAGGTGCTGATGCCTTCAATGGGGTCCTAGGAGTCTTGTGTGCCTGTTTTAGAGACAGGAAGTAGCACATCAATACCTTGATGGAACTTAGTAGGCTGTACTCTCATGTAGTGTTTTATATACTGTGGCATAAATGTGTGCTACAGTTCCATGGGGGACCTCTTCTTCATGTGCCAGACTGTATGAAGGTTTACTGGCTTCATGGTTGTGTGTGCGTATTGTGAGAAACCTGAGGGTATTGTCACTCCTACTCCCCTTGGATCCTCTGTGCAGGTGACCAGAGAAAGCCCATCCTTTTTGGATCCTGACCCTGGGGGTGGAGAAGCGAGAAAGGATCACCTGGGTGGAGGGTCCTTGAGGATTTGGAGTGGGGTGCCCTGTGGTGAGACATGGTATCCCCTTTTACCATTAATGACCAACCTAACCCTTCCCAAAACTTTATGGGCTATTACATGCCAACCCCCATCATTTCCCCACATGTGCCAGGAGACTTAGAGTAATGAACACTAGACCAGTAAAGTGTAGTGAAGGTCAGGCATGTCCTCTTAATCATGGTCAGGCAAATCCAAGTGGAAGTACACACCTGCAACTTGTTAAAAGGTTCAGGTGTTTAAAAACAGACAAAATGTGCAGCGAAGAGAGAGACAGGGGGACCTGTGGGAAGGAGACCAAGATACCTGTGTTTTGAAAAGGCAGCCATGGTGAGCCTTTGGGATATCGTCCAGTGTGCAGAATCAGGAGCCCTTGTCTCAAGAGACGTGCAGCAGGAGCTGCAGCAGCATCAGAGGGCAGTGGAACGCTGTCCGCATGCAGTCAGAAGAAGTGGAGCACACAGTGGGACAGAGACAAGCCCCTGAATTCAAGCAGAAATCATACCAGCAAGAAAGTGGGAGCTGCCGGGGAACATTGCCGCAGACTGGTGAGTGTCAGCAGAGGCATTCGGCAGCCCGGGGCATTCCTAGTGGGTGGCGAAATAGTCATATATTACTGAATGAAAGCAAAACTTACAGTTAAAGCTGCTAGATGCATATTGAATACCGAACCAAATGGGAATTTGAAATTAAGCATATTGAACATTTATTAAACCACGAAATGAATGAAACTTAACCATTGAGCACATTACAAATCTGATAAATACAGAGCAGAGTGAAGTCTAACAATTAAGTTTGCAGAATATATAAAACTAAGTGAAGCTTTATGGACAAAGCAAGTGATGAAAGACTGTCAAAGCTTAAGTGCCCAACTGACAACATCTAAGAGTTTCTTGTATGGAACTCAATATGAAAGAGTTCCATACAAGGTGGGACAGAAGTAAGGCCACCAGAAAGTGAGCTTTATGATCAATTGCAGTGCAGCAAGGTCAAAGACTGGCAAGAGGTGTGTAATATACTCTGGCAGAGCCAGCAGGATACCAAGGAGAAGCCAAAGAGGTATAAATATTACACATAAAACCAAGAAGCCACAAGGAGAGGGATCCTGGTTGTGCGACCTGTGGTGGGTGGATTGTGTGGTCCGACAACTGCGGCTAGACCAGTGAGCCCTGAACTGCAAAAGCCAAAAACATTGTGGAACAATACCAAGAAGGGTGACTGCAAGTAAATGGATGAGGCAATCCAAGAATATGGTCAGGTTGACCTTAAGTTGTGTTAACCTTTTCATTAGACAGCTTTAAATAACTATAGTTGAGTTTTAATTGGTTGGCTCTGTACCACCAACCGTGGGCAGCTGATAGGCCAGCAAGACATGAGCCAGACAGATGTAGGGGAGATATGTCTACGGTCTGCTTTGCTTTCAATTAAAGAAGATACCATCCCTTATTCCTAGGCCAAGAGCCAGTTTAATTTTTTTTTGCATTTGACCTTGTGTGGCGCCTCGTGTCTGGGAATATGCGTGAGGAGTGAGACACGTGTCCTCTCTGTGATTGCTGCTAATGAATAGACAGTGTTCTCCAATTATCGGTCAAGTGTGATAAGACCACGTTTGGAATTATTTCACCCTGCTTTTATTCGGATTTTAGCTTACATTAGTGCAAGTGTTATGGTCCATTTTACCAATGGGGACTCACTTGAGTTACTCATTATGGAGTCTTCTTAGGTTTATGATTCACTCTCTCTTGGCTCACAATAGTTGGGTGTGCTCTTCCAAACTTTAATTAGACTGGGATTATTCTTATGTCCTGGAAACTATTATCACGTGCCTTTTCTGCAACATTCGGACCCTCCCTAACCTTGGCTCCAATTAGCAGCTGGTGCCTGAGCTCTACATGGAAATGTATTTCTTGTGACTTAAGCATCTTAAATTCTTGTGAAATTTTGAGGCCTTTCATTAACTTAAAAGTGTGCTGCGGCTTCTATTTTGGAAAGGATGGCGGCCCATTACTATTGCAATTCTATGTTAGTGAGCTATATTCACATGTTGTTCATGTTGCATTCAGCTTATACATTGCTTACATTAGTATTCTTCATGTCTTTATTAATGCCATGTTAATATTATTCATGTATAAATGCATATTTCTCCTACAGTGCAGATTCTTCATGGTGAGCGCATATTTGCAACTCGTCAAATGCATGCACATGCAATGTTGCAACATTAGCTTGGTTTTACTTGTGCCATCTTCAGCTTAAATCGTGCCCATTTCCTGCTGTACCTGCCTGGTGACTATGGGTGGTATGGTTGTCTTAGTGAGTAACATTTCCCTCAATATGTGATATTGGCTGGGGGAGGGCAGTAGATATGGATGATGTGATCATCTGCCTCTCAACATTCCCCCCTCTGGTTGAGTCCTCAGTCACCTCCTGCTTTTTGCCCTGCCTGTACAGTGCTCTTTGGGTATCCATACTTTAGTCACCCCTTCAGGGTGCCTGTATGTCTGACATGATTGTCCACATTCCAGGTCATATACCAGCATTCCCCATTGGAATCAAAAAAGACCCAATGCTCTGTGTAATTATCAGGATCCTGTGGATAAGTAAACATTGATCCTGGAAGGGCAATAATACTTTCCAGTGCCTTGATATGAGGCAGGTCATCTGTCTGGGTATACACATGTGTATGAGCATTCAAGTTTATTACTATTTCCATTCTAACTGCCCCTTTGTGAGCCTTTTTACAACTGTTTATTGCTATTCTTAGAATACAGAAAGCAAGTAGTATGACTACTACTATGCCTATTAATATTTTGAATGCATTATATAGCCAGGAGGGTATCCAGGAGAACAGGTAGTTGAACAAGTAATAATTTTCAATCTCTTCCACCTCCTACTCCATTTTTGTGTGTTTTTATGTTAAGCTGGCTATGGCTTCTGAGAGGGTTCAATTTTCTGCATCATGGAAAGGTATGTATATGTACAGCAAGAAGGCCCGATTTTTGCACACATGCCCACCTCCATGACAGCTATGAGGTCGAGAACATACATGTTCTGGAGGGTCATAAGTCTTATTGCCCTCAACTCCTCTCTTATGGCATTAAAGACTTCTAGCCCAAAGGCATCAACACACTGACATATAGCAAACAGAAAAACATAACACAAATCTTAAGACAGAGTATAGGCAAAGCAAAAACAGAAAAAAACCCAGCTAAAGTTTACAAAAAATTCCAAAATCAATAAAAATGTAACTGTTCCAGAATAAGATCTAGTGATCTTCATTTAAGTCAACTTCCAGTCTTGAGGACGAAGAGCCCTTCAGCAAATAATGACACATACTCAGAAATAGTGGAAAATTACTTGTCCCACATCCCACCATGACACAGTCCCTGTTCTTCTGGAAGCACCAGTCATCCAGTTCATAACACCTTCAGGTCAGACATTCTGATAAACGCTGGACCTGTTCCCTGGTGAAGCCATGCCAGAACTTTATTACAAAAGGCTTCCGTGGGTACTTTCCCTGATGGCTTCTCTATATTGGTGATGATAAAATGTCTTTGATTAACAAAAAAAGCTCTCTTACGGTCTTATCACTTATCATTGGCATCTGAGATTTACCCAGCATCAGTCTCTGGGGAATGCCAGAAGTAGACTTGCAGAAAGCTGGAAGGATGAACAAAGTAGTCTTACAATTAACCAGTGGAGGAAGAGAATGGGAAGCCAGCACTGGCTTGCCAGCAACAACAGGAAGTATTGACATCATGGCTTGTGGTCACTCTCTCATTACCAAGGATGAAGATAGTGCCATGGCATGTAGATAGAGTGTATGTTTGAGACTCTGACAACCAGTACCCATCTGCGATGTTTGCAAGGCCTGGTCCACTCTAGCTGGATTTTTTTTAGTTTGGCAGACATTTTCCTTTTTTTCCTGATGGAATTGTAATACGAACTTGTCCGGCAAGGTCGCCCACGTGCAAAAATCAGAAAGGTTTTTACATTGATTAAGCTCATGGGATATATTAGCCTTAAATCACAACCACTGTGCAGGCGTTATATGTTCTTAGTGAAACATATGGTCCTCAGTAATTCCCCCAGACTCCAGCAGAGGCTGGGAAGAAGGGATTATCAGTGACTTTTGAACACTCTTCTCCACCCCTTCCTCAGAGGACTCTATGGCCAAAGAAGAAGATGGCCATAATCCATTGTTGCTTCCCAATTGAGTTAAGCCATTATAGCTTCCTGATTGAATTTCAGAAGTAATATGCCAAAGGTTTCCTCATAGTTTGCCTGACAGGCAGAGCCTGTTGTTTCCAGTTCCAAACTTGCCTTCAGAGTACCAGATGCCTGGCCAGGGACATCCTCAGCATCATCTTCTTAGGAGAGTTCTATTCTCCTGTCCTGAAGCCTCTGTCTCCTGTGCACACTAGGTGCCAGGCCCTCAGTCAGACGATTACTGCTGGGTGTTGGGAAGACTGCCATACTGCCCCACTCTACAGATGCAATAGCAGACGTCTCATATATTAGGCTATCTCCAACTGATTCTTTTGTTCCCTCAAGACCAGAGCAAGCAGAGTGGGTAGGGAAGAAAATTCCTCTGAATGCAGTTGAGTATAAAAAGATGAAGTTTCAGCCAGAGGAGTTGGTGCCTTTTTAGAGGCATATGGTCTCATAACAGGCATAATGCATTAAATGTGTCTTGGACTTACAGGCATTACCAGGTGGGCTCCACATATATCACTACTAGAGTGTAAAAAGTGGTGCTCTACCAAGGACTTTAGCACTCTGGCAAATGATGGTTTCCCACCCGCAGAAACAAGAGTGCCAGGGGGAAAACATCAAAAGAAAGAAAAAAGTGCCACTCACCACCAATACCAAAAAAAGCCAGGCAGTGAGATAACACAGACACCAGCACTAACTCACAGGGATCGATATGTAGAAGCATACACACTGAAAACACTGGGCAGCTAAGATGCTTCTAAGGTGCTTTGGCACAACGCCTCCACAATCAGGACAGAGAGGAACAGTCAACAATCTAAAGGAAAAGGCCCATCAACAGTCCTGAAACGTCAAGCATCAGAGATCAGGTGTCAAGTCACACTGATAACCAACAAGGTTGCAGCCGCTTCCGACACAAAAGCATGCTCCCACCTTCATCTGGCCAGTATTCTTAAAATATAATGTGGCATTACCGCTATGTTGCTGATGCTATCGATTGACTCCCCCACTCCCTTGGCTCTGTCCCTCCTGGCACTTTAGCATTTTTGCCACCACACTGTTCATTCCCCTCGTTATACAATAGCTGCATTACCTCTTCTGCTTCAACAAACCCCGCCTTGACCGAAGTCTGAATCTGATGGCCAGACTACAGAGGTTCCATCAGTGTATATTGCTGATGCTATAAACTGACTTTTTTATTCATGTTGGTTCACCACCACCCTGGATTCTTGACATTCCCTGCTGGACCTTATGATCACTACATAATCATTGTGATCCTATATCATATTGTGCACCACACCAATGACTTTGCATCATGGCATGCACACTGGACACTTCCATCATAATTTGCTCACTTGACATTTGACTTTGTGTCATCGCTGTGGTCAATCCACCTTGGTTGTTTTTGACCCACTGAATTCCATCTGCTTCGCCTGGTCATCTACTCACTGTTTTCTCAGTCCTTTCTTCTTCTCCCTATCTTACCTTCTCACCTTTCCCCCTTTCCCTCTCCATAACCTATGCACTTGCACTACCAGAATTGGCCATAGGCCTTGTATGATAGTTCACTGTTTTTGTTCCTCTCCCTTCTCCCCCCCTCCTTTCCCACACCTATAAGAAATGTCATTAGGCCTAATAAGATAAGTCTTTGTTTGTCCTTTTCCTTCTTCCCTCCCCTCCCTCGCTTATTGTCTTATCCCTTGCACTATCAGACATGTCATCAGGCCTAGTACGATGAATCTTTGTCTGCCCCTCCCCCCTCACATACTGTCTTATCCCTTGCACTATCAGAAATATCATCAGGCCTAGTATGATATGTCTTTGTTTGCCCCTTTCCTTCCTCCACCCGCCTCCCTCCCTTCCCTCACTTTTTGTCAATGCTCTTGCTCTTGAAATGTCATCAGGCCTAATACGATGGTAAATTACCCATTCTTGTTTTCTCAAGGCCTGTAAGAATTTATAGCATTTTTTCCTTGCTCCATCCACTGCCTTAAAGCGCTTTGAAACACACTGTGTATAGCCACTATACAAATAAAAAATCATATCATATCATTGATTATGCTTAGGGGGCCTGCTTCATAATCTACCCATGTACGTAAATTGAAATATACAGTCCCTTCTTTGAGGCATATATCATGCATTTTGCACCATCTCTTTTGGTACTGCTAGGAGTGCTTGTGCTTTGCATCCTATCATTCCTTTAATCCAACCTTCTCATGTAAATACCTGTTCATATGTTAGTAATTGGGGTCTTTCCCAGCACTCAGGTATCCCAAGCCTTTCTCTCTCTGCGGCATCCATGCACTGTAATAACTTATGGTCTGTTACTGTAACTTCTCCTTTATTCAGGCCTTGTAACATATATATTGCATCACCTTATTCTTTCTCATAGGATCATCCATCATAACTTTTGTTTTTATGTAGCTATCTTCATAAGGGAATGCATTTTTTGACATCCATCGCTAGGTAGCCCATTTTCCTTCGAATTGCACCCTAGTTGTGCAAAGTGCTAGCTGCATTACGCAGTGCGCTCTATGTTCTGGTATCTCTGTGGTTACGTATGTCTTGGAAGAGCTCATGACATAGGGGAAAAGGGAACACATTCAACAGCTCTCATCAAACCTCGCTCTCCCCACTTTGCTCATGTGTTGGTACCACATTATATTAGCGACATGTGCAGACTCAGCAATACATTTACTCAGAAGTCTGGCACACTTCTTTTGAATATTTTCATCTGTGTACTTGCTATAGGGAATTAATGTGTTGCCATTTCACTTGTCATTGTAACAGTAGTAATATTTCTGTACACTGGTATGGCTATATTGCAAAGGACCAATTCTCTATGCCATAAGAATAATAAAATAAAGTCTACAAAATGTAAATGTTTTAGCTATAAGCATTATGGCTAACATGTCCACCTTTTGCAAATAACTAGAAGTGTTATTTCTCCTAAATGCTAAAAGCGAATATCTAATATGATTAAACAAGAAGACCTTTGACGAAGCATAAGTGAGGGCTATTGTCCTGTATGCATCAAAAGGGTCACCTTTTTTGAAGATGGGCACAATAAGGGACTGAGTCCATGAATGAGGAATATAGTTAGATTGAAAAATCATATCACATTTGATTTTTAGGATTGAAGCCCATAGAAAAGGATTTGTCTTTAAGACACAGGCAGGTATAGGGTCTTGGCCCGCAGCTCTTGAATGATTTAATTTGTATATCGCCCAAACAATATCTTTTTCCCAAGGACATGGATGTAGTGTAAACAGTTCTTCACAGGGGTCACTAGTTTCATCAAATAGTGATGGCAATTAATATTTTATATGTAAAGTATTTTACACCTCCTCTGTGATGGAGGAGTCCATTGTCACTTTAGATTTGCCAATAGTTTGCCTCATGGTGGACCAAAAAGATTTCATATTATGACTACAACGATTCCTAATCAGAGCCTGATTGTCCCTTATGTGCATTCCTAGCTTCAAAGATTTGACGAGATTTCTATGTGTTTGGCATATATGCCTTTTACCTTGTAGGTATTGGGCAGCAGATAGATTTTGGGTTAGTAAACTTCTGATTTTGTGTTTTTTGAGATGTTTAGACTTTGTCACTTTTCTGTCGTATAGATGACACTGAGGGGTTCTAGTTTTGTGGTTGAAAAGGTCAACACACATTTTAAGACATTTCAGAATAATTTGAGTAATTGTATCTGCTCTATTTCAGAGGTGTAAATTGCTGGTGTTCAAGACATCAGATACTTGAATATTCTTCATCAATACATTCATAGATTTGTTGTTACTCTTGCTATTCCATTTGAGTGAAAGACCAGATTGTTCAACCTCCAAAAAAGCCAGTTATGGATTGATTTCAAAGACTGGAGTTTTTATATTGAGATTAAATTGTTATTAATTGTCATGATTCCTGCCCCTCATGTCCCCAGCCCTCCAAGATGTCAGGCTGGAGCCAGGCCACAATCACCTACATGGCCCTCAAGGGCCTCTCCATCCCTCCAAAGACCCACTTGGAGTCAGACTTGGCGCTTGCGGCACCAGACTCAGTCCCTCCCATAGGATAACATTGGGGATTGGACTTGTAGTGCATTGATGGGGACAAGATGGATGCCCCCACATATTTCGGTTCCCAGAACTGCATGTGCGGTTGTGAAGGAAGACCGGTGGGGGGTGTCTGTACTTCTGCTCTCTATATGGTAGAGGAGAGGCACAGAAGACCCCAGCCAAGATTCTCTATTACGGTAGAAATGGTCGAGGCCTAGCTTCTCAGGAGGTGATGCAGGCTGGTTCTTAAGTACAGTGTGGTCCCCAAGCCCCCACAAAGGAGTGTCCACACACTGTATTGGTTAGAACACAGTCTTTATATAATCAATATTCAGGTTATCTACACTTATCATAATAACTCACTTTGTACTCAGGAAAATCAACAATGGCAAATATATACAATTCTAAAGTGGTACCACCCTTTGTATTAGATCTCATTAAAGTGCATGAACAATACTGTAACAATGTCACACAGATCAATAGAGTGAAACCAGCAATAGAGAGAGGAGAGAAAATAAGATGGTTGAGCAATAGGCAGAATACTGGCCCCTACCACTAGACACAGTTCTGTGTGGAGATCCCCCCACCTGGGCAACCTGTAAAATAAAAATATAGCACAAGCCCAGTCCATATATTGTTCTGCAAGTCTTATCCCCTCCTATAATGTTTTTACCCCCCCAATGTACCTGGTGGAGTCGAGTTCGTCGAAGAGGCGTCGACAGATCCTTCTTGAGCGACCCCCCTTTCAAGCGGGAGTCACGGATCGTCGAGAGGCGTCGAGAAACTCGGTGTTCGGCGACGGGGAATCGACGGCCCTTCTTGAATGCCTTCCCTTTCAAGCGGGAGGCACGGGGCGTCGAACGTCCGTCGACAAACAGAGTAGAACGGCGTCGATGAGGCGGCAGCTTCGTCCGAGCGGTGCTCGTCGGCGTCGGAGCGTCGGCGTCCTGCAAGGCAGAGGCGTGCGGGGCACCTCGGTTGCCAATAGTTCTGGCCCGCAAAGATTGTGGAGACGGAGGCCCAGCAAGGGCGTCGAGTCGTTCGAGTCTTTGTGATCTTCGGGTGGCGGGAAACCCACCGGCAGGTTTCTCCTCGGCGCGTTGGTCGTCCTCGACTTTCTCCGGCAGGATTAAGCGGTCGACGGTGCGGACGATGGAGTCCTTCGATTCGAATGTTCTTAGGCAAAGGAGCGGACGGCTCCGGTCGTCGGCGGCACGGCGTCAAGTGGTTCCCACGGCTGGGCAACCCAACTTCGACGGGCCTCCAGCGGTTACACAAACCTGCGAACCCTGGTCGACGGCAATGGACTTCGACGGCAGCGATGTCCGGGTGCTTCACTTCGATCTCCTCGGCGGTCCCGTCTCGGGTCGACAGCCTCTCGAGGGTCTGTCTTCCAGGGCGCTTCGGCGAAGATGGAGCGGTGCTCGATGGTCCCTCGGAGCACGGGAAGAGGGCGCCTTACCAGGTCCTCTCTCGGGTCAGCCTTCGACGATTTCGGCAGCCTTCGGATCGGTCGAAGCAAATGCCACAGCAAGTCTTCTTCTTCCAGCTGGACGTCGAGGATCAGCAGTTCCAGTTACTCTTAGAGTGGAGACTCAGCTCCACGATGCTTCTGAACGTTCCTGAACGTTCCTGAACCTGAACAGTGGTGAGAGGTCCCCAGATATACTATTCTGCCTCTCATCCACACTGCTGGCACACACTCAGCAGCCAATCATACAGAAGGGCATTCATGCAGTCAGTCAGCCAATCAGGCACACAGTGCATTCAGGCCACACTCCTCCCTTTCAGACACTCACAACAAGGAATGTGGATTGGGACAAGTACCCAGCCATTCAACACTACACACTGCATTCAGGCCAGTTTCGGGCAGGGCTGTCTCAGTCTTTGTCTCTCATGCCAGAAACCAGACAACCACAACAAGGAGTGTATATTGGTCACACACCCCATTCACCCAGGTCCCACCCACAGGAGGTACCCACAACATACAGTCACTGGGAAGGCTCCAGTCAGTCTAGCTGGGCCTTCACAACAACACCATATATGGAACTTCCACCCAACAGCCAGTCAGGGGGAAGGGACAGAGTCAGGGCTTTCCAGGACTTTGGGAAAACAAGATAACAGGCAATAGAAAGCAAGAGGCCACAGGGGCCATCTTGTTTTCTATCAGGAATCAACTGATCCCAATGGCAGGGCCTGGGTATCCCAAAATGGAGGACACCCAGAGCACCTGTCAAATTCAGCATGGAGCTGCCACCAGCCCATACCCTGCTCTGGGGCCACCCACAGGTGCCCAAAAACATACACTAGGGGCACAGGGTTGTACCCCTACCCATGGGTGCCATAAGGGTATCCCATGGGTCTGTTCACCAAACCAAAAGAGAGAGCTGCACTGCCAGGAGTCCCACATGGACTCCTGGGCAGAAAACATGACAGAACCCACGATAAAAAGCAGTAAAGGACAAGGATTCAGAGGCCCTGTCCCTCTGATGCATTTCCAGCATCACAGTCGCCCCCCCCCAGACTGAGGTGGAGGGTGTCTAATCTCCCACGGGATAGACACCCTCATCCAGACGGTCAACATACCTTCTGGAAAGGCCATCTGCATTGTCGTGACTCTTCCCTGGTCTGTGCTCTATGGTGAAATCTAGCCCTTGCAGGCTAATGGACCACCTGAGCAATTTCGGATTCTCACCCTTCATCTGCATAAGCCACTTCAGGGGCTTATGATCTGTTTGGACCTTGAAGGTAGACCCCGTAAGGTAGGGCCTAAACGCCTAAGGCTCCAAACTATGCTAAAACACTCCTTTTCAACAGTAGCCCACCTAAGCTCTCTACCCTTGAGTTGTCTACTGATGAATATGATAGGGTGTTCTCTCCCTTTGTCATCTAACTGGGACAAGACAGCTCCAATTCCGGTGTCGCAGGCATCCGTCTGGACGATAAAGGGTCGGCTGTAGTCAGGCGCACACAACACAGGTGCCCTACACAGACTTTCTTTCAAGCCATCAAAGGCCCTCTGACAGTCTTCGGTCCAATTAACCTTCCTAGGCTGCTTGGGTGAGGTTAGAGCTGTCAGGGGTGCAGCTATGGTCCCATAGTCTGCCATGAAATTGCGATAGTACCCAGTAAGGCCCAAAAAGGCCCTCACCTTGGTTTGAGTAGTGGGAGTCTCCCAGTTCTGTACATCCTGTACTTTACTGGAGAGAGGTTGGATTTGACCCCCTCCTACCTCATGACCAAGATAGGTAACTTTCCCCTGAGCTATCTGGCACTTGCTTGGTGGCCTTGATAGTGAGGTTAGCCCTTTTCAAGGCCTGCAACACTTTATCCAGATGGGTCAAATGCTCTTCCCAGGTGGAACTGTAGACGGCAATGTCGTCTAAGTAAGCCACACAAAAGACTTCCAGCCCACTGAGCGCATGGTTGACCAATCTCTGGAAGGTGGCAGGGGCATTCTTCAACCCAAAAGGCATGACCCTAAACTGGTAGAGTCCCTCAGGTGTTGAGAAGGCCGTCTTTTCCTTGGCATGGTCCATCAGAGCTATTTGCCAATAGCCTGAGGTAAGGTCAAAGGTGCTCACAAATTTGGCAGCACCTATGGTGTCCACGAGCTCATCAGCCCTGGGCAATGGGTGCGCGTCAGTTTTGGTGACGGCATTGACTCCTCGGTAGTCCACACAGAACCTCCAATCCTTGGTACCCGCCTGGGAACTTGCCTTGGGGACAAGGACCACTGGACTGGACCAGGGGCTGGTTGAGGGCTCAATAACACCCAGATCCAACATCTTGGCGACCTCAGCCTGGATGTGGTTCTTGACGGTATCTGACATACGGTAGCACCTGCTTTTGACAGGCACACTGTCACCAGTGTCAATTTCATGCCTACACCACGGTGTAAGGCCTGGCGTCAGTGAAAACAGAGAGGCATACTGTTGGAGCAAAGCCCTGCAGGCCCTCTGTTGCTCTGTTGTCAAATCTGGAGAGAGATGTACTCCCTCCACTGAGCCATCCTGAGGGTTGCTATGCAGCAAATCAGGAAGGGGCTCACTCTCATCTTCTTCTTGCCCGGAAGCTAGCAAGAGACATGAGACTTCTGCTCGCCGGTGGAAAGGCTTGAGCCTGTTGACATGGAATATCTGAGGGGCTACCCCAGAGGCTCCCATGTCAACCAGATAATTGACTTCGCCCATCTTGGAGATGATCCTGAAGGGTCCAGTCCACTTGTCTGCCAAGGCTCTAGGCTTGGTAGGCTCCCTCACAAGGATTTCCTGTCCCGGAGTCCAATCCACTTGCGAGGCTTTAAGGTCATGCCAGTACTTATTCAATTCCTGGCTGGCCTTGAGATTTGCCGTTGCCTGACCCATCATCTGTGTCATCCTCCGTCTGAGGCCTAACACATAGTCCCCCACTTGCTTGGCGGGATCTGGAGGGGTGGCTTCCAAGCCTTCTCTGATCAAGGCGAGGGGCCCCCTCACAGGATGTCCAAAGAGTAACTCAAAGGGGCTGAAACCAACACCCTCTTGAGGTACCTCCCTGTAAGCAAACAGCAGGCATGGCAGGAGGAGATCCCATTTCCTCCTTAGGGGTTCTTCCAAAGCCCCTAGCATGCCCTTGAGAGTTTTATTAAATCTCTCAACCAGACCATTGGTCTGGGGGTGGTAAAAGGTGGAGAACTTGTAGGTTACCCCGCACTCTTTCCACATGGTTTTCATGTAACTAGACATGAAGTTGGATCCTCGGTCAGAGACAACCTCCTTGGGGAATCCAACACGGGTGAAAATGCCCAGGAGAGCCCTGGCAACCACCTTGGCAGTAACAGTCCGAAGGGGTATCGCCTCAGGGTACCTGGTGGCATGATCTACCAAGACCAGGATGAACCGATGTCCACCTGAAGTGGGAGGGTCAAGGGGACCGACGATGTCGATGCCCACCCTCTCAAATGGTGTGCCAACCACTGGCAATGGCTGCAGTGGGGCAATGACCCTGCCCCCAGTCTTGCCAGACAACTGACAAGTGGGGCAGGTCCTGCAGTGGGACTCCACCTCTACTCCCATCCGTGGCCAGTAGAAATGGGCAGAGAGCCTCTGCTTAGTCTTCTTGGTCCCAAGATGACCAGCCAAGGGCACCTCATGCGCCAACTGCAGTAGGAAGGGCCTGTAAACCTGGGGTACCACCAACCTCTTGAGGGCACCAGGTTCAGGCTTAGTGGGCTAACTAACAAGGAGCTCACCCTCCCAATAAATCCGGAATGTCCTAGGCACTTCTCCTTGTGCCTGGGATAGGGCCTGTTTCCTCAGTCCCTCGAGAGAGTGGCACTCTCACTGTCCCTTACAGAAGTCTGCCCGGGAGGGTCCCCCTTCAGCTAACAAGCATTGAAGGTCAGGATGATCCTCCGGGTTGAGAACCTCTCCCACAGGAGAGTCTTCTGTCTCTTCTCCCACAGGAGTTGAGTTTGGGTTTTTCACTGGACCCAGCCCGTCCGGAGCATGGATCCCAATGGGTGCTGTCGGAACAGCAGGAAGAGAAGGTGTTACCCCAACAGAGGTGGCCTTCTTGGTCTTCCTTCTTCTTGCCTTAGGCCTCGCCTTTGGCTCGGGTACCTGACTCACAGCCAGACCCGGTGTCACCTGTGACCTAGTGACTGCAGCAGCAGTCATGGGAAGACCATCCGAGATCAACCCCAACTCTACTAGATCATTTCCTAACAAAATGTTAGCAGGGACATTGTCCTGAACCAGGACAGGAAGCTTTGCTGTCTTGTCTCCAATCATGAGTGTGACTAAGGCTACGGGTGATAATTTGGGAGGCCCACCAGCTAACCTGGTGGTTTGCAGAGGAGCACCTTCATAGTCCTCTGGCTTGAGCAGGGTCCTGTCCACCACTGTCATGCTTGCCCCAGTGTCTCTCAAACCAGTAGAAGGCTGGCCATTCAAGAGGACACTTCTCAAAAACCTACGGGTGTTCTGTGGGATAGTCGCCAGTACTTCTGCATACTGGTCCCAGACCCCAAGGGACACTAAGGAAATCTCTACCGGAGCACCAAATGTGATCCCGGCAGAGGAGGGGAGGACAGTGGCCTCCACCTCAGACACGGGGTAAGGGTAGGTCAGGCTGACAGCCTGTGCTCCAAGTGCCTTACCTTTACACTTGGGGTCACCCCTTTTGTGATCCAGAGCCCCACAGTCCCAACAAGCGCCAGGAGGGCGGGGTACGGTACTGGAACCACTGGGAGCCTGCTTTGCAGCAGGTGGACCACTACTCTTATTCCCACCCCCAGATGACTTATCCCCACTAGATTTTTGGGTTTTAGGAGAGGAAGGTTTTGGTTTACCCGACTGTGACTGCTTGGGGACTCCTCAGCTTTCTGAGAGGCCCCCTTTTCTTTGTCCTTGTCCTTCCCACTGGAGTCCTTAGGGGACACCCGGTGGGAGACCCACTTGTCAGCCAACCTAGCCAGCTTAAAGGGGTCCAAAATGTTCTGGTCAGCCACATACTGACGCAGCTCTGGTAAACAGGCTTCAGAGAAATGCTCAAAAAACAAGAGGTGGGACAATTCAACAAAAGTCTTAACCTTGTATCCATCCAGGTATTGGGTAGGTGTCTTGCCAAACTTGGCAATCAAAGCAGACTTCATACACTCATACTGACCCCTTTCTTCCACACTCAGCTTCAGAATACAGTCATATCCGGTTTGAGGCACTCTGCTTAACAAACACTTAGCCCAATCTCTTTTATCAACATCATGAATCGCACAAGCCATTTCAAACGCTTCGATCCATTGGAGGATATCTGAACCATCCACGAATACACCAACCAAATCTTTCATAAACTTGGTGGCTGGGGACCTGACACTCTCACTGGTTTTAGCTGAAGTCTCCACTCTAGCTTCCTCTAGCTGGATTCTCTGTCATTCAGTGTCCTGGCTCTTGAGTTCAAGGTCCTTATTTCTGAGTTCAAGATCCCTATTCTTGAGCTCCACTTGTTGAGCCAACTCCTCTTTCTTAAGTACAGCATCTATTACCAACTTGCGGTATTCAAAGGCCAATTTCATCCTTAATAACTCAAGCTCCAAGGAATTGCTGGGGTTTGGAACAGAGGCAGCAGGAATGGTGGCATTCCCAGAAACAGATTCAGCAGAAACCCCAGGGGCAGAGTCCTCATTGGTTGCATTCCCCCCCTCATCAAGAGTTTCACTATCAGTCTGGTAGTCCACCAGGGCAGCTATCAGCTCAGCCCTAGACTTATCCACAAAGTCTAACTCCCTGGCTTCACAAGCACTCTGGAGAGCCTCCAAGCTCATCCGAGTCAACTTGCCATATGCAATAGACTCCATTGTTTGTAATGCAGTTATCTTGTACACAACTAAACCTTAATTTAATAAAGGGCAGATATCCTTTGTAAGTGGCACGGTTATACACTGATTCTTAAAACCATAAGCATCCCACCGCTGCCACCAGTGTGAAGGAAGACCGGTGGGGGGTGTCTGTACTTCTGCTCTCTATATGGTAGAGGAGAGGCACAGAAGACCCCAGCCAAGATTCTCTATTACGGTAGCAATGGTCGAGCAATCAAGGCCTAGCTTCTCAGGAGGTGATGCAGGCTGGTTCTTAAGTACAGTGTGGTCCCCAAGCCCCCACAAAGGAATGTCCACACACTGTATTGGTTAGAACACAGTCTTTATATAATCAATATTCAGGTTATCTACACTTATCATAATAACTCACTTTGTACTCAGGAAAATCAACAATGGCAAATATATACAATTCTAAAGTGGTACCACCCTTTGTATTAGATCTCATTAAAGTGCATGAACAATACTGTAACAATGTCACACAGATCAATAGAGTGAAACCAGCAATAGAGAGAGGAGAGAAAATAAGATGGTTGAGCAATAGGCAGAATACTGGCCCCTACCACTAGACACAGTTCTGTGTGGAGATCCCCCCACCTGGGCAACCTGTAAAATAAAAATATAGCACACGCCCAGTCCATATATTGTTCTGCAAGTCTTATTCCCTCCTATAATGTTTTTACCCCCCCAATGTACCTGGTGGAGTCGAGTTCGTCGAAGAGGCGTCGACAGATCCTTCTTGAGCGACCCCCTTTCAAGCGGGAGTCACGGATCGTCGAGAGGCGTCGAGAAACTCGGTGTTCGGCGACGGGGAATCGACGGCCCTTCTTGAATGCCTTCCCTTTCAAGCGGGAGGCATGGGGTGTCGAACGTCCGTCGACAAACAGAGTAGAATGGCGTCGATGAGGCGGCAGCTTCGTCCAAGCGGTGCTCGTCGGCGTCGGAGCGTCGGCGTCCTGCAAGGCAGAGGCGTGCGGGGCACCTCGGTTGACAATAGTTCTGGACCGCAAAGATTGTGGAGACAGAGGCCCAGCAAGGGCGTCGAGTCGTTCGAGTCTTTGTGATCTTCGGGTGGCGGGAAACCCACCGGCAGGTTTCTCCTCGGCGCGTTGGTCGTCCTCGACTTTCTCCGGCAGGATTAAGCGGTCGACGGTGCGGACGATGGAGTCCTTCGATTCGAATGTTCTTAGGCAAAGGAGCGGACGGCTCCGGTCGTCGGCGGCACGGCGTCAAGTGGTTCCCACGGCTGGGCAACCCAACTTCGACGGGCCTCCAGCGGTTACACAAACCTGCGAACCCTGGTCGACGGCAATGGACTTCGACGGCGGCGATGTCCGGGTGCTTCACTTCGATCTCCTCGGCGGTCCCGTCTCGGGTCGACAGCCTCTCGAGGGTCTGTCTTCCAGGGCACTTCGGCGAAGATGGAGCGGTGCTCGATGGTCCCTCGGAGCACGGGAAGAGGGCGCCTTACCAGGTCCTCTCTCGGGTCAGCCTTCGACGATTTCGGCAGCCTTCGGATCGGTCGAAGCAAATGCCACAGCAAGTCTTCTTCTTCCAGCTGGACGTCGAGGATCAGCAGTTCGAGTTACTCTTAGAGTGGAGATTCAGCTCCAGGATGCTTCTGAACATTCCTGAACGTTCCTGAACCTCCTGAACAGTGGTGAGAGGTCCCCAGATATACTATTCTGCCTCTCATCCACACTGCTGGCACACACTCAGCAGCCAATCATACAGAAGGGCATTCATGCAGTCAGTCAGCCAATCAGGCACACAGTGCATTCAGGCCACACTCCTCCCTTTCAGACACTCACAACAAGGAATGTGGATTGGGACAAGTACCCAGCCATTCAACACTACACACTGCATTCAGGCCAGTTTCGGGCAGGGCTGTCTCAGTCTTTGTCTCTCATGCCAGAAACCAGACAACCACAACAAGGAGTGTATATTGGTCACACACCCCATTCACCCAGGTCCCACCCACAGGAGGTACCCACAACATACAGTCACTGGGAAGGCTCCAGTCAGTCTAGCTGGGCCTTCACAACAACACCATATATGGAATTTCCACCCAACAGCCAGTCAGGGGGAAGGGACAGAGTCAGGGCTTCCCAGGACTTTGGGAAAACAAGATAACAGGCAATAGAAAGCAAGAGGCCACAGGGGCCATCTTGTTTTCTATCAGGAATCAACTGATCCCAATGGCAGGGCCTGGGTATCCCAAAATGGAGGACACCCAGAGCACCTGTCAAATTCAGCATGGAGCTGCCACCAGCCCATACCCTGCTCTGGGGCCACCCACAGGTGCCCAAAAACATACACTAGGGGCACAGGGTTGTACCCCTACCCATGGGTGCCATAAGGGTATCCCATGGGTCTGTTCACCAAACCAAAAGAGAGAGCTGCACTGCCAGGAGTCCCACATGGACTCCTGGGCAGAAAACATGACAGAACCCACGATAAAAAGCAGTGAAGGACAAGGATTCAGAGGCCCTGTCCCTCTGATGCATTTCCAGCATCACAGCAGTCTAGTCTTTTGGGTGTGGTTCAGCCCAGAGACACCTGGGATACCCAGAGACTATTTAACCCACACCCAGACTGAGAAACATGCTTTGCATTTTCTGCACCTGCAGCGTGACACTGTGTTCGGATCTGTCTCCAGTAGGCCTGCATCTTTCTTCTGCGCTCAGCTCCTGCAAGAACAAGAACACTGTTAGGAACAGCCTTACCTTGCGGCGCTTCTGCCCATCATTCATCGCTCTTCTGTTCTGCGGGCATCTTCGGCGGTGTCATTCCCATCCCGGCACACCGCTTCCTAAGGAAAAGGGAAAAGAACAGAAAAAAAGGCATTAGTAAGCATTCTGCAAATCTTTGCTTATTTTTAAATACTGTACGAGCTTCAAACGCTTAACTGAGGGAACTCTGTCTCCAGAACTTCTCATCCATCTGCAAGAGGGAAAAGACACTCCAGGTTAGCGTGGAAACATCTAGAGGCGCTCCGTACCGTGCTTACCCACCACATTTGTTCTTCATAACCGGCATCCACGCTGAAAACGTTGCAGCACCTAAAAGACACAGAAAAAGAACTCAGTTCAATGCAAATATGAAAGGGGTGCATCGCACATCGCGCTCTCACTCACCTTCAGCGTTACTCATCTCAGCAGCATGCCGCCATCCCCGGACGCCGGCCATCATCTAAGGAAGGAAAGGAATGAAGTTAAAGAACTGTTCAAAAGACTCATTATACTTACCTGTCGGACTCTTGCAAGTAAAGTAACTAGGCAGCAACGAGCCCGCATCAATCAACGTGCCCCTGCGCTGAAAGCAGGACGGAGAGCACACTATCCAAGAAAACAAGGTGAGCTGTGGATCAAAGGGAAGAGTTGGACCCCGGGGAAGAAGGGGTTCAAGCACACAGAGACAATAGGGAGTTAAACTCTACCAATCCTGTGTTTCAGGCCCAGTCTCCACTCGAATAGCCTCCAGGGAAGGGTTCAAGGTCGTAAGAGGTCAGAACAGGCTGAGTGACGTCCCCGTGGATACCAGGTGAGCGTTACAATTGTAAGATCATGTGATCTCCTAGCTCTGGATTGGACATAGCCATCCTCCTGCATTTGGCTCTAATTGCAGTAGAAACATAGAAATAGTCAATCTTAGAGTTAGCACTACCTCTGCACCAAGTATATGTCACTGTTTCTTTGAACACTTCCAATTGAAATATTTCCATTTCCGAGAAGAATGTGTCCCATTTCTGTCCCTTACAATTACTTATAGAGATCGATTTTTGCATGTCTGGGTAATTATTCATCTTTAACCCCTCAAAGCAATTACAGTGAAGTCCCCTCCCAAGATAATTTGATTTTTAGAATGGCTATTTGCTCAATCTTCACGTAGTACCGTAGTTTTGGAGAGGAAGTCTGGTAATCTAAGTCTAGCCGGATTGCAATACAAGTATATAATTAAAGAGTAAGTACCATCTGCAAACTCCAACTCAATGGCTAAAAGGTCATCAGAAGAATGAACTAATTGTGTTTTAGTATTAATACTTCTGTCAATGACAGTAGTTAACCCCCCACTGGGACGTCCTACTGACCCTCTCTTGGCTGGACATTTGAATTTTTCATAACCTCTAAATTGGAATTTGTTTTCCACCATGGTCTCCCCAAGTAGCATAATCGTTGGTTTGTTTGCAGACTCATGATTACAGAACCATGAGTTCATGTTATTTGAGCCACATACATTCCACAACATTATAATTATCGACTTAATGCTAGGGTTGCAACAACCCTTGTTGACTGGTCATAAACATTTTCATTAATGGGTCCACCCAAGACCGATCCTCAACATTCTTGTCGAGGGTGGAGAATTGAGCCATCAATAAATCATTAGTTCCTGCGGTAATACCTTCTTGCGACTGAACCGTGTTTTTGTTGCTGGAGTCATTTATACGAATTTCTATACATCTATAGGCATCATCTCTGAAGTTCTTTAAACTGAGGTTGTACCCAATAGTCAATATATCCTGGGGCTGTTCTTAGATGAGCTTTGATATTATAATTGAGTGGAATTCACAGATCATACGATTGTTGTTTATCTTTGGTAAAGTTACCCACTCAATGTCATCTGAGTTTAAAGATCTAAGTGCTGGAATTTGCTTGTATACATCCAGTGTACATGATCTGTTAATTCTACTAGTGCCATTAATTTTAATATCACGTTCCCAACCCATGATTGTTGAGGAGTAGGACTGTAATTTAAATGGTGTAAGTTGTGTTATCGAGAATTGATCTAAAGAAAGGTCATTTTGACTACAATTCACCTCCTGCATATTAGTGATTACAACCTGAGTCTCCAGAGTATTTACTGTCGCTGAAGGTTTGGCAATAATTTGATTTTCATGTTCTAAAATGGGTGCAGGAATTACAACCCCCCCATAAGTTTTTTTAGTTGTATTTGGGAAAAGATTCAACATTTTACTTTGTTTGGTGCCTATTCCTCCATTCAAAAACTGAGCTGGCAAGGACATTGTATCAACCAGTGAAGTCTTTGTTTTGGCAGCTACAGAGGCTGTGACTGAATTGGACTGGCACTCGGCAGAGGATGCAGTCTGCTTCTTAGATTGATTTTGCTGAATTGGACTGGCACTCGGCAGAGGATTTTTGTCAAACAGTTTTTAATATTCGTACTAGCCTTTTTTTTAGCTGTAGTCTCTTTGCGCTTTGTTCTATCGGAATTAAATACCATTAAGAGAGGAGAACACATGAACTCAGGCTTGAGTGAGGAGTTCTCAAGTCCCTTCTGTTCAACAGTGCTAATTGACTGTTTTATGATGTCTTGTCAGTGATGTGGGACTGTTAGGTGATATAGCTTCCTGACATTCGATTTCCTGATCCAACAAACGCTCCATTGGCGCTAACTTCGCACCATCACTCATTGCGCACTGAAGTGACCTGATGTTTTCTTCAATTATTCCTAGCTTAGACACGTTGGTGTTAACAATGTCCCATATGTCTTCACAATTTTGCTATACAGTATCATCTGACTCTTGATCACATGTAGATATGAAATGTTTTTTTGTCCCCTGTACATGGTCAACCGCATTTTTATAGTATTCTCAATTATATGTAGTGGAGAGGTCTGTGAGGCCCGTGAGAGAGAAACATGGCAATGACGTTCTTTCGGGCTCTACACCTCAGTCTGGATTTCCCTAGAGATTCATATACATTCTTATTTGCTTGGCAGTTATTTGTTTGGCTCCCACAGGCCAGAATGAGCCCCTGCAACATATTAATCTTGGCAAGAATCTCTGAAAAAAAGGATTTAACTTCTCCTATTTCGCATTGTGTAACATCATGGCCCTTCTCCATTAAATTTTGAATTCTTGTCAATACTGGAAAGGAGTAGATGTCAGGAGAGATGGGGTACTGTTATTAGCCAAAGGAGTGGACAAAATGGTTCTCCGATCAAAGCCAGAGTTTTAATATTGTCACTGTGGAGATCACCGAGCTTCATTCGAGCCATTAAAAAAATCAGGGCTTTCCTGTTGTAATATTATAAATGATTCATATAGGTGACCTGTTTCTGTGATATTATAGGGACAGTTTATTTGTAATTTGATTGAAGTTGTCTCCTCTGGATTAACCAATGTCGCACTAGCTTTATTATATAAACATACTTTATCAATGGCACAAGGCAGCAATGTGGACCCAATGATAATCTCACATGCTTGCCTAACTCAGACATCACAACAGGTGCAAGCATAGAAACATTCAAAACATAATTGTTTTCTGCACAATTCAGTACATCTTCAGGGTTGTCATGTGTTAATGAGCAAGAAGTGTTACCAACCTGAGTTGGGGAATTGATTTTTTGGGCTTTCAGATCCTATTGAATAATGGTCAATAGGGCTGGCCCAGTTGAAGATTCATGATGAATTTCCACCTGAACCATGTCCCGTCAAACATCCTCATGTTCAGATTTGGTGTTGTCTAAGTTCACATTCATCAACCCATTTCAGTTTGCTTCGGCTCATCGCTACACAACTTAAGTTTCTAAGACTTTCTGGAAGTTACTTTGGTTTCCGATGATATACCTGGCATTGGTATGCTCATTTATAGTCATTTAAAGTGACAGCAAGATTTGCTCTGTGAAGTGCTTACCATTTCTCAGTCCAACAACCATGAAACTTAAAGTTGATTCCAAAGATCTGCAACAAGAAGCAAAAGAAATTGCAAAGACTTTGGGCCTCATTACGAGTAGCCCGCTAAAAACGGGTTCATTACCGGCATGCCGGTAAGAGCGGGTCTGTGCTTGTATGAACCCGCTAATAGCGGGTGATTACGAGTGCGCCAGCATGCGCAAACCCCCATGCCGGTAATGGAAATACCGTCATGCCGCTAAAGGCCCTCCAACCCCCCGATAGCGGCATCATGGGACCCGCCGATACCGGCACTGCCTTGGAGCAACCCCTAAATACTGGCCCGGTAATACCACCATGCTAATACCAGGTTTGCAAAACCGGACCCGGAAATAACGTCATCGCGCAGGAATGGGAAATGAACCGGTGGCCATCTTTAAAAACACAATCCATTGCAATCCTCCCGAACCACCAGTCGATACTTGGAGAGCACAGTGGAAATCCATAGAGAATGTCAAAGGCTACCAGGAAGACCACCCCCCGGCTGCAGAAACAGCGTTTCTCAGACACAGAGCTGACCATGTTAGCGGACACTCTAGCTGCACATGCAGACATAATCCAATCCCACGACAAGAAGCGGGAGGTGCAGCAAAAAATGAGGCAAATCTGGCAGGTGGTTTCAGCCGTAAGTACCGCCCCGCGCAGTGTGAAGGACTGCAGGAAGCAGTGGGATGACCTCCGGTGGAGGGTACGCAATATCATGGCCAGCAATCGGAGGGAGGCCATGGCACTAGGCAGGGGTGCCCACTCCCCTACCAAATTGCTGCTTGGGAGGAAACGGCTAGCAGTTTCATCAGTCCTGAATCCATCGAGGGATTTGGGGAGATGGAGACAGGTGTGGCATCATCCGCAGAAGGAGGTGAGTGACCCTGCAGATCCCTGTAGGGGAAACCATGGCGTAGCACGTGCATGTCCCAACACCCACATGACCTTATCCAAGTCCAGATGGCGGGCCAAACCTTGCCACACTGAAATGCATACTGAGTGCCAATCCCATAACCAACACACAGCCAACACACCTGGACCTTGCCCATGTAATACATCATACAAACCCCAAATCAACAGCATGCCACTTGCCATGCAGTGAATGCTAACATGCCCCCTCTGAATACCCTGCATGAATCACCTGTAAGACATGAATGCCTGATCAAATGAGTAATGAACAGCACCATTGTATGCCACTGCCATGTCACACCATTACTGATGCCCTGCATCTCTTATACCGCCCAGGCACCGATGAGGAAGATGCAAGCCAGGAGACCACTGCAAGGGCATCCACCTCACACCCTAAGAAGAGGGCTACCACCACCACCACCTCCGCTGGAGGCAAGCAGGCCACAGCCACTGCCAGTGTGCCTGTGCAAGCTGGGACACAGCCAGCAACACCTGCTGCCAGTGTGCCTGACACACCACAGACCCAGCAGGCCACACCCACACCTGTCGAAGGGGAGTCCCTGGAAGCCCCCGCCTCCACTGTGGATGAACTGGATGCCAATGTGGAGCCGGAGGGAGTCACCTGGGTGACATGTCCACCAACCCCGAGCCCCGTGCCCGCCCCCTCGCCCCAAAACCTGCACTCACCCACCTGCAGCGAAGCTGATCCCTGCCTCCGTGACTGTGACCTACCCAACTCTGAGGAGTACAGTCCCGAAAATGCTGTCCCTGTGACTGCACAACCCACCACTCCAGCTCCCTCCAACACCCTGGAGACACGACTGGCGACGGTGGAGGCCCGACAGGAGGCCATGTTAAATCTACTCCGCCAGTACATAGCGGACGGGGAGGAAACCAGGCGGGGTATTGCCACAGCAATTGCGAGGAACACAGCGGCCATCGCAGCCAACACAGCCGCTGTTAATGCATCGGCTGTGCTCATGAGGGACTGCCTGGGGCGGTGAAACAGGTGCTGACTTCCATGCTGCTCCGTATGCAGTGGCCACGTCTTGCAGGAGGTGTGGAACCTGCCACCGACTCACCTTCAACCTCCACACCAGCTTCATCTTTCCCCACCAGCCCAGTGCACCAGACACGTAGGAGTGCAAGGCACACTGAAATGCCGCCTCCGGACAGGAAGAATTCCCGGAAGTAGTGTGGGCAGACAATGGGAGTGGGACACATGTTTGAGGGTGAAGGGGTGCATCTTTTGGAGTCTATTGGGGGTATCGGTGATGGTTGGGTGGGTTTGGGAGTTTGTTGGGGGGGTCTAGGAGTTTGTTGGGGGGGTTAGGAAGGAGGGAGTGGGCACATTTTTGCTGTAGAAAATAATAAACACGTTGTGATAATAAAAATCCATGGCTGGACATTGTTTATTTTGTGTGCATCCATTTAATGTGTTACGGTGTTCAGTGCTCAACTCCCAACATTCCCTGTGTGCATGTCCAGATTGGCACAGTGTCTGACTGACACATGTCTTTCATAGTCCCTGTTGGTCGGGAGTATTCGTGGATCTGTGCTTGGCGTACTGCATGGCCATCCCATGCATCACGTACTGGCAGGGGGGCTACTTCACCTCCGTCTACATCCTCATCATCCTCACCCAGTGCATGCATGTAAATGTCAGGTGGCAGTGGGACATTTCCCCGGGTGCACATGTTGTGCAGCATGACACAGGCCATGGTGTTCTTTGCCGCCTACTCAGGCCCATAGAGGAGTGCCCCCACAAGACCTGAATAGGCAGCGGAAACGCACATTCAACAGGCCAAAGGTCTGCTCAATCACAACACGCGTACCGGGTGTGTTCACTAATGTACTTCTCTTCATGGCTGTTCTGCGGGTTCCGCACAGGGGTAGGTAGCCACAGCGTCAAGGGATGTCCTCCATCACCTGCAGGTGGATACGAATGGGGGTGTGTCACTCAGAACTGCCACCTTTAGGAAGCACAGTGATGGCCGCACCTATATGGTGTGGACATGCACATGTCCCTGTACATATGCAAGGATGTTACCACAATGCATACTATACTGCTATGAGGTGTGGTAGTCCGGATGGCGCTCAATAGATGATGCAGGGTGTAATCATGCATGCTGAGGCAGACGTATTGTGGTAGTACGACAATGTTTAGCCTCCCATTCAAGCAGTTAATTCTACACTATGCATGGTCACACTAGCCACATTGGCACAGTTGCCATCCTATACAGTCATGCATTGCTTCCCATCATCATGGTGGCCTGGTTGTGCCTCTTGCTTGTTGTCATCGATATGCATTATTTGTTTAATGTGTGCCAGTGATGTGTCATGTTCCGTTTGGGAGGTTCAGGTCTGGAGTGTTTAGCTCTGCATGCATTCTCCAATCACCGACAATTGCCACCCTGGTGGAGTATGCTTCCCCCCCCTTTCCCAACCAGGTGAAGTATGCATCCCCCCCTCCCCCAACCAGGTGGAGTATGAATCCCTACACATCAGTACCCCAAAGCACTGCCATGGCCCAGTTGTGCAACTCACCAAGCAGCCAGGCACGTGGTCCAGCATGTCGCTCCATGTGACGGGGTAGGGTGGAGTTCCGCAGTACCATGGCATCATGTGTAGATCCGGGATATCGGGCGCTGCAATGTGTGATGATCTTGCTGGAGTCACATACCATCTGGACATTGATGGAGAGGTATTGCTTGCGATTGCGGTACACCGCCTCTATGGCATGGGGGACTACCAATTCAACATGGGTGCAGTCCAGGGCACCAACACAATTGGGCATGCCTGCCAGTGCATGGAAGCCTACTTTGGTGTCGGCTATATCCTGGGCAGTGATATGTGGGTGCTTGCGTGCTTGGTGTCGGCTATATCCTGGGTAGGGATATGTGGGTGCTTGCGTGCTTCAGGAGGGCATCCAGCACTTAGTTCAACATGCGTGAAAAAAGTGGTTGTGAAATGCCATGCAGCTGTCTCACTGTGTGTTGATAGGTGCCTGTGGCCAGAAAGTGGAGCACGGACACCACCTTTAGTAGCGGGGGATGGCAGTGCCTATTTCTATGAGGCTGGCAATGTCGTTGTGTATCATGTCCACTATGGTGGTGACGGTGTCCCAGTCCAACTGGTACAGGGTGTGGATCTGATCAGGGGTTAGGTTGAATGGGCTGGGTCTGGTGCGAGGGATTGGTGGCTGCCTACGAGGCACTGCTGGCTGCATTGGTAGTGATTGCTGGGCCTGTCTCACCCTCCTTCTCCTCCTGCATCTCCTCTGTGCTGCCTGTTGTTTGCTGCTGTAGTTGTTGTTGTTGTAGTTGTAGCAGTATTGCCATGTCCTCCAACCCCATGATTGCAACAGCTAGTGGTAGCATTTTGGTGTTGGAAGGGGTGTGGTGTGTGGGTGTGCTCATTTTATACTGGCCCAGCCTCCATTGACTCCACCTCTGGGGATTGTGTGCACCTGTGGCAGTTGGCTTGTTTCATGATTGCTGTTTGCGGATGGTCCGCGATGCCTGTATGGCCGGCATCGTGCAGCCCGTGATTACTGTCTTCGCGATGCCGGTATTTGCATGTCTGCGTGGGTTGGGATGTCCTCCTATTACCGGTATTTGCTCCCCAAAGGGGCACGTGTACGCGCCCATGCCGCTATTAGCGGCACCATTATTTATAATGGTGCCGCTAATAGCGGGTTGCCGGGTCAGAATACACCGGAGCGGTAAGCGATGCCGATAATCCTTTACCGGCATCGTTTTTCGCTTACCGGCAACCTCGTAATGAGGCCCTTTGAGTCTAAATCTACGTGCTGATTATTCAAGAACCGAATAGACCCCCGCAATAATGTTTCATCATGCCCTGTTAAACCTGCCAGCATATATGGTGTTAAGTTCAAAGAAAGTGCACCCCCAGGTTGAACTCAAAGGATCTGCGTCCCACAATCACAGCTACCTAAAGGTGCAACTCAATATTCCAGCCAATTCTGCTACAATTATGTATAAATGCCAACCCTTCTTCAGGTACCTTAGATTGCTGCAGCCAAATCTTATACTAGCAGTAGATAATTCTACTAATAGAACTTTCTTAGCTATTGTTGAAGTGCGTTTTTCTCACAAGTAAACAATTATTCAAAAGTAGAGTGAAATTCATAAAATTAGCAAAACAGTGCAGTACAATAGATGTTAGACCGCTGGAAAACTGTAAGAAATTGTACTTTTTTAAAATATTCAGCTAAATACACAATGCAGTTCCACTTTTGAAAGTGCGCATGCATAGGCAGGCTATTGGTATCTTCAATATAACCAAACTCCTATCATACTCACGTGGAAAAACTGGAAGTAGAGCTACACTACTGGCAGTAATATTTAAGTGATCTTTGTATGTCCTTAGATAAAAATGAATTTGTCTGAATTATGTACATCCCTCATTCACAATGATGAGTTACCTGTTTCCACCAAAACAGTACTTTTCCGCAGCTTACGAGTTGCGAAGTGTGGAATGTAACAATGCAAGGGATTATCAGTCTGGAGCACTTTGGACAGTCCCCACCCTCGAAATACCTCACATACAAGGAATTTTTAAACACATGTGGCATATGGATGTGTGCATGGTGCAGCTTTAATCCATCGGTAAAAGGGACATACATCTACTAGAATATACCTGTAGCCATTACAAATTTGGAGCATATCCACATAATTGATATGCAAATGCTGAAATGGTCCAGTAGGAATGGGTATTGTTCCACTCAATGTTTGCAAAGAGTGTCAAGTAGTAAACTGCTGACATGTCAGACAATTTGCAATGAAATCTGCAACATAGTCCGCCATATTTGAGACAAACCAGTCTTCCGAAATGGGCATGTGTATGCTGGACAGTGCAATTGGTCTAGTACTCCTTTGAGCAGTCCTAGAGGCATGACTGGCTTCCCGTTGTTTTCCTGCCACCTCATTGCATCTATGGGGGACAATGAGTGAGCATCCCCTTAATTTCCAAAACTCTTGGAGGTTCTCATCCTATAATTCAGTAATTTGTGCTATGGGTAGTATATTAAAACCCTCCTTCATTACCATGTTGCCTGCATGTGTGTATTTGTTCGGTGCAGTCACATTATCAGATATTTCAACAAAATATGCTGCTCTTTTTGCTACAAGTCCGCTGGCCTTGTTGCCATGAGAAATCAGATCCACCTCTGGCTTGTGCTCTGTACTTCACCACAGCGAAGGCCAATGGAAGTTGGAGTGCGTCTTTGAACCTGTCCAATGGCAGCGCTTGCTGCATGGGTGTGCCATCTGTGCATAAGAAGCCACACCTCTTGCAATGTGACAATCCTGCATGTACAGTTGATGTCACATAGGCAGAGTCGGAATGCACCATTGCCGCCTCATCCTCATGCATTTCGAGTGCCAAAATCAGTACTACCAATTGTGCTACTTGTGACGAGAAATGTGATGGCAATCTCAAACTTGTCACTGTCTCAAAGCTGTCATTTAGTTTTCCTTTCACTACTGCTGCCCCAGTGTGCCTTTTGCCCATGCCCTGTCTATTGGCAATAGCCCATCAATGAAAATAATTGCCCCCCCTTCAGCATTTATTTTGACATGTGGTTTCTCATCATAGTTTTCAGTGCACTTGGTGCAATTGCACACATTATCTCCTTCCTTTCCTGGATCTGCTATAAATCTGGCTGGATTTAACACTAAGCACTTGACAATTTTAATTGATGGGTTAGATATAATTCTGTCATACCTGGAAGCTCTCTATGTGGTCAATGTGCTTTTGGGCTTTTCAAGTATGGCACATAGGCATGCTCCACATATAATATAACTGTGCATCCCATAGTTGTTTTGGCAGATTTCTCAATCGCAAAGGCTGTAATCGGGGATCTCTAACACAGCAGCTATGGTAATTGCTAGCTTCAATTCGTGAAATGCATCTATGATGATGCATGTCCAGGCTATGCCACTGTTTTCTCTGTGTGCCTCTTGGACTCCTTTTAGGAGTGGCCTTACATGTGTGCTGTAGTCAAAGAACCACATCCTGCAATAATTACAAAGACCTGGAAATTGCTGTAATTCTTTCACTGTCTCTGGCCTAGAAGATTTCATTATTGTTTCTGCTCTTTCAGGTGTCACTTTTTTTCCTTCTTGTGATATTAGCTGACCTATCTATCCTGGCAATATTGCATCTTTTCTTTGTCAACTTTGTGTCCGTTGTCTGCCAGTACTGTCATTAGTTTTTATTGAGTCCCATCTGCCATCATTTTCTGTCGTGCTACACACTAGAATGTCATCTACATAATGTATCACTGTGCTGTGAAGGTGTATGTTTTTTAAGTTCACTTGTAGCACTCGGTTGAAAACAGAGAGTGACTCACAATACCTCTGGGACAAACTAGTATGTTTCAACTTAATTCCGCGATAGGTAAACAAGGTCAAATACTGGGACTCTTCATGCAATGGGATTGAAAACAAAGCACTCTTTAAGTCAATCATTGTAAAATATTTAGCTTTGGATGGGATATTACACAATATTGTGGCTGGGTTTGGAACCAATGTGCACTCTGCCTCAACAATATAGTTCAGGGGCGTAAGTCCTGCATAAATCTCCACAACCCCCTGTCGCTTTCTTTACTAGGTACACAGCCATGCTGCATGGGGATTCGGCTGGTACTGATATCCCTTGCTGCACCAGGGCAGCAATGGTGTCATAGGTACCCTTGTCAGTTTATTCTAACATGCAGTATTGTCTTACTCAAGGCAAAATAGCTCCTTGCTTCAATTTTATTTTGCTTGCCCCACTCCTTTCAACAGACCTACGTCTTATGGACTGCCGGTACATAATGTGGTTGGTACATGTGCTTGGTACATGTGCCAAATCTTCCTTGAGAACAAACAGGACCTTTTTTACTAGTGACACTCTCTGGGGTATTTAACATCACCTTGTCATCTGAATCATCATCTGTAAACAAATCTTCATCTGTTAAGTCAGTCAGTCGAAGCCCTTCATCAAGAGTTAACACTGTTCTCTAATGTATCCCTTCCTCATCAACTCCATGCAAAACTGCTCTGTCCTTCCTCACTGCTGCTGCTTCTAGTACAAATATGATTGTGTGCCCTTCTTTCATGCCAATGGGTACTTCTGGTCGAAATAAGAATTCTGTGGGTAATCGCAATGGTTTGTATTCTCAGACGCCATGCTAACAATATGTGCACCCATTAAAGAAATACTTTCGGGTCTAATGGCACACCCCGTTGTGCTTCTTCGACATAAAATATTGCTATGATTTCTTGTGCATTTGAACATTGAATCCCCCTGAGGTGGAACATAGTATCCTCTGTTCAGCAAATTATATTGTCATGTTTATTCTGCTCATTAAGTGTCTCTGCAATATGTTAACTGGTGTCTTGTGGGAATATAATAATGGCATTCTCCAATAGTAATAGAGAAAGTGTCTGTAAAAGGAACCTTAAGTGTGGCCCCAGAAAATCCTTGTGCATTTATGGCAATGCCTGACATTGGGAATTTCCCTTCTCCAACACAGGATTGAGTCACCCTTGTATCTGCTAGAAAGGAAAATGTTTTGTCATCAATGGTTACCCCAACTCTTGGTTCCTCTTGTGGGTCTAGTGCAACTGATAGGATGGAACACATTCTGTGGGCTGTCCTATTGTGGATATATGTCCAGTCCTGTGCCAGTAAAAGTATTCCCCTACTACTGTCACACCCCCTGTTCTAGGTGGGGGTGCTTCTGGCAATATGTTCGCGTTCTATGGTGGTACTGCATTTTGTTGTGCTAATGTCTGTGTCTGCATTGGTGTTTGCTGTATCTGTATTGGAGCCTGCTGTGTTTACATCATTGTTTGTTGTATTTGGGATGACTTCCCCTGTTGCATCCTTTGTATTTTTGTCACTTGTGCCTGATACTGCGTGTGATCTTGGGCATAATATTCAGGTGGCACTGCGCTACACAGTGGGGGGTAGGCTGCCCCCACTCTTGGATTCGCTACTTTCCAATTCTGTTGCATCCCTCTTCTACTTCTATATCGGTGTGAAATATGACCCAGATTCGCACATGTCCAACACTGCTGTGCCTGTCTCCCAAATCTGCATTGCCCCCCATCAGAACCTCCTCCATATGGGCACTCAAATCCAAATCCTCTGGCTGTGGGTGTGAACTCACGCAGAAAATAATTATACTCTAACCATCCTGCAAAATTTCCATTTGCTGCTGGCTATACCTGTTGTGTTTTAAAACCGTCCCCTCTACTTGTGTCATGAAGCCTACCCCCGGGCATCAGGACCAAGGCCCTCAGCTCCGGGAGCAGGCATCCAGACATTTGTTTAAACCTCAGCAGCCTTGGCTAGGGGCTGTCTGGGTTCAGTCCTGGCGCCTTAGGCGCCAGGCTCATCATAGAAATCAGTCCTGGCGCCACAGGCGCCAGACTCATAGATTTTACTTACCTGATGCAGACCATGCTGCAAAAGAGTCCAAGTCTACATGAGGCCTGGATGGGACTATTTTGTTACAGGGACTATTTTTTTACACGGGCATGGCTCTAGGGAACGTCTTACCTGGAACTACTTTGGAGGCTATTTAAACCACACCCGAACAGCAGAACATGCTTCGCGTTATTCTGCATCCAGCAGCGTGACGCTCACCGTGCCTGCAGCCAGCATCCAGTCTTCTGCCACGCCCGCGTGCCTGCAGCCAGCATCCAGTCTTCTGCCACGCCCGCCTCGAATCCGGAGCTCCTAGAATAAAGAAGAAGAAAAGGACAAGGTTAGAAAACAAACTTATTTCAAATTCCTCACCTAATTCCGGAACCATTTCATCTCCGGACCTGGAAAGTACATCAGTCCTGCATGCGTCGCCAGCTCCAACACGGCGCCATACTCACCAGTTCTCACAGCATCTTTCGATCCGGCACTGTCTCCATCATTTCTTCGCTGTAATCCGGCACCTGGGGGCCACAAGAAAAAACAAGGTGAGCCAAGGGAATCAACAAATACAACCTCTTACCACCATAGACTTACCTGATTTACCACCGGCGGTATTATTCCATAACTCTCCACATTTTCATATGCCGCATCTGTAAAGAGGGAGAAAAACAACACGTTAACGCATGCAATAGTTACCGGACAGCGTTGGGTAACACAGACTCTTACCTGAACGCCAGCAGCAGCTACGAGACCTTCTTCTCACGAACTCAGTTGCAACTTAAGGAAGGAAGGGGACAAGAGTGAGCATCGGGCACATTGAACTCTTTGAACTTGATACTTACCAATCCCGCCAGGGACTTCAGAGTCAATACTTACCGGAACTCTCCCAACGCCTTCAAACCAGTGAAGTAACTGGTATCTACGCGCCCCTGCAAGACACGCAGGATGGAGAGCTCATCTTTTATGAACATAAGGTGAGGTTACTAAGGGGATATCGGAGGTGATTAGTGGGGAAGAGCGAGGACAGTTGGGAGGCCATCACTAAAACCCACAGGTGGTTAATCCCTGTCTCCACTTGCAGGAAAATACTTCTTCGGGTCCAGCAGACAAGACTAGGCGGCCAGTCCAGACAGTCATCTCTGCACTACGCATCACGTTGAAGGAGACCGCAGCTGTCCAGGTCCGATCGACACCCCTGTGGGGTCCAGGTGAGTGTAACAGAACGCGAAGCCTCTCTACAAATACCCACCCCGGTGTTATGGAAACCTCAGAAACCGACCAACTGGCCCAATTATTGGGGGAATTTAGGGCGGAAGTACATGCCGCTCGCCAAGAGACTAATGCCCTCAGGAGAGAACTGATTGTCTCAAAGGAGCGCACAGATGATCTGGCTAGGCAACTACGGCAAAACCAAGCTGGGCAAATGCCCCTACCTGGATATGGGGGAAACCCAACCCCCGTTTCATCAAGCAATCCTGTGCAAGTGGTTTTACCAGGAAATATTCCGTTAGCTCCACCCGAACGCTTTGCTGGGGACCCCAAAAGGTTCACCGTGTTTATGAACCAATGCCGCTTGCACTTTTTATGCAGACCGGGAGCCTTTCCAAATGACCAAGCCAAAGTAGCCTTTGTATTGTCATATCTTATTGGCAGCGCAGCGGATTGGTCCATTCCATTAGTCAACCAGGATGATCCTCTTCTCCGGGATTTTCAGGGTTTTCAAAGGAGCATGGAAAAACTATTCGCCAGACACTCACAGGGTCAAGCCCTGGACAACAAACTTTTATCCTTACGACAAGGTAACCAGGATCTGCTAACCTATATTACAACCTTCAGTAGGTTGGTGGTGGAAACCGGGTGGCCGGAGGAAAAACAAATTACATTGTTTCATCATGGACTTCAGGGAGAACTCAAAGATGTCTTGGCTCAAGTTGTGAACCCACCTCAGGATTGCACAGAATTTATAGACTTAGTGGTCCAGCTAGACCACCGACTTCAGAACCGAAAGACTGATCGAGCTAAGTTTGAGAACCGGGTATTGGTTATACCCAACGTTGCCCTCAAAGGAACAGATGCATCTGAACCTATGCAGATCGGGGGGTTAAAGGACCCTTAACTCAAAAGGAAAGAGAAAGAAGACGACAGATGCAGTTGTGTCTGTACTGTGGAACCTCAGGATATTTTCTACGGGATTGCCCTACAAAACCACCCGAGAAGGTTGTAGGAGTTGCTGATAAAATCCACATAGAACCTGATTCGGGAAACAACCACGCCCGACAAGCGTAGAAGTCCGCTTGCCGAGCTTAAAGAAGGACACTCAGACCTCGCATCTGATCATCCCAATGGTCCTACTTGATCCCAGGCAGCCATCACGTATGCACACAGTAAGGGCATACATGGATAGTGGGGCCGTAGGAAATTATATGGACTACGAATTGGTGTCAAGGATGAATCTACCTCTTTGCAAAAAGACCACTTCGGATGTCATCACCACAGTTGATGGAACTGAGATTGCCTCGGGGTGTTACGCTCACCGGCCTGATGTTACTTCTTCCAGTGATACTCGGAGCTCCGAGATGATGGAGTGGACCGGGCCACCCAGCTTGGTCTGTGTGGCTCGTATGAATACTCTTCTGATAATCTGGAAAGATGAACTCTCCATCCTGCTTCAAGTGCAGGGGCGCATAGATGACCAGTTGCCTCACTGGTGTGGGAAGTTGGCGAGTTGCAGACGGTGTTGACTCCGTAGAGGTAATAGTTATAAGAGTTCAAAACATCTGGAATTCACTCTGTCCAATTCCCCTAGGTTGCCCTTATGGATCTGGAAAGAGTTCACGTGGCAACCAGAGATGCGCAGGTAAGTGTTTATAAAAGCTGTTTCGGAAATAAGAGGGAAACTTGCTCTAATCTGTGGTCTTTTTCCTTTTCAGGCATCCATTCAGAGGAAGATCTGTGGATTGAAGCGTTTACCGCAACCGGGTAAGTCTGTAGCGGAATGTTTCCCCATAGGGGCCGGGGTGCGGCGGATATGCGGAAGAGGTCGCGCCGACCCGAGATTAGGTGAGTATCCCCGGTGATCTCAAGTAAGTCTTAATATTTGCCTTTGTTGTCTTAGATAACTCTCTGTTGCTCACCTTATTGTTATTGGGCCTCATTACGACCCAGGCGGTAAGGGGTTTACGGCAGCGTTAACAGCGCCGACCCTTACCGCCTGAGTACGAGGTCCCTTAGCGCCATGGCGCTTTTAACACCTGCTTTTAGCAGGTGTTAAAATCCATGGCGCTAAGGGACCATGGAGTTAATTACGCCACCGTAATTTACGGTGGCGTAATTAACGCCTTCCCCACTCCCATTATGCCCTATGGGGCAAAAATGGGAATGGGGAAGGGTAAATGGGGATTGGGGACTTACCGCCCCCGCCAACCTCGGAATGGGGCGGTAAGTCCGCCAACCACCATGGCGTAAACGTAGTTTACGCCATGGTGGTAAAGTCACGACCCAGGCGGTAACTTACCGCCTGGGTCGTAATGAGGCCCATTGTGTCCATAGGCGATGAAGAGCGGCCGCGGACTCAAGATGCGTGTGATGGAATGCTGAAAATGGAAACAGGTGAGTTCTGCGCGGTGTTGCAGGAGGCGCGGCAAGAGCGACTAATGGATTCTTTCTTCCAGGTCCAAGTCGGGAAGATGCAGGATTCAGGTGAGTATGAATAAACTCTTGCTCTAACCTTTCCTTCTGTTTTCCTTGCAGGGTTCAGGAGCTCCGGAGTGTAGACGGGCGTGGCAGAAGACTGGAAGCTGCTGCAGGCACGGTGAGCGTTACGCTGCTACTGCAGAATAACGTGAAGCACGTGTGGCTGTCCGGGCGTGGCTTGAATAGCTTTGGAAGAAGTCCCAGGTAAGTATTCTTCCACAGCCCCACCCAGGCAAGAAAATAGTCCCTGCATTAAAATAGTCCCTCCTAAGCCTCATTTGGCTTAGGTCTTCATGCAGCATGGTCTGCATCAGGTGAGTAAGCAGCATGGTCTGCTTTAGGTAAATTATCATAAATGAGCCTGGCACCTATGGCGCCAGGACTGACTTTGTTCTTATGAGCCTGGCGCCAAAGGCGCCAGGACTGCACCCAAAAAGCCCCTAACTGGGGCTTTTGGGCATGCTCCAAATGGCGTGATGCCTGCTTCCAGGGCTGCTGGGCCTGGTCTGGTTTCCCGGGGGCAGGCATCATGACAGCACTCCCCCTCAAGGCCCCTCCCAAAGTCGTTCCTCTCCTTGGCCGTGGTTTGTCTGGAAATTCCCGGTGGAGCCTCTTCACCAAACGAGGTGCATGCACGTGGTCACTAGGTTCCCAAGACCTTTCCTGCGGACCATAACCTTTCCAGTCAATTAGGTAAAAGAGTTTAGATCTCACTCTTTTTGAGTCCAAAATATTCTTGATTTCGTATTCGGGTTCTCCGTCTATGAGGATAGGTTCAGGTGGGTCGGTTAGCCTAGTTCCTGGTTGCACTGGTTTCAAAAGAGACACGTGGAAGACGGGATGGATTTGCATATGAGCAGGTAGTTCCAACTCGACAGCCACCGGGTTAATAATGGCTTTGATGGAGTAAGGCCCCAAATACCTGGGATTAAAGGTCCGTTTTCCTTTGAGAGGAATGTGCTTAGTAGATAACCACACTTGGTCCCCTATCTGGTAGTGTGGTGCTTCTCTTCTAAGCTAATCAGCGTTTTTCTTGTATTTTTCCTTGGCCTTTCATAAATGTTCTGTTGCTTCCTTAAAGGTTTGAGTAATGACTGTGTGAAGATGATCTACTGCGGGCATCTCTAAATGCTGGGGTGAATCCAACTCCGAGGTTCGGGGATGATGTCCGTATATGGTAAAAAAGAGACTGTGCCCAATTCCTGAGTGTACTGAATTATTGTACGCATATTCAGCGATCCATAGGGTGTCCTTCCAATTGCCTTCAGACTGATGTAGCATACAGCGTAAATATTGTTCAAGAGTCTGATTAGTTCTCTCTGTTTGGCCGTCGGTCTGGGGGTGGTGGCTAGTGGAAAGCCTGACATCTATTTGTGCCAGTTGGCAGCATTTTTTCCAGAAATGCGAGATGAATTGACTTCCTCGGTCTGAAATTAACACAGATGGAAAGCCCTGTAAACAAACAATGTTTTCAAGGAATTCCTTGGCCAGGGTTGAGGCTGAGGGTATCCCTTTTAAGGGAATAAAGTGGGCCATTTTAGAAAAAAGGTCCACTATTACTAGGATAGTATTGAAACCGTTACACGGGGGTAGATCCGTGATAAAGTCTAATGACAAGGTGTGGCAAGGAATCGGTGGGATGTCCATAGGCTGTAATAGCCCAGCTGGTTTTCTTTTTTGACTTTTGTTTTGGGCGCAGATGCCACAAGATAGGACAAATGACTTAATATCTTTTCGCCAGGTGGGCCACCAGAATTGTTTCTTGATTTTAGCTTCGGTCTTTGTAATACCGGGGTGTCCCTCTAGTAACGTATCGTGATAATGAGAGATGACTAGTTCTTGTAGTTCTTTTTGTGGCAGAAATAGACGTCCTCGGTAATATGGTAGTTCATTGGTGATGCTGAAATCTGGGCCTTTCTTGGCCCAATCTTGTAAGGCTTGAGGATCAAAGAGCTGCCGGACAATCCCTTGAATGTCTTCCAGTGTCTGTACTGAAGTTATACCAAGAATTCTCTGGTCAGGGATTATGGGTACAGGTTCCAGGGTCACTTCAGTCTCTCCCATTCCTATTCGGGATAAGGCGTCCGCTTTCCCATTTTTACAACCGGGCCGATAAGTTATTACAAAATCAAATTCGGCAAAAAACAATGCCCAACGGAGTTGACGTGAAGACTGGGCTTTGGCGGTTTTTAGATATTGTAAATTCCGATGATCGGTGATAACCGTGATGGTGTGCCTGGCTCCGAGTAGATAGTGTCGCCAAGCTTTGAAGGCGGACTTGATAGCTAACAGCTCCTTATCAGTAATGGCATAGTTTAATTCAGGAGCCGAGAACTTTTTTGACCAAAAGGCCACTGGGTGAATCTGGTTTGTTTCGGGATCTTTTCGAGAAAGGACGGCTCCCATTGCTAAACTGGATGCATCAGTCTCCACTATGTACGGGAGTTCAGGACGTGGGTGTCTTAGGATCGGAGCAGATGTGAATTTGGCCTTTAATTCTTGAAAGGCACTTTCAGCTTCGTCTGTCCATACAAAGCGTTTGTTTTTTCTCAAGAGTGCTGTGACGGGATGAACAATCTGCGAAAAGTCTGGAATAAACCTGCGGTAGAAGTTGGCAAAACCAAGCATGCTCTGTACCCCTTTGACAGAGCTTGGCGAAGGCCATTTGAGAATTGCGTCCACTTTTCGTGTATCCATCCTGATTCCTCCCGGGGTTAAAATGAATCCTAGAAATTCCACTTCAGTGGTGTGGAAAATGCATTTCTCCAATTTGGCATATAGTTTGTACTGGCATAGCTTTTCTAACACTGCTCGGACGTGCTTGATATGATCAGATTCTGATGAGGAGTATACTAAGATGTCATCAATATAAACGACGACACAAACATCGATAAGTTCTCTAAGGACATCGTTCATGAAGAACTGGAAGGCTGCCGGCGCGTTGCATAATCCAAAAGGCATCACTTGGTACTCAAATAATCCATACTTCATGCGAAAAGCAGTTTTCCACTTGTCACCTTCTTTGACACGTACCAAATGATACGCCCCCCGGAGGTCTAGTTTAGTATATATGCGGGCTTCTTTTACTTGGTCAAGTAATTCCGGAATTAAAGGCAATGGATACCGATTCTTAATGGTTATTTGGTTCAGTGCGCGATAGTCTATGCACGTTCTGAGGTCGCCTTCCTTTTTTGGCACGAAGAACAAAGCAGAAGATGCTGGGGATTTAGATGGGTGAATAAAACCGTTAGCAAGGTATTGGTCCAGGTATTGACGTAAATGAAGATTTTCGGGCTCCGTAAGGGCATAGATCCTGCTGCAGGGAGGTTGTGCGCCTGGTAGGAGGTCTATTTGACAGTCATATGATCTGTGTGGGGGCAAGGTATTTGCCTGTTCTTTTTGGAAGACGTCTTGAAACTCTAGATACTCTGTAGGTAGTTGTATGGTAGCTGGGGTTACTGAAGCCAGGACCATGTTCTGAGATTTTCTTGGGTAACAGGTGTGCGCACATTCTGGGAAGGTAATTCTCTTCTCTCGCCAATCGATACTAGGATTATCTTTTTCCAACCAAGGTATCCCCAGTATTACTTGAAACTGCGGAGCCTTGATTAAATCAAACACCAAAGTCTCTCGGTGTCCATCCTGCACCAGCAATGTCATTTCTGTGGTGGAGTGAGTAACGGGGCCTGAGGCAATTTCCGTTCCATCAACTGTGGTAATGACATCTAGAGTGGGTTTCTGGGCGAGAGGCAGGTTCATCCTGGAAGCCAGTTCACTGTCCACGTAGTTTCCTATGGCTCCGCCATCTACATACGCTTTTACCGCGTGCATCTGAGATGGCTGTTCCGGATCTACGGGGATCATTGGATTGGTGAAATGCGAGGTCTGAGTGTCCTTCTTCGAGCTCGGCAAGCGGACCTCTACGCTTGTCGGGTGGGATCATTTCCCGAGTCAGAGTTTTTATCCGCAGCCCCCACCACCTTTTTGGGCGGTTTTATGGGGCAGTTCAGCAAAAAATGACCGGAATTCCCGCAATATAGGCATAGCTGCATTTGTCGCCTTGTATCTCTTTCTTTCTGAGTTAAGGGTCCTCTCACCCCTCCGATTTTCATGGGTTCTGAAGTCTCTGCCCCTTTGGGGCTGGTATGAGTTCTGACCAAGACTCTGTTTTCAAACCTGGCTTTATCGGCCTTCCTATTTTGAAGTCTATGATCAAGTTGGACCACCAAATTTATATATTCGGTACAATCTTGAGGCGGGTTCACGATCTGGGCCAAGACATCTTTGAGTTCTCCTCGAAGCCCTCGATGGAACAATGTGATTCTTTTTACTCCTGGCCATTCAGTTTCCACTATTAATCTGTTAAAGGTTGCAATGTAGGAAAGAAGATCCTGATTCCCTGTCGTAGGGATAAGAGTTCGTTGTCCAGGGCCTGACCCTGGAAGTGTCGAGCGAATAGTCTTTCCATGCTTGTTTGAAATCCCTGGAAATCCCAAAAAATGGGGTCATCTTGATTAACTAGAGGAATGGACCAGTCTGCTGCGCTGCCGCTGAGGTATGACAGCACAAAGGCTACCTTGGCTTGATCATTCGGAAAGGCTGCAGGTCTGCATAAGAAGTGTAAGCGGCACTGATTCATGAATACGGCAAACCTTTTTGGCTCTCCAGTAAAACGTTCGGGTGGAGCCAATGGAACGGCCCCTGGTAAGTGTATTTGAACAGGGTTGCTTGATGACACAGGAGCTGGACCTGCCCCGAGGCCAGGCAGTGGCGTTTGCCCAGCTTGATTCTGCAGTAACTGTCTGGCTAGATCATCCGTTCGTTCTTTCGAAACTATCAGCTCCCTCCTAAGGGCATTAGTTTCCTGGCGGGCGGCATGCACTTCAGCCCTTAGCTCCCCTAATAATTGGGCTAATTGATCCGTCTCTGAGGTCTCCATAACACCCAGGTGGCTTGTTGTGGGTAGGCTTCGCGTTCTGTTACGCTCACCTGGTGTCCACGGGGGCGTTGATCTGGACCGGCCTGATGTTACTTCTTCCAGTGATACTCGGAGCGCCGAGATGACGGAGTGGACCGGGCCACCCAGCTTGGTCTGTGTGGCTCGTATGAATACTCTTCTGATAATCTGGAAAGATGAACTCTCCATCCTGCTTCAAGTGCAGGGGCGCATAGATGACCAGTTGCCTCACTGGTGTGGGAAGTTGGCGAGTTGCAGACGGTGTTGACTCTGTAGAGGTAATAGTTATAAGAGTTCAAAACATCTGGAATTCACTCTGTCCAATTCCCCTAGGTTGCCCTTATGGATCTGGAAAGAGTTCACGTGGCAACCAGAGATGCGCAGGTAAGTGCTTATAAAAGCTGTTTCGGAAATAAGAGGGAAACTTGCTCTAATCTGTGGTCTTTTTCCTTTTCAGGCATCCATTCGGAGGAAGATCCATGGATTGAAGCGTTTACCGCAACCGGGTAAGTCTGTAGCGGAATGTTTCCCCATAGGGGCCGGGGTGCGGCGGATATGCGGAAGAGGTCGCGCCGACCCGAGATTAGGCGAGTATCCCCGGTGATCTCAAGTAAGTCTTAATATTTGCCTTTGTTGTCTTAGATAACTCTCTGTTGCTCACCTTATTGTTATTATGTCCATAGGTGATGAAGAGCGGCCGCGGACTGAAGATGCGTGTGATGGAATGCTGAAAATGGCAACAGGTGAGTTCTGCGCGGCGTTGCAGGAGGCGCGGCAAGAGCAACTAATGGATTCTTTCTTCCAGGTCCAAGTCGGGAAGATGCAGGATTCAGGTGAGTATGAATAAACTCTTGCTCTAACCTTTCCTTCTGTTTTCCTTGCAGGGTTCAGGAGCTCCGGAGTGTAGACGGGCGTGGCAGAAGACTGGAAGCTGCTGCAGGCACGGTGAGCGTTACGCGCTACTGCAGAATAACGCGAAGCACGTGTGGCTGTCCGGGCGTGGCTTAAATAGCTTTGTAAGAAGTCCCAGGTAAGTATTCTTCCACTGCCCCACCCAGGCAAGAAAATAGTCCCTGCATTAAAATAGTCCCTCCTAAGCCTCATTTGGCTTAGGTCTTCATGCAGCATGGTCTGCATCAGGTGAGTAAGCAGCATGGTCTGCTTTAGGTAAGTTATCATAAATGAGCCTGGCACCTATGGCACCAGGACTGACTTTGTTCTTATGAGCCTGGCGCCAAAGGCGCCAGGACTGCACCCAAACAGCCCCTAACTGGGGCTTTTGGGCATGCTCCAAATGGCGTGATGCCTGCTTCCGGGGATGCTGGGCCTGGTCTGGTTTCCCGGGGGCAGGCATCATGACACGGGGCCTGTAACTCATTCCACTACAGAGATGACACTGTTGAGTCAAGATGGGTATCGAGAGACTATTGTGTTTGATCTAATCAAAACCCCACAGTTGCAGATAATACTGGGGATGCCATGGTTGGAAACACATAATCCTTGTATAGATTGGTGAGAGAAGAGAATAACCTTCCTGGATTGTGCACACACCTGTTACCCGTAGAAAACTTTGAACAAAGGCCTGGCTACAGTCGTTAACCCAATCATGCAGTTACCTCAGGAATACCAAGAATTTCAGGATGTTTTTCAAAAAGAACAGGCCAATACATTACCTCCTCACAGATCATACGATTGTCAAATTGACCTCCTATCCGGTGCACAACCCCCATGCAGTAGAATCTATGCCCTCACGGAACCTGAAAATCGTCACCTACGGCAATACTTGGACCAATACCTTGCTAATGGCTTTATTCGTTCTTCCAAGTCTCCTGCATCCTCAGCTTTATTCTTCGTGCCAAAAAAGGAAGGTGACCTTAGAACGTGCATAGATTACCGCGCATTAAATCAGATTACGGTAAAAAACCGATACCCATTGCCTCTGATCCCCAAATTACTAGACCAAGTAAAGGATGCTTGTATCTACACTAAGTTAGATCTCCGAGGGGCATATCATCTGGCACGTGTCAAGAAAGGCGACGAATGGAAGACTGCCTTTCACACCAAGTACGGATTATTCGAATATCAGGTGATGCCCTTCAGGTTGTGCAATGCACCAGCAGCCTTCCAGTATTTTATGAACGGTGTCCTTGGTGAACTCATTGACGTCTGTGTCGTCGTATACATAGATGATATTCTAGTGTATTCCTCCTCAGAATCAGACCATGTTAAGCATGTGCATGCAGTCCTTGAGAAACTATGCCAGCACAAGTTATATGCAAAATTGGAAAAATGTGTTTTTCATGCTACGGAAGTTGAATTTCTTGGATTTATCCTGACTCCAAAAGGAGTCCGAATGGACTCTCGAAAGGTGGACGCAATTCTCAAGTGGCCATCACCCAGTTCAGTCAATTTTGCGAATTTCTACCGCAGATTCATTCCAGACTTCTCCCATGTTGTATACCCCATCACAGCACTTTTGCGAAAAAACAAATGCTTCTTGTGGACCGAAGAGGCTGAAAAGGCCTTCCAAGAGCTGAAAGCAAAATTCACATCAGCACCAGTCTTAAAGCATCCACGCCCTGAGCTTCCATACATAGTAGAAACTGATGCATCCAGTTTATCCATGGGAGCTGTCCTGTCCCAGAAGGATCCTGAAACCGGTCAACTTCACCCAGTAGCGTTTTGGTCCAGAAAGTTCTCAGCACCTGAGTTAAACTATGCGGTTACCGATAAAGAGCTATTAGCCATCAAATCTGCCTTTAAGGCTTGGCGGCCCTATCTTCTTGGTGCCAGGCATACTATTACCGTAATCACCGATCACCGGAACCTGCAGTATTTAAAAACAGCCAAAGCCCAATCATCGCGACAACTTCGATGGGCATTGTTCTTTGCCAAATTCGATTTCGTGATCACTTATCGACCAGGCTGCAAAAATGGCAAAGCAGATGCCTTATCCCGAATAGGGATGGGAGAAGCATATGCAAACCCGGAACCCGTGCCAATAATTCCCGAGCAAAGAATTCTTGGCATAACTACTCTACTGACACTAGAAGATATTCATTCAAAAATCCAACAACTATTCGATCCAGCAACCCTGCAGGACTGGGTAAAGAAAGGCCCGGACTATTCAGTCGTCAACGACCTACCTTACTATCGAGGACGACTATTTCTACCACACAAGGAAATACAAGAACTAGTCATCTCCAATTACCATGACACCCTGATGGAAGGGCACCCAGGTATCGCAAAAACTGAAGCGAAAATTAAGAGAAAGTTCTGGTGGCCCACTTGGCGAAAAGATGTAAAGTCATTTGTGATGTCTTGTGGCATTTGCGCCCAAAACAAAAGCCAGAAGAAAAAACCTGCTGGCCTTTTACAACCTTTGGATATTCCCCCTACACCATTGCACACTTTGTGTTTAGACTTTATTACAGATCTACCTCCATGTAATGGATTTAACACCATCCTAGTTATTGTGGATCTTTTTTCCAAGATGGCCCACTTTATTCCTTTAAAGGGGTTACTTCTGCTTCGATTCTGGTCAAGGAGTTCCTAGAAAACATTGTTCGATTACACGGATTCCCTTCCGTATTGGTTTCTGACCGAGGTAGTCAATTTATCTCGCATTTTCGGAAGAAATGTTGTCAAGTAGCACAAATCGACGTGAGGCTATCAACAAGTCACCATCCCCAGACCGATGGTCAGACGGAAAGGACCAACCAGACCCTTGAACAGTACCTACGCTGCATGCTACACCAGACCGAAAGCAATTGGAAAGATATTTTATGGATTTCCGAGAACGTATACAATGACTCTGTACATTCAGGAACCGGACAAAGCCCTTTTTATACCATATATGGACATCACCCTCGAACCTCAGAACTAGATTCGCCTCAGCACTTAGAAATGACCGCAGTTAGTCATTTGCACTCTACTATTACACAAGCCTTTAAGGAAGCCACAGAACATTTGAGACAAACAAAAGAGAAATACAAGAAAAATGCTGATCAACAAAGAAGTGAAACTCCACAATACCAGATTGGGGATCAAGTTTGGCCGGCAACAAAACATATACCTCTGAAGGGAACTCGGACTTTTAATCCTAGATATTTGGGACCTTACACCATTAAGGCCATTCTCAACCCGGTGGCCGTCAAATTGGAATTACCCTCTAATGTGCAAATTCATCCTGTCTTTCATGTTTCACTTCTAAAACCAGTTCAACCAGGGACAAGATTAACCAAACCACCTGACCCCATCTTGATAGATGGAGAACCTGAATTCGAGGTAAAAAATATCCTGGACTCCAAGATGATTAAATCAAAACTTTTTTATTTGATCGATTGGAAGGGCTACGGACCACAAGAAAGATCATGGGAGCCTAGCGACCACGTTAATGCATCTCGGTTGGTGAAAAGATTCCATAGGAACTTCCCAGACAAACCGGGGCCAGGGGGAAGAACAACTTTAGGAGGGGCCTTGGGGGGGAGTGCTGTCATGGTGCCTACCCTCGGGCATCAGGACCAAGGCCATCAGCTCTGGGAGCAGGCATCCAGACATTTGTTTAAACCTCAGCAGCCCCGGCTAGGGGCTGTCTGGGTTCAGTCCTGGCGCCTTAGGCGCCAGGCTCATCATAGAAATCAGTCCTGGCGCCATAGGTGCCAGGCTCATAGACTTTACTTACCTGATGCAGACCATGCTGCAAAAGAGTCCAAGCCTACATGAGGCCTGGATGGGACTATTTTGTTACAGGGACTATTTTTTTACACGGGCGTGGTTCTAGGGAACGTCTTACCTGGAACTACTTTGGAGGCTATTTAAACCTCACCCGAACAGCAGCACATGCTTCGCGTTATTCTACATCCAGCAGCGTGACGCTCACCGTGCCTGCAGCCAGCATCCAGTCTTCTGCCATGCCCGCCTCGAATCCGGCGCTCCTAGAATAAAGAAGAAGAAAAGGACAAGGTTAGAAAACAAACTTATTTCAAATTCCTCACCTAATTCCGGAACCATTTCATCTCCGGACCTGGAAAGTACATCAGTCCTGCACGCGTCGCCAGCTCCAGCACGGCGCCATACTCACCAGTTCTCACAGCATCTTTCGATCCGGCACTGTCTCCATCATTTCTTTGCCGTAATCCGGCACCTAGGGGACACAAGAAAAAACAAGGTGAGCCAAGGGAATCAATAAATACAACCTCTTACCACCATAGACTTACCTGATTTACCACCGGCGGTATTATTCCATAACTCTCCACATTTTCATATGCCGCATCTGTAAAGAGGGAGAAAAACAACACGTTAACGCATGCAATAGTTAATGGACAGCGTTGGGTAACAAAGACTCTTACCTGAACGCCAGCAGCAGCTACGAGACCTTCTTCTCACAAACTCAGTTGCAATTTAAGGAAGGAAGGGGACAAGAGTGAACATCGGGCACATTGAACTCTTTGAACTTGATACTTACCAATCCCGCCAGGGACTTCAGAGTCAATACTTACCGGAACTCCACCATCACCTTCAAACCAGTTAAGTAACTGGTATCTACGCGCCCCTGCAAGACACGCAGGATGGAGAGCTCATCTTTTACGAACATAAGGTGAGGTTACTAAGGGGATATCGGAAGTGATTAGTGGGGAAGAGTGAGGACAGTTGGGAGGCCATCACTAAAACCCACAGGTGGTTAATCCCTGTCTCCACTTGCAGGAAAATACTTCTTCGGGTCCAGCAGACAAGACTAGGCGGGCCAGTACAGACAGTCATCTCTGCACTATGCATCACGTTGAAGGAGACCGCAGCTGTCCGGGTCCGATCGACACCCCTGTGGGGTCCAGGTGAGCGTAACAACTTGTCAATACTGCCCTTCCACTGTTGACAGCTTTTCTGAAATAATCTTGCTTCCTCAATCTTCCTGTCTTCAATTTTCTTTCTGTCTTTCTCTTGCTTTAACTGACAATGGTGCACAATCTTAAATTGAATTTCTGCCCATGGCTTTGCTTCCATTCCCACAATCTCTTTCAATTGTCTTTGTACTTCCTCTGGAAGTCCTTGGCATACATTTTGTTGAAAGATAGGAATGTTTTTGTCCCATGGTTCTCTCATTTCTAACCACCATTTTTCTTGAATTATCTGTATATAACCCTCTGCAACTTCCTCCACCCTCATTTTACGTATCATAATTGTGGTCATGTCTGATGCATCTGGGTACTGAATTCTGTGTTGTCACTCCAGGATATCCCGCCCACTTCCAAATGTCACCTGCCCACTCCCCTAATATGGCAGGAAGCAGGCTTTTTATGTCATCTACCAGTAAAGTAATTCCGACTGTCATTCTTTCTAGTTCATAAATCCATGATGTGACTGATGGCAATTTACAAATCAAATTAATTTTTATCCATTTGTGGCCACAAAATATATCACGGCAGGCCCCCGCCCTTTCTCCAAGAAGAGAACTGTGTAAATCCAACGTTCTGTCTGAGTGCAGCGGCACCCTTCATCTTTGTCACCGCTTCTGTCATACTAATCCTCTTTTTTCCTGGTAGATCACTTAATCTGTTTACATATGGCGTTTTCTCTTCTAAACTTTTTGATTGCGCCTTTAAGCACCTGGGATATTCAAAAGTCTCTGGCTTTCTCACCGGTTCTTCCAAATCTTACAATGCTATCTCTTTCCCTATCCCCATATTTGTAGAGGGGCTCATGCGGCTTCTTCCTCTCCGCTTTCCTTCCTCTCTTCATCTTCAAACATAGTATCATCACTATCATCCCCTTCATCATCTTCTCTGTCTTCAAAGTCTTGTCTTTCAAGGGGTTTTGTCCTAGACGTTCCACTCATCACTTCCTCAAATATGTTTCTTCCCCCATTTTGCAGGTACCCTCTTCTACTCCCCAACATGCTGCTAGTGGCATTCTTCATGCTCCTGTAGAGATTGCAACCTGTCTTCGTATGGCCTCTTACTCTCCCTCATCTGGAGAATCTCTTCTACTTTCTTACAGTGTCTCTCTAAACTCCTCCCTCTTGTGTCTGGTCTCTCTTTCTATCTGGGAGAGTATGTCCCCTAATAATATCATTTACTTCTTTTCTCCGTATTTACCTTCTTCTTTCTATCTCTCATTGTCTCTCTCTGACCCTATCTTCTTTTGTTTTTCTTTCCCTTTCTCTTTCTTCACCTCTTGGTCTCTGCTTTTCTCTGTCTTCTTCTCCGCTCTTCTCTCTTTCTTTGTCCACCTCTCACTTCTTTTCTCTCTCTCTTTCTTCTTCATTCCTTCTTTCTTTATCTCCTCTCTTTTTTGCTCTCTTTCTGTTTACTCCTGTCCCATTTTCTCTTCTAATTTCTATTGCCCTTCTCTAACTTCCCTTTCTTTAAAATCGCCATGATTAAACATCCATTCTTTCAGTGGTGGCTCCTCTGTCTTCTCCCCATACATTTTCTACAGTTCCAGAATAGCTAGTTGATTCTGAAATTGTTTCTATTTATATGTGGCATGTTAATATGTACTCATGTGAGCTCTCCTGCGGCCAAGGCATAAACATGTTCCCTGCAGTGTCCTGATCCCATTGGGTGTGGTACTTAAGGAATGTGTCCTTGTATCAGGGTAATGCTTTGCACATGATGAACTGAACTTACCAATACCTTCTATTTCAATTCTAATTCACCCGTGTTTACCTACCTTTCATACCCTTCCCCAACAATATTCCGTTTGCACCTGATACTTGTATGTTTCCTTCTTAGACCACATCTCATGCGTCACCCAATATTTTAGAGCAGCACCACAAATGCTGCCCTCCCCAAACAGCCCCAAGTGGTTGTTCCCACCAAACCTTCCAAGTGACATCACAACTGCCACTCACTCTGAGCAGCCCCACCTCGCTGCCCCTACACTGGACCACACTCCTCAGTCCACACCACAGCTTCACGTCCTCCGCAATATATCCAAATATACATAAAAACCTCACTTTTCACTTAATGTATGCTGTTTTACAACATGAGGCTGGTTCTAGCAATCACTAAACAAATAAATAGACTACAGCTGTTTTCCCAACTCCTGGTGAGGTTATCCTTTTCTTTATTATTATCCGTAATGAGGTGTACCTCCTAGTCTTTCCTGACCCTTGTCAGAAGATATCTCTTACCTATTTATCTTATCACAATCCCCCAACATGCAAGAACATCCGTTTGGATTTTGACTTTGTGAGGTGCATCATGTCTGGGAATATGCGTGAGGAGTGATGCAGGTGTCCTATCTGTGTTCATTGCTAATGAATAGACAATGTTCTCCAATTATGGGTCATGTGTGAGGAGACCACGTTTGGGATTATTTCACCCTGCATTTATTTGGATGTAAGCTAATAGTGTGAGTGTTATGGTTCCTTTTACCACTGGGGACACTTTTGAGTTATTCATTATGGGGTCTTCTTAGGTTTATGATTCACTCTCACCTGGCTCACAATGGTCGGTTGTGCTCTTCCAAACTTTAATTAGACGGGAAGTATTCCTATGTCCTGGGAACTGTCATCTCATGCCTTTTCTGCAGCATTCGTACCTCTCTAATTTCTTATTAACAATGGCTCTGATTACTAGCTGCTACCAGAGCTCTGCATGTATCTGTATTTCTTGGGATTTAAGCATCTTAAATTCTTGTGAAGTCTTGAGGCCTTTAGTTAACTTAAAAGTGTGCTGCGGCTTCCATTTTGGAAAAGATGCCTGCCAATTACTATTGTGTTTCTATGTTAGTGAGCTATATTTGTGTGTCGTTCATGTTGCATTCAGTTTAATCATTGCTTATGTTAGTATTATTCATGTCTTTATGGATACCATATTAATATTCTTCAGTTATAAATGTGTATTTGACCTAGTGTGGAGAGTACTCATGGTGACTGCATATTTGCTTCGTATTTAATGCTTGCACATGTAATGTTGAAACGCTAGCTTGGTTTTACTTGTGCCATCTTCAGCTTACATTTTGTCCATCTCCTGCTGTACCTGGCTGAGATATGGGAAGTGTAGTTGTCTTAGTGAGTAACGCTTCTCACCTCTGCCATTATTGGGCTGGGGGAGGGGCAGTAGCTATGTGTGATGTGTTCATCTGCCTCTCAACAACCATTTCATGCCAGTGTTTATACTTGTATTCACATTTTCTATCTACTGCTATTATAGTACGCTAGTGCATACATTCATATTTACCTTTTTTTATACAGTGCTATTAATAGTATGCTAGTGTTTCCATTTGTATTGATTTTTTTGATATAGTTCTATTAACAGTAGTCCAGTGGCTAAACTCATTTTGTTATTTACATTTTAATGTTAATAGTTAACCTATTCAAAAGAAGACATGTTCAAATATAAAATGTACTGTTTATTGTATATAGATGTATGTGATAATTGCAAGGAAATTAGGCTAGTACCTAGATTTGTATTGACCTGTTTTATATAGTGCTATTGATAGTACACCAGTGCCTCCATTTGTATTGACATTCTGTATATAGTGCTATAAACAGTACTCCAGTGGCTATGCTTGTTTTGATATCTTTTCTTAATGCTAATGTTTCACCTATACAAAAGACATGTTCATATATAAAATGTACTGTTTACTGTATACACCTATATGTTAAGATTTTAATGACATTTGTATGCTTTTGCTTACATTTGTATAAACATTATGTATGTACCTCAACATTACAGCTGTGAGGACATTACATGCTACTGCTTACATCTGTATTCAACTTTTCTCTCTAGTACCATTTATAGTAAACTTACACCTACATTCGTAATGATCGTTTGTATGTAGTGCTCTTAATAATAGTATGCTAATGAGTGCATTTGTATTGACATTTTGTGTCAGAGACATGTTATACACCTAGTGTAGTGGATGAATTCTTCCTGCAAATGTACCCATCTGATTAGTAATAAAATACAATCAGAAAGGTCAATAAGCGGAAAGATAGGATGCCAGACCAGAACCAGGAATTGCAGGTGGTGTGACAGATGCTGCAGACAGAGACCCAGGATGCACATGCAGATGTTTGTAAGGGCTGCAAGGAAAGCAAGGGGTTAATACAATGCAATCCATAGAAGAGCGTAGGCTAGAAGCATACTAGCAATACCCACTAACCTGAGGTCACAGAAGCAGTCAAAGCAGTATGGGAGACAAGATGCAGACACCTGGGGTCATCTCGTACTGGTATCCTATACATGAACAAGCAAAGAGTTCCAAAGTTGAGAAGAAGTTGGACATCAGTTCAATCCACAAGAGAACGTAGGAAAGTCCACAATAACCTACCCCGATGGCACGAGGATGCCTCAAATAGTATAGAACGGCAGTCACTAGTCTGTGTACTTCCAGTAAGCAAGTTTCAAAAGAACCCCAAAGGTCCACGTGAGAGGTTCAGGTACACGACTCCACAACAACAATCCAGGTTAGAATCAGAGTGAGCACAGAAGAAGCAAAGCAGCAGACAATTAATTCCAGGAGCAGTTCATGGTCAAAAACAGGAGCGGGCAGCGAGGTACCAAAATGTAGGAAAATGCAGGTCGGTATGCACTCTGTGGTCAAGTCAAGGAGCGGGCGGTAGAAAGACAGAACGTAGACAAGAGCAGGTCCAATAAGCAGTCTGAGTCGCAGGCTCAATGTTACCAGATGCAAGGTGGGTACGGGCAAGATTCAAGGAAGGGGAAACAGGAGGCAGGAAGGACAAAAGGATACGAAGGACTCCAATACGCCACTGGATTCAAGATTCAGAAGCACCGGTGTACTGAGGGGGAGGTGTTTTTGAACACAAGTCACAGACAGAACCGCGCGTTGATCGGTGCTGGAGGTGGGACAAGGAAGTTTGCGCGGGACATCAGCGTTGCCATGCCAACTTCCAGGCACCTGGCAGTAAACACCTTAAAGGGCCAGAAGCATGCTGTCTGTTACGAGCACCGTTAATGGGAGACAGGCGCTTGCTGCGCGGGCAACGCTTCCTAAATCCTAGTGATGCTGGACGCTGAAACCTGACATTTTGTTTTTCATGCTATTAACAGAAACCTAGTGGCTACATTGTAGTAATTTTCCTCTATCAATGCAAACATAACACAATTTTGTGTACACTTTTGTTGAAACTATGCAGCATATGAAGCATATTGACTTGTTGAAAAATGAATAATATGCTACTGTTCAAAATTGTATTATAGACACCGACTGTGGAGTACCACAATGATCATCCCTATCCTCACTGCTTTTCAATATCTACCTGACTCCATTAATCAAGCTCATCAAAAGACACAGCCTTACCTGCTACAACTACACAGATGACACACAAATCACATATAAAATCAAAGACCCACAAGAAGAGATCTAAATGCTGGAAGACTGTCTAAAAGAACTCTGTGAATGAATGAACACAGACAGCCTCAAACTCAAACTAGGCAAGACTGAAATTATGATTATTTCCAAAAACCAAGAGAATAACCAGTATATCCCGTGGCCCAATGAACTAGCAACAGCACCCACACCATCATAAATAGTCAAAAACCTTGGAGAACCTATGGACAATGCACTTACACTAGAACCACAAGTAAATTCAATAACCAAGAAATGTATCTTCCTCCTACACACAATAAAAAGAATCCTACCATTCCATTCTTTTGCCTTAAAACACTGACCATCATCACACTCATCATGTTCAGAATAGACTATGCAACAGACTTTATCTTGGAATACCTGACACCCGCTGAAGTAACTGTAACATATCCAAAATACAGCAGCTAGTCTTCTCAAACTATCACCAAGGTACAATATCACCCCAGCGCTAACAATGTTACACTGGCTGCCATTCAAACAGTGAATTACATTCAAAATGATGTGCTTTATGCACAGAGCAATCCATGGCAAAGGGGCAGAATTCCTACAAAAGAAAATAGCCATCTACCTACCGACAAGAACCCTCAGATCAAGCAATGACATCTGCCGGAATCAAAACCACATCATTCTACCACCTGGCAGCAAAACAAGGAACACACTTGCCAAACAAATAAGTAATACAAAGGATCACTTAAGATTCAGAAAATCACTTAAAACCTGGCTCTTAGGCTCATAATCATACATGATTGAGTATAAACCCTAAGACACCACTGAAAGGTAAATGGGCCACAACAAAAGCATATGAAGGTAGTAGCCAGGAAGGGAGGGAGCCCTGGACATACCCACTCCCAATCCATCATCCAACTCTAGGCTTCACTTTAGGATAGGCGCCCTAGCTGCAGACACGGGAGCACTAACCAATAAACAGAACCCAGTGACACAGGGAACACCTATAAATTAGAGGGAGGCAACCTGCCCTAGAAACTCAGGGAGGCGATGGCTGGCAACCCCCTGGCGACCTACAAATGATCTTTGCACCATACCCTACTCAACCCAAGAGGGGGCTTTCACCAGCTCCCTACCCTCAGACTACCAAATAGTTACAGAGAGATGATATCACTCGCAGAGAACGTGCAGAGGGACTCGCCAAGTGTTGAATGTCCAAAAGCAAGGTAAAAAAAATAAAGCCCTACTAACCCAACTGCTAAACCTCAACTCAACTTTCAAATGCTAAACAAACACAACCACATCCTTGCGCAGCAATCCAAACCCACTTCACTACACTGCAACAACAAAACAAACCACACATAGGGGGTCATTACGAGTTTGGAGGTAACCATGGCGCTATTAGCGCCATGGCTGCCTCCAAACCCATACCGACTCCGCCCTGGTGAATGGAGGTATTACCGCCCCATTCCAAGGTTGGCGGGGGCGATAATTCCCCATTCACCAGGGCCCTTCCCCATTCCCATTTAGCCCCTATAGGGCTCAATGGGAATGGGGAAGGCAGTAATAACGGTACCGCAAATTGCAGTACCGTTATTACCTCCAAAGTCCCTTTGCGGGTCCCGTCCTTAACGCCTGGTAAAACCAGCAACGGGACCTCGTAATAGGGCGGTAAGGGATTAAACGTTAAGCATGGAAAGGCAACACCTTAAGGCGATAGTGACAATTACTGATGATTCAACACATGACACTTGTACTATAGATTGATCTCTCGCCCTCTCTTTGTGAACCTCTGCCAACCTAATAATAATGGAGGAAAACCCCTAGAATAGGGCTAAACAGAAAGACGAGGCTCTTATAACATCTTGGAACATTACTGGGTTGGAATCTAAGCTATCTGTGGAATATTGGTTGATTTTATTAAATGGATCTGAAATCATCTGTTTTCAGGAAACCTAATCCATTACTAATGGTATCATAGAGGAATATATGTGTTATATCACACAGGCAAATAAGAGAAAAAAGGCATGACCCAGTGGAGGGCTGGAATTTTGTGTCAAAACTGGAAAATGTATTGATTGTTGTCTGTTGCCAATAGGATCTCTGGATATTCAGGCAGTCAAAATATATCTAACGAAGAATGTTGTAATGTTGGTTGTTAATGTATAATACAGACCTAGAGGAAACATTGCATAACATGGAAGATGGTCTTGGAAATTGGGAAACAATGTTGAATCAAAGTAGGAGGTGTATATAAATGTTAGCCAGTGACTTCAATCTTCAATTTGAACCTTTAGATGATGTCCAGGTGATCATGGAAGAAGAGGGTAATACCTGGGGAATGCCAACTCTCAGTCATAGGAAGCCAATAACTAGGTTTACAAACAAGGTCGCCCATATGTGGCTGCGGTTGGTGTACAGATCATGTACTGCAAGGTAACCCAGTGACTCCCCAGCTCAGCCAATGCTCGATGTTGGCACTTGTGCTAGCCACCTCAATTGTGTAATGTTGCATTTAAATGAGTCTATCTAGCAAGTGTAAATATTTCGTAAGAATATAAAATTGGAAAACATCAATTTAGGGCATTTGTTACCAAAAACTGTATCAGGCGCTCCTCCTACAGCTAAGACAAGTTTTGAATGCCAGTTTACAGATGATCATGTCACTTGGAATTTGTATCATAACTATATCGAGATGATTAAACCATTTAAGAAGAGATGCCCATCGGAGACCAATAACATGACAAATCCAAATAAAGCAATCACTCATAATTGGTATGAGAAGGAATGTCGGTTAAGCAATGCCAATGTCGGTTAAGCAATGCCCATCTAAGCATGCATTGAAAAAAGAGAGTGGAGTAAATTGAATAGAAATAGGGAATTCTCACAATAGTTATAAGACACTGATTCTCGAAAAGAAAACGTTATATGCATTTCGAAAATGGGAGTCCCTAGAATTAGCAGTAAAAACAAAGATCACAGAGGATTTCTGGAAGTTAAGCTCTTCACACATGAATAATGATAACAGGACTTTAGAAGCATGCATTGCTTCTAAATAATGGCATACCTGCAATGAAAACGTACATTCCTTCACAGAGAATGAATCACAGATAAGAGCCATTATGACAATTACTTCACATATTGCAGTTCTGAAAGCTCCATAGCTGTGTCCCTCTATTGAAGAATAGCTAATGCCATTTCAGCACAGTCATTACACAAAGCACCAGATCCAGACTGCATTCCAACAGACCAGTTTAAAGAAGAGCTGTCAATTTGGGCACCATATTTTCCCAGGGCATTTAATTACCTACTTCAGAGCAGGAGGATTCCTGATCCCTGACAAGCAATGATAGCGAAAATATATTAAAAAAAACACGAGAGATGGATACAATCTTTCTACTGCCCGGTATCATTAATTGACTCCGCTTGCAACATTTTTGAAATGGCCAATTCTTTTTCACCTGGAAGAATGAATCCTAAGTAACATTAGTACCTGGCAAGGGACAATCAGATTGTTACAAACGATCTATTGGCCCTCACCAGGTCCCAACCAGCGCAACAAAGACTCACCTGTCAACGTTCATGTCCCTCAGAGTTCCATCTCTTTCTTCGTTAGGCAGCCATGGAAAAGTAGAAGGGACTACATGTAGTCCCTTCTCCCTATTCCATGGTGGCAATTGTGTTTGCTCCCTTTTTTCCCTCTCTCTTTTTAATGGCCGCCATGGCAAGGAAGAACGTACTATGTGAAAGAATGGACCCTAAGGAACAATACAAATCTCCCATCCACAATTAGGCTTTCCAAGAGGTTTAAGCTCAGTTGAAAAGGCTTCAGGCTCAGCTTGTTACTGATGAAATTTGCTACTCTAAGGAATATGTCCCTTTATAGGTTGTTTGAGTATCTAAAGACTCCTTTTGATGGTGTACACTGAAATAAACTTTTGCTAACGTTAGCCGAGATGGGGATACCAAGTGCAATATTAGATCCAATGATGTTAATATATACACAGCTAGCGTTAGATGGGGCATGACAGGAGAATGCATCCCTGTCATCAGAAATGACAAGGGAGCCAGATAGTGGTGCTAACTGGCCCTAACTCTAATTTACTCTACATAAGCGATATAGCAGACACAATTTAAAACCTAAAGGCAGCTGCTCCAGCGTTCGGTGGTGAAAGTATAAGCATACACATATACGCAGATGATGCCGTCCTAATCTCCATGATACAAAATGTTTTTCAGAAACAATTTGATCTCTTTGCTGAAATATGCAATAGGAAAAAGCTGGAGATCAATTATAATAAGACCAGGTCCATGGTGTGCCATGAAAACAGAACATTTAAGATTAAACCCCAACTGAAATAAATGGTCATTCATTAGAATTCGTTGACTCAAACAACTATCTGGGTCTGCTTTTCTCAGCAATAAGAGTGTGGGGAGAGCAGGTGAAACATGTAATATGACAATGGCTAAATATAATAACTCTGTAGCCAGATTTGAGAGAACAAATGGGCATAGAACAATTAAGTCAGCACTTACAATTCATAAGACGAAAGTAAGGGATGTCTGTTAGGCAGAATTGGATGAAGTACCCTCTGGGACCACCACATAAAATTAGGATTACAGGTGTAAGCCAAACCAACCTTTGGTATAAGTCTGTACCACACAGGTTTTGGTAGCGAGCTGAGCAGCCAGGCCTATCTCAAGAGTGAATGTGAGCAGTACAAGAGTTTGCACAGAAGTCTTTCAATCACAGTGGTTCAAGTAGACACTTACACTCAAGGTTTCTTGGTGAAACACTTATTAATTTATTACACAATCATTTAGAAAACATTCACTAGAAGCAGGCTACTTAATATTATACACAAACACACTTCAATACTGAACCAATAAGTTTCAGAGTAAATTAGGCTTCCCTGAAATAGGAGCAAATGGCATTTCCGTTACTTTCAATGGGAATAAAAGGCACACGTTTAGCAGAATAGATAATAAATATTTTCTTAGGCAGTGCAAATAGTTTCAGTTCACAAGGGCACTCAATTCAGTTCAATAGGTCTAGGCCAAAGTCAGTGGACTAGTGTCTTGGATAGGAAAGAGCAGTTCATGTAGTAAACAGGAAAGTCTTTTCAAAAGTTCTCATAAGTAGTTTATCTGAAAAAGAATCATATGTTGGGTCACAAGCTGATTGAGCCTGCAAGTTGGGAAACTTTCACAAACTTTCACCGCGAGAGGTAAGTTCTCTCAATTGGGTTGGCACAGTACCTTAGTATGAAGAACCAAATGCATCTGAAGATGTGGGTTCCTGGCAGTTCCTGCAGTTCTCGTGGTTCCTGAGCCTCAGTCGTGGGGACAAGAGAGAGATTGTCGGGGGAATCCTGCACTGCACGGGATCGTCGGAAAATGCAAGCAAGACGGATCACTTCAGTTCCAGTAGCTGTAATTCAAGCACACAAGCTGGTGTCCCTCTCCCTGGTTAATCCTAACCAACCTTGAGAATGGTATCCAGGTGGCTTATGAGTTGATTGGTCCCACCAACTCAAAGGAAGAACACGTCCTTGAAGGGGCTTCTCTGTTGAGATTAACTTGGCAATTCGGACCTGCAGCAGGGCTTCACCGGGCAAACCAATGGTCCAGAAGTTGCAGCAGCCGTCCTCTTCCAGCTCGTCTTCCGTTCCGTCCAGCAGGGTGGCTGTCCTTGCCGCACAGTTAGCCAGCCAATCACACCAGAGTGCATGTGGGTCTTCTAGGAGAATAAGCACAGGGAGTTTCGGGCACCTCCCTCACTTCCTGCCCACCCCAGACACTCAGACGCCAGAGGCGGTCTTCAGTCCTGATGCCCGCAAACGGACCAAACCTGGTTTGGGGTGCAGAGACAAACTCTAGAAGGACCTTTCCAAAAAGAAACGGTGAAAAAAGAAGACCGGCACCTGTTTAAACAAAGCGGCTTAAGGGGCCAACATGGCTCCCGTGATTTTTAGCTACCGGTGTCCGCGGTCGGGAAAAATCATGGTAGTTTGTTGTAAAACCACTACCATCAGCCTTTTCAATAGGAAAGGTTATCATTTGACTGCTACATGAGTATGTAGACACAGGGGATGCTATGTAACCCCTCCAGCACTCCATTGTAAGATGGTGTGTGCTGGGTCTAGGAATTTGGAAAGACTAGTGAAGTCAATTTCACTTTATATTCTCTGGGAAAAAGTAGTTCATCCCAGAGAAGGTATTTAAACCTTGGGACAGCCTAAAAGGCTTCCCTGTGCCACTGCACTGAGAGTGCTGTGTGACACACAAGAAAAGATGATGCCTATGGAGTTGTCTAAAACTTCATAACCAAAGAAATAAACACGGAAAAAAAACAGAATTGAAAAGTTCAAAGCCCCAAAGTTTAGAAAAAGAGCTGGAGGGCTCTAAGGTAGAGGGAATTAGCACATTTCTGAGAATTCTCCCTAACAAGGTCTCACACTATGATGCAGAATTATATGAGCAACTGAACACTGGTAGTTCAACAGTATATGAAAACTATTTCAAAAAGAGCCATTAGGCTTTCCCAGGTCCTCTCTGCTGAGAGCTTTTATCTCAAACTCGGCTGGGCCGAGGTTCAGTTGATAAATCTGAAACCGATTTTCTATTGGATTAAATATGGAGTTAACCAGATCTGCGAAAATATAAAGAAGCCATGCTGGATGTACATGAGAATGAAGGGAGCGTATCATTACAATGGTATGAACATATAAGGAACACGTTAATCAAGATAGGTTTCCAGGGGGTCTGGCAAAAACCAGAGTCCATCACATTAAACAAAAAAAACAAATCGACGAGTGGAAACAGCATGCCATTAATGGGCAGAGGAATGCTCCTGGAAGTCGTCTAATGAGAGACTACTTTAAGATGAAAAAACCCTTGGCTATGTGGGCTACTTAGATTCCATGTATCCCCCATACACTCACACTTTATTCATCACTTCGAGTCATCTGGACAGTTGCATTTCAGAATGATTATTTCAGTAGTTACTTGGAAATGTATATACATGCACATTTTATGAAATCATGGATGGATATACAGGCAACCTATAATATTTATTTTTATGTCTTATGGGGATTTTATTTAACATAATGGATTAAAATGTGCATTTTGTTTTGTGTTTAATTGTGGTTTTATGATCGTGATCGAAACAAAACTCAATTTGAATTTGACTAGAATGCACGTGGTAATAAAATGACACCAGTGTGTGCTCATTAATGAGAATCAATGATGCACATGGTAATTTTTTATGTTTTTATTTGTGAAAAACAGGTTTTAGGCAAACCTTAAACACATTTACTTACATACACACATACATAAATACACCAAATCAATGAAAATCACACATATTACAATAGTCTAAACGAGATAAAATGGTTATGTTAATGAGGGACTGGCTCAGGGGGAACGCGTTTGTCTTGGAAGCAAGACAAGGCATAGCAGCACAGGTTTGAATCCCAGGCTCGCTTAGAAACTGGTCCCAGGTATTAAGTGCAAAATTAAAAGAACAATAATAATTATGTAGGAGGAAGCCTGTGGTAATTGTACTGAGGAACAGGGACAAGGATCACATGGTAATGCCAAAAAGGGACTTGTATGACGATGTGCTTGGAAATGAGGGGCCAGGTCAAAGATGTGCATTGTAACAAGGATGCATGCAGTTATGATGGACCAGGGCGAGGATATTTACAGTGAACACGCCCTGGGATGAGGAAACCTGTGGCAATGTTTTATGAGGGACTGGAATGAGGATGTGTGTGGTAACGTGGGGCCAGGACAAGAATGACTACTCATTAATGCGGTACTGGAACTAAGATGGCCACAGGAATGCTATAGATACCGGTATGAGAATATGAGTGGAATGGAATTGTGGCAAGGGCAGGGATGCATATGTTAATGGTAATTATGGACTCTGATGAGGATGGTAATGAGGGACCATGTTTAGGATGTATGTGTTAATGAGGGACTGTGTCTAGTATGTATGATAATGAGGGACAAGGATGAGGACACATACAGCAATGGTAGGGAGCATCTAGTAGTACAAGGATGCACGTGGTTATGGAAATCAGTGATTGGAATGAGGATCTGTGTGGTAAAAAGAGAATGGGACAATTATGAACACAGTGGAGAAGGACCAGGACGAGAATGCACGCTCTAGTGAAAGGCTTGAACAATAATTGGAAGGATGTAGCACAGACTCGGGCGAGGATGCATATAATAATGAAGGGCCTGGATAAGGATACACATAGTAATAAGGGACGTGGCTGAGGATTGACATAGTCATTGTAATCATGGACTGGGACTAGAATGTGCATATTAATGGTAATGAAGCCAGAATGATCCTTCACACAGTAATGGCAAAGAGGGACGAGGATTAGGATGCATGCAGCAATGCGGAATATCTTTGTACTGATGTACTGGAACGACGGTGCGTGTGATCATAGAGATAATGATAGACCCGGACGAAGATGAGCCTGGTAATGAAGGAGCGGTTCAAGGATGCACATATCAATAGCAATGAGGAACCAGGATGAGAATGCATGCAGCGATGGCAATGAGAGACCAGGGCGAGGACGGACATGGTAGTTAGGGACCAGAACATAAATATGCGAGGTAACAAGGATGCATACACTCATGAGGGTCCTGGACAAGGATGCTTGCACTAATGAGGGTCCTGGACAAGGATGCTTGCTGTGAAGCGTGACTGGTATGGGGATGCATGTGATAATGCTTATAGCCAAGGATAGGTGCAGTAATGAGGATCTGGGACAGGAATGAGTGCAATGATTATTAATGATTCACAGAGATTAGCATGGTCACAGTAATATTAAATAGGGAAGGGATTCAGAATGTGAGCGGTAATGGTATTGAGAACAGGACGAGCGTGCGTGCGATCATGTTAATGTGGGACCATCAGGAGAATTAGCACAGTAATGAGGGACTGAGTTGAGGATGTTCACTGTTATGTTAATGACGGACTGTTACACAGATGAGCGGGAATGTGATACTTGGGTAGGAATGTGTGCTGGAATTGTAATGAGGGACTGGGGTGATGTGGTGCGTAGTAATGGTGATGTGGTGCTGGGAAGAGGATGTGTGCAGTAACAAGGGCATCAGGATGAGGCTGTCTACAGTAATGAGGGAAAAGCAAGAGGATGCTCACAGTAATAAGGTAGGAGTCACATAGTACCGACCGACCGGATTGAAGATGCCTTTGGTAATGGAAATAAAGGACTTGGACTAAAATGGACACAGTAATGATAATGAGATAACTGGATGAGGATGCACACAGTAATGAGGAACAGGGCCAAGAATGAGTGAGGTATTGTGGGGCCACGTCATGAATAAGCATGGTAATGAGGGACAGGAGTTAGGATGCACCCAGTAATGTGGGACCAGGACTAGGACATGCACAGTAATGTTAAAGCTGGACCTGGGTGAGAATGTGAGTGGTAATGCTCCTGAAACCTGAATGGGGATGCATGTGGTAATGATAATGAGGGACCATGATGAGGATGCTTGAGGTCATCATAGACTGGGATGAGGCTGAACGCATATATGGTATTGAGGGGCTGGGATGTGGATGCACCTGGTAATGTGTTGTTGTGTCAGGGATGGGTCGAGTAGTAAGGTACCGGGATGAGGACAGCAATCGTAATGAGGGACTTGGACAAGTAGTGACATAGTAATGAGGGACTGCAATCAGGATATGCATGGTAATGAGGGCAATGGAAATGTTTACGAGAGAAATGGACGAGAATTAGCACAGTAATAGGAATGAGGTAACTCATTGAGGATGCACACAGTAATGAGAGACAGGGATGAGGATGCATGTGGTGATGGTAATGAGGGACTGGGACCATATTGTGTGCAGTAATGGTTCACCGGGACAAACATGCACACGATAGTGGAAATGAGAGATCGTTTGAGGATGTGCAGAGTAGTGATAATGAGATGCTGGGGTGAGGAGTTAACGGGGGATTGGCACTAGGATGGAAGTGGGAATGGTAATGAGGGACTGGCGTGAGTTTGCAAATGGCCAGGATGAGGATGTCTCTCGTAATGATTGACTGGTACACCAATGCAAACAGAAAGCTTGTGACAAGGGTGCACACTGTAACTAGAGACCAGGATGATGATGCATGTTGTCATGGTATTTAGGGACTTGGATGAGAATGCTTGTGGTAATCGTATTGATGAGCCACAATGAGGAGTCATGCAGTAGTGAAGAACTAGGAGGATTATGTTTGCTGTGCTGTGGGAGTGGGAAGGGGAGGCACACAATAATGTGGGGCTGCGACATGGATGGGCTCTGTAATGAGGGACTGGCATGACGGTGCATGTGGAAATGGGGGACCAAGATGAGGATGTGCATGTTACATACAAGGAGGGACTGGAAAGAGGATGGGTGCAGTAATGAGGGATCAGTATAAAGATGGACATTGCAATAAGGGACTGGGTTGCTATGCCACACTATCTCGAAGCACCTCTGTTGCATAGCCTATAAGAACATTGATGACAAAGACATTACGACCTTGGAGGTAACCATGCCGCAATTTGTGGCATGGCTACCTCCATTCCAGGTACCAGGTCCCGGTTCCCTGAACGGGGAAGTACCGGGCCATTCCAACCTTAGAAGGCCCGGTATTTCCCCATTCAGGGAACCCAGACCCGGTCCATCCCCATTCCCATTCGAGCCCCCATACGGTTCAATGGAAATGGGGAGGGTGCTAACAACAGGCCCGTTGTTAGCAACCTGGTCTGCTTGCAAGTCCTCTGAGCAGACCCGTAATGGGGCGGTAAGGGGTTGACGGCTCTGGCACCTTTACCGGCGCCATTAACCCCTTACCGCCAACCTCGGAATGAGGCCCCAATATCCCCTATGATATCACAGACAGCATCACTTATTGCATCATCAGCGACATCACTGGATTGCCCTGATGACATCCCTCATAACATCACAGATTACATAATGGGAAACTACCTGTCGGTGTAAAAAATGTTCTTGGTCTATGCCAAGACATATGACAATCATATTATGCAGCTATATGCGTAGTGCACACTGGCTGAGATGTAATATAACAGGATACCTGCTATGGGGTAAAGTGGCCCAGTAACTACTTTAATTTGCCAGCCAGGACATTGGGAATTGGCAAAGTCTATAGTCTAGACAATGTGCCAGTGCCCAAGGCATAGTTTGCATGGCTTGGCATGGTTTTGGGCCAAAGGCTATGACCCGGGCACTGTGGCAACAGGCCATGGATGCCACCAGTGAGCTGCAATTTCCAGAGATTTCATTGATGATGTAATTGTTGATGCCGGAAGCAACTATCCTTTGATGTGAACTAGGTGGTTTTACTGCCACAGGTTTGCATAGTTATAATACATATAAATCAAAGTGGAACAGCACCAACAATAACTTGGATGTGATCTCTGAAAAGGGAAACCTCATTCTTTCATGAGTAGGTATGAAAACATTTGTATTGATAGATAAACACACACATTCTAAAGTGTTACAAAATGTAAAATACATACCCGGAGAAGAACTACAAAAATATACAATAATATTTAAAAACTTCAACCATTGGCTGTGTTTTGACTAATAATTTATCACGTGTCAAATTATACCAAAGTCAAACTCATAAATAGTATAATTTAACAGCAAATACATTAATGTATGTATTTGACCAATGATGACTTCACGGTCATAGCACAGAAACCCTCAAAATGTTTCTGTCCTTTTCCTTTAATAATGGACATTCATCAGGAGACTTGATCCATAGCAACCCATGTAATACGTTACATAAGAACAGTATTTACTCTATTGAATCATCATTGTCAGTAGGCCTCATCATTGTTTTGTAGGAACCTCTATATGAAAGAAAGACAATGGGCCTCATTACGAGTATGGCTACCCCTGAAGTGGGAGAATGGAAGACCAGGCTCCCGTCCTTCACCTCTCGCGCTTGGCCTAGAGGGTCACGGCCCAGACACCCGCCGCGAGAAGAGTTTGTCCAGTTACCAGACGACCAGGTACCATGGTACAGGAACATACGGATGTGTCCACCTGTTTGCCCAGCAGCCCGCACTGGCCATGTCGACACCTGCGGCTCGGATCAGCTAGACTAAAAAACCACACGTCGTTAGAGATGCCATGACGACCTAGACAACTGGAAGCACATCTGTACAAATACACACACCTAACATTCCCACAACAATCTACACGAAGAACATACTCAGTGCTCTGACGTAGGCGACAGGCATATTCACGGACGTGCATCTTTATTATTTTTACATAGGCTTTCAGAATGCAGAAACGCAAGATGCATCATGAATTCATCTATAACGCCGCTTGCTCACGCTTCTCTTAAAACCCGTTACCACCATGAGAGGTGTAATAGAAACACGATACTGGTCATGGAAATATACGCCACTATAACCTAAAGCACCCATGCCCGAAATGGATCACTTATACACCAGGCCCAAGTAGGCCTCAGGCAAGAGTTCCCGTGGACATTAACAAAGCAAAAGTCAGGTTGCTGATCCCGCAGAATGAGCCTGGTGGAGCAACCAGCCAAGGTCGCAATGTTGCAAACCCACATCCAAGAACAAATCATCAAAGGCATGATGTTGCAACCTTGCACTCCGCGTACCAACGTTAGAATCATATCTACATATTAAACCAGACACACAGTGGAAAAGCAATATTAATTGTGCAGAATTCTGCCTCAAACACGGTCCCGCCTCACGTGACCAAGCCGAACCTGACGAGATGCCAAAGCCCAGGAGAAAGAAAGGCGTCTGGGTCCCCCGCTACGAGACATAGGCCGATACACTTGAAAGGCTTAATGGACATCTGCTACAGTGGGAGCGGTCAGCCTTCCACCTATGAATAAATCCTCACATTGTCTGCACGTACCCTTATTGAAACATTGTTGCAAACACAGGTACACCGAGAGCTGGGAACAACGGTGGTCCCAGGCTGGGGAGCTCACGGATGCACCAATCAGAACATGGGGCTCTTATCTCAGACGTCAGTAACATTAGCCAATCCTCAGGAGTCTTCATGTAACAATTCTTATGTATCTAATTATAGGGACAACCCAGATATACCACCTGACTACACCTTGACCACTAATATCATTCTCTATATGTGTACTATACTAACCCTACCACTCGAGCAACCAATTAATAATGGCGATAGGTTTTTTTGTTAACTTTTTGAAATGACGCAAGTAGCGCGTCATATTACAATAAAAAGGGCCTGCGAGCCCCACGAGTGTGTGTGTCAGGACGAACGCGTACGCTCCTTGACCCATCCCTGCCGTTTGCATAATAAACAGCAGAAGTTGCCTTGCTCCTTGTGTGTGCCTCATACTCTGTCTCGATCCGAGATATACACGGGAGGAGTTGGGGCCTCCCTGCCCGGAGGTCTGCGGACGGCCCGGCCGACCCCGGCAGAATTTCCCCCCGACAAGTTGGAGGCACTGCTGAGATCTGTTTAAGATCGACTTTTATTTTTAATTTTTCCAGGCACTCCCGTTGCGAGGAGGCCCGGCGGCGCGGCCCCCTCTGCCGTTGCCCCCTTCTGAGGACTACAGGACCATCGCGGAGCTGCGAGAGGACCGGACAGCGCAATCCGGATATTGGCCCTCGGGAGCCGGTTGAGAAGTATCCCGCCCGCGGTCGGCGAGTGTCCAGACGTGGTCCAGACGAGGGGAGGTGGCGAGCCGCTTGGAGGGGTGCACGCAGTCGAGCGGCCCTGCATCGAGAGAACTTGGTGAGCATGACACGCACAACAAGCAATGCGAAATTGTGAGGGAGGAGGGAGGTATTGTAAAGCGGCGAGGGTTTAATTGAGTGTTGCTAATGGAATGAATGGTAGCGAAACGAGTGCGAGAGCAGGCGGCTAACGTTACGCGAAAGAGGGGGGCGGGGCACGAAAATATCACGTGCAGCCGTTCGTAACAGTGAGCTAACGTTACGCAAAAGAGGGGGGCGGGGCACGAAAACATCACGTGCAGCCGCTCGTAAGACACTGATTGGCCTAAATCGCGACTACGTGTGAGGGTGGGTGTGTGGTTTCCTACGGTTTGATATTTATTATTGAATGAGTAGATGAGGTTCCCTATTGTTCGAGCAAGAAACTCGATAGGTAGATGATGTTTCCCTGTGGGCGGTGGCTAGTTACGTAGTTGCCCAAAACGGAAGATAATTGGCTGGTTAAGCCCTCCTGTTGAGGGGCGTATCACACGCGAGGCGACGCAGCGTGTGCAGTCCGGTTATAGTATTGATGAGATTACCTTGTTCCAGGAGAGACAGGAAGACAGCTGTAGGGTTAGCGGGGTAGATTACAAGTGTATTTTGAATTTAAAGAACATAACACGAATATACCAGTAGCTCGAAGAAATCGGTGACGTCACCAGTAGGGATTTAATAGGATATCGCGAGCACAAGGAACATTGGGTTGAGAGTGGTGGGGAGGAGAAGCATGATAAAGGAGCTGATACGGAGATAAACTATAAACCAGTGGATCGAAAGAAGAAGGGGAAAGGGGCGTGGCTGCGCACGGAGAACGCCGGCCACGGCAAGTGTAAAAGGGGGAGGAGAACGGAGAAACAGGACAACTGTATAAGATCGTCGTAAGGGGTACGCAGCCGCAGGGGGCTGCGTGCGCTTCGGCCGCAGGGGGCCGTAAGGGGAAGGAATATAATATAACATCACATTTATTACTATTGCATAATTTGTCAAAGGATTGTCGTAAGTCCCCACACTTGCGGGGCGAGGTAAGCAATACAAGGTTGTATATTGTAAATTGGTAGTAAGGGGAAGGGTAACAAGGGGAGTACAACCATGTCATACGGGAGAGGGTCGGGAGGGTGGGGGAACACCCTCACTACCCCACTACAGCACATATGCACCACACTGCCACCACACAGGGAGAAGTTAATTAAGTACAGCATAGAGTGGACCCAGGGGACAGACAACAAAATGTTAACACCATGGCCGCCTAATGGCAGTTTCGATCCATATGCCCAACACTCACTACTAAACCATCTGCACAATACATACAAGGGGAAGAAGTTGGCAAACCACGTGGAGGTGTTTAACTTATGGAGGATGTTCCAGGGGTCTCGACCAGGACCAAATGGAATGTTCACTATGGGGGAAACACCGGAAGAAAAGGAGATTAAGAAAGAAGGAACGGGTGGGGAAAAGGAGAGCGAAAGCACAAAAAATACGGGGAACGAAAGAAAGGGAGGAGAAAAGGTTGATAAATCAGACGACATAAAAAAGGAACCGAGCAATGAGATACCCATAACACCGGGAGTGAAAACAGAGGGAGGAGGGTTGTACCCTTTAAGAGAATTAGGAGAAATAGAAGGACAGTTAAGGGCGGCTGAAGGATACTCAAACCCGGCATACAGCCCTCCACCATATGTGGCTCATGGGAAGATACCAATGGGGGAAGGGAGGATTAGAGAAGAGCAGACTGTAGAGATAGGAGACGATGAGTGGGTAGCTGCACAGATATTGTTGAAATTACGAGGTTCACTAACTGGAGAAGAAAGGGAGGCGGTAAGGAGAACAAACGAGGATAGTGCCAGAGAGAGTGAAATGAGGGGAGAGGAGCTACTACGGCAGAAGGAAGAGATTTTGGAGGAAAGATTAGCAAAACTAAGGGATGAGCAGAATGAACTGATCAAACAACTTGAGAGGGAGGAAAGAGAGAGAGTGAGGAAAAGGAAAGAAGGTAAGGACGAATTGGAAAGATTAAGGGAACGAAGCGAGGAACAAAAGAGAGAAGCTGAAAGGGTAAAAGCAGCAGCAGATAGGGTATCAAGAGTAGTGCTGAGAGAGAAGAAGAAGGAAGAAGAAGAAAAGGAAAAAGAAATGGAAATATGGAGGAGGAGGATAATATCTGAGACAGCTAAAAAATATGAAGAGGGGAAGGTAATAGAGAGTATAGTAGAAAGAGAAAGGGTGAAATGGGAAAGGAAGAGGGAGGATGAAAGGATATTGGAACAGATGAGCAACGAAGTAATGGAGGAATTAAAAAGGAAAAGAGAGGAAAATAGTAGGGAAATGGAGGAGAGAAGGGAAGAAGGAAGAGAAGGGAGGGGTAAGGAGAGTGAAAGATGGGGAGATGTATATAAAAGTAGGGAGGTAGCAACGACATCAGCACTAGGGGGGACAGTTGGTAACAACGAAAGGGGAGAAAGAGACCTAATAGATTTAAAAACAGTAACAATAAAAGGAAAAAAGGCAGAGTGGGGGGTGTCATTTATAAATGATTTTTGCAGTGAGGAGGAAGAAGGAGTGGAGAAGGATGGAAGAGTGAGTGAAAGGGAAAGCTTAGATAAACTGTACCTCACTAGAACAAACATAGATTCGCCCTGGATAAGTAGAAGAGGGGAGGAGCTGGAGAGAAGTAAGGAGGAAACGAAAAGAATAGGGGAAACACAAACCAATGAAACCACGCCACCCACATCTCCATCACGCCGCCCTCCCACGTCACTACCTACATGTTCAACCACCGCACGCTCTCTGCACAGAATAAAGCTCGCGCCCTTCATGAACGAACTTACACCGTATGCATGTCGGCTTAGGGACCTCCCTAGTCGCAGGCAAGACAGACAAATAAACATACCCATATTGAACACAGGAAATGATGAAAGAAGGGGAAAGGAAGAAGAGGGAGGTAGGGGCAGAGGTAGTAAGGAAGAATTTGAAGTAGTAAAAGAAATGGGGGAAGAGGAGGGGTGTGAAGACTCAATATCATGGAGCGTAAAGGGTGACAAAAGACAGAATTTAATGCCACTGTTGGAGAGAGGAGGGGTTAGACCACAGTATGTACCTTGGAAACATACGGATAAGGAAAATATAAAATGTAGGCTCCCATCACTAAGTGGAGGTGCGGGTAAGTGGATATATGAAATGGAAAAACACACCGCAGGACAGAAACTAGCAGTAGGAGATGTGAAGGGCCTGTTAATATCAATATTAGGGGATAGAGCGGATGACATTTGGAAAAGAGCGGGATTCCATGGGGTAACAATAACAAACACATCGCATGATGGGGCACCATTTGCAAACTGCAGACATGCGCTATGGCAGGCACTGAGAGTGCAATACCCAGACACCTCAGACATAGGAGCCATTACTTCCCGTAAGATGGGTGAAAATGAGGATCCTGTTGATTATATCCAGGACATTCAAGAGAAGTGGCGCATGGAAACTAGAGAACAATGGGACAAAACACCAGCCATATTTTATCATATACTAGTACAAGGGCTCCCAGAAGGAGTTCAGAAACAACTAAAGAAAGTAGTAGGAATGGAAGCAAAACCATGGCCAGAAATACAACTGACTATAGTACATCACTGCAGGACATGGCAAGGAAAGATGAAACAAAAGGAGGAGGACAGGAAAACAGAAGAGGCCAAATTAGTACAGAAAAAACTTACTAAATATACAATGGAAGGGGCACTAATAACTACGCCCACACCAATGGCCCAAAGCCCAACGCAAGTAGTGGCTGCACAAGATCCAGCTCAAATAGCGCCCCCACAAGGTGTAATACAGCAAGTGCCGCCTCTGCAATTACACACACCGAACATGGGAGGAGGGTACCCAATGCAAGGAACTGGGTATTATAGTTATAACAGAGGAAGAGGAGGGGTTATGAGGGGGAGAGGATATGGATATAATACCCAGCCACAGGGGGGGGGACTAAGAAATTACTACCCCACAGGGCAACCCGTATACCAGGACAACACAGGGAGCTTCCCATGGCAAAACAGGGAACCACCCGTGTGTTGGAGCTGCGGACTATTAGGACACATGTCACGTACATGTAGGGTCAGGCCAGGAACACCAGCATGGAATGAACAAGCACAACCTAGGACCTCTCAAGAACAGCAGGGCATGCAACAACAGCAGATGTCACAACAAGGGAGTGACCAACCACAACAAATAACACAGCAACTGACGCCGCCACAACAACAAGTGGCGTTAATACAACCACCACCCCAAAATGAACGAACACAATTGGGTGGGGTGTCGGTGTTGGGACACAACCCTTATACAGGGAATGGCCAATCATTGTACCCCCAATAGGCCAGCCCACAGACGGCCTTGGTGTGTCCCATCCTGTCAGTAACACCTAATAGTGCGGAGGAGCCACGCATAGAGGTAACGATAGGTGACAAAAAATTATCATTTCTTGTTGACACCGGGGCAACCCGGTCTTGCATAAGGGAAGGTAAATTTAAGATGTCAGGCGAAGCCATGAACACCCAAGGATTTTCTGGGGCTAAAGGGTTGGTTCCATTTACTGATAACGTTCCCTTATCTATTGGAGATTATGATCTGTCAGTCCCACTTTTGTATTATAGTGCCTCACCAGTAAATATACTGGGGAGAGACATAATGAACAGGTTGAATATGACGATCTCCTTTACAGAGGATGGCATAATTTGCTCTAAACCAGGGATTAACATGCTCGCAGCACGACAGATTTTGCAAGCATACTGTGGACAGACAGCGATTAGGGCGGAGCCACTGGATGGCGAGATATTCCAATATGGCACAGACATGGCATTTGCATGGATGCCAGGGATAGAAGGGAAAATATGGAGGAGGCCAGCAGCCTATCTATTCCGACCAGAAACACCAGCTAATGAACTGGAAGGGAAGGTGTTTGCAGTGGACATTGAGAGCATTATTGCAACAGCTGATTATGTTGCTGTGCACGCCCAAGATAAAGAAGGGAGAGCCTGGAGGGCGGTGATAGCACTAGCAGAAGGGTGTAGGCTGACCCAGGTGTCAGATGAAGAGCTGTTCTCAGAAGAAAAGGAAGAAAATGAAATGGTGTTCATGATGAGTGTAGAAATATGGCTAAGAGTGGCTCACAAACAAGTAGCACAGAAAATTGCAATGGCACTTGAGGCACCCGCAGGCACCCCAGTCCCATTTTTTAAGGAGGATATGTCAAAGGTGCCCAAATCATTATGGACTATTAGCCCTTATGACGTGGGATGCATAAAAAGCATAGGGGGTGTAAGGATAAAATTGAAAAAAGGTGCCATATTACCAAGAGTAAAACAGTACCCATTGTCAAAAGAGGCAGATGAGGGCATATATGAAACCATAACGGCCCTTATAAACAATGGCATATTGGTCCCCTCAGAATCACCATGTAACACAGCTGTGTACCCGGTGCGCAAGGCTAAAGGGGGGTCTTGGCGCTTCATACAGGACCTCAGACCCTTGAACAACATAGTAGAAGCAGAGTATCCAGTAACAGCAAACCCGGCCACAATATTGTGTGGCATTCCAGCAGAAGCATCACGATTTACAGTGATTGACCTTAAAAATGCTTTTTTCTCAATACCATTACACCCAGACTCACAAGATTTGACAAGCTTTACTTACCGAAATACAAAGTGGAAACATACCAGATTACCACAGGGGTATTGTGAATCACCCTCAATTTTCAATAGAGTAATACAGATGGATTTGGGTAACGTTGAGGTGGAAAGCACAGTGTTACAGTATGTGGATGACTTAATAATTTGCAGTACAAACGAAAGCAAATGTAGAGAGGACTCCTTAAAAATGTTGACAATATTGGCTGAAAAGGGGTATAAGGTAGACATGGAAAAGATACAATACTGTCAGGAACAGGTACTTTACATTGGCCAACTGATATCTCAACATGGAAGAAGGATTGCACCACAAAGAGCACAGGCCATCTCAAGCACTCCCGTGCCACAGACTGTGAGAGAACTGCAGCAATTTCTGGGGCTGTGCAACTACTGTAGAGCATGGGTATTTGATTATAGCTCATACATAGGACCCCTGCTTGAGGGTTTGAAGGAAGCAAATAAAGGGGAGAAAAAGTTGGGATGGACTATGGAAATGAGGGAGGCATTTGACGAATTAAAGGACGCGATATCAACTGCTCCAGTACTGGCATCCCCAGACTATGAGCGGCGCTTCTTTATATTTTCACATTGCGACTCAGCAGTGATGAAAGCAGTGTTGGCCCAAAAAACTAGCATGGGCTATAAACCAGTAGCATTTTACAGCGGTCACTTAGACCCTATAATGTTAGGCCACTTCTCTTGTGAACAAGGTCTCGCTGCAGCTGCTTTTGCAGTAGAAAAAGCATCAGCAATAACTATGGGGTGTCCAACTACACTATTTGTGGAACATGCATTATTTGCGATATTGAATAAACCTAAGTCCACACTAACAACACAGAGGGCATCAGGTTATGAGATTATTTTGTCTAAAGCTGAACTAGCAATTGTTAGATGTAGCACGGTTAACCCTGCAAGGTTCCTAGCAGAAGTAATTGAAGAGGGAGATTACGCCCACGACTGCACCCAAGTAACTGAAATGTACTCATGTACTAGGAAAGTTGAAGAAAACGCACTAGAGGGAGGTGAGCTTTTGTTTATTGATGGGTCATCAACTATTGATCAAGGAGATGGGATACGAAGGACTGGGGCAGCAGTAGTAAAAATGATGGAGGCGCCGGTGTGTGTGGCTATGAAGTGTGTACAATTACCACAGCATTACTCTGCTCAAGCCGCGGAACTCGTTGCACTAATATTGGCATTAAAGGAAAGTTTTAATAAAAGAGTAACTATATATTCTGACAGTGCATATGTTACATCAACTGTCCACTCAGGGCTATCAAAATGGAGAAGAAGAGGGTTTAGGAGAGCTGATGGCACTCCAGTACAACATGCCCTCTTGTTGGCTGAACTAATTGAAGTAATAAACGACCCCCAAGAACTAGCCCTGGTAAAATGCACCGCACACACAAATGGAGAAGACTACGTATCAAAAGGTAATGCAGCAGCAGACGCACATGCGAAATATGCTGCATATTTTGGTGAGATATGGAACCCCACAGACTCACAGAGAGGGAGAGGGAGGGGAATAGCTAGAGAGATGTTAATAAGAGAAGGGTACACCCATCTCCCAGCCACACAGATTATGGAACTACAAGCGGCTGCACCAATGGCCGAAAAAGAAGTATGGGTGAAAAGAGGATGCACAATGTCACCAACTGACGCACTATGGCGCCAGGGTGGCACTGGGAAAGTTGTAATACCGTTGGCACTGTTAAATACCGCCCTGAGCCAATTACATCACCCTGCCCATACAGGCAAGGAAATAATTGCAGCACGAATTAGAGAAGATTGGTTTTGTCCCGAGTTAACCTCTCATGTGTCAAATTTTATCAGCAATTGCCTCACATGTCAACAGTTTACGGCCGGTCATACTTTAAAAGTGATAAGAGGTATCATACCCCGGCCAGAAGGACCTTTTCGGCACCTTCACATTGACTATGTTGATATGATCAACATATGTCAAGGTAATAGGTATATGATTGTAGTAGTATGCCCATTTTCTAGGTGGATTGAAGCAGGGCCCTGTTCACACCCTGATGCGTTTAGAGCAGCCAAATTCATAGTAAGGGAGGTCTTCCCCAGGTGGGGAGTGTGCGAGGTGTTAAGATCAGACAACGGGCCCCATTTCGCAAACGAAATGTTCCAGCATATCACATCCCTGCTGAACATTAAACACAAATTTGCATGTGCATACCACCCACAGGCTAATGGTGTATGTGAACGCCTGAATGGCTTATTGAAGGAGGCAATTGCTAAAATACAACAAACAACAAAGAAAAGTTGGTTGTATTGCCTTCCATTAGCATTGTTTGAGCTTAGAAACAGGCCAGGGTCCGACCACCACCTCACCCCACACGAAGTGGTTACTGGACGCCAAATGCGCCTTCCCCTAACACCAACGTCAAGGGCATTCACCGACCACGAAAGTTCAGCGAATGTATTAGGTGATGAAATGTATCAATATGTGTCTTCTTTGATTACTAGTGTCGTGTTTGTGTCTCAACAGCTCGAGCGCACACGGGGCGGGTCTACCAGCAACCAAGAAAAAGACGAAAATACAGAATTGGGAAAGGAGAACTTGTGCAAACTTGCCAAAGGTGACCACGTACTACTTCGCAATTTCAATAGGAAGTGGAACCAGAAGAGGTTCACTGGCCCCCATCTGGTAGAGGACGTATCAACAAGAGCAGTAAAACTAAAGGATAAGCGTGCCTGGAACCACCTACATGACGTAAAGATCTACAAACTGCAGACCCGCCCCAGCGCCAACGACAGATCCATTGGAAGAACAGCAACCACATCCCCTACAGCGGAAGAAAGTTTAACCACAGACAACGACCCAATTGTTCCCTCGGAGACAATAACTAACGAAGAAGGGAGTGATCCCCATACTGCCCACCCCATGATCACTCGCTCAAAGAGTAAAAATACTTCCGCCATTTGAGCACAAACCCCCCCATTGACTGCTAAGTACAGTTGTAACTAAAACTGAAGGACATGTTTGCACTAATACACATGTAAACACGTGAATGTTCTCTTTTTTCTCTCGCATATACAGGAACTGCGTAATATTGTATTGTTAAGAAAGCTAATTAACAAATTCAGTGTGCAGGTGTAGATGGTGCTGCCAGACGATAACTACCCAGAAGAATTGTCACACCAGTTCGTATACGAAATAAAGAGGCCAACATATTTAAAAAGGAGAAGGGTACGTGTCTACTACACAGCCTTCCTCCTGGCCATAGAATATCACATGCCCCACCTCCACCCATACTTGCCGGTCTTAAGAGACCCATCACTTAGAGTAGCGTGGGAGCAGCTCTTCGCCTGGGCACTGAATGACTACTTGATAGGGAGAGCTTAAAACTAACATTTAATAACAAGCACTTTTGAGAATTTTTAGGCGGGCAACTGTAACGTCGCAAGAATAAGCTGCCAGGACTGCAGCAAGGTAAGAGCAAAATGCCGGTGAAATTAGCACATGTAATAAAAATAATAGGGATTTTTATGATCACCGGGTTCTTGGCTGCCTCTGTCTGGCAGTACAGCTATGCTATCGATTTTATTGCTGCGCACAAACTTAATATACCCCCGCCCTCTGCTGCAACAGGTGTTACGTCAGGTGGTAATAGTAACATTGCACCCAAGAAAAATAGAGTTAAACGCAGCACATACTCAGACAATAAAGGTATTGATAATTATGTACAAGATTCAGCACATGTCACAAACAACATATGGTACCAGCACATGACCCGCATTGGTAAGCAGACAACTGAGGATAGCTGTTACGTTTGCTCATTAATACCATACGCCATGAGCGCCTCACGAACATTTGTTGCCACAGAAATAGATGAAAAAACAGCACAGTGCATAATATATTTGGCCCTGTTCCAAACGAAAGGAAGATTTCAAGGAACAGTGGTGCACATGACATGGAAAACGCGAGACTCATACCCATATGAAAACAACTTCCTCAAGACCTATCTGAGTTATCACAAGACCAGTTTACATGCCGAAGCATTCAGGTACATAACAAGTGGCCCTGCAAAAGGAGAAACAAAGAAGGTAACACTGCAGTATCTACCATGTGATTGGTACGCCACTGAAGTTCCGGGTAAACAAGGATGCTGGGAAAGGCCGCTACTGACGATAACAGGAAAGGTGTATCTGGACAACAGCTGGGAGATAGGAGTAATTGGCAGCAACATGGTAACAAAAGAAACTATCTCAACCATCGAGACACACAATCATCGATGTTGGACGACGTGGATCAAGTACGTACCTATGCTCACGTGGGTAGAAGAAGATGAAGACCCAATAACAATATTACCCTTGACTGCGCCCAAAGTATGCTACCAGCATAAAGGAGAGGTGGATGTAGGATATAACACCAATTGTGCAAGTGTGATGGAGTTACCTGAGGGGGGTGCGGGAACAGCAGTAATAATGGACCATTATTGGGCCTGCGGAGAAAAGGCATATCATACACTGCCTCCCCTGTGGAATGGTGTGTGCACAATGGTACACGTCAATGTACCATCACTAGTGGTACCTAAGAAGCATGTCAATGTGGCGAAATTTCCTAAAATGGATGAAGGGGATAAGAGACGAAAGAGATCTGCACCACTCCAGAAGGAGCAAGAGAACAAGACCAACAGCGAGGATACTGTCCTAAATAGGAGAAAACGACAAGGAGAGCCACTGACAGGAAATTACCTGTGGGGAAGGTCGGAAACGGAACTAACGTCAATACCGCCAGAACACAGACTATTCAGCAGAGCAGCAATGTTTTTCTCCTCAATAATACATCCGGGACTGCAGGCATACGCAAACGCAAAATGGCTCCAAATAACAAGATGGGAACTAATGATGACCATCAATTCAACAGTAAATGGGTTCAACGCAATTAAAGAGGAGCTGCGAGCTGTAAGGATGGTAGCACTACAGAACAGATATGTACTGGACCTTCTCACAGCAATGGAAGGAGGAGTTTGTGCAAAGATAGGACAATCTTGCTGCACGTTCATACCTGCCAACGATGCTGACAATGGTACACTGACAGAAGCAGTTTCACAATTGGCCCAGATGCACTCTAAAATGATGGACGAGAGTAACGGTGTAAACAAGGATAAGAGCTGGTTCTCACTATTATGGTCATGGATGCCATCTTGGCTGTCGGATGGACTGAAAATAATAGTGGGGTGTACTATTTTGGCTGGAGCTACTCTGATCATAATTAAATTTTGGAAAGCCCGAAAGGCACGCACGGCTGACGAGTTGCTGGAAATGGTGGGAATGCACCCCTTGATGCCAGCAGATGATGGTCAGCATGCAGGGGTGATAATACAAGAGAGGGAGAAGCTGCGCACACAAATCATCACCAACCATCTAGATCCACCATCAGTGAAGATCGAGAACCCAAGGAACCCCAGGAGCTACATAGGAAGATGGGTATACTGTACTCCTGGAGGAACATGTGAATACATGTATTGGTCGTTTGAAGATCATGTAAACCATTATGGACATCTCGGAGGGATAACTAAGATATGGAGGGTAAGAGGAGATAACGAGAAGGATATGTTTGTGGTCGACAAGTCGACCAGAGGGGGGACTGAAGTGGGAGAATGGAAGACCAGGCTCCCGTCCTTCACCTCTCGCGCTTGGCCTAGAGGGTCACGGCCCAGACACCCGCCGCGAGAAGAGTTTGTCCAGTTACCAGACGACCAGGTACCATGGTACAGGAACATACGGATGTGTCCACCTGTTTGCCCAGCAGCCCGCACTGGCCATGTCGACACCTGCGGCTCGGATCAGCTAGACTAAAAAACCACACGTCGTTAGAGATGCCATGACGACCTAGACAACTGGAAGCACATCTGTACAAATACACACACCTAACATTCCCACAACAATCTACACGAAGAACATACTCAGTGCTCTGACGTAGGCGACAGGCATATTCACGGACGTGCATCTTTATTATTTTTACATAGGCTTTCAGAATGCAGAAACGCAAGATGCATCATGAATTCATCTATAACGCCGCTTGCTCACGCTTCTCTTAAAACCCGTTACCACCATGAGAGGTGTAATAGAAACACGATACTGGTCATGGAAATATACGCCACTATAACCTAAAGCACCCATGCCCGAAATGGATCACTTATACACCAGGCCCAAGTAGGCCTCAGGCAAGAGTTCCCGTGGACATTAACAAAGCAAAAGCCAGGTTGCTGATCCCGCAGAATGAGCCTGGTGGAGCAACCAGCCAAGGTCGCAATGTTGCAAACCCACATCCAAGAACAAATCATCAAAGGCATGATGTTGCAACCTTGCACTCCGCGTACCAACGTTAGAATCATATCTACATATTAAACCAGACACACAGTGGAAAAGCAATATTAATTGTGCAGAATTCTGCCTCAAACACGGTCCCGCCTCACGTGACCAAGCCGAACCTGACGAGATGCCAAAGCCCAGGAGAAAGAAAGGCGTCTGGGTCCCCCGCTACGAGACATAGGCCGATACACTTGAAAGGCTTAATGGACATCTGCTACAGTGGGAGCGGTCAGCCTTCCACCTATGAATAAATCCTCACATTGTCTGCACGTACCCTTATTGAAACATTGTTGCAAACACAGGTACACCGAGAGCTGGGAACAACGGTGGTCCCAGGCTGGGGAGCTCACGGATGCACCAATCAGAACATGGGGCTCTTATCTCAGACGTCAGTAACATTAGCCAATCCTCAGGAGTCTTCATGTAACAATTCTTATGTATCTAATTATAGGGACAACCCAGATATACCACCTGACTACACCTTGACCACTAATATCATTCTCTATATGTGTACTATACTAACCCTACCACTCGAGCAACCAATTAATAATGGCGATAGGTTTTTTTGTTAACTTTTTGAAATGACGCAAGTAGCGCGTCATATTACAATAAAAAGGGCCTGCGAGCCCCACGAGTGTGTGTGTCAGGACGAACGCGTACGCTCCTTGACCCATCCCTGCCGTTTGCATAATAAACAGCAGAAGTTGCCTTGCTCCTTGTGTGTGCCTCATACTCTGTCTCGATCCGAGATATACACGGGAGGAGTTGGGGCCTCCCTGCCCGGAGGTCTGCGGACGGCCCGGCCGACCCCGGCAGAATTTCCCCCGACACCCCCATACTGGATACGGGGTCCGGGGTCCGGGTTCCAGGAATAGGGAATTACCGGCCCATTCTGACCTTGGAGGGCCCGGTAATTCAATTTCCCGCGACCCGGACCCGGTACAACCCATTCCCATTTGACCCCCCGTAGGGCTCAATGGGAATGCAGAGGATGCTAAAAATGGGCCCGTTAATGACGGGCCCGTTCTTAGCATCCTGGTCTGCTTGCAGGACCCTCTAAGGACACGTGGCCTGGCCAGGCGTCCTGAGCGGGACCCGCTGCAGACCTCGTAATGAGGTGGCCCGGAATGAACGGTGTCGGTCCCTTACCGGCACCATGCGTTCCGTGGCCCCCTACGTTGTAATGAGGCCTAATGTTTTTAATCTATTGTCATGATGGTCCCCTTTTTCTAGTGTGTTATATGACTTATTAATATATATTTACCTAACAGGTATAGCAACTTAATAGACAAAAGAATGTCTAGCTGACAAACACCAACTCACAGCTTAACTTGTGTAGAACCCTACACAGAAGAAGTATAACATATTGATATTGTATGATGAAACAATAATCAGCGAATATAGAAAATGTAGCTGCTATTTCAAGGGTTTTGGAACACTTTGAAGGTGCAAGTGTTTTGTTGAAATTTTAAAAAAACTATCTTCATATGTAAAATAAAATACACCAATGACACTTAAAATAGAGTTCAACAGTTTACATCCAATTTGTTTGACATTGTTTTACTTTACATGTCAATAAAACTGTATGCCTTTACTGTTACTGTCTTTTCTTGATAAAAGCTTGTGGAATTACACTGAGTCTGGCATCAGGGGATCGAGGAAGTCGATTGTAGCGAGGAAGGAGGGACCAGGCTCACCAGGGGTAAATCTTCCTTCTCCGTGGAAGGATTTCAGCCCTGTAGCCCATATACCAGTACCTGTGTGAAGATGCGTGTAAGTGACCTCCCTTCTCTCCTGCTCCCCATTCCCTTGTATCTCTGCTTCCCTCACTGTGACTTCCCCCCTTTGATTTGTAAAGTGCTCCATCGCTTCTCGAAGCTAGATCCATGCTCAACAAATACCCTTATAATAATAATCATCATAATAACAATAATAATAATAATAATGATGATAATAATAATAACAACTATAATAAAACAAATCTCTGTGGACAAGAGAAATGAGGGAGCAAGCAACTCACAGGAAAACAGAACACAACAAGTGGCAGGTTCTGCAGCTCAGCACAAGGGCAGTCCAAGCTTCATTTACGCAGAAGATGAGCTCTTAGGTTGTTGGACCTGGATGCAACAACCTCTTGAAGCAACAATCTAGGAGTTCCTCATCTAACACACTCTGAACCAAGGATCGGTTAATCAGTCATAAACATGTTATGCTCTGCTTAGAAGCTGATTAACACCTGGCTGCGTGTAAGGTAGCAATGCAGTGTGTTTGTTAGAGAGCTGACACTGTCGCTGAACAAACCTAAAACGCAAGACAATGCACAAAACATATGTTCTTTCATGCAATGGCAAGATGCAGTAAGAGGAGAGCTACGCTGCTAGGATGGAGACGGGGCAAGGCGGAGGAATTAAGGTTGTTGGGGAAGGGACATTAGTTGTTGTAGCCAAATAGTTCCGTGTGGGGGAACAAGAGATTTTTGCTCAAGAAGGGAAATATATTTTATGCAATTTTCTTCCACTGTAAGAATGTTTGGAAAAAATAGGTTTGATTTAAAAAAAAACATTTTTTGTACACAGTTGAGAGGTTTGCAATATTTATGAAACTGCTTGAGTTTGAAATGTATTTTGATAGGAAATATAAGGTGGAGGAAGCATTGAAATAAAGCGACAGCATTCAGCACTATTGACAATGCTTTAATTACGGTCTCCAGTACGCTCTGTGGATTGATCTCAGAAGTGTACCTTGAAGATATTACAAGATCCTAACAGTCAAGATGAATGGTATTTCAAAGAATCAGTTTTGACTGACTGAATAGAACCATTGTCACCGGAGAGCAGTCATCCTTAAAGTTATATATCCTGCAGTGTTGGCAAGCAAAATATATGAACTAAATCCACCTTATCCATACAGGAAAGTGATGTTTTGACATGTTATACATTCGCTTGGGAGCAGAATTGATAATTGATGGGATCAGCACAACCTTCCTACTAAGTCAAATGAAATTGTCTATGTATCACTTATGCTGTAGATAATTTGAATATCTTTTAAAGTGGTCACAATTGGAAAAAGGAACGAGATTATCCTGCCATATATTCTTCTTTGTCAAGAGTTTCTACACTACACTCAGTGACGTCGTTTCAACAAAATGCCAGGCGTAGCAGAAGTAACACACAGGCCTGATGACACACAGGAAGTGATGTCACTTGACATTTGAACTGGATGACATCAGTTAATCTTTAACCCTGGCAACACTACCAAAATTGGCTTGTGGGAGTACAAAAAGTAAATAAACATAACATTTGAAAAACCAAAATAGCTATTTTACCTTTTTGCTATTATAAATGCAATGCCACCATAAGAAAGCATGTCAAAAAGGACTTCACAATGTAGGCCAGACACATAATAACACTTATCATGTTTGCTGTAGCCTTGGTGATGCACAGTAAAACATGCCATACCACAGTAAGACATACCTAGACTGGCAGCACCAAAAGGACAATATAACCATGTAACAAAACTTATTATGCTTACTTTATCATAGCTGCCCAGAAAAATATACAATGCCACAGTAAGGACTGTCTGCACACAAATACCAGTCTAGCCAGGTAATTAAATTTGTCATGATTTCTTTATCAGAGATACCCTGTACAAAATGTCAAGCCACAGTGGGAAATGGCTAATATAGCTGGAGCAAAATGCTAGTCTATACATGTAATAACAAATATGATGCTTACTTCATATGAGATGCAGAGAAAATCATGGCATGATGCAGTAAGAAATGGCTAGACTGGCTGCACCCAAATGACAATCTAGACAGGTAATAACACTTATCATGCTTACTTTATTATAGATGTCCTGTAAAAATGTCATGCCACAGTAAGACATGACTATACTGGCTGAACACAAATGCCAGTCCAGACAGGTAATAACACTTATCATGCTTACTTTATCGTATATGGCCTGTACAAATGTCACACCACATTAAGAAATTACTGGAGTCGCTGTACCAAAATGCAAATCTAAACTCTAATAACACATATCATGTCTGCTTTATCATAGATGCCCATTACGTGATAGCGCTCTCCCACCTGCTCCACCCTGCTGACACATCCCCTATCCCTACAACTCTCCTCCTCCAACCCCAAACTCAGCACCTTGGCACAGCATTACCTCCATGTTCCTGTTCCTCATCTCAGTACTTACATATGAGGCAAGGTCCTTCATAGGCAAGTACTGGGACGAGGAAGAGTAGGACTAGGAGTAATCAAGATTACAAGTAAATCATCTAGGTATTGAACACAAGCACACCATTCACATGCACATTTACACTAAACCTATGCTCCATTCACCCACACACCCAGTCACCCATACATCATGCACTCCCACACATTGCATTATATTCATATACATATACACACACACACACACACCCGTTCATGAACGCACAGGCATTTTACACAAAAACACTTCCTTACCTTTTTAGAAAATCCATCGCTACCCTGAGGAAATCCCCTGCAGGCAGGCCTCGCCCACATGCTCCATGAACGCAAGGAACACGCTCTGGTTTCTGTCATTCGCAGAGCAACGGAGACAGAGCCTTCCATGCTCTGTGGGGAGAGAGGGTTCTTTTTAAAGTTAGTCTAACTTCATAAAGAAATTATTTCCATTACTGTTTTTCATAACAGAAATCATTTATTTTAGACTGACTTAAAAAAGAAATGAATGAAAAGAATGCTCGTGTCTTACTTTCACTGGGCCTCATTACGACTCAGGCGGTAAGGGGTTTACGGCGGCGTAAACAGCGCCGACCCTTACCGCCTGATTCCGAGGTCCCTTAGCGCCATGGAGGTTTTAACACCTGCTTTTAGCAGGTGTTAAAATCCATGGCGCTAAGGGACCTTGATGTTAATTACGCCACCGTAATTTATGGTGGCGTAATTAACGCCTTCCCCACTCCCATGGGGCAAAAATGGGAATGGGGAAGGGTAAATGGGGATTGGGGACTTACCGCCCCGCCAACCTCGGAATGGGGCGGTAAGTCCGCCAACCACCATGGCGTAAACATAGTTTACGCCATGGTGGTAAAGGTACGACCCAGGCGGTAATTTACCGCCTGGGTCGTAATGAGGCCCACTGTCTCTCTGACTCTGCAGACCCCTGGGGTCAAAGAAGCAGAGCCACGGTTGCACAGGAGTTGCCAGAGGTCTTAATTATGACCACCCCCCCCCCCAGTGATCCCCTATGGACATCTCTGCGCACTCTGGTGAACAGGGAGTGCCGAGAAAATGTATTTCGTTTTTCTGATGGCAGAAATAGGACAACACCATGGAACATTATTTCAATACCCAGGTTGGGAAAACTCAGCCCTTCATCCCACGATTGGGTAAAAAAACGAGACTGATTACCACACCACCTTGAAGTCGATCTGAATGATGCACTACATAAATCCCCAAATTATTATCTCCTGAATTATCAGTAGAGTTGCTTAGAGCAGCCTTCTCTGCCTATCAATGTTCCTAGAATCCAATGAATCCTCCTTTCTCGAGGAAAGTCGGACCACTGTTATTGTTGCCCGCAGAACATGACATCATGATTGGCATGCACCAACATTGCCTATGGTCATTATGTGTTACTGCTGCAATCACCGGGGCTGCCCAGCAATTCTGGTGCTTGGTCTAGGAATTGCATGCAGGGGAGGGCATTCAATTTGGCCCAGAACTCAACAGTGTCTCTAGAAGTACCCATTTCAGTATTCATAGAAATATTGACTGGAGATCATGTATGTTTACAAAATTAATATTTGTCTTCACTTTGTTGCATGGTTAGCTGCATGTATGTTACCTGGTGGCCACTTTGTAGCAATGAGTATCAGTGAGATATACGAGTGCCTGGCTTGTAGAACAGATTTTCATTTAATATCTGCAGCACATCTGACACTAATGCTACTGCTGTGATTTACCACCTCTATCCCACACCAGCTCACATCAGACACACATCCAACACCTGTGTACCCTATGTCCCAAACTATGATTAACACTACACACACACCAGTGATTAGAGCCACTCCTTTCCTACTATCACTTAAACTCAATCAACTGGACGCATCCATAAGACCTACCAAATTTCTACCCAAGCTATGGTCAGATTCAAAATTCACTAACAGAGCTCCTCAGATTGACGCCAACCTCTCCACACTATCAACTAACCAGTGTACCAATAGTATACACATCCTGCCCACTCCATCTAGACTCTCCTGCCCCACAAAAAATAATAGACTATGCTCTAGATTAGGAACCTATCGTCAGCCTCCATTCAGTGCCAATCCTAAAACAGCTTCACCAACTTATGCAAATAACAGCCTTGCTTCTAGTAAAGACACCTTCAAAACTACAAATAACCAAAATGAGAAATCTAAACAGCCTAAACCTACTGCCACCCCTACACGCCTTACCACTCAAACGATAAAGAGAGCTTTAATAAATGCTAGATATATGGTAGCACACGCGATAGATATAGCCGACCTAATCATAGCTGAAAACCTTGACCTGTTAGCCATAACAGAATCATGGCTGCATGCAGCTGCAGGCCCGTCACTTTTACTTGCGGTACCTGACATCTACTCCATCATTTGAGTAGATAGGCCAGACTCCAGAGGAAGAGGCATTGTCATCATATCCAAAATATGTTAAATGTATGACTACCTACCTTGCCTACATTTTCATCCTGCGAATTACTCATAGCTAAACTACCTGTCTCAAACACACGTACCATAACGGTCCACCTAATTTACAGACCTCCAGGGCTCCTCTGCTCATTTGAGGAATTAATACTAGGAGACTTTAATCTAGGATTTAAAGACCCGAACGATCACCAAGCACTAATAATAGCTAACACCCTCTTGGATCATGGCCTTAAACAAAGAGTTACCCAACCTACCCATGACAAAGGGAGGACCCTAGATTGGGTAGCAGACTTAAACTGTGTTAGTGTAATTACTGCGGTCACACGGCAACTTTGGACGGCCCATCACCTTCTCTCATTTGAGGTCATAGCAAATGCTCCTAAAATCAAATCCAACCTTATAGCGCAACCATGTCCTACAAGGAACAAACATAGCATCACCCCGGAAGCCATTGTGCCACATGTGATCCCTCTCCTTAACTCCACAGAGAACATCAAAGACCCAAACCTACTAGTTGATGTTTACAACTCCACAATGACGAAAGCGCTAGACAGTATTGCCCCTCTTAAAATGCGTAAAGGTAAACCTAAAGCACACCTGAACTCTTGGTTCACCCCAGAGCTAAAAAGCTTAAAGTACAGAGAAGAGAAAACTGGAAACATTATGGAAGCACGTCCCTACTTCAGAGAACAAAACTAACTTGTTAAACCTTTCTGCTAAATATAAAGAAGAGATACTTCAAACTAAATGAGAAATGTATAATAACAGAATCAACCAACCTAGCTCTAATACAAAAGAGCTCTTCATTATTCTTAGAGAATTGGAGATGCCTAATACCCCTGCAGATCCCTGCCTAAAAGACAAACTCTGGTGCACAAACATTCAGAATGCTCTTACCAACAAAATAGTTACATTACAAAAGAAATGACTGATAAATGTCACAACGTAACTAACCCAGACACGCCACACCACTCCCAAAACCTTCTGACTAAACTCTCCCAAGGATTTAAATTTTCCAAAGTCTCCGTCCCGGGGGTACAAAACATCCTTGCTTCCCTTAAACCTTCTAGGTGCCAAGGTGGCAGTTGCCCATCACAAATCATCAAAGATGCCGCCAGAGACCTTGCACAATTCATAACTAAATTGCCTTCTTCGCATCAGGCATCGTTCCTAGTAACTTAAGGAATCTTGGGTACTACCACTATTGAAAAAACAATCGCTGGACCCTACTATTCCTACAAATTACAGGCCAAACACCACAGTCCCCTTCTTACGGAAAAATGTGGATAGGGTTGCATACCTGCAAATCCAAGCCTACCTAGAGGCAAATTAGCTCCTAGGGATTCAGCAATCTGGCTTTAGACCTCAACACGGTACCAAAACGGCGCTGATTGACTTAAAAAGCCAGATTGGCAAACTCAAAGATGAAGGGAAAATTGCACTACTGCAACTATTGGACCTATCGGCCGCGTTTGACTTGGTTGACCACAGAGTTCTCTGTAATCACCTTGCCAGAGCAGCCCATTTCTCCCAAGATGGAATCACATGGATTGAATTGTTCCTAAATAATAGGACAATGAGAGTCTTCTCACCATTGGCTGCGGCAGACCCAATCCCTATCACATGTGGAGTGTTAGGGAAATATCTCACACAAGTGCTTAATTCCCTCTACCTTAGAGCCCTCCAGCTAGTTTGCTATATTTTGGGGCTTTGAACTTTTCATTTTGTGTGTGTTTTACTTTTGTGTTCTTTGGTTATGGAGTTTTTAAATAACTCCATTGGCATCATCTTTTTCTGTGTGTCACACAGCACCTTCAGTGCAGTGGCACTGGGATGTCTTTCAGACTCCCCAAGGTTTAAATACCTTCCCTGAGACTGACTATTCTCTCCAGGGCATGTAAAGTTAAATTGACTTTATTAGTCTCTTTACATTTACTGACCCAGCACACCCTATCTTACTATAGAGTGCTGGAGGGGTTGCTTAGCTTCCCCTGTGTCAAAACACTCAAGTAACAGTACACTGTTACCTTTTCCTATTTTAAATGGCTGGTGGCAGCGGTTTAGATCAACTACCGTGATTTTTCGCGACTGCTAACAACGTTAGCTAAAAATCAGGGGTAGCCATGTTTTTCAATATGGCGCCACAGACCTATCTGTGGAAACAGACTCTGGTCATCTTTTTTTGCCATTTCTTTTGGGAAAAGTCCTTCTTGTGTGTAACTCTGCACCAGGTTTGGTCCCTTTGTTTGTGCCCTTTGGTGGGCCTCTGGGCTGAAGCCCTCCTCTGGTGCGAGAGTTTTGGGGTGGACAGGATGTGAGGGAGGTGCAAAAAACCCCTTTGCTTAGTCTCCTAGGAGACCTGAATGCACTATGATGTGATTGGCTGGCTGACTATCCGGCAAGGACAGCCTCCCAGTTGGGTGAGTGACAGCCAGGCTGAATGAATGGGGGAAAAACTGTTTAAAAGCAGGTCTCTGGGACTTAGAAAGGAGAGTCGACCACTGGAATGAAAGAACTGAAGAGGAGAGGAAGGGAGGGGACTGCTGCAACTCCTGGATGACTGGTGAAGCCCTGATGCAGGTCCAAATTGCCTGAAACTCCGACGAAAGAGAAGCCCTTCAAGGTTAACTTCTTCCCTTGAGTTTGGTGGGGAGACAACGTCCTATTTTTGTCGAATTTTCATCCCCCTACTCTTACTGGTTTTTTCCTCTCCACCCCCCTCTAGCACTATCTGAAATGTCGTCAGGCCTAGTATGATAGTCGCTTGTTTTGTTCCTCCCCTACCTTTCTGAACCCCTCTCCCTTACCTCTTGTTTTTCTCCGGCTGTACCAGAAATGTCATCAAGCCTAGTACGGTAGTCACCTGTCTGTTTCCATTTCCTTCCCACTCTCCCCCTCCCTTCCTTATCTATGTCTGAGCTCTTGCACTATCTGAAATGTCGTCAGGCCGAGTACGGTAGTTAATTTCACATCCTTACTGTTCATGGCCTGTAAGAATGTCATTGTATTTTCCCTTGTTCCCTCGCTTGCCTTGAAGCGCGTTGAAACACATTGTGTATAGGCGCTATATAGATAAACTTTAACAGTTTGTGGACTTTAAGGCACTCACACCTTAAACCGACGTCTTGCTACAGCTTTTGGCCTCTTCACTGGGCAGTGCAGGAACCTCCCGACGTCCTCCTTCCTGTCCCCACGACTGAAGCACAGGAACAGCAAGATCTGCTCGAACTGCCAGGAACAACTGCCTCAGCTACAGCTTTCTTCATTTAAAAAGGTACTGTGCAAACGCGGTCCGGAAATCTTTTAGGTCATCGAGAAAGTGCGTGAAACTTTCGTCAACTACGAAGGCTTGTCCTTCCCTAAACATTCGTCAAACTTTTCGCCTAGCCAAATTCTTTCTAAATCCGTGGCAACGACTTAACCGTTATATACCAGAACTGTGCTATCCTATACAAATGACTCTGAGCCATTGACTTTGGCCCAGGCCTGTTGAGAAGAATTGCTGGTTGTATTTAACTGAAACCCGTTGCCCTGCATATGAATGCATATGAATGTATTTGTTCTGTCTTATAACCTTGTCTTTTCCTCCCTTTTCTAAGTATATGAAGTGCCATTTTGCTCCTACTTCATTTTTGAGCTAAACTTGTTCAGTTACTTACCGGTTAGATTTTTGTGGTGTATTAGTGTGTGATATTGAGCTGCTTATGCTAGTGTAATGTTTTATAAATGATTTAGTAAATAAATGTACATTCTTTTACTAAGAAACCCTGAGTAAGTGTTTACTTGAATCACTGCGTTGGTTGGTCCTTTGTGTAACTTGTTCTACTGCTCACTTAAACTCTTGAGATAAGTCTGGCTGTCCAGCTATCGCTACCACTTTACTGTGTAGTGCAGGCTTGTACCAAAGGTGAACTTGTGCTTACACTTGTAGTCTTAATTGCCAGTAGTGTTCTCAAAGGGTACTGCAGGTGATTCTGCCTAACACTGGTGTACCGCAGTGAGGATGAAGCATACTTGTTACATTTGGGGTACTACTTTTAATTTTGTTCAAATAATCCTCCCAAGGCAAAGCAACACTAGTAAAGCAATTGTTTTATCGTGACTGATATGGAAAGCTACAGACAGGATACCCTAGTGACTTTAACTGTTGATCAATTGCGAGATATGTGTAAAGCTAGGAATCTCACTGTAAAAGGCAAAAAAGTTGAATTGATAGAAAAGTTGTTAGAATACCAAAATCTGAGGAGTGGGTCTGAATCCCCCACCCCTGCAGAAAATGTGGAAAATGTTGATGAGGATGATAATGTTTCTGAGAGTAACTCAAATGTTATGAATGAGTTAGATGACGAAGAGTAGTCTTCAAATGTAGGACCTGTTTTACCTCTTCCTGCTCATAGGCCTCAACCTCTGACCGCAGGGACCCCACCGGTCCAACATTAAGCCCTCAATTTGTCTATTTAGAAAGAATGAGACTTGAGTTAGAGTTTAAAAGAATTCAAGCTCAAACTGAATGCAAACATCAAGAACTTAAACTCAGAGAGATGGAATTGAACCATGCACTAGAGATGAAAAAGTTCTCTACTGTAAATGGTTCTCTCCCAGAGTCGTCTAGGTCTTCCAGTCGTAAGAGGCCTTGCATGCCCAAAGATGCAGTAAGTATGTATGAGGTTAAATTTGATATTTTGGATTGGTTGGCTGCTTTTGAGTATATCCATGGGATTCAAGACATTACAGTGAATCAGTTGATTCCTTGGCTTTTTTCTAGGCTACCCCCTGTTGCAACTGATGTGCTAATGGAGTTGGGGGATATAGACAGAAAGGAGTATGAAACTATGAAGCTAGCTTTGATAGCTAGATTTGGGAAGACCCCTTCTCAGTATCTTAAGAGGTTTAGGACCCTCAAAAAGCATGATGGTACACCTTGGGCTACCTGGGTGTGTGAATGTTTGAATAATTTAGATGGTTGGGTCAAGGGTTACAGAGTGGACACTTATGAAGGTATGAGTAATCTGTTCATGTTGGAAACTATTTTTGATGCCTGCTCTCCTGCGCTGAGACAGCACTTGGCTGACTCTAAGGAATAAGATCCAAAAAGGTTAACTAGAGCAGCTGACTCATGGGTAACCAACAGGGCCACTCATACGGATTCTGAGGTAACTCCCAAAAAGGATGGGGGGCAGCACAGAGGTGAGACTACAGATAACTCTAAATCCCTCCAACCAGAAGAGGCCCCGATACATAACAAGGGCATGCCACAGGGGAAACCAAATAGGGCTAGTGAATCCTCTGGTGCCCAACCAGAGGGAGGTCAGAACAAACCCCCATTCCAGAGAGTATTTGGTAAATGCTATGTCTGTGGGTCAACTGACCATGTGAAAGGAGATCCCAGATGCAATGATAAACCTACAGGGATCAGCACTGCCTCCTTAGCCTTCTCCCCAGAGGAAGAAGTACAAATGGCTAGTGCCCACTTTCAACTATTTGCTGAAGCACCCTTGGGTCTTCAGGCCACTATATCCTTAGAGTCCATGGGTCTGGGTAAAAAACAGAATCTGGATGTGTACCACTCCATTCCAGAGATCTAAGAAATCTTGAGTAAGTGTTTACTTGAATCACTGTATTGGTTGGTCCTTTGTGTAACTTGTTCTACTGCTCACTTGTACCTTCCCCTTCCTCTGCCTTTGACATGGTCAATCATGCCATCCTCATAAATCGTCTCCATGATACCCATGGCATCATGCACCGGGCACTGGCCTGGCTTACCTCGTTCCTTTCAAACTGACCTTCCCAAGTGCAATTGGGCCATTTCCTCTCCGCCAGCTCATTCTCTACCTGTGGTGTCCCTCAGGGCTCTAGCCTATTGCTGCAGGTCATCAATATCTACCTTGCCCCTATGGCCTACTTGATCTCCACCATCTCCCCTCACTTCTTGTGCTATGCTGATGACACACAACTCTCCTTTAAGCTCCCTTCTCTTCCTCCTCCTCTTCTTCTCTCATAACTGACTGGCTGACTGACTGCTAACCAGGCATGGCGCTCTGCTAACAATCCCTGCCTTAATGCCTGTAAGAATGAGATCCTTCTCATTGGGACACCTGTTCCCTGCTTCTTGCCAACCCTCTGCCCACCCTCGTTGGCCCCTTACCCTCACCCTCTTCAGAAGCAAAAGACCTTGGGGTCATCTTCGACTCATCTCTCCCCTTCTCCCCTAACATCATGGGCCTTGCCAAGAAGACCAACTTTCAGCTCCACCTCCTCAGATGCATTCTCCCTTTAGTCACCTTTTCCCTGAAGCTCAACGTCGACAGAGCCCTGGTTCTCTCTAGGCGTGGCCACTGCAGCAGCCTTTTCCTCAATCTGCCTCTTTCCTCCCTGTGCCCCGTCAACTAATCCAGAATAGAGCTGCAAGACTTATCCTTGTACTCAAGCCAAGGGACCGCATCTCTCCAGCCCTAACATCTCTCCACTGGCTCCCAGTGGCTGCAAGAATCAAATTCAACATCCTCTGCATCATCCACAAAGATTTATGGGGCATGGGACTCCGTTACATCCAACTTTCTCTCCCTAAATATGTCCCTGCAAGATTCCTTCGGTCCTCTAGCTTCACCTCTCTGCAGATTAGACATTTCTCCAAGCAGAGAGTGGAAGGTATATCTCTTTCTTTGGCAAGAGGCTCCCTCTGGAACAGCGTTCCTGCCCCCTTCAGACTTGAGCCGGATCACCTTAAATTCTGGAAACTTCTCAAACTCTTCCTTTTCTTATACTCCTTTCCTCTCCCATTCCCTTGATAAGTGTTAGGCAGTACCCTTTGGGAACACCACACACAAGTAAGACCACAAGTGACAGTACAAATTCACCTTTTGTACAAGTCCGTACTTTCCATATCAGACATGATTAATATTGCTTTTTAGTGATGTTTAGTCTTGTGGTTAGTTGATCCAAGGTAATAGCAGCACTCTAAGTGTAATCACTATCCTTGATCCTCACCGCTGTATGCCAGTGTTAGGCAGAATTATATGCAGTACCCTTTGGGAACACCACACACAATTAAGACCACAGGTGAGAGTACAAATTCACCTTTGGTACAAGTCTGTACTACACAGTAATGTGGTAGCGATGGCTGGGCAGCCAGACTTAGCTCAAGAGTAAAGTGAGCAGTATCAATAGTTACACAAAGGACAGCAGTTACTATGATTCAAACAAACACTCACTGAAGGTTTCTGAGGATAACAATATACATGTATTTACACATCAGTTATTAAACATTTCAATATTTTCAAGCAGTTGAAAAATCATGTTTCTAATACACTACACCGCACCCAATAGATTCTGGACAAGTTAGTCTCAAAATGAAGTGTGAGCAAAATGGCACTCCAGCAATTTAAAAGGGAGGGAAAGACAAAGTTAGGCAGAAATTGAGCAGCACCAACAAGTAAGTAAGCAGGGCAATCTAGAAAAAATAACTACAGTGAGGAAATCAAATTAAAGGGACCTGGCCCAAAGTCAATGGACCAAAGTCTTTGCAGAGGATCACACAGTTCAGAGTAGTTCACGGTTAAGTATTTGCCAAGAGTTCAGAACGAAGTTACTTTAAAGAATGGAGAAGGACAAGCCCTCAGATTGGCAAAAGATTTCACACACTTTCACCGCGGCTGGACGGAACGAACAACCGGGTTAACACAGTACCTGTAAAGCAGGATGCTGTATCTGAGGCAGATGTTCCAGGCAGGTCCTGCAGACTCACGATTCCTGAAGCGACTGTCGGACTGACAAGAAGGAAGAAGACTGGAGGGTCCTTCACTGCCCAGGGAAGAAACCAGCAGCAGAGCAAAGCGACGAATAAAAGGTGCGCTCCTTAAAACGCAAGCAGGGTCCGTTCCTCCTGGCTATCTGGTTCACTGTAGCTCTGTACAACAAATTCGACCAGAGAAGGGAGGCCTGGCGAGCAGTTTGGTGAACTTGTTGTTCCCACCAGCTCAAGGGGAGAATATTCCTTGCAGATCTTCCCTGTTGTCGAATTTTGAAGATTTGGACCCGCAGCAGGGCTTCGCTGGGAGGTTCAGTCATGGTAGAGGTCCTCTTCTGTCAGCTTCTCGTCGGTTCTCTCTATCCAGTGGCGACTCAGCCTTTCCAGACCCAGAGACCTGCTTTTTTTGGAGTTTTCACCCATTCACACAGCCTGGCTGTCAATCACACAGCAGGGTGGCTGTCCCGCCGGGACAGTCAGCACAGACAATCATATCAGAGTGTGACATGGGTCTCCAAGGAGACCCTGTGCAGGGAGTCCTAAACCCCTCCCTCACATCCTGTCCCCCCCAGACATACAGGCGCCTAAGGAGGGCTTCTGTGCAGAAGCCCACGAAAGGACGGCAAACAAAGGAACCAAACCTGGTTTGGCACACAGAGTAAAATACGAGAAAGAATTTTACAAAAAGTAATGGCGAATTTACCCAGCCGCAACTGTATAACAATGTATATGGTGCAGCGGGTTTAAGTTCGAGGCTACCCAGATAGCCTATAACAATGCCAGGGCTATTTAATATAACTGTGGTAGGAAGAATAGGGTAGTTACCACTGCCACCAGCCAAGTCTTAATGAAAAGGGAACAAAATAATGTTCCAAGAGAAACAGACAAAAAGGGATAAGTATTAACCCTATTACCCTTTCCATAACTCTATGTAAGATAGTTTGTACAGGATCTGTGAGTTTTAAAAGACACTAATAAAGTCAATGACAACTTTACATGCTCTGGGAGACAGTAGTCATTCACAGAAAATGGAATCTGTGTTGGGTAGTCTAAAAGACAGCCCTGTGTCACTGCACTGAAGGTGCTGTGTAACACACAGTAAAAAGATGATGCATATGGAGTAGATGAGGCTCCACAGTCTATGAACACAAGAAAATGTTAAACACACATAGCAAAAAACATGTAAGAGTGGGAAAAAGGCTCACACTCTTACCAGGTGAAAAAGAAAATCCTAGAAATCCAGCAAATCTGCTGAGGGACTCAGTAGGTAAGGGAAATTATCCATTCTGGAGAATTGTCCCTAACAATAGCATCCCCCTGCCACTGTGACTGTCGCCTGGTCCCCTAAGTGCCTTATGGGGGTCAGGACCTCCTCATCCAGTCTTCCCCCAGCAGCCCCCATCCAGCACTTGCCCTCAGAACCCTGCCCTGACTAGCCTAAATCTGGTCCCCCTGTTCCCACACTGGTTAACCCTCTATACGTGGTTTCCCCTGACACTTGCCCTCTTGGGCTCCTCTCAGCACTTGCCCTGCCCCATGGGCTGCTATCCTTCCTACTCTTCTCCCCAACCAGCCTTCCACCCTGTCCTGCCCCTTCCCCCTTGCACTTGCATGATCCAAATGTCCCAAGGCCTAGTAGGACCATTTACTGTTGTTTCGTCCCCACCCCCACTTTTGTGTCTTGTGGCACCTTGAAACACTTATGCATAGGTGCCATACATATGCCCAATAAATAAATAAATAGATAAATAGTAAAATCTGGCAGTCACAGACAGGTTAAATTAGAAATACCACACAGGGTTGATGATTCAAATAGAGTAGTTGCTGACAGGTTAAATTGCTAATACAGTACAGGGCTGATGAGCCAAATCCAGGGGTTACAGACAAGTTCATTGCCAATGGAGTACAAGGCAGACAAGCTGATTTAGCTTGTTTAGACAATTTAGACAAGCTGATTTAGGCTAAGAGGTAATAGGTGGTGGAGGATGGAGTGCACAATCAGTTACAGAGGAATGCATCAATCGTTTGATATCGCAGAATGAGTTAAGGCAACAGATCCTGTTATCTGCCTTCTGAATCCAGACGTGGACCCCTTGCTCACTATTCTTAGAGAGGCACAGATCCACCCTACTGATGAGGTCCAACCAGACCGAAACACGTGTCTGGGGTTTCTGTTGGTACTCTTGTTCAGAGGAGAATTGCCTCGCATTTCGGTGCGGGACTGCCCCAGGGCAGGACAAAGACTGATATGTTTGGGATATTTCTTCTCTGTGAAAGATAGTGAGCTAAAGACTCTGGGTAAGTCTCTCGTAACCAGGACTAATGTCTGACAGAGGGACTCCCAGGACCCCCTTTGTTAAATCTGCATATTTAAGTAACTTTGGGTCTCACCCTAAGTTACTAGGGGAATCCAGACGTGGACCCCTTGCTCACTATTCTTAGAGAGGCACAGATCCACCCTACTGATGAGGTCCAACCAGACCGAAACACGTGTCTGGGGTTTCTGTTGGTACTCTTGTTCAGAGGAGAATTGCCTCGCATTTCAGTGCTGGACTGCCCCAGGGCAGGACAAAGACTGATATGTTTGGGATATTTCTTCTCTGTGAAAGATAGTGAGCTAAAGACTCTGGGTAAGTCTCTCGTAATCAGGACTAATGTCTGGCAGAGGGACTCCCAGGACCCCCCTTGTTAAATCTTCTGATTAAACACAGCTGCTGGGTGGAAAACCCAACGAGCAGGAGGGTAACCTTAACGCAACAAGGTTAGCCAAGTGCAAACCAGGAAATCCTCACCCTGGGTGGTGGTGGTCTACGTCGGCTGTGTTGGGCTTTGGCCTCAATTATTGAGTATAGGGTTGGCATTTGGCAGTGATGATGAAGGCACAGTCTGCCATTAGGCCCACAATAAGGGTTGGTCAGTGTAGTTTAAGTTCAAACAGATGGACAGCTAGAAACATGCTTGTTTTGCTGTTTACCTAAATCTCATATGATAGTTTTTTGCACAGGAAGTTTCAGGAAGCCAATAAGGGCACTGGAAAAAAAACTGTCAAGTAAAAAAATAAACTGTCATGCTCGAGTTCTCAGAACAGTATACTATCCTCCAGGCAAAGCTCCTCATTTCATTCAAGGCTTCTTGGATGCTTGTGGCTCACAATCTCGACACAACTCAAGTACACGTCAATTCACATCCTTAATGACTTTAACAACAACACATTTGCCTCATCCTTTATAAATATCCTCCAAACCACTAATCTCTGCCAGCATGTGAGGCACCTGACTTATTTAATTGATCACAACCTTCACATCTCCTTAGACCAAACTCTGCAAAATCCTACCATCTATCCTATGAGTTGCTCGGACCACTCTTTTATCTCATGCCCCCCCTTTGATCCCTTAATTCCTCAAATGCCCACAAATCATTTACAAAACTAGTCAGACCTAGCGCTAAATTGGGCCCACAGGTTGTTCACTCTGCCTTTAGCAGCAAAGCTCATACCTGCCACAGACCAACAACCTTTCAGCTCTACTCGACAACCAAAATGCCACCATCACAATAATACTCGACCAGAGTGAATCAAAGAAACAATCCACATTCAACATAAATTCCATATAGGCAATGATATACTACAATGCTGACTGAGTTGAAATGTGAACTCTGTAAAAGAAAAATGAAAATGGAGGAATTCAATGGAAACCTCTGAAAGAAAATATCCCTGGATAGGCCAACAGCACTACTTCTTTGAAATTAATAAAGCAAAGGAAGCTTGCCTCTTCCAACGCATTGGCCAGATGCTTAACAAGCCCAAAACCTCTCCAAGCTAGTTGCACATAAGATAATTGAAATTCCCTTCAAAGGACCCCTTCCATAAAATGCTGTGCCTATTTTAGGTGCGGGGGATTCCTCATAATCAAACATTTGCAAAATAAAAGAATAGATCACCACCATCTCGAAGCAACAGAATGACATACAATCCATGCCTTCCTGTCGCTGTCTGATATCTGACATACCTCCAATGTATCCACCCTAACTACCATCACAAATACCAAACTCTCTGGCTCCCCTTCAGACTGCTGCACCTGCCACTTCTTGAAAGAAATGAGCTCTAGGCCCATTCATTCCATCTCACTCCAGCGCAACCTCTGTTTCTCTCAAGGTTTTGCTCCTGACCAATTGAAACTGTCCTGGATCAAGCCCAGATTTAAGAATCCTACTGCTCACACAAAACGCAGGCTAACTACAGACCAGTCGCTGCTCTTTTTTTAACTAATGTACACCATGTTGGTGACAACAAACAGCTTCTGTTTCAAATCTAAGCAAAACAAATCTTCGACACATTTTAATCCGATTTCAACCCCAAACATGATCATGAAACAACCATGATATCAATAGTTGACAACATTTTCCGTCATCTTTATGTAAACAAACGCACGTTTATGGTCATTCTTGACTTCTCTGAGGTTTTTGACATCATAGACCACGAACTCCGCATTGAATGTCCTGACTAAGTATCTCATGTGGCATAATAGGCCCTAAAATGATTTTAATCCTTCCTCTCCAATGGATTCTCCAAAGTCTGTCAGGACCAATTTTTCGCTTCACTCATTATGTCTTTCTGCAGGGTCACTCAAGTCTCAATCCTATGACGCATGCTCTTCAAGATCTGGATGCAGACCTTGGGAGACATTCTCCCTTCTGCTGCTTGTGTTACAAATCTACATCGATGTTCCAGAAAATGACTCTTCTCAGCTGAATCACATCAAATGCATCATGAACCCAATCCAATCCTAGACAAATACCATCATGCACTTAATAAACAAGTCCAAAAGGGAATCGCTTACACTAGGATATCCCAAAGCTCTCCCCACCTTCCATGCCTCCTGCCATAGTCTGATAATCTGGGGCCATGCACCTTTGATGCCTCAAAGACAAAATGTCTCAGAGTGCCCCTTCACCCCTCTTTCACTCGTGGCTGCCATCGACTCAACTGCGTCCTCTAGCCATTTCCTTCTATAACACATTCAACATATATATTACAAGACAGTGATAGCCGCCCTATAGTTAAGGTGATTCGGTCTCCCATAGGAACTCTGGTTTTGGCCGAAATTTCAAAAGTGATTAAAAACGTGCAGGCCCTCCAGACTGCAAAGTTTTTTAAAGATTTATTAAAAAAGAAAAACGTTATTAAGCATAACAAAAGTTTTTTTTCAAAAGTGCTGCCTACTTACCATTATTTTTCCCATAGACTAACAAGGTTAATTTTTACCGAAGCACACAGCCCAAACCGTTGGACGAATTTGCACCAGATCCAAAACAACTTGGGCACAAAGTGTTGACTCAACGATCCATGCGTGGTTTGGGGTTATTCTGTGCAGTAGTTCATTACATATTTGACAGAGAAGGGGGTGCCCGCTTCCCAAAAATAGATCTCTCAGGGATTTACCCAAAACAGGTTTTTTTTAGAAATGAAATGACTGCAATTTTGTTTTTCTCTCAATGCAAGAGATATATGCAGCGTTAGCCGAAAATATAGGAAAATGAACGACAGGGAAAAAGCTATTTGTAGGTCAAAAACATGCAAATGCCATCAGGCTAGCGGTGGGGGGGGGGGTCTAGAGTGAAATTTGGTACTTGGAGGGGGTCTAGGGACTGAGTTTGCAAGACAAAATGTTCTGTAGCTTCGGCTATAGCCTCAAATAGCCGACATCTCAGAGCAATTGCATTACAGAAAAAGCGTGTACTGTGGGGGGAATGGGAGAGAGAAGGGGAGGTAAACAGACCATGTGGGGAGTGGGGGGAGCTGGCACAGATTAGGGGGTCACTTGGTGAGGGCCTGAGGGGGCAGGAAAGCATTTTATTTCTGCCATTTTCGGCTATACTATGGAAAACCGAGGGCATGTGTAGTTCAGACCCTGCCATTACTGTTTTTTTTCCTTTTTTTGAAAGACATTTTTACAGCAATAGTGATGCCGGGGGGAAAAATCACTGGCCATGGCCAAAGGCATTATTGCCATCCAGGTCTCCCATCCATGCAGTAACCAAGACAGACTCAGCTTAGTTTCAAAGTGAGGAAGGGTCAACCTCCTCAGGCAATGTTGCCAGATAAGTGAGCCAAACTTACAAGACCAGAGAAATGGCCCAGACATTTCCTTGCTTTGAAGCTAAGCAGCATCACTCCCGGTTACAGCATGGATGAGCGACCGAATATCCACGTTAAAGCCCTTCAAAGTTTTGCACTCAGAGACAATTTTTTGCCTTTTGCTGAATTACATTCTGGTAGTTGTAGTCTCCCAGTCAATAATAAAAATATAAAACATGTTGCCTAATAAATGAGCCCACCATACAAGACCACTTAGAGAAACATGGCCTAAGGGGGCTGGATACTTCCTTGCTTTAAAACTAAGAAGCGTCAGTCCCGGTTACTGCATGGATGGGAGACAGTCCATAGTCCCGAATGTCATGTGTTTTCTTAGTCTTAAATATCTCATAACTGTCACAACCTGTGACCCAAAACCCCACTGGCATGGTCACATGCCAGGTAGGGCTAAGACTCAAGGTTCACTTGGGGCCCCAAGGGCCTTGCACTATCCCCATGGACTCTCCTGGAGTCAGTCCTGGCACCTTTGGCGCCAGGCTCATGTTCAGATTGGGACACCGTCTTGAAGGACTACTTTTTCATTGGAGGCCTGCAGCCAACATGCAGGCATCCACATAGCCTACTTCCTAGAACCAAACTGTGCAGTGCAGTGTTTTGGGTGTGGTAGCCCGGACTACTTTACCTGGACTACTTTACTAGAGGGCTATATAAACCACACCCAAGTTACAGAACGTGCTTCGCGTTATTCTGCAGCCAGCAGCGTGACGCTCATCGTGTCCAGAGACCAGTACCCGGCGATCCTTGAACAGCGGACCTGCAGAGGAGACAAAAGAACATCATTAGCAGTCTCTGCTTACCTGCAACTTTCCATCCGTCGATTATCCGTCTTCCTGCTGCTCACAGTCTTCCATCCAATCGGCAGCATCATCGGGACACCATGCACGCACCGGAATGAAGCACCTGGAGGGAGAGAGAAAGAAGGACAACGTTAAAACAGGTTACTCACGGCATTTACGGCAGTAATCACGAGAACCTCAACTGGCTGTGCATTTTTTGGCCGGTTCTGCTCCAGAAATCTTCACACGCCCAGAAAGACCATCACGACCTGAAAAGGAATAAAGAATACAGGTTAGCAAAAGAAGACATTACGGCGCCGTACTTCGCGGTTAACCTACCATTCATCATACACTCCTGCGTCCATCACCCTGGTAGGAGCCAGATCCACGCAGCGCATCCACCGAACCTCCGTGCACCTAAGGCGGAATAAATAAAGAAAAGACATTAATCGCAAGAAAGGAAAGCAAGGACATTTTAAGACTGCTATAACCAGACTTACCTCTTTAAAGACACTTGAATGGGTTAGCACCAGTGAAGTTAACTCGGTCACTCAAACCCGCAGAAAACTATGCGCCCCTGCACAGAAGGCAGGATGGAGAGCACGCCAGACATCACAAGGTGAGGAGTGGGCCATCAGATCGAGTCCAGGGAGCAGGTGGAAGGAAACGAAATCTGTTCCTAAATCCAGTCCTCCTGTGTTTTCAGGCGCAACCTCCATAGAAGGCACTATCCGGAATCGGGAAGGGTCCAGGGCGAATCCGGCAACCAGGGCATAAGGGCGTCCCCGTGGATACCAGGGGAGCATAACAATAACACACAGCATCCATATTATTTAGTTTAAACCGTGCTACCGTCATACCTTGAATGTTTTGCGCTCAGAGATAATTTTTTGCCTTTTGGTGAATTTGCATTCTGGTAGTTGTAGTATTACAGTCAAGATGTGGGGATGAATGCCACAATTATACATTTTTACCTTAAATAGTTCTATAAGGATTTATATATTTGAGTGACACTATGGTATGTGTACTTTTCAAGTTAGCTTTACAAAACAGAGTATTTTTGAAAGCTAGACATGGGGGCGAGGAGGGGAAATGATGAGAGGGAAAGCGAGTCGTGAGTATTTGCCCACAATGTGGCAAGAGCGTTTGCAATCCTGGACACTGGTGCAGTTACTTTCCCCTGAATGTGGCTCCTGTAAAGGACATGTGCAGGTGGATAGCATAACTTTAAATCATTGCAGACGCTTACTCACAAGACCACAAGACTTGTTTCCAATTGGATTTAGTTTTCCTGGTAATATTTCACAACAGATTGCTGGGTTTAGAAAGTGAGCACCTTTTATACTTTGCCAGCATTTATTGGAACATTTCCTCTCTCAGGTTATTGATCTGGTGTTCATTTTTTAAAAGTCCAATGCTATTTTGTCTTGAGCACTTTTATTTAAGGAGTAGGTCTATTGAACTGCATTTGTTATTTCACTTTAAGACATATGTTCACTTACTGTGCATATATTCATGGATGCCAGCTTTTGACTTTTGCTATGGGGGCAAACGTACCTGGACATATGTGATTTTTTCACCTGGTCATTTCTTTTCCATTTTACGTACTGCTTAAATGTGGTTACTTGGGGTTTTGCGATGTATGACAACAGTCACCTAGAGACCGGCCATATTACAAGAGGCTTTTAGCACACTGCTTAACCAAAGCGTGTGATCCTCAGCAAATAATTTTATTGCACATGGCATTGACTAAAAATATTGGCAGTTCTCAAAGCCTGAAATATTTTATACATAATAAACAATATGTATGTTTACAGCTACAGTGACATTGAGGGTGAAAAATCACAGGTGACCTGGGCCTCCAATCCATGCAATAATGTGGATCAACCCTGCTTAGTTTAAAAGTTTGGACAAGGCCAGCCCCCGTCAGGCTATGGTGCCTAATAAAGACAGGAAAGTTACAAGAACATTTAGAGCAACATGGCCTGAGGGGGCCACCCCTTACTCAATTTTCTAAAGCTAAGCAGTATTGTGCGTATATTCATTGGTGATCAGAACAGGATAGGGTAATGCACACCTTATTTTTTTGAAAAAGTGATGATATTCAATGAGTTGTTAAGATTTATTAAAAAAAGTTTAAAGGTGCAGGGGAGAAAAAAACTACTCTGACACTAAGGGGGTAATTCATAGAATTTAGCGCACAAGTGGCGCACGTGGCTGGCGCACAGTGTGCGCGTGCGAATCTCTGCTCCAGCCGTGTGCGCTAAAATCCATTTCCGCGCACAGCGTATTCATGAATTTCAGCTACCAAAACCAGCCGTGGCGCACAGTGGAGCAGCGACCCTGCAACAGCGCCAGTTACGCCCCCAAGAATGCCCCTTGCGCAGCTAAAAGCAATCAAAATCCCCAATCCAGCACAAATGGCTGCGCTAACCCTGTACCAGCACGGGAAGGTTCACACGCGATTGGCCCTGTGCGAGCGGGATACGTGTATTTCAGGGGTGCACAGGAAGTTTCACACGCAATTTCAGCAGGGTACGTGTATTACAGGGGTGCGCGGGAAGCTTCACACGCAATTTCAGCAGGGTACGTGTATTTCAGGGGTGCGCAGGAAGTTTCACATGCGATTTCAGCAGGGGACGTGTATTTCAGGGGTGCGCGGGAAGTGTCACGCGATTTCAGCAGGGTACGTGTATTTCAGGGGTGCGCGGGAAGTTTTACACGCGATTGGCCTGGGTACGTGTATTTCAGGGGTGCGCGTGAAGTGTTACACACGATTTCAGCAGGGTACGTGTATTTCAGTGGTGCGTGGGAAGTTTCACACGTGATAGGGCCTGTGCGAGTGGGGTACGTGTATAACTGGGGTTCGCAGGAAGTTTCACCCACGATCTCAGCAGGGTGCGTGTATAACTGGAGTTCGCGTGAAGTTTCACATGCGATTGGAGCATGGTACATGTATTACGGTGTGCGCTGGAAGTTTCACACGCAATTACAGCAGGGTACGTGTATTTCGGGGGTGCCGGGGAGTCCTACACGTGATTTGGCAGTGTGGGTCCTCCCAGGTGTTCCCTGTACACCCTCCACGGCCCCTGCAGGCAGCCCACACCACAGGGGACTAGGCTGCACTCCTGGTCATGTCCCGCAGGCAGCCCACCCAACATGGGCATGCCCGCCAGCAAAGCCAAATGTCTCCTTACACTACTGATCACCAACTCATGTCCCCTTGCACCTCCACGCCCCAGCAGTGCAGGGCACCTGCCAGCAGGACCCCACTCATGTCCCACTCATGTCCCCCTGCGCCCCCACCCCCACCCCCCAGCAGTGCAGGGCACCTGCCAGCAGGCCCCCACTCATGTCCCTTTGCACCCCCACCCCCAAGCAGTGCAGGGCACCTGCCAGCAGGCCCCCACTCATGTCCCACTCATGTCCCCCTGCACCCCCACCCCCCAGCAGTGCAGGGCACCTGCCAGCAGGCCCCCACTCATGTCCCCTTGCACCCCCACACCCCAGCAGTGCAGGGCACCTGCTAGCAGGCCCCACCTCATGTCCCCTTGCACCCCCACCCCCAGCAGTGCGTGTCACCTGCCAGCAGCCCCCCACTCATGTCCCACTCATGTCCCCCTGCCCCTAGATCATGACGATCCTCAATCATGGCCCTTATGGCCAGCCTCCCCAGCCCAAAGTCCCAACCAAGTATTGCATCCACCCACAAAGAAAAGGCAATTACATGATACAACCCCAATGGCAAGTATGTAAATGAACACATGTCCGTCACACACACACAATGGTTGCAAGTGAATGTGAAAACCCATATCATGACATGCATGAAACCAATGAGATAATACCACACATCGAAGTATGAAGAAAAAAATGTATTAAACACAACATGAATGTAATGAAAATCAAACAAACAACAATGGTAATAAAAAAAGAAAAGCTGCATGTCCCTTAAAAACTGAAAAACAAGAAATCATAATCTAAAGAAATCCAAAGGAAATGGTGTCCAAAGTCACAGTCCAACAAAGCAAATCCAAGAGAAAAAAGAAAAGTGAAAACCATTGCTCCATGGTGAAATAAAAAAAAAAGAGAAGAATCCAATGGGGAACTATATTCAGATGAACAATCCAGGGTCCATGAGCCCAACTGAAGAAATGAAACCTATCAAAAATACTACCTAATAAAAAACTATATACAGAAACGTGGTGCATTGTCCAAGTGCAACCAAAATAAAGAAAAAACAAAAGGAAACCTAACACTATCTAACTATATACAATGGCGGCGGGCAAGTCCAGCGGCTCACTCTGTATTGTCCCGGGCCAGGGCATCATCGAACTCCATGTCGATGTCCCGGAGGCGGGCCTCTGCCCTGGCCCAGAGGTCTCGCAGGGAGGCACTCATGGCCTGTTCCAACTCCCAGCGAGTTGGCTCGAGGCACTCTGCCCGCCTCAACGCCTGATGCATGGAGTTCTCCGCCCTGACCATTGTGAGCTGCGCCTCTTCCGCCCGCCGCCACTCCGCACCTATCTGCTGGCCCAACCGCAGCCACACGGAAGACACTCCCATTCCTGGGTCCTCCTGCCCTATGGCCGATGCCTGCCCCTCTGATGTTGATGGCCCCGAGCCATCATTGCTCCCACCTACAGCCTGCTCCTGCTGCTGCTGCTGCTGTCCATGTGCCCAGTCCGATGGTGCCTGCACATCCTCCATCTGCTGGTCTCCAGTTGTGGTGTCCACCCCTGCTGGACCGCCAACTCCCGACTGTGGCAGGGATGGGATCTCCACCAAGCTGGCTGTGTTGGTCAGGCCAGGTCCACAGGGGGCCCTGGTGGAATCTGGGCCAGAAGACAATGTGGAGAACGACCGGAGCATAGCCTCCACAGAGGAGGAGAGGTCAGCCAGAGTGCGCGTCACATGTAGGAACCCACCGACCAGGGCTCCTCCCAGCAGTGCCACGTCTCAACTCTGCTCTTCGTGATGGCATGCGTTCTCCGCCCAGGAACAACGCACGTCATCACGAATGTCACATGTGTGCAACGCAACACCCACCAGGACGGATCCCATACGGTCACGGGACCCCTCACCCGCAGGTAGTGGAGAGGCAGGTGATATGGCACTTTCCCCTACCTGCGGACGGGCCTGGGACAGGGCCTCCCTGCTGGTACATGATGGTGCAGTCACAGGGTCAAGGACAGCGACATGCACAGGCCCCTCCGCGGTGACCTGTGCTGCCTTCTGACCCTGGCGCTGTACTGCACCACTTGCACCAGTGGTACTACCCCCACCAGGCCCCTTGTGCGGCTCAGTAGCAGGCTCCTCCTCCTCTGTGGAGACCACCAACCTGGATGTCTCCACACCGTCTTCCGCCATTGGAAGCCCCGGTGGGGGCTCACCCAGCCCTTCCGCCACAGCCGTTGTGGCAGACGCGGCACCAGTCCCCTCGCTCCCGGATGATGGTAATTCCTGGGAGGATGGCTGGGCCTTGCGTCGCCGTCCGGTGGAGGTATCCCCGCCGCTTGGCTCCACAGCGCCGTCTCCGCCCTCTTCTTCACTTGACGCTGCGTAGAGGGAGACATAGAACACAAGCATCAGGGTACAGCACAAAATGCCCTAGACAGGAAGCAATAACACATGAGTGGCACTGTCAAATGTCACTTCCATCCTGTCCTTCCACAACACATGGGTCAATGCATGCAACACACATGCAGAAACACTCCCGGCGCCTGCAATCAACATCAACACCCATGTACAAGGGCCCCTGTAAACCAAGATGTTGCCTTCAAAGTCGCATGCATCCATGGCGTTTCAAAGTCAAACACACACTTCTCTGGCGCACACACACGCACACACACACGTGCGCCATACATGTACATGACATCAGCACCCATTCCTCACCCCCCTCCATGTCCAGGAACAGAGACTGCCATGCTTTCAGGTGTGCATTCTGCATAGTGGTCCCCATGTTGCATTAAAACACATGCACCTACCATGTGGTTCACAGATAACTGGTCCCACACGCATGACCATGATGTCCCTGCACACACACATCCATACATGGCCTATGTCACACATACAGACAAATATCAGACTACCAACACACTGCAACATGCCCTGTCTCACACAGCAATGCTTGGCCACTTACCGCTCAAATCCAGATGGTTCTGCCTCCGAAGGATCTGGGCGTGGAGCGCTGGGCCTACGCGTTCCGGGACCCTCATCTCGATGTTTCTCAGGCTGACCCGGTCCCCCTCCGCGAGGCGCCGGGCCTTGTTGAGGGTCCTGGACCTGAAGTCCTCCCAGCACTTCTTGACATGTTGGTAGTTGCGGGTTGCCACCCCCTCCGCGTTGATGGCAACCAATGCGTCATCCCAGATCCTCTCCCGTCCTTCCTTGTTGGCGCGTCTTGTTCCGAAGAGGGCATCATAATGCCCCAGGACATGCTCCACCAGGACACCAACTTTGGTGGCAGTGAAGCTGGTGGCCCTCTGCCTCTCTGGCTGGGGGTTGCCAGTGGTGCCAGATGGAGATGTGCCCGACATGGCAACCCCAGAGGCAGGAGTGGGTGGGCAACTGGGTCCTGGGGCTGGGCTGTGGAGCGATGGAATCCCAGTCGGGAGTCTTGTGTTCCAGCAGGGGTGGACACAGCAACTGGACCCCTGCAGAAGGCTGACGTGCAGGCACCAAATAGCAGGGCACGTGGGCAGCAGGAAGGCAGGCAGCAGCAGATGGCTGGTGGGAGCGTGCTCGGGGCTCTTGGGGGCAGGAAAATGGCCTTCAGGGCAGGAGCGTGGTCTTCTCTGTGTGTACGCGTGGCCAGCTTGATACAGAGTGATTTGGCACGTGAAAATCTTGCACGTCAGCGTGTAATTCGAGGAAAGGCCCTTAGCGCGTAAGCGCGTCAGCAAACGTATGCGATATCATTGGACCAAAGGCCCTTAGCGCGTAAGCGCACTGTGACGTATTGTGCATGGGCGTTGCCCTTTCACGTGTAAAACTTGCCGCGCAACCCTGAAATACACGTACTCCGCTTGAACAGGGCCCTTTTGCGTGTGAAACTTCACGCGAACCCCGTAATACACGTACCCTGCTGAAATCACGGGTGAAACTTCACGCGAACCCGGTAATACACGTACCCTGCTGAAATCGCAGGTGAAACTTCACGTGAACCCCAGGAATACACGTACTCCGCTCAACAGGGTCCTTTCACGTGTAAAACTTCATGCTGTAACCCAGAACTACATGTACCCCGCTCGCTCGCACAGGGCCAATACTCCTGGTGTTCGCGTGAAGTTTCACATGCGATAGGCCCTGTGCGAGTGGGGTACGTGTATTACTGGGGTTCGCGTGAAGTTTCACATGCAATTTCAGCAGGGTACGTGTATTACGGGGTTTGCGTGAAGTCTCACACGCGATAGGCCCTGTGCGAGTGGGGTACGTTTATTACTGGGGTTCGCGGGAAGTTTCACACGCGATTTTGCTGTCAGTGCGGGGTAGGTGAATTTCGGGGGTGCGCGGGGAGTCCTACAAGTGAATTGGCAGTATGGGTCCTCCCAGGTGTTCCTTCTACACCCTCCATGGCCCCTGCAGGCAAACCACACCACAGGGGACTACCCCGCACCCCTGGTCATGTCCCGCAGGCAGCCCATCCACCATGGGCATGCACCCCAGCCAAGCCACCTGTCTGCTTGCACCACTGATCACCAACTCATGTCCCCATGCACCCCCAGCCCCCAGCAGTGCGGGGCACCTGCCAGCAGGCCCCCACTCATGTCCCCTTGCACCCCCACCCCGCAGCAGTGCAGGGCACCTGCCAGCAGGCCCCCACTCATGTCCCACTCATGCCCCCTGCACCCCCACCCCCCAGCAGTGTGGGGCACCTGCCAGCAGGCCCCCACTCATGTCCCCTTCCACCCCCACCCCCCAGCAGTGTGGGGCACCTGCCAGCAGGCCCCACTCATACCCCACTCATGTCTCCCTGCGCCCCCACCCCACAGCTGTGTGGGGCACCTGCCAGCAGGCCCCCACTCATGTCCCCTTGCACCCCCACCCCCCAGAAGTGCAGGGCACCTGCCAGCAGGCCCCCACTCATGTCCCCTTGCACCCCCACCCCCCAGCAGTGTGGGGCACCTGCCAGCAGGCCCCCACTCATGTCCCCTTGCACCCCCACCCCCCAGGTGTGCAGGGCACATGTGGCAGCAGGCCCCCACTCAAGTCCCACTCATTTCCCCCTGCACCCCCACCCTCCAGCAGTGCGGGGCACCTGCCAGCAGGCCCCCACTCATGTCCCCTTGTACCTCCACCCACCAGCAGTGCAGGGGACCTTCCAGTAGGCCCCCACTCATGTCCCCTTGCACCCCCACACCCCAGCAGTGCAGGGCACCTGCCAGCAGGCCCCCACTCATGTCCCCCTGCACCCCCACTCCCCAGCAGTGCGTGGCACCTGCCAGCAGCCCCCCACTCATGTCCCACTCATGTCCCCCTGCCCCCAGGTCATGACGATCCTCAATCATGGCCCTTATGGCCAGCCTCCCCAGCCCAAAGACCCAACCAAGTATTGCATCCACCCACAAAGAAAAGGCAATTACATGATACAACCCCAATGGCAAGTATGTAAATGAACACATGTCCGTCACACACACACAATGGTAGCAAGTGAATATGAAAACACATATCATGACATGCATGAAACCAATGAGATAATACCACACATCGAAGTATGAAGAAAGAAATGTATTAAACACAACATGAATGTAATGAAAATCAAACAATCAACAATGGTAATAAAAAAGGAAAAGCTGCATGTCCCTTAAAAACTGAAAAACAAGAAATCATAATCTAAAGAAATCCAAAGGAAATGATGTCCAAAGTCACAGTCCAACAAAGCAAATCCAAGGAAAAAAAGAAAAGTGAAAACCATTGCTCCATGGTGAAATAAAAAAAAAGAAAAGAATCCAATGGGGAACTATATACAGATGAACGATCCAGGTTGCATGAGCCCAACTGAAGAAATGAAACCTATCAAAAATACTACAGAATAAAAAACTATATACAGAAACGTGGTGCATTGTCCAAGCGCAACCAAAATAAAGAAAAAACAAAAGGAAACCTAACACTATCTAACTATATACAATGGCGGCGGGCAAGTCCAGCGGCTCACTCTGTATTGTCCCGGGCCAGGGCATCATCGAACTCCATGTCGATGTCCCGGAGGCGGGCGTCTGCCCTGGCCCCGAGGTCTCGCAGGGAGGCACTCATGGCCTGTTCCAACTCCCAGCGAGTTGCCTCGAGGCACTCTGCCCGCCTCAACGCCTGACGCATGGAGTTCTCCGCCCTGACCATCGTGAGCCGTGCCACATCCGCCCGCAGCCACTCCGCACCTATCTGCTGGCCCAACCGCAGCCACACAGAAGACACTCCCATTCCTGGGTCCTCCTGCCCTATGGCCGATGCCTGCCCCTCTGATGTTGATGGCCCCGAGCCATCATTGCTCCCACCTACAGCCTGCTCCTGCTGCTGCTGCTGTCCATGTGCCCTTTCCGATGCTGCCTGCAAATCCTCCATCTGCTGGTCTCCAGTTGTGGTGTCCACCCCTGCTGGACCGCCAACTCCCGACTGTGGCAGGGATGGGATCTCCACCAAGCTGGCTGTGTTGGTCAGGCCAGGTCCACAGGGGGCCCTGGTGGAATCTGGGCCAGAAGACGATGTGGAGAACGACCGGAGCATAGCCTCCACAGAGGAGGAGAGGTCAGCCAGAGTGCGTGTCACATGTAGGAACCCACCGACCAGGGCCCCTCCCAGCAGTGCCACGTCTCAACGCTGCTCTTCGTGATGGCATGCGTTCTCCACCCAGGAACAACGTACGTCATCATGAATGTCACGTGTGTGCAACGCAACACCCACCAGGACGGATCCCATACGGTCACGGGACCCCTCACCCGCAGGTAGTGGAGAGGCAGGTGATATGGCACTTTCCCCTACCTGCGGACAGGCCTGGGACAGGGCCTCCCTGCTGGTACATGATGGTGCAGTCACAGGGTCAAGGACAGCGACATGCACAGGCCCCTCCGCGGTGACCTGTGCTGCCTTCTGACCCTGGCCCTGTACTGCACCACTTGCACCAGTGGTACTACCCCCACCAGGCCCCAGGTGCGGCTCAGTAGCAGGCTCCTCCTCCTCTGTGGAGACCACCAACCTGGATGTCTCCACACCGTCTTCCGCCATTGGAAGCCCCTGTGGGGGCTCACCCAGCCCTTCCGCCACAGCCGTTGTGGCAGACGCGGCACCAGTCCCCTCACTCCCGGATGATGGTAATTCCTGGGAGGGTGGTTGGGCCTTGCATCGCCGCCCGGTGGAGGCATCCCCGCCGCTTGGCTCCACAGCGCCGTCTCCGCCGCTGCGTAGAGGGAGACATAGAACACAAGCATCAGGGTACAGCACAAAATGCCCTAGACAGGAAGCAATAACACATGAGTGGCACTGTCAAATGTCACTTCCATCCTGTCCTTCCACAACACATGGGTCAATGCATGCAACACACATGCAGAAACACTCCCGGCACCTGCAATCAACATCAACACCCATGTACAAGGGCCCCTGTAAACCAAGATGTTGCCTTCAAAGTCGCATGCATCCATGGCGTTTCAAAGTCAAACACACACTTCTCTGGCGCGCACACACACACACACACACACACACACACACACACACACACACACACACACACACACACACACACACACACACACACACGTGCGCCATACATGTACATGACATCAGCACCCATTCCTCACCCCCCTCCATGTCCAGGAACAGAGACTGCCATGCTTTCAGGTGTGCATTCTGCATAGAGGTCCCCATGTTGCATTAAAACACATGCACCTACCATGTGGTTCACACATAACTGGTCCCACACGCATGACCATGATGTCTCTGCACACACACATCCATACATGGCCTATGTCACACATACAGACAAGTATCAGACTACCAACACACAGCAACATGCCCTGTCTCACACAGCAATGCTTGGCCACATACTGCTCAAATCCAGATGGTTCTGCCTCCGAAGGATCTGGGCGTGGAGCGTTGGGCCTACGCATTCCGGGACCCTCATCTCGATGTTGCTCAGGCTGACCCGGCCCCCCTCCGCGAGGCGCCGGGCCTTGTTGAGGGTCCTGGACCTGAAGTTCTCCCAGCGCCTCTTGACAGTTGCGGGTTGCCACCCCCTCCGCGTTGATGGCAACCACTGCGTCATCCCAGATCCTCTCCCGTCCTTCCTTGTTGGCGCGTCTTGTTCCGAAGAGGGCATCATAATGCCCCAGGACATGCTCCACCTGGACACCAACTTTGGTCAGCTCGCATGGCACGTTGACGCAACGCCACCCCACCCAGGACAGGCTCAACCCGGTGCCGGATAGTCACATCCGCAGGGAAAGGAAGGCCAGTTGGTGTAAGCCGATCCCCTCTCTGAGAACGGGTCTGGACGTAGGCATCCCTGCTGGTGTGGGATGATGCAGTGACAGGATCGGGGACAGGATTACACACAGGCACCTCTGCGGCAGCCTGTGCTGCCTCCTGTCCCTGCACTGCACCACTAGCACCAGTGGAATCTCCACCTCCAGACCCCATCACTGTCCCTTGCATGGCCTCCTCCTCCACCAAACCCCCCACCAACCTGGATGACTCCATGCCATCTACCTCCGTCGGGCCCTGTGGGGTCTCAGCTGCCCCTTCTGCTGCCGAGGAGTCCAACTCCGACCTCTGCCTCTTTGACCTACCCTCGGCAGCTGCGGCCTGGGACGCGGCACCGTCTCCTCACTCCCCGACGAGATCACAACCTGGGAGGGGAGCCGGGCCTTGCGTCTCCGGCTGGCGGTGCGATCCCTGCCGCTGGGCTCCACAGCACCCTTTCCGCCCTCTTCATCAGTTGATGCTGCAGACAGGGAGAGGTAGGAGACAGGCATCAGGGCACTGTACAATGGACTGATACACACATGACAGTTCCACATGAGTGGCAGTGTCAAACTTCAGACATGGCATCACAATCCCCAACACACATGTAATTTGAAATCACACACATGAGCTATTCCACAGCCATATCCCAACGGACAGCACCATCCCTACACATACAACAGCATAAGCAGCCAAAGATGAGCCAGACATCACATGAAACTAGGGAGTGCACTAGACATGCACACACGCCACCACACTTACATGCATGTATACACCTCCACCAACTGTCACAGTGATGAGATTGGCATCCATGTCACATCTGGCAATCAGCCTTCTAGATATCAGTGTCACATGCATCCATGTTGCATCACTGTTGCACCCTTGTCAAATAGACACACATGCAGATGTACACTGTGCAGATACATGCAGCTGGAACCAACATCCATGTGTGACACCACTACCATGCCAATTTACATACACAGTCATTCAAACATGTGTGCTCACACATATGCATTTGGCCTGCATTCTTACCCACACATACACCATCCATGTGTCTCACACATGAGAGGACTCACATGTGTTAGCCTCATGGCCCTATACATACACATCCATACATGGCACTACAAAAACACATGTGCAACCTGCACACTACTGGCACACCACCACACGCACAGCTTCCAATCAGTATGCATGTACATTTACCACTCGACTCCAGACGGGTCTGCCTCAAGGACCTGGACGTGGAGCGCTGGGCATATGCGTTCCAGGGCCCTCATCTGGTGTTCCGACAGGTGGCCCCGGCGCCCCTTAGCATCCGCTGCCTTCAAGAGGCGCCGGGGCCTGTTGAGGGTCCTGGACCTGATGTCCTCCCAGCACTTCTTGACATGTTGGAATTTGCGGACTGCCACCCCCTCCGCTTTGATGGCATTTGCGATATCCATCCAGATCCTGGTCCGTCCTTCCTTGTCGGTGCGCAAACTTCCGAAGAGGGCATCATACTGCCCCAGGACTTGCTCCACCAGGACACCAACTTCGGTGGCAGTGAGGCTGGTGGCCCTCTGCCTCTCTGGCTGGGGGTTGCCAGTGGTTTCAGATGGTGGTCTGCCCGACATGGCAACCCCAGAGGCAGGTGTGGGTGGGCAACTGGGTCCTGGGGCTGGGCTGTGGAGCAATGGTATCCCAGTCGAGAGTCTTCAGTTCCAGCAGAGGTGGTCAGCAGCGACTAATAGTAAATTTGGGAAAGTTATTAATCACATTCTACCAATTAAAAAAGGCCAAAGGTTTCCTTCATCAACGTGCCAAATCATTAGCACATCATCGATGTATCTCTTCGAGAGGGTTTGATGATGTTGGAATAAATTGGTTGCACTGAAAATGCTCTTCTGTTCTACACAGTCGACTTAAAGGTTGGCTAATGTGGGAGTCTGAGCATTTATTTCACTGTGCAGCAGGTAGTTCTATCCAATATTACTGAACGTATATTTGTTAAAATGCACTATTTGCAACATATTGTACCAAAATGTCCCCCTTGTGTATGAATCAAACAGTCTATCATGAAACGAATGAATTGTCATTGGCAACTGTGGGATACTTTTTCACTGGTGCTCGAGCACATTGTATGCCCAGTCCAATATTGGACCACCGTGTCATTACCAGTCGATTCAGGCCACTAGCATGGGTAATATTGCTATATGACTTGTTGATTTTTTCATTGCATTATCTAGTCAGAGAACCTCCATAAAAGACAATATTGTCTGTACGTTTACCTGAAAAATGCAGCCTCAGTTACAACAGTTGAGGTCATAGAAACAAAGTCCTGCAATGAACATGCCCAGTTTACTTTGGTCTTTCAAAACTAGTGTCAAAAAATGTCCATACTGCCACTCTCATACTACCCATCCATCGTCTCTGTGCAAGCTTCGCTGGTCTTTCTTTTACAGGGTTAACTTGTGATTATAATCAAATTATTTGTGTTCAATATATTAAATTAATCAGATATGAAGCGCTAAAACAATTAATAGTGGGACAGCTGTCCTGATAAACAGGGCCTCCCATTTTCAAAATAATATAGGTAAACATTGACCTTCATGAAAGGTGGTTTATTTCAGAGATTGCTCCATGGTTAGTTTAGTTCACATTGGCGTTAGTACACAGGTTGATAGCTGATCATTCAGACTATTTTATTCAACTTCAGACCAAGCTCATAGAATTGGGGGAATCTAGATCATAGGAGGAACTTGGAATATAGCTTTAGAACTGCTAGATCATACATTTCAACAGGGTGTAGAGAGATTATTTAAGGTATTGAAAGTTATCTGGTCGATAATAGATGACGACCTCATCACTGACATCCAAAAAAATCTTGATCCTGAATCTGTGGAGTATATGCTTTACTATCATAAGCATCGAGAATGCATTTGGCTGACTATTTTCAGATCTTAAGGTGATATAGGTGCTCTCAAAACCTCCTACAATATAAATCGTATGCAGATCTTGGATCCTTCAAGAGTATCAACACTAATAATAATAATAATAATAATCTTTATTGTGTTTTAGCTCGAATTGAACTTTACACAAATCACATAATTAAATAAAACATCAAAACATAATTATAAAAAAATATTAAGAAACATTTTTCATAGTTACATATATGTTTACTACATAGAAATACATGAAATATATAATTAAAAAAAACATTCGATGAATTAACAGGCAAGCAAACATCAAAAAAGACCTATTTCATAGTAGAAATTCCCCTTATGTCTTGACAATACTGAAATCATAAAGACAACATAGACATTGCACTCTAGCACCTTGAAGCGTATCTTGTGCTAGATGGAATTGCCAGTAAAGATCTCAGACCAAATAACTGGACAGACTCAATGAACATGGCAAAGTACAACTTTATTCTCGATTTAATAAAGCAGGGCCAACTGGCAGACATTGGACTGATGTGTGCACACTCACACACAAACTTAATCACACAGAGGTCTCACACCCCAATATGCATCATCTAGGAAGTCATCCTACATGGCAAACTGTAAAACCTATTGACGGGAGGGATTGGTTACGGGAACATATCTACTTATAGAATACATAGGGGTTAGTACACAATTGGCAACCTCTTATCTGTAAGGCATGCCTCAAACGACCTCTAGATACATATAATACGGATTATAGTGCACAAGATGGCAGCGGATTGGTCTATGCAACATTGTAAAGCAGGTTACCCCATAGACCCACTGATTGGTTGGCATTCTCACCCAACCTTGGACTTTTGGCTCGTTAGCAGCACGTAAGCGAAACAAAACTTATGTGCTTGAGTCACGTCAGATTACTCCCCACTCTCTCAATTAGTCCATCATCTCTCATCAGTGCGACCATGAGCCACTGTTTTGCATTTGTAGTAAACCTTGTCGTCTGATCACTGTTCTGGCAAGGAAGTTATCATTAGTCGGCACGAAGGAGTATGGCAGACTTGTCCTAGCAGCAAATCAAGTCCTCCTCACCAAGGATGTAAGGACATACATTGAGTAACACAAACATAAATAATAATGCGGGAAATTAGTAGCACACGTTACCAATAGATCTGAAACTGGAATTTCCTGTATATGTTGCTCTACACAACCTCATTTATTATTATTATTATTATTATTATTATTATTATTATTATTATTATTATTATTACTATTACTATTATTATTATTAAGTTGCGCACTGCTCAACAAAACACACACCATCCATAACTATTCTTCGTTTATGACATATAGTAGATGGGACAAAGATGGAGGTCAACTAGCTGTTTGATTCCATAATGCAAGAACAGTTTAAGAGGAGAGATTTGTTTATATTTTGTGTGATTTGTTTGTAGTCTAGACTATAGATTTATAGAGCCACAATGAGGGCTGTATCAGGCTCTATGGCCCTAAGGTCTGAGCGTTGCTCAGGGCTGTAACAAGGTGTGAAGGACCACAACAGCTGTCATTTCTAAATCTGCCTGCCTCTACTCTCCGACCTCTACAACTTATCCAGAACAGCACTGCAAGACTGTCCTTGGCCTCAAGCCCAGGGATAGTATGTTTTCAGATCTGAAATATTTGCACTGGCTCCCTATGGCAGCAATTATCAAGTTCAAGACACTTTGCATCATCCACAAGGATTTCTGGGGCCTGGGACCACACTACCCCCAACTCTCTCTTCCTAAGCATCTCCCTTTTAGAGCTCTCCTCTCATCCACTTCCAACTCTCTGAGGGTCAGAAGCTTTTCCAAGTAGAGAGTTGGGGCAGATCTCTCTCTTCGGCTGGGGCCTCCCTCTGTAACAGCCTCCCTGCTGCTCTCAAACTTGAGCAGAACCAACTCCGGTTGACCTTCCTTTTTGCTTTCGCTTTCTCTCTTCCTCTCCCCTGCTGATGTCCCAACTGCTCCACGCACTGTTCACCTGGCTACCCTCTGAACTTGGGCCCTGGCTTCTGCATGTCCAGTTATCCTCGCACTGCCTCTGGGCTTCCCCAGCACTTATGGTCTGTATCTGCAACCCTACATTCCTTTCTCTCTGGATTTATGAGCCACCCGCTGGCTGCACTTAATGAGTTACCTGCATTTCTCCCCCTCAGCACTTCTCCCCTCTCACTTCCCTGCACGTGCGCGATCTGAATGACACAAGGCCTAATAAGATTGTTATTTTTATCCTGCCTCTCTTCCCTCTCCTTGTCTTTTCTCGCATACAGGCGTTTTATAAATGCCATATCATATCATATCATGGGTGGAGATTTTGTTATGTAAAGCTATTATAATTCACTTTTGTTATTAGAAAGTAAATGGGTGTGCATGGGTGTGTGTGGGCCCATTGATAGCATGTACATCTGCCTGCATGGTTTGTGGAAAATTGGATCTGACTACGACCTGTGCTGTTGTCAGTAGCATGCTTGACAATCTGAAGGCAATAATAGCTTGAACAGTTATATATTCTACTATCAGTATGCACAATGGCCCTTCTGAGGTTATAAGAGATGCATTGTGCATTCAAACATTACAGCTTCCCCGGTATGGTAAAAATGCAGATGATAATGTGAGTAATTCTGACACTGGCATTTTTACCATACCAGGAAAACACAAGTTTGCCAGTGGAGGCCACAGATCTACCTCCAGACCTGACCTGCCAGGAAATCAGAACCCCACTGGGAAAACATGGCTGCAGTCACCTCCATGAAGTCCGATTGGACTCCATGGAATTGGGTTTTCCCGCCGTTGCTAGCACCTGGTAATACTGGGATATGAGGTGCCGGTAATTGTAAGGTCAGTTTTCAACATCCCGACAGGATTACCGGCAGGACAGCGGCAACTTGTATTAAGGGCCAAAGTATGAAAAGCAATAGGAAGGAACAATATATTGTTATAGTGCACATTTGAGCTTTATTAATATAACCTACCTCCTTATTACTCCTTATTAAGACAGCTCAATGAGCCAATTGACCTTATTCAGATATCCTGTGAAACCCATAATTGACAGGTTATGATATGATTTGATATCTATAAGGAGGGGAGACAGAGGGATGACAAGACAAACAATCTTAATAGGCCTTGCGACATTCAGATCGTCCAAGTTCAAGGAGAAGTGTAGGGGAGATGGTTAGGGCTGAAGTGCAGGGGAGTGGTACGAGGGGAAGTGCAGTCAGGGTAGCGGGGCTCTGAGTAAGTGCGTGGATGGCAGAGGACAACACGGGTGGAGTCCCAGACCGGAAGTGCTTGGTAGTCCAGAAGGAGTGCCAGGCGACTGGACAAGGGGTTGGGTGGTGTGATACCTTGTGTGACTCTCAGGAAAACCAAATCTCCAGTCAGGACAAGCAGACAGGTAGATTTGCAGGGGAGAGGGAGAGAGCAGGTTGAAGAGAAGAGGAATGTCTTGAGCAGTTTCCAGAACTTTAGATGATCTGGCTAAAGTCTGAGAGGTGCAAGGAGGCCATTCTAGAAGGAGGCACCTGCAGAGGAGAGAGTTCTACCCCCACTCTCTGTTGGGAGAAGTGTCTGACCCACAGAGAGTTTGAGGAAGGTGAGCGGAGGGCTCTGGAAGGAAGGTATTTAGGAAGAGAGTGTTGGATATAGAGAGGGCCACAGCCTCAGAAAGCCTTGTGGGTGATCCAGAGGGTCTTGAACCTGATCCTCGCAGCCACAGGAAGCCAGTGGAGAGATTTCAGAGCTGGAGGGATGCAGCCCCTGGGCTTGAGGCCAAGGATAATTCTTGCAGTCCTCTTCTGGATTAGTTGAAGAGGGCAAAGAGTAGAGTTAGGAAGATTGAGTAAGAGGCTGTTGCAGGTCCAGCCTAGAAAGAACTAGAGCTCCGGAGACAGTGAGCTTCTGGGGGAAGGTGAGAAAAGGTAGGATACCTCTAAGGAGATGCAGCTGGAAGTGGGCCTTCTTGGCAAGGTCTGTGATGTGAGGCGAGAAGGAGAGAGTGGAGTCGAACATGACACCAAGGATTTTTGCCTTACAGGAGGGTGAGGGGTCCCAAGGAGGATGGCCAGAGGGAGAGAGGAAAAGCGGGAACAGGGGTCCCAATTAAGAGAATATCGGTCTTACTGGCACAATTTCTAGCTGGTCACATAGCACAGCGAGTAGAGTGCTCACTTTGACATCCGTGCAGAGCCTGCCGATGCAGGTTCAAATCCTAGCAGAGCCAAACTCGGCCTTTCATCTTTCTGAGGTCGATAAATGAGTACCACATACTGTGGGTAATAAGCAGTGCTCAGATGCCTGAGGGTTTTTAGTGCTATATAAATGTGAATTATTATTGATATTATTAAGGTAGAGTCTGTTAGAGGCGCACCATCCCTGAATAGGGGATGGAAAGTCAGGAATGAGCGAGGAGGGAGAGGAGGCTGAGGGGAGCCTGAAACAGAGCTGTGAGTCATCCGCATAACACTGAAAGTTAGAGGAGAAGATAGAGATCAATGTCATGGTCATGAAGTCAGGGTCACCGGCATGCAGGGTTCACATGCGCAGGAGACCTGGTTGGACACTGTCCTCATGAACAAAAGTAAACAAGAACATCCATTTAACACCAAAAAGCTTTTATTATGGACATAGCACTTCAGATGCATTAACCTTGAACATTCGATCCATTAAGCAGGATGCATTAACCTTGAACATTCCATCCATTAAGCAGCCCCAAGTGTATTCTTGGGTGTGGCTGCTAATGGATTGCCTTTGCAGGTGCTCACTCTCTAGGAGTGGCAGGATGTGGCTGGTAAGCCGGCCCTAATGAGCGTGCCCACAATCTCAGCTATATAAGCTGCCCCGATCCTCAAGACAGAAGCTTTGCGTTATTCTGCACTTGCAAGCAGCGTAATGCTCACCGATGCCTGTGGTCAGACTTAACTTTGAAGATCCAGATTCCTGGACATCCTGATTCCTGCCAGCATACTTACAAACTGGGGGAAGCTGATCTTTCCTGTACATCTCTTCGGCAAATCAAGTATTCATCTTTACACTTTCCGGAACGTCGAAATCTTCACTGCAGCACGACATGCTCCATCATCGACAGCAGCGCCTGCAAGGAAAAACAGAAGACAAGGTTAGACATGGAAAAAACAGCCAGTTTAAGGTTGCGCTTCGCCATACTTCGCACCTTTCCTTAAACCATCACTTACCTGCTGTCGAACACTGTGGTAGCATTCATCTTCCATCCGGCCGCGTCTCGCATCTCACAGCTGCATTGAGGCCGCATTTCCATCTAACGGAAGAAAACAAAAGAGAGACATTATTGAGGGCATACATATGAGCAACATATAAAGACATTAAACAGACGAACAGCATCACAAGAGCTCAAGAAAGACTTAACAAGCATAAGGATAAGCATAGTCGCAGCTGGACTGGACTAATCCTTATCAGGGATCAGTGAAGGAACTAGATTCCATTTGACGTGCCCCTGCCAGAAGTAGCAGGACGGAGAGCTTATCTTCCATAATTCACAGGTGAGCTTTATGGGCCGGTGTATGCTCACAGAAACCGTACAGCTTTTCTACTGAGGGAGAGGCCTGAAGGGGGTGATTCACGTTCAGGGAGGGCTACCACCGTGCCCCAACACCTCCGCAGAGACCATGTGAGTGTAATAGAATGCAAAGCCTCTAATACTCTCTGCCTGGGCGTTAAGGAAACTTCAGAAACAGATCAGTTAGCCCTCTTACTAGGGGAATTACGGGCTGAAGTACATGCTTAAAGGCAGGAAACTAATGCATTATGGAGGGATCTTATTGTAACTTGAGAAAGAACGGACAAATTGGCAAGACACATGCTACAAGCACAAGCAGGACAGGTTCCACTGCCAGGAGTGACCCATTCTTCTCATTGTTCCACACCACAACAATCAACACCAGGTGGTTCTTCCAGGAGCAGGGCCTCTAGCCCCTCCCGAATGCTTCATCGGTGACCCAAACAAGTTTGCTCTATTTATGAACCAATGTCGCCTTCCTTTCTTGTGCAGGCCAGGAGCCTTTTCTAATGACCAAGCCAAAGTGGTGTTTGTACTCTCGTATTTAGGAGGTAGCGCGGCGGACTGGTCTATACCTTTGGTAAATCAAGATGACCATTTACTCCTGAACTTTGGGAATTTCCAACATGAGATGGAGACATTGTTTGCCCGTCATACTTAAGGACAAGCTCTGGACAACAAGTTGTTGTTACTCAGACAAGGGAGTCAAGATCTATTAACCTATATTGCAACCTTCAATCGTCTCATAGCCCAGACCAACTGGCCAGAAGAGAATCTACACTGTTTTACCGGGGGTTATATGGAGAACTTAAGGATGTGTTGGCGCAAGTGGTGAATCCCCATGAGAGGTGTCGGACTACCTAGACCTGACGGTGCAACTCGATCATAGGTTACAGAATCGGAAAAAATGAATCGAGATAGATCAGAGGGATGGTCACTACACATATGACCTCATGAGAATCAGACTAAACCACATAAACAGTTTGAGCCAATGCAAATTGGTGGATTACATATTCCCCTTCCCAAAGCAGAAAGAGAAAAAAGAAGACAACAACAGCTTTGCTTATATTGTGGACAGGTAGGTCTCTTCCTGCGTGACTACCTGGTAAAACCACCAGGAAAACGGTTGGGGCAACAGACAAAACTGATGAAGAAGAAGAACAGAACTCGGGAAACGCAAATGCCCGGCAAGTGTAGGGGTCCGTTTGTTGAGCATGAAAAAGGAATCCGTACAGACCTCACATCTTGTCCTTCCAGTGCTTTTGGTGAACCACAAGCAACCATCAAAAATACATGCCTTGGAGGCATATATTGATTGTTGAGCTGTGGGTAACTACATTGACCAAGATTTGGCTCTCCGATTGGGCCTTCCTCTCCGACAGAAGCAAAAATCGGAAAACGTCGCCGCTGTGGATAGTTTTCAGCTATCATCCAGGCCGGTGACACAATACACCGAGAAAGTCAAGCTTCTGTGTCAGGACGGGCATCAAGAGGACATTACTTTCGATCTCATCACTGCTCCTCAGTTCCAGATGATATTGGGAATGCCCTGGCTGGAGACCCACAATCCTAGGATCGACTGGCGAAAACGAGTTCTGACATTTCCTCATGATTGTGCCAACACATGTTACAAAAAAGATGACACCAATCTGAAACCGAAGAAAGGAGTCATGTTGGGCCTCATCAGCTCCTTACCGTTGATACCAAGATTACCAGGATGTCTTCAAAAAAGAGCAAGCCAACGTTCTGCCCCTGCACAGACCCTACGATTGTCAAATAGATCTTGTACCCGGAGCCCAGATCCCTTGCAGATGAATTTAGGCTCTGACAGAACAGGAAAATCAGCATCTTAGAACTTACCTGGATCAGTACCTGGCGAACGGTTTCATTCGCCTTTCCAAGTCACCTGCCTCCTCGCCCTTATTCTTCGTGCCTAAAAAGGAGGGGAACTTAAGAACTAGCATCAACTATATTTAAGTGATTTCAATCTGGCACATACCCAAGTCCCGCCCAGTATGTAGTGTGCAAATGAAACCCTTATTTTTTTTTATCTATAGGTTCAATATTCTGAATGATATACCACTCGTATCACACCCTTCTCCTGGAACCCCCCCCGGTCACACTGAACTAGGAATCAGGCTAGTTTGCAAAGGTAAATATTTATTTATGTATTTAAAAATTAATCACAATATATTTTAATAGGTATCAACAATCATCAATGGGGTGACAGAACACTGAATAATATCTTTAATATACTCGGAATCAAGTAATAAGCAAAAAAACAAGTGCAGCACAGAAAAGAATACTGTTGAGTTGCTTTAGAACAGATGGCACTATGGTTAGAGGTTCCCCCTGCAACACCCCTCAACCCCCCAATAGGCAATGTAAAGAGATGGGAGGTGAGAGCAGGTATTCAGGAATAGCACAAATCAAACATAATATCAGTCCCACCTTCCCCCTTCAAACACAAGAGAAAAACGGAATTGACTTTTCAGCTGTCAGGATGGCTTTGAAATTGTCTTTGGAATTGACTGGGCAAAAACAGCAAATGTGGTCAAAAATACTTACATTGTTGTAAATTCCTGTGGGAGCCGCTTTGAACAGTTGCAAACAATCACAAACAATGATTTAGTCAAGTGGGAAATAAATTAAAACTATTTCACACGTGTAAAATTTCTCAAAATGTAAAATCGCGGCAAACTTTTCCTTATGCGATATTCGCTATAACTGGAGAATCACACTGTTTTGGGTTCTATTGATAGCTAAGGATGTTAGGTACAAGTAGGAGTTGAAATTACGTTTATATCATAAAAACCGAGGGAGTTATAGAGGTTTTAGTGAGAGTCGTTTTTGAAAAATAGGCGCAAGGATCGAAAACAGAAACACACTTTGAAAATGAAAGATGGGTTTGATTACACTATATTATGACTATGAAAAAGAGGATGCCACACATGAATCTTCACAGTTACGTGGCCGGCGTAACCCTTCACATGGTGGATACTCAATTCCTTCTGGGATTCACTTCAGTTACTCAAAATCACTAGTGAATTATGATTTTATAAAACAAATGAGAGAAAATCAGCGCAAGAACGGTTCTGACAGTACTATGATTCTGAATTTACAGATAGGATGGGTTGAGATTGGGATAAGACAATGCAAATATATTAGGGTCACTTTTCTTCCTATTAATACTCACAGAATAAGTTATTAAATTGGACCGTCAGTTCTGGTCATGGATTGGATCTGGTCTAGGAAGAACAGCACATCAGGCACAGGATCGGATCAGCTAGGCCGGTCACTGGATTTGCACAGGATCAGCCCTCCTAGTCTGTGGGTATTTCAATCAGCTGGACATCGAGTTCCTCAGGCAAGCCTTGTGGTAGCAAGCCTGAGAGTTTCAGGATACTAGTTCAAAAGGCCCTCTCTCACCACAGCGCTTCACTGGGTTGCAAGAATAAGTTTGAGGGTGTAGGCCTTGCAGAAAGTCAATATTTATGTACTGCTTGCAAGAGTCTTGGTATATGGATCTGGAAGGATGTTAAAGCTGGATGTAGAATGCTGGATCAGAGTGCTTCGCCGGAATCAGAAAAGTGAGTGAATCAGTCAGTCCCTATGTCTTGTCAGCTGTCTCTATTTATCCTTTCAAATTACATCAGAGAATGGGTAAATGGGCCGGCTTAACTAAGCTTGCCCTTGTGAACTGGGATTGTATCAAAACCTCATCTCCGCCGTGCAACTGAGTGATTGGATCAAGGCCGGATGATGTCACCATTTATGGTTTGCTTTACAGTTCTTAGAAACCTCCCTTTAGCCACTGGTCTCAAAATCGAATTTTAATACTAAATACACATTTTTACATTTGTCACCTTTACACAAATCACACACGAATATTACATATTTTATGTAGCATCTGTTTCTCAAAATCCTGGAGCTGTGGAATGTTGTTTCAACTTTCTAGAGAATTTGTCCTTTTCACTATGAACAACATTTCCAAACTTTATGCACATTTCCAAAAATGTGCGTGTTTAACGTAGGGATGTGTGTGTACATTTTCACAATTCTAGTATTAATACATTTCACATAAAACCACATATATTGCCATTCCTGTCCAGAACATGTTACACGGTTCTGCCACCTCTTAAAACATGCAGCCAGAAATTAGATTAACAACTCTGTCCTTTTCATATTTTTCATCATTTTGAATCACAAGTTATGAGTCTCTGAAAATTGTTAATTGTTCATTCTTAACAGCAGATGGCTGGTTGTCTCCACCCCTTTGTCTCTCCTGGGAGTCCAGGAGCATCGCCCTCCTTGGGGAAGTTCCTTCCAGGAGCAATTACGACCCTCTCACACCACCGTTTCCTGGGCTGAAGGGTCTGCTATTGTTCATTCTCTTTCTGTAGACAAAGGTCTGGGTTGACCCACAATTATCATCTCCCCGTGAGTTTCAGCTGAGAGAATGTCCCACCCGCTGGAAGAAACCTGTTTGTCCACTTCCAAAGGGTTGCAGCCCAGCCAAGCCAATTCAGTCTTAATAAAAAATCCAGGCAAACCCAAACTTGTTGCATCAATCATAAATACATTACTTTCTTAGCTTTAATTCTGTGGGATAAAAAGCAACTGAGATCTGGATTCTTTTTAGACACAATCCTTTTTATGTTTGATACTCCAGTAGACTTTTTAGTTTAGATCACTTTGAAGTTTCATCAAAAGCTCTTCTGACAGATGTCATTAACAAGTAACTCAGGGTACTGCACCCAGATTCTGACAGAGGCTGTCAGTTTACAGACAATCCAGTTTTTCTGAAGAATGTTTTGCTCTTCACATTAGGACTCTGTATGTTCGCAATGCTTCATTAGATTACATGAATTTTAGCACCAAACAAGATTTTGAATGTTGAGAAGGGTTATATTATAGGCATTTTGGTATTTTTAGCCACAAAGCAAATTTCATTTATAGGCACAGTTTGGAGTTTCATTTGTAAAGCGCAGCTTCTTTCTCTGCCCTCTGTTGGCTGGTCCTGGGGCCCACTGGCACATTTTCTGCAGTATGTGCTCCATTCCATCACACATGCACCATGGGGTGCAGGTTGTGCATCCATCTTTTTGGGTGTTTAAACACGCGTTTTTTTGTAGGTTTTTGGTGCACACCAGTGTTTTGCCATCATTGTTGCATTTTCTTGTGCCATAAGTATCAGAGTGATGCTGCATAGCATAGCACAGTGGGTCAATACATCCACAGAGCCCCCCTCCCAACTTGGTTTTAACCTCCCGTCAAGGGGAAGTCGGGAGATTGGGATGTTCTTTCTCTGTCCATGTGGAGAACTTCAGTGGCTTCTCCCATCAGTGATTTAGGCGACACGCTCTCCTTGCTGGTTCTGGTTGGGAGTATGGAGCGGCACTCCGGGCTCTTTGGGTGTGTCTTCCCGGTCCCCGATTGGTCTCCCTTGGTGTTTCTTGGGATGATTCTTAATTTCAATGCTAGAAAATAGAACATACCATGGTTATGGAAATGTTCCCACCACTGTGTCCCACACATCTTCGGGGGGATATCAGCAGTGGGAAAGACACTTGCATTGGTTAACAATTGGCAATATTCCCCATATATTCTTCAGTGATCCTCTACCCATTTTCTTAGGTGCAATCAATGAAGATTTAGTCATTTTTCTAGGTATTCGGAACTTCCCCTCTGGGTTTCCAGTCGGCTCCTCTATTTGCCGCAAAGTTTGCCTGGGATGGCAACTCTTCAGCTGGTTTATGTGGACCCACTTGTCTTCCCCTTCTGTCAAACTGCCCATGGGGATGTGATTCTGTAGCCGACTGGTGAGATTCTGTCCACAATTTCAAAAGGACCCCGCCAAGTTGGGAGGAATTGCGCTCATTGGCTTGGTTCCTTTGGAAATTGTACAAGTAGACCTGGTCTCCTGCTTGATATTCCTTTTTAGTTGTCTTAAGATCATAATGGGTCTTCATACTGTCTGCAGCTCTTTCTAGATTCTGCTGAGCCTAGGCATTTTCTCAAATTCTCAACATACTCAAGGGTTGTGGAGGCATTTATCAAGGTCTGCTCTTGGATTCCTGTAGGGCAGATGCTGGGGTAGCACCATCCTTCGTCCAGTCATCAGCTCAAATAGAGACATTTTTGTTGCAGAAGAAGGGGTAGATCTGATGGTCATCAGGACAAGGGGTAATCGAATGTCCCAACTTGGCCCAGAATCTGCCACAAACATTTTTAATATGCTCACAATAGTTTTATTGTACCTCTCAACTCCACCACTAGAGGACCGCCAGTAGGCAATGTGTAGTTTCCTTTTGATCCCAAGTATCTCCCACATCTTTGTCATCACTTCGCTAGTGAAGTGGCTACCTCGGTCTGACTCAATCCTTTGGGGTAGTCCAAAATGCGAGACGATGTTATTGATCATTAGGGTATCTGTTGTTTCTGCCTTGCAATTTGGGGCCGGGAGACATTCCACCCATTTAGTGAACTAGCATGTACGGTCAACATGTACTTGTTCCCCCTAGAGGAGTGAATCAAGGGCACGATAAAATCGACTTGCAAATCTGACCAAGACAGTGTCATCCCCCTCTTTTGGAGGGGAGCACGGTGTGTGAGTGATGTTGGCTGAAATTGTGCACACATAAGACACTGCTTCAAGCATTGGTCGAGGTTCAGCCCCATGTGTGGCCAGTATGCAACCTCTTGCAAGATTTCTAATGTCGTATGAAACCCCCGATGACCGGCAGTGGCCGCGTCATGGGCGTGATTTATCATCAGGCTTCGAAATGAGGAAGGGACCACCCACTGGTCATGGCCAGATATAGATCTCCTCACCAACAAACCGCCTTGGATTCGGAACATTTTTGGACATTTCTTCAACACTCTGAGGTCCTCTTTCCCAATGTAATCAGTATTCATCAGGGGAAAGTTCTCAGGGTCCTCAATCTGTTGATAAAACATACCAATTATAGGATTCCCTTTTTGAGCCGTAATCAAATCAGCATCTGGGGTCTCCTTACTCCATTGTGCAGTTGAGCGTTCACTGTGAACATTTGTCTGGGACCTAGTCATAGCAGTGACCTGGATTTTCCCCAACAAGGATTGGATCTCAAGTAGATCCCCTTGGATGGCTCCGGTTTTGGCCAGCTGATCAGCAAGGTAATTTCCAGTTTTGTCTGGTCCCTCTACTTTAGAATGACCCTTTATCTTTTTCCAATAGATGGTCATCTCATACGAGGTGACCAGATCATCAATATTTTGTATTAATTGTCAGTGTTTTAATGGTTTATTATTAGCACATAGCATACCTCTGGTTTTCCAATTAACCAGGTGCTCCACAAACCCGTTCTGTACATAATCTGAATCAGTGATTATGACCAGTTCATGGAGTTGGTGTTGGACAGCAGTGAGGATGGCTTGATGCACAGCCATCAGCTCTGCCACTTGACTACATCGGGGACCGATTTTGTACCCAGAGGAGTGTTCTGGGACATCATTCACCCATGCATTCCCTACGCCGGCCACAAGTTCCTTTTCCCCATTGTTGTCAATATGGTAGGAGCAACCATCCACATACACAGTGGGCATTCCCTCACACTAGTCTTCTTCATAGACTTTGTGTGGGGAATTAAGGTATGCCTCCATGTTGTCCTTGATGTTAAGACTTTCGTCCTCAAGACAGTTTTCTCTGGCACAATCATGCAAGTCAGCCAGACCTTGTGCGAAGGGACTCTTCTTGTTTTGGCCATATCAGACCTCCACAGTAAAGCCTTGCATTGACAGAATCCAGGAAGTAATTCAGGAATTACTCACATTTCCGGCCCAGATTCTGTCACTTTGAAGATATTGCAGAGGCTGGTGGGGAATCTCCACTATGATGTGTTCCCCCTGGATAAACGGGTGGTAATTCTTCAATGCCCACACCGTTGCCAGGAGTGCTTTCTCACAATCGTTGAATTTTTCCTCCACAGAGGATAAAGTCTTACTCACATAGGAGATTACTTTATTGACTTTGTCATGCTTTTGATATAATACTGCAGTCAAGCATGTATTTGAGAACCCTGTCTCCAAGAAGAACTCCTTGTTTTTGCAGGGTAAGCTAGGCAAGGTTCTTTTGAGAGGCTTCTTTTGAGTTGTCTTACTGCCTCAGCTTGTTCTGGACCCCACTCCCACTTGACCCCTCCCTTTAACAGATGGATCAGGGGTCTCGTGATCTCTGTGTAATCATCAATGAACTTTCAGCTGTAGTCAGTCGAAGGAGGCTCCTTAGTTCCCGCAGAGTTGTGGAGTCTTTTATTTTCTGGAGTGCTTCTTCTTTCTTTTCCTGGTGACAGAGACCCACAGGAGTTATCCCATGCCCCAAGAAATTGACATGGGTCCTGCACCACTGTGCCTTTTGGAAATAGAGTTTTGCTCTGGCAGCCCTCAACTGTGTCATGACATAACGGATCTCAGCTATGTGTTCTTCCACAGTTGAACTTTTGATTAGAACATCATCTACATGGGCCAGGTTACCCCTTTTACCCAAGTTGGGCATGGCCCTATGCAGAAAGATGTTAAATTAATTGCCGGGGTTTATGTATCCGAGGGGAGTCCGGGTTCAAGTATACTGCTGCCCCGAAGGTAAAGGCCAGCTTGATTTGGTCCTCCCTACTGCAGGTACAGTCCAGTAACCATTGGTCAGGTCAATGGCAGTGTATGACTTTGACCCCTGGATCTGGGCCAGCCCTTGGTCAATGTAGGGAAGAGACCATCGGGAAGTATGGACCCATTTGTTGAGCTCCCTTAGGTCAGCAAAGAGTCTCCACTGGCCGTTTGGTTTCAAAATCCCCAGCATCGGATTATTGAAGGTGCTGTGGACTGGACGAATTATCCCACGGGACTCAAGGTTCTTAATTATTTCACTAAGGGACTCCATTGATGTGAGAGGCAAGCAATATTGCTTCACAAACACTGGAGTCGTGCCAAGGTCCATGGGAATTGTTGTTGTGTGGATGTCGGTGCGACCACAGTCATATGAGTCCACCGCAAAGAGATCTTGAAAATCTAAGAAAACTTGTTTACATTTTTGCTTTTGATCCAGAGTCTCACAGGCTTCGGCTAAGTTGACTCTCTCTTCAACCATTTGCCTGAAGCCCGGAAAGACTTCTGGTTTGGCTATCTCAGCTGCCTCCTCCAGCTGGGTGGAGAAATCCCTGGTCAAAGTATTGACTTGGACTGATGGCTTCAGGTGGGGAAGGCAGTCCTGGTGGACTTGAAAAATCACCTAATCCCTCCTGCAGTCACAGGTCACATCTTCCTTAACATAAAGACCAGAAAGAGTACACCAGGAAATTCCCCCCATGCTGGTTGAAGATCCTGTCTGGTGTTCTGTTATTGTCGCTATCACTGTCAAAGCAGTCATTGGGAATTGGTCCTATCAGTTTGTTACCTAAATCTATGGAAAAATGTCAGTCATCAACTGCCATTCCAATAATGGTGCCTTCACCCAGAGTGATACTCTTTAGGTCACTGTAATCCACCTCTATTGGAATGGTGTTGTGTTCTGTATTGACTAGTTGTGTTGAGTTTAACCCCAACCCTAGCTGTTTAAAATGTGCATCGAGGTGAACATAGGGGTCAGGATTTTTCAGTTTCTGTCCTCTTTTAATTTTTACTTTAAGTGGGAATAGTCGGATCCGTTCTGGGATGGTGACTTCCTTTCCAATCTTAGTTTCAACTGCATATGGCAGCAGTTGAGCTGACAGAAATGCTTTCTCTGGATCATAAAAGTCCATGGGATTACCCGCTAATCGGGACCAGGTTTTGAAGTTTATTAGGTCCAAACTAATGGCAAAGCGATTGAGAATGTCAATGCCTAAATAAAATGCAGCAGGGACATCACGCACAACCCAAAAATTATGGACTATGCTCTTGTTGCCTAAGGAAATTTTGAGCATACACGTGCTAGGCAGGAGATGTTTGGAATTGGGTGTTTCCAGGTCCATTTCCCATTTGTCTAACAATTTAAATGTGGAAATGGCTGGATCTTTTGGGAGTTTTTGGAACATGGTTTCGCTGATGAAGCTCTTACCGCTGTTCACACACACTCGGGCGAGAACAGAGACCTTCTCCTCATTTAACTGAATAGGGATGAACAACTGCTCTGCATTTTTCTGAATGTCAGCCAAGCTTTGCAATGGTTTTTCATCCTTTTGGACTATGGGAATAGGATTTTCTGATTGTGAATTTGTATAGAATTTCAGAGTATTCTCTTCCAGTGTGGAATGCCACTTGAGACTGCAAGGAAGGTTGAATTTCAGAAATAGAGAGGACTTCCCATCACCAGTTTGTTGTCCTACTGCAATTACTGTCACGTCAGGGATTCAGTTATTTTGGAAATGGAATTCAATTTGGTCAGGTTTTTGCCATTTAAACTAACATGGTTGACAATATGTTTTAATTTTATTGGTTGGTTAGTCTGGGTCCAGAGGATCTTGTATACACAATCTATGAGGGGAGACCATCTACACAGGATGTCATTTCCTAGTAAACATGGTGTGCCCTTTGGAGTCACAACTATGACCAGGTGGTTCACCTTGTATCACCCAATTGTAATCTCTAGATCCGCAGTCCCCTTGACAGGAATTTCATTCCCACCGAAGTTCTGAAATTGTACGGGAAGAGGGGTGAGAGGGATTTGGTATTTATCAACCCTTCCCGAATTCAGCTGATCAAAGGCCATTTTTGACAGAAGGGTGGCTTGGTATCCAGTGTCCACCAGTGTCAAAAATGTACATTGCCCCTGTATTTGGACCGGGGCATAACATCTTCCCCCCTTTTCCTCAAGGGGGCAAAGATAATGCGCATTTTTGGCCAATTGGCGGGTTAATTTCTTTACTTTGGATTTTGACAGAGGGGTGATCTGGGCAGTATTTTGTTTAGGATCTTGGGAACCTGTAAGAAAAATGTGGCAATTGGATATGGGGGAGTTTTGGACTCCCCTAGTTCTGATTCTGGGCTGCCCCCCCCTTTTTGGAGGCAGTCACCAGAATTGGTTTGAACAAGGTGAGTTTCTTGCTGGTCATTCTGGGGTTCAATAATGGGCGGTTTAAATTCGGTCCCCACATCTACCTAGTCTTGATCAGGATTTCTTGGGACCCATTTTTCTATGGGAGGAGTTCCCCCATCCCTGAAGGAGAAGATCCTTTTCCCAGAATCCTCTGAGGACCCCTCTCCTTCATATTGGAAGATTCAAACCTCCTCCACAAAATGGGTCTTTTTAGACTCTCTATTTCTCCTACCCGCCCTCTGTTCCTTAGGTTGCAGACTTTTGGGGGCAGGAGATTCTGTTTCTGGTTCCTGGGTTTCCAGGGGGTTTTCACAATTTGGGAAGGAAGCTTCCTCTAAGGCTTTGTATGCCCCTTCCCCCTGTGCCTCCTCCCTGGGAACCGGTGGGATGTTGGGGTTCTCTCCCCATCATTGCTCTGGAGCACCAGACCCTTGATTTGAGGAGTTCTGAGTCGCCATGCTCATCTGAGGGTTCTGTTGAGCCCTCAACATGCGACCCAGATCCTGTGCCAAGTTCTGGACCTGGCGCTCCAGTTGGGACACCCGTTCTGGCTGGTACGGGGTCCTCTGTTCTACCCTTGGTTGATCACGGGAAGAGTAACTGTCCCTTCTTCCATAATACCCTTGGTTGGGATAGTTTTGTTACCCCTCCACCCTTGGCCTCCCCTCTCCCAAATTGGGCTGTCTGGGCTCAAGAAAGTGGGGAAAGAAAGAAGGGTTGTTTTGGGGGTTAGTGTTTGGCGGGTACCGGGGAAAGAAACTCAACCCGGCATTTGGGGGATAACTGCCCTCCTAGAGAAAGTGAGGAGAGAAGTTTCCTGGTTTGGTGGCTGCCTGGTCCGACCCCCCCCCCTTGGGCTGGGGGAGTCCCACATAGCCCAGGATGGGTCTGTTGCCCTTATAACGGCGGCTGATGTAGTCAGGGGACTTAGGGGTCCCATTTGTGGGGTTACCTCCCTGACTCCCGGTTTGGGATTGGCCCAAGGGTCGCCTCAGTCTTTGAGTTGTTGGATTTTGTGTAGGAATGTTTTTAGGCCCCCGCATCTCCAGATCTGAAATGGGGCAACCTTCACCTCTACCACCTTAGAAGCAGCAGGGGTGTTGGTTGGTTTTGGGCTTTTATTGGCACTTTTATTTTCTACTGGCTTCTGCACTTCATAGATGTGAGTTGCTTGTTCAATTACCCAGTCTAGTGATCTTTTCTCATGAAAGTCTCTCACCAGCTGGGTCATAATGTATTTAGGGAGGGCGTCCTCTAGGCTCTCCCTGATTCTGCAGGCTTGGGAATGGCTGGCAAAATGTGGGGGCCTAGTCTCTTGAAACCTGTGGTGCTCAGAAGTGTCTTCTGACTCTCCCTTGCTCCCAGGATTACCCCATCCCACTGTCCTAGCTGGGAAGAGGTCTTTAAAATGCTCTTTGTGGGCCTAGCCTCATGGAATTCCCCACTAAATTTGGCTGACTGATCTCTTGGTAGGTGATATTTTTGAGGATCCAGTTCTCTGATTCTACCCTCACTGGAGTCTCCCTGATAAGAGAGGCTGGCCCTAATATTTGGGAACCCGTACATAGATGCCCACCCATCCATTTCTGGGAAGCGCTTAGCTGTCAATCTCATATCTCCCATTGTATGGAAGCCTACCATCCCCGTGGCCCTTGGTTCATATAAGGCAGTGGACATGAGGTTTGCAGAGTCCATGGAACTGAAGGGATTGAAGTCCCTGATGCCAGGGGTCCTGAGGTTATGCTCAGGGGTTTCTCTTTCCCATCTCACCTAATATCTTTCAGCCCCTACTCCCTGATGACATGCCAAAATCGGACCCTTTTGTTCCTCTATTAAGGCCTTACAGGTCTCTATGATTTGTTCTTGCATGGCTATCTGTTTGTGGAGCCTGTCATTATTTTCATAGAGAGCCTCATTGTCTCTCTGTGCTTCATGCCTGCATTGGTAGTATTGGGCCAAGTTTTGCTGCAGGAGACTCAACTCCTGAGTTTGGTTCTTATTATTCTGATTGTTCTTTGCCAAAGCATCCTCCACCCGCCTAGTTTGCTCTAACAGCTTTTCATAATCAGTTTTGATTTCCCCAAATTCCTGAAGGGCCAGCTTGCTTTCCTGCAACTTTGTTTTTAAATGGCTGACTTCTTGGCCTAAGGAGTCCCTCTCCTGACATAGAGTGCCCCTCTGCTCAGCCAGGTCATCCCTCTGTTTTTTAAAGGCACCAGCTTTCTGGCGCTCCTCATCAAACTCTGCTTGGGATTCCAGGTCTTTAATAATTAATTTATTATTTTCCTCTTTTAATTGGTCTATCTGGTCTTGTAAGACGACCATCTGTTCTGCACAGGCTCTATTAAAAGTTAATTGTTGAGCCAGCTTTAGTTGAATCGGTTTTAAAGAGTCAAACCTTTCCTGACACTCTTTTTTGCAGTGTCTGTACCTGGGCATTTTGCTCTGCATTCTTTTGCAGTAAGAAAGCCAGATCTTCTTGGAGTTTGGTGGCATACTGCCTAGCCTCTGTTTCACATTCTTTGCTATCTTGGAGCCTTTGCCCTGCAGAGTCCAGATTGCTCTGGATTTTCTGTAGCGCTTCCCCTTGCCTCTTTGTGAAATCTACATGCTCTGTGTACTTTTCCTGTATGACTCCTATGTGGAAGTACAGGTAGGCCGCTATTTTGGCAATTTTGCATTGCTCCTCTTTTATTTTTGGGGCCATGTACAGCTCGCTAAGTGCTTGATGTAATAGACCCTTGTCCTGCCAGGTATTAAGGTTGATTTCAATTTGTGCAGTTGGTGTTCCCTAGAAATATTGATTTCCACTGAGGTCACCATTCCGTAAATATTAATTTCCTTCGGACTTTCTCAGGGTTCTTTTACTTTTGCAACAGGTCCAACTCCCTTGAGTATTTCTATTGAGGGGTGCTTATACATTGTAGCACAGTATGGTAACCCAACAAGGTGTATGTACCCTGTCGGCTAGCATGCTGTGTTAGACTGTCACGAGTGGTATGTCAAATTCAGGATCCCGTAGACGAGCCCCCAAGCTGTAAGTGATTTCAATCTGGCACACACCCAAGTCCCGCCCAGCATGTAGTGCGCAAATGAAACTGTTATTTTATTTTTATCTATAGGTTCAATATTCTGAACGATATACTACTCGTATCACACCCTTCTCCTGGAACGCCCCCGGTCACACAGAACCAGGAATCAGGCTAGTTTGCAAAGGTAAATATTTATTTATGTATTTAAAAATTAATCACAATATATTTTAATAGGTAACAACAATCTCCAATGGGGTGACAGAACACTGGATAATATCTTTAATACACTCGGAATCAAGTAATAAGCACAAAAACAAGTGCAGCACAGAAAAGAATATTGTTTAGTTGGTTTAGAACAGATGGTACTATGGTTAGAGGTTCCCCCTGTAACACCCCTAAACCACCCAAATGGCAAGGTAAAGAAATAGGATGAGAGAGCAGGTATTCAGGAATAGCACAAATCAAACATAACATCAGTCCTACCTTCCCCCTTCAAACACAAGAGAAAAACGGAATTGACTTTTCAGCTGTCAGAAATGCTTTGAAATTGTTTTTGGAATTGACTGGGCAAAAACACCAAATGTGGTCAAAAATACTTAAATTGTAATAAATTCCCATGGGAGCCACTTTGAACAGTTGCAAACAATCACACGCAATGATTTAGTCAGAAGAAAACTTTTGAAATCTCAAAGTCCAAGTGGGAAATAAATTAAAACTATTTCACATGTGTAAAACTTCTCAGAATTTGGGTTAGATAGATAGCTAAAGATTTTAGGTACAAGTAGAAGTTGGGATTTTGTTTCTATCATACAAACTGAGTGAGTTATAGAGGTTTTAGTGAGAGTCATTTTTCAAAAATAGGCGCGAGGATGGAAAACAGAAATGCAGTTTGAAAATGAAAGATGGGTTTGACTACACTATATTATGACTATGAAAAAGAGGATGCCACACATGAATCTCAACAGTTACGTGGCCGGCGTAACCCTTCATGTGGTGGATACTCAATTCCTTCTGGGATTCACTTTAGTTACTCAAAATCACTAATGACTTATGATTTTATAAAACAAATGAGAGAATCTCAGCGCAAGAAAGGTTCTGACAGTACTATGATTCTGAATTTACAGATATGATGGATTGATATTGGGATAAGACAATACAAATATATGAGGTTCACTTTTCTTCCTAATGATACTCACAGAATAAGTTATTAAATTGGACCGTCAGTTCTGGTCATGGATTGGATCTGGTCTAGGAAGAGCAGCACATCAGGCATGGGATCGGATCAGCTAGGACGGTCACCGGATTTCCACAGGATCAGCCCTCCTAGTTTGTGGGTATTTCAATCAGCTGGACAGCAAGTTCCTCAGGCAAGCCTTGTAGAAGCAAGCCCGAGAGTTTCAGGATACCAGTTCAAAAAGCCTTCTCACACCACAGCGCTTCACTGGGTTGCAAAAATAAGTTTGAGGGTGTAGGCCTTGCAGATAGTCAATATTTCTATACTGCTTGCAAGAGTCTTGGCATCTGGATCTGGAAGGATGTTAAAGATGGATGTAGAATGCTGGACCAGAGTGCTTTGTCGGAATCAGGAAAGTGAGTGAATCAGTCAGTCCCTATATGTTGTCAGCTGTCTCTATTTATCCTTTCAAATGACATCACAAAATGGGTGAATGGGCCAGCTTAACTAAGTGTATCCCTGTCAACTGGGATTGGATCAAAACCTTATCTCTGCCTTGCTACTGAGTGATTGGATCAAGGCCAGATGATGTCACATTTTATGGTTTGCTTTACAGTTCTTAGAAACCTCCTTTTAGCCACTGGCCTCAAAATCAAATTTTATACTAAATACACATTTCTACATTCGTCACCTTTACACAAATCACACACAAAAATTCCATATTTTATGTAGCATCTGTTCCTCAAAATCCCAAAGGTGTGGTATGTTGTTTCAACTTTCTACAGAATTTCGTCATTTTCGCTATGAGCACAATTTCCAAACTTTATGCAAATTTCCACAAGTGTGTGTGTTTAACATAGGGATGTGTGTGTACATTTTCACAATTCTAGTATTAATACATTTCACATAAAACCACATATATTGCCATTCCTGTCCAGAACATGTTACACGGTTCTGCCGCCTCTTATATTTTAATAGGTAACAACAATCTCCAATGGGGTGACAGAACACTGGATAATATCTTTAATACACTCGGAATCAACTAATAAGCACACAAACAAGTGCAGCGCAGAAAAGAATACTGTTGAGTTGGTTTAGAACAGATGGTACTATGGTTAGAGGTTCCCCCTGTAACACCCCTCAACCCCCCAATAGGCAAGGTAAAGAGATGGGAGGAGAGAGCAGGTATTCAGGAATAGCACAAATCAAACATAACATCAGTCCTACCTTCCCCCTTCAAACACAAGAGAAAAACGGAATTGACTTTTCAGCTGTCAGAAAGGCTTTGAAATTGTTTTTGGAATTGACTGCGCAAAAACACCCAATGTGGTCAAAAATACTTAAATTGTTATAAATTCCCATGGGAGCCACTTTGAACAGTTGCAAACAATCACACGCAATGATTTAGTCAGAAGAAAACTTTTGAAATCTCAAAGCCCAAGTGGGAAATAAATTAAAACTATTTCACACGTGTAAAACTTCTCAGAATTTGGGTTATATAGATAGCTAAAGATTTTAGGTACAAGTAGGAGTTGGAATTTTGTTTCTATCATACAAACTGAGTGAGTTATAGAGGTTTTAGTGAGAGTAATTTTTCAAAAATAGGCGCGAGGATGGAAAACAGAAATGCAGTTTGAAAATGAAAGATGGGTTTGACTACACTATATTATGACTATGAAAAAGAGGATGCCACACATGAATCTCAATAGATACGTGGCCGGCGTAACCCTTCATGTGGTGGATACTCAATTCCTTCTGGGATTCATTTTAGTTACTCAAAATCACTAATGATTTATGATTTTATAAAACAAATGAGAGAATATCAGCGCAAGAAAGGTTATGACAGTACTATGATTCTGAATGTACAGATATGATGGATTGATATTGGGATAAGACAATACAAATATATGAGGGTCACTTTTCTTCCTAATAATACTCACAGAATAAGTTATTAAATTGGACCGTCAGTTCTGGTCATGGATTGGATCTGGTCTAGGAAGAACAGCACATCAGGCATGGGATCGGATCAGCTAGGCCGGTCACCAGATTTCCACAGGATCAGCCCTCCTAGTTTGTGGGTATTTCAATCAGCTGGACAGCGAGTTCCACAGGCAAGCCTTGTGGTAGCAAGCCCGAGAGTTTCAGGATACCAGTTCAAAAAGCCTTCTCACACCACAGCGCTTCACTGGGTTGCAAAAATAAGTTTGAGGGTGTAGGCCTTGCAGAAAGTCAATATTTCTATACTGCTTGCAAGAGTCTTGGCATCTGGATCTGGAAGGATGTTAAAGATGGATGTAGAATGCTGGATCAGAGTGCTTCGCCGGAATCAGGAAAGTGAGTGAATCAGTCAGTCCCTATGTGTTGTCAGCTGTCTCTATTTATCCTTTCAAATGACATCACAAAATGGGTGAATGGGCCAGCTTAACTAAGCGTATCCCTGTCAACTGGGATTGGATCAAAACCTTATCTCCACCTTGCTACTGAGTGATTGGATCAAGGCCAGATGATGTCACATTTTATGGTTTGCTTTACAGTTCTTAGAAACCTCCTTTTAGCCACTGGCCTCAAAATCAAATTTTATACTTAATACACATTTCTACATTGGTCACCTTTACACAAATCACACACAAAAATTCCATATTTTATGTAGCATCTGTTCCTCAAAATCCCGAAGGTGTGGGATGTTGTTTCAACTTTCTACAGAATTTCGTCATTTTCGCTATGAACACAATTTCCAAACTTTATGCAAATTTCCACAAATGTGTGTGTTTAACATAGGGATGTGTGTGTACATTTTCACAATTCTAGTATTAATACAGTTCACATAAAACCACATATATTGCCATTCCTGTCCAGAACATGTTACACAGTTCTGCCGCCTCTTAAAACGTCCAGCCAGGAATTAGATTAACAACACTGTCCTTTTTATATTTTTCATCACTTTGAATCACAAGTTATGAGTCTCTGAAAATTGTTAATTGTTCATTCTTAACAGCAGCTTGTCGTTTGGCTCCACCCCTTTGTCTCTCCTGGGAGTCCAGGAGCATCCCCCTCCTTGGGGATGTTCCTTCCAGGAGCAATTTACGACCCTCTCACACCTCTGTTTCCTGGGCTGAAGGGTCTGATATTGTTAACTCTCTTTCTGTAGACAAAAGTCTGGGTTAACCCACAATTATCATCTCCCTGTGAGGTGCAACTGAGAGAATGACCCTCCCCCTGGAAGCTATCTGTTTGTCCATATCCAAAGGGTTGCAGCTGAGCCAAGCTAATTTATTCTTAATTAAAAATCCAGGAAAACCTGAACTTGTTGCTTCAAACATAAATACATTAATTTCTTAGCTTTAACTCTATGGGATAAAAAGCAACTGAGATCTGTATTCTTTTTAGCCACAATCCTTTTTATGTTTGCTAATCCGGGCAGACTTTTTAGTTTAGATCACTTTGAAGTCTCTTCAAAAGCTCATCTGACAGCTGTCATTCACAGGCAACTCAGGGTACTGCACCCAGATTCTGACAGAGGCTGTTAGTTTACAGACAATCCAGTTTTTCTGAAGAATGTTTTGCTCTTCACATTAGTACTCTGTATGTTCGCAATGCTTCATTACATTACATGAATTTTAGCACCAAGCAAGATTTTGAATGTTGAGAAGTGTTATGTTATAGGCATTTTGAAGTTTTTAGCCACAAAGCAAATGTCATTTATAGGCACATTTTGGAGTTCATTTGCAAATTGCTGCTTCTTTCTCTGACCTCTGTTGGCTGGTCATGGGGCCCACTGGCACATTTTCTGCAGTGTGTGCTCCATTCCACCATACATGCACCATGGGGGGCAGGTTGTGCATCCATCTTTTTGGGTGTTTAAACACATGGTTTTTGTAGGTTTTTCACACACACCAGAGTTTTGCCACCATTGTTGCAGTTTCTTGTGCCATAAGTATCAGAGTGATGCTGCTTAGCATAGCAGAGTGGGTCAATAAATCCCACATATAGAGCCATGAATAAGATCACAGTAAAACAATGATATCCTTTACCACGCATACCATAGCTCCTGGACCAAGTGAAACATGCCAAATCTACACAAAACTGGATTTAAGAGGAGCATACCATCTTGGAAGAGTAAAAGAGGGAGATAAGTGGAAAATGGCCGTCCACATGAAGTATGGCTTCTTTCAATACCAGGTCATGCAATTCGGGCTATGCAATGCCCCCACGGCCATCCATTTCTTTATGGATGATGCACTCCGTGAACTATTTACGTTTGCGCTCCTGTTTACATTGACAACATTCGTATCTATTCAAATTCCATGGAAGAACATGTAGGCCATGTCCAGGCATTCTTAGAGAAGCTTTGACAATACCAATTGTATGCCAAGTTGTAAAAATGTTTTTTCCATGTAACCGAAGTTGAGTTTCTCGGTTTCATGCTCACACCACAAGGCGTACATATGGATACACGAAATGTGGATGCAATCTTCCGATGTCCCTCACCAACGTCCACGAAAGGAGTGCACAGCGTATTAAAGAAAAATCCATTGGTCGACAGAAGCTGAAGAAGCGTTCCAGAAGTTGAAACTAGCATTCACTACAGCACCAGTCCTTCGACACCTACATCCAGACCTACCTTACATAGTTGAGACAGATGCTTCAAAAATAGCCATCAGAGCAGTATTGTCACAACAAGACCCAGAAACAGGACAAATAAACCCTGTCGTATTCTGGTCCCGCAAATGTTCAGCCCCCGAGTTGAATTATGCAATCACAGAAAAGGAATTACTGGTGATTAAAGCAGCATTTAAGGCCTGGAGACATTACCTTCTTTGGGCGAGGCATACGGTCACTGTCATCACGGACCACCCTAACTTGCAATACTTGAAAACCGCCAAAGCACAATCCTTGCGTCAACTTCGTTGGGCTCTCTTTTTCGCGGAATACGATTATATTATCACTTATAGAGTACGCAATGGGAAAGCAGACGCTCTTTCGTGCATGAGTGAAGAAAAAGAGGCTTTTACAGCATCCGGCCCGTGGCCATAATTCATGAGGAAAGGATTCAAACCAGAATAGCTGCCACCACATGTGTGGATGACCAAAGAACCAGTTTGCAATCCCCAATAGATCAATCAACACAACAGGAATGGCTGTTTAAAGGTGACCAGTACACCATCGAAGACAATCTACCGTATTTCCAAGGATGATTATATATCCAAGACTAAGAACTGCAAAAGCAAATCATCACAAATTACCATGATTCATTACTGGACGGACACCCAGAAATAGGCAAAACTCAGGCTAAGGTAAAACAAAACTACTGGTGGCCAACCTGGCGAAAAGACATTGCCCAATTTATTGAGTGTCTGTGCACAACACAAGTCTCAGAAACAGAACCCCGTTGGCTTACTACATCCCCTAACAGTACCGCCAGCACCTTGGCATACCCTGTTGATGGACTTCATCACGGAGCAATGTGGATCTATTCTCCAAAATGGCCCATTTCATCCCTCTGAATGGACTCCCAACTGCGTCATGTCTCGCTTTTGTGTTCCTAGAGCAAATTGTTCGATTGCATGGGTTTCCATCAATATTAGCATCTGATTGCAGAACTCAATTTGTTTCTGCCTTTTGGAGAAAGTGATGTACGATTGCCAAAATCGATCTCAGGTTGTCCACAAACCATCACCCTCAAGATGATGGGCAAACTGAATGAACCAACCAAACTTTAGAGCAATATCGGCTACACTGTGGGAGTATGCAGAAGTGAATGGTCTTAGTATTAAACTAGGAAAAACAAAGGTCATGAGATACACAAAAAAGAAGGTATCTTGTGTGCAATTTATGGTAGGTTTGGTGAATATCTCCTACGTTCCCCCATATCGATATCTGGGCATTGATTTTGAAGTCTCTGGTGATTATGTGGCCTGCAAACAATCGCGTAGCATTAGAGCTGCACAACTGACTGCCCTGTTTTATAGGTTTACTCTTAAACAGGGTGGTTTTCCATTATGGGGCACTCGCCAACTTTATGTACAAGCTTTCTCTTCGGCCATAATTTATGGCTGGAAGCCCTCCTTGAGTCTGACTTAAAGTGGTTACAGGTGATTGAAGGTAGATTTTGCTGTTGTATTCTTGGCCTACCTCCCTGCATCCCAATGGCCATTATTAGATTAGAACTTGGCTTGATTTCTTTGCAGGCATTAGTATTGAAGAAGCGGGCATTGTTATATCTCAAAATGACCCGAGACTCAAGTAATGGATTGTTAACAGCTGTCCATCAGGAAATGACTAAGGAGAATTCGGTATGTACAACCATTGATCAGATGACTAATCTGTTTCATGAAATAGGTTGGCAATCTAGGGATGGTTGCTGTTCAGAAGAAGTACAAAGGGCTCAGAGCAAATGTATAGATCTCTGGGATTGGTTAGTGAATTTTGAACATCTAAGGAGCTTAAGAAGCTATCAATTTGTGCACTACAGATTGTACGAGTTTAAGAAACCACAGAGATACTTGAATATCTGCCCTTCTGCCAGACTCAGACGGTTTATCTTATTGCCCAGATTGGAGCAACTACCCACGATTATGATCACAGGGAGAAAAGATAAGATTGCTGTCGAGCTGTGAATATGTCGCCTATGTAAAACTCAAGTCCAGCTGGAGACGGCAAAGCACCTTTTGGCTGAATGCCCGGCAATGGCCAGTACATTTACTCCCCTCCTTGGCAGTTACGTCAACAAAAATATGTATATCAAGGACAACCTTTTTTGGCACCATTGTATTAACTCCATTAGTGTGCGCCTGTTGACAGCTCTATATACCATTTGGCTAAGAGTTGAAGTTAGACTGGGCATAACACTTTAGGTTACTGATCAAGAAATGTTATTTCAATTTTGTATAGACAATTGTGAGTTGAATTTATGAAATATATGTGGATAGATTGTATATGATATTTCTTAGGTTATGAATTCTCTGTATTTGTATTTGGATTTGTACTTGGATTATGTTTTAATGTTTCTGTTATTTTAAAGGTTTGTGTAAAGTGTATAATTTAAACTATAACACAATAAATATTATTATTATAGAGCAATATGTCAGGTGTATGTTGCAACAGTCCGAGGATTCTTGGAAAAATATACTTTGGATAGCTGAGTATGCATACAACAACTCCGTTCACAAAAGCACAAGGGAAACTCCATTCTACAGTGTGCACAGAAGACATCCGAGAACATCAGTATTTGATCCACCCAATACCCTGGAAATGCCAGCCATAAAAAACTTGCATAAAACCATCACTCAGGTTCTTAAGGAGGCGACAGAGTATCTGACCAAGGCTAAGGAAAGACAAAAACTGTTTGCTGATCGACATCGGAAGGAAGCTCCCACCTACCAGATTGGAGAAAAGGTGTGGTTAGCATCCAAATATATTCCCCTGAAGGGGCCAAGAGCTTTCTGCCCAAGATACCTTGCCCCTATACTATAAAGTCCATAATCAATCCTGTCGCCATGAAATTGGAGTTACCATCTCACATGACAATTCACCCCGTATTTCATGTCCCTCTCCTCAAACCCATGAAATCCTATTCATGGCTTAGTTCTCTGCCAGAGCCCGAAGTAATAGATGGAGAACCAGAATATGAAGTTAAATCCATCCTGGTCTCCAAGGTGGTTCGATCAAAATTGTATTACCTAATTGACTGGAAAGGTTACGGACCTCAAGACCGAACTTGCGAACCCAGTGAACGCGTTTAATCAGACAGTTCCATCGCAATAATCCCACCAAACTAGGATCGTGAGGAGAACCACCCTTGAGAGGGGCCTTGAGGGGGAGTGCTGTCATGGTCATGAAGTCACAGGCACAGGCATGCAGGGGTTGCATGCACAGGAGATCTGGGTGGACACTGTCCTGGTGCTTTTCGCACCAGGCTAATGAACAAAAGTAAACAAGAACATACATTTAACACCAAAAACCTTTTATTATGGACAGAGCACTTCAGATGCATTAACCTTGAACATTCCATCCATTAAGCAGGATGCATTAACCTTGAACATTCCATTCATTAAGCAGCCCCAAGTGTATTCTTGGGTGTGGCTGCTAATGGATTGCCTTTGCACGTGCTCACTCTGTAGGAAGGGCAGGGTGTGGCTGGTAAGCCGGCCTTAATGGGCGTGCCCACGGTCTCAGCTATATAAGATGCCCCATTCCTCAAGACAGAGGCTTCACCTTATTCTGCACTTGCAAGAAGTGTAATGTTCACCGTCGCCTGAGGTCAGACTTACCTTTGAAGATCCTGCTTCCTGGACATCCTGCTTCCTGCCAGCATACTTACCAACTGAGGGAAGCTGTTCTTACCTGTACATCCCATTCGGTGAACCAAGTATTCGTCTTTACACTTTCTGGAATGCCGAAATCTTCATCGTGGCACCGCAGCATGACATGCTCCATCGCCGACAGCAGCACCTGGAAGGAAAAACAGAAAACAAGGTTAGACATGGAAAAAACAGTCAGTTTAAGGTTGCGCTTCGCCATACTTCGCACTTTTCCTTAAACCATCACTAACCTGCTGTCGAACATTGCGGTAGCATCCATCTTCCATCCGGCCGCGTCTCACAGCTGCATTGAGTCCACATTTCCATCTAAGGGAAGAAAACAGAAGAGAGACATTATTGCGGGCATAAATAGGAGCAACATATAAAGACATTAAACAGAACAAACAGCATCACAAGAGTGCAAGAAAGACTTACCAATGATAAGGAGAAGCATAGTCGCACCTGGATTGGACTAATTCTTATCAGGGATCAGTGAAGGAACTAGATCGCATTCAACGCGCCCCTGCCAGAAGTAGCAGGATGGAGAGCTTATCTTCCATAATTCACAGGCGAGCTTTATGGGCCGGCGTATGCTCACAGAAACCGAACTTTGGGGTGAAGGGTTCGAGATGTACAACAATCACAGATTGGCGCACTCACACACTGATATCTCCACGCAGAAGCAGTATCACCACGTACCTCTGCTCACAGCTTTTCTACTGAGGGAGAGGCCTGAAGGAGGTGATTCAAGTTCAGGGAGGGCTGCGACCATGCCCCAATGCCTTGGCAGAGACCAGGAGAGCGTAACAATCAAGTGGTTCAGGGGGAGCAGATAGACATTGAAGAGCCAGGGTGAGGGGTGAGAGGAAAGAGCCCAGGGGAACACCACATGTGGAAAGAGAGGTGGTGGAGAAAAAGGATCCAAGTTGGACCCAGGAGGGTTGGTCCAAGATGCGAGGTCAGGTATGCAAGAGCTTGTCCAGTGATGCCAAGGTTCACACTGAGATGATTGATCAGGGTGCCATGATTGACCCTGTCAAAGGCAGAGGAGAGATTAAGGAGGATGAGGACAGAGTGAGAGCTGGAGTCAAGGGTGGAAAGTAATATTTCACAGGAGTTCAGGTGAGCAGTTTCCATGGCTCTGGCCAATCTGAAGCCAGACTGATGGTCATGCAGGTAACCAGCAGATTAAGGGCCTGATTCAAGTGTTTTATAATGGCACAATCCCATAAGAAAATGTTCCATGCATCAGGCCCTCAGTGTGGAGGATTAGCTGAGAGATGGCCAGTTTCTCAAGGAGACTGTCTAGAAAAGGAGTGATAGAGATCGAACAATAGTTGGCTGGGCCGTAAGGATAAGCAGAAGGCTTTTTCAGCAGGGAATGCAGTCGGTTTTGGCCAGATCCTTGCAGATTATAAAAAGTTCAGCTGTGCAGTTAGAGGCCGTAGAGACTAAGGCTTGAATGTGGACCCTCTGCTTCTAGAAAACGGAGAGTCTGTAGTGAGAGCATGCGGCAGACCAGTTTGTCAGAGGATGAGCCTGAAGCCCTCCACTTGCACTCGGCCGCTCTGCGTTTCTGAGCAGCCAGCTCAAGAATTGCACTTGGAGGCAGGCTTCAGACAGATTCTCATGACAAGAGCATTGGAGATAGAGAGTTGAAGGTTGGTGAGGGCTTTGTCAGAGAGGAAGTCAGCCACAGGGCTAGGAGGAGGAGAGAAAATAGAGGCAAAAGCTGCAACTGACACCGGCTTCATAGGTCAAATGACGGTGAAGGAAGGTGGCCGTGCTGGGGTAGGTTTTACCAGGGGGACAAACAATTTCAGGTAGGAGGAATGCGGAAAGTGGTCTGTCCAGGAGAGTGGAGTAGTGAGGGGGCTAGCGGGGATGTCCGAGGAGCTGAGAACATCCAAAGTGTGCCCGGCTGAGTGTGTCAGACCAGAGGGAAGAATATAGAGGGAGAGAGAGTTGAAAAGGTTGTGGAAAAGCCCAGAGTGGTCAGAGGAGTCCAAGTGGATGTTGAAATCCCAGGGGAAAAGAAGTTAAGAGGTAAAGGCAAGGAGAGAAGAGGAAAGATCAGCCCATTTAGAGATGAAGAGGACAGCCTGGCCAGGTGGCCTGTAGATGGTGACCAGTGTCAGAGAGAGGCCAGGAGAGATAGAGAGCCTGCAGACCAGGCATTCAAAGGAGGAGTAAGCCTGGGTGGGAATGATAGAGGCAGGGACTCACTCAGGAAAGATCAGGGCCACTCTACCTCTGGGACGATTGTTCCTGAGTTTGGAGAGGATCTTGCAGCTCCGAGTGAGAGTGAAATCAAGGTATTCAATGAGGTGGCATATGTCAGAGGACTGTTTGACAGCAGAGTGAGTGTTGTGAGTAGCTACGTGGACCAGGTTGACACTTTTCTTGGGTGCGGTACAGGATAGAGGTACACCCAGTGGAAGAGGCAGAGGGACCCAAGAGCGGGCAGAGGTAAAAGGAGGGGACAGATGGGCCATAGAGAAGGAAGAGGTGGTCAAAAGAGATGAGGCAGTAGAGGAGGAGATGAGTGGCAGAGGAGCCGGAGCAGTAGAAGAGAAAGGTGGAAAAGGAGACAGAAAGGTGGTAGTGGTAGTGCTAGGCGGTAAAGGCCCCTGTGATGAGGCAGAGGGGAGAGCCACATGACGGTCCCATTTAAATAGACATTAATGATGGTTTTGGAGGAGAGGAAGGATACCAGGAAGACCTCCCATCTTGTGCCACTATTAATGGGAGATGAAGAGAAAGGAGAGAGAACAACTTCCATATGTAGGGTCCATAGGTGGGGAGAGGGAACGACAAAGAGGATGTTGGTGAGAGTCTGTCTGGAGGAGGCACTGACGTAAGTGTCAGCGATAGGAACACCTCGACTGGAAATCAGGATGTTCTTCTTGAATTTCTTCCTTCCAGACTTCGTAAAAGGTATAGGATAGGTGATAGCAGTTATAGAAGATGGGTGAGACCGAAAGCACCATAGAGGGTTGTAGGTAGAAATGTGAGGAAAAAACAAGAGGGAGAAGAGAGAGGAGAGGAAGCACAGCACAGAACTATGCCACACAGGATGCACCTGGTCGGGACATATTGGGTGGGGGACACAGAAGTAGAGACAGTAAGGAATGCAGCAGAGAAGCGCAAGCACGTAGACTCAACAGTGGGAACAAACATGCATGGGAAAGGGCAGAGGAGGCGGACAACTGGGAGCAGCAGGATTGGAGGGGGGGACCAAGTGAACAGCAACCAACAGTAGCCCAAGTGGATGCACAGAAGAGCAGGCACCTAGAAGGGGGAGAAAGGCAACAACAATAACCAACAGTAAACAGAAAGGTGGACCCTTGAGGGAGGGGCGTAGGGGGCAAAATAGAAGAAGAATGAACGTACAACCATCAATAAATCAGGAGTAACACACAGGGGGAGACCCAAGAGAGGGAAAAAGGCCTAGCGGGCACAAGAAAAGCAGAGTGGACGTAACAACACAGGACAACAACCTAGAGGGAGAAAATCACAAAGAAACAGCAGGGAACACAAAGTGAGGCAACCATGAGAGAGGGAGCATATTGGGTGCACAGAGACAGTTTTCGTTCAGATAAGCATTTAAGTGGAAGTACGCGAGAGGGCAGAGAAGTTTAGTAGAATTCAAATCAAAATCCATGTATAGATTTGACACCCCATGTTAAAATTCTATACATGGATTTTTATTTGAATTGTCACTTCCGCTACTAACATCACACAGAGACTGAATTAACATCTCAGACCTTGTATGTGTATGATATCTCCACATATTTTCTGCTCTCTTCATAACGCAATGGAAAAACATTCCCTGGCATGGTTTTTATTGTTTTTAAAATTGACGTGAAAATGTATATCAATTAAAATATGTTTGTCTACTATACCTGGTCAATGGCTATGTATATGTTTGCTGATAGCCCCTGTGTGTTACATGGTTTGTAATTTATCAACCACCTTGTGTGTTTGGAAGAAGGGTAGCGAGTTGAGGAATCTATTTTGTCTGTTCAACCTCTATGGTCAATCCACACAATTCTTGACTGGGTATATACAGCCTTCTGTTCTTTCCTACTTGGAGAATATAAGCTTATTAGTATGGTTATTCTGAAGGCCGGCCTGAGATCCAAAGTTATCATTGTCTACTTCAGGGAGTCTCTTGGGGATGTTACTTAGCACGAGATATCATCTGCAAATAATGAGATCTTAAATTCCAACCTTTCATAGTCAATGCCCTGTATCCCAGGGTTTGAGCTGATCACCACCGCCGGGGCCCTGATTACCAGGGCAAAACAAAGAGGGGACAGAGTGCAGGCCTGTTTCGTTTACCTATATAAAGGAAAATCATCTGCCAAAACTCCATTGGCTGTCACCCTAGCCATAAGATCCCAATAAAGTGATGCCAACCATGCCTTAAATTAATTAAAGTGTTCCCCAAACCCGAATTTGACCAGTACTTCACTCATTAGTACCCCTTCTAGATGGTCAAATGCTTTCTCTGCATCAAGGGAGATGAAATACATCTCTTTATTTTGTTTTGGGCTTAGTGATGGTGTTCATACTATTTCTACATTATCAAAGCTTTGTCTCCCCCTAATAATACCCACCTGATCCGCATGCATAAGTGATGGAAGGATTTTATAAAGCTTATTCCGAAGGACCTTCGGTAGAATCTTAATGGCAGTGTTCAGGAGCAAGATGGGCCTATAAGCGGGGCACAATGTTGGATCCTTTCCCTCCTTTGAGATACCGTAATAATAGCTTTGAACATCAAATTTGGTAGGGGTTCCCTCATCAGAACCGCATTAAATAGCTTAGCCAACGTAGGAGCAAACATTGACTGAGGCATTTTAAAAAAAAACCTAACCTAAACCTTTCCTCCCCTGGGGATTTACCACTCGTTATGTCTTTCATGGTTGCTTTAACCTCCGTAATCAGAGAATCCAAAAGGGCTCATTAAGAATTATCGTTATCCTCTCAGCGTCACCCCTCCATTCTGAAGTATATATAAGAATATAATACTTCCTAATTTCTTCTGCGATGTCAAAACGAATTCTCCTACCCTCGCTCCGTCTGACCTTAAAGCTTTCACCAATCTAGATTGCATCTGTTCCCTCACTCTCCAAGCCAACGGCTTATCCGCTGATCCCCTTTCTAATAGCATTTCATCTTAAGGCCTTTCAACGCCCAGTCAGTTTTGTGTGCCAAAAAAGGCTTTAAGTTCAGCCTTACACCCCATGAGGTCTTTCAACCTTGCCTGACTAATGCTAGTTCCACCCCGCCCCCACCCCCTTGAGAATTAGTAAATCAATCTTGCCTCTCAGAGTCGCTACTTTCTTCATTCATTCCTGTTTCTCTTGAGAGCCTATAACATTAATTCTCACTTAAATGTTTCCTTAAAATCTTTCCACAAAGTGGCCAAGCTGACCTCGCCATTATCATTAAACTCAAAGTACACCTTAATTTTCATAAGAAGGGCTTCTCCCACTTCTTTGTCTTTCAACAGGTAATGATTAGAGTACCATCACCCCCAGTTGACCCTCCCCTCACGTACTCCCAACACTGCTGTAACTAAGTCATGATCCAGCCAGGGGATGGAACTCATATCAACCTTCTGAACCCAATTAAGGGTGTTCGAATCAACCAGCACCAGCTCTGTTTGTGTGAAGGAATTGTGTACCCCAGAGTGATGAGCAAAAGGTGGCTTGGGGACGAGCATATGTTATGGCAGCCAGAACCTCTGCCTCCTAAATATCCACCAACCGTAGAGCCTAGTTAATTTATGTGAATCTATTTGAATCCCCCACCCGATCTCACTTTGCCTTGGTTCCTTTTGTTCTTAATCTATCAGTAAGTGGATGAAGAACTATATTTAAATCCCCACCCACCAACAAAACCTCCTCCACACACCCTTTTAGCCATGTCCCACCTCATCCCAAAACACTGCTTAACCAGTATTGGGATAATATATTGAAGCTACCATGAGTCTCATGCCCTGATATAGGCCCTTCAGAAAAAGGAAATGTTTCTCACAGTCATATTCTGTATCACACACTTGAAATCTCTAGCCTAACCCCCAAGTCTGTCATCTCCACCAGACAAGCATTCTGTCAGCCATTCTCCCCACACAACAATCGATTATAATCTGCAACATTCACCCACGGCGGGCAAACATTAATGCATAGGGAAAGGTAGAGACACAAGATAGACAAACATATAACAGTTAAATGGATATGCAATAACTTCACCTCCACACAAACTCCATATCCGTGGGCCCTCCTTGCCAGATCACCTTTCCAAAAGTCCTTCAGCCCTGTTTCCTCCCCTCCACCCTACAGGTATGAACCATCAGGAAAACTCCTTCTTCTCTTCCCAACAACTGAGAAAAATACACAACCATTGCAGTACTGCTCCAACCCACATAAAACAGCAAAATAATTACTCACAAATGTCCAACACAGTAAACAAGCCTAAAAAACAAACCACCTCCCAAACTTACCCCGATGAGACTCAAGAAACTCACTTCCCCCAGATCGAAACAGTCATAATCGCCGTTTGGAACACAAAAACCCACCCCAGGGATAATATAACAGCATTTTTTCAGGTTGCACCTTTCCTTGGGGATGGTGTATTCAATTTCTTAAATTATTTTTAACCCTTTATCTCTATGCATGCTACCACACGTGTCAGACAGGTTCTTCCATTGTTGACCAAGAGTCTCACATCTGCCCTCTTGCACTTTTGTCAGCTCCTTTGTGACCCTCTGGATTTCATCTTCAGTAACGAGGTGATGCTTCATTCCTTCCCATTCAAAAGACAGCAAAAGTGGGTAGTCCCAGCTGTATTTCACCCCTCTATGTTGCAGCATTGAGTAAGGATTGCACACGGCTTACACCACGCCTAGGTGTAAAATGAGGGTTCTTGTAAATCGAAACCTTAGAGTTTCCGTATTCAAAAGTGCACATGCCTCTTGCTTTAGTTAGGACCTGAGCCTTATCAGAATAGGAGTGAAACCTGACGATCATGGAGTGGGGGCCCCTTCCTCCACTGCCTGCTCTATGAGCCAAGTCAATAGTGAATCCAGAACTTTCTTCTTTAAACACAAGAGAGAGATTGGGAGTCATTAGGAGTTTGCCGGTAGCCGTGCCGGAGTCATGAATTTTCCAGGGCATTAAAGCCTCAGCGGACCCGGTAATTGCCCATTCCCGGGCACCAGATAATATTACTCCCCATTCCCATTTGGGTCCCATTGGACACAATGGGAATGGGGAGGACGGATGCACCGGCACCATTCATACATGGTACTGGTGGATCCATTGAGGTCTGCGAGCGGGTGCCGTCCCGCCCACCAGGTCAGACCTGGTGGGCTGAAAGGCTCCCGCTTGCAGAACTCATAGTTTGCGAGTCCAGAAACAACGGTACCAGCAAGTTTAGTGGTGCCGTTGTTTCCGGACCGGCAAACTTATAATGAGGCCCAATGTCTTGAATTGTCTTTTGAATGTCACTCGGGGGTTCTCCTTCCTTTTCTAGAAAGCGTAGTTCCTAATTTTGCCTCTCCACCTCTGAGAGTCTGATGTCCATTTGGGTTTCAAGAATCTCCACCAAGGATTGGTTGGTTTCCAGGTCTTGCAATCTCACTTCCATTGCATCCACATTCTCACTAATCTCTGTCACTTTTGCTGCAATATCGGCTCTCATGCCCTGATCTCTTCCAGAATAGCCTTAATGTTACTCTTGGTCGCCCCTGCATTTGCGTGGGACGGATTCCCTATAGCCTGGTCTGCCTTGTCCCACCACATTGCCTCCAAGCTCTGGTTTCCAAACTGTTGCAGAGTTACCTTCAAACTCATTTAATTGCTTGATCTAGGGCATACAAATCATCAACCTTTTTCCCTCTACACAGGCGGGCCCAGGTTTGCAGACATGGGGGGACACCTACTCTCCACAAATGCTTCAGCTATCTCTGGAGCTTCAGGGTCTCCATTCCAACTCATGGGTTCCCTAGAGGACACTGGTCTTGCCCCTCCTACCTGCCTCTCAACTGCTTCTGACACCGATCGGAGCACCAATCCTACATTCTACCCCCGGTACAGGGGCTTCACAAGATCATGGTTGCCCAAGGGCAATGCATTTGTCTTGGAAGCAATCCCGAATCTGCATTTAGAAACTACAATGCTGGTATTAAGCGCGTTATAAATGAACAAATAAATAAATAAATCAGGGACCGCACTGCACCATTTCCACACCCTCAAGCAGGCAAGGGCTCTGCTCTAGCAGCTCTGCTGTACCAGGCTCCTCGACTGAGCCCTGGAGAGTGCATTTTCTCCCCAAAGTACATCCAGGGCTGCTCTGTCTCTTTACAGCCGTGGCCACTTCATCTGATGTAATCAGGGTGCGTACCACCACCATCAAAGCCATGGCATGCGAAGAGACCTAGGAGCAGCATGGCTAGAAGGTGGCCATCATGCCTGCATCCCCTGGTGGTCTCCCGACTGCATCACAAGCCCATATCATCAGTCTACCAATTGTACCATTCCCTTTGTGTGCTTTTCCCCATATAAAAACTACAGATGGACTACAACACTGCTTTATTAATGGATCACAGGGGTCTAGTAGAAACATCCCTGTTTATTCTAGGCAGAATAGGAATTTAGTATTTATGCACAATGTACTCTAATTAGGAAGAGGAGTCTATGGGCCTCATTACAGGTCGGGCGGTCCAGAAATAACAGTGGCGGAAAACCCGCCACCACTGTTAATTCCGGACCGCCCGATCCCGAGTCCTGCAGGTGGGAGGTGGCGTTCCCGCCAGGTCTGACCTGGTGGGTTTACTACCGCCTGCCTGAAGGCGGACGAGGAAACACCGTCACCATCACGAGATGGTGCCAGTGTTTCCATGATCCCCATTCCCATTGAGTCGCATAGGACTCAATGGGAATGGGGATTTACACCATTCCGCCTCCGGAATTCCCGGGACACCGGGGTTGTAATGCCGCGGTAATTCCGGGAATCACAGAGGCGGAATGGTGATACGAGTCCGGCGGTAACCAGGCGGTTTTACCGCCTTGGTTACCGCCAGACTCGTAATGAGGCCCTATGACTCCAGGATTGCCCTAACAAACAATGGCACTCACTGGATTCGTAATGTGAAAGGGTGTTATTCCATCATTGGAGAGGATTTCTCTTGTTGTACCAGAATTGTTCAGCTAAATTCTGTTTTTGATTATGTATGTAACATAATCCTTCGAATTTAAGGATGATGATCATGCACAAGGCCTGCTATCTATCGATTATCGTACAGATCCTCCCAACGGCTAAAGCTAATCGTAAGCTCTTTCCCCTCCTAATTCAAGGTTACCATTCAAGTCATCCACCTAATTTCCTGGGCAATGATTGGTGTGAGTTCATTTGGTTACAAGATTTGATTTGTTTTCAGGAAACTTGGTCCTTAATCAACATAGATAATCAAGGCTAGTCTCTCCATGCAATCCATGCTTTGCAAGGCTTGTGAGGAAGAGCTAGCTGGGGCCTGCTGATATGTGTGAAAGTCAACCTTAATGTGCATGTTGTACCACACAATCAGGTTTCTCCACACTTACAGGTGTTGCTCATCTCTGTGAATCATGGACCAAATACGCTGCCTTAAACATTAGCAATAGGATTAACTTGCGTAAGGGACTGTAGGGTATTTTGTGGAGATTTGGGGCCTGACGGTATTTTATTACCGCCGAGAAATAACTTAGCAATAATCACTCTTTGTATTCAGATTTGGCCATGTGCAACAATAATACAATGGACATGCATTATTTCAGCACCCAGACCTGCATATTTGGTATACGTGGTTGGTGGTATTTTGGTGAGCATAATTCCCTTGTTTTATTTGTGGCCCCAATGTCCAGAATCCCTTATCTTCGCTTAGATTTTTCGTGTGATCACTAGAGAGACCTCAGACCTGCATTCTAGGGAAACCACAATTTCCAGTGATAGTGTTGGTGCGCCACCATGGGCAAACTCACTGACTTATTTACGACAGAGAGCTATATGTGGTAGTCTTGTGGTAATTTCCACTACCTTATATACGGTAGGGAGCTATGTTCAGAGAGTCTCTCTTCCCGTTGGCTCATGTACCTCCAACAAGTTATACTACAGTCACTCACAATTATTCATACTGATTCTGACATACACACATCTGTCTTAAAATGACCATTGCACTGTTTAAAAATCTCCCCACATCATTGGCATTGTAATGGTAAATAGAAAATAAACCACCCGTCTGTTTTCAAATATTTTCTGTATTATAAAATTTTCATTTAGACATGATCTCATTCTTCACAGCAATAAAAGGGAACAATCAAAGCATTTTCAATGACACACTGCAATTATAGTGGCGGAGAACAGAACTTAAATTGCAACATTAGCACTTGATTAAGACACGCACGAGACTTTCATTTTTCTACACTGACTGCATACTTTCGTGCACACACACAGCTCCCCCAGTTAGGTAATTACCTTATCTGTTCAGAGTCTTCTCTCTGTGAATGTGGCTCTCTTGGCTTAACTCCAACAAAAAGGAACGCTTGCCTTCTCAAGCCGGAGTCATTGCCTGGAATTCTCAGCTTTTTCAGATAGGACTGCCTCTGCCAGTGGAAAGGTAATTCTTTCAGCTTTCCCCAGTCTCGACTGCAGCAGGACACCCCCACAGCCAGGTCTTCTCCCCAGTAGTGCAGAAAGATGTCTGCCTGTCTTTTTCCCTGCTACTGCCCACTAAAACTTTCCTCTCAGCCCTCTTTATGACGTGTTCCAATGAAATCCATCATCTCTCATCCTCCTACTTTTAAACAATAGCTTCGCTTATACATTTGCAATTGTTGCAAATCTGACTTCCTTCCTCCTGCAGTTACTGTGCACAACAACACGGATAATCAGGCAGAGAAGAGAGGAAAAATCTGCACACTCATTTAACTGGTTTTCAAAGTATGCCTAATTCTGCAGTAGAGAACACATTTTATTAGTGAGTTATATTAAAATAAGGTTTTATTAGTCAGGTTAATGGTTAATATGTTAGCTGTTAATTTTCAAATGTGTCTCTAGCAATATAGGCATTTCAGGTGAAAAATAGTGTGCATTTTTAAATGAACACGTGTGCTTTTAACTGTAAAAATAGCTTTGCATCTTATATGTTAAAATCGTTTTTTGACTGAATAGTCTGTCTTTCCTTGTTAATCTGCTAACCCATATAGCAATGCACCGCACCCTTGTGGTGGTGCTGCAAAAAAAAAAATGCTACTTGTGCAGTAGTGCTGTAATGCTACTTGTGCAGTAGTGCTGTAATGCTACTTGTGCTGTAACATGCCAAATATCCTTACATATACCCTCCTTTTGTTTTTAGAACTTGGCTATAATCCAAGCCAATCTCTAAAAACAACTTGTTCTTTCTTTTTCTCTTAAAATGCATGTGTATTGGGATATCTTTCTCTTCCTGACGTAGTCAGTAAAATCAGTAACATTTTCATTTTTACTGATAGCACAATCAACCATCCACCCATGATTAGCACCAGGATAGCCAAACCCACTATTGAGCGTTCCCCCCAGGTTCCCCAATTAAATCTTTCCACTTCTATTATGCCCAGATTACTAATTGTAATATTGTTTTTTCGCAAATTCATTTTCATAACATGTCTTTCTTTGTGATTCAATAAATATTCCACATCTGGATCTATTGGAAAAGTATCCCTTTGAAAAAAATCGATATTTTCCACTTGGCTTTCCCAAACATCATTTGTTACATGGAACAATGTTAATCCCCCAATTGACACAATTGCATCCTTTGGAACCTGTAAATAAAAAACATTATATTTTACCTGTTTAACCACGTATGTTCCATGGTTTAAATGTACTACCGTCATGTTCTTTAAACAGGTACTGACCAACCATTTACCTCTGACCATCTTAGCCTGTGCCATTTCTTCACTCCCCATATTACTAATAATCACTTCACATCCCTCTGATATACTTGGGTCAGATTTCAATCCACAAATAGCATCTGTGGCATCAGGAACAAACGGTTTACCTGGACACATATAATTTTGTTCTTTAAATGTTACACATGTTTCCAGGTTTGGTATTAAATAAACTTCAGGTTCCCATGACTGAAATGCCACCACTTCTGGAGTCTTAATCTTAATGAATTTGTCCTCTTGCCAAAATCCCACGTTGTGTACCCACTTCGTTTGATAAATAAGTTCAGGGGCTACAAATGGGATGCATAGCAAAAATCCGATCTCTAGTCTTTCCAAGTCCACATATAACGGCATTGCATTCCCCATTTCGAATGCAATTCTTATCTGTATAAGGTCAATTTCCCTCCTGGTCAATCTTTCTATCATTTGCCGAATGATATCCTGCGAAACAAAATACAAGGGAATATGTCCTTGAATCAATTGTGAAACTGCAGTTTGAACTTCTCTCATATAATTCGTTAATAGTCTATCAACAGGACTCATTATGTTCAATATTTCATTTAAAGTTCTGTCATGCTTAAGTATTATTTTAGTCGCCCGTTGCATCACATCCGCTTGCTCATTTAGAATGATTGCAGTTTCATTTATGAATCTTACTTGTTCATCCAGTCCCCCTCTAATTCCATCTAATGTCTTTTGTATTATTTCTAGGTCAATACTCAGTTGTTGTGCTTTAGTACTCAGTGTTCCTACCGAAATAGAATTGGCTGTTGATATTGTAGTACCTATTATTGCTCCAATTATAGACATTACCATTGATATCGCGAGCATCACCGCACCTCTCTTTCCTCTCTTCTTCTTAATGTCTGCTGAATTCACGAATGTTTTTTCCAATTGCATTAATATATCTCTTATTGACTGCTTAGCGTCCTCTTTTCTTATTTCCAGCCACTCTTTAGTCTGTTCAATCTTAATTCCGGTATTGTTCAAATGTTTTTCAATCAAAATCTCAGGATTCAATGGTATGTAGATATTTTGGAAAATCATCCTTCTATCACTCATGATGAATCCTGGTGCTTCTTCTACCGCGATACCAGATGCTGGTCCAGGTTCAATGACAACCTGTGCTTCTGAATTCTTGAAGATCCCTCCAAATATCACTATCGTTAAACATGTCATCGGTATCATCTTCAATGCTGATCGCTTTGTAGCCTTGGTCTTCACCCCTCTTTGGGGCTTTCCCGGAATCCGTCCTCGCGGTCTCCAGGACTCCATCGTCTCCCGTGGCCTCTGGTCCCAGAACCTCCGACCAAATAATGTTAATTGTCTAAATCAAAATAGAAAATAAACAGATTAAGTACATAGCACAATACTAACTTCATCCTTTTGCCAAAAATAAAACATGCTCGGTAAAAATACTTCGTTTTTTTTTTTTTTTTTTTTTTTTTTCTGAAATTAAACAAAGTTAAAAGAAAACAAACACATATAAAACAGCATTCAATATTTAATACACTTTCTCTCTGCACACCAACCACGAGCTTCCGTTATATGTGCATTTATTTATTTATTTATTTATTTATTTATTTATTTATATTATATATTTTCACATATATTACAGTGTTTATGTGCCATCATAACAATCAACTTTTTTTTTTTTTTTTAACTTCTTTGTCACTGCCTCCTGATCACACCCATTTATTTTCTCAAGGGACTCTATCCGTTTCCACATGCTCAAGCTGCCTGATCTCATGTCTGGGATGGCATGGTTTGATTTGATTTACATGGACAAACTGCTCTATTGCTGTTTCACCTTCATTTTTCAAAATTTTATACACTACAGGAGAGACTTTATCTATAATTCGGAATGGCCCCTGCCAGGCTGCCAGAAATTTAGAATTTTTCTGTTTACTTTTTCCAAAATGAAACTTGTACACCTGATCCCCTACATTGTATTCCTTTACTGATGTCTTTTTGTCATAATATGACTTAGCACTGTCAGCAGCTCTTTCCAGATTTCTCTGCACAAAAGCAAATGCATGTTGCAAATGCCTCCTCAGTTCATCAATATATTCATGAACTGTGGATGCACTCACTAGAGTTTGCTCATGCGTTCTGTATAGTAGGTGTTGTGGTAACACCATTTTCCTACCTGTTAATACCTCATGGGGGCTAACACCTGTTGCTTTGGCAGGAGTCGACCTGATTGCCATCAAAACCAATGGTAAACGCAAATCCCAGCTGGAACCTGCTTCTGCCACAAATTTCTTTAAAATGTCCACAACAGACCTATTGCTTCTTTCAACTGTACCTGAAGACGCCGCCCGATATGCGATATGTAGTTTCCTTTTCACACCTAGTATTTGCCATACCTTACTCATTAGAGTACTTGTGAAATGACTTCCTCTGTCTGACTCAATTCTTTGTGGCAACCCAAACCTTGAGAACACATGGTTCACCAGCAATGTGGCTGCTGTTTGCGCACTACAATCTGGTGCGGGAATGCACTCAATCCATTTTGACATCAAACATACCACACTCAAAATATAGCGGTGTCCCCTGCTCGACCTTTTTAAAGGACCTACATAGTCTATTTGCAAATCTGACCATGGGAGAGTTAGGCCTCTTTTCATCAATGGTGCTCTATGCATTGGTGAAGCAGGTTTAAATTGGGCGCATACTAGACATCCTCTAGTATATAATTCCACATCTTGGGACATATGTGGCCAGTAAGCATAATCTTTTAGTATTTCTAATGTCTTTTGTGAACCTCTATGGCCTGCAGTTATGGCATTGTGTGCATGGTGTAGCATTAGTCCTCTGAATGAAAGGGGTACTACCCACTGTATTTGCCCTGTTATGGACTCTCTAATCATGAGCCCATCCTGTAATCTAATTCGTGTTTTGTTCTTTAATAACACCCTCAACTCTTCTTTTCCCATGCAATCATTTTCTGTTAAAGGATTTTGTTCAGGATCTATCAAATGATTATAATAGATTCCCAAAATTTGATCATTCTTTTGTGCCTCAATCAAATCTTGGTCTGGCGTGTCATGACTCCACTGCACCACCGGTTGATCTACCTCCTTTGGTGCTTTAGAACGTGTGACTGCATCAATTTGTATTTCACCCATTAAATAATCAATAGGTAGCAATTCTCCCATCACAGCCCCAATCTTAGCCAGATGGTCTGCCTTATCATTTCCCTCCTTATCCTCTCCTGGTGTTTTTAAATGCCCACGAATTTTTCTCCAGTATATTGTTAAATTATTTTCTGACACCAATTTGTCTATGGCTTGTATCATTTTTCCATGTTTAAGTGGCTTTTTGTTGTATGTAATCATGCCTCTTGCTTTCCAACCAGGCAAATACTCCACAAAGCTATTCCGTGCATAGTCAGAATCAGTCACCAGGACAATTTCACTGAACTTTTTATCAACTGCAGTAGCAATTGCTTTATAGATGGCTGCCAATTCCGCTACCTGACTGCTCCTATCTCCAATCCTCATCCCTATACTAGGAACGCCTTCACATTTCAACCAGACATTTCCTATTCCTGCCACTAATTGTTTATTACTGTCATTTTCAATGTGAAAAGCACAACCATCCACATATAGAGTTGGCAAATCCTTGCATGTTTTTTCATCAAAAGCTTTGTGTGGTGATTGTTCAAACTCCTGCAAACTAGCTTCCACTTCCATTTCATTTGGTATTTGTTCAGCTGCACAGTCATGTAAGTCAGCTAACCCTTGAGCAATTGGGCTCTTTTTATTTTGTCCATATCTTACTTCTACGGGAAAACCTTGTAATGCCAGCGTCCATGAAGTGATTCTGGATTGCGCTAGATTGCCTGATCTAATTCTTTTACTCTCTAAAAATTGCAAAGGTTGATGATTTGTTTCAATAATCACCTTTTCTCCCTGAACAATGGGGCGGAAATGTTGTAGCGCCCACACAGTGGTTAATAGGGCCTTTTCGCATTCATTAAATTTCATTTCAACTTGGGAAAATGCCTTACTTGCATATGCAATGGTTTTGTGATTCAAATCGTGTTTTTGTGATAACACTGCTGACATACAATGTTCAGAAAAGCCTATTTCTATAAAGAAATCCCTGTCCTTTATGGGGTATGCTAAACATGGTGCCTTTACAAGACATTCCTTCAATCTAGCCACTGCATCAGACTGCTCTCTTTCCCATTTCCAGGGAGTATTTAGTTTAAGCAGTTTAGTCAATGGTTGAGTGATTTCTGCATAATTCTCAATAAACTTTCTGTTATAGCCTGTCATCCCTAATAAACTTTTTACTCCTTTCACATTTTTAGGATCTTTTAATCTTTGTATGGCCTCTATTTTCTTCCTTTGTGGATTTAGCCCATGTTCAGTCACTTCATGCCCTAGAAAGTTCACTTTTTTCTTGCACCATTGTGCTTTTTGCAAAGATACTTTGGCGCCTGCTTTCTGCAATTGGCCAAGCACATGTCTTATTTCATCAAAATGGCTTTTAAGGTTTTCATTTTTTATCAAGACATCATCCACATAAACTATTGTCCCTCTTTCCGCTGCATCTGGCATGGCCTTTCTCAAAAATATGCCAAATTCACTCCCACTATTGATGTACCCGAACGGAGCTCTAAGCCAGGCATATTGAGTCCTGTCAAATGTAAAGGAAAATAGGTGTTGTATCTCCTCTGCCAATGGCACACACCAATATCCAGATGTGAGATCTAACGTGGTAAATACATTTGAACCATGTATCTGAGCTAGGCCCTGATCAATGAATGGTAGTGGCCATCTAGATACTGGTACTCTTTTATTTAACTCTCTTAAGTCTGCACATAGCCGCCATTGACCATTTGGCTTTAACACACCTAAAATAGGCGTATTGGATGTGCTATGAATGGGCCTAATTATTCCCCGTGATTCCAAATTTTTAATAATCTCTGCCAATGATTCTAAACATGCCAGCGGTAGTCTATACTGGCGTACAAACACTGGATTTCTGCTACAACCTTCTGGTAGTGTGGCCACATGTAAATCAGTTAAACCACAATCATAAGCATCTTTTGCAAATACATCCTTAAACTCCATAAATATTTCCCTCAGATTGCGTCGATCCTCATCGCTGTTACATGCATCCGCTAAGGAGATCTGCTCTTCTACCATTCTGGAAAATTCTGGAAACTCTTCTGGTAAAGGAATCTCAGCGCTTTCCTCTAACTGTGTGGCTGTGTCTTTTTGTAGGGCTGCCACTTTCAAATATTTTGGCATATCAGCTTCCACTTCAATGGGCTGATTTCCTGTTTCATTTTCATTTAAATTAAATATTATGCAATCCTCTTGATGGCAGCACACTGTCTCATTTGAATCATAAGGATACACAGAATGAATTTTAAATATTCCTTTGGGCTGAGAGTCCAGGTGTTCTGGCAACTCGCCCTTGGCATCTACATATTTTTCAGGAATATTCCCAATCACCATGTTATTTAAATCTGCCGTATAATGTGATTTTTGTATGGCCATTCCTAATGGGGAGTTTTCCTCTAAATGAACGTCCTGACAACCTTTATTATTTACCATGATTTTTACAGATCCCTCACCAATGTCTACCAATGGAATGTATTCATAATCCAGGCCTTGCTGTTTTATGGATTCATTCAGGCATACAAATGCATCAGAGCCTTTCATCTGCTGTCCATTTTTGCATTTCAGTGTTATTGCAAACTGTTTTGTAAATGCAGGAACAATAGTATTTTTCCTCATCTGTAATTCGACTGCATAAGGAACTAGTTGTGCACAATGATAAGCCCTTCTTTTGTCTCCAAATTCAGGCGCCGGCCCACCTAGGCGTGACCATATTTTTTGATTAAGGAAATCTAACACCATACACATTCTGTGCATGATGTCATTGCCCATGTAAAATTCATTTTGTGCTCCACTCACTATCCATACATTATGGTAAATTGCTTTCTGCCCAATGCTAATTTTAAGCATGCATCTGCCTGTAATTCGGTTTTCAAAGTCTGGACTGTCCAACCCAGAAACATATTGGTTTTTAATCCTAAATTTCGGGATTTCTTCCCTCTCCATAATTTTTTGCAACAATTTCTCATTAATGAAACTCCTTTCATGTTCAGGCGCTAAAGTGGCTTTTATTGTTTTAAGATAATCATTTATACCAGCGTGAACCCATGGTTGCTCATCTTCCATGTGTATCTCTGCCAGAGTGGTAATGTGTTTTTCTGAATCTGTTTTAGGAACAATATTCTGTTTGCATGTATTCTCTTTTAAATAGAAACGTAATGTGTGTTCGTCTATGGCAGTCTGCCAATCTTTCCTTGGGTCCAAGTATATTTGTACAGGTAGTTTTTCATTGTCGCTCTGATCTTTGTCTTGACACCTTAATATAACAGTGACACTAGGTATGCAGCTATTCTGGAGATATACCTCCACAGCATCATTTGTTTTGGCAACGGTGTGACATTCTTTTATATTGCTGTTTTGTGATTTTAGTTTCTTAGGCCTCAATGGTTTTTTGGTTAAGGACCACAGCACTCCATTCACCCCATCTATGAGAGGAGACAATCTTTTCAGGCAATCTGTCCCCATCAGAAATGGAATTTCACAAATAGATGTGATCAATACCTCTTGTTTCATTCTGTGCTTTCCTATTTTTATGTCAACCTCAGTTACACCTATGATGGGCACCTCCTCCCCATTAAAGTTATGCACTGGGCCTTGATTTGCCTTCACTGTGATCTGACTCTGTGGAGGCCTCCCTTCATTGATACTCTTTACCAGCTCCTTGGACATAATTGTGGCCTGTGCGCCAGTGTCAATCATAGCAAAGGTGTGGCATTTTTCTTCTACAGTGATGGGTGCATAATATCTGTCCTCAACTTCCTCTAATACACATAAGAAATGTGAATTCTTACTGATTTCAGGGCTCACCTTTCTCAGGTCTTTTTCACTTTTGGCTAAGCACATTGGTAAATGAAAAGACATTTTTCCCTCCTTTTTACCCATTTCTGTGCGAGATATTTTATTCATTTCTCCATGTTCAGAGGTTTTTTGGAGTGTGGCCACCGTTCGCCCATCCATCTGGGTAACATCAGAGACCACATTACAACCTTCCAACTGAACATGTGTCACAACATCATTCAGCAATTTGTCATTTTTTAATTCTGTGCATTTGTGATCATTTAGTGTAATACCAGCCCTTTCAGCCTCTTCAAAAATATGTGGCTCAAAGAATTTTTCAGGTGATTGACTTGTACCCTCCTTGTGAGTATTTCCTTTTTCTGTCTGTGTTTGGTAATTGTTTTGCTTGCCCAGGGAAGGAGCTATGGCATCCCCACTTACTCCCTGTTCACTGGTATTCCCCATGCATGAGTCATTTTTCTTAAATCTGTCCCTTTGTTCTTTTGGAATTCCTAATGTTTCTTTTTCATTTGTGCAAATCTTTACTGTTTTATTTAGCTCTAAGTTAAACCGTACCTCTTTTTTAGAAGTATTTGCACTTTCTGTCACAATTTCATTTACTGGTACTTTCATTTTTAATCCATTAGACATCTCAGAGTCGTTATGCAAAATTATATCAGAGCTATCTGTCATTTTGGCACTGCAGTTATCATGAGTACTTAGTCACTTTTCGGAAGCCCCCCGGTCATTGCCATGGCCATCAGCCCCCTCTTTGGAAGGTTGTTTTTGCGCTGTATAGAGCTTTCCTATTTGCTCAGCTAACATTTTCACTTGGGCCTCAAGGCATTGGAACCTTTCCACCTCTCTAGGATCCTCTTTCTGTGGCCTAGGTCGATATTGGTTGTTTTCCCCCTGATTGGATCTATTCTGATACCTCTCAGGTGATTGATACCGGTTGGGATGGTTTCTGAACTCTTGATTCATTTGTGGAGGGGAGCGGGTTGCACCCATCCTTTGATTATAGTCCCCTGGTGGGGAATCATTGTACTGGCGTGGACTGTAGTTCACGTTTTGCTTCATGTCCTGTCTCTCAGATTGTGGGTACTGGCCCCTATATTGATTTCCATTATCAGTAAATCGATCCACATATCGGGGCCTATCCTGATTACCATATATCATGGTGCTGGGATCAAATCTGCTCTGTGTCCCCAATGACTGGTAGGGACCATCATTTCTTTGATCTTGATTTTGTCTCTGGTTATTGTTCATACCTGCCATATCAGACCGGTATCTTACCCGGGGTCTATCTCCTAAATATCTAGGGCTGATGTAGCTCTCTCTATTACTAGGATCATGTGATTGGAATATTGGTACAGTAAATGGCGATCTTTGTTGATTACCCCTTTGTTCAGGTGTCACATTATTTTTACCTTGGCTTTGAGCAGACTCAAGGGACATTTTGGCTGACCTGATTTCCATTACTGTGGCTGAGGGTTCTTTAGATTTAGGCCTAGTATCTTTCATTTTATCACTTTCTCTACCCTGACAATAGAGTACCTCATATAGCTTGGTGCTTTGATGTACAATCCATTCAAGGGACTTGTCACGGTCAAATTCACGGACCAATTGGGATATGATGTCTTTCTGTAGCCCATAGAAGTATGCGGTTTTAAACTCATTGGAATTTGAGTCAAAAGATACATCAAAGCGAGAGAATGCTCTTTTTAAGTCTTGTAAAAATTGGCGAGGTGATGTATTAGGTCCAGCAGTAATAGTGTACGCAACTTTCTTTGCCTCCTGCAATGACTGAAAAGGAGAAAAATGACGCCTAATTTCTTTTTCAAACTCCAGCCATGTCATATTCTGCTGTTCATTTAATCCCCTTATGATGCTGGCTGTCGGGGCATCTAAAGTTAAATGAAAATATTGTCTGTACTGTTCCTTAGGTATCTGGAGCGCTTTAAAAATGTCATGCACCGCTTCTAAGTGATCCTCAATGCAGCATTCACCTCCCTTTTTAAATGGTTTGATCAGGGCTTTAATGGATTTCATTATTTTTATGGGGCTACTTGTTGTAATGCATGGAATTGCACTATTTTGTGATTCAATCCTGTTTTCAGGTGTATGAGATTGGTGGCTGCCCCCAATGGGAGTATCAAATCCCCCAAGGGCGCTGCAACCAAGTTCAGTCACCGGCCCAGTCACTGGGGCACTAGCTCTTTGGGCAGAGCTAGAATTCACCTCCACTCCATTGAATGTGGTACCCTGCCGCCTCTCCTGGGACCTGGGAATGCACATTTGCTGTTCTAAGTCCTTACACTTTTTAAGGAGTCTGTTGGCTTCATCATGCAAATAATTATTTTCATCACTCATTTTATTAATTGCCTCCTGCATATCGCACATTTGCATTTGGCATTCATTGAACTCTTTACTTCTCTTGTCTCTTTCTTGGATCATTTTAATCATTTCTTGTTCTACACTCTGGAGATCACCTTCTTTTTCGCAATGTTCTTTTTGTAAAATCTGCATTTCTGAAACAACCTCATCTTTATCCTGCCTAATGTGATCCACTAAGGCTTTTAAGTGTGTCAATTCTTGCTCACTATCTTCAAATTGTTTCTTGCTTTTGGATAACTGAGTATCAAAGTCTCTGCATTTTAATTGCATGTCTTTTTGGCATACATCCAATTCTGCTCTCAACATTTCCTGATTTTTACTTGCCCCATCTAATTCAGTCTTTAACCTGTTAATTAGCTGAGTATCATTCTCTTGCATTCGCAGTGACTTGTTTAAAATAAACCATATTTTGCCGCATAGCCGTATTAAACAGTCTTTCTCTGCACTTTTATCGGCTGCATTCAATAATCTTGTAAGGCAGACCTGAATTATGCTGCCTTCTGCAAAAATATTGTCTAGTTTTTCTTTCTGCACCTCACCCTGAATGCGGTTACTCCATTCTAAGGTACTGTTCGAAGACCAATTCCCATGTGCAAATAACTTTGCCTCTAAATATTGCACTAGATCTGAGAATGTGGTTTCCCTTTGTGACATTCTGAAATTCGTTTTTAGTGGCACACTGCTATTATAAAATGGGTTCCCTTTAATGTGCAAATGGCAGTGTGAGACACGCTTGCCACGCCCAGTAGGTACTCTGTGATCACTTTCCCGGCCTGCAACGCACCATAAATATGTAGGGTATTTTGTGGAGATTTGGGGCCTGACGGTATTTTATTACCGCCGAGAAATAACTTAGCAATAATCACTCTTTGTATTCAGATTTGGCCATGTGCAACAATAATACAATGGACATGCATTATTTCAGCACCCAGACCTGCATATTTGGTATACGTGGTTGGTGGTATTTTGGTGAGCATAATTCCCTTGTTTTATTTGTGGCCCCAATGTCCAGAATCCCTTATCTTCGCTTAGATTTTTCGTGTGATCACTAGAGAGACCTCAGACCTGCATTCTAGGGAAACCACAATTTCCAGTGATAGTGTTGGTGCGCCACCATGGGCAAACTCACTGACTTATTTACGACAGAGAGCTATATGTGGTAGTCTTGTGGTAATTTCCACTACCTTATATACGGTAGGGAGCTATGTTCAGAGAGTCTCTCTTCCCGTTGGCTCATGTACCTCCAACAAGTTATACTACAGTCACTCACAATTATTCATACTGATTCTGACATACACACATCTGTCTTAAAATGACCATTGCACTGTTTAAAAATCTCCCCACATCATTGGCATTGTAATGGTAAATAGAAAATAAACCACCCGTCTGTTTTCAAATATTTTCTGTATTATAAAATTTTCATTTAGACATGATCTCATTCTTCACAGCAATAAAAGGGAACAATCAAAGCATTTTCAATGACACACTGCAATTATAGTGGCGGAGAACAGAACTTAAATTGCAACATTAGCACTTGATTAAGACACGCACGAGACTTTCATTTTTCTACACTGACTGCATACTTTCGTGCACACACACAGCTCCCCCAGTTAGGTAATTACCTTATCTGTTCAGAGTCTTCTCTCTGTGAATGTGGCTCTCTTGGCTTAACTCCAACAAAAAGGAACGCTTGCCTTCTCAAGCCGGAGTCATTGCCTGGAATTCTCAGCTTTTTCAGATAGGACTGCCTCTGCCAGTGGAAAGGTAATTCTTTCAGCTTTCCCCAGTCTCGACTGCAGCAGGACACCCCCACAGCCAGGTCTTCTCCCCAGTAGTGCAGAAAGATGTCTGCCTGTCTTTTTCCCTGCTACTGCCCACTAAAACTTTCCTCTCAGCCCTCTTTATGACGTGTTCCAATGAAATCCATCATCTCTCATCCTCCTACTTTTAAACAATAGCTTCGCTTATACATTTGCAATTGTTGCAAATCTGACTTCCTTCCTCCTGCAGTTACTGTGCACAACAACACGGATAATCAGGCAGAGAAGAGAGGAAAAATCTGCACACTCATTTAACTGGTTTTCAAAGTATGCCTAATTCTGCAGTAGAGAACACATTTTATTAGTGAGTTATATTAAAATAAGGTTTTATTAGTCAGGTTAATGGTTAATATGTTAGCTGTTAATTTTCAAATGTGTCTCTAGCAATATAGGCATTTCAGGTGAAAAATAGTGTGCATTTTTAAATGAACACGTGTGCTTTTAACTGTAAAAATAGCTTTGCATCTTATATGTTAAAATCGTTTTTTGACTGAATAGTCTGTCTTTCCTTGTTAATCTGCTAACCCATATAGCAATGCACCGCACCCTTGTGGTGGTGCTGCAAAAAAAAAAATGCTACTTGTACAGTAGTGCTGTAATGCTACTTGTGCAGTAGTGCTGTAATGCTACTTGTGCTGTAACATGCCAAATATCCTTACAGGACAGACCACTGTTGATGTGCTTAGGCAATGCATTGAGAAGGAAGATCTAGGTGTAAGGAAGTCCTTCATGTTTTTCTTACTGGTGATTTAAATGTGCAGTTTGAACCAATTGCCACAATGTTACAAGTCATGAAAGTAGAGGATGCTATGTGGGAGAATCCTGATTTGATTGTCCCTCCCGCCCCCTCCTAAATGTTTGCACAAAAGCAATTTAGAGGTTGCACGTACTGTATCTAACCTAGAGCTGTTGTTCTGCAATGGACAACATAGTGGGGACAAACCAGCTGTACCCACTTTTATTTCTGATAATAGCTCCTCATATTGATTATAGACTATTAGATAACCGTGATTGGCAACATGTTAATAATGTTTCTGTGATCACAGGGATAGAAAGTAATCACCAACCTTTAACTCTTGAATTAATGTATCCAACTGACACAGGGCCTCATTACGAGGTGGGCGGTAAGGGATACCGGGCACCGGTAAGGAGACCGGTGCCGGTAATCCCTTACCGCCCTATTCCAAGGTCCCTTGGCGGGGACCGTAAGGAACGTGTGGTCTGACCACACGTCCCTTACGGGTCCCGCTAAGGGACCAGGGCACTAATAACGGACTTGCAAGTCGCGAGCCCGTTATTAGCGCCCTCCCCATTCACATTGAGCCCTATGGGGGCTCAAATGGGAATGGGGAATGGTCTGTTCAATGGGGACTTACCGGTCCCACAAGGGTCAGACTACACCAAGTCCCCATTGAACAACACCAGACTCGGTCACGGTATGGGAGGCAGCCATGGTGCTAGCAGCACCATGGCTGCCGCCCATCTCGTAATGACCCCCACAGGCTTTTTCCTAGGTTACTGCCAGGAGACAGTATTATCAACATAGAAGGTAACACCGGGAGTCACTCGAATGGGAATCCATTGATATGGATATTTATTCCCCACCTCTATAGTTGCATCCTTCCATTTTTTCCAGTGAAGTCTTGTTGCGGGAAGGCAAAGAATGATATACAAATATCATTGAAACCATATACCCACTCCACTGGTTACAAAGCCCTGCAAAAGTGTGGAAAAAAGAGTGCTGAATCATAACACATTTTACGATAATGATTCAAGAGCTGCGAAGACTGCCATGGTATCCTATGTGAAAACATCCCCAGTATACGACAAAGAAGTTGTATTCCCATTAAGGCGGAATTTTAAAAAATACAATATATTCCAAGAAAAAATATTTTGCAACTAATTGTGGAAGCACTTATTGGACGATCTTAATAATACAGATTCCAGGAGATTCAGGAAACAAATTGCTAGTGGGAACACAGAGTGCTTGAATTACCCATATGTACATATCTCAAAGAAGTTGAGGGACATGTACACGTAGGAAAGAGCACTATTTGCAGCTAGTAATATTATTATTTATTTCTTATTGTTATTTATTTCTTATAAAGTGCAACACGTCCAATGGCCTCAGTGCACAACATAAATGCAAACAAACAAAAATAACAATGACAACATCAAAAATAGAACACCCAATAGAAGAAAAAATGGAAAAAACACCAGGATAAAAAATAAATATGAACTCAACAAGTCCCAAGAATATACAAAAGTGTCAGTTCAAAATTACCCTCATGTTGGTGGCAGATGACATTTTAACCAGATTTTTACATATGCTAAGAAAAAATACAAGATTAGTTTGACCACATCCTATGATAATACACTCTTTATGACTCTTGGTCCACTTGTACTCTATGCAAAAACTTTAAGTCCTGAATTCTAATATAGTTATCGCCCATTATTTGATGCAACCATTCCACAACTTTGTATCCTAAGCACATCCCTTGGCTCAGGAACCTGTAATTGTTTGACATTGGTGATAATGATATTTTATGTGCCCGTGATAAGTGCCCTCATGTTTTTATCACCATCCTTAGTCATTAGGGATTTCCTGACATGAATATCTCTTGAAATTGAAACATCTTGGATAGATGTTCATGATAGATGGAATAGCATCATGAAAAGATTCAATCACACAGCTCTGGACTGAGTCACTTAACTCTTTCTGTGAATCCTCTGTTTCGAAAATTTCAGTATTCAAGATTCCCTGTCCGGGAATATCAGTTGTACTTGTCTGTCTTCGAAATAAATTTGCTCAAATTCAAACATTTACCAGATGGAAAAACAACCCCAATCCCTGTTTACATTCAACCAAAATGCATCCACCCTTCCTCACACCTACCACCCCTCCCCTACTTATCTATGTGCTCGCCTCCAAGTACTCTGCACCCCTGTGGCATCAGATCTGTGCCTCTATCGCGGGTCGGATCCAAAATGGCAGGGTCCCTTTTCTTCATTTTCTTTTTTTGAATATTTTTTTTTCAGTCCTCCACCTCGAATATTGAGGAAGTGGGGGACACCCCCACAACACCAAAGACAAAAATACCAAACATGGAGAGTGGGGAGACCCCAGCAACCCGTGCTCCACATGTTTGGTATATTTTATAATCAATCAAATGGTACTGACCGAATTCTGTCAAATGTACCATTCAAACGATTATAAATGATCAATTAGACTAATACTGTATTGATTAACCTTGACAGAGCTTTGGTCTGTTTGGGAGCAGTTATCCACTTTTCAATATGTGAAAATGGTACCCTCATACCAATGAGTCGACCCAACAGCAGAACTCTTCAACAGCAGTGGGTAAATTGAGATTGTGGAGGATTTGCTCTTTTAACAAGCGTCGCCATCTTTCTACATTAATTTACTTCAGCATTCGCCCCATCATATTCAGAGAGGATAGCATTAGTGCTTCTGATATGACTTCCTACATCTTTTTTGTTGGAGCCTGCCAATGAGGAAACTAAGATGTTAATATTGCTGGTTTGATTCTCCAGCGGCATAGTCCCTGATTTATCCAAATGTTTCTTCACCAATGATTTCGGGGGAGGGGCTAGTAAGTCTTTCCCCACCTCCATGGTTGTTTTAGAAATAACCCTCATTAGTTCCAGTGGCCCTGATTCGAAGGCATCATTGACAGATTGTAACTTCCTAACCTGGAGCTTTTGCTTCCTCTGGTCACTTCGGTCCATAACCTCTGCCAATCGTCTCCTGTTCACATTGGCGGCTAAAAACTCAGCGGCAGAGCCGGGCTGCCTAATAACATTTCCAACTGGGCAGGACTCATTCCTAACACCTGATCTATAAGGTGTGAACATAGTCACACAAAACGATAAATTAATTCCTAATAATTGGGATGTTTCACCTGAGACTTAGTCACATTGCTGGTTTAGCTGGAAATTGATGCTTTCTTTCCCACTCCAGATTTTTGTTTTTTGGCTTCACATCTCTGGGAACGGGATCTTGATTGTTTGGTATATGCACTTGTTTGCAGTGATCAGGGTTTACATAAAAAATAAAGGAATGTGTTTATAAATGTACCACATAGATGTGTGAATCTGACTGAGCTGCAGGAGTTGGCTGAAGCAAAGGTTGAGTGAAACCTGAAATTGACAAACTACTAATTGCACCAATTTCACCTAAGTGTGTGCTATGTTCTCTTTTAACAAATTGTCACATTCTAAGTTCCAGTAAATGCCCGCTTTTCAACCACCACCTTCCACCACTATGCCCTGCCTACAATTGACCATCTCCCTTTGACTTATATGTTGTTCTTGGTTTGTAGTGCTTTTGGAACCCACATACACATCATGTTGCAAAGCCAAGATATCATTAAATCAACAGTTTGTGGACCAAGCCTCCACCATCACCACGTTCATCCCTCATAAAAATGTTCAAAAATAGGTTAATAATTAACTAACTCGTTCTCATAAATGTAAGTAGTAATTACCTGTGCTTAAATATGATGAGAATGTGAGGACGATGGATGCAGAAGACCTCATGCAGAAGACCAAATGATGCAATCCACATTCTTCAATCAAAAGGATTTAGGCCATTTTCTTGTTCCCAGGGAAAGAAGTGCACATGGTATTGTCGACCCTGATTGCTGCATGCTTTGCTTGGCATCCTTGTCTCTATCACCCTTTTGACCTAGAACAGATTGTTTGTGAGGAATAATGCCAGCAAACAGTGTTCAGAGGGAATATTTTTCAGCACCCATTTCCTTGGTTCGTCACGTATATCTGTTAACTGAATCTGTCCTTTGGTTACAGCTATTTGCAGAGGGAAAGATACACTCCACCTACAAAACACCATTTATCATGGTGATATGCAAACCTAACTACCACTACATTGCATGTGTGGGCTTGTAATTGTTGAGAGGCAGATGAATATGTCATCCATAGCTTCTGCCCTTCCCCCAATTCAATATTGCACAGGTGGGAAATGTTACTCATTAGGACAACCGTGCCACCCTTATCCCAGGCAGGTACAGCACGAGATGAACGCAATCTAAAGTTGAAGATGGCACGAGTAACTAAACTAATATTGTAACAATAAATGTGCATGCATTATACATGAAGCAAATGCGCAGTCAAGATGAAGAATGCAAACACTAGGTAACACATGCATTTATATATGAGGGATAATAATATTGCGCAATGTATAAGCTCAATGCAACATGTACAACAACTGAATATAGCTCACTAACAGAGAAACGCAACAGTAATGGGCAGCCATATTTTCCAAATGGAAGCCATAACTAGCTTCTAAGTCAATGAAAGGCCTCACGAGAACTCAAAATGCTAAAATAACTAATACAGATTTGTGCAGTGTGTAGACAGCAGCTAGCAGCACAAATCAAGGTTACAATTAATAAGGGAAGATAGGAACGGCATAGAGATAACGATTCCCAAAACGCAAGCCATATATTCACAGATTAATTCATTAACAGTACAACCAGCCTTCGTGGGCCAGGTGCTGGACCATTATAAGCCAAAAGATTCCATGAAGAATAACTCAAGAGTGTCCTCATTGGAAAAGAAACCATAACAATTGCACCAATATTTGCTAGAATCCTAATAAATGCAGGGTGAAATAATTCCAAACATGGTCCCATCACACGTGACCCATAATTGAATAACACTGTCTATTCATTAGCAACCAACACAGATAAGGCACCTCCCTTACTCCTTACAGGTATCTCCAGACACGAGACACCCCACAAGGCCAAAATACAAAGTGATCTCCCTGGCACATGGCCTAGAAATGAGGAATGGTATCTTCTTTAATTGAAAGGAAATAAGTCCGTGGACCTCTCTCCGCTACTCTTGCCCAGCTCTTGTCTTGAAAACCTGTCAGTTGTCAGAGGTTGTTCAGTAGAAACCCAACCAATCAAAACCCCCAATGTTAGGCTACCCATCACATATTATGCCAGCCAATTACATATTGTAGAGAGGATGTCTTTTTACTGTTTTCAATTTAGAGGTGGTCTAAGGAGGAGCCATCAGACAAGCGTTACCCGATCAGAAATGGGTTCCATGTGTTAAAATCACAGCAAAAATGGCTGTTTACACAAATAATCACGGCAAAAAGGCTGTGGTTTTGCCACTGCCATCCATGTAAAGGATGCGGGGGACAACCCCGCAACCCCTAGAACCATTAGAACCATTATACCATTTAAGGGGAGCGGGGGACACCCCTGCAACCCCCGCTCCACTTGAATGGTATAATGGAGTACACCTTTGCAAGGTAAACCACAGCATTTTTGCCACAATTTTTTGTAAAGGTGACATTTTTGCCCTAATTTTATTACTGCATACCCAGAAATGGAGCCACTATAGAATGTATATGTAGTCACCACTATTAACCAATCCCCATACGCTGTAGGCTTTCGTAAAGAAGATTACAGTATGATGTCATTTATGACAAATAGTGACTATATAAACTGTTGGGATTTGCCTTGAACTTTGTGTATTTCAGTTATTTAGTTGGGTTTGATCCTGCTCCAGAGCCTCTGGGTAATTTGAGACTTATCCTTGGCCACAAGCCTAGGGACTGCATCACTCCAGCCCTTGAATCTCTCTTTCGGCTCCCAGTGGCTGCAAGGATCAAATGCAAGACCCTCTGCATCATCCACAAGGCTTTCTGGGGCCTAGGACCCTGCTAAATCCAACTCTCTCTCCCTAAATGCCTCCCTGCTAGAGCCCTTCGGTCCTCTAGTTTCAACACTCTGCATATCAGACATTTTTCAAAGCAGAGAGTAGCAGGTAGATCACTCTCTTTGGCAGGTGCCTCCCTCTGAAATGGTCTCCCTGCCCCTCTCAGGCTCAAGCTGTACATCCTTAAGTTCGGAAACTTCACACGGCCCCGCTCTTCTCTACCTCTTTCGCTCTCTCCCTTCCTTGATAATGCCCCCACCTGGTGCTGCGATTGGACACCCTGGTCCCTTATGAGTCACACAGAGATACCAGCACTCTCCTCCCCCCAACCAGCACTGCCCTTTAGGGCCCCCTTCCCTGACTAGTCTGGTGGTTTGGGCTTCCCTCCAGAGGCCAGTCCACATCCACCCTTACACTTGCCCTCCTGGTCTCCCCCCAGCACTTGCCTAGCCCCTGAGCCTTCTTCCATACTCCCCCCCCTGAATTGTATGCCCCACCCCTGACAGTTCACTTACCTCCCCCTGCCCCTCATGCAGTTCTTGTTACTGCACTTGCACAATCCGGATGTCACAAGGGCTAGTACGACCATTATTATTGTTATCTTCCCTGCTCCCCCCCACACTTTTTGTCTTGTGGTGCCTAGAAACACCTTTTTGCTGTATAGTGCACCTTACAAATAATCAATAAATTAAATAAATACATATATTTTAAGGGCAAACGTTAAAGGGGGAATGCATTTTAACAGGTAAACTATTTCTGCTGGTTTGCTGCATGTGATCAACATATTGTGCTCTTCTTGCTTTTTCCCATGCACGTGGTGCACAGCTGCATGAGTGTAAATGGCCATACCTGCACCGTTACAGTGTCTGGCATGGCATTCGAATGCCACTTCACGTTCCCAGCAATAGCATTGGCATTGTTTAATTTGCAATATACCTTTTTCTAACATTGATTTCGCCTGATTTTTGTAAACCTAGGCCTGTGTGGGCTTCTGATTGAGCGTGGCATCTGTGGAAACAGATGGTGGTTCATTGACACAAATGCTGCTATTATGAATGCCCTGTTATGAATTGCTGATTATGTTGATTTGAAGTGCTGCTTGCCATGTCTTCTGTTTTTTTATTTTAAGGCTTGCTGTTGAGAGTGGCTCCGGGACTGAGAAACCTTCATGCTGTGGCCATGCTTTGTGTAACTATGTGTTCTTATTTAGGGGCCAGAGGAATGCAAAAGCTGTTTGGTGACGTATACATTGCACTTACTACCCACCCTCGTCATAAATACATGAACCCTAGTGGCATGTTGCGGTGTGCTCATTAGCCGAGCCAGACGAGCAGGCTCGAGTGGATGATGATGGCCCATTAGCTGTTGGTATGGATACGCATGCGTTTTTAAGTTGTGGACTTTGTGCTCGATGTATTTATCTGTGGATGCAAAGCAGCGCAACTTTCCCCTAAACGTCTCTCATTATAAAACACGCGCTTTTGAAAAAGCGAGAAGGGCGCAGGAGGAAGCAGACTGCCTCTCTGTTATCTGTTTTCGTAGAATCCTTGAAACGCGGCCTCCCTTGAATCCTGAAGCTCAACTGCACACTGTAACACCCAGTAACCAAGACAGTCATTGTATTGTTTGCCACCGTGGCCTTCTCCTCAATGGCGTAGTCAATGCGTGGGTACTCTAGAACATTCCTATGACTTCCTAGTGACAACCTGCAGTACTAGACAATGGCGGATAGAAACACTTGTGTACAGGCGTGTTATAAATGCCATATCATATCTGAGGTGAATGTCTTGTATGAGGGCATAGTGTCTGACTCCACAGGCACATCTAATAATGACATGAGGTCCTAATCTGTACATGCTGTGCTTCTGTCTGTGCTGCATTCTCAGTCTAGCCTTGTGGTAAGTGAGGAGTCTTGGGGTAGGGGCCCTTAGCAATGTGGCATCTAGCATTGTATTGCCTCTGGTCCTCCAATACCCCCAGAACTAGTAGAGAAATGTGCATATTGCAACGCCATGGGAATGGTCTATGCCATCTACCCTCCATACAATATGAAACACATTGGCATTAGTATACGGAGTGACAACACATTCAAAATAGAACGTCACATCAGTATCCAGAGAAACCATTTGAAGACACCCTTTGTGAATCTTTACATCAGTACAAAAGGCATTGAGGACAAGCTATATTCGTACATTTGAACAACCTTAGGCCCCAGTGAATATGTAGACCACACATTGCTCGCTCTGGATCTCTGTCTGGCAATATGTTGTATAAAAAGGCAGGTCAGGTGTTATGCAGAGGGGAGCACTGCGGAGTAAAATGCCTCTTCATGACTAGGTTTTGACTACTGCCCGATAGCAGTGTCCATGTGTTATGGAAGCAATTGAATGATAATGTTCATGGTCACAGCCAGGGCCTTAGAGAATCTCTAAGGGTTGGAACAGGTCAGCAGGAGGCTGTAGAGGATGTGCACAGACCGTGTGTTCCTGCATGCCGTTTTTTCATGCAACCTGAGTCTCTAGTAGGGTGTATGTTGCAAGGTACTGCCTCTTTAAGACAGAGGCAGTAGCCATTGCCGGGGATGACGAGGGAAGGGGAGGAGTAAAGCGGGAGAAAGTGAAAGCAGAAAGTCAGTGCGTATTCGAAGGTGAATAAAATAAGACGTATCAGGACCCCGGTGAACGAGTCCTTTCTTGTGGTGAGGCCTCTTCGGCCTAACAACTAGCGATGAGGCTAGTCCTCTCATGCACGGGTCCTCCTGCTTCCTGCGACCTCGGTGATCCCAACACGCTGGGCCCAGAGCCTGCATTCCGCACCCGCTCAAGACTCCGACAGGGACAGTGACCTCGACAACAGCAACACACCTGATCCAGCCTCATCCTCCTCCCTCCCTGCCAAAGCTGCCTTGCAACTCCTCACGACGGCGAGTGGAGCGTAAAGGGAAACCTCCATTTTCCTCACCATGCAGCAGTCCACCAGCGGCTCCCTGCCCTACACGTGCAGGAGCACGTCTACTGGAGCGCCCAACAGGTGGGTGCACACGCTGGGCTAGCCACCCAGAGGCTACCCAATCAGAATCCTCGCTGCCTCACACCACAGAAGAACCCAGGGGGCATGCCCATATATAACAGCAAAAAAAACTGGGGAAAAAACAGGGGGATAGACAACAATAAAAAGAAGCATAACAGTGGCAAAATACCCATGAGGATTCCTACCTCTGGCAGAGGCACAGAGGCACAAACACACCCAGTGCAAGGCCACTGACCACAGTCCTCGCGCCCCACCAAAGGGGACAGTCCATCACCACAGACAGTGCACACCACACAGGTGCATGATCTCAACTGAACTATAAGGAACATCACCGTGCTACATCATCCCACGCAGCCCCCACCATGAGTGTAAATGACGCTCCCATACCTCCGCCTCCTGTGGTTCAGCCTCCCGACATACTAGCCCAACCCATTAAGTACACCACCACAGCATGGCGCATGCCACCTCCGTACCATTCTCAACGACCCCACAAGTGGACAAGGGCCCACGATGGGTGGAATGGATGGATGATTTCATCAAAGCCGCAGGGGAAGTAAACTTGCCAAATCTGCACAACATGTTCCTCAACATCGCCAGCGGCGATGTGATGACACTCATTAAAACAATCCCACCTGCAGAGCAACCAGACTTTGCCGCCCTCATAGTCACCCTCAACAAAAGACTTGTCATTGAACCCAACCGCGATTATGAATGGTATATGTTCAATCAATGTACCCAGAGGGGGGATGAGACGGTCGACAAGTTCATCACCCGTCTATGGATCAAAGGTGCACACTGCCAGTTCCACGTATTCTCACATGAAGAAGTCATCAGGCTACAAGTAGGGCTGCCTATCCCAGACCCTAAAAAAACAACTTCTCAAGAAGCCACTTTCCATTGACGAGGTCAGTGAAATGGCCTGCATCTTTGAGAGGGTAGATGCGCAAGCCACTCAAAAGTCAAGTGTGAATTGTTCGCAGCAATACAGCCAACTAGGAACAGAACCATTGTCTGGGACCTAGTGGTAGAAGTGACCTGGATTTCCACCAACAGGGACTGGATCTCAAATAGATCCCCTTGCATGGCTCCGGTTTTGGCCAGCTGATCAGCTAGATCATTTCCAGTTTTGTCTGGTCCCTCTACTTTAGAATGACCCTGGATCTTTTTCCAGAAGATGGTCATCCCATTCGAGGTGACCAGATCATCAATATTTTGCATTAATTTTCCATGTTTTAAAGGTTTATTATTAGCACATAGCATGCCTCTGGTTTTCCAGTTAACGGAGTGCTCCACTAACCCATTCCGTACATAATCTGAGTCTGTGATTATGACCAGTTCGTGGAGTTGGTGTTGGACAGCAGTGAGGATGGCTTGATGCACAGCCTACAGCTCTGCCACTTGACTACTTCGGGGACCGATTTTGTACCCAGCGGAGGGTTCTGGGGTATCATTCACCCATGCATTCCCTACGCTGGCGACAAGTTCCTTTTCACCGTTGTTGTCAACATGGTAGGAGCAAGTGGACATTCCCTCACACTTGTCTTCTTCATAGACTTTGTGTGGGGAATTAAAGTATGCCTCCATGTTGTCCTTGATTTTAAGACTTTCGTCCTCAAGACAGTTTTCTCTGGCACAATCATGCAAGTCAGCCAGACCTTGCATGAGGGGACTCTTCTTGTTTTGGCCATATCTGACCTCCACAGGAAAGACTTGCATTGGCAGAATCCAGGAAGTAATTCAGGAAATACTCACATTTCCGGCCAGGATTCTGTCACTTTGAAGATACTGCAAAGGATGGTGTGGAGTCTCCACTATGATGTGTTCCCCCTGGATAAACTGGCGGTAATTCTTCAATGCCCACACCGTTGCCAGGAGTGCCTTCTCACAATCGTTGAATTTTTCCTCCACAGAGGATAAAGTCTTGCTCGCGTAGGAGATTACTTTATTGACCTTGTCATGCTTTTGATATAATACTGCAGTCAAGCATGCATTTGAGAACCCTGTCTCCAAGAAGAACTCCTTGTTTTGACAGGGTAAGCTAGGCAAGGTGCTTGTGAGAGGCTTCTTTTGAGTTGTCTTACTGCCTCAGCATGTTCTGGACTCCTCTCCCACTTGACCCCCCCTTCAACAGATGGATCAGGGGTCTTGTGATCGCTGCGTAATCCTCAATGAACTTTCTGCTGTAATTAGTTAGGCCAAGGAGGCTCCTTAGTTCCCGCAGAGTTGTGGGGTCTCTTATTTTCCGGAGGGCTTCTGCTTTCTTTTCCTGGGTACAGAGACCCTGAGGAGTTTTCTCAGAAATTGACACAGGTTCTGCACCACTGTGCCTTTTGGAAAGAGAGTTTTGCTCCGGCAGCCCTCAACTGTGTCAGGACATAACAGATCTCTGCTATGTGTTCCTCCACAGTTGAGCTTTTGACTAGAACATCGTCTACATAGGCCAGGTTACCCCTTTTACTCAAGTTGGGCATGGCCTTATGAGGAAAGATGTTAAATTAATTTCTGGAGTTGATGTATCTGAAGGGAGTCTGGGTCCAAGTGTACTACTGCCCCCGAAGCTAAAGGCTAGCTTGTATTGATCCTCCCTTCTAACAGGTACAGTCCTGTACACATTGGTCAGGTCAATGGCAGTGAATACCTTCGACCCCTGGATCTGGGCCAGCCCTTGGTCAATGTAGGGAAGAGGCCATCGGGAAGTATGGACCCGTTTGTTGAGCTCCCTCAGGTCAGCACAGAGTTTCCACTGTCCTTTTGGTTTCAAAATCCCCAGCACCGGATTATTGAAGGTGCTGTGGACTGGACGAATTATCCCACGGGACTCAAGGTTCTTAATTATTTCAGTAAGGGGCTCCTTTTATGCGAGAGGCAACCGATATTGCCTCACAAACACTGGTATCACGCCAGGGTCCGTGGGAATTGTTGTTGTGTGGATGTCGGTGCAACCACAGTCCTATGAGTCCACCGCAAAGAGATCTTGAAAATCTAAGAAACTTTTTCAATTTTTTCTTCTGCTCCAGAGTCTCGCAGGCATCAGCTAGGTTACTCTCTCTTCAACCATCTGCCTGAAGCCTGGAAAGACTTCTGGTTTGGCTATCTCAGCAGCCTCCTCCAGCTAGGTGGAGAAGTCCCTGGTCAGGGTATTGACTTGGACTAATGGCTTTAGGTGGGGAAGGCAGTCCTTCTGGACTTGAAAGATAACCTCATCCCTCCTGAAGTCACAGGTCACATCTTCCTTACCATAAGGGCAGGAAGAGTACACCAGGAAATTCCCCCCATGCCGGGTGAAGATCATGTCTGGTGTTGTTTCATCGTCACTATCACTTTCAAAACAGTCCTTGGGGATTGGTCCTAACAGTTCATTACCTAAATCTCTGGAAAAATGTCGGTCATCAACCACCATTCCAATAATGATGCCTGCACCCAGAGTGATAGTCTTTAGGTCGCTGTTATCCACCTCTATTTGAATTGTGTCATGTTCTATGTTGACTACTGGTGTTGGGTTTACCCCCCAACCCTTTCTATTGGAAATTAGCTTTAAGATGGACATAGGCGTCAGAACTTTTCAGTTTCTGTCCTCTTTTAATTTTGACTTCAATGGAGAACTGTCAAGTCCGTTCTGGAATGGTGACTTCCTCTGCAATCTGAATTTCAACTGCATATGGCAGCAGTTGAGCTGATCGAAATGCTTTCTCTGGGTCATCAAAGTCCATGGGATTACCCGCTAATCGGGACCAGGCTTTGAAGCTTATTAGGTCCAAACTAATGGCAAAGCGATTGAGAATGTCACTGCCTAAATAAAATGCAGCAGGGACATCTCGCATGACCCAACAATTATGGATTATGCTCTTGTTGCCTATGGACATTTTGAGCATACACCTGCTAGGCAGGAGATGTTTGTAATTGGGCGTTCCAGGTCCATTTCTCACTTGTCTAACAGTTTAAATGTGGGGATGGCTGGATCTTTTGGGAGTTTGCAGAACATTGCCTCGCTGATGAAGCTCTTACCGTTGTTCACACACACTCGGGCGAGAACAGAGTCCTTCCCCTCAATTAAGTGAATAGGGGTGAACAACTGCTCTGCAATTTTCTGAATATCAGCCAAGCTCTGAGCTGATTTCTCATCATTTTGGACTACAGGAATGGGGTTTTCTGATTGTGAATTTGCATAGAATTTCAGAGTGTTTCCTTCCAGTGTGGATGCCATCTTAGACTGGAAGGAAGGTTGATTTTCAGAAATAGAGAAGACTCCCCATCACCAGTTTGTTGTCCTACTGCAATTACTGTCATGTCTGGGATTTGGTTATTCTGGACGTGGAATTCAACTTGGTCAGGTTTTTGTTCAACCATGTGGCATGTGCCATTTAAACTAACCTGGTTGACACTCTGTTTCAATTGTATTGGTCGGTTAGTCTGGGTCCGGAGGACCTTGTTTACACAATCTATGAGGCAAGACAATCTATGCAGGATGTCATTCCCTAGTAAACATGGTGTGCCCTCTGGAGTCACAGACCGGGTGCTTCACCTTGTGTTGCCAAATTTTAATGTCTAAATCTGCAGTCACCTCGACAGGAATTTCTTTCCTATCGAAGTTCTGAAGTTGTCCAGGAAGAGGGGTGAGAGGTATTTGGTATTTCTTCCCCCTTCCTGAATTCTGCTGATCAAAGGCCCTTTTTGACAGAAGGGTAGCTTGGGATCCAGTGTCCACCAGTGCCAAAATTGTACATTGCCCCTGTATTTGGACCGGGGCATAAAATCTTCCCTCCTTTTCTTCAAGGGGGCAAAGATAATGCACATTGTTGGCCAACTGGTGGGTTTATTTCCTTGCTTTGGATACTGACAGAGAGGTGATTTGGGCAGGATTTTGCTATGGATCTTGGGAACTTGAAAGAAAAAGATGACAGCTAGATATGGGGGAAGTTTTGGGCTCCCCTAGTTCTGATTCTGGGCTACCCTCCCACCCCCCTTTTGGAGTCAGTCACCAGAATGAGTTTGAACCAGGGGATTTTCGTGCTGGTCATTCTGGGGTTTGATGATGGGAGGTTTTAACTCGGTCCGCACATCTACCCAGTCTGGATTTGGATCTTTTGGCACCCATTTTTCTTTGGGAGAAGTCCCCCCATCCCTGAAGGAGAAGATCTTTTTCCCAGAATCCTCTGAGGACCCCTCTCCTGCAAACTGGAAGATTTGCACCTCCTCAAAAAAATGGGCCTTTTTATGCTCTTTATTTCTCCTCCCACCCTCTGCTCCTTGGGTTGCAGACTTTCAGGAGCAGGAGATTTTGGTTCCGGTTCCTGGGTTTTCAGGGGCTTTCCACAAGTGGGGAAGGAAGCTTCCTCTAAGGCTTTACACCCCCCTTCCCCTTGTGCCTCCTCCCTGGGAACCAGCGGTGTTGTCGGGGTTCTTCCCCCGTCATTGTTCTGGAGCACCAGACCCTGGATTTAAGGAGTTCTGAGCCGCCATGCTCATCTGAGTGTTCTGTTGTGCCCTCAGCATGCGACCCAGATCCTGTGCCATGTTCTGGACCTGACACTCCAGTTGGGACACCCGCTATGGCTGGTACAGGTCCTCTGGTCTACCCTTGGTTGATCCTGGGAAGGGTAACTATCCCTTCTCGCATAATACCCCTGGTTAGGATAGTTTGGGTACCCCTCCACCGTTGGCCTCGCCTCTCCCGGATTGGGCTGTCTGGGTTCTGGAAAGTGGGGAAAGAAAGAAGGGTTGTTTTGGGGGTTGAAGTTTGGCGGGTACCGGGTAAAGAAATTTGGTCCGACATTTGAGGGATTACTGCCCTCCTGAGGAAAGTGAGGAGGGAAGTTTCCTGGGTTTCCAGCTGCCTGGTTGGATCCTCCCCCCTTTGGCTGGAGGAGTCCACACATAGCCCAGGATGGGTCTGTTGCCCTTGTAGCATGGGCTGATGTAGTCAGGGGAGTTAAGGGTCCCATTTGTGGGGTTACCTCCCTGGCTCCCTGTTTGGGATTGGCTCGAGGGCCTTCTGGGTTTGGGGTTGGTCGGATTCTATGCGGGAAGGCTTTTAGGCCCCCCCATCTCCAGATCTAAAATGGAGGCAACCTTCACCTCTGCCACCTTAGCAGCAGCTGGGGTGTTGGTTGGTTTGGGGCTTTTACTAATATTTTTACTTTCCAGCGGCTTCTGCACTTCATAGATGCGCGTTGCTTGTTCAATGACCCAGTCTAGTGATCTTTCCTCATGAAAGTCCCTCACTAGCTGGGTCATAATCCATTTAGGGAGAGCATGAAAGAAGGTGTTCACAAATTCCTTATTGTCAGTGTGCACCCTTCTAGTGGTCTGCGCAAAGGCGTGTTTCAATTCCTGAACAAATTCTTGTGGGGCATGGTCTTCCCCACATTGTAAATTGTAGGCCGCCTTGCGGGCCTCTTGAAGGTTATAAATAGAAAAATGTTTCAGGATGGCCGCCATATAAGTGGACCATCTGGAATAGTTCTGATCCTCCAGCCCCACAAAGAAGCTGGAGTACTCAGGGCAAAATGTCCACTTTACATACTGAATACAGCTTTGGTTGTCCTTCAGGATGAAAGTCTCCGTCATCTACTCAAATAATTCAGGGGGGCTCCCAAACCGAATATTTGGCATTTTTATGGTAGGGCGTGATGGCTCTCCTAATCAATTTTATTTGCTTCAGGGGATCCTTGAGTAAAGCCCTCTTAACTTTGTTAGCCTTTTTAGTTCTGGTCACCCTGGTCCATTAATCCTCTGACTCAGAGGCACGGCTACCAGAGGTGACTGTCTGATCTTTTAGACTCTCCTGGAGTCTGCTAGCTTGGGAATGGCTGACAGAATGTGGGGGCCTAGTCTCTTGGGACCTGTGCTGCTCAGAAGAGTCTTCTGACTCTTCCTTGCTCCCAGGATTGGTTGAGTACCCCCCCCCCATTGTCCTGGCTGGGAAGAGGTTTTTAGTATGCTCTTAGTGGGCCTAGTCTCATGGAATTCCCCGCCAAATTTTACCGCCTGATCTCTTGGTAGGTTATATTTCTGAGGATCCAGTTCTCTGATTCTCCACTCACTGGAATCTCCCTGATCAAAGAAGATGGCCCTAGCACTTGGGAACTTGTACATAGATGCCCACCCATCCATTTCTGGGAGGCGCTGACCTTTTAGCCCCACATTTCCCTTTGGGTTGAAGTCTATCATCCTCGTGGCCTTTGGTTCATGTGAGCCAGTGGACATGGATTTGGCAGAGTCCATGGAATTGAAGTGATTAAAGTCTCTGGTGAGGAACAGGGTTCCTGAGGTTATGCTCAGGGGTTTCCCTTTCCCATCTGACCTCATCTCCCTCAGCCCATACTCCCTAATGGCATGCAAGAATCTGACCCTTTTGTTCTTCTATTAAGGCCTTACTGGTCTCTATTAGTTGTTCCTGCATGGCTATCTGTCTATGGAGCCTGTCATTATTTTCACAGAGAGCCTCATTGTCTCTCTGTGCTTCCTGTCTGCATCGTGAGTATTGGGTCAACTTTTGCTGCAGGAGACTCACCTCCTGAGTTCGGTCATTACTGGCCTGATTATTCTTTGCCAGAGCATCTTCCACCCTCCTGGTATGCTGTAACATCTTTTCATAGTCCATTTTGAGTTCATCCAGTCCATGAAGGGCCAGGTGGTTTTCTTCTAGCTTGTCTTTTAGATGGCTGACCTCCTGGCCTAAGGTGTCCCTTTCCTGAGTAAGAGTGTCCCTCTGTGCAGACAGGTCGTCACTTTGTTTTCTAATGGCACATCATTTTTGGCGCTCCTCCTCAAAATCTGTTTGAGTGTGGAGATCCTTCACTATTAATTCATTATTTTCCTCCTTTAGTTAATCAATCTGCGATTCCAGTGCAATTATCTGCCCTGCGCAGGCTCTATTATAATTTAATTGCTGTTCTAGCTTTTGTTGGCTCTGTTGTAGAGAATCCAACCGTTCTTGGCACTCTTTTTGCAGTGTCAGTAATTTGGTATCCTGCTCTACCTTCTCTTGCTGCAGGAGATCCAGGTCTTCCTTTTCTTTTGTAAGGTACTGTCTGGTTTCTCTCTCTGATTCTTGGCTCTTTTGTAGCCTTTGCTCTGCAGAGTCCAAATCAGTTTGGGTTTCCTCTAGGGATTGTACTTGCCTCTTTGACAGATCTAGGCTTTCGCATATTTTTCCTGTATTGCTCCAATGTGGAGGTATAGGTAAGCCGCTATTTTGGCAATTTTACATTGCTCTTCTTTTACTTTTGGGGCCATATACAGGACCCTGGTCCTGCCATGTATATAATTCTATGGCAGTGACGTGTTGTTTGATTTCCTTCAGCCAAACATTTTCATCCTACTCTACCAATTCATCCCTGACAAACAATTTGTGCAGTAGGTGTTCTTTTGCAATATTGATTTCCACTGGGGTTGCCATTCCGGAAATATTAATTTCCTTCTGACTTATCTCAGGGTTACTTTACTTTTGCAAAACAGGCCCAACTCCTTTGAGTATTTCTATTGAAGGGTGTTTTCACAGTGTAGCACAGTATGGTAGCCCAACAGGGTGTATGTACCCCGTCAGTTAGCACGCTGTGTTAGACTGTCACAAGTGGTATATCCAATTCAGGATCTCGTGACGAGCCCCCAAGCTGTAAGTGATTTCAATCCGGCATACACCCAAGTCAATGCCTAGCATGTAGTGCACAACTGAAATCCTTATTTATTTTTGTCTAAAAGTTCTTTATTGTGAACGATATACCACTCATATCACGCCCTTCTCCTGGAACCCCACCGGTTACACTGAACCAGAAATCAGGCTGGTTTGCAAAGGTAAAGATTTATTTATGCATTTAAAATGTTATCACAATATGTATTAATAGGTACACAACAATCATCAATGGGGTGATGTAACGTTGAATAATCTCTTTAATACACAAGGGGTAACAGTGAGCAAACAATTCAGCACAGAAAATAATACTTGTGTGTGGTTTCAGATGGATAGCACTGTGGTTAAAGGTTCCCCCGCACACCCCTCAATCCCCCAGTAGGCAATGTAAAGAGACAGGAGGAGAGAGGAGGTATTCTGGAAAGGCAGAAATCAACTAGAATATCAATCCTACTTTCTCCCTTTCAAACACAAGAGGAAAACAGAATTGACTGCCAAGCTGTCAGAATGGCTTTTTAAAGTTATCTGTAAAATAGACTGGGCAAAAACACCAAATATGGTCTAAATTTCTGAAATTGCTATACATTCTTATGGGAGCCACTTTGGATAGTTGCACACAAACACAAGCAATGAATTAATACCAAGAAACAAATTGAAATCTCAAAACTCAAGTCGGAAGCAATCAAAAGCTGTTTTACACGTGTAACAATTTCCCAAAATGAAAATTTGCGGCAAACTTTTTACTGCGTGATATTCGCGATAACGGGAGAACCGTATTGATTTGGAATGCGGTTCTAGATGCGATTTAAAGCTGTGGATGTTGGCTATAAACAGACATTGACATTGTGTTTCTAGCACAAAAACCGAGGGAGTTATGGACATTTTAGTGGAGGTCATTTTTCAAGATAGGCGCGAGAATGCAAAACAGGAATGCGCTTTTAAAATGACAAAAGGGTTTCTTACACTATAGGATGACTATGAACAAAACGAATACCACACAGGAACACAGTCACTTGATCAGAATGACTGCCTGTGGAGGAAACTCACCTTCTTCAGATGAGAAAAGATCATCGCAAAGATAGTTTTAAGAGGACGAGTTGTGGAGGAAGATAGGATGGTTTGGATAGAGAGTTCAGACAATTAAAAATACTCCTTACAATAGAGGTTCTGAATACAAGATAGGTTGGGTTTAAGATAGGGATTGACTATGCAAAGTACATAGGCTAGTGACACAATTCTTCCTGTTGATACTCACTAGATATGTTTTTAAATGGAACCGTCGGTTCTGGTCAGTCAAGGTTCTGGTCAGGGAATTGGATCTGGGTTAGGAAAGATGGCTGGGCACATCGGACTGGGCAGGATCAGCAAGGCACTCTGGTCACAGCACGACACAGGACTGGACTGGATCTGCAAAGCCCTCTGGTCACAGCACAGGACTAGATTGGATCTGCCCTTCATGGTTCTGATGATAATAGGCCCTTTCTGCTTTGCCAAGTTTCTGGAGTCTGGTGCAAGGAAGATGTAGAGTTCAGCAGCAGGGTGTTCCGCCAGAATCAGGATAGTGAGTGAATCTGTCTATCTGATGTGTGGTGGGCTGTCTCTATTTATGCTATGAACAGATTTCATAAAGGGGGTGTGTGGGCTGGTTTAGCCTAAGCTTGCCCCTTTTGACAGGTGATTGGGTCAGAGTGTACTCTCTTCCTTGATAGGAGGAGAGAAACAGAGTGTCACCTTTATGGTGTGATTTTATGAGGCTGAGAATCCACCCCTAACCCCTGGAACACAAAATCTACTTTTAGCACAATCCATATTTACACATCTGCAACCTCTATAACAATCACATATACATATTACATATTTTAAATGGCAACTGCTCCTCAAATCCCTGTAGCTGTGGGATCTTGTCTCCGCTTTTCACAGAATTTTGCCCTTATCATCAGGAACACAATGTCCAATTGTTAAGCAAATTTCTACAAGTGTGCACGTTTAACATGGGCATAAGTGTATAAAGTGTCACAATCTAGCAGAAATACATTTTTCGTAAAATCACATTTCTTGCCATTTCTTTCCAGAACATGTCACACGATTTTGCCGCCTCTTGAAATGTGCAGCCAAAATTAGGTGCACAAATCTGTTACTTTTATATTTTTCACAATTCTGACTGGCAAATCATAAGTCTTTAAAAAAAAAAATTCTCTGCTAATGTTCAGCCACAGATGGTTGTTTCGGTCCGCCTCTTTTTGTCTCCCTGCAGTCCAGGAGAAGTCTCCTCCCTGTTTGCTCCTGGCAGAGGCCATTTACGACTGTCCATACACCTCGCATTTCCTTAGCTGCAGCTGGCCATTCTTCCTCATGCCTCTCTAGACCTGGTTCTTTCCTACCCCATAATTAGAGCTTTTGTGTGATTTCCTGCTGGGGGGAAAGACTCTCCTTCTGTGAGAAAACCTGTTATTCCAGTTTAGTAGCTTCAGCCAGGTTTAATTTAACTGTTAACTCTGTTGAATTTTTTCTTAGCGTAAAACAAACTTGTATGAAATCACAGCTAAAATTCTCATTCAAGATTTTAAACCATGGGATCACACAATTACAAGATGGGTTACAACAGTAACAGGCCTCTAATATTGCAAACATTTGATTTCAGTGTATACATATTAAAGTTTAATCAGGCAGGCTCCTGACAACTGTCATTCAGGCGGCCCAGGGTACTGCACCCAGAGATTTTTGACAGATCCACAGACAGGCCACTTTTACTGTGGACATTTCTTTATGCTTTCAGCTTTTCAGGACCTTGTAAGTTCACAATGATTTCTTAAACTAAGTGAATTGTAGCACCCGCAAGAATTTTGAATGTTTGAGGGTGTTCTGTACCAGCATTCTAAAGTTTCAGAAACAAAGAAAAGGGGATTTAAAGCAAAATTCAGGGTTTCATTTAGCAAAGCACTGCTTTTTCCTTCTGTACTCCATTTTCAATTGTTGTGAAGCCCAGTGACATATTTCAGGAGTGAGAGCTCTGTTCCACCACTAACAACATGCGTGGCAGATTGGACAGCCATCTATTTGTGCATTGTAAAGTGCGATTTTCAGAGGTTTTGGCGCGCACAAGGGCTTTGCAGCCATTTTCTTATTTCTGGCAACATCATAACACAGTGATGCAGCATAGCAGAGCAGAACTGGGTCAATACATCCCACAGGCACCACCGGAGGGTACTTTTCAACTCCCAGGATGCAGAGGCAGTGCTAACCCGGCGGGATGGTGTTTGCCCACTCAGGAACATGCCCTGCCCTCTCACAAAGATGCAGCAACTGTGGCAGAGGAAGACACTTCCAGGCAGTCTGCAGGGCAGGCCGGCCTTTCCCCTCCCTGAGGCTACTGCCTCCGACACAATACAGGACATTCAGCCGGACACCCCAAGCTCCAGTGTACCAGACACACCCATACCAGCCAGGTCCCAGGTGATATCTGAGGGCAAGTGAGGACCATTTTCCCAAAGACAACCCACACGACTTTGAAATATACGACCACAATACTCACCTGAGAGATGAATATGATGGACCACCACAAACACAGACTTACCCGTATGCCAAAGCCTCACAAGGACACACATATGAAGGAGAATACTACGACCAATACAAGCAAGATGACTATGTCAACCTCATCCAGAATGACAAAGAAGCAAGAGAAGCACCCAGGATTCCTGTTAACATCTGTGGCAAGCAACTCTGGTTCTTAGTCTATTCGGGAGCCACCATCAATATTATAGGCGAAAAGGAAATTCTCCAGATACCTGACAGACCAATACTGACCCAGACTGTCTCCAAAATCTTCCAGTGGGGAGCAGACGTTTCCCTCCAGTCCATAGGTCATTTTGGACGACTACTCATGCACAAAGGGCTGTCCACTACCACAATCATCGTTTGTGTGCCACCACAATCATCCATGTGATAAGAAGCCCAACCAAAGGGAGATGCCTCCTAAGTTTCTGCACAGCGTCCTGTCTAGGACTTAGTCACATAAATATCCGCAAAGGTGACATGATTGAATCAGCTGCTCCCCCAAGCAAGCTAAAAGAACTCATTTGTGAAGTAGGGACCAAACACCCATTGAACAGACCCATCTCAACAGACGTCATCCAGGCAAAATTCCCGCTCCTCTGCAAAGGGCTAGGAAAAATGAAAGGTCTTCCCATCAAACTACACATTGACACTTCAGTCCAACCAGTTCCCCAACACCCGAGAAAGGTGGGGTGCACCTGCAATCCGTAGTCTCACAAGAACTCATGCAGCTACTGAACGATGATCTCATCGAACCGGACACAGGACCGACCCCCTGGGTCTCACCACTAGTGCTTCTACCAGAATAAGGTGGCAGGCTCAGGCTCTACGTGGAAATGAGAATGGCCAACACTGTCATCCAGTGTGAATGCCACCCAGGGCCGCGCATAGACGATATGATCTTTGAGCTGAACAAGTCAGTCCTGTTCTCAAAATTAGACCTCAATCAGGGCTACCACCAAATGGTCCTTCACCCTGAATCAAGAGGCATAACAACATTTGCAATTCACGACAGTCTATTCCGGTACAAACGCCTTAACTTTGGTATCTCGTCAGCAGCCGAAATCTTTCACGAGACTATCAGGAAGATCATCCACCTGTTCCGTGGTGCCCTTAATTACAGCGACAACATCCACGTCTTTGGCAGTTCCCAGAAAGAACATAACGCCACATTACTTGTCTGCACAGCTAACCAGGAGGCAGGCCTGACCCTGAACATCGACAAATATCTCTTCAGCAAAACCAAACTCACATTTTTTGGCGACATCTTCTCTGCAGATGGCATGGTGCCAGACCCCGACAAGGTTTCCACCATTTTTAACCTGCAAGAGCTGACACAAACAGCGGATGTGCGCTCGTTTCTAGGATGGCAGGGTGTTGCGCCCGTAATATCCCACACTATGCCTCCCCCACTGAACCACTACGCTGCCTACTCCAAAAAGACACAACATTCACCTGGTTAGTTGAATGTCAAGAGGCGTTTGACACCGTCAAACTGGTGCTAGCTGAAGCCCGGAGACTAGCCTACTTTGACCCAGAATGGTATACCGAGATTGTAGTCGATGCGAGCATAGTGGGCTTAGGAGCCATACTGGCCCAAACGAGTGGGACAGACACGCACCCTAGACACATTGCTGCTTTCACCAGCAGGGCCCTAGCCCCACCAGAGTCTGCCTACTTCCAGGTTGGAGAAGAAGAGCCTGGCCACTGTCTGGCATGTGAACATTTCCTATCGAGGCACCCCGCAGGCAAACCGATTGCTAGATCAGGAGCTGCTGAACACATCAACTACGTTGCATCCAACACACTCCCACCGGCAGTATCATGGGAAGCAGTGACGTTAGCCTCCGCGGCTGACTCCTCCATGGTCCTGGTGATCGCCTGACAGAGAACAACAGGTGGAAAGACTACCGCTGAGCCCTACTTCACCACCTGGGGGCCTGCAAAGAAAAACTAGAAAGGCTTGCCAAAATACATACCAAACTGGTATTGAAGCTAAGGGACAAGACCATTCTGCTGAGAGGATGCAGGCTTGTCATCCCTGTGATCCTCAGAGCTGAAGTCATCAGGACAGCACATGAGGGACACTGCAGTGCGGACAACATGAAAAGACAACTTCATGCCATGTGTTGTTCCCTTTCTTGTACTCGATGGTCGACCGGTGGGTGAAAACCTGTGTAGCATGCCACTATACAGGCAAGGCAGAAGCCCAATCCCCAATTCAGCCCACTCACATGCCTGAACATCCATGGGAAAGGGTTGCCATTGACTTCTATGCACCCCTAGAGTCAGGAGAGTACTTCCTCCTGTTCATTGACGAACACTCCAGATTCCCCATTGTGAAGAGGACTCCATCCACAGCCTTTGCACAAGTGGCAGCAATCTCCGATGAAGATAAAAATAAATGGGGAATCCCCACCATCCTGTGGAAATCCTGTGCAAAACAAATGGGGTTCACCAATCAGAAGGTTACTCCCCGATGGCCACAGGCCAAAGGGATGGCCGAGCGATTCATGGCATCAATCAAGAAGACCCTGCAAAGAGCTAGAGTCGAAGGTGCGAACCCACATAAGGCCCTATGCCGCCTACACCAGGATTATTGCAACATCCCTCATGAAGCAAACAACAGGACCCTGGCGGAACTCATGATGAAGTATGGTGTTCGCAGATGGATCGTAAGGCACCCCACGTCACAAGCAGAAGGGGACCAAATAATCATAAGAGACGCAGAGCTGAAAGAGAGAGCCAAAGTGGACACTGATGAAAGAAGAGAAGCCAAGATCAAAGAGTTCCAACTAAGGGATGAAGTATGGGTGCAACAACAGATGTCAAGAAAGACTGATGCCCGTTTCCCGCCCCGGCCTCTGCAAGTAATCACAGTCAAAGGGACCATGATCACAGCAGGTAATGCCGATAGAGAGATCACAAGGAACAGTTCCCTCTTCAAACACATTGTTAGGAGAGAAGACGAAGGGCCCGCTCCGCCTGAACCTGATCCTGAAGCTCACAAACCCAGGGACGACCTGTGGAGGCTGCCGAAAGAAACCCTCTTCCACCAAGCCGAGCTTCCCGGAATGGATGGGCCAACCAGGAGCAGTGATGCCAGTGTCGCACCTCTGCACAATATCAGGAGGCCGCTGCGCCTAGTGGAAGAGTGCTAGGTGGACGTCAAGACATACATCCGGGGGTGATGTTGCAAGGTACTGCCTCTTTAAGACAGAGGCAGGAGCCGTTGCCGGGGATGACGAGGGAAGGTGAGGAGTAAAGGGGGAGAAAGTGAAAGCAGAAAGTCAGTGAGTATTCGAAGGTGAATAAAGTAAGACATATCATGACCCCGCTGTCCGAGTCCTTTCTTGTGGTGAGGCCACTCTGACCTAACAGTGTGTGTAATAGAATTTGCAGGTACAATATTTGGGCCACATTGCAAGTACGGGGGTATGAGTAAAAAACAACAGTAATGCAGTGGTAATTCCATTATGCCACATTATTGCACTGCCGTACTACGAGTTTGGTGGGATTGTGGAAGATTTACCTCCAGCAGAAAGCTGGAGCTAAATCATCCATTTTATCATCAAAATTTGGCAGAATTACTGCTTGTGGTAATTCTGCCGAAAATCCTCATAGAGTCCTATGAACTCCAAAAATGGGCACTTACACTACACTACCAACACGTGTAATCACATGGTAAATTAACTCCGCTGGTCAGAGTGGCAGCAACAGTAATCAGGATTGGCAGTAATTTGGTATATTTACTGCTGAATTACCACCAAACACGTGATGAGTCCCAATGTGCCTTCTGGGAGCAGATTATGAAACATTTGCACAAATTCTAAAAAGTGAGCACATGGTTTGATAATAGACAATGGAGCAAACAGGTTTTAAGTAAAAACATTTGCACTGGGGCAAAAATAAATCAGACCATTTTTTGTTGTACTGTGTTTGCTACATAACATAAAAAATCAGTTTGCTACATTTCTTTTCATGTTACTCATCAAACATAGTAAATAAAGCATTGTTTCCGTTTTTGCCCTTCTGGAAACACGTTTAGATAATTCAAATTCGGGCTAAATCTGTTTGTTCCATTCCCAATGATCTAAGCAGTAAAATCGCTGCTAAATTAATTTGCTCCACCTTAATCTCTGGCCCCTGGGATGGATGTAGATCAGGCTGTTTTTTTACAGGTGTGCTTGCTTCACGAGCTTGCAGTGATACTGTGAGATGTTTCTTCATCCATGAAAGAACTCATACTTTGGAACTCATACTTTGCTTGCCTGAAACATGGAGTTGGGACTGGTGCAGAAGAAGACATCAGCTTTCATTTGTAATGAGTTGGATTTATTTAAGCAATATGTTACAGTGTGAGCTGGAATGCCTACCTTAGTATTGCACCGCAACTCATGCTGCCCCTGTTTACTTGTAGATGGGGTTCCAGATTTCATAAGAGATCAGTTGGTTCGTGCTGTTTGGAGAGTCCTACCGGGCTCACGGTTTGTCTGTGAAAAAACCTTCTTCTCTACTACCGCAGTGTCCTCGTTATTACACTGGTGACGAGGTCAACAAACCCTGCAAACCCTGTGCGTGCAAGAAATGAACGACAAGTACGGTCCGGCAGGACTGCGGTGCTGAACAAGTAGAAAGCACGGCTGCTGTTGCCTGCGCTCCCCCTTAAGGTGTGTGGGCCAGAATGTCCAGAACCATGCCGCACTGCCTGCACTCCCCTGAGGCTGGTGGGGAACCAGAGGTGTCCAGAACTGTGCCGCGCTGCCTGCTCTCCCCTGAGGCCAGTGGGAGCTGAGTGTGGCGCCGACAAAGCACTGGAACAGCAGAGGGAGAGCCGCTATGCTGCCTGCGCTCCCCTGTAGCAGTGAGGGTTGAGCGCGGCCCCTCCTGAGCGTCGACTCACCCCACACTCCAGCATAGCTGGGGAAGGAGCTCAGAGGGGAGACACCATTGAAGGAGGTAAGGCAGAGGCAAGGTGTAGGCAAGATGAACTCCTCCTCCTCCCTGCCCTCCCGTAGCGCCACCTAGAGGAGATCAGTGGGCGGAGCCTCACATGTTCGTTGAGCTCCCATACGCCGGCAACCCTGCCATCCCCTGGCAACAGCCCGGAAAGTGATTGTGCGCGTGGACGGGGCCCAGTATTCTGCTCAGAAAGTGAGCCTGCATACGCTATAAAGCAGGCAGGCACTGCAGAGTATGAACTGAACTGTGTCTGCTCCAAGGAAAAGAAGAATAAAACTGTACTCACATGCATCAAGGGTACCTAGTATTAAGCCCTATCACTATTTGAGGAACTCCTTCTAAATAGTAACCACCCTCCTATTTGACTGACCATCTATTGCCCATCTCCCATTCAGCCAAGTCTGGCGCTAATATCAGTTCCATACTGATTTAAGTGATTCCTAAGCCATAAACTAAGATACAGTTATGCAGCACAGTAACGCCCGCCCACCTCCAGCCTTTCTCCCTAGTCCTGGGGAGCCTCCAATTGCTGGGGATTTGCAGGTGGACACATTTAAGGTGTACCTGAGGGCAGCAGGCGGATCCAGATTGAGCGAGGATGACAAAGATGCTGCCCTCTTGAATTGCCTGGGAACTGAAGGCCTAAGAGTTTTTAGGCACCTGCCAGGGCAAGATGTGCAGGCCCCTCGTGCCGATGGCAGCGATGGGGGAGATAAGGGCAAAGGAATTGTGTTGGCCTACGAGACTGCTTTAGTAAAATTGGAGGCTCGTTTTGGAAAAAGGACAAATGTGTTGTTAGAAAGATACCACTTCTTCTCAAGAGCCCAGGCCGCTGGAGAGAGTAATGACACGTATGTAACAGCTCTACGTTCTCTCATTGCATCCTGCAAGTTCACCGGGCTACTGGACGAGTACATCCGTGATCGGATCATGATGCGCACAAGTGATTCCAGGATGAGGGAGAGACTCTGGATTGAAAGGGATCCTCCATTGGTGAAAGTAATAGAAATAGCGAGAGCTATCTAAGAGTCTAAGAGGAGTGTCCAAAAAGTGACTGACAAAGGTGAGAATGTACACACCATAATGACTAAAAGAGGGTCTGATGATCACAAGGGAAAGTCAAGAACATCAGAGGAACGTTTACACCAAGAGAAGGGTGTAGGAGATGCGGATGGCAGGAACATACAGCTGGCTCGAATGAGTGTCCCACCGCCACTGTTGAATGCAGAAAATGTAAAGGGCGAGGACAGTATGCCCGGATGCGTAGGAGCATCGTCCAAAACAGGCAAACAGTCAGGATGGTCGATCCTGATCCAGATGAAGAGAATGGACAGTAGTGGGTTACGTGGGTGACACCACCCCTGACCCTTGGGACGAAAGAGTGTGCAAAGGAGTTTTGTTAAGCGTGGGTGCTGGACACAGGAGGAAGGTGCGTGGGCCATATTAACTATGAATGATGTGCCAATGAAGATGATAGTTGACACTGGATCACCCTACACTATGATATCGCCTGAACTATATGTGGCAAGCCACCTCAAGCAAGTGGCTTATTTGCTACTCTCTGACATCAACTCGTGTGCATATGGATGGGTGCCAATCAAGGTGTTGGGATATGAATGGGCCTCCATTGAGTTTGGAGGGCGTTTTACCTGAGGAAAATTGTATATGGCCCACAAGGGAGACTCTGTAGTAGGGTGGAATGAACAGGCAGCTCTTGAAATAGAAATCTGGCCAGGTAAGGTCGTTCCTGTTCTGAGTGTGAGCGTGGACGAAAGCATGCAGGAGCAAGATGCGTTGTCTGCGGAGTATCTTAAAGAGGCCTTCCCCCGTGTGTTTGCCTCAAGCCTGGGAAAGTTGAAGGGGCTTTCCCATAATATTGTGCTCAAGAGAGGCGCTGTGCCATGTGTACATAAAGTGAGGAGGGTTCCCATGTTGGCTCGAGCGGGACTCAAGGATGAGTTGGTGAAGCTTCAGGAGGCTGGAATAATAGAGGAAGTAGAGAGCTCTGAGTGGTTGGATCCCGTTGTGTTAGCGCAGAAAGTGGACGGCAGGATGAGAATGTGTGTGGACCTGAGGGACCTAAATGCCAGTAAATGGGTGGACAGGCATCCCATGCCCAACATAAACAAATTGCTCGCACTGGTGGGAAGGGCTACATGCTTTTCCACATTCGACCTATTGTCGGTTTATCACCAGGTTGATCTCCATGTGGAGTCTCGTCCCTTCACAACATTTGTGAACCCTTTTGTCGCTGTTCACTTTCGTCGGATGCCATTTGGTCTGCCATCAGCAGTTTTTCAAAGAATTATGCAGAAGTTGTTTGGAGGTATATCAGGGGTTGTGTACTTTCAGGACGATATCATGGTCTGGGGGAGGAGTCAGAGTGAGCATGATGGAAGGGTACTCAAGGTAATGGAAGTATTGGAGAAAAGTGGCCTCACTGTGAAGTGGAGCAAGTGCCATGTGGGGGTACATAGCGTGACCTACCTGGGGCACACCTTGAATGTGAGTGGTATTCATCCCAAGGAGGGCCTTGTGACAGTGTTGAAGGATGCACCTGCCCATGCAAATAAAGAGCAACTTAGATCATTCATGGGCCTAATGGAGTACTATAGTCGTTTTGTTGCATCATATGCTGATAAGATGCTGAACATGAGAGCATTGTTAAAGAAGGGTGTCAGTTTCAAATGGTCCGAGAGTTGTCAGGCTGAGTTTGAAGGATTGAAGGAGGATGTTAAACGTGCCCCCTCTCTGGGTTCATTCTCACCCAAAAAGAAGATGGTGTTGACAGTCGATGCCAGCGAGGTGGGCATTGGGGCAGTGCTCGAGCAGTGGGATGAAGGGGAGTACCGCCCCATAGCGTTTGCCTCTAGGGTATTGAGAGATGTGGAACAGAGATATGCTGTGATTGAAAGGGAGGCCATAGCTGCCGTTTGGGCTTCTAAGCATTTTAGGACCTTTTTGTGGGGTGTCCAGTACACCTTGCGGACCAATCACAAGCCCCTTGTGCACGTCCTAACCACCAAGGGTTTGTCTCATGCCTCTTCTAGAATCTCTAGAATGCTGGCAGATATGCACAAATTAAATTTTAAGGTGGAGTACATCCCAGGTACTAAAAATGCTGTGGCTGACTGTCTTGCCTTCTCAGCGTAATAGGTGGGGTTGAGTATGACCAGGTGAATGTGGACGAATGTACCATGGTTGCCAGTGTGGTTCCTGCTATTGATAAGGAGATGTGGGACAGAGAGTGCACCGGTGATTTGACCTTGACAAAAATCAAAGTAGCACTTAAAAATGGTATTTTAGATAATGAGTTGGATAATAGTTATGGTCATGTGTGGCATGAGCTGTCGGAGGGTCCATGGGGCATCACCAGAGGTCAAAGGCTGGAGCCTCTGGTGTCCCTTAGGTGTAGGCTTGTCACTTTGGCTTACGAAAGGCCTCTGGGAAGATCGATGACAAAAAGAAGATTGTCGGAGTCCTATTGGTGGCCCAGAATGGACAGTGATGTGGAGGAAGAAGTGAAAGAGTGTCTGGCATCTGCCACCAGTGACAAGTGCAAGGCTCCCAGCCCTCAACCAGTGTACCTGGTGGAGGTTCCGGACTAGGTCTGGGCAAAAGTCGCCATTGACATCATGGGTCCTATGGATGTTTTCGGAGGCGATTTTAGATTTATTGTTGTTCTTGTGGACTATATCTCCAGGTGTTTGGGGGCAATGGTTCTGGAAACCGTGACCGCAGAGAAGGTAGTGGCATTTCTAAATAAGGTGTTTGACAGGGAAGGTGTACCGGCGGGCATCGTCACTGATAATGGTGTGCAGTTTGTGTTAGCCCATATGCAGGAGTTTTGAAGAGCATGGGGATACGGCATCATAGGACCTCCTTGTACAATCCTGCAGTGAACAGACTCATTGAAAGGATTAATAGATTTTTTAAGGGTGCTGTTCAACTGGTGGTGGCGAATGGTTTGTGTTGAAGGAGTGTTTTGTCAGAGGCGCTCAAGGCATAATGGTACATGTCTTCTATACTGACTGGATGTTCGCCATTTGAGCTTATGCGTGGGAGGAACCCAGGTACCAAACTGAGGGTGCCTGCTTTGAGAGGTGGTGCCCATTCTGGTGTGGACATGCAGGGAGTGTTGGAGCGGGTCCACAGGAAGCAGGAGATGCTCAAGGAGCGTTATGAGTGCAGAAAGCCTTTGTCTGTGTTGGTAGGAGACCGTGTGCAGATAAATAATCCCTGGCATATTGCTCAAGGCACCAGTGTGTTCATGCAACCCCGTCTAGTTGTGAAGGCGGGGCAAGGGTATGTAAAATTGGATGATGTATCCAGATGGAGTAAGAGGCGTGTTGTTGTAGTGGAGAAGGAGTGTGTCATTAGCAAGTGTGACGCAGTTCGTGCTGACGTGCTTTCAGCTGAGCCCATGAGAGATGAGGTTTGTGTGGAGCCCATGAGAGACGAGGTTTTTGCGAGTTCAAATGTGCAAAGGGAGAGTGCCAGCATTGTTGGGCCAAACGTACAAATGGAAGGGGGTGGCCCCGTTGAGAGCTTTGTGTCGCCTGTGCCTGCCAGCAAAGTAGAAGGGTTGAGGAATGACAGTAGTCACCCTGTGCAGGAGAGGAGGGTGCCGGCTAAGTTCAACGACTATGTTGTGGGGGCTGTTGTAAATTAGGTCATGTATGTATCGAGGGTTGTCGTTGTACTTCCCTTGGTATGTGTCTGTATCAAGGGTTGTTGTTGTACTTCCCTTGGTGAGTGTCTGTATGTGTGTGTGTGTGTGTGGGTGTGTAGTGAATGAGTGCTGGGTGTGTGTGTGTGTATGAATGCAGGGTGTGTGTGCTTCTGTTGTGTGAAATACTAAGGGGGAGAAGTGTAACAGTGTGAGCTGGAATACCTACCTCAGTATTCCATGCACAGCTCATGCTGCCCCTGTTTACTTGTAGATGGGGTTCCAGATTCCATAAGAGATCAGTTGGTTTGTGCTGTTTGGAGAGTCCTGCCGGGCCCAGGGTTTGTCTGTGAATAAACCTTCTTCTCTACCACTGCAGTGTCCTCGTTATTGCACAATACATCCCAATCTGAGGGGTGTTACCTGCCCCAGGTGTAAGTTAGAAGCCCGAGCAAAGCGATCTGAGATTGTGGAAATTGAGGTTATGGCGTGAGAGGAGAGGAAAGTCAGCACGGATGCACTTACCTGATTCCTGGAAAGAAAGATGGCAGCCTCCCGCTTCTGAGGAGGCTCATAGTGTTTTTTTTATTTCTGTGTGATAAACCCCCGTTCTGCGGCTCTTATTTGGCTGGGTGGCCGCCGCCCCTCCCTACCCTCTGGGTACTAATAGACACCATGCAACTACAGTGGTGGAAAAACAGCATCCAGGAGGGATGCTGTGGGATGAAACATCAGGCTTATTTCAAGAATGGTAGGTTTTTATAGTCCATAGGGTGCAAAGATCTTTTCAGCAGTGGACACCATTGACTGAATCTGCCCTTCATGACTTGGAGCACACAATAATAAATGTCATAGATGCACTGTGTCAGAGTGAGTTTTTGTAAATTATAGGCTATGGGATGTAGTAACTTATCTATTCCTTTCCGGGACAGCACAACACTCATATCATTGCTAGCAGCATCTGTTTCTAACACAAACTGCTTGCAAACAGAAGGCTTCCTTGAGACTGATTGAAGCTTTACTGCATGGCCACATCTCAAACCAAGGAAATTGACTTCCTAGTCTATTGAGTAGGGACTTTCACCAGCTTGGAGACATCTTTTATGAAGTGTTGGTAAAAGTGACAAATTTCAAGAATCGCTGCGGTTCCTTGAAATTAGTAGGTGTGGGTCACAACAGAATAGATTGCAACTTCTTCTGGTTCATTTTCACCTAATTAGGCATGAATGTAAGCACAGAACTGCACCTTCTTTGTATGTCATTTTTCCAGTTTAGCATATAGGCAATGCATTTTTCAACTGGTGTAGGACCTCCAGAATGTGGTTGGTGTGAACTTGACTATTGTGGGATAAGATAAATATTTGTAAAGCCCACACAGATCACGGTTGTTGACAAAATGTTATGTTTTATATGCTTGTATTGCTTGTAGTGCAGTAGACCTAGGGGTATTACCACACTGTACAGCAGGAAGGCAGATCAGGCATTTCCCACCTACAGAGAGTAGATACAATATGGGGACCTTTCATTGGTTTTGAGAAGAAAACCAGAGGGTCCTTAATTGTTGGCAAACTAACTGCAACCGTGAGATGTGAGTTAGAAGTGAGCCATTCTATACAGGCAAAACTGAAGCAAGGTTGCAATTTTAAAAGTAATTCTACCCTAAATTGGAAGCCAGTGGTGATTACGCAGCAAAATTAGTTTGCGGGAGCAAAGTGGGGGCAATGGTGACAACATGGGCTACATTGTTTTGCAAGACTTTAATGTTTTGGATATGCTTTATAGTGGGTCCTGTAGAAAGAGAGTTCCTGTAGTCCAATTGTGCGCTGATTACAGCTCTGCCATCTGTGCACAGATGAAGCTCAAATAGAAAGGGGTGAATCTTTTTAAATAATCAAATGTATTAAGAGGCAGTATTCACAAGTGAGTTAACCTGTGCCGCCATTACTTAATCGAGAATCCAGGATAATTCCCAGTTTTAACCTTTGGCTAGGAACAAATCTCCCTAGAGTGGATCTTCAAAACTGGGGGTGAATAGTGATTTTAGTTCCATTTGATTGTGTGCTAACAATGGCCTTTTCTGTCAAATTACTGTTCAGCCTGAGCCAGTTGGTCTGCACCCAATCCTATGGAGAGACATATGTCTCCAAGTTTGAGACTGTCTGTAACTCCAACCCGAGACATATACAAAAACAAATGGGGATAATCCGCCTGTAGCAGGGATATTCCACTTTAAGCATCTGAAGGAGGCCATGAAAAACTTTGTTTTTTATGTATAATGACCACTTAGGTGCGGAAGTGGGTGGAGCCCCTTGTGGGTCTCAGGTTGCATCTTAGTGATCTGTGTATCTGACGCAGGGAGACTGAGACACTTCAGGAATATAGAAAAGAATGAGTCAACCTGACAAATGGTTTGGTCTGACACTTTGGCCACAGAACACAATCTGTGTAAAATGGTTTGATGGTCTAACATGACGAAAGCTGATACAATTGGTAATACTGTATTATGAGCCAAGGGATCCTCTAGTATCTGCTCTGACCTTTCCATAATAGATGGATTGATCACAGGTTGTTGCTGTGGTAATACAGTAAAGTTAACCCTGCAGGTCAAAGGAATGGTATTTTGAGGAAGTTCCATAGGGTCAACAACCACTTGCGCTTGACCGGGGTCTAAGGCCCTAGCGTCTGTCTCTTCCGTATTGTGAAGATTCCTGAGGAATTTCCTTGAGCTTTGCTTGTTAGATCTACCCTTTTTCTTATTCTTGGTTTTTTCATGGCCTTTTTAGGCTGTGCAGACATAGTTTCTCTAGGTTTGTGTGGTAGCAAAATCTCAGACACCTCTTCCAAGGCTTGGAAGTTTGACTCAGTAATTGTTTCCCTTGTGAGATCTTAGGGACCTGTATAGCACTCTTACCCATGTTCATGGTAGAATTTTTCAATGCTGAATCAATCATTTTCAGCTTAATCTCACTTAAAGTCATGGTAGGTGATTTTAATTCTATTTTATTGTTATCATATAGGGAGACACATGAGCTTAAAAGCACATTAAGCACTGAGATCAATGGTGAAGAGAATGTTTTTGTCCATTTCTTGCAAGCTATTGTATTGTACTTGTCAATTATGTAGCGCCTTTTACCATTATTATAGTCTCAATGCCCTCTTAGTGGGAACACCGTTGGAGGACCGAAGGTCAGAGTATTTGAGGTACCTAGCAGAAGTTGGTGATGGTTTGTTGTTTGTGCAGCCGCTCAGGTAATTGGCTTCTTCTGTCAATTCTTGCAGGTGTGATAAAACAGTTAACAAGTGTGACAGTCTGTGCTCCAACTATTTGCAACAAGAAGAGCACAGGTTGTACTTCCAGGTTCTTTCCACATCCTCTGTGGCTCTTTTCCCTCTCCATTCTTCCCTCTGGTCTGATGCACTCAGACGGACACACCTTAGATGCTCTCATCTCTGAGGACATCCCCATCTCCAACCCTCTCACTACTTCTCTCTGCTAGTCTGATCATACACTCCTGTCCTCTCACCTGTACCTCCTGGGTCCCCCGACTAAGACCCTGCCTGCACTGCCAGTCTCCTTCTCTGTCATTCGACCTATGAAGTGAGTGTCAGTTGCTGATTTTGCCCTCGCCTTCATCCCCCTGAAACTCCTTCCTCTGACTCTCACTCTGACACAGCCCTTACTAACCTTCAACTCTTCAACTCCACTACTCTCTGCATGGCCTCTCTGAAACGCAAGTGCAGAGCTGCTGAGCAGAAGTGGCAGGCTTCGAGCACATCCTCTGACGAACTGGCCTGCTGCCTGCTTCAAAGGCAAAACAGACTCTCAATCTGCTTGAAAAAGAGGGCCTATATCCAAGCCTGAATCTATGAGGCCACTAAGAACATGGCCGAATGTTTCCAAATCAGCAAGGAACTTGACAATCCTACAGCAGACTCTATTTCTCATCTGCCTGTCCCTCTGCACTGCACTGGCCTCTCACTTCATTACTAAAAATCAGGACATCCTGTCCTCACTCTCCTCTACACCACTCTCTTCTCCCTCATCCACTCTCAGGGCTCCCCTGGCCCTACTCCCCCTTACCTCCTACTCTCCTCTTTCTCTCCCATATCACCTGATGAGGTTTCTAGACAAGTCCACTCAATGAAAGTCTCATCCAAACAGGTGCTCCCAGCTCCTCTAGAACTATCAAGGACACCATTGTCTCCCTTGCTCCAGCCTTGCCTCATTTCTGCAATCACTCCTTTTCCACTGGATCCTTCCCCTCACTCCTCAAGCACTCCCCTGTGCACCCTCTGCTCAAAAAGCCTTCTGCCAACCCTTTCTGTCCTGGTAACTACCACCCTATCTCCATTACCCCCTTCCTGGGCAAACTCTTTGAAAAGCTGGCCATCTCCCAGCTTATCCACCACACTGAATCTGTTGGTTGTCTCCACAACCACCAGTCTGGCTTCAGAGCTGCCAGTGGCACGGAAACTGCACTACTGAAAACCCGTGAAGATTTTCTCTCTACTCTCGATTCCAACTCTCCTTCCAGTCTCATCCTTCTTGACCTCTCCTCTGCCTTTGATACGGTCAACCATGCCACCCTCATAAATCGGCTCTGTGATACACTTGGCATCACAGACCTGGCTCTGGACTGGTTGACCTCCTTCCTCTCTGACCAACCTTTCCAGGTTCGACTGGGCCCTTTTCTCTCCTCCATCTCACTCTCCACCTGCAATGTGTCCCAGCACCCTGTCTCTTGCCTTGGCTTTTCAACATCTACCTGGTGCCTCTTGCACATTTGAAATCTCTCCTAACTTCCAGTGCTATGGAGATGACACACTGCTCTCCTTCAAGCTTCCCTCCTCTGCCCCCTCCTCTTCCTCTCTCATTCCTGAGTGGCCTAGTAGGTCCCTGCCCCCCATTGTCTTGTTGAGCCTTGAAAAACTGTGTAAAGGCGCATTATAAATATCCAATAAATAAATAAATAAATAAATAAATAGGCATATAGCGTGGCAAGTCTACCCAGATAACGAGCGCTTACTGAACCTTTTCAATTGTTACCTTTACCATGAACAGCCCATCATATAGTTCATACAATACCTGCCCTTCACCCCTCTTCCTTCCAGAGCAATTCCAGGGCTGGTTCTTGATTGCCCTCCTGGAGTATTGAACAGGGGACCCCCCACCTGTCCTACTGGTGTGAGACATGGCCATGGCACATGTCCTCCCAAGACAATTCCCTGCAGTGCAACCCAAACTGTCCGATTGCAATGGTGGTGATTCTATCACAACCATAGTGAGTGCGATTTGCCTGTTTTCCCGTACAGGAAAGGTGCAATGATTCATCAATCCTGTGACATTTCATATATGAGGGGCTGTGATTCAGCTAGTCTTGCTCGTGGAGAACCAGGGTCATGATTGGATGTATGATAGCGTGAGTGGTCAGGCCGGTGAGAAAGCTGACGTAAGTTAGAGGCTGAACTAACTGAAGAAAGCAAATCAACCTCTGTACCTGGGTGATTTTCAATCAGAAAAGGTGGCTGGTCTTCCAGAAACTCAGAATCATGATAAACATTGTTGCTGTTCATAAGAATATCGGACGAAAATTAACTACTCTGATCCCACTGTTCCTTTGCCAAGTCTAATAGGCTAACCTCATTGACAAAATTACTCTCTTCTTGAGCTGGTAATTTTCCATTGTAAGTGTGTCACAATTCTGTGCTTGCCCCTGCACTGGGATACAAATCTGTTATCACATTGCAGTTAGGACCGCCTTTTGATGTTCTTTTTTTGGTTCCATTTGTTGGAGTGGTCGAGAATAAAGGTGTCACTGATACATTCTGAACAACGGTTTCTGCAGCGCTCCCCAGTAATTAACGATGGGGAGTAGACTCTGGGAGCATAGTCATTTATGAAACATTCTGCAAAACAGTTTCTACAACGCTCCACAATGTTTCATCCGGGGGAGTGGAATCAGGGAACATAGTCGTTTGTTAAACGTGCTCGCGATACTTATCGAGTGAGGTCATTGGGACATCCCTATCGGGCAGCTGATTTAAAAATACTGTTTTTTCAGTCATTTTAGTATTTAGGACGTGAGAGATGGGGGATAGCCTTAAACAGTCAGCAGGGAGAGACTTACTATGTATATCATTTTACCCTGCTCTGGTGTTTTCTGGTGAAGCTCCTCAATTTCCCCTCCCACGCCTCCATCTGCATCTAACTGCAGCACTTAGCACAAGTAGAGGGTTTTTCAGCCCAGCAGTGTCACATTCTGTATTGCTCTCCCAGGTATGTCGACTGGTAACTCAATGTTCATCAAAAGGAAACAGCGAGGTGCCATCCTCTAACTGCAGCACTACGTTGCACTCTGCCTCATTTCTATATTCCTCAATGACACCAGTGGCAACCATGGACAAATGGAAGGTTCTGCCCTGTGCTGGTCTTTCAACCTCAGATCTGTCGCCACACAAGGTATGTGAAGGTGTGTACCACTTCTGGTGTACTGTTTTCTTCAGGATATGTGATCTGCTTTAGTGGGAAACTCTGGTTCATAATTACATTCAGAGTAGTATTTTATGTATCGACTTTCATAACAGGGTCTCTAGAAGGAATACTATTAGGAAAGGCCTTTGAAATGAATGGTCTTCATGACTCAGTTGTCGTTGGTTTAACAGGACCAGTGTCTTTGATAGGTGGCCTTGATGTTAATAGGGCTTCCCTAAGGATACTTAAATGAAAATTAATGACAAAATGATCATTCCAGCTAAGAGGCATTTTGCAGATATTTGAAAGAATACAATCTATTACAATCTAATGAATGCCGGTTATGATATGTACAGCTCATGTTCTTAGATATGAAACCTCTGGCCTCCACTATACTGGGGACTTCCTTAGCATGTAGGCCATTGTTTCTTCTTAATCTCTAAAAACATACTAAACTATGTATCCCTGGGCAGGGAAAGAAATGCCTTTATTAATTACTAATAAAATTATGTTTTTCCTGATTTGTGGGGAGTGTAGCATAAAATGGAGAATGATATAGGTTTGTAAATATTCAATTTCACTAGCATAGCTTACATTTTTATTCTGTTATATTGGAACTATGAATCATGTAGTGGTCGTTAGACCCTAACCACTGTAAACTGGTGGTCCACATGTAAAAGGAGATAGTTAGGTGGTTAGTTGCAGTCTTGTGGGGCCACATACATCATGTAGACAGGTCTCAGTAAGGGAAATGAAAGTTTAGTATGTGGTATACAAATCAATCACATGGGACATAGTTGACTGTCCATTGATCAGTAATCAACTGAGTGGGAGACTTTTGCTAACTGACATATTTACAACAGATGAGAAAGCATGAGGGTCAGTTTCCACACTTAGTTCAAGTTTAGAAAGGGCATCTGCTTTTAATATTTTTTCAGATGTTAGCATAATCTATATTAGGGGTATGAACACTAATGACATTGATTACTAAAAGAGCTTCTCTGGAGAACCTTAGCCTTGACATACTGTCGGTATTAGTACAGTAGGCAACGGCTGTTATTGGTCTTAAAAGTTTTTTTCCACTTTTCTCCTTCTATGATCCGTACAGGAGTACATGCTCCTCATAAATTAAGTTTGATGAACCAGGATGCACCCAGACTTGAGTGATGAGATAAGCAGTGATCAGCAATTCTTAATTGTGATCTTCTTCAGCTCCTGATATTCTGTGCACCGCTTGTGTCCCCAATTAAGTTTTGTTTACAAAAATTATTAGGCCCCAGCAGGTGTGGTAGGGGTTTGAATGGACCCCTTATGCAAGGATTCTTCCAAATATGTTTTCAGAACCAGTTGTTATTCGGTAGTCAAATAGTATATTCACTCTGCATGTCAATCTGACTGTATATGTGGAGGTTGGCAGCTTCTGTATGTGCAAAAACATCAGAGAAGAATTGAAAGTCAGGCGAAATATTAACCATGGGTGCAACCACCATGCAAGAGGTTCTTGCTAACACAAAAACGTTGCTGGTGAAAATTAGGGCGAGGTAGCTTTGCTGATGATGTTGATAAGAACTGGCAATTTGCAGCACCAGTCAACCAATGCTGGGATTGTGATGAGAAAACCAAGTAATTGCCTGGATTGCCTGCAGGTTTCATTCGATGATGAGGTCAAAGCAGATTAACATCTGGTGATATTGAATTCAAATTCATAAGGCAATTGTGACATGGGTGATGTCTCTGGTGGTAAGTGGATATCCATGTACAGAAGGCATTGGTGCTGACTGGGGCCGTTTAAACATAGGAATTATGTATCCTGGGAAACGGCAGATTCCTGAAGTTTCTGATGGCACCAGAGTCAATGTAGATGGCACCGTTCTGACACACTGTAGTTCTTAGAAACGCAATGGGTACACAGATGTGCAGGCAAAGGCATAGCTATGGGGGATGAGGGAGGTTTCAGCCCCAAGTCATTAGGTTGTAGCCCTGGATAGAAGCTCAGGGGCTACAATCAAAAGGCCAGCTAGCCCGAGTCCTGACAGTTCCGACATTAGCTTACCCCCAGATCTTTTCCAGACCTGGTAACTTTCCTGTGTGCAGGCATGCAGTACTGAGGAGCTGAGGAGCTACAATCAAAAGGCCAGCTAGCCCGAGTCCTGACAGTTCCGACATTAGCTTACCCCCAGATCTTTTCCAGACCTGGTAACTTTCCTGTGTGCAGGCATGCAGTACTGAGGAGCTGAGGAGGAGGTGCATGAGGAACAGAGGCTTAGATACACTCAAAGAAAAGTTCCCCCTAATCGCTGAGCTTTGGTATTTCCTGAACTTGATAAGGGTAGTCACAAACAAAGTGACCTTGATTTACATAAAATAATTTGCATAGATTATTAAGGCATCTCTTCTTTCTTCTGGCGAGAGGGTACTGCGGAGCCATCCAGTCTCCATGGGCTTGGGAACCTCCATCACTATGTTTTTTTGGGAGGTTGTGGGCTGGCAGGGAGAAACAAAGGTAATTGATGCTTTTGGTTCTCTTTCAGAAGGAACAACAGCCATGACGATGCTGATCAATTCAACACATTACCTTAATTAGATCTTAATTTGTATCCAGGGCAGGGTGCACATGCCAAGTGTTTTGTCCCAGACTGCATTTTGGAATTCATTCATTTTAGCGTCCGCTGCCCAATGAAGTTCCAATACCAGTTTTTGGAAGTGTGTGATATAAGCAAAAAGACACTTGGCCCACTCAAGCAGGGCCGGTATTTCCACTCCCTTGCATTGAGATGAGGAACAGCTAGCAAACATATTTTTAAAAGGACAATTATTCCTGCATAACTTCTATAATTTCTAAAGATTAGGCATTTGAAATACAAAATGGGGTAGCCCAGGTTAAAGCAACACCTCCCAAGTGTGAAAAGATGAATATGACTTTGGTCTGATTAGTCATGCAATAGAAGAGTTGCATTGGGAAATGAAGGAGACGCTGCGTTTAGTTGAGTTGATATTAATTCAGGTCACCGTACGCGCACTGAGGTGTGGGTAAACTGTACATAGCATCTTGGATAACCCTGGTGTGAGGAAAGATGCAGAGCCATGTTTGACCCCTCCAGTTTTCCTATCTACCTTCTCTTGAACGCCTGAATTGTAGACAGTAGAAGATGTTGCACACTTAGCTTAAATCGCTGGTTGTACCTGGACAAGCTGGGATTGTATATGTTGGAGGGCAGTTTGGAAATCCATCAGCCCAGGTATGGTACCTTCCAAACACTCCCATGGAGATGAAGAGATGTGCCAGAAAGGCGGATGGGCTGAGATTATCTTGCAGGGCAGTAGCAGGTTTCTTGGGCTTGGAAGAGAGAAGGGATAGAGCAGCTGTGTAGTATAAAACCAGTGGGCCTTGGAAAATATAGATGAATAGTAACTATGGTTGCCCACTTTTCAACTACAGCCCAGACTCCCAGGCTCTCTGCAGACCCCAAGATCATCTGTTTTGGAGAGCAGGCATTTAATCACAAATAAACTGAAAGATTCTGGTGTTGACTGGTAGGAACTTGGGTATGATGAGATGGACCTGGTTGGAAACAGCACCAGGGAAAGGATATGGAGATCGAGCCAATTCAGTTGATGGATCATGGCAGCCAGAAGAGATATAGAGAAAGGGGATTTTGCAAGATGAAGAGAATGAGTGTGCAGCTAGCTTTTGTAGACAAATGCAAACACAGGTGGAATGTTTTCGGTTGAAGTCTGGGCACATGCAGAGGAACCTAGGCAGAGTTAACCATCATGGTGATTCCAGGGTGCACCGGGAAGTGCAGAGCCAATCATTTATGAGTGAAACTGAGCTGAGTCCTGACAGGTATAAATATTGCTGTAGACACAACTCCTGTACACTTTGGAAGGGAGGGTACATTCTACAATGGAATTGATCCTTAACGTTAACTATTCATATACAGCCTTAGAAAGCTTTCTGTAGACACAATACAGCAATCTATATGCACAACTCTCTGAGGATGTCTGTGCATTGGGAACTACACATTCCCACCCACAGACCCAGCCCTGTGATGGATTGCCATATGGAAAGGGTATAGAAGCCCTGGCTTTTTTGAATTTTATTAAAATAATGAAATGACATGGGTAATTCCATCCCAGGAAGCACAATCTGCTAATCAGGTTCCCCTTTTGTAAGCTCTATGCCAAATGTATAGTGTTCACCTGTGCCCTGCTGCATCAGTAGCTCAGTAGACTGATCTGCAGTGCCATCTCACCAGTGGCATAAAGCAGGTTCAGAGGGCACAGGTGCAGAGACAGCCACATATTTGTAGCACAGGGGCTGCATTTAGGATATGCACCTCTGTTTCAAAAACTATATATGAGCATGTAATCCAGGTGGTACATTGAACTGCAATTAAAAGCCATACCTGAGTTTGAAATATGGTGGCTAGTATCTCTCATATTTACCCAAGTCACATCAATTTGATATCATGTATGTGTCTGCGCTGCAAGCCCAGTTCAGCTGTAGATGGGTTATCTGCATTCCCGCCAGCTAGATTGTCTTTGCTCCTCCCAGCAATGCCTTCTTTGCTGCTCCCAGCTAGGCTGTAGCCTTCGGTGATGCCTCCCTTTGTTCCTTTTTGAGGGCAGCTAACACACTGCCCAGAGAGACAGCTACTCCACAGGAAGTTCTTGGAGAACAGGAATCAAAGGGTGCACTCATGCACCAATGGAGTAGCCTCATGGCATGGTGATGCATACCAAAATGACCTTTGATGATTCTATTGAGAAGTGACAAGGTCAGGGTTTGTGTACACTGACGGAGCTCCTTACAGCTGAAGGAAATGTTTCCCATCTTGTAGAAAGCACTTTAGATATGATGCCAGGAGTTAAAGTCCACTTGTTTCAAGCGCAGCAATAGGATGCTTAAGGCAGGTCCGCTTTTATCCAATCACCTGTTGCCATTAACCTTTAAACAAAGGGGTCACCCACTCTTGCTTTGATTCACTTTCGGACAAACACTTAAGGAAAAATACGTTGGACCTCTGTGGGGAGGATTTATATTTCCAAAGTCCTCAACCTGTGAGCTGAAGACTGAGTGTCCAACTCAGATGCACACTCTGCTTCCTAACCACCTCCAGGGCACATTGAGGCGTGGCTTTCTGGTGGAGCAGGACCTGCATCTCTGCCAGTAACACTGCTGCCTAGGACCTAGCTGTGTTGCAAGAGCTCTGAATGTGCATGCCAACCTCTGTCATGGAGGGAACCCAAGAACAAGGACTAATCTGATCCTGAGTGCCTGGGGTGGGACTTACAGAAGCCTGAGAGTCAAGACAGCCAGGATCCCTGTTTTCACTGCCCTGAATCAATCAAACTGCTTTCAAACAGATTGCTGCATTTTGAACCAACAGGACGACCTTTGGTACTTGACCGGTCTTTGACCACTGTTCTGCACTCTCAAACTAGTTTGCTGTCGCAATACACTAGTTGAGTCCATCATTATTCCAGCTTAAACCTGAAGCTCATTGTTTCAATCACCACCTTGGAACCGCTGCTTCGAACTACAAGCATCTTCATTGCCGATCTTCATAGACAGTCGACCAGACTCTAGGTATCTGACAAACCACGACCTTCGAATGCCGAACCGCAGCCACCCAACTGGAAGTGTGCATCCATTCACCAGCATTGCATCATTGAACTGATTGCTGAACCAACCCTGATGGCCCTCATGTTCCGCACTTGGCTGAAATCAATTCAAGCTGCCATTTGAAACGAGCAACCAGCTTCTTCGCTGCAAATATTAATTGCCAGTCAAACCAACCCTGATGGCCTCATCAAACCACTACACTCAATGTTGCATTGGACCGGCTGTCCTAAACTGCAAATAAAGTCACTGGCATCTTTACCATCGAACCAACTGTCGAACTGAACCTGTTGGCCCTCACAATCCACACTTCACTGTAGCTCTATCGTGCTGCCTTCGAAGACCAGCATCTTTGCTACCGATCTTCATCGACAGCCAAACCGACCCTGGTGACCTCATCAATCCACAACCATCGATTCTGCATCTGACAACTCATATCAAAGTGTGCATCCCATTACAAACCTCTTCACTGTTGCACCGACTGTTGAATCGGCCCTGGTGGCCCTCAACATCCACACTTCTTCAAACTGCAATGAACTTAAGCTTGACCCACGCTTGACACCTGCTCCCAGTCTGGAACAACCTGACTGGCACATTCGAGCCTGATTCGAAACCGCATGCGCAGAATCGAGAAGCCTCATTCAAAGCCATTGAACCGCTGTTGAACCACAAAAGTTATTGCTTACTATTAACTGCCCCCTTGGTTCAGTGTTGGGCCCTAGAGGCTTGCCAGATCACTTAAATCCCTTTCTGCAGCCAAGAACATATCATTTTAAAGAACAGGTTTTTATGTGCCTATCACCCCTGATTCATTATTCATATTGCAGCATCTTCCGATCTTGAATTATTCTATGTTCCTTTCCTCATGGGTGGGTTTTGTGTAGTGTTTTTCTTTTTAATTATTTTTGCAGATGGTGTGTTTAATTAAAGTATATATATATATATATATATATATATATATATATATATATATATATATATATTTGTAGAACCTTGTTGGATAGTTCCTTTTGATTTTGACTGTTGTACTATTGCTCTGTGGCTTGCTACCCAATCACTTGTACACCCCTCTTGATAGTACAGTCTTCCCCCTGCCATCTCTTAACTGTGCATGATTTATGAATGGGATCACTGTGTTTCGAGCAGTTTGAGGACTGAGTAGGTGCTTTAACCACTACTTTAACGTGTACTTCTGTGGGGGAGAAATAATTTCGTCACATGCCCCTTCTCTTCAAAAATTATCCAGAAACAAGTAATCTCTGGGACACCGATGGAGTGACAGATCCTGCAGTCATTTTATCCACAAAGCCACATCCCGAGGCTGTCCAAATTAATATATACAGTTCATGGTTAGAAATATTTTAATGGCACCAAGCCTGGTGTGGATTATGCACTTGGTGGTTCTAACATGCAACACATTTATCACAGCCCTATTTTTAAAATATAAAAGTCTGTGGTCATTCTTATGTTCCTAAAATGCTCAGCTGTATGCACAGCAGCCATGCACCCTTATTTGTTCTATTAGTCCACTTTCCTTATTCTCAAAAGGGTATTTTGAAAGAGTAGAATAGTGATAACCATCTAGCAAAAACGAATGTATATGGTTATTCCAGGTTTTGATAATGTGTTCAGTAAGACAAGTGTAATATTTTCATTATAACTACAACATACACTGGAAGTGATCATTAGAAATTAACATTTTAAAATTCAAAAAATCTACTTCACAATATAGTACAGTTTGAGCACATATAAGTGTTTTTCACCGGTTGCACTGCAGTCGGCAACAGTGATGTTGTTTCTAGCAAATGTACACTTGACAAGAGAGAGAGTGAGTAGAATGAGACAGAGATTGAAACAGAGTGTACGCAGAGAAAGAAAGAGAAACAGAGAAATAAAGGGAAAGAGAAAGAGAGAGAGGGGCAACACCAAAGTGCAAGGGAGAGATAGCTAGATCAGTGATATACGCTGAGCACAGCCAGTGTATGTATATTGTACCTAGTCTGCAGAAGGCTATCAAATATAGTGCTTACATGTTTTGCAAAGTTTACATCAACTGAGAAAAAGAAAACCATTCGTTAGTTTAACAAACTTTTGCACAAATGAAACTCCAATTTGCCATGCACAATTGCATTAGCACTTGTTCAAATGCTGCCCGGTCATTTGTATGTGCACTAAATATGCATTTGTGCAAGGACAAATCCCATTTGCACTCACACTTGCACACGTGTATAGCAATCTGGACCCATTCTGGACCCATCGGGACCCATCTCGAAAATTGAATTGAAATTGAAACGTTATTTTTTGTCTGCTCTCCTCTGACCTTTTCAGCTCTTTGTTTACAGCATTTTAAACTGTTGACTTACCCTAAACGTGTTGGCATGAACACCCTCAAAAATATTAAAACCTCAACATTGTCAAATAAGCTAAAATGCAAGGGTGTCGAGTTTTTTTCAAATAGCACTATTACTAGTATTTAACTGCTAATTGTCTGGGAAAAAGACACATTGTCAAACAAGCATTATAGTTACAATAACTTAAAAATATGAGAAACGTACCGTTTCACAATTAAGTTTCAAGTTTCAAGAATACACAAACATGAAGCTGTTTGTGGTCTTCTGGTAAAGAAAAGGCATATTTTGATCTCCTTCTTGTACTTGCATCATAATAATACATAAGCTAAGAGAAGAATCACTGCTTGTCAGCAGCATCCTTCACTGTTCTGGCCACTAGATCGTACCATGGTTCCCAACTGGACACAACCGTAGGAGCCTGAGCTCCAGGTTTCACACCTCACCTGGTTGCACCACTGCCATTTACGGTAGAGCAAATCTTCATAAATCTCCAGATGGTCATAACCATAATGGCTACTATCACCTTGTTTTGGTAGGTATGGGCTTTGTCCAACACAGTTTGATATCTTGTGGAAAACATTGCCTGTATGGTTGAATCATGCTGCTTTGAAAATCAGCTCATACTTGATTTGTGGGATTTAAAATGTAAATCATGTTGAACTATACATGCTGCAAGACAAACACTGCCCCCGCCCCTATCTACTGCCATGTTTCGCTTCAAATTAAGAGTTTGGGACTTTGAAGGGAGAGGTTGGGATTTGAGTTTAAGGAAGTATTTTTGTTGTTAAGTGCTAGAATTTCCACGCAAAAACAACACAAATCATGTCCACAGACATTTAGAGTTTGTTCTCAGCATGCATGGTGTAGTAATAGTTGTGGTGGAGGCAGCCTTTGGATGCCATTCCATATTTATGAGACTATATCGCACAGGCTCATTTGGATCTAAACAATGGATTTATTCAGTGGGACAGACCGCTCACACCTATGCAAACCATATTTTCTTGCTTTTCGTTAATCCCCCATTCCTGACCTCAGCTTGGATTCTGATCATTGCTGTGCGTACAGAATCCATGTCTTTCTGTCTAAATTTCAAGCATGATGCTTTTAATGTAGATCTGTAATGGCAAGAGAGGCAGAGACTATGTATTTATTATTGTTTACATTTATAGTGCAAACCTAGCTCGAGAGCAGTGGATTGCTTTAAAACATGTGGAAGCCAGTGTTGGGCAGAGGTTTTTGAACATTAGAACATTACTGTTGGCGGAAAGCAGAAAAATGCTGACTTAGTCTTATGGGAGGTATTCATTGAAGAGACACATTTTTAGAGTTGTGCGGAACTGGAGGAACTGGAGGACGGTGAGTGCATTCTGAACCTTCAGCCTGATAGAGTTCCAGGTGGGCGGGCACAGCAGGAGGCTTGTTTGTGGGTCTTCTCTTTGTGGGCTACCTTTTAGTTGAACCGTTTGCTGGATCTGCCAGGGGAGGCAGGAGAGTCTTTGGAAGCGTGGAGTTTAACCAACAGCTATGTTGGCGTGCCAAACAGTTCTGCTTTGTAGATGATTCAAGAAGTTTTGACAATAATTCAGGTGGGGAGGGGGAGACAGGGAATCTCACGGAGTGAGGGAGATTTTTGTCCCAGTTTAGAGGCTAGGGTTTCTTTCCGGGCTAAAAAAAGATAATATATTCATTAAAACTAAAGGTGTACCGAATTTCGACCTCAAATGAGTATTCGGCCACAATCTACTTTTTGAATACTCATGCAAAGCAGAATGTCCACTTTCTATGATTACCTACCTCTCTGTGTTTGCGAGAGATAAGCAATCATAGAAAGCGGGGGACAGGCTGCAGCTGCCAATAAGGTGTTTCCTTATTGGTTTATGCAGCCTGCCCAGAGAACCATGCTTGTGTGTGCTGGGACTGCCTGGCAATAAGAATAGCAAGGGAACCACCAGGGCAAGGCCCGGCAACCCCCATCAACAATTGGGAGGTTGTGGGGCCTTGCCCCGGTGCACCCTGTAATGCTTAATACTTTTCATGAACAAAACAATGCAGAGACTTTGGGGCTGCCAGGCCGAGGCCCAGCCCTCATTGGGGGGTGGGTTTCATGGGACTTTTTCCTTATTTCCAAGCCAGCTCTGGCCAGCACAGGTCCAGGAGAAGAGAGCCACCCCACCTCCCCACCTTTGCCCCCGTGGCCCATTGTTGCATTGATAAAAAAAATCAGCATCTGAGGCTGCCAGAGTAAAGGCTCCAAGGTCCTCGATGTTGCTTTGTTATTTTTTATTTTTGTTTTTTAAAAAGCAGCATGGGTGGCTGCCGGGACAAGCCCCAGTGGCTATGCTGTTGGAGGATAGCTGGACCTTGCGCCGGCGGCCAGATTGATGCATTAATAAAAAAGCATCATCTGTGTCAACCAAGCAAGGCCCGATGACCCCTGCAATTGTTGCAGCATCGGGGTCAGCAGTCCTTGCTCCAGCGGCCCCAATGCTGATTCATTTTTTTTTTTTAAAGGGAGCCTCAGTGGCTGCTAGGGCAAGCCCCAGTGCCCCAGCTTTGGAGGACCTCTTGGCCTTGCCGCAACACAACCGATTGCTGTATTCATTTTTTTAAAAAGCATTATCTCTGGCAAACAGGGCTTGCCCTGGTGGCCCCTATGCTTACTTTTCTAAAGCAAAAAAATCAGCATTACAGAGCCCGCTGGTGCAAGGCCCTGCACCCCTCCCAATGGTTGATGGTGGTTGCCGGGCCTGGCCCTGGTGGCCGTCATGCACCCACATTTTTTTTAAAAGGCAAAAGTAGCATCTGGGGCCCCAGGGCCAGGGCCGCTGACCCCTACACCCTGCAACTGTTGTTGGCGGCTGCAAAAACATTATAAGGGCCACAGGAGCAAGAGTCCAACCCCCTCCTCCCAATTGTTGATGGAGGTTTAAGGGTTTTGTCCCTTGGCCCCCAAGCCTCCATATTTGTTTTAAAAAAGAAAAGAAAAACAGCACCTGGGTCTGCCAGGCAAAGCCCCGTGAACCCCATCCTCAATTGTTACTGGGGGTTGCCAGGCTTTGGCCTGGATGCCCCAGGAACTCCACTTTTCTTTATAATAAAACAGAAAAACAACCCCCCGACCCCCATTTTTGATGGGGGTTGCCAGGCATGGCCCTGCTGGCCTCCAAGTCTACATATATTTTTAAGAAGAGACTTTTAGAAGAAAAAAAATGTACTATTGGATGCCACCAGTGACAGGATGGGGAGGGGTTTAAAAGGTGCACAATGCCAGGGACCGTGGTCTGTTGGGAGGGGATTGTTTGCAACAATTCCTGGAGCATAAATCAGTGGGTGAAATTGTTATGCCATCACTAACATAATTTCTTTTTTTTCATTTCAGTGGTTTAACTTGATGAAACTGATGTCAGAAGAAAATCAGAGCCATCTTGCTGTGACCACCACATAAGAAATTGCTAAGTGCCTGCGGGAGAAACGGTGGGAGTGGGGTTTTGAGTGCATTTGCTGATGAGGCCTGCTTGGGAGAGAAGGTGGGAGTGGGGTTTTGAGTGCATTTGCTGATGAGGCCTGCTTGGGAGAGAAGGTGGGAGTGGGGTTTTGAGTGCATTTGCTGATGAGGCCTGCTTGGGAGAGAAGGTGCAGTTTTCAAAGTATTTCCATGTGAATTATGTAATGCACCTTGCCAATGATGTTTCAAACTGCCATCCGAAAGTATTTTTCCACCTGTGTAATCCCTGACATTTATCAAAAATGGTGCCATCAAATTGCAGCTGAAGTGGAGTGTGCTGAGAAAATTGCATTCAGAGTAGTTGTTTGGGCCTCAGAAAACACTGTGAATAATACATGAGTTTTACAGGCCACTGGCTGGGTAGCAACATGGGCGGCATGGGGTTTTGTTGCAGTGTTAAGCATTTGATGGGAGCCATACTGGGGCTAAGCCTTAACTTTCCAGGAAGTGGGAAATTTCGCATTTCAAAATGCATGTTGTTGTGTGAGACATTGCAGCTAACATGCGCAAAGCATTTAGAGATGGACACTTGTGGCATGTTTTGCAATTATACCCTGCAATTATGCATACATGATGGACTTTTGCACAACAGTCTGTGACTGACATGCTTGCCCATGCGTGCCGGACACTTTATTAATTCTAGTTCTGCCACCTCTTGCTTGCATAGAAAGATGCTGCAGTGTTTGGCGGAGCAGAGATGGCCAGGGAGCCTCTGCTGTGCAGAAGATGATAAAGTGCCAAATCATTCCACCAGCCAGTGGCTTATGGCAGAGGATGTACTGTCATTGCTGGCACCCTTTGCAGAGCTTACCAAGGAGATTTGCACACACAGAAAGAATTTCCATTGCTATTCTGGCTGTCAAAACTTTAACAGTATACCTGAGCTCTGGCAAGGTAAGTGATACAGATGTTAAGCTGAACCAACATAACACACAATGGAGCAATCTGCACACATTTCTCTCTAACTGGGAAACAGAGAATAGCATCAGGTTTCCACCACACATGCAGCAACTGACAGCTTCCATTGACCTGAGTAGACTTGGTTCTTTGTCATGATAGAAAGTAGTCTGCTGTGGTTAGGTCCAGAGTTTTCATATACGCGTCTGTGAAGGTTGATGCAGGAGCCACTGCCAAGCTTCTAAAGTGAGAAAGAAAGCCTTGTAGGTGATATCTGAGGCACCCAGTGATAATATCTGCAAAAAGACTGCCCCAATCATTGACCTCTGCATAGGAACAGCATGAGACATGCTTCTTTGCAAGGAAGGTAACTCTACCCAGCAGACCCAGCCAATGCTGCACACCGGCTTTAGTCACTAGAGCCCCAGCTCAACCCACAACCTCTCTCTTGAACATTCTTGAATGCTGACCCTTTGTTAAAGATGATAATGGATACCTACCATACTCCTTTCTTTTTTTAAAACATTTTTATTTGCTTTCTTTTCAGAACACATTTTAGCACCCCTAAATGAAATGTAAAATACCAAAAAACCATAAAAAAACAAGAAAACATCATAGGGAACATATAAAATAACTAGGGTTACAATGTGTGCATTATAATAGGTAGGACCATAAAAGCACTGGAAGAATCGTAACAATAATCACCTGGAACATTGCAAGAACTAAAGTATGCCCCCCTACTCTTGAAAAATGGCCCAAATAGATTATACATTGCCATGGCTCCTGTGCCTCCAACCCCCGCCCTGATCAAAATCCACCCCCCAATACAACTCCTACAACCAGCCCCCTAGCCTGGCCACCCGTCATGGGAAACCTTTTCCACACTCCCTATTAACATCACTGAGCACCCCATTTGTTTGTATATGGCCCCAATTCTTCTTCAAAAGACCCCACATTGTTGTCTGCCAGATAGGTCAATTTCTTTCTTTGAATGAATGTCCCATATTTTATGTAACCAATGCTGTTTATCCAGCACCGTCTGGTTTCTCCACTTTTGGGCTACCACCAACCTATCTGCCCTAAAGATGGTTTCCCACATCCTAGGGAACCGATAAGCCTCATAATCCCTCAGGCGATTCCCATCAATATCATCAAGGGGTTCAAGACCAACTGGACTCCCATCACCTCTTTTATCCAACTTAGAAGCTCTGTCCAATAAATCTGCATGAAAGGGCAGGACTGCCGAACATGGAAGGAAGAACCCACCTCATCACATACCCGAACATACAACGGAGCAGCCCCTATACACATTTTAGGTACTTTCAATGGGTCTTTTTGCCACCCGTGTAACACTTTAAATGTATGTTCCATGGCATGAGTGATAAGATTGGTTTGAAAGTAATCTTGTATGTCTTCTCCCACAGGAAGTCTGGAATGCCCTCACCTTCCAGGGTATCCCAGTACCTTTTATAGTTTTCTGTACCCCAAAGATCACTCGACCTGTACATTTTTGAGATTATCTCCTTTATTGATATGGAGTCACCCAAAACCCTCTCAAAAGCTGTAAGATATATCTGAAAGTGTCCCACTTACCCAGGGTCTGTCATATGCCCCTTCAAACGCAGGTAGTCGAAAAATTCCAATAACATCCTTTCACGTGGTACAGACTTCATCAAAACCCATAAACCAATTGTTTGAAAGCAGATGGCCCACTCTTTCTAGGTCCCGGTCTGACCATTAATGCTTTTTTCAAAAGCATAAGCAACTCAGATCAATGGGAGGACCCCATAGTGAACTCAACGGAGAGGGCCAAGAGGACAAAGACCCATTCAGACCCCTTTTCCATCAAGTGGTCCAAAGTACCTCTAAAGTTGGGTGAAAAGAGACCCTACTGGGTAACGTCTTCACTGGGGACAACAACATATCCCAAACCTTTCTTGGGTGGAATAGCCAATCTTCCAAATAGGACAAGGACATACCCATATGTTCTATTAAGATTCTCATTTGGGCATACCTATAATAGTTAAATAGATTGGGAAACCCACAGATTCCATGATCCTTAGGGAGGGTCAATGTTGCCCTTTTAATCCTGGGCTTTTTTCTGTGCTAAACAAATTTAAAAATCAAAAACTCAATGTTTTAAAAAAAAAGCTTTGAGGCAGAGGGGTGGGGAGCATTGTGAACAATACAAATAGGCAGGGGAGAATGTTCATCTTAATTGTGGTCATCCTGCCGCACCATGAAAGGAGGAGCGCAGACCAACTCTGAAGGTCCTTACTCAGGACCCCAATCAGGGGATCAAACTATAGTACACACAGCTTAGCTAAATCTCTGGGGACTCTAATACCCAAATACAAAATTGACCCCTTCTCCACTTTCATCCCGTGACCCTCTCTGACCTCAGCTAGGCTAGACCCCACCACACTCATGGGCAAGACACTAGACTTAGCAACATTAATTTTGAAACCCACAAAATAACCAAATGATGTCATAGTACTGAACCTTTCCTGAAACGACTGCCCAGGGCCAACAAGGTATCCCACGATATCATCCAGAAATAGTGATAGTTTAAATTCAGTCCCTCCAGATTTGAACCCTTTAATATTGGGGTTACTCCTAATAGTTTCTGCCAAGGGTTCTATCGCTAGGGCATAAAATAACGGGGACACTGTGCATCCCTACCTCGAAGCACGAGACAGCCAGAACAAATTAATCAAAGTACCATTTACCTCGACCCTGGCCATAGGGGAACTATAGAATGAGGCAACACACATACTAAAGACCAAATCTCTTCATGACCACCTCCAAGAACTGCCATTTCACACGATCAAACGCTTTCTCGTAATCCAATGAAAACAAGCAAGTCTCACCCCCTGTTCTTTTGCAGGATCAATCAAACCAACAGTCTTCCTAATATTATCAGAACCCTGCTACCTCTTATACAAACTACCTGGTCCCTGTTAGGCAGAATCCTGTGTAGTGCCCTTAGGGACCACTACACACAATTAAGACTACAGGTGGCAATACAAGTTCTACCTTTGGTACAAGCCTGTACTACTATGTTAGAGTGGAAGCAGTGGCTGAGCAGCACGGCTTATCTCAAGAGTATATGAGCAGTAGCAGAGATTACACAAAGGGACCACAATTACTGTGACTCAAGCAAACACTGACTCAAGGTTTCAGGTAAAAAATATAAGTACATTTATTTTTTCAACCATTCGTTATAAACACAACACTTCTATTAAACTCAAATAAAAACCACACGTTAAATATGTTACAACTAACCAATTCACTTTGTACAGTAAGTCTCAAAGTAAGTACCCTGTGTTTGAATGAACCGGTGTTACGAACAAAACATGTTACCGCGAATACGATTGCGATCACTTTTTGACAGTTCGGTCTACTAAATAAACGCGTATCCGTGACATGAAATGCTACCGGGGAAAAAACACAGTTAGCACCTGAGATACCGAGAGGGAGTTGGAGGCAAAAATCACAGGCAATATTTTGGTTAGGAAGGCAGAATCAAGAAACACTCAGAGACAGGAGTTCAAAAGTCAAAGAGCCGGAGTAGGGTCGAAAGACATCGGGGCCTGTTGCCGAAAATCACACAGTCAGACAGTTCACGATTCAACGTAGCCAAAAGTACTTCGATATTGTCAATGTTCAGAAGCAAAAGTTATAAGAAGGAGGGAAGACAAGGGCAATCCTCGGAAATGAAGAAAAGGGATTCACCCAGTTTCCTCAAGTAGAACACAGTACCTTGTTCCAATGGTGCAGCTGGTGCCCTGGCAGTTGTTCCTGTTGGTTTCCCGCAGACCCACAATTCCTGGAGTTTCGTTGTGAAGGAGGACGTCTGAAGGGGGTCTGCACCACACAGGGATGAAGCCGGCTGCAGCGACGAGGAATAAAAGGTGTGCTCCTTAAAAACAGGAGAGGCTCTTCAGGTGGCTATCCAGACCACTACAGCAGCGTGCAGCGATTTCGACCAAGGAAGAGGATCCTCTGGCTGTGGAAGATGAGCTGGTTATCCCCACCAAGCTCAAGGGAAGAAGACTCCGGACTGGATCTTCTCTGAGTCGTTGAAAGGAAGATAGTTCAGGACTGCAGCAGGGCTTCGACGGGACGGGGTAGTTGCAGCAGCCGTCGTTCTCTCTGCTTATCTTCAGTTCCTTGTAGTTCCAGTGGCAACTCTCTGACTTCTAGCCCAAGAGGCCTGCCTTTTATGCGAAAAACCCCCATTCACACAGCCTGGCTGTCAATCCCCCAGCAGGGGGGTTGTCCAGCATGGACAACTACCCTTGTCAATCATGACAAAGTGTGACTTGGGTTTCCTAGGATACCCTGCGCAGGGGGTGACTACACGCCACCATCACATTCAGCCCACCTAGAAACCCAGGCGCCTTGAGGAGGGCTTCTGAGCAGAAGCCCGCCAAAAGACAGTGAACAAAGAAGACGAACCTAGTTTGCCGCGCAAAGTAAGACACAAGAAGGACTTTAACAAAAAGAAATGGCGAATAAACCCAACCGGAGCTAAAAGAAAGACGATTTGGTCAAGCGGGTTTATGTGCGAGGCTAATATAATAGCCAAGAACAGTACCACGTTTATCTAATATAATCGTGGTAGAAAGGTTAGGGTAGATACCACTGCCACCAGCCAAGTCTAAATGTTAAAAGAGCGAAACAATGCTCTAGGAGGTACAGATAAAAAGGGATACAAATTAACACTTTCCAGTACTCCATGGAAGATGAGGTGTACTGGATCTGTGGTAGATTGACTAAGTAAAGTTAATGGTAACTTTACCCTATTCTGGGGGATGGTAGTCACCTCAGAAATGGAGTCAAGGGAAGTCTCAAAGACAACCTTGTGCCACGGCACTGAAGGTGCTGTGTGACACACAAAAAGAAGGGGGCTACTGAAGTGGTGTACTTCAGAGTCCACAATCACAAAAACAGGTAGAAACACATAGCAAAACACAGGTAAGAGTGGGGAAAAAGCTCTCACTCTTACCAAGTGGAAAAAAATAAACTCCAGAAGTCCAGCAAAGCTGCTGGGGGACTCACTAGGTGAGGGAAATTAGCCATAGATGAGAATTCTCCCTAACACTCGCCCCCCCAGACTAAGGGACAGGAGGATTTAATCAACTCCTGGATGGTTCTCATACATCTAGTCGGTTACAAACATCCTAGAGAGACCATCAGCATTTTGGTGGTGACTTCCTACTCTGTTTTCAATGTTACAATCACAGGTTTTCCTTTGTGAGCTATATGACCTACACACCCTTTGAGAGACATCTTTCTTTTTCAAACTCTAGGGGATCTGGGTGACCAGTCCCTCAGAAATTGATACAACTCCTGAACCTGTGATAGGCTTTTTCAAGGGGTCCTTATAAAGGATTCCCTTAGATCTAGAGGGGCCTCCAGGGTTCCTCACCACCTCTCTTTTTGGAGCAGGTTGGGTCTCAGGCATCTTGGTTGGAGGGGCTGGGGATAGGCAAGGTACATGCTTCCCCTTCCTCTTAGATCTAACCTTACCTATTTTAGGAGTTTCTCTCCTAACATTAGGATTTGAGTTGGGGTCTTCTGTAGAAGGTCCAACAGTCTGAAGGTTTTTGGCCTTAGACTTTTCTTTTCTCATTTTCCACCAGTACTGAGAATTACCAGTTCTCCTAGGCCTAGAGAGGGGTCCAGTTGGTCTATCCACCTCTTCCTCAGAAGCAGGGGGAGTCAGAGACTTTAAAACTGGGGGAACAATGATGGAGCTTGGTTTAAGCTCACATTTCCCTAACATACTAACCTGAAATGTGCCTGGGTTAGAGGTCAACTTACTAACACCAGGGCTTGTAGTGGGGTTCTCTGTAGAGGTTCCCACAGGTTCAGAGTGGTCCCTTAAGGTGGCCTATCTAGCCAATTTGGTTTGGTTCTGCTTCTCCATACTGGGAGGCCTGGGGGTACTGGATACTACTCCTAGAGTTTTTAGACCATTCCCCAACAGGACTCTCCCAGGCACCTCACTCTGAATACTGACAGGGATCCTCACTGTCATGTTGTTATACTGAATGAGAGCTGGTAGAATAGGAACCATTTGGACAGGGCCTCCAGCAAGTTTGGTGGGGCCTGTGGGTGCCTTAGCAACATCCTCAAGCCTGAAAAATCTTTCGTCCACAACTGTTCTGCTGGCCCCAGTGTCTTTCATGGCAGCTGTGTCCTGACCATTGACCAGAACACTGTCCACATAATACTCCCTAGAGTTTTCAGGAATTGAGTCATACACATCACTATGTGACAGCACCAGGGAAAGGATATGGAGATCGAGCCAATTCAGTTGATGGATCATGGCAGCCAGAAGAGATATAGAGAAAAAGGATTTTGCAAGATGAAGAGAATGAGTGTGCAGCTAGCTTTTGTAGACAAATGCAAACACAGGTGGAATGTTTTCGGTTGAAGTCTGGGCACATGCAGAGGAACCTAGGCAGAGTTAACCATCATGGTGATTCCAGGGTGCACCGGGAAGTGCAGAGCCAATCATTTATGAGTGAAACTGAGCTGAGTCCTGACAGGTATAAATATTGCTGTAGACACAACTCCTGTACACTTTGGAAGGGAGGGTACATTCTACAATGGAATTGATCCTTAACGTTAACTATTCATATACAGCCTTAGAAAGCTTTCTGTAGACACAATACAGCAATCTATATGCACAACTCTCTGAGGATGTCTGTGTATTGGAAACTACACATTCCCACCCACAGACCCAGCCCTGTGATGGATTGCCATATGGAAAGGGTATAGAAGCCCTGTCTTTTTTGAATGTTATTAAAATAATGAAATGACATGGGTAATTCCATCCCAGGAAGCACAATCTCCTAATCAGGTTCCCCTTTTGTAAGCTCCATGCCAAATGTATAGTGTTCACCTGTGCCCTGCTGCATCAGTAGCTCAGTAGACTGATCTGCAGTGCCGTCTCACCAGTGGCATAAGGCAGGTTCAGAGGGCACAGGTGCAGAGACAGCCACATATTTGTAGAACAGGGGCTGCATTTAGGATATGCACCTATGTTTCAAAAACTATATAAATATGAGCATGTAATCCAGGTGGTACATTGAACTGCAATTAAAAGCCATACCTGAGTTTGAGATATGGTGGCTAGCATCTCTCATATTTACCCAAGTCACATCAATTTGATATCATGTATGTGGCTGCGCTGCAAGCCCAGTTCAGCTGTAGATGGGTTATGTGTATTCCCGCCAGCTAGACTGTCTTTGCTCCTCCCAGCAATGCCTTCTTTGCTGCTCCCAGCTAGGCTGTAGCCTTCGGTGATGCCTCTCTTTGTTCCTTTTTGAGGGCAGCTAACACACTGCCCAGAGAGAACAGCTACTCCACAGGAAGATCTTGGAGAACAGGAATCAAAGGGTGCACTCATGCACCAATGGAGTAGCCTCATGGCATGGTGATGCATACCAAAATGACCTTTGATTCTATTGAGAAGTGACAAGGTCAGGGTTTTTGTATTCTGACGGAGCTCCTTACAGCTGAAGGAAATGTTTCCCATCTTGTAGAAAGCACTTTAGATATGATGCCAGGAGTTAAAGTCCACTTGTTTCAAGCGCAGAAATAGGATGCTTAAGGCAGGTCCGCTTTTATCCAATCACCTGTTGCCATTAACCTTTAAACAAAGGTGTCACCCACTCTTGCTTTGATTCACTTTCGGACAAACACTTAAGGAAAAATACGTTGGACCTCTGTGGGGAGGATTTATATTTCCAAAGTCCTCAACCTGTGAGCTGAAGACTGAGTGTCCAACTCAGAGGCAATCTCTGCTTCCTAACCACCTCCACGGCACATTGAGGCGTGGCTTTCTGGTGGAGCGGGACCTGCATCTCTCCCAGTAACACTACTGCCTAGGACCTAGCTGTGTTGCAAGAGCTCTGAATGTGCATGCCAACCTCTGTCATGGAGGGAACCCAAGAACAAGGACTAATCTGATCCTGAGTCCCTGCGGTGGGACTCACAGAAGCCTGAGAGTCAAGACACCCAGGATCCCTGTTTTCACCTCCCTGAATCAATCAAACTGCTTTCAAACAGTTTGCTGCATTTTGAACCAACAGGACGACCTTTGGTACTTGACCGATCTTTGACCGCTGTTCTGCACTCTCAAACTAGTTTGCTGTCGCAATACACTAGTGGAGTCCATCATTATTCCAGCTTAAACCTGAAGCTCATTGTTTCAATCACCACCTTGGAACCACTGCTTCGAACTACAAGCATCTTCATTGCCGATCTTCATAGACAGTCGACCAGACTCTAGGTATCTGACAAACCACGACCTTCGAATGCTGCACCTCAGACACCCAACTGGAAGTTTGCATCCAGTCACCAGCATTGCATCATTGACCTAATTGCTGACCCAACCCTGATGGCCCTCATGTTCCGCACTTGACTGAAATCAATTCAAGTTGCCATTTGAACCGAGCAACCAGCTTCTTCGCTGCAAATATTCATTGTCAGTCAAACCAACCCTGATGGCCTCATCAAACCACTACACTCAATGTTGCATTGGACCGGTTGTCCTAAACTGCACAGAAAGTCACTTGCATCTTTACCATCGAACCAACTGTAGAACTGAACCTGGTGGCCCTCACAATCCACACTTCACTGTAGCTCTATCGTGCTGCCTTCAAAGACCAGCATCTTTGCTACTGATCTTCATCGACAGCCAAACCGACCCCAGTGACCTCCTCAATCCGCAACCATCGATTCTGCATCTGACAACCCATATCAAACTGTGCATCCCATTACAAACCTCTTCACTGTTGCACCGACTGTTGAATCGACCCTGGTGGCCCTCACCATCCACACTTCTTCAAACTGCAATGAACTTAAGCTTGACCCACGCTTGACACCTGCTCCCAGTCTGGAACAACATGACTGGCACATTCGAGCCTGATTCGAAACCGCATGTGCAGAATCGAGAAGCCTCATTCAAAGCCATTGAACCGCTGTTGAACCACAAAAGGTATTGCTTACTATTAACTGCCCCCTTGGTTCAGTGTTGGGCCCTAGAGGCTTGCCAGATCACTTAAATCCCTTTCTGCAGCCAAGAACATATCCTTTTAAAGAACAGGTTTTTATGTGCCTATCACCCCAGATTCATTATTCATATTGCTGCATCTTCCGATCTTTAATTATTCTATGTTCCTTTCCTCATGGGCGGGTTTTTTGTAGTGTTTTTCTTTTTAATTATTTTTGCAGATGGTGTGTTTAATTAAAGTATATATATATATATATATATATATTTGTAGAACCTTGTTGGATAGTTCCTTTTAATTTTGACTGTTGTACTATTGCTCTGTGGCTTGCTACCCAATCACTTGTACACCCCTCTTGATAGTACAGTCTTCCCCCTGGCATCTCTTAACTGTGCATGATTTACCTTTATGAATGGGATCACTGTGTTTCGAGCAGTTTGAGGACTGAGTAGGTGCTTTAACCACTACTTTAACGTGTACTTCTGTGGGGAAGAAATAATTTCGTCAAATGCCCTTTCTCTTCAAAAATTATCCAGAAACAAGTGATCTCTGGGACACCGATGGAGTAACAGATCCTGCAGTCATTTTATCCTCAAAGCCACATCCCGAGGCTGTCCAAATTAATATATACAGTTCATGGTTAGAAATATTTTAATGGCACCAAGCCTGGTGTGGATTATGCACTTGGTGGTTCAAACATGCAACACATTATCACAGCCCTATTTTTAAAATATAAAAGTCTGTGGTCATTCTTATGTTCCTAAAATACTAGACTGTATGCAAAGCAGCCATGCACCCTTATTAGTTCTATTAGTTCACTTTCCTTATTCTCAAAAGAGTATTTTGAAAGAGTAGAATAGTGATAACCATCCAGCAAAAACGAATGTATATGGTTATTCCAGGTTTTGATAATGTGTTCAGTAAAACAAGTGTAATATGTTCATTATAACTACAACATACACTGGAAGTGATCATTAGAAATTAACATTTTAAAATTCAAAAAATCTACTTCACAATATTGTACAGTTTGAGCAAATATAAGTGTTTTTCACTGGTTGCTCTGCAGTCGGCAACAGAAGTTGTTTCCAGCAAATGTACACTTGACAAGAGAGAGAGTGAGTAGAATGAGACAGAGATTGAAACAGAGTGTACGCAGAGAAAGAAAGAGAAACAGAGAAATAAAGGGAAAGAGAAAGAGAGAGAGGGGTAACACCAAAGTGCGAGAGATAGCTAGAGAGGTGATATACGCTGGGCACAGCTAGTGTATGCCTATTGTACCTAGTCTGCAGAAGGCTATCAAATATAGTGCTTACATAGACCATGTTTTGCAAAGTTTACATCAACTGAGAAAAAGAACACCATTCGTTAGTTTAACAAACTTTTGCACAAATGAAACTCCAATTTGCCATGCACAATTGCATTAGCACTTGGTCAAATGCTGCCCAGTCATTTGTATGTGCACTAATGCATTTGTGCAAGGACAAATCCCATTTGCACTCACACCTGCACACGTGTATGGCAATCTGGACCCATTCTGGACCCATCGGGACCCATCTCGAAAATTGAATTGAAATTGAAACGTTATTTTTTGTCTGCTCTCCTCTGACCTTTTCAGCTCTTTGTTTATAGCATTTTAAACTGTTGACTTACCCTGAACGTGTTGGCATGAACACCCTCAAAAATATTAAAACCTCAACATTGTCAAATAAGCTAAATTGCAAGGGTGTTGAGTTTTGTTCAAATAGCACTATTACTAGTATTTAACTGCTAATTGTCTGCGAAAAAGACACATTGTCAAACAAGCATTATAGTTACAATAACTTAAAAACATGAGAAACGTACAGTTTCACATTTAAGTTTCAAGTTTCAAGACTACACAAACATGAAGCTGTTTGTGGTCTTCTGGTAAAGAAAAGGCATATTTTGATCTCCTTCTTGTACTTGCATCATAATAATACATAAGCTAAGAGAAGAATCACTGCTTGTCAGCAGCATCCTTCACTGTTCTGGCCACTAGATCGTACCATGGTTCCCAACTGGACACAACCGTAGGAGCCTGAGCTCCAGGTTTCACAGCTCACCTGGTTGCACCACTGCCATTTACGGTAGAGCAAATCTTCATAAATCTCCAGATGGTCATTACCATAATGGCTACTATCACCTTGTTTTGGTAGGTGCGGGCTTTGTCCAACACAGTTTGATATCCTGTGGAAAACATTGCCTGTATGGTTGAATCATGCTGCTTTGAAAATGGGCTCATACTTGATTTGTGGGATTTAAAATGTAAATCATGTTGAACTATACATGCTGCAAGACAAACACTGCCCCCGCCCCTATCTACTGCCATGTTTCGCTTCAAATTAAGAGTTTGGGACTTTGAAGGGAGAGGTTGGGATTTGAGTTTAAGGAAGTATTTTTGTTGTTAAGTGCTAGAATTTCCAGGCAAAAACAACACAAATCATGTCCACAGACATAGAGTTTGTTCTCAGCATGCATGGTGTAGTAATAGCTGTGGTGGAGGCAGCCTTTGGATGCCATTCCATATTTATGAGACTATATCGCACAGGCTCATTTGGATCTAAACAATGGATTTATTCAGTGGGACAGACCGCTCACACCTATGCAAACCATATTTTTTTGCTTTTCGTTAATCCCCCATTCCTGATCTCAGCTTGGATTCTGATCATTGCTGTGCGTTCAGAATCCATGTCTTTCTGTCTAAATTTCAAAGCATGATGCTTTTAATGTAGATTTGTAATGGCAAGAGACTATTTATTTATTATTGTTTACATTTATAGTGCAAACCTAGCTCGAGAGCAGTGGATTTCTCTACAAAATGTGGAAGCCAGTGTTGGGCAGAGGTTTTTGAACATTAGAACATTACTGTTGGCAGAAAGCAGAAAAATGCTGACTTAGTCTTGTGGGAGGTATTCATTGAAGAGACACATTTTTAGAGTTGTGCGGAACTGGAGGAACTGGAGGACGGTGAGTTCATTCTGAACCTGCAGCCTGATAGAGTTCCAGATGGGCGGGCACAGCAGGAGGCTTGTTTATGGGTCTTCTCTTGGTGGGCTACCTTTTAGTTGAACCGTTTGCTGGATCTGCCACGGGAGGGGGGAGAGTCTCTGGAAGCGTGGAGTTTAACCAATAGCTGTGTTGGTGTGCCATACAGTTCTTCTTTGTAGATGATTCAAGAAGTTTTGACAAGAATTCAGGTGGGGAGGGGGAGCCAGGGAAACTCACGGAGTGAGGGAGATTTTTGTCCCAGTTTAGAGGCTAGGGTTTATTTCCAGGCTAAAGAAAGATAATATATTCATTAAAACTAAAGGTGTACCGAATTTCGACTTCAAATGAGTATTCGGCCAAAATCCACTTTTTGAATACTCATGCAAAGCAGAATGTCCACTTTCTATGATTACCTACCTCTCTGTGTTTGCGAGAGATAAGCAATCATAGAAAGTGGGGGACAGGCTGCAGCTGCCAATAAGGTGTTTCCTTATTGGTTTATGCAGCCTGCCCAGAGAACCATGCTTGTGTGTGCTGGGACTGCTTGACAATAAGAATGTCAAGGGAACCACCAGGACAAGGCCTGGCAACCCCCATCAACAATTGGGAGGTTGTGGGGCATTGCCCCGGTGCACCCTGTAATACTTAATACTTTTTATGAAGAAAACAATGTGGAGGCTTTGGGGCTGCCTGGCCAAGGCCCAGCAATCCCTCATAACAATTGGGGGGTCGGGTTCATGGGACTTTTTCCTTATTTCCATGCCACCTCTGGCCAGCACAGGTCCAGGGGAAGAGAGCCACCTCACCTCCCCGCCTTTGCCCCCGCTTCCAGGACTCTTGAATCTTTGGAGTAATAGTGAAATCTCACCAGTACAGAGCAAGGATGTTGCCCAGCTCCACCTGCTCAGTGAGCCTTATCAATTGCTGCCTCTCTGTTGTCCTCTTCTTGAAACAGGACATGTAAACCCTCCTGGATCACCTTTTCTATGCCCCTTGCTGTTTCTCAATCCTTCTACAGGAAGCAAAAAAAGAGGAGGTTATTGCACCTCAAAGTCATCCATCTTAAGTCTGATAGCTTTCTCTGGTACTCAAGTTCAGAAAACCTTATATCGAGCTGAGTCTTCAGGATGTCCTCCATGGATTGATATTTCTCCATGCCCTGCAGCCTGACCCCTCCCATCTAGCCTCTGTCCAGAATCAGCATGTATCCCTCTAATCTCTTCTAGGATAGCGGTAATATCACTCTTAGTGGCTCCCTTGCCCTCCATACCTCGTGTTTTCTAGCAGTCAGACACTCTAACAACCACCATGGGAGTGGCAGCCTTTTAAATTGATGAAGTGACTATGTCCAGCTGCACAGACGGTCTTCTGGAGGGGGTCTACTTCAAAGATACACCGCCCCAGCCCAACCTCGATCTGCCTCTGCTCCACCTTTCAAAACAACACTTTCTGTTAAAGAGACACAGTGGAGGTACTTTGTGGCCAACGCTAAGTGCACTGAAGAAACAGCTAACTTGCTCTCCATGTACACCAAACCTCAACGCCAGCTGTACCCCCATACTGTCAGCGATCTCAAGGGTAAAATATCCCCCCTTCCTCCAAGACCGGGCCCCCGTTCAAACAAATCTTCACCTTCTCAAGGCATGCCCTGCTGTGTTCACATTACCATAACAGGGAAACCATTCCTGCTTCCCAATGACTGAGACTCCTGGATTGAGGCCATGGGCTAAGCGCAACCTCACCCGACACTCCAAGCAAAGTCTGACGCCTCAGCAGTCCAGTGCCATCTATCTACAGCCACAACCAGCACGGTGTCCTGTACACCTGTCTGCTCATACTTTACCACCCTGAAACTTCCACCCAAAACGAGGGTCGCTCCTTCAGACAATGGGACAAGGGAAGCCCTCTCAGAGCATAAGCAATCCCCGTTCTCTCGGTCTGCTGATCTCTCTATGCGATACACCCTGCCGCCACTGCTCCGAAGGCCGTTAGGCCGATACAGTCATCCGAGAGGTTATCCAAGCTCCTCGGGCAGCCGAGGGAGAGATACAGATCTCCAACCCTATAGAGAGTAATTCACACCCTTTTGCGGGACAATCTGGGGTAACTGGGTAGCTCAATATCCCTCTTCGTGTGTTAGGCGAGAGGAGACTGTTCATGGAGTAGCAATCTTGCCCATGCCACCTTGTGGCCTCTCTACTTCTTTCTTTTAAGACATTCTCCTCTATTTCTTTTTTTGAACATTTATTGTATTTGTTCATATTGTGATATTACTGTTTATTTCTTCCATTAGACATTACTATCTTTGCCCTTCATTCTAGAAAGCCAGACGCAAACTTCCTCCAATTATAGAATGGTAAAACATTGTCTGATTGTATTCCATCCTGTATATGTACTACAGTGATACACGGTGGAAATTGCTGCCAGTGACACACTTATTTCAGTAGGTATATACATTACCATCATTGTAAACCACATTACCAACATTGTAGTAAAATTAGACAACCAAAACCAGTATTAAATATCCCCATTAATAAGAACACTCCTGAGCTGGTCTTCAAAATTGTCTTATCCATAAGCATGTGTCAAAATATAAAGTGTGTTGTATATGTTGTCACGTAGCTTTCAAGTGTTTATGCAAACATTGTGGGCCTCATTACAAATCAGGCGGTCCGGAAATAACGGTGGCGGTAAACTCGCCACTACCGTTGTTGCCGGACCGCCTGATCCCGACTCCTGCAGGCGGGAGGTGATGTTCCCGCCAGGTTTGACCTGGCGGGTTTAACACCGCCGGCCTGCATGTGGACGAGGAAACACCGGCAGCATTACGAGATGCTGCCGGTGTTTCCATGATCCCCATTCCCATTGAGTCCCATAAGACTCAATGGGAATGGGGTGTAACACCATTCCGCCTCCGTGATTCCCGGAAAACAGGGGTTGTAATGCCCCGGTAATTCCGGGGATCACGGAGGCGGAATGGTAATACGAGTCTGGCGGTAACCAGGCGGCTTTACCGCCTCGGTTACCGCTGGACTCGTAATGAGGCCCTTTGTCTTTCTAATAGGATCCTAACATAGCCTTAGAAATGTGCTTGTGCCTTGGTTGGCAGACAGACGTTGTTAACAGATGTTGATACGGGAGAGGCACCGCCACTGCAATGGAATAGCAACGCAGAAGGAAAATAATCTTCACCTGGCTCCTCACTCTTGGCATGTTCAGCTAAATGGCAGTGTAGTATATCTCCTGTTTCATGGACAGATTTACCCAGTGTGATCAAATAATGTTACAGCTACCAGCAGCACTGGGAGGCCCTGGTCATTTAACGTTGTCAAAAATGAGTCTAAATAACAGCTTTCGTTGATTATTCTGTTAACCCACAACGATTTGCTATCTGAAAACGGGCCAATCTTTTGGGAGATTTCATACCCGCCCCTCTTTCCATTTTAAACTATTAATCCGAACAGTAGCGTAATATGACGAATCACTATAAAATGCACATCTTTCAGGGCCCCCTATTCTTTCTTAATTCGGGTTCACAATCGAAACATTTGTGCCAGTCAATAAATATTCGGCACATGCACAACATATCAGAAATAAAGCTCTTATGGAACATAGAACTGACAGTCTTATTTCTAAATATATTATTTCTCCAACTTCCTTTTCATAAATGTACCACTTAAAAGAAATATGATTTAAAGTTATTGAGTTCAACAAGTATTCTAGCATTTGTGAATTGGCCGACTGGAGAATGGTGCACTGGGCTATATCTATTCTTTAAGAATTAATAAAGCATAACAAAGGCACAGCCTAAGATACATCCTGGGATAATCTCCTGCGTGCTTCTAAAGCTACAGACTGTCAGGGCTTTTGGTATGTGGATGCTTTGGGCTTTTACCAATATACACGTCCGAGCGTGCAAGCGTTTGCTTGTATGCCCGATTTGCGGGGCTATTTCCGATTGTGATATTGAAAGACCATTGAACGATGTCCAAGTGGTGCCAGCCAGTCACGAGTGTTGACGGACATAGGGCTTTAGCAGAACAGAGGAGTAATACCACAGTGGAAGTGTATCTATATTACTCTTCCTGAACACATTCTTGATACAGGGAATACTAAAATGGATTGGAAACGGGCAAGCATGTTTCCCAAGATTTTCAGAAGGGTGAACCAGAGTGTCCATCTACCTGTCACCCAATGTTTCTTCTTCTGGTCATTCATATTATTCAGAGAACAGTTTATTACATGTATGTATTTGTTGAAATCAAGTGCATACTTATGTGGAGTACCAGCATATTGTAAGGCCGATTCATGGAATTCCTCACAAAAGTGTCTCATGCGGCTGGCGCACAGCGTGCCCGTGCGAATGTCTGCGCCAGCCGCGTGCGATAAAATCAATTTCCGCGCACAGCGTATTCATGGATTCTCGCCTCCAAAAGCAGACGTGGCGCAGAGTGGCGCAGCGACCCTGCAGCAGTGCCAGTTATGCCCCCAAGAACGCCCTCGCGCAAGGAAAAGCCATCAAGATCGCAAAACCATCGCAAAGGGCTGCGCCAACACTGTACCAGTTTACCGGACTGGCAAACAGCAAATGCAAAGCGGGGAACGCGTGTTACGGATGTCGGGAACACGCGTGCGCAAGAAGTTTCACATGCGAGGGGGAGCGTGTGCGTGTATTTCAGGGGTGCGCGAGAAGTATTACACGCGAATGGCCTGGGTGCGTGTATTTCAGGGGTGCGCGAGAAGTTCCACACGCGAATGGCCTGGGCGCGTGTATTTCAGGGGTGCGCGAGAAGTACTACACGCGATCGTGAAGTTCCACACGCGATCTGGCCTGGGGGAGCGTGTGCGTGTATTTCAGGGCTGCGCGAGAAGTCTCACACGCGATCGGGACTGGGGGAGCGTGTGCGTGTATTTCAGGGGTGCGCGAGAAGTTCTACACGCGAATGGCCTGGGTGCGTGTATTTCAGGGGTGCGCGAGAAGTTCCACACGCGATTGGCCTGGGCGTGTGTATTTCAGGGGTGCGCGAGAAGTTCCACACGCGATTGGCCTGGGCGCATGTATTTCAGAGGTGCGCGAGAAGTTCCACATGCGATTGCCCTGGGCGCGTGTATTTCAGGGTTGCGCGAGAAGTTCCACACGCGATTGGCATGGGCGCGTGTATCTCAGGGGTGCGCGAGAAGTTCCACACACGATTGGCCTGGGCGCGTGTATTTCCGAGGTGCGCGAGAAGTTCCACACGCGATTGGCCTGGGGGAGCGTGTGCGTGTATTTCAGAGGTGCGTGAGAAGTTCCACACGCGATCTGGCCTGGGGGAGCGTGTCCGTGTATATCAGAGGTGAGCGAGAAGTTTCACACGCGATTGGCCTGGGCGCGTGTATTTCAGGGGTACGCGAGAAGTTCCACACGCGATTACCATGGGCGCGTGTATTTCAGAGGTGCGCGAGAAGTTCCACACGCGATTGCCCTGGGCGCGTGTATTTCAGGGGTGCGCGAGCAGTTCCACACGCGATTGGCCTGGGCGCGTGTATTTCAGAGGTGCGCGAGAAGTTTCACACGGGATTGGGCTGCGTGCGGGTATTTCAGGGGTGCGCGGGAAGTTTCACACGCGATTGGCCTGGGCGCGTGTATTTCAGGGGTGCGCGAGCAGTTCCACACGGGATTGGCCTGGGCGCGTGTATTTCAGAGGTGCGCGAGAAGTTTCACACGGGATTGGGCTGCGTGCGGGTATTTCAGGGGTGCGCGGGAAGTTTCACACGCGATTGGGCTGCGTGCGGGTATTTCAGGGGTGCGCGCAAAGTTTTACACGTAATTTCAGCAGGGTACGTGTATTTCAGGGGTGCCGGGGAGTCCTACATGTGATTTGGCAGTATGGGTCCTCGCAGGTGTTCCCTGTACACCCTCCACGGCCCCTGCAGGCAGCCCACACCACAGGGGACTACCCTGCATTCCTGGTCATGTCCCGCAGGCAGCCCACCCAACATGGGCATGCCCCCCAGCAAAGGCACATGTCTCCTTGCACTAATGATCACCAACTCATGTCCCCTTGCACCCCCACCCCCAGCATTGCGGGGCACCTGCCAGCAGGCCCCCACTCATGTCCCACTCATGTCCCCACCACCCCCAGCCCCACCCCCAGCACTGTGGGGCACCTGCCAGCAGGCCCCCACCCATGTCCAACTCATGTCCCCACCACCCCCACCCCCCAGCACTGTGGGGCACCTGCCAGCAGGCCCCCACTCATGTCCCACTCATGTCCCCACCACCCCCAGCCCCACCCCCAGCACTGTGGGGCACCTGCCAGCAGGCCCCCACCCATGTCCAACTCATGTTCCCCACCACCCCCACCCCCCAGCACTGTGTGGCACCTGCCAGCAGACCCCCACCCATGTCCAACTCATGTTCCCCACCACCCCCACCCCCCAGCACTGTGGGGCACCTGCCAGCAGGCCCCCACCCATGTCCAACTCATGTTTCCCACCACCCCCACCCCCCAGCACTGTGGGGCACCTGCCAGTAGGCCCCCACCCATGTCCAACTCATGTTCCCCACCACCCCCACCCTCCAGCACTGTGGGGCACCTGCCAGCATGCCTCAAATCATGTTCCCCAGCCAACAGGTCATCACAATTTAGATCCCTGGTCCCTATGGTCAGCCTCCAAATGCAAAATACCCACCCGAGTATTGCATCCACCCACTCAGAAATGGCAATTACATGACAGAACACCAATTGCAAGTTTCGAAACAAACATATGTCCCTCACATACACCCAATGGGTGTCAGTGAATCTCAAAACCCATATCATGATATGCATGAAACCAATGAGATGATACTACACATTGAAGTTCGATAAAAAAATAAGTATTAAAGGAAACATAAATAGATTCAAAAATAAAGAAACAGAAATGGGAATGTACAAAAATGAAAAGAAGCATGTCCGTGAAAAAAGAGCAAAACCAAAAATCATAATCCAAAGTAATGGTGTCCAAAGTCACTGTCCACAAAAGAAAATCCAATGGGAAATAATAATTGAAAGCCATTGCTCCAAGGGTAAATTGTGAAAGAAAAATAAAATCCAACAGTGAACTATGTACAGACGAACAAGCCAGGGTCCATTATCCCAACAAAAGAAATGAAACCTATCTAACAACACTAACTAATAAAATAAACTATATACAAACATGTGGCCAATGTCCAAAAGGTCCAAAATAAATCAAAAAACAAAGGAAACCTAACACTACCTACATAACTATGTACAAGGGCAGCGGGCTAGTCTGACGACTCACTTTTGGATGTCCCGGCCCAGGGCATCATCGAACTCCTGCTCAATGTCCCGGAGGCGGTCCTCCTCCATGGCCCCGATGGTCCGCAGGGCCGTCGACGTGTTCACCTCCAACCCCCTGCGGATTGCCTCGAGGCACTCGGACCGCCTCAGGGCCCTCCGCATGGAGTTCTCCGCCCTGACCATTGTGAGCCGTGCCTCTTCCGCCCGCTGCCGCTCCGCATCTATGGCGTGGCCCAACCGCTGCCACACGGAAGACACTCTCTGTCCTGGGTCCTCCTGCCCTCCGGCCGATGCCTGCCCCTCCGATGTTGAAGGCCCTGAGCCTTCATGGCTCCCACCACGTTACTGCTGCTGCTGTGCCTCTGCCCGTGCACTGCCTCCTGCTGCCTGCACATCCTCCGCCGGCTGGGGTGCAGTCGTTGATGTGGCCACCCCTGCTGGACGTCCGACTCCCAACTGTGGCAGGGATGCCTCCTGCACCAGCCTGGCCGCGCCCTCAGAGGCAGCTCCACAGGGCACCCAGGTGACTGATGGGTGGGAAGATGGCACAGAGGACGACTGGCGTGTAGGGGGTTCAGTTGAGGAGGGGGTCTTAGCGAGCCCCATCAAATGGAGGAATCCGGCCTGGGTGACCTGTCCCAGCAGGCTGACGTGGTCAACAAGCCATTCGAGATGACGTGCAGGCATCCCTGCTGGTGCAAGATGATGCAGGGACATGATCAGGGACAGGATTGCACACAGGCACCTCCGCGGCGGCCTGTGCTGCCTCCTGTCCCTGGTCCTGCACTCCACCACTAGCACCAGTGGGATCCCCACCTCCAGACCCCGTCTCTGTTGCTTGCACGGCCTCCTCCTCCACCAAACCCCCCACCAACCTGGATGACTCCGTGCCATCTTCCCCCGTTGGGCCCTGTGGGGTCCCAGCTGCCCCTTCTGCTGCCGAGGAGTCCAACTCCAACCTCCACCTCTTGGACCTTCCCCCGGCAGCTGCGGCATGGGACGCGGCACCGGACTCCTCACTCCCCGACGAGATGACAACATGGGAGGGGAGCCGGGCCTTGCGTCTCCGGCTGGCGGTGGGATCCCCGCCGCTGTGCTCCACAGCACCTTCTCTGCCCTCTTCATCAGTTGACGCTGCAGACAGGGAGAAATAAAACACAGGCATCAGGGCACTGTACAATGGACACATACACACATGACAGTTGTACATGAGTGGCATTGGCAAACCTCAGACATGCCATCACAATCCCCAACACACATGTCATTTCAACTCGCACACATGAGCCATACCACAGCCATATCGCAACTGCCAGCACCATCCATACCCATACAACAGCATGAGCAGGCAAAGCTGAGTCAGACATCAGATACAACACAGGAAGTGCACCACACATGTACACACACCACCACACTTGCATGTGTGTGTACACCTCTGCCAAGTGTTGCAGTGTTCAGATGGGCATCCATGTCACATCTGCCAATCAGGCTTCCACATCCCGCTGTCACATGCATCCATGTTGCATCACTGTTGCACCCTTGTCAAATACACACAAATGCACATGTACACAGTGCTGATACATGCAGCTGAAAACAACATACATGCGTGACATCACGGACATGTCTACTTACATACACATTCATCCAAACATGTGTGCCCACACAACTGCATTTGGCATGCAAGCCTACACACACAAGCACCATCCATGTCTCACACATTACAGCCCTCGCATGTGTTAGCCCCATGACCCTGTACACCCCCACCCATACTCGACCCCATACAAACAGATGTGCAACCTGCACACTACTGAAACATCACCACACGCACAGCTCACAATCAGGATGCATGTACACTTGCCGCTCGACTCCAGACGGGTCTGCCTCTCAAGGACCTGGACTTGGAGTGCTGGGGATATGCGTTCCAGGACCCTCATCTGATCTTCTGACAAGAGTCCCGGCGCCCCTTGGCATCCGCTGCCTTCAAGAGGCGCCGGGCCTTGTTCAGGGTCCTGGACCTGAAGTCCTCCCAGCGCTTCTTGACATGTTGGAAGTCGCGGACTGCCACCCCCTACGCGTTGATGGCAGTCATGATGTCAGTCCAGATCCGAGTCCGTCTTTCCTTGTCGGCGTGTGAACTTCCGAAGAGGGAATCATACTGCCCCAGGACTTGCTCCACCAGGACACCAACTTCGGTGGCACTGAAGCTGGTGCTCCTCTGCCTCTCTGGCCGGGGGTTGTCAGTGGTGCCAGATGTTGCAGTGCCCGACATGACAACCCCAGAGGCAGGAGTGGGTGGGCAACTGGGTCCTGGGGCTGGGCTGTGGAGTGATGGAATCCCAGTCGGGAGTCTTCGGTTCCAGCAGGGGTGGTCACAGCAACAGCACCCCTGGCTGATGTGCAGGCAGCAAATGGCAGGGCACGTGGGCAGCAGGCAGTCAGGCAGCAGCAGATGGCAGGTGGGAGCGTGCTCGGGGTTCTGGGGGGCAGTAGTTCGGCCTTCTGGGCAGGAGCGTGGTCTTCCATGTGCTTACGCGTGGCCAGCTTGATACGGAGTGATTTGGCACGTGAAAATTCTGCACGTCAGCGTGTAATTTGAGGAAAGGCCCTTAGCGCGTAAGCGCGTCAGCACGCATACGCGATTCCATTGGACCAAAGGCCCTTAGCGCGTATGCGCGTCTGTGACGTATCGCGCACGGGCGTTGCTTTTCGTGGGGTGCGGTGCGTGTGTTTTGCAGGCGTTGGGGTTCACACGCTATCACTTCACAGCGGGCGGGTGTTGGCTACGCGTTCTTCTACACGCATGGCAGACGGTGAGTGGTGCCCTGCTCCCCCAGGCCCGATCGCGTGTGAAACCACCCGCGAGCCACAGAAATACACGTACCCCGCTCCCCCAGGCCTGATTGCTTGTAAAACCACCCGCGAGCCCCTGAAATACACGCGCCCAGGCCAATCGCGTGAGGAACTTCTCGCGCACCTCTGAAATACACACGCCCAGGCCAATCGCGTGTGGAACTTCTCGCGCACCCCTGAGATACACGCGCCCAGGCCAATCGCATGTGGAACTTCTCGCGCACCTCTGAAATACATGCACACGCTCCCCCAGGCCCAATCGCGTGTGGAACTTCTTGCGCACCCCTGAGATACACGCGCCCGGGCCAATCGCGTGTGAAACCTCTCGCGCACCCCTGAAATACACGCGCCCAGGCCAATCGCGTGTGAAACTTCTCGCGCACCTCTGGAATACACGCACACGCTCCCCCAGGCCCGATCGCGTGTGGAACTTCTCGCGCACCTCTGAAATACACGCACACGCTCCCCCAGGCCCAATCGCGTGTGGGCCTTCTCGCGCGTGTAGAACTTTGGCGCACATTTTTTTCCTGCGCAGGGACGCTACCGCCTGCTTTCGTGTGGCGGACATGTATGGGCCTGTGCGCGTCTTTGGCCGTGTGCTGTTTTTCCCTATTCGATTCCATGAATACGTGTTGTAGGCGAGCGTGTGGGCGTTCTGCGCACTTGCCTCCTGTACTTCCCCCGTGACGCCCACATTTTCACGAGTTGTTCCCCATTCTGCGTGTGACGCCCCATGTTACGCCTACTTTTGTTATGTGCGCCGCGCTATGTGCGAATTCGCTGTGGCCTTATCGCATGGCGTTCGATGACCTGTGCGCCAGCGTGCACCAGCGTGCGCCGCGCACTTTTTCAGCGCACATCCCACATTTTGCGCGTGCACGGACTTCCATGAATAGATGTGCGATGTTTTCTGTGCGATAATCGCACTTGCACTGCGATTTTCGCTATTTCACTGCGAATCGCACGTTTTCGCACACGTGCGCCGTTTTTCGGCGCACATTAATTCCATGAATCGGCCTGTCTTTAGTGAATGGGAAATGTAAGTTCAGTCTCATTCCCATTGAGCAGTGCTTTCAATTGTATGTTTTCATTTCTATGTTTGCCTACCTAAAAGTGGTAATATTTGTGTTTATTTGTAGTTCTAGAAACCGTATCTGATGGTATTGCAGTTAAAACTGTGGAACCGAATGGACTCATATGCAGTTAGTACCCCTTAGTTAAGAAATCAGATCAATGAGTGTTATTAATACAGGTAGAAAATGTTTTGGATCCACCGGTGAGCACACAGATCTGTTTCTATTGGCAAGGCTGTCTGTCTGACCTGTGCTCCCAGAAGTATACTCTAATCTGTTTATCTATGCCAATGATGCAATACCATTGTCTAGTATAGATAATATCCTTTCATTTTAATTTATTGATTTATTAATCACTTTTTTTTCAAAAGGGCTGTATTACTCATGAAAAAACAGTACATGGTAAAGTCATATATATTATTTAATGGTCAGATGAAAGAAGAACGCTATGTGATTTAAGGCAGAAAAAACAAAAGAGAAGAAAAAGACTGAATTTTCAAAGGGAGGGAATTCCAATATTTGGGAGCCAATAGAGAAAAAGAACAAAAAAGAGGCACAAGGAGGCTTAGGAACAGCAAACGTGCTGATTTTAATAGCGGATTGAGTAGGGTGGTATAAGGAGGGAGAGGACATGTCAAACGGGAAATGATATTGTGCCTCCTTTTGATATATATTGGCCTAAACCTAGTCGCTCTGCGAACAAAACCGCGTTGCAAAGTTCCGATTTTAGATCGACTTCGCTGCCATTTTACAATCGTCCGCCATTTTGATTTCTGTTTGTATGTGAATTCTCTGTTCTAAAATGGTGGACTGTGTTTAAACTTGCAACCGAGCCTTCCCGAACTTTGAGCCCTCGTTAATGGTTAGACTGTCCGAGGGCCGACTGTCTAGGCTAGGTAATGCGACCTTGCACCAAGTTTGACTTGTTGTCCCAGGATTGTCTGTACTAACAAGCTTCATCCACGAACACACATCAAGGACAATGTTATGTAAATATCGAGCGTGGGACACTGGCAGAACTACATTGTGAAGAGATATGTACTAAGGCTCACTGCTAAATCCAGGAATACACTTTGCCATTGTAACTTGTTGGAAACACAAACCTATGTAATCCATGTGCATATTATTGGATGAGCTATGTGTGAACTCGGCACAAACTCTAGACCGCAGATTATTAACCTGTAGAGGGGTTGGACAATATTGCAGAATATGTATAAATAATGCGAATGTTTAGATGTCCAGTACCTCTCCCTCCTCACTCTGACGGGCTGGTACTCATTGCGGGGTGTCGAGAGCCAGATAGCTATCTGTATCAGATCTGTGTTTCTTTGTAACTGCGCAGTATTGAAGATCTGTGAATCTGTTTGCTGTATTTCTTTTTGTGGTACTCAGCCTCGATATTTCTTTGCTTTTACAGATGGCGCCCGAATAGGGACCTTCAAGATTGATGCCATCTCATTGAAGTGTTGACGCGGCTATCGGACCGGGATCGGACGGTGAGAAAGGGGGCCCCTTCTTGGATGAGACGCACTCCTCAACAGTACTGCATGACTCGATCCCTGGACGGTGAGCCTGCGGTCCGAGATGGCATCTTGATGAGGTTCCATATATCGAGGCGGGCAGTTTTGCCGAAATCACCAACCACGAGGGTCCTTAGTTGTCCTTAGTAATTCGATTGGACCTCCTTTAGTTCTTTGATCAGGTGAGTCGTGATCCGATTCTTAAGTATCCTGATAATTTGATTTGGCGTATTGTACTCGCGAGCACAATTATTGACCAGGTAATACCAGGAATCTGATATGCCTGAGAAATTGTCTGCCTGCTTCAGGCCATTATTCCGCAGAGACAGACAATCTTTGGAATTTGGCTTTCCGGCACCGCAGGAGGGGTCGCCGGCGTGTACTATGTACTGTAAGCACGGCATTGGTGGTATAGTGTTTAATGATATTTGTCACAGACAAACTAGACATGCTTACGAACTTCAGTGGCCAATCAATGGTAGGGTTGAGTTTCCTCTTATAGAGTCTATATTGTTGAAGAAAAAAGCGAGACCTGCAGCATTTGATGTATTACAAAATTGGAAGAAAGAAGCTATGCAGCAACTTAAAAGTAGAGAGAAACATGCGCGCCGGCATATGTCCAACGCCGAAAAAGCGTTGTTGCATGATCAAAGTAAACAGTCAGAGTCAGTTAGAAATATGGAAAGGGCTTTTCAACTTGGCATTCAGAAAATATATCCGTCTAAAAATGTTCATGTGTCTGATGAATTTATTGATAAGCTTCTAAATGAATGAAGGCCTGGTGCCACTGCGCCACTTCCGTATGTACCTATTCCTGTTGTTTTACCTCTTCCTGCTGTCGTTCCTCCTCCCGTAGTAATTCCTGCTCCTCCTATTGTTCCTCTTCCTCTGGTTATTGTTCCTCCTCCTATCGTTGCTCCTTCACCTGCACCTCCGCCCTTGCCTACTGTTACGGGTCTGGTAGATTTGTCTTCTGCACCAGTGATAGCACCTTTTGTTACCGATTGTACAAGATTCTTCTACTCTTTCTCTTCCAAGTGGTTCTCTTCCGATTGTAGTTGATAAGGGAGCGGAATCAAAGATCGTAACTCGTAATACAGTGTCTAAAGAGAGAAAGCGCGATTTGACAGCATGGGCTAGACAGTGCATGGAGAAGGGTGAACAATCTGATGTTTTTGCCACACTCTCTAATCTAGAAAGTTTTCCTGAGAAAAATGTTTTCATCGAAGGATTGGGAATTCATTTATTTGTAATGTGGAACAGACTGAATGATGTAGATCTCCCACAAGGGTTGAGGGATTTTAATGTTTTAGCATATTCAAGAGATACTGCGGAGAAAGTATATGAGCACGTCAAGAGGGTTTTTGAGTATAGAAGGGAAAAGGTTACGGAATGAAGAAACTGATGGTGATAGATTGAGCGCTATTTTGGTACAGAAACGGTTCCTTCCTCTTTGTAAGTTGATGAGTGAGGAAACACGAATTTGCACAAAAGATGCGATTAGATAGATTTCAGACATGTCGCTATCTCCCGTAGAATTATATGACACGTATAGTCGGTAGGAAAGTAATACAGGTTATGGTAGAATACCTATAGGGGGAATGTATAAAAAGAAAGATTTGTTGTCCCGCAGAATTATTGAATATCTACAAGAGAGCCTTTTCGTCTCACACTCCTTCAGCTGCTTTAGCGCTCGATTTAGCTCTGTTGCTCAGTAAGCGTTTGGAGTTTCCTATCTCTCAGTTGCCTATGAGAGAGGTTCCTCCGACATTTGTCCCAAAAGTGGAGGTTCCAGCTAATGCCGCAGCAGGTACTGCTGCTTAAGACATTCCTGCTCATTATGTATCACAGTTTGTTCATGTCTCATTCTCAAGACAGGAAGTGAACACCATCACACAATCCATCCCAGATATTAGAAAGAATCCGATTTGTTATTTCCTGTGCTCCTGCCCATTGATTTGTAGAAACAAATTAGGATTGTAGATGATGCAGCAGGGTTAGGGGACACATGGGATAATATGGCGAGACAAGCTAGAGATAGACCAGCTGGCGAGATATAGCCACAGGTAATACTGACTTTGCCTGATAGTATAGTGACGAAACTAAAAGCCATAATTCCTGAGAGAAGGATTGTTTGGGACAAACTTACTGCTTGTGTCCAAGGAAAGTCTGAGGGTCCTACCAAATTCTTTAATCGGTTTGAACAAGTGTTTTCAGATTTCAGTGGACAAGATTTGAGCACAGAGTCTGGAAAACAACTATTTGTAGACCAATTTTTGCGTAGATTGCTACCTGACATCCAGTCGCAAATTATGACATCTGAGAGCGCTTGGCAAGCTAAGTCTCAGTCTGAAGTATTGCACATGGCTCAGTACTATGAAAACCGAGTCAACAATGAAAAAGAGAGGATCGAAAAGAGAAAGGGAGACCAGAAAACTAAAGTTCTATTGCAACAGATTGTTAGAGGCCCTCGAGGGGGTAGTACACAGTTTAGGGGACAGTATGTTCCACAGGGTAATGTGACGTTGGGTCCTGTACACGCAAACCAATGTGCTTATTGCAGACAAGAGGGTCATTGGGGAGCACAATGCCCGATCCTCCAGCAGAGGTCGAATAACACATTTGGTACTATGGGTAGACAATCCAGAGGCCGCCCTGGGGCAGGGGGTCCTGGTAGAAGTCAGTTTTCTCCGAATTCACAACCTTTTCATAAGACAATGTCACAGAGTGTGGATAATAGAAACATTTTTGATCATCCTTCTACTGAATATTTCTCTGAAGACCTTCCCTTTGACGATATATCGTTTCGCTAGGATTGCCCAAAGCAGGGTTTGGGACCAACAGCTATTCCCGTTAATCAGAAAGGTCCCTACATTGAAATGATAGTGGGAAATAGGAAACATCTATTCTTGATAGATACAGGAGCGCAGAAGTGTTCCATTGACCATTCGCAGGTTCCAAACATTCCACTCTCAGGGCAAACCAATGTTTCTGTAGGGTGTTCTGGTACACCAGTGGTTAGTCCGGTTTCTTCGCCAGTACCGATTACACTGTGTCCATTCACGGATCACTGTCCATTTCTTTTAACAATTCACTGTGAAGAGAATTTGTTGGGGTTGAATCTGTTGAAGGAATTACATGCGGTAATTCATTGTTCTTCGGATGGAGTGCGTTTGACGATTTCGCCAAAGCAACTTTCTGTCTCTCAGTTCCTGACTAGACCTTTGCCGCCGGAATTTAGTGATGTTCCGGAGTGTTTATGGGCGACTGATGACAATGATGTTGGTGTTTTACAAATTGAGCCTTTTAAAATCATTTTGAAACCCGGAGTAAAGTTGCCACATATTCCTTTGTATAAGATCTCGGTTGATGGTGAGCAAGCTATGAAGTGTATAGTTTCCGATTTTGTACACCGTGGGGTAATTGAAGAAATTGCAGGTAGTTTGTGCAATAGTCCGATTTTGCCTGTGTATAAGAAAGGAGATAATGCAATTCCTTTTCGTTTTATCATTGATTTACGCGCTATCAATAAGATTGTTGCTCCACAATTTCCTATTGTGCCTGATGTAATGACGATATTAACTATGATCCCAGCTTCTGCTACTCATTTTAGTGTCGTAGATCTTAAGAAAGCTTTCTTTAGCATTCCTATACACAAGGATAGCAGATACCTGTGCGCGTTCACCTTAGGGGGACGCTCGTTTACATTCACCCGTGCACCACAAGGGTACACAGAAAGTCCGAGCAGTTATAGCAGGGCTTTGAAAGAGCAGCTTGATACACTTGAGTTGCCTACCACTTGTACATTGCTGCAATATGTAGATGATCTTCTTTTAGCTGCTGACTCAGAGAGTGCCTGTAAGGAGGGCACTTTGTTGTTTCTTATTCACCTAGCAAAGCATGGACATAAAGCTTCACTGAAAAAGTTTCAATATTGTCAACAGGAGGTCACCTATTTAGGCTATCTCCTGTCAAAGGAGGGAAGAAGGTTAACGCCTGAACGGATTAAAATCATTTCTAGCATGTTTGTCCCAAATACACAGAAGGACGTCAGTGCCTTGATAGGAATGGCTTCTTACTGTAGGCAGTGGATCCCCAACTTCTCACTAGTGATTAAACCAATGTTGGCTTTGACAAAGAAGGGCATTTCCTTGCCATTTCCGTGGAACTTGAAACACCAGAAAGCGTTTGATCTGCTCAAGATTGCACTATGTTCCGCACCAGTTTTGGGCACACCAAATTATGAAAAGGCCTTTGAGTTGTATGTGCATGAACGTGATGGATGTGCTTTGGCTGTATTAACACAGGAAAATAGAGGGAAGAATAGGCTGTGTGGTTACTTTTCTTCCGCCCTTGATCCTGTCGCATGCGCTTTGCCAAGATGTTTGAGAGCTGTTGCTGCCGCTGCTGCGTCCGTAAAACAGAGTGAGGGTATGGTCCTAGGCGTTGCTTTAACCTTGTTGGTACCTCACTCTGTAGATGTTCTATTAAATAGAACACAAACACAACACCTCACCTCTGCACAACTAACGAGATATGAATTGATCTTGTTTGCACCACATGTAAAAATAAAGAGGTGTTGTGTATTGAATCCGGCTGAACTATTACCTTTCCTGCAAGATACTGCTTGCAGTGACGAAGTGTCACATGACTGCCTTTACACTACGGAACAAGAGACTAAAGGCAGGATTGACCTGAAAGATACACCTTTGACCCACAAAGGGAGCTGTTTTGCGATGGCTCTTACTTCAAGCTTCTGGGTGGTACATCCAAGGCTGCTTAAGCCATCCCCGCACTAAGCACCATTGTGGAAACCAAAAGAATTTTGCATAACTCAGCGCAGGCCGCAGAGATTATTGCATTGACTCAAGTTTGTGAACTTTCCGAAGGGCTTAGAGAAAACATATATAATGACAGTCAGTATGTTTTTGGGGTAGTTCACAACTTCGGTAGACTTTGGGCAGAACAAGGTTTCTTGAACTCACATGGAACAAAGATTCAATATGGCTATTTGACAGTGCGGTTACTTTCCGCGGTTGCACTTCCCACTCAGTTAGCGATCATGAAATGTGCAGCGCATCAGAAAATCATAAATGATGTAGGAAAAGGGAACGCTTTCGCTGACCAGATAGCCAAACAAACTGCTACTGATATGATTTCAGAAATGTACACTGCAAGGGAAGCCACAAATATTTGTACCATAGATGAAGGTATTGAATCTGTAAAGAATATCCAAGCCGATGCCACACTAGAAGAAACTAAGCAATGGGCTGAGGGTTTGGCGAGGTTGGATGATGACGGGTGTTGGGTGGATAGGTTAGAGGGAAAATGGATGCTTCCAGACGCATATATCACTATGATGAGCACAATGGCTCATGGGCCCACCCACATCTGTGCAAGGAAAGTATGCAAAATGTTAGAGAATGGCTGGGTGAATGATAAAATCTCGAAAACAGCTGAGCATTTTGTCCAGAATTGCATGATATGTCTACAGCACAATATGGACAAGGGCACATCGACACCAAGGGGTAGTTTTGGTCCACCTTCTGTCCCCTTTGAAGTTATCCACTTTGACTTTATTAAAATGGAGCGTTGTAATAATTTCAAATTTGGTTTGGTTGTTATTTGCGCCTTTAGTAAATGGGTTGAAGCCTTCCCTGTAAAAGATACCACAGCAATGACAATGGCGAAAACCATGCTTAAGGAATATTTCCCTAGGTTTGGTTTTCCAAGAGTCATCTGGTAGGACAATGGTCCACATTTTATTGTTGCTGTAATTCTGCAGATATGTGCGGGATTACAGATCGATAAACGGTTCCATTCGGCTAGACATGCTCAGAGTGCTAGATTGGTAGAGAGACACAATGGAATTTTGAAGAACAAGCTTGCTAAAACGTGTGCCGGCACCAATTTGAAAAGGCAGGACGCCTTATCGATAGTGTTACTGTCAATGCGCACCACCCCACAGACTAAGACTGGGCTCTCCCCATATGAAGTGGTCATGAGTAGGCCACCTAACATTTGGAACCTCCCAAAGCCCCGGGCCCTGAGGGACATTGAGCATGTACTTCTTTCTGATTATTGTGACCGGTTAACTAAAAATCTGTATTTGATTTACCAACAGATGCGAGAAGCCCTTCCAGTAAAGTACGAGGGGCCAGGTCATAGTATCCGACCTGGGGAGTGGGTGCTCGTAAAAGCATTCGAACGAACATCCTGTCTCACACCACAGTGGAGAGAACCGCACCAGGTTCTCCTGGCCGCACAGATGGTGATTAGGGTGGAAGGCAAGAGGCACTGGATACATGCTTTGCATGTCAAGAGGATACCCTTCCCTTTGCCACATGATAAAAGAGATATGGAGAAACCTACCTGCTCTGCCCCCAACGATCATTTAGCATTAAGCAGTACTGAGAGTGCTTCGGAGACACTCCCTGAGCCCACGGGGCCTAGAAACAGCTGCTTTATCTCCACACTCTCCCACAGATCCTTTTGCATCTCCGTCTGGTTCTGCTGCAAATTCATCACTTCCATCAGGAAGCAACGACACGTTGTTTGCAGATCATACTGTACCAGGAGTAACAAGGTAATATCTGCATCCACAGAGCTAGACTTAATTCACGGTTCGGCTGTGCCAACAGGAAAATCATCATAGGGCTTGTCCTTTGCCCTATCTTTTGCATACAAAGGAAAGTTGTTGGCTGGGGATAGGGAAAGACTAAGAAAATGCGTGATCTGGAGATCACCAGCACATGAACTATGGCGCTTTTCGTTTCAAAGGAACAATGCCTGCTATCGCCTCTAGCCGCACAGAACAAATAAGTGATTCTGTGGCCAGTAAAGACAATGGACAATCGAATATATGGTCTTTTAAAACGTATTGCTTTCTTGTAATCATGTTAACCGGTTTCACAATAGTAATTGCTTTAGGATTTTGGTACATGGAAGAAATATGTCCGTTTGAAACGTTTTTGCCTACTGAAAATGTACCTACTGTATCTACACCTTTCGTGCGTCTGCACACTCTATCTCCTAGAGACTCCCAGCACAGACAGAGTTACCACAATAACACATTACTGCTTATAATGAATGCAACACACGCCATTTTGAACAGGTCTAATTGTTGGGTCTGCTTTCATTTACCGCAACATGAAGACAAAGGGTTGGGCTGGTATATTCATACTTTGCCTCTGACTACTGCATGTTATGCTTCTCTAAGGGCACTATTCTTGGCGATGGAATGATAGCATCTCAGGGAACTTTGATGTAACAAATTTGAACGAATTTGAGAGACGAGTTCTAACTCCCCGGGGATGTTCACTTTTCGCAAATAGAAGCAAGCTTAATGTTGCTTCCATTAGGCCTTCTGATAGATTGTCTCAACCTTTCCAGTCTTTGATCTCCTTCAAGATGGCTCCTATAGGCAATAGGGATGCCACACCACCTTCCTATGCTGTTAATCATAGCCCAACTCAGTTTCTTCCTGCATACAGAGGAATGGTACTCAGTCAATGGGTGATTTCAAGGGTTGCACCAACGTTGTGAACTTGACCAGTGAGGACAGACCTTTGTATGTAGGAAAACCTGTCTATTTCGTTTGTGGTAATGAAGCTTTCCCATGGCTACCTAGGGATTGGCAGGGAACCTGTTATTTAGGGATCCTGTTACCAGGGGTATTTATAGCTACTACCACAGAAATCTCTAAAGCTCGTCCAAGGAGGGATGAGAATGGCGATACTTCGTTGCAAGTTCTGGGTGATGTAGCAAAATCCTTTGTACCTTTTTGGGGGCAAATACTAAATTTTGAGGATATCAGGAGACGAGCAAGAGTATTGGAGAGAACCATCAACCGGACCACTGACATACTCTATAACATGACTCTAGAACAGAAAGCAATAAGGTGAGTGGCACTACAAAATCGGATGGCATTAGACATCATCCTGGCTGAGCGTGGTGGAGTATGCAAATTAGTGGGGTCCGCTTGTTGCGTTTTCCTCCAGATTCCTCCCCAACCATCTTTAAGGCTATACAAAATCTGCACGTCCTTAGTTCAGACGTGCACATTCCCAAGGGAAATTGTGATTTTAGCGCTTGGTTCTGGGACTTCTTACGATCTTGGGGATGGAAGCTACTTTCAGTCTTACTCATTATTCTGGGTGTTCTGTTGTTTTGCTGTTGCCGTATACAATGTCGTCCTGCCATATGTTCAATGCTAGGGGGATGTTATGCACATACTATGGGAACATTAGGACAAAAGGTACACGTACCGGAAAGAATGACCAACGAATATGTGTTGAAAGAAATTTCTGTTACAGACCTTATGACGATTGATATCTCTGACGATTGTGATTCGGGTTGTATGGACATTGAGACATGGAGTTACTCGTAAAGTGACTAGTTGTAGTTTAGCGCTTGGCTTAGGCCAAAAGGAGGGTTTGTCAAACGGGAAATCATATCATGCCTCCTTTTGAGATATATATTGGCCTAAGCCTAGTCGTTCTGCGAAGAAAACCGCATTGCAAAGTTCCAATTTTAGATCGACTTCGCCGTCATTTAGAATCATCATTTTGATTTCTGTTTGTATGTGAGTTCTCTGTTCTAAAATGGTGGACTGTGTTTAAACTTGCAACCGAGCCTTCCCGAACTTTGAGCCCTAGTTAATGGTTAGACTGCCCGAGGGCCGACTGTTTAGGCTAGGTAATGCGACCACTTGTTGTCCCAGGATTGTCTGCACTAACAATCTTCATCCACGAATACTAACGAGGACAATGTTATGCAAATATCGAGCGTGGACACTGGCAGAACTACATTGTGAAGGGATATGTACTAAGGCGCACTGCTAAATCCAGGAATACACTTCACCATTGTAACTTGGAAACACAAACCTATGAAATCCATGTGCATATTATTGTATGAGCTATGTGTAAACTCGGCACGAACTGTAGACCGCAGATTATTAAACTGTAGAGGGTGGGACAATATTGCAGGATATGTATAAATAATGTGAATGTTAGATGTCCAGTACCTCTCCCTCCTCACTCTGACGGGCTGGTACTCATTGCGGGATGCCGAGAACCAGATAGCTATCTGTATCAGATCTGTGTTTCTTTGTAACTGTGCAGTATTAAAGATCTATGAATCTTTATAGCCCGTGTTTGGTGTATTTCTTTTTGTGGTACTCAGCCTCGATATTTTTTTGCTTTTACAGACAGAGAAAAGATAAAGAGGTGTGGTACCCTGTAAGCACTTGCATATGATGCAGAGGAATTAATGTAATGTAATATGCCTTTTTTTGTTTAGTGCGTAGTGCTACTGGTATGGCCTCAAAGCACTGTAGGTGATTGTCTACTGAAGTCTGCGGTGTGAGAGATTGGTCAGATTGGTCAGAGGGATTTAGAATGAGTGTCTGCCTCATAGCCAGTTCGAAGGTAATTAAGGGGTGGGTGGCTATGTCCCTGCAAGTGACCCATGTGGAACTGGCTTGTGGATGGGTGCTGTGAAGGCTGTCGGGAGAGTATGCGAGTCAAGGAGACTTATTATGTGTCCAGCTAGATGACATTTTTATAGTGGGACTTTGAGATGGAGTTTGATACATCCCGATGAGTCATGGCCAATTACTTGCTTCATTGACGGAGTGCAGATCGTGTTGTGGGTCTGCAGGACTCCTTTCAGTTCGTGTTCTGTACTTGGTAGGAGTTTCCTCTTGTGACTCCTCAATGTCCTTGCCTACCTGCCTGTGGGTGAATTTGGTCAGTCAGGACACAGGTGGGAAGAGCCAGGTCTTGCGTGCCTTCTGGAAGGTGAGGTGGATGCTAAAAGGGATAGAGTTCCACATTATGGGTGCTTGGACCAAGAAGGAGGATCCCTCTATTCTGGTTGATCTAATTGGTAGGGATGAGAATGAGGAGAGCTGTGTCTGATCTCAAGTTTCTGTCAGATCATTAGAGGATGAGCTTGTGTTGTAGATATTCTGGGCCTTTGAAAGAAAGGATGTGACTCTAAGTGCAGCCAAGGCAAAGATTGTATAGAGAGGGAGATAGATGTACGTACAAGGAGAAAGACAGCAGAGGGTGCACATGAAGGGACTAAAGATAGACCGGATGGTGGAAAGTTGATAGGTGGGGTAAACCTATGAGCAAAGTCGAACAATAATCAAGGCAGTCAAGGACACGAGTAGAGATGAGGAGTTTGGTAGTGTAAAAAGATGAAAAAGCATGGGCTTTGCAAATGTTGACGAGGTGATAGTGGCATGAATGGGTGGTGATAGCGATGTGCTGGATGAAGGAGAGAGAGTGGAATCAAAGTAGACACCCAAGAGGGGATGCTGATTTGAGATGAATATCACTTAAAACAACCGCTGAATTTCAAGTGTTTTGTTTGTGTTAAATCTGATCAATTTAACAACCCCTTAACAAATGTGTTTACAGTAAATTTCAAGGGTTTTGTTAAATCATATTTTATTGAAGTGCCTTTAGCTTTGGTTAGTGGCCACAGCATTGTGCATGTTGCACCAATATGTTTCTTTAAGGCCCACTAGCGATGGCCTTTGACCATGTCTGGCCACTGGACATGCTCCACCAATAGGTTTCCTTGGTGCCCACTAGCCATGGCCTTCGGCCCTGGCCAGTGAGCACAGCCTTTGGACGTGCCCACTGTATATTTTAAAAACACCAGGTTTCTTTCAAGCCCACTAATCCTGGCCACACTAAGTTTCTTTGAGGGCCACTGGCCAGGGCCACTGCCACAAAGACACATTCCCCCATGCCAAGTAGCTGTGATCGCAACAGATGTCCCCCAATGTATTTATTTTTCCTCAATTTCCATTCCCTCGACAATCCCCTGATAATTAATGTAGTAATCTCACACTAATTAACGCAATAACGCAATAATGCTCTTCCCATGTTGCTCCTTCCCTTTCCCTAGGTCCCCCCACCCACCTGAGTTGATTTTTACCTCTCTGGGCCCCTCTCATTACTCCATTTCTCTCTTTGCCTCTTGTGATTCATTTTCGTTACCACAGTAGTCTTGCGAGATTCCCCCGGTATTCCACTGATGATGCAAAAACGTCTCAACTCTAACTTGCTCACGAGACCATCACCAAATCCCCAACTTCACATAATGTCCTCTTTCACACACCCCACCTCTAGCCTCAATGCAATGTCATCCTTTTTCCTCCTGCAAATAGCTTTTTTTGCACTTTCGTTTTTGTATTCCCCCGTATTACTGAGTTAATCGCTCATATGTAGCAATAAAAGGCACATAATCATTTCTGAAAAGTCTCTCTGCTGCAATGCACCAAGGGAGGTTGGGAAAGAAGGCACCCCCTTCCTTGTCAAATATTTTAAAATCTACTGGACAGAATAACCCCTAACCTGTCCTGCAAATTAAGCCAACGCTTCGTACCCAAGTTGTTTCCTATTTGGTCCAATTCCCTCCAGTGGTTTTTGCACTGCGGCTTGATAAAATGTGAACCTTTCCACTGTGGGAAAATGAATGGGAGTAAGCCGGAAACATCTTTTTCTGCTTTCCTAATAACCTTTTCATATTTTACCAAATCTTTCCCATAATTTCCAAACTTGGGGGTGAAGGGGTGACAGACGTTTTGTTTGGAAAATGTCAGCCAAATCCATCATGCAAGTCAAAGGTTATTGTCAATAGAATTTTCCGATTTCCTATGGCTCATATTCCACACCTTGACTATAATGTGGCGATCACTGAACTATAATATACATTTATATCTATCTTGAAAAAACAGGTGATGCTTCTCACAGCGCTCAACCTCAATAGTGCGTACCTCTGGGTTTATGGGTGAAACCAGCCCATACACTTAATGCGGAAAGCACACCAAAGCAGTGCATTGTGCACTATATTTACACAGAAACTCAAAAAAGTCAAAAAAGCACCCGAGCACACGTTTTGTAAAGTGCAATAGTGGAGGTGGGGTGGCAATGATTTTTAAAACTGAGTTTCAACTATCCCAGACCCCTTTAGTGCATGACATTGATATGGAAGTTTTTCTGATTTGTTTTGCAATATCAGCAACCCTTTCATGTAATTTCCTTATTTTATACAGTCCCCATGGCTCTTATACATATTTTTTTAATCCTTTTGTTGACCTGATACCTGAACCTAAAGTAAAATATAGACATCTGACTGTTTTAGGTGATTTTAATATTACATTTAATCAGCCCCATTCTCCTATTGTTACTAATTTCTTATTCTAATAATTTCTTTGAGGCATCATCTGACCTTGTTCTTCATCAGGCCATTAATGAGCCCACACATGTTATGTGCAATACCCTTGATTTGGTCTTGTCTGAGGAGTCTTCTATCTTTACCTTCCCTGCTATACCAGTGGTCCGACTATTCTTTAGTTTCTTTTTTGCTTAAACTTCCATCTCCTTTGTTAAAAATGTCACCTGTCACTGCTTGGCGGCGGAATTGGCGCTGCACAGACAGAACAGACAGAACACTCTTATGGCTATCCTTAATGCTCAGTGCAATGCTAACACTTCCGCTGACTTCTCTTCATTAACAGAATCCCTTAGAGCAGCCACTGACATTGTGGCCCCTCTTATATCTACTCAACTTCATAGGTGCCCTTCGAAACCTTGTTTTTTTGATGATTGCAAATCTGCCCATCTCAAATGGAGACAGGCAGCACGCAATTGGCATAATTCATATGGGTCATCGGAAAAAATTGGCTTATCCCCAACGTATTAAAGGCTACCGTATAGCCATCGATGAAGCCAATCGGGCCAATTTTATTAACAAAATTGAGAAGGACCTCAATCAGCCAAAAGAGATGTTCTCAGTGGTCAGGTCTTCATACTGTAGCACCCATCTCTGTGACTCATTAGTTTTATATTTAGTCACTGAAATTGACAATTTACGCGCCAATATCAAACTGGTCCAGCATCCTGCTATGTCTGACTTCCCTACATTTTGGAGGAAATGGCGGGACAGACTAAGTTTCACCTGAAATCTGTAGCTCCTTCCATCCTAGTTTCTTTGCATGTGCTTAAAGATATTATGCCTGGTAAGTCTGTCGGGTATCACAGGCAGCTAATTTGTCCGGACATATCCCGCTGGAGCTCAAACAAGCTGTGGCCACACCTCTCTTGAAATTTTTTTTACTTGATCCTTTAGTTCCAGCTAACTTTCATTCTACCTTGCTGTTGTCTTTTTTTCATGAAGCAGCTTGAAGTTTTGGTTTCCCATTTTCGCTCTTCCTTCTTTGAGTCTTCTGGGCTCCTGGACCCCTTTCCAGTCAGGTTTCCACCTGGGGCGTGGCAAGGAGAGCGCTTTGGTATCTGTGGTTGATGATATGGCCAGGCTGTGGAGTGGGTGCCCTAATTTTGTTGGATCTTTCAGCGGCTTTCGACACTGTCGACTAGCCCATTCTGCTGTCCTGCCTGGACTTGGCGGGCTTTTCTGGGTCCGTCCTGGAGTCGTTTACCGTCTTCCTGACAGATAGGGACCAATGCTTCCTCACCCTCATTTTCCTTCCTCTTCTTCTCTTCTTCCGGTGCTACACACATGCAGATGACACCCAAATTCTGGTTTGTGGCCATCTTAACAAGTGGGAGCTGTAGTCGTGCCAATGTCAATGCCGGATGGCTGTTGGGGAGTGGATGGAAAGCAATTGGCTGAAAGTTAATGGGGACAAGATGGAGGTCTTGGTGGTGGGTTCCCCCCTAATCCTACTATTTGGACTCCTTCATTTTGGTCCCTAGCACTGGTTAATTTTCCTCTTCCAGTGCCATGGTGAAAAAACTGCGGGTCACCTTTTCTTCTACTTTTTCTATAAGCCCCTCAGGTAGGCACATTTCTGTAAAGCTGGCCATTTTCATCTGAGGATACTATGGAGGGTTTTCCCTTTTCTACCTAGTCACCTCAGTCCTTCAGAAGTGGCTGCCCTTGTGCTCAGCCAACTGCACTATTGTAATGACTTGTTTCTGGCCCAACCAGTGGGACTGATCCACCATCTCCAGGAACTACAAAACCTAGCAGCTTGAATGGCTACTAATTCCCCCTATGGTACTCACATGCTGAAAGTTCTGTGGTCGCTGCACTGGCTTCCAGTGGTCAGGTGCATTGAGTTTATAGCTCTCTTATTAGCTCATCAAGCATTTTACCAGTAGGGAGTGGTCTATCTCTGGGATAAATGTGTCTCTGTCCGTCCTGGCTGAAACCTTCGCTCTGACAATGCCTGTCTTGTGGTGATCCCTAGGTTCCATCTTTCTCAAGTGGGAAGCCTGGCATTTTCTACCACTGCTGGCAAATTGTGGAATGCTCTGCCTCTTGCGCTTAGAGCTACCTGGAACCACTTGGAATTCAGACATCTTCTTAAAAGGCTTATTTTTTAGACTGGAGCTGGCTGCCTTCAGGATGTCTCCCAGTGCCAAGATGCCCTCTGGTGAATGAGCGCTTTGGATCTGAATGATAGTATTACATTTCTGAGCTGGTTCGTTTTTCTGATGGATCTTCTGATTCATTGCATACTGCAGTTTCTTTCATTGTTCTTGAATAGGTAAATTGAGCAGCTTGGCAAATGTGTAAATATGGCCTTGTTCCTAATCCAATTTCTCTTTCTTAAATTTCAGTTGTTTCCTTAATCTTATTTTACCCTCAAATCTCTCAGGTTTTATTCAATTCTTGTCACCATTTTCCTACATTCATCACCATCTGAAGCGGTAAAGAGTTGGTCTTCCATTTGTTCGATCTCTTCAATTAATTTTGCACGGTCTGATTTGGCAAATTTAATTAGCGTTTGTATCATATTGAAGGAACAATTATTCATATGTTCTGTCTATTCTTTTGTTATCTCTGGATCCATATTTTCATAGGCTGGGACGGTTAATATCCTTTACCCTCTATGGATCCTCTTCTCTTCTATATATGTTTGAAGAGACATCGCTATCCGCCATGTCCTTATTGATGTTCTCTTTAATTTCTCTAGGTTATCAATTCATTGTTGAATGGTGATCCCTGATGATTATACAGGCATCATATGTCCTTTATTTCACCACTCATGTTATTAAAAAGCATAATAGTAATGTAACTGAAATGAAATTTTTGTGAATTACATATGCCCCTCAGCATAAAAGAACATGTAACAGGTAACTCCAGTTATGTAGACTTCAGTCCAGGTTGTTTATTAAATTGAATACCACAAAATCTGCTGGACTGAATGTGGATGAGGAATTGTTTGTATTTCTCAATTATGCTGTGGACTACAATTTAGATTGCTGTTTATATGATTGAAAGTGACTTTTTCCAGTTGTAAATTAGACTGTATTTTTCTAAATGAATTGTTTGTAACCTCAAATGAGGTTGTTATTTTATTGAAATATACTCACTTGGTGTTATCATCTTTAGACATAAAATGATGCTACATATATACTGTTCTGGTTCTGTATTTGTAAATTTAGATGGTTGTGCTGCTCTTTGAACTGAATTTTGTTAATTTATATGCACATATATTTGCATTGGAATTTTGGTACTTATGCTCTTTCACTGCTGACCTGCTGGTCACATTTTATCCATGTGTTTGTTACGATTTATTGTTACATGATTGATTGTAATATATGTGTGAGCACTAGCACTTTAGGCTTGTTTACATCTGTTAGAGTGAAATAAAAAGTCATAAATACATTCGTAAAGAAATAACTGAAAGCAATATATATCCAATTACATGTCTAAAAGTAAACCTTCAAAGGCTATGTCTAGTGGACCCCAAAGAAACCTATTGGTGCAATATGTACAGTGGCCAAGGCTGAAGACCAAGGGCCATGGCTAGCGGGCCCCAAAGAAAACTATTGTAACATGTACAGTGGCCAAGGCTGATGGCCGTGGCCACTGGTCATGGCCAAAGGTCATTATTACTAGTGGGCCCAAAGAACGCTATTGGTGCAACATGGACAGTGGCCAAGGCCAAAGGCCATGGCCACTGATCATGGTCAAATGCCATGGCTAGCGGCCCCAAAAGGAACATATTGGTGCAACATGTACAATGGCCACAGCCAAATACCATGGCTAGTGTGCCCGAAAAAACCTATTTGTGCAACATGTAGGCCATGACCACTGGTCATGGCGCAAGGCCATTGCTAGTGGGCCCCAAAGAAATCTATTGGCGTAACATGTACAGTGGCCAAGGCCGATGGCCGTGGCCAATAGCCAAAGCTGATGGCCATGGATAGTTGGCCACAAATATAGCAATTAGTGCAACATGGACAGTGGGCAAGGCAAAAGGCCATGGCTAGTGGGTCCAAAGAAATCTATTGGTGCAACATGTGCCATGGCCACAGCCAAAGGCCATGACTAGTGGGCCCCAAAGAAATGTATTGGTGCAACATGTAAAGTGGCCACAGGCATAAACCATGTCCATTTGTCATGACCGAATGCCATGGCTAGTGGGCCCTAAGCAAACCTATTGGAGAAACATGTACTTTGGCCAAGGGCGAAGGCTCTGGCAATTTGGTCCCAAAGAAACTTATTGGTGCAACATGTACAAATAAAATATAGTATAACAAAACCCTTTATATTTAGTGAAAAAACATTAGTTAAGACAGCGTTAAGGAGATTAGATTTAATGTGAAAAATACATAGCAACAAAACCTTTGAAATTAACTGAAAAAAAGTTTAGTTTCAAAAGAGTTAAATGTACATTACATTGCAACAAAACCTTTCAAATTCAGTGAAAAAACCTAGATTAAAGAGACAATTCATGCAAAGCCGCCTTCCCTACTTACCCTCTGATGCACAGCGTATGACCGCAACAATTATGTCAGAGATGACATCACTAATTACATCATATATGACATTACTGATTACATCACTGCTGACATGACTGATGACATCAGACATGAGATCACTCCTTATGTATGGTCACTCTCTTGGTACATATGTTATTTCAGTATACTTAATAGAAAATACGAATATGACAAATATATGATAAAAACTGTATCAAAAGAGGTGAACAAGCTATGTGTACTTACATTATCAATGTCATATATAACGTAATTATGGATCTCATCAATGATGTCTTATATGATGTCATTAGTAACATGATCAGTGATGTCATCAGTGATGCTATGTGTGATGTAATTAGTGATGTCACCAACAATGTCAGAATTGTTGGTATACACTACGCAACAAGGGCCACATAGTTAAAGTACACCTGCTTGAAATGTGAATGTTGAAATTTAAGGTTTAAATCTGATCACCTTAACTTTCTCATAACTAGTGTGTTTTCACTAAATTTGAAAGGCTTTGTGATACTATCATTTCCTCAGGGCCCACTAGCCATGGCCTTTGGCCACTGTAGATGTTGCACCAATAGTTCTCCTTTGGGTCCACTACCCATGGCCAGTGGCCACGGTCGAACTTGTTACATAGTTTCTTCAGGTCTAACTAAAAATGGCCTTTGGATGTGGCCACTGTACATGTTGTACCAATAGTTTCCTTTGAGCCCACTAGCCAGGGCCTTCAGTCATGGCCAGTTGCCATGACTGAACATATTGCATGGTTTCTTGAGGTCTCACTAGCTATGGCCTTCGGCCATGGCCTATGTACGTGTTGCACAAATAGCTTCACTTTGGGCCCACTAGCCATGGCCACTGCCCATGTCAAACCATTAATTGGTACCAAGGACCCACTGCCCCAGCCCAGTAGATGTAGGCACTGCAGATGTTACACTTCTTTTCTAACTCCTTATTCCTGTGTTAAGTTAACAGTCATTATTTCCAATAGCAGAATTCCTGTGGAAGAGTGGTGGTTTGACAAATCCCACAATAACGGAAAAAAAGGCTCATCATGAATCCCACTTCTTTTTTTCCAGGTCCCATCCCTCCACTCAATTACTTTTCCCCTTCCTACCCTCTCCCATTAACCCCTATAACTCGTCACTTTGTGGCATGCACATTTTTTTCTGAGCCCATCTTGCGGGCTTGTCGTGGTAATCTTGTGAAATTCTCACGGTCTTCCCCATGTAAACCGAAAATGTTTTACCTGTAACTGACTCCCCAACCCACCCCAAAACCCCCAACTTCACATGGTGTCTTCTTCACCACTGCCGACCTCTAGCCCGATGTGATTGCTATTGGTATTTATATAGCCCCTATGGCGAGTCCATCTAAGCGCTGTCATTCAAAGCAATGTGTTCCCCCCCTAAGAGTGACTACATAAACAGAAGAGTTTTAAGTCTCTTTCTGAAGATGAGAACGTTATTAGACTGTGCAAGGTCATGGGGAGTTCATTTCAAAGTTTTATGGCATCTCTTTTCCTCCTCTAAATAGCCTTTTGAGTTCTTTCATTTGTGGCTTCTCCCGGTAATAATGCGGAAATCACTTGCATCGAGCAAAAAAGAAATGGCTGCTTTTCATTTCTGAAAAATCCTCTCAGCCTTGCTGCTGCAATGCACCAAGGTTGATATATATATATACAGGTTTTAAGGCACCCACATGTCTCTGTTAAATATTTTAAAAACTACTTGATGAATTTACCCCAAACCAGTGAAGGAATGTAAGTCAATTCTTTGTGCCCAAATTGTTTCTTATTTGGTCCAAATTTGCACTACGGCTGTTCAGTAACTGCACGTTTTCTCTATGGGAAAATGAATGGGAGTAGGCTGAAAACTGTGTTTTGATGTTTCGTTAATAACCTTTTCATTTTTTAACCATTTGTTCCCAAGATTTCCACTTTGGGGGAGCCCTTAAGACAACTTTATTTTAGAAAATGTCATCCAAATTCACCCAGCAAGTACAAAGTTACTAGGCTCTCTCACCCCCTTTGCTGCAAAGAACCAAGGCCGATATAAATATTTTAAAGAGCAGGGGCACCACCTCCTCTGTCAAATATTTTAAAAACTACAGGATGGATTTACCCAAAACCAGTTAAAGAAAATTAATCAATGCGTCATGCTCCAATTGTTTCATATTCGCTTCAAATCCGCCAAGTGTTTTTTTGGCTATATCTTCTCAAAAACTGCACTTTTTCTCTGTGGGAAAATAAAAAGAGAGGAGCATAAAATTGCACTTTTACGTTGTCTTTATAACATTTTTATTCCTTAATGAATTGCACCCAAACTTCCCAGTGTGGGGGAGGCCCTTGACAACCTTTTCATTTGGAAAATGTCATCCATATCTTTGCAGCAAGTTAAAAGTTATTAGCCTCACTCAGCCTCTCTGCTGCAAAACACCAAGGCCGATATCAAGATTTTAAAGAGAACCCCTCCACTGGCAAATATTTTGAAAACTACTGGATAGATGTACCCCCAAGCCAGTCAAGGAAATTAAGTCAACACTTTGTGCCCACGTTGTTTCTTATTGTTCTATGTCAGCCCAGTGTTTTTTTGAGCTATAGCTGTTAAAGAAATTCACCTTTTCTCTAGGGAAACATGAATGGGCTGAAAACTGTGGTATTTTGTTTTATTTGCTAATATCTTTTTCACTTTATACAATATTTGCAGTTGGGGGCCTGGGAGGAGGGCCTTGACAAACATTGCGTTTGGAAAACGTCAACCAAATCCATCTGGCAAGTCAAAAGTTATTAGCATTAGAATTTTGCGAAGAAATTGCTGCTTTTTTGTTTCTGAAAATCCGGTCAGGACTGTGCTGCAAAGCACCATGGGACATATATCTATATGTTTGGGAGAAGGGGCCAGCCCCCGCCCCTTGAAATATTTTGAAACCTACTGCACGGAACAACCCCAAACCTATCCCAGAAAAGTCAACGCTTCGTGCCCAAGTTGTTTCTTATTTGGTCCACTTCCATCCAGTGTTTTTTGCGCTTCGGCCCACAGAAATCTTTGACTTTTTCTCTGTGGGAAAATGAATGGGAGTATGCCGAAAACAGTGTCTTTTTGATTTCTTAATAACTTCTTCATTTTTTAACAAATCTTTCCCAAAATATCCTGTCTGGGGGGCAGTGGGGCTGGGACAAACATTTGGTTTGGAAAATATCAGCCAAATCGGTCACCCAAGTTATAAAATGACACGTCACTTATGTCAACGTAACTTACACAAATGTACGAAAAGTACTTACAATAAGCACAGGAAAATAAGCGTATGTCAAAGAGGAACTTCCGTCAAAGGCGGAAAACACATAAATTGGATCAAAAACACTGAAAAATGAATATTTCTACCAACTAACCATAAATTATACATATAACTACAATCATCACTAAGCCTCCCGAGAGGAGAATGGACCCTCAAAACCCAACAGAACGGTGGGAACACACCAAAGGTGAAAGCAATTTCTGAAACTTCAATGCCATTACATTGCAAAACACAAATATCCCCATGAAGGACAAACACCACCAAGTCAAACACACACAGCTGCAGACGATCCAACATGCCAGTGGACAACTTAACCCATATGCTGATGCACCACATGACGCCACATGTCCCGATAAAACGTCACACAGTGCCACTCCAAGCCTCCCAGAACTGGAAACGTATCTCTGCAATCTGGCGATAGTACCATATGTGCAAGAATGGAACGATGCTCCACAGCTGTTGCAGCTGCACCCCAGCCAAGGAGGAGGAAACTCAAGGAACAGGTCTTCCGCACCAGGGTCACCCTCTTCGGTATGGACCACCCAGAGGTTTACAGAAGGTTTTGCTTCCATCTCCATGTCATCATTGACATTTTGCATGGGTGGGAGGCTGATTTGCACCCTACCGGTGCACGTTCACATGCCATCGGGCCACCTGTGATGTTCCTGGATGACCTGCATTTCTTCACCACTGGCTCTTTCCAAATGACCATTGGCAGGAATTGTTTGTATTTCTCAATTATGCTGTGGACTACAATTTAGATTGCTGTTTATATGATTGAAAGTGACTTTTTCCAGTTGTAAATTAGACTGTATTTTTCTAAATGAATTGTTTGTAACCTCAAATGAGGTTGTTATTTTATTGAAATATACTCACTTGGTGTTATCATCTTTAGACATAAAATGATGCTACATATATACTGTTCTGGTTCTGTATTTGTAAATTTAGATGGTTGTGCTGCTCTTTGAACTGAATTTTGTTAATTTATATGCACATATATTTGCCTTGGAATTTTGGTACTTATGCTCTTTCACTGCTGACCTGCTGGTCACATTTTATCCATGTGTTTGTTACGATTTATTGTTACATGATTGATTGTAATATATGTGTGAGCACTAGCACTTTAGGCTTGTTTACATCTGTTAGAGTGAAATAAAAAGTCATAAATACATTCGGAAAGAAATAACTGAAAGCAATATATATCCAATTACATGTCTAAAAGTAAACCTTCAAAGGCTATGGCTAGTGGACCGTAAAGAAACCTATTGGTGCAATATGTACAGTGGCCAAGGCTGAAGACCAAAGGCCGTGGCTAGCGGGCTCCAAAGAAAACTATTGTAACATGTACAGTGGCCATGGCGGATGGCCGTGGCCACTGGTCATGGCCAAAGGTCATTATTACTAGTGGGCCCAAAGAACGCTTTTGGTGCAACATGGACAGTGGGCAAGGCCAAAGGCCATGGCCACTGATCATGGTCGAAGGCCATGGTTAGCGGCCCCAAAAGGAACATATTGGTGCAACATGTAGAGTGGCCACAGCCAAAGGCCACGGCCAATGGTCATGGTCAAAGGCCAATGTTAGCGGGCCCCACAGAATAGTATTGGTGCAACATGGACAGTGGCCAAGGCTAAAGGCCGTTGCCACTGGCCATGGCTGAATTCCATGGTTAGTGACCCCAAAGAAACCTATTGGTGAAACATGTACAATGGCCACAGCCAAATACCATGGCCAGTGTGCCCGAAAAAACCTATTTGTGCAACATGTAGGCCATGACCACTGGTCATGGCACAAGGCCATTGCTAGTGGGCCCCAAAGAAATCTATTGGCGTAACATGTACAGTGGCCAAGGCCGATGGCCGTGGCCAATAGCCAAGGCTGATGGCCATGGATAGTTGGCCACAAATATAGCTATTGGTGCAACATGGACAGTGGACAAGGCAAAAGGCCATGGCTAGTGGGTCCAAAGAAATGTATTGGTGCAACATGTAAAGTGGCCACAGGCATAGACCATGCCCATTTGTCATGACCGAATGCCATGGCTAGTGGGCCCTAAGGAAACCTATTGGAGCAACATGTACTTTGGCCAAGGGCGAAGGCTCTGGCAATTTGGTCCCAAATAAACTTATTGGTGCAACATGTACAAAGAAAATATAGTATAAGAAAACCCTTTATATTTAGTGAAAAAACATTAGTTAAGAGAGCGTTAAGGAGATTAGATTTAATGTGAAAAATACATAGCAACAAAACCTTTGAAATTAACTGAAAAAACGTTTAGTTTCAAAAGAGTTAAAATGAACATTACATTGCAACAAAACCTTTCAAATTCAGTGAAAAAACCTAGACTAAAGAGACAATTCATGCAAAGCCTCCTTCCCTACTTACCCTCTGATGCACAGCGTATGACCGCAAAAATTATGTCAGAGATGACATCACTAATTACATCATATATGACATTACTGATTACATCACTGCTGGCATGACTGATGACATCAGACATGAGATCACTCCTTATGTATGGTCACTCTCTTGGTACATATGTTATTTCAGTATACTTAATAGAAAATACGAATATGACAGATATGTGATAAAAACTGTATCAAAAGAGGTGAACAAGCTATGTGTACTTACATTATCAATGTCATATATAACGTAATTATGGATCTCATCAATGATGTCTTATATGATATCATTAGTAACATGATCAGTGATGTCATCAGTGATGCTATGTGTGATGTAATTAGTGATGTCACCAACAATGTCAGAATTGTTGGTATACACTACGCAACAAGGGCCACATAGTTAAAGTACACTTGCTTGAAATGTGAATGTTGAAATTTAAGGTTTAAATCTGATCACCTTAACTTTCTCATAACTAGTGTGTTTTCACCAAATTTGAAAGGCTTTGTGGCCACTGTAGATGTTGCACCAATAGTTCTCCTTTGGGTCCACTAGCCATGGCCAGTGGCCACGGCCGAACTTGTTACATAGTTTCTTCAGGTCTAACTAAAAATGGCCTTTGGATGTGGCCACTGTACATGTTGTACCAATAGTTTCCTTTGAGCCCACTAGCCAGGGCCTTCAGTCATGGCCAGTTGCCATGACTGAACATATTGCATGGTTTCTTGAGGTCTCACTAGCTATGGCCTTCGGCCATGGCCTATGCACGTGTTGCACAAATAGCTTCACTTTGGGCCCACTAGCCATGGCCACTGCCCATGTCAAACCATTAATTGGTACCAAGGACCCACTGCCCCAGCCCAGTATATGTAGGCACTGCAGATGTTACACTTCTTTTCTAACTCCTTATTCCTGTGTTAAGTTAACAGTCATTATTTCCAATAGCAGAATTCCTGTGGAAGAATGGCGGTTTGACAAATCCCACAATAACGGAAAAAAAGGCTCATCATGAATCCCACTTCTATTTTTCCAGGTCCCATCCCTCCACTCAATTGCTTTTCCCCTTCCTACCCTCTCCCATTAACCCCTATAACTCGTCACTTTGTGGCATGCACATTTTTTTCTGAGCCCATCTTGCGGGTTTGTCGTGGTAATCTTGTGAAATTCTCACAGTCTTCCCCATGTAAACCGAAAATGTTCTACCTGTAACTGACTCCCCAACCCACCCCAAAACCCCCAACTTCACATGGTGTCTTCTTCACCACTGCCGACCTCTAGTCTGATGTGATTGCTATTGGTATTTATATAGCGCCTATGGCGAGTCCATCTAAGCGCTGTCATTCAAAGCAATGTGTTCCCCCCCTAAGAGTGACTACATAAACAGAAGAGTTTTAAGTCTCTTTCTGAAGATGAGAACGTTATTAGACTGTGCAAGGTCATTGGGAGTTCATTTTAAAGTTTTATGGCATCCCGTTTCCTCCTCTAAATAGCCTTTTGAGTTCTTTCATTTGTGGCTTCTCCCGGTAATAACGCGGAAATCACTTGCATCGAGCAAAAAAGAAATGGCTGCTTTTCATTTCTGAAAAATCCTCTCAGCCTTGCTGCTGCAATGCACCAAGGTTGATATATATATATACAGGTTTTAAGGCACCCACATGTCTCTGTTAAATATTTTAAAAACTACTTGATGAATTTACCCCAAACCAGTGAAGGAATGTAAGTCAATTCTTTGTGCCCAAATTGTTTCTTATTTGGTCCAAATTTGCACTACGGCTGTTCAGTAACTCCACTTTTTCTCTATGGGAAAATTAATGGGAGTAGGCTGAAAACTGTGTTTTGATGTTTCGTTAATAACCTTTTCATTTTTTAACCATTTGTTCCCAAGATTTCCACTTTGGGGGAGCCCTTAACACAACTTTATTTTAGAAAATGTCATCCAAATTCACCCAGCAAGTACAAAGTTATTAGGCTCTCTCACCCTCTTTGCTGCAAAGCACCAAGGCCGATATAGATATTGTAAAGAGCAGGGGGCACCACCTCCTCTGTCAAATATTTTAAAAACTACAGGATGGATTTACCCAAAACCAGTTAAAGAAATTTAGTCAATGCTTCATGCTCCAATTGTTTCATATTTGCTTCAAATCCGCCCACTGTTTTTTTGGCTATATCTTCTCAAAAACTGCACTTTTTCTCTGTGGGAAAATAAAAAGAGAGGAGCATAAAATTGCGCTTTTATGTTTTCTTTATAACATTTTTATTCCTTAATGAATTTCACCCAAACTTCCCAGTGTGGGGGAGGCCCTTGACAACCTTTTCATTTGGAAAATGTCATCCAAATCTTTGCAGCAAGTCAAAAGTTATTAGCCTCACTCAGCCTCTCTGCTGCAAAATACCAAGGCCGATATCAAGATTTTAATGAGAACCCCTCCACTGGCAAATATTTGGAAAACTACTGGATAGATGTACCCCAAGCCAGTCAAGGAAATGAAGTCAACACTTTGTGCCCAAGTTGTTTTTTATTGTTCTATATCAGCCCAGTGTTTTTTTGAGCTATAGCTGTTAAAAAAATTCACCTTTTCTCTAGGGAAACATGAATGGGCTGAAAACTGTGGTATTTTGTTTTATTTGCTAATAACTTTTTCACTTTATACAATATTTGCAGTTGGGGGCCTGGGAGGAGGGCCTTGACAAACATTGCGTTTGAAAATGTCAACCAAATCCATCTGGCAAGTCAAAAGTTATTAGCATTAGAATTTTGCGAAGAAATTGCTGCTTTTTTATTTCTGAAAAACCGGTCAGGACTGTGCTGCAAAGCACCATGGGAGCTATATCTATATGTTTGGGAGAAGGGGCCAGTCCCTGCCCCTTGAAATATTTTCAAACCTACTGCACAGAACAACCCCAAACCTCTCCCAGAAAAGTCAACGCTTCGTGCCCAAGTTGTTTCTTATTTGGTCCACTTCCATCCAGTGTTTTTTGCGCTCCGGCCCACAGAAATCTTTGACTTTTTCTCTGAGGGAAAATGAATGGGAGTATGCCGAAAACAGTGTCTTTTTGATTTCTTAATAACTTCTTCATTTTTTAACAAATCTTTCCCAAAATATCCAGTCTAGGGGGCAGTGGGGCTGGGACAAACATTTGGTTTGGAAAATATCAGCCAAATCGGTCACCCAAGTTATAAAATGACCCGACACTTACGTCAACGTAACTTACACAAATGTACGAAAAGTACTTACAATAAGCACAGGAAAATAAGCTTATGTCAAAGAGGAACTTCCATCAAAGGCGGAAAACACATAAATTGCATCAAAAACACTGAAAAATGAATATTTTTACCAACTAACCATAAATTAGACATATAACTACAATCATCACTAAGCCTCCCGAGAGGAGAATGGACCCTCAAAACCCAACAGAACGGTGGGAACACACCAAAGGTCAAAGCAATTTCTGAAACTTCAATGCCATTACATTGCAAAACACAAATATCCCCATGACGGACAAACACCACCAAGCCAAACACACACAGCTGCAGACGATCCAACATGCCAGTGGACAACTTAACCGATATGCTGATGCACCACATGACGCCACACGTCCCGATAAAACGTCACACAGTGCCACTCCAAGCCTCCCAGAACTGGAAACGTATCTCTGCAATCTGACGATAGTGCCATATGTGCAAGAATGGAATGATGCTGCCGCAGCTGCTGCAGCTGCACCCCAGCCAAGGAGGAGGAAACTGAAGGAACAGGTCTTCCGCACCAGGGTCACCCTCTTTGGTATGGACCACCCAGAGGTTTACAGAAGGTTTTGCTTCCATCTCCATGTCATCCTTGACATTTTGCATGGGTGGGAGGCTGATTTGCACCCTACCGGTGCACGTTCACATGCCATCGGGCCACCTGTGATGTTCCTGGATGACCTGCATTTCTTCACCACTGGCTCTTTCCAAATGACCATTGGCATCACTGCTGGCATCCCTTAGGCCACACATTAATGTACCATGGACCAGGAAGTGGCATGAATTGTATCATGCTGTTGACCTATGTCTACATGCCCTTGACCCAGGAAAAAAGAAGATAAAAAGTGGATCCTATGCAGTGCACCGATTTCCCTAGGTCATTGGTGCCAATGACTGCACCTACGTCACACAATGCCCCCCACGGGCCAATTCGTACATGCACCAGAACTGGCACCACTGGCACGCCATCAACACACAACTGGTATGCATTCATGGATGTGTATGCCAACTTCCCAGGCTCCTGCCAAGACAGCCACATCTTATGGTGCCCAAGTATATGTGCACAGCTGGAAGCGGGACACTACAGGGACATATGGTTGATAGGTATGTACACAAACTCCCCTCACATCCACACATGTGCACACAAAAACATGATCATCACAACACGTGCACCTCATCACTGTGTCCACACAAAAGCAACAAGCACACATCCAACACCACACAGGCAGTTCACCAGTACACAACTGGAAACGTACAATACTGGGTTACCAGTCAATTGGTCTAAAACCATTTGATCAATGTAATATGGTTGAAAAGGAACTGAATTGAAGGAATTGAATACCGAATGTTGCTCAAACTGCGGTTTGAATCACACAATTAAGCAAAGATAGTGCATTTCTTCTCTGTTTTTATTGAAAGTTTCAAAAAGAGAGTGCAATTATCATTGCTTTTTGTAGTGTTTACATTCTCCCATCACATAAAATAAGTTATTGGAAGATTAAGATACAGTTTTTATTTTGTTGGGTCTATACCTAGTTCTCGATCTGCATTATTGCTCCACGTTACTGTTCCTCATCTCCGAATCATCTGAATAATTACTAACAGTATGATTTCTCGACTCTTTTCTTTCCTTTTTTTATTTCTCAATTTCAAAACTCAAAGACATAACTATTTTACTTGTATCTAGACCTTATATCAGCACGTCCATCTGTCTTCTTCATCCCAGTACTTTCGTAGATCTCGATGAGTAGTATTTTAATATTTATAGGCAGTCTTTAAAATGAGTTCTGTGCTTATAATGTGCAAGGTATATGGGTCCAACAACTCATCTTCCTTGCCACAGTCCCACACTAACCACACCCTGCTATTCGTCATCACAGTCTTCAACTACCTCAGCACACTGTTCCTGGTAAATTCATAACTGCCCATCTCACTCTTCTTCGTCGCAGTCCACAAATACACAACTTAAGGCTTACTCATTACAGTCTCCCAGTAACCTCACTCTTCCTTGTCACAGTACAGCAGTACTAATCCCTTCTTATCTAGTGGACACAAAAAAGAAGAAATACTTGATAAACCTGATGTTGTGTAGCTTAAGAAGAGATATTTATAACAAACGATATTACCTTAGGTATGTTATCTGAAAAAAAGACAGAATTGCAGAGATAGTTAAGGTGAATCGGTTCAGTGCAACAAAGCCCTTGAAATTCTGTGAAAATCTTGGGTTGAGGCAACGTTAAGGTAAAACAATCTGATGCAACTAAACCCTTGACATTTGTCGAACAATGTGGTGAAAAAATGCTAATTGAAGTGACATTAAGGTGCTGATTTAATGCAACAAGACCCCTGAAAATCGGTATGTGCTTGAGCTGCACCTCTTTAGCTTTGATTCCCCCATTGCGTGGCACCTAAGAACCCTGATGACATAACAAATGTCATCACTGATATCACATATAACATCACTGATACAGCAGATCACATATGCAAGAAAGCGAGATGCAACATTTAAAAAGAATATTTCTGCAAACAAGGTTCGAAATTAGAAAAATAAAATACTTATTATTGAGAAGGCACTGCAAGAATGTTTTCGTATGAACCAGGAAAGCTGTGTTTCTTCATAATATAAAAAAAATTTGGTTTGCAAATGCTTCTGTCACTTCTAAGATATAAGTCTGTTGTGTGCCTTCCCCACAGAGCTATTCAGTTTCGGTTAAGTTCAAACAAGGACATGTCATGGCACTGTGCAGTGTCAAAAGTGCATCTGCGCCTTTGCTTTTACATTCCTTTGATGCTTTGCAGCATATAATTAGATTAAATATCGCCTGGTTTGACTGTGATCTCATGCCCCCTTTTTTCAACAATAACTCCTTGATCCTGTCTTAATTCGCTCAATTTAATTTGCATTCTGTGCATTCTGTTTTCTTTTCAGTCTCTCCTTAGGTGAATCATTGTAACCTTTTATGTAGTGACTGTCATGTGATAAATACACTACAGCTCACATGTCTATACACACAGCTGCTTGGTTTAGCATCCTATTCTGTTCAATTGTTGATCCCCTTCAAATCTCTGTGCCATCTGGAAATTAGAACAAAGTGGTAGGTGTGTCACTTTGCAAATCTTTCCAAAGGCTGTGTGCTCTAACGTTCTTTCCTGACTATATTCGGCAAAGGGGGTGCATCAGAATCGCCTCTAAACCATGTGTTAATGAATACATAAATAAATAAAACCTGCCAACTGTTCTACTGTTGAGCAATTAAGTCCTATAAAAGTTGTTTAACAGAAATGTGTTTGTGGGAGAGACATTGTTCTCCCTTAAAATATCCGTAAGTACCCCTTGCTATCTGCATTTGATGTAACAGGAAGGCAAGTTGCATGGAACACCTTCAGCCTCACCCATTAAGCAGACTGGAAGAATTCTCCCAAATGTATTTCCAACTACATCACTTGCTATGACCCATCAAGGACAGTGATCTATGAACCTTCTACTCGTCCAAATAAAACAATGTTCCACATAAGGAGTTCTGGCGCCATTTTCCAAAGACGTAGAACTTGAAGAGGATTCCATCCGGTTCACAAGAGCCATCAAAAAAGATCAATGGAAGCACTCGTTCCATAGCTAGGCCTGGACATGGCTTCCATTTCACCACAAAATAACGATGCTTTAAGTTCCATGTGTACCTTCCTCTCTTAACTCTCGATCCACAGTTTTCCCCCCTCTCCTCCCCAGTCTGCACATACATGTTTTTATTGTTTTTGCGTATTTGACACTGTACAAGTTACTAACACCACTAAATAAAAACATTCTGAAAATAAAACTAGATTCTTATAACAAACAAGTAGCGAAGCTGCCAATTCGGACCTGGAGAGCGGGACAGCCAAGAAGACTCTGTGACACTGAGCAAGAATCATTGAAGACCACTCTGAATTCGTGCGAAGAAGATCACCGAAATACAGCATATGTTATAAATACCACTGCTACTCATCTTAAATATTGACTTGCTGAGCATTTTGCCCCGAGACATGCAACCAGAATGCTCTCGCCTAGCTGAGCAATTTGATCAAAGACACACAACTGGAAATTTCCACTCACTCCTTAAAATTCCAAGTGGGCATTCTTTGGTGCTTTCTTCACAATTGCAGTTCTGCTGTAGCTCACTGAAGTGAAATAATGGTCACTGGACACTTTCAGTGAACATGACCATGCTCTTCTTATATCAGCTGAAAACACTTTCAATGTCAATTCACTCTTTTTGTTGATGGGAACTTTTGTTTAAACCCCAAAGTGAATACACAGGAAATCATGGATCAGGCTTGCAGTGAAAATGTATTTTGGAACAGAATCAATTTCACTAAGATATTACCTGCAACATGTAGTACACCAGAGAACTTAAATAAAAAAAAAAATGTTAAAAGATATTTTCATTTGATGTGTAGTACGAGGCAGATGTGGAGTGTGTAAATTGTAGCAGTATTATTTATATAAACTTGCCAACTATATATAAATCACTTACCTAGGTTGTTTTGCTTTTAAGATGTCTGAAAAACTGTCAACAAACACAATCTCGAAGCGGACGATCTGGGTTCTGATGTAGAGATAGCAGATACTTGAATGCACAGATGCAAAAAACATCCTGCATGCCAACCATCCACCTGAAAATCACGTATTCATCATAAAAAAATTACTTTTTAATGTCATTTATATTGATTTGTAAAGCACTAATGGCCAGACGAGAATCTAAGCACTGTGGGTCTGAAACATAAGAAGCACATTAGTGCTTAGAAAAGCAGTATTCTCAACCTTTTTCAAAAACATCACAAGATGATTGATGCATCAGACTATGGGCCTCATCACGAGTCTGGCGGTAACCCTTAAATGTGGCGGTAGCGCTATTACCGCCGCATTTAAGGGTCCGACAGATCATGGCTTTGGCGGATTTCCCCCCAGCTCTGAGCTGGGGGGAAATCCGCGGCAAAATTGCAGATTTTCGGCGCGATTACCGCCGGCGGGAAATCCGCCAGCGGTAATTGCGCACATTTTCCCCATTGGGCTCAATGGGGAATGAGGAATTCTGGATGGGCCCAATGGCGAATGGGCAATAACCCTTCCGCCAAACCCGTGATCCGGCGCTAATAGCCGAAACACGTGTCTGGGGATACTGTTGGTACTCTTGTTCAGAGGAGAATTGCCCAGCATTTCAGTGCTGGACTGTTTTGGATATTTCTCCTCTGTGAAAGATAGTGAGCTAAAGACTCTGGGTAAGTCTCTCGTAACCAGGACTAATGTCTGGCAGAGAGACTCCCAGGACCCCCTTTTTAATTCGAATAAGAAAAAATTAATGTATTGTTTTTGAGGATGCTATTACAAGTTGAGTCATTTAGGCATGTGCTCATCTGAGCTCTCCTGAAGACAGCCTGTTTATTGATTTGTTCCCTTTCAGTTGCATATTCCATTCCTTAAATGATTGCTCTTTTCGTACAGTTGCATAGATGGAAAACATGGGAAAGGATCGGCAGTAAAGAGAAAGAGCCTTTTTGGAAATAAGGGAAACATATAATAATATATGTCAAACAGAAACCTAGACTAATCTAACCCCCAAGAATGATGCTCAGAAAGATCTCTGGAAGAAGGTAATCAATGTTGAACAGACATCTGGAAGTGCCCGAGTACAAAACGAAGAACTCCAAGTGTGTTCTGCAGTACAAGCAGGAGAGGGGCTGCAGAAATCCCATGAAGCAGGGGACCAGTAAGGGACCTCCGAAAGTGGCAAAGGCAGCAAGAAATGAAAATGAGCCCAACACAGAAGAGTTAACACATTGTGAAATAAGGGAGCGCTCATGGTTGACGGATGGATCCAAAATTATTGCGAGTGAGTCCCAGTCTAAATAGTAGAAATCAAGGCAGTGAATCGCTTATACAGACCCAGGGATTGAATAATGCAGCTCTCTGCTGCTACCCAGCTAGGTCTGTGTTTCATAAATACCATGCATACATGCATATATATCTATATATCTATATATTCAATGAAAAAACTTAGTTAAGGGGACGTTATGGTTAAGTTGCACTAATAAAAACCTATGAAATTCAATGGAAAAACATTGCTACAGCGACGTTATGGTACAGGTAAAACTGAAACACCTCAGCAATTCGCCAGTTATGGTAAGCTAAGCAACCATAACTCGCACCACCACTGTGCACTGCTAAGACTAACACCCAGGACATCAAAGATGACATCACAAATGTATATATAGCACCTTATTATTGGATATGTATATATTGTAGATATTTATTTTTATCTATGCTATATGATGCACTTGCACTTTACTACATGATGGTTGTATATGCATATATATAGACAAATGAAAGAGTTGTTTACTCCTATATTATGCACTGGTACCAGAATCTTATTGAATGAATGCATTAATTAGACATTGGACAAATTATTTTCAAATTATATAATAAGTTTCAGTGCAATATATCTACATTTGAGCACAAGAAGAAAGGATATTTACATTATTCTATGCGACTCTGGCCCAGCTTTGCACTATGCATTATCACTTTAGCAGTTTGTGTATATATAATCGATCTATGATATGTTCCCAATTTGGAACAATCGAACACAATCTTTGCATGCTGCAGGTCTAAATAACATTGTGTTAAAAAGCCCATTTTAAAAGAAGCACTGAGCTATTACAGGTATACGCATGTTGTTTTATCATTAACGTCCGTAGATGAAAAAATTGGCATTCTGACTAATTATTGACAAAGTCTTACGTAACATAGCCCTAAAACATTTTGGAGGAATGTATTAACAACTGCACGCATTGAATGAATCCTAGTCAAGCAGTAAATATAATGTTTATATACTCTGTGAGTCATTCATGAGTTTTCATGAGTCCTCTCAAAAATGGCTGACGCGTTCAAGGGTGAGTAGTAGACTATTGATGGCCCCGAAGGGGGAGGAGGCTTGGCCCTACCAAACTTTCGGAGGTATTTTGAAGCAACGCAGCTCCAAATAATTAGGGAATGGTTGAAGGGGGAGGAAAGCAAGAAGGACAAACTTTGGGTGAGAACGGATTGAGCGGTAGCCCATTGGGAGTTGGCAGAGGTGTTGTGGCTTCCGAAAACCCATCGACCCCGGCACCTCTACGAAAGTACAATAACTAAGTTAATGGCAGACACCTGGGATAGGCTGGTGGGTTCAGTGGGAATCACAACATATCCATCGCCATTAACCCCCATCTTTGGCAATGGAGATTTCACCCCAGGAGAGAGGGGAGTTTGCGAAATGGCAAGAAGGGGGTTGTAGGAAGTTATGTGACATGTTCCGGGCGGAGAAGTGCTTTCTTTTGAGGAATGTAAGCGGGAATTTGCAATACAAGAGGTAACTAAAAACTAGTGATATATATTTGGTGTGTGGGTAGTAGGCCTGGACCTCGGCAAATGCAAATGTGTACTCTGATTTGCTTATTGGTGAATGCAGCATGGCCAAAGACTATGACCAATGGATTTGGAGACTGGCCATGGCTAAAAGCCATGAACACTGGCCATTGGTTACATTACTAGGGTTTAGTGGACAGTGAGCTAGGATACAGGGTAGGTGCAGTGAATAATAAGGGTGGTTTGGTTTGGCTCGTGTCAGGGTGGAGTCTTATGCTGTAGCAATTGAGTGATGATTTCCGTCCCAGCATGCACTGCTGATAATAACAGACATAAGTATGTTGTTTTTAAAGGTGGTTTATAGTTCTTTCATATATATGAAAAGGTGAATTATTAATAACTTATATACAGAGATGTAACACCATGAAACATTTTGACCTATTGAATGGACAGAAAAAATCTTGTTAAAGGGATGTTACGGTTAAAATGCATCCCATCCTTGGGACTCCTCTGCTCCAGTAGTTAGCGTGTGGCGTCCCACCTTGGCATGCCTTGGAATTTTCCTCTTGGGTTCTCATGAGCACTTGCCCATTTGTACTGCTCCTTCTATTTATGCACTTCTCTCTACAGGAACATTGTGTACAATTGTGTTGTATAAGTAAGGGAAATGCAGATGCAAAAATTGTGTAGAAGATTGTTAAGTGGCAGTTGGTGTGTGGAAGTTTAGTATGGTCATAGAGTTATATGTACAGTTTTTGGAAGTGATTGGTGGATGGATTTGTGACTGTTTGAAAGCAGGCATTGAGGGAGTGTTACACATATAACATTAAAAAGAGTAGAAGGGCTGCCCAGTGCGATGGTGTGCACCTGCCATTCCGTCTTTCAATGATCCATGGCCAGAAAAAGGGACTGTGGAGACCGTGAATAGTTATGAAAGTTCATCGATTATGGTCCTTCTTGTATGCTAGATACAAGTATTTGGGACATAAAATTGTTTCTTTGCTTTTCTATTTTTCTCTAGTATACAATTGTCCATTAGCACCATGGGCGGGGAGCCAGCCAATAGGTTGGCTAGGAACGTGTGCCTGAACTGCCCTTCCAAGCTCGTGTTCCAAGACCCTGATGGCCGACACTCCCCGCCGCTATCTCCCCCCATCCTCCTTCCCATTTTTTATTATTTTTTTCACCTCCTCCCCCATACTTACCTTACTTTGGCAGCGATGTGTGCCGCTGTCGCATTCACTCCTTCTCTTCGCCTCCTGCAGGCCACCAGGGAAACAGAAGATGGGCTCTATACGGAGCTCCGCCTTCGCTTTTCAGGGTGCCCATCTTGGAAAAGGATTTTCCTTCCTATAGAGGGACACTGTGCGCATCCCTCTGTAGGAAGGAACATCTTTTTTTTAGCAACCCAGGTTACCATTTTGGCAACCTGGGGTCCTTATGGTCTGCATGCGCCTTTGCAGGGGCTGGAATGGAGGATAATGTCCCGGCGCCCTTGTTATCCACCCTGGCTTCACTTAATCCGATAACTTGGGCTGCTGGGCCTTTTTCCCTGTTCCAGCCCTTGGAACGGGGGATGGACTCCACATTTAGCCATTGGCATGACACAAAATGCTAATGGAAATGTTGGAGAATCTTATGGAGTCTATCTACTTTATTTAGAAATGTAAAGTAGATGGAGTCTATACGATTATTTTGTTTTGTTTTTTCTTTGAAAGGTTGTTCCTAAAGAAACCTTTTTTTCTTCTTTTTTTGCAGGATAGGTCAGGAAGTAAGGCAGGCAGGGAAATGAGGGAAGAGGTGTCAACTACTAATATGGAAGGGCAGGAGGACAGGGGAAGATGTTGCTTGTGTGTTACATCTAAGGTATGGGGCATTGTTCCTCATGCTCCGTGATTGCAGCTTCAAAAGCTCTTCAAAATTGCATCCCCTGCAGACTGGTGTGTTGCAGTATATACGGAGTACTGTTATCTTCGAAAGATATGGATCAACAGCCTCTTTTATCGCTTGCAAGGTAGCTGGTGGGATTTTGTGTCCCTCAGAAGTAGGCTGTGTGGTTACAGTATTGGTTGAGGAAGATGAGGTGGAGGTAGACAGCCTACTACTTGCTAAGAAAGGAACAACTTTTCTGAGAGCATTGCAGTGGTTGGATTTGGTGTGGTGGTGCATAGAGGTGGTCCTATAGGATTACTGTCCAGGTAGTCCATGACTGAGTACAACGTTGTACTGAATGCATTTTACTTTGGTAGCTTTAGATTTTGGTACATTCCCAACAGTGTTAAAGAACCACCACAGCCATGATTCTCTCTGGGTGCTGGAGGTATGCCCTTCCCCCACCTCATCTTCTTGGTCCTCTTCATCGCCTTTGGAAGTCCTGTGCTTTTTTTGTTGTGTAGGTCCTGCAGATGGTGCTGGTAGTGGTGGTGGCTTTTGGGGAGGAGGGATGATAATAGCTGATGCAATTTTTAAAATGAATTGCAGTTTTGTTAATATTCTTCCAAGTATGTGCTCTGTGCTAGATTGTTAATGGATAATGAGTAAGAATAGGTGCAGGAGCTGTGCAAGGGTAAATTTGGAGCTTGAAAGTTCCTAGATCAACAGAAAATGCAGTTTTGAACTGTTTGCAAAGCACGGACCCGATCACGAAGTGCGGACGCGATTGCGGACACATACATCATGCCAAGCAAGAACTTGTGGTAATGTGACATCGTTGAGCAAGTATGCGATCACGTCATATGTTCATTGAGGTCGACGAGCACAGAAAAAGTTGCAAAAAGTGTATAAAAGTGTTAGAAATTATCCAGAAGGTGGGGAATGGCAGAGTTATAAGATGAAACTTTGTAAATTGGACCAAACTGTTGTTATAGTGGGGTACGTATGTTATTAGTAAGTTGTAGGATATTAAGGGTGCACTGTTAAAAACCTATACATTTCACCGAAAAAACTTTGTTAAAAGGCATAACACCCTGGACATCAAAGATGACATCTCGAATGTCATTGATGACATCACCGATGACATCACATATGACATTTATTTTGATGAAAAGTCACTACAAAGGTCTGTGTTTATAATGTTGGTAACAACATCTCAGGGGTGATCGGGAGACCTATCATGAACTACTTAATGTATTAAAGAATGTACTCATCTAAACAAAATATTATATTGGAGTGTTGTTGTTAATACGGCAACCTAATCATATATACACATAGGCAATGGCTGCAGCATGCACCATGGAAGTACAGCATTTGTAATCTGGTCATTTTGGATAGTAAAATAATGAATGATACCTTATCAGAGTTTTGAGTAATGTTTAAACATGAAACCAATAGCTAATAATTCAAGACATACTACATACTTGTGTTAGTAGAAACAATACATATGAAGACCCACAATGCATACAAATCAGAGGCACATACAGGGAAAATAAAGTAAGGAAGAAAGAAACAACATCACCAGAAAATGCCAATAACATTGAAGTTCATTATCATGTATACAACTGAATTGTCTGTTTGAGGCCTGCTAATTGCCCCATATATGTACACAATGAGCTGAGACCAAACCCTAAGCAAAGTACCCTAACAACCTAGAACAAGGTTAACGTCTACTTATATATTACCTTTTGAATTTTAAAGTTCTCACTGTCAGTGGATAAAAACAACTGGACTAGATATGTCAGTGAACAAACAGAAGTGGTCCACATAGGTGATGTTATCAATGACATTTGTGAAGTCATTGTTAATGGTTTTATTAGTGCATCTTAACCATAACGTCCCTTCAACAATGTTTTTCCAGTGAATTTCATAGGATTTTATTAGTGCAACTTAACCAAAACGTCACTTTAACGAAGTGTTTTCAGTGAATACATATATACATATATATACAATGCAGTTTGGCAGGTGAGATTGTGTGCATTACTCAGGAGCATGGCTGTGTTTCCACCAACAAATTATTCAGCCTCTCTTATTCCTCCCAAATAGACAACCCTCTCTATACGCTTTCTCTGTAAGCTTCTAAAGAGATCCAAAATAGTCTATGTTTCCAAATGGATCCATAATATTGTGCCTTACTAACCTATCACCTCGGTGTAGAGAGCGCAATTCCTATAAACCTAGGTCTCACCTACCTATAATCTAGTACATACATCCATGTGTGCAAACATACACACCAACAGCTAGCATTAATGGTGGGTCTAGTATCAAGACCAAAGAAGTATCTTTTTTTTTCTTCGATTCACCAGTGTTGATGTCCCTAGAGTCTTTTTATTACCAATGTTTATAAGGTTTTGTATGTGCATGGAGAATAGCAACGGTTCTGAAGTTTGTTAAAGAGAATGGATCCAACAAGGGCTTCTTCAATTGAGGCCTTATCAAACCCATGCTAAATGATCATGCTACCCACCCTTCCTCAGCCATTGCAGGTCACTGATTTCAAATGGCAAAGATGCTATTTACAAAACTGAAAACCACTTCCAAGAAGCTGGCCTTAGAGTTTGATTTCTTTAAGAGGGAAAAAAAACAAGCATCTTCTTCATGGTGAAGTGAAACTATGGGGAAGTTTGTTTAATTGAATGATGACACATTTGAGGGGACGTTCCCTTAGAAGTCACACTCATTCAGAGCTGTTCATTCTCTCCTGAAATAAAGTGGCTATGATTGGTAACATGATACTGATGGTCAAATAGTGGATTGAAGGCTATTCTTGGCATATTAGAGGTGTGTTTGATTTTCTAAAAGAGGGGAAAATGTTATGCTCTATGGAGGACGAGAAAAAGTATTGTATAGTTCGGCCTAACTGAGGGGCATTTGGGTTTGAATTTAGGTTACTAAGCATATTTTAATTAGGGTGTTGCCTAAATATGTTGCATATCTCCTTCTCCTTCGCCGTCTCCCTCTCCTCTCCTCTCCTCTCCTCTTTTCTTTCATTTTCACCTCTCCTTTCCTGCCCTCTCCTGTCATCTGTTCTGCTCTTCTCTTCCCTGATTGCACTGGTTGCAATGTTCTGCCTTTTCTCCCTCTCTCTCTCCTCATTTCCTGTGTTTCCACTGTTATGGGGAGTTGAATTGACTTCTTGGAGCAACCTGAATACCCTGAATTACAACTATGATTGAATGCATTGCTTAAGAGCCCTCTGTTCAGAATACGGTTTTAAATAGTCTCTGCGTTATCGTTGAGCTGCCACAGCAGATACAGTGAGACTTGAGTCTAATTGGGGAGTTTCACAAGCTAGGAGACCAGGCAGCCCCTAGAAGAGGCAGGTAGAAAACCCTCAGTACAGCCTTAGGAAGGCCCTACAATCTCCAAAGGGCCCCGGGCGAGAGAAGATAGGGAGGACAGACTATCCACTCAGTCAACTGATATACTGCCCCCTTTTCCATTCTAACACATTCTTTAGTTTTTCCAACAGATGAAGGGCTGGGTTGTCTAATTATAATCACTACCAACAAAAATAGCTTGCAATAACCAAAATTGTTTCATAAAAATAGGGCAATGCTAATGGTGTTAGGTGGGGTGATGTGCTAAGCAGCTCCAGCATATCATCCTCTGCTTTATCAGGGGGTTCCTGTGAGACTTGGGTTACTTTAACATTCTATTGGATAGAAGGAAATTGAAACTGTTGGATAGACCTCAAAATAGCTCAGAACATGTAGCTCTGGGATTACATAAATCTGGTAGCTCTGAGACTTCAATTGTTGGGAATAGTAATGTGCCTCATAGCATCCCCACCTGCAAGTTATAACACTTGGTCAGTTGACAAGATTTAATGTTCATGGGATTGCAGAGTTGGATGACACTTGCTCACTCCCCAGGTTAATAGGGGAGAGTTGCCTATGTATTTCATTTATTTTATTGTTTTTTTAAGGCACTTACACATCAAGGAATTGTATTTCAAAGCGCCCAACGGCCAAAGGGAGGGGAAGGGAACAAGGGAACAGCAACAAAAATTGAACATATTAACAGTGATGAGCAAACAATAAAAACTGTCCTACTATGCATGGTGAAGATTTGTATCGTGCAAGTACAAAGAGAGAGAAGGGACAGGGTAAGGGCGGGAGTGCTAGAGGTTTCAAAGAGGGGTGAAGTGCAAGAGAGCCAATTGCAATGGCAACAGGTAAGTGCCAGAGAGCCAGTTGCAGAGGCAACAGGCAAGTGACCACTAGATGGTAGAGTGGTCACCATCCCTCAGATAAGTTCAGGCATGTGGGACAACACAGGCCAAGCGGTGCCCGAAGGCAAGTGCACATGGACGGGGGATGCTTCGGGAGGTCGGACAGAAGAACAGGACCCAGAAGGAACACATGAGGGCCCAGGCCACCAATCACAGGGACTGTGGAGTTTAGCACGGGAGGGAGAGAGGGAAGGAGGAGGAGAAGAGGAGCTTTCAGAACTTGAGGAGATGTGGCTCAAGATGGAGAGAAAGAGGAACACTGTTGCAGAGGAGTGAGCCAGCCGAGGAAAGGAAACGGACCCCCGCTCTCTGCTTAGAGATGTGCTTGACAAGCAGAGAGTTGGAGAGTTATGAAGAAAACATCTTAGAATTGCTTGGCTGGAGAAGATTATATTCAATCACTGTCAATAAGCATGCTAAATTTATGGAACAGACGAGACAAACTACTAGTTGTAAAGGACACATCTTACAAGTGTTGTAGGCAGCATATTAGATTCAGTTGCTATACATGACTATGACACCTTTTTGATGAGCAAAACAAACATATTCAATGTGACAAAATACAAGTTGCATGGAAAACATTTTGAAATTAAATTGGATGTATGAGGTTACATTCAGAGGCTGTAACTGACATGGCACATAGCAGGAACATGCATTTTCTGGTGTTTTCAATCTTGCTGTTTTTTAACTGCAGTCTGGTATTGTTCTGGCTTCTGGTGGTGTCCTGGACTCCATAGCTAACGAGTTTCACAGCCAAGCAGACTTCAGGTCCTTACTTGCAGGATGGAGGGTGGAGTCTTTTCTGTGTTGATCACTTGTTCCAGAGGCATGGTGCATAGCAGAGAAATAAGTGTTTCCTGTGTTTTTCCCTTTTGTAGGTCTTTGATTCGACAACTGTTCTGAAACGCCGAACAGGGATAAAAGATTTAATTTTGGAAAGCGGTACCATACTGTTTTTGTCTTCTTGTAGATGTGTGTTTGAATGAAAGTTCACAGTTAAGAGTAAGGCTGAGAGATTTTGCACTAGGTAATAGTTGAGGTGAATCCATTGAGCTTTACGTCAGCGAGTGAAATATTGACTTGGGCATGCTTGGTAGGGTTGTGAAGTAATAACCTTTAAATTGTTTGGTGGCAGGAGATTATTGCCAAGGGCAGTAAATGAGTATGCTGCACATGTGCCAACTTACTCTGAATAGGATTTTGAAGTGACTTGTTCGGGTACCACCATGTCTGGACCATCTAAACCTATGAGATGATATAGAGACATGAAGCTACACTGCAGCTCAGTATGTAACTTGAATAAAATGCCTTCTGTATGGCTTTTACAAATGTTATTTATGTTACGCTTCATTGTGATGAATTTGTATGGCAGAAAAGAGGGGCGATCGTAAGTTAGAATTCTACCACCCCTTTCCTATCCACCATAAAAATACTCCAGCATTGCATCAGCAAGCACTTTCATTGTGGCGCAAATGCTAGGTATTCCTATGGATTTTGGAAGCTTTTTGCACCAGCCAAAAGCAGGCAACTCCCTAGGAATCCATTATAAGCACTGCCTGCCATTACCTCCTTTGCATGGTGTACTGAAAAAGGGTGGTGTATGCCACCTTTATCCACTCTTTTACAATTTGCCGTGCAAATGAGGAAAATCGGTGGCAGTGGCCTGTACACGCAAAAGTGCAAATGTAACAGGTCAAAATATGGGAGACTTGAAAATTAGGTCCACGGGGTAGATTCATGGATTTATTTGCCTGGGAAATAGTGAACTTGCTCGCCAAACAACGTGTAAAATCCCAATCTCTTGATTCATGGAATGGAATGCACAGGACTTTTCCAGCACTTGCGCGGAGTTTGTGCTGGCTTGGCATGTCTCTGCAGAGCATGGGCGTGGCTTGCTGGGAAGGGCGTGGAACACAGAAAATGGAGAAGACATGCAGAAAAGTGGACATTACGAGGCACGGCCTGCAGGCAGTTCCTCACACGGCCACAATTGCGCCAAAAGGCACATATTCATGGAACCACCCATGCAGCCTCTCGGCATCGAAATGGCAACGCAAATGTCTCAATGAGTACGCCAGCTGGAGGCAGGCTTAAAGATACTTGCGCATACGAATCACAGCGTGGAACTGGGTTTGCATGTCGGATCTAGGAGTGTGTGTATGCAACCAGGGTTCTGATCTAACTTAGGGGTGTACGTATGCACTGTAGCGGGGTGCAGGAATGGTTTACGAGGGGTAGTATGCAGATTTTCTGAGTTTAACCGGAGTTATGAAGTCTCATAGGCATGTTGTCGGGATGCCGGCAACAGTTACGGGGCTCCTGCGCAGGGTCCCGGAGATGCAGGCCTGCTTGCGGGGACCCCACGCATTGTTTGAAGGGTGCATGTATTTGCACCCGGGGAGCACGCAAAGGTAGCTGTTCTGGATGTTTAAGCTTTGATTGGGGGTGTGTTGGAGGTTTACCAGGCATGACTTGCGAATACGGTTACTAGGCACAGTAAATTCCATGAATAAGCTTGCCGCACGTTTTTTATTTCGCGTGCAGGCTCACGCAGTGTCGGTCTCGGCGCACAGAAATTGCAGCAGAATTGCGCATTTTTCCATGAATCAGGACGATAGGCTTTTCACATCCACCTCATCTCGGATGACAGAATTGTGTGTAATAAGTTGAAGGGATTCATTTTGCATTCCGCTGAAGCACCTTCTTGGAAAAATCGTTGAGGTATGCATGATAAAGTAGTTCATTGCAGCCAGCCAACAGATGACGAGGAGGTTCAGCTCACTGCTTCTCGAGTGGAAGGGTGAGGAGATTTGCAGATTGCATCTTCTGATGGCAAGCTACGAAAAGCAGTACACAGTGGAGAGGAGCACAACATGTAACTTTCTGGGTCCCCACCACCAGGCACGTCCACTGGTGAGTCTGAGGACACTAACAACGATAAGCAAGATACAATATACGAAGCCATCCTTGTCCAGGTAACAACACATTATTGAGGCAACTATTTATACTGAAGTTGTAAATGTGGGAGGGAAATAGACAGCTATGTCGCCGCCTTTGTACAGTGTCTTTCAAGTGCATCCCATAAGATATGAAAATGTGAAATATCTGCCTGTGGCAGACACAGCACACACTCCACCACCACCACGTTATGTGGCTAGATGAATATAGTAGGACTTGTCCTGGCTCACCAAGAACATGTAATGTGTGGAATCTCTTCATGCAAGAGACAGAACACCATTTCACACACAACCTACACTCTGCCCAAGTGACATATGTGCCAAATAAAGGCTCGGATACACGTGTATACCGTGTCTTTGTGGTCCCATACGATGCAGCTGAATCGAAGAATTGTGATTAATCCAGCATGCCTCCTCCAAAGCCCTTGCACCAGTAGCCAATCATCAATCAACACCCAGCCCATACTGTCTCCCCAGGAAATCTTGCTACTAAACCATAGTTCCATTGTCTGGTGGCTGGTGACTGTTATAGCATCGAATACACTACTACTGTTCTTGTTTTTTTTTGTTATATCCAGAATAATGCAGAGAGAGAGACAACTTCCACCAGGACAGGCAGTACCATAGGCATTGTTTGGCTCCCCTCAGTAAAAACAAGAGTTACAGACAAGATAATTTGTCAGATTATCCCTTTTAAACGAAAACCAAAAAGATTAGAGTTTTTATATTCTAGCTGCTAGATGCCAGTCAGAAAATGCACCAGTCATATGTTCTCAGGCAACATCATGGAATTTTATATTTGAGAGAATTTAAACTGCAATAATTTGCTGAGGTGCATTTTAATATTTTTTTTTATTACTTTTCTTGTGTACTTCTAAAAATGCAAACATCTGAATAGTTACTTCAGAAAACGGAACTTTCGCCCCATCAAATAAAAGATCACAAAATCACAGATGTTGGTGGTTCGAGCCATTTTAATTGATTATCTGGTGCTGTAACTATCATCTCACATCCTTTTCAAAATGTTACATTTTTGGCGCCTTCATTATTCAGCATTGGATACAGTGAGTGATGAGTTTTACATTGTGCAATAACATTCCAATTATATGTTGTGGTTTCTTCCATACACAACAGAACAAAAATGCACGGGATCCATTCCTAACTGGTAGCATTGTGCATGCTGCAGATGAAAACTGAAAAGAGGTAAGAACAGGTATAATGTAATTCATTGAATTCATGCCTTCTGACATAGGCGTGCCCAGGAAGTGGCCTGGGGTGGCAGGTGCTACCTCTGGAATCAGATTGGCCACCCCGTTATCCTAAACTATGATCAGCACGCGCGCGTGTGAGTGTCTGTATGTGTGTGCGCACACTCTCGTACTTCATGCCACCCCGGCATAATTCAGTACCCCACTTGGGGCACCCCAGTCAAAAGAGTCTGGACACGCCACTGCCCTGTGAGAATTTTATACCAGTATCAGAAAAACAATTATTTCGTGGGATTCTGGTTTAATTCCTTTTGTAACACTGCAGGCAGATGTGCAACCTACATCGTTGAGTATGTTTGAATTTGTTCACACAAAACAATAATCTGTGAATTAGTCGTTTCAAGATGATTGTGACCCTCCCATGAAATGTGCAGTGACTCTTCCAGAGCTCAGAGCCACACCCACAATATTTGTGGACCACCCTTTGAGGAGAGTCACTCCATCAAATGTGCCCTTCTAAGATTTCTTTGCACAGATTCTGATGCAGACCTGTGCGGACTTCTCTTCCTAAGCCATAATGGCTTTCCTGCTGCTGTCCTTGTTACTGAATGGCAGTATGAACTGACACCGCACCCTCAGCAGGCTGACCACCCTCGTGCAAGACCTGGCATAATTCCTAATCATTCCAGGCAGTGTCCCTCCTCCTCTTGCTCCACCTCTGTTCCTCAAGTGCGGGACTCGCCCTACTTCAGGAATTCAATTCCCTTATGTGAGGAAACAAACAGGACACCTACACGAAAGACAGTAACTAGGGCCAAGAAATGGACTCGGAGTCACTGAAGAGTCACACAATTGTAAAAAGGTTCTCGAAAACACAAAGACAAAGGAAGTTGACTGCAATACAGGATGGGTTGTTTGGTCTATGCACAAATGATATGCTTTTTTACGTTTCACAACCAAGCAGACAAACCAAAGGGAACCGTTTCTTGTAAATACATATTTGGGTACAGGGCAAGATAGGCAAACCATTGCTGCATGTTCTTTTATTGTTTTACTCTAATGGAAACCTTTTCAAAAGAGAAGAGAAGTGAAACAAATGAAAGACGTCGCACAATCCCTATTGTGATAAACACAAAGCCAATATGGATCCGAAATACGAAAGGCAAAATTACGTTTTTTGCAGTTTTACATGTTTTGGGGTGTAATTGATAGGTGCTTGGGAAGCTAATAGGGTTGTACAGTTTCTGGGATGACACAAAATGGTAAATGAACCTTAGGAAAAATGGGCAGAAGTATTAAAAGAACTTTTTTCAATGTTAAACTAATTTAAATATTTTCTCTCCAATCATTTGCTCCTAGGTTTTCAGTTCAATTATGCATGGCTGTTCTGTTATGTTATTATGCAACATTGAGTGATCTTTTTGCCTTTTTGTTTTTCTCTTTTGCTCAATTCATCAGTCAGCCCCTTGTATATGTCCATTCAACCTTACACCTGGATCCCGCTGTCACCTCATGCCTTTCCATTCCCTACCACGACACCGTCCCGGGAGGATAGCTCAGCGGCAACATGCTCGTTTTGGAAGCAAGACGACACGAAGCAACACAGGTTCGATCCCCGGGTCTAAGCCAAACAAATATAAACATTCCTGTATCAGGGCCTCAATGCCCGTGGTCTGCGTGAGCGCTTTAAAAATTCAAAAATAAATAAATACCCCTTTGGTTCTCAGCTCATTCGCTCCTAGGCAGTCCTTTTCCTCCTCACGAAATCCCTCCTAACTTCCAACCCCGTCCCTTGCTCCTTCCTCCGATTCTTTTCCCTGTGCTGTCTTCTATCCCTCAAAATCATTTTGTATCCTGGCACCAACTCCTCTGTCCCCCACAACTTTGCTAAGCGTCTTCTCTGTCAGTGTCAGCCATCTTTTCCTGGTCTGCATCGCCTCAACTTCTAACTCAACAAAGTCCATTCTGGTTCTGGAACCTTCATCCAATCCCCTCTCACTTCCCCAAATGGACTCCGCCTCACTAGCACTAGCACAATGGAGAGATTGTCCACTGCACACCTCCCCTCTCCGTCTGCTGAGTTTGGGACCATAGAACGTTGTAATGTTTTATGAATGAAAAGGGTGCCACCTAGGGTATTTACCACAGTAGTGGAATAACGCATCCCTAGCCACTTCACGGTTCAAGGTCAGAGAGGCGAGCTCCTTGTAATAACGCAGCTGAGGTTTCCAGTCTCTGCAGATTAGATGATACTTCTTGCCTCTTGATGGGGTTTCTGAAAAACTTCACATCCAAGAGACTACCAGTGCACCCATTGCAGTGCTAAGGCTTCTGCGCACATATAGCTGTACCACCTGAACAGTTTGCTAGGAAATGCCATTACATCATATTAATTTGTGCACAATTAAGATCTACCAAATACACCTATAGGCAAACAATAGAGAAATGGGAGAGAGACAGCAGAGAGGGTTAGAGGCAAAAACAGCCAGCTATACTATTCAGAGATACACAAAGACCTTGCAAGGGGATAGACTTGCTTCAGGCTAATTAAAAGCGCCTCGGGGCCTAAGTAGGGTGTTCTTAACAAGTGGATGCGTTGACATGCCACACCATATGCCATTAAATGATAACAACACATATATACATACAGTTAATACGAAGGGACGTTTGGGACTCCACAGAGAATGAAACGAGATGGAGCAGCATGCACCTCTACAACCTGTTGCATCGGGAGCGGGACTGAGTGAGGGGCAGGATGGAAGCAGAGGCCGCCCAGCACCCAATTCTCATTGGGTGACTGCCTTTACCCCCTTTCCATGGTTCCATCTTGCAGGGATGGGTGTTTAATGTTGCTGATTCTCTGTGCAGACTGATTCTCTGTGCAGAGTCTGCAAGCCTTTGCTGTTGAGCACCGCATTTGTCCTCTGTGCTTTCACCAGCTCATTGGTGATTTTTGTGAAAGGTGCTAGAGCTACCCTTTTGTTATGCTGAAGTCACCCCGAGTGGGACAGGGATGCCCAGACTTCGTTCCAGAGATAGGCAGGCCTAGCCCCTTAAGTTACACCTCAATAATGATGGCGAGAGATCATGAGACATGTATAATCTTGCTTGTGGTTTTATACACGTGACTAGCAGTTAGTGCTGAACTGCCCTTTTTGGTGTGAAACCAAGCCTGGTTTGCATACAGTGTTTCTCCTTCTGAAATGGCATGATAAACTGTACAACAATTGCCTGGAGGTTTCCCAGAGCAATGCAGGGGGGTCATGATTCATTCAAGAACCTTCAGTCATCTCCTTTCTGTTTCACTGGGATTGTAGTGCTCCAGTTTCTTTGGGATGCTCCAGGGACGTCATTTCACCAAAAGGCCAGGGGTAGTGGAAGTGACATCAAATGATCCTTGACCTTTGATGACATCACAGGAAGTGTTGTCATTTGACCCCACCCTGAAGTGACATCATGGGTAGCAGGGAACATAATCTTTCACCCCTTGACAAAACAGGAAGTGGCATCACATAGCGTTGTTCCTACTGTGAAAAATATGGTTACAATATCACTGTGATGTGATCTACATTTCATACAAGAATGGATCACCATATGTATCGTTAATATCAGCACGCATATGCCCATTCACCAAATTACTGTGAATACATGCAGCGTCCAAGGCCAAATTATAATTATGTGTTATTATATAGCACTTACGCTTAAGCTCGTTATATATAACACATATTTGGCACTCATTTATCGACTGCAGAAGGATAAAAGGCTAAGGGAGCCTTGCAGGGATTCGATCCTGCAACCAGCAGAACATACACAAATCAAAGCAGCAGGCGCTCAACCCACTGAGCTATCTTACTAGCTATAGTTATCTTATCGGCTATAGTAAAATGAGCAATTAGACACTGTAGTGGATACCATTGAACTGGTAACTGAGATTTAACAGCAGACCAGGTAATCTGCAGGACTGGTGCAAAGTTGGCCACATGTCAAGTCTGCATGAATCTACTTTTCAGGATTCAGAGGTTGGCAAAATACATACTATTGGGAGGGTTCATAACTGTGCATTAAAGAAGTTAGAGTAGCACAGGGCAAGCAGCACACTCATCCAGCATCCCCTACTCTGGGCACTTTTTACCTCATACATGCAAACAAACATCCTGAACAGCATGCCAGGGAGATAGGACATATTTACACATTACAACAAAGCATTATTTGTGGCACAATTAAATCAAGGTCCACTTTACGTGCAATGGTCAAACATTTCTACACTGTACACAAGCTTTTGCACAAGGATTTTGTCAAGTGACCAAGGACACTGATATGGAATGCCTTGGGATGACCATAGCAGAGACAACGACAGAAAAAAAAAAACATGTGATAACTGCAACTTGCAAAAAGCAAAATACAAAGGCCAAAATGGATGCTTGTTGTACTCTATGCTAATGCTTTTTGGAGGTTTGTGTCTGCATTGTGAAAATGAGGTGTTTAAGAACAGACTAAACCTTTAATGAGTCTAACAATTATTGTACAGAATTCCAGAAAGGAAATGTATTTGTTATTCCTATTCTTTCTTATTTAGGGTCACTGTTCAAAGTGTTACACTTGTGGAACCCCCTGTTTTTTCAGAGGCCTGAACACGAAGCTGTCCACTCCAGAAACAAAGGGTGCTGGCCACAACCCAGGAGAGTCCATTTCAAATATATATATATATATCTTTTTTTACGGGTATCAAGGGAGACCATAGGGGTAGCAAGGGAGAGCTCAGGGGTTGCAGCTGCAACTCCTGGCTACCCCCAATGACGTCCCTGGGATCCTCTCTAGGCAAAGTTTTGGGGGGTGCTTTCTTTGAGGAAGGAGGGCGGTTTTATGTATCTCGTTCACATTTTCCTGGCAAATGTGAGCATGGAATTGAATGTGGATTTCTTGAACACCGGCACTCTCAAAACCTGAGCCGTAAGATAAGAGAGCGTGTACATGGGTGTATGACGGGTGATAGCAGAGCTAATGTTACCTGGAACGAATGGTGATGATCCTCTTTCCTTGAAGAATAAAGTACACTCTTACTACAGAGTCTTCAATGAATGTCCCTAGTGGCAATTAGTAAAACTAGTGCTGCTGTGGGAGAAGCCATCGACTCCAGGAAGGCATTCTATCCACCCTGGCACTGAACACCTGTTAAATAACATGTGGGGAGAAACACTAGCTGTAGAGCTCACTTTCCACCAGGAAATACCACCTTCGAGAAGAGAGAACAAAAAGCCATTGAGCTTATCACCCACCTTTTATTTACCTTGCCATAGATTGCATTCTCCTGCCCGTCTGCACCACGGGGTGCATGCACTGTTGCACCACAGAGCAAGGGCAAGAGATAATCCATTGTCTACTACTGAGCATGAGGCACTAGTCAGCAACTCCATACAAAACTTGAGTGACATCACAGTGACAGCAGAATGCAACTCGGCTCAACTGTGAAAACAGGACTGTAGCCAAATAAAATGATTCCCTCGATCTCCAAGTGCAGAGACGCCCTTATGCATATACTGAACAACTAGAAAGAAGCTCTGTGCTACTAGAATTGCGTGGAAATATGCTTTCACGTGCATCTACAGCACCGCCACAGTGGGTGTAACCTGTTCAAAATATGCCAACTATGTATGTTAACAATGAGGGATTTCTGCATTCTTTGAATTTCAACACTTGTGGAACTTGCTGTGTAACATTCTGTGCATAAACTGAAGTACTGGAGTGAAGCTTTAAGATCACTGAGAGCCCAAGGAAACATGAGCACATGATCAGAGGAGAGGATCTCCTGATGCTTGACGTTGGGTAAGAGAGTGTGCAACAAACTTAGGACTAAATAGACCATGCGGCATCTCGACACACCACAGCGCACTGTTTTGCGCTGCAGTATGGGGGAGGGTGAGTGTTAATAGAGATTAGCACAGATTGGAAACAGAGTGGCTAAATGCAAAGTATGGACAAAGAACAACATTTCTTATTATGAGTTTGACAGTGCAGTAAAAAGTGGCAGTAATTCCGTTAATACCACTTTTCTTTAGCACTAAAGGAATTTTTACTGGACCGCCGAATTATGAGTTTGGAGGAAAGTGGAGGATTCACCTCCAACATCTTGAACTACTGCTTGCGAAAATCCCCATAGAGTCCTATGGATACCAGAAATGGGAATGCACCACTCTAGCACCACTCGGCATCCTGTGATAAGACAACAGGATCGATTGCCGCTAATTGTAACAATGTCAGTGGTTATTTGGCAGATACCTCAAATTACCACCAAACTTGCAGTGAGACCCAACGTTCTTAAATGCTCAATGAAATAAGAATGTATGATATGTAATAATCACATCTGCGTTGCATGTAGATAGAAATGTGAATGTTAGCATGTGCCACACTCAGATGGAATTCTTAACTCTAGCCTGCGTCGCATCTAGATAGAAATGTGAATGTTAGCATGTGCCACACTCAGATGGAATTCTTAACTCTAGCCTGCGTCGCATCTAGATAGAAATGTGAATGTTAGCATGTGCCACACTCAGATGGAATTCTTAACCTTAGCCTGCATGGCATCTAGATAGAAATGTGAATGTTAGCATGTGCCACACTCAAATGGGCTTCTTAACTTTAGCTTGCGTCACATCTAGGCAGGATTATGAATGTTAGCATGCGCCGCACTTAAGTGAACTGTGAATGATTACAAGTGCCACACTTGGATGGAATCATGATCACTAGCCTGCTTCACATCTAGACAGAATATCAAAAATTAGCAAGTGCCACACTCAGATGGAATAGCGAATGATAGCAAACATCACACCTAGACAGAATTTCAAGGACAGCAATGCCAACTAACAAATCCACTAACAATTTCACCCCTCCGCATACACCTCTCAAACTCTAACCAAACATAACCACAAGCCTAAAACACAGCAATCCGCACAAACTTCACTACACTGCAACAACAAAACAAACTACACATAGACATGCACAGCAGCACACAACGACTACCGACTGTAAAACACCCCAAGCCCAGCCAACGGAACCACTGGGCTGAGGCTGCCAACAGCACATCACTGCTCTTGCACTTTTCCATTTTATTCCCACTAACTCACCCCCTCCCTTTTTCAGAGCCGCCAGAGCGCCAGGGGACCACTCCGGTGGTGATAGTGTGTGGTACAAATATCCTTTAACATTAACATAATAATAATGCATGGTGAATAATATAATGGCGCATCATGCTATTGAGCACATAGGTTCACCTGTTAGGAACAACATCATAATACCCCGGAACAATGGCGAAGTTGAGCCACGAATGCACAAAGTTGTAAAGTTGTACTAATGCAAAGGCTAATTCTGTATTTGGCACAAAGGTTTGTGTTATTTGAGGGACACAACTACAATTCGTAATTAAAAGCAAATGCGCAAATGGTAAATATTGAGCAAAAATGTGCCGTTAATAAATACTAAGCACAAATGTGCTACTTATAAATATTAGACACAGATGTGTTGTGTTGTTGATGAGTACTAAGCACACAGGTGCAACAGATAAATATAAGCACAAAGGTGCGACATTGCCAGGTGCGAAAAGCCAGCAGAGTGTAACTGAACCTCAGAGTACTTTGTTTCCAGGAGCTCATGATTGCTGAGTGAAAAGATGATATAGATTGCAGAATGAGGAAATGTACCACACATGAGAATACTCCGAATTATGCTATGTACAAAGTAATACCCTAAATACCCTAAAACGATAAAAGAAAGTGTAAATGTTTGCACGTCTCCACCTTATTGTACAGATATGTACATGGGGTTCTTGATTAGCTGCTTATGTCCTATAGTGTCTCTCGGAGTGTTAATGGTGTGAGTAGTTCAGAGGCTAAATCCATTAATTCTGTTGTCGCCAGTTGTGACTTCATATTGGGGTCCACATCCTAACATGCCGCAGGAGTGTTCTTTACAGGAATTTCATTTCCAAATATTACTGTACAGCAGCAGTCTTCTATCTTGAATCTTTAAGCCTGAGGGGCTGACATCTGTGTCATATTCAATACATACAAAGGAATAATGTGTGGCATTTCATGCATATTAATCTGGCTGAGCTGAGCATGAAATGGAATGTGCTTTTGTAGAAAACTGGCTTTGTTAGTTCAGGAGTGTTCTAGGAACATCAGTTAGATCAGAGAGAATAAGCAGAACAGATGCTAACAGACTTTCTCAAAGAACTTTACCAATGAATGAACACTAATAACCTTAAAATTAACCCAGACCAAATGGAAATCATGATTTCACCCAACAACCAAGGAAACGACCACGACATCCCATGGCCCACAGAACTGGGAACCCCACTGAACCATCCAAAGTAGAAAATAAACGTGGAATCCTAATGGACAGCAAGCTAGAACTAGAGCCACAAGTCAACAAAATAATTCAATCCATACACTTTCAAAAAGATACTAATCCTTCCTCTCCATCACACACAAAACACTTGCCATGATCTTCTTCATCACGTCCAGGATAGACCACGCCAACAGCATATACCTTGGAATGCCAAAATACTTGCTGAAGAAACTGCAACAAATATAGAATGCAGCTGCCAGACTTCTCCTCAAACTCTCCCGAAGAGTACCGAGGCTGCTACATTGGCTCCCAGTAAAAAACAAATCACCTTCGCAACAATGTGCATAACACAAGAGACATCTATGGTTAGGGAGCAGAATTCATATTCACCATGTACAAACCAACAAGAACACTTAGATCCAGCAACAACACCCACCTATATCCTAAACTCTACACAAGAAAAAACCTTCTCTTGCATAGCCGTACAACTCTGGAACTCCCTCTCGAGACAAATACAAACGACGGAGAACCATCTAAAATTCAGAAAACGTCTAAAAACCTGGCTCTTTAGCTCCGAAGAGGATGAAAATGACGAACAATATCTACACAACATGAAATGAATAAATGCATGGAAAGGAGCACCCCAAAACAAAAGACTGAAAGAAGACACCTGACATGAACTGAGACCGAGCACAGGAACCTACCCCCATCAGCACAATTCAAAGTGCTAAACCAGACAAAATACAGTAAGAGAACCCTACAACAAAAGCAGGGAGCACAATCACTAAAGCACTCTGGCAAAACCCCCCTTTTTGAATAACGTGATATCTTATACCGACCTGCAATTAGTCTAAACTCATAGGCTGGTCTTATCCTGAATGTAATTTAATTGTGTAAACTAGACACTTGCGCACTTAGCCTGTATGAGTAGGACAGCTGCATTCTGCACCTAGTTTGATAGCATAGCTAAGCCTCATGATCCCTGCTGTGCCCTGAGACAGGCACTATATAACTTCTGCATCATTCTAGATCGATTGAGACAGATTGTTTTGCGTGGGAAATGCAGCAAACCCCAGTGGACTATTGGGAGCAGGAAAGGCCACACATGGATGAATGTTTTGTCACACCGTAATGGAGTACAGGGGATGGGAGTGTCATCACATTTCGAAGGGTGGTTACAGGCCAGAAGTGTATCCCACTTTGATCAAGTGTTGAGGGTGGAAAGTATGCCTCTCTTGGATGGACAACAGGTACGGGAGATATATCACGCTTGGATGGACTGCTGAGTGTGTGATATGCGTCATACTTAGAGGAATTGGTTTGGGGCAGATACTGTGCCACACACTGATGGAGTTTTGGGGACAGGGACTTCATCGCACATGGATGAATTACAAGGGGTGGTAATTTTCTTGTGCTAGAATGAATGAAAGGGGGTTTGAAATGGGTCGCTATTAATCGTAATGTTGGGTGTAGGGAATGTACTGCTCCTAACTAACCGTACAAAAAACTCACCCCACTGTATACTAAACACAACCAAGCCTCTGAATCACCACAAACTGCATCACTTCACAACACCCTGCTTGAAAACAAACCATACGCAATCACACCTCAACACCCCATGAAACACCTACACTCAGTGACCGTTTCCTCCGAACTGAAGCTGCCAATAGCACACAACATTTCTCTTGCTCAACCGCACTAAACAACCCCAATACCCTCCTTGCATTGCATATCCGCCAGAGCGTCAAGAGACCACGCATGGGCAACATTGTGTGGGAAAAAAGACTGTTTAATATTAACATAAGTGGCTGACCAGTGATTGCAGATCTGATGCTATCTGATGTTATGTGGAGCTTTTGTTGGTGGTTGATGAATACTCAGAAAAATAAACTTCAGCTTTACGGTGTGCCTGCATCCATAGTCTTCAATGGGTACCCGATATAAAAACAACAGCACTATTATTTGCACCTCTAAGAAATGTATCAATGACCCGTCATTCATCTGGGATGTTTGTACCTGTTTGTAGCCACTGACTATTCTGTTGCTGAGCCATCATGGACCCAGCAGATGAGCATTCGATGTATAAACACCCCATGAGATGGGTCCTACAATCTGTAGCACGACTCATTACAAGACTACGCAAATTCAACCACATCAGCCAACCTTCATTGCACTGCACTGGTTCCCACTGCTAACACGTATCACATTTAAATCCTGCTGCATCATCTGCAAGGCCATCACCCTCATGTCCTCAAGATACCTCGATGAGAAGCTCAGCATAACCAGATACCTCTGATCCAACATAAGGTAGGACATGTCCAGACCCGAACTCTGCCAGTTCAGGGAGGAAATTGCCAGAAGAAAAGCCTTCCTTGTCTACACCGGAGTCTCTGGAACCTCCTCCCCATCAACACCAGAAATTGCCCCCTTGCTTCGACATTTCAGGAAGGAACTCAAGACCTTCCTCTTTAAGAACTGGCCCCTCCTTAACACCTAGGTCTTCTCACTCTACACTCCCTACCTAACCTGAAAATGGGTGATCTGCTTCCCTGTTTCCTCCTCTGGTTGATTGTAGAATCGCTTGCTGCTAAATTGCCTTCTCTTCCACTGTTGTTAGCTCTCTGCCGCCTTGTTTTGATCCGTCGTGAACACTCTATTGCTTCCCAAAGCTTGGTCGAAACTCAATAAATACCCTAATAATAGTAATGATAATAATAATAATAATAATTTAAAATAACAATAATAATAATAATAATAATAATAATAATAATAATAATAATAATAATAATAATAATATACAGACATATTTGCTTCTCTGATCTCTATAGGGGCTAAAAGGGTAACCATACCATTTCACTACTTAGATTCCTACAAAACAGTGATAAAGGAAAAATGATTGCACAAACTCCATTCTCTCTTTATTTGGATTCTGTTTATCTTAAGTGTGCAGTGCCTGCAGGGAATCACTGCAGATTGCACTCGTAATGTAGTTTGAGGATCAGTAGTGATAATTTGGTTTTCAGAACAAACCCCTCCTGAGGACAGACGAGGGCACCAACTCAAACACAGCCATTCAACATTAGGAGGAGAAACAAGGATCACAAAAAGGTATCCAGGAATTGTAACGCACACTCAGAGAGCTACAGTTGGGTCACAGAGGAGTCAGTCATAAAGAGCGCCCAAGTAGTAGTGAAGAGTGCAAAACCTTAAATTGCGTTTTGCTTCAGTGGCAGTTAACACAGGCCCAATGTCGGATCACACCGTTGCTGTTGATGAGCCTCATTATAGTTTGCCGGTACCACACCAGTAATTCCAGCGGAATTCTGCAAACAGTTCTACCATTACTGTGACCCGATATCTCGACATTTCTGGAATAAATAGGTGGTGGACCAGAGGACTCCATGTGAGGAATTGCCAGTATCACCGGCACTAGTAATACCGATGCTGGTAATGCTGGCTGTTTTTTGCCTGTGGGGCATGATTTACCTCCAGCTCCTGGCTGGAGCTAAATCGGTCAACCCCCACCAGCAAACCTGTATTTTGGTGGTCTGGAAACATGCCGGTAAACGGAATTACAGGCACGTTAATTTTGGACCACCACATTTGTAAGGAGGCCCATAGTTTGGCCCTCTTAGGCTGGGATTACTAGAAACCCCTTGAATACTTCTGTGATCTTTTTCTTTTTTGAATTGATTAGTCATTGTTTATCTTCCCATCTCATACTAGAAATTGCAGTGACATATTCTAAGTAGTACGTCAATCGTCCTAATGTGTATAAAATGTGCAACCTATTTTATTAGATTTTGATGTATTGAAAGTGTTTGAATCTCATATTTACATAAGCTGTTGTCTATGCACTACGGATATGACTGACAGATGATGTCATATTTCTGTTACTGTGGGCCTCATTAGGACCCTGGCGGAGAGGGTTTTACGCCAGCGTAGTGCATGGCGTACCTCTCCGCCATACTACGAGTTCCCGTAGCGCCATGGAGGTTTTCTCCGCCTGGTTTTACCAGCCGGAGAAAACCATGGCGCTACGGGACCTCGTTGTTAATTACGCCACCGTATTTTACGGTGGCGTAATTAACTCCTTCCCCACTCCCATTATACCCTATGGGGCAAGAATGGGAATGGGGAAGGGCAGAATGGGGATTGGGGATTTACCGCTCCGCCGAGGTCGGAATGGGGCGGTAAATCCGCCAACCCCCATGGCGCTATCGGCGGCTTTCCGCCATGCTTCGCGGTGCATTTAGCACCGCGAAATCCGCCTGGGTCCTAATGAGGCCCTGTGTCTCAGTCAGGGTTAACATTTTCTTAGTATTTACAAGAACATTTGAAAACGGTCAACAAACACTACACTCTCGCTCTGTGATGAAGATACTTTTATGAAAACCATGATTGATGATGGAGCGATCCCTGGTTCTCTTTTTCACCTAATCATCTGTACTCGCAAATTGAATGCACTACATTTTTGTATATTGAAATTTAGCTGCGTAGTACCTGCTGCTGTTGTCTCAAACATAAGCTTTTCTCCCACTATCCAGGTATCTGATATCTTGCTGCTTACTAACTGCTGCTGTTGTCTCAAACGTAGCCGTTTTTACTACTATTCAGGTATCTGAATTCTAGCTGCTTACTACCTGCTGCTGTTGTGTCAAATTTGGCATTCTCGCCTACTGGCCAGACTCCTCAAATCTGCTTTTCATATGCTACTCTGTTCAAGATGTCGGCGTTTTCTCACGCTAAACAGATGTCTCAGTTCTAATGGTTTTTTACTTACAGCTGTGTCTTAAAGTTTGAGTGTCTTCTCCACTGGCCAGGTGACTCAAGTCTGGCTGTCTTTATTTGCTGCTGTGTCTTAGGTCGGGGCGTCTACTCCTACTAGCATGGGTACCTCAAATCTAACTGTTTTACCTATTGCTCAGACTTGAGCGATTCCCACTTTCTGTGGTGTTCACTTACACAACCATGACTGACAATCTCAACTTGAACAGAACAACCTACAACTAAGCCCACCATCCCTCACACAATTCTGGTCCATCACCGCTACACTCGTCTAGAGTCGCACTCACACACACAGCCACTCACCACACACCTTCCAATCTGCAAACAAGAGGAACTATCTGGCAAACCAATAAGCACCCCATCCGCTCTACATCCTTTACCCTTGCACTCTCTTTCATGAACTCTCTTTAAACGCCACACAAACTTTTCATTCATATCCAACCCTTCCACTCAAACTCTACTCTCTGGCCAACCCCACCCCACCAATTCTCAGATCAGAGGAGCACTCTGGTACACCAAGAATCACCCTTCACCTGCCACTCACCGACCCACATCCAACCACCCTCTCCTCACTTCCATTCCTTTTCTCTTGACAACCCATCAGGAAGACACCTTCCCATCTACACTCACCACCCAACTTCCAACTCTCAGACCAGAGGAGGTCTCTAGCATTCCAAACAATACAAACACCCTGCCTCCACCACTACCTCTGCACTGCCTTTCAGGAACCCTCCCTCCACCTCAGTGGCCCCGCTCCACCTTTCATCTCCGCCAAAACCCCAAGGACCCCCAAACATCTCACCCCATCAAACACTCATAGGAGGGCAGTTCCAATCCATACCATCAATCCATGCTCACCTCCTCCACCCCCTGAACTCCTACGATTTCTCTAATGCATCTCTGACATGTCCCACTCCCTTCCTAACCTCACATTCAAGAAATCCAGGCAATGTTTTGACAGCCATAACCCACATACACCACTCCCCAGCTCTACTACCCCGACTGACTGATCATCCATCTCACTAGCCCCATCCACACCCCCTCCTACAAACATGCCCCTTCCTCCTATCCTTACCCACCCTCCACGTATGAACATGTGCCTTCCTCTTATCCTACCCTCCTCCCTGATTGCCAATAACAGACCAACCCAACCCCCCTTTCCTCTCACTCAGTATGGCACATCTTACCCTATCCAGGATCATTGCTTCTACCCCTTCCCCTCAGACCCCCACCCTCTCTCACACACCTCTTATACCCAAACACACAAAACTCAGAGTCAGAGGCTGCCCCTCACCCTCTACTCTTAAGTGCCTCACCACCCGTGCACTGTTCCACCCTCTTTGCTCCTGCTAGCCCCTCTGTCAGGACCTCCCTGATACCCATAACCCCTCTTCCCTCTTTGAACAAAACCTTTCCCCACTACATCCACACCTCCTCCTTCCCCTCCCCCGGGGCATGAATCCCCTACAGCAGCAAGCCCGGCACCAGCCACCGCACCGGATCCACTCAACGCCCACCTCCATCCTTGGTACCGATGCCTCTCCTCCCACCAAGGCCGGCCACCACCCATTCACTCTTCCCGCTCCGATCCACCCACCACACCTCCCCTGCCTTTTCCCATCAAGTCACCTGCCTGCTTTTCATTGCCCATCTTTGACCTCCTGACCTCTGACAATCCTGATCTCATTTTCATCACTGAAACATGGTTCTCAGACGATTTCAAACCAATCACACACAAAGCATTCCCTCCTGACTACTTGTTCATCTCCCACAGCTGACCTTCCAGAGGAAGCAGAGTAGCCATCCTCTACAAACCTCACATTTCCATCACACTCACTGAAGCTCAGCCCTGCACAGCTAACTCAAATCCCTTCTATTAAAACTGTCTCTGATGCCCAATCTTTCACAGAGCTTCTTACTCATCTACAGGCTACGAGGTTATGACATACAGTTTGCCAACAGCCTCTGCTACTCACATACGACCACGCTAGTTAACCACCCAGCACTCTCCCTACTGGGTGACTTTAATATTTGGTTTGACTTACCCAACAACTCCATGACTCAACCTCTGGTCAACAGTCTAGAGGCACTATACCTTACCCAGCAAACCACAGGACCCACCCACATTGCAAGCCACATCCTTAATGCGACTTTTAGCTCCACCAACCTCGCTTCAGCATCCATCCCTAAACCTCTCTTCTGGACAGAGCAGTCAGCCTTACTTTTATCTATCCACACACCGCCCATGCTTCCCAAGGCCTCCCTCCTGTGCCTCCATGAGATTTCAAATAATAGAACAAGGTCAACGTACTACCTGACCCGACTGAATCCCTGCTACGCACCCTCCCTGCATTTTCGGCCACAGATTGAGTTATTTCACTCCTGGCTAAACTACTCAATTCTCCCCAAGTGAGTTCACCCCTCACCTGAAGGTGTTCAATACCCAAAATTCTCCCTTGAACGCAAATGGCAAGCTTTCAGAACCACTCGAAGCAATTCGGTTTTCACCCACTAACACCAAAACTACAAATCAGGGGTCTGAAAGGCCAGAAAGGCCAATTACAATAAGAGAATCCTGTGCTGCTGCAGTAGCAGCAGAGAGATTCAGAGAATCATCACATAATTCCTGAACCCATCTTGCACCTCTGCCCCGAACACCTCCTTGCAAACGCTCTGAAAATCCCTCTCTGAACACGTCAACACTGCCCTGGACAGAATGTCCAGCCTTAATGTCAAACCTTCCAGCCTCATCCTTCGCCCACCCCCCGCTCTTCAAGAATCCACCATTCTCCCTACTGGAAGCCCTTCTTTCTGCTCTTTCAACACTATCTTGAGCGAGGAATACGTCAAACTACATCCAGCACCTTTCTCCTCAAAATAAATCTTTACATCCACTGGTGCAGGAGAACTGGCAAGGTCCACAATTAATTCCTCCCTCACCGCCAGCATCTTCCCAGAACCCTTCAAAACAGCACATGTCAAACCACCTCTAAACAAAGCATCCCTCGACCCACTCCAATCAATCAACTAGAGGACCATCTCAACACAAGATACTTGGCAAAGCTCGACGACTGCCCTACATGCTCACATCTCAACTGTTTTGTGGAATTCAACAAACTCCTAGACCCTGTGCAATCAGGATTCTGTCTGTGATACTGAACAGAAACCATACCGATCTCAATCTGTGATAACCTCAAAATCTTTGCAGACTCTGAAGGATGTTCAGCACTTGTTCTTCTTTACCTCTCAGCAGCATTTGACACCATTAACCACCTGATCCTCCTTGGCAGATTACCCTCTCTAGGAATCCAAGATTCACCACACAAATGGATTGCCTCTTTTCCTCAATAACAAATAGCAAATCACTTCCCCCCCTTTTCCTCCCCACCGCATGCCCAGTGAACACTGGAGCAACCCAAGGCACCTGCCTCTCACCTCTTCCCTTCAACCTTTACATAACCGCTTTTCTAGGGATCATCCGCTCTCACAACCTCACCTGCTATAACTATGCCGATGACACACAAATCATCCTGAGGATTCCCAAATCAAGCTCTGATCCTCGCCTTGACCTAGTAGCATGTCTCAGAGGTATTGACTTATGGATGGCAAGTAACCATATCCTCCTGAACCCAGGGAAAATGGAGATCCAGGTGTGCAGCAATACAGCCCTATTCCTGGAACCTTCCCCATGGCCACCCACCCTCTGCATTCCCCCCCTACTTCCACCACTGTCAACAAAAACCTTGGGTGCACAATGACTCGGACCTACCCTGTCTCAACACATCAATAATGTATCCAAATCCTGTCACTACCACTTTAGGCTTCTGAAGCGCATCTTCCCTTACTGCTCCTACAATAAGAGATTTGCTGCAATTATGTCCATTGTTATGTCCAGACTTGACAATGCAAACTCCATCTACCTGGGTGCACCAGCCTACCAACTAAACAAACTCCAAAAAGGCCAGAATGCGGCTACCAGACTGCTCCTTGCACTGGGGTGATGGGTTCACATCTCACCTGCTATCAGTACCCTACACTGGCTTCCAATACCTACAAGAAATGATTATGCCTTATTGCCCAACCTGGACCCTAAGGTCAAGAATGGCCCTCATCCGAGTGGTCCCTGCCTCCAATTCATCCAGGATCAGAGGGTCTGCCTATTTAAGCACTCAAAATCTAGTGTTTTCCCTAAATCATTTAAGAGAACGCTTTGGGCCAGTCGACCCACCACCAATGGCCAGAATAGGCTGGAACCACATCAAGACAGGGAGGTAAGAACAGTCAGGACTTGGAAGTTGGCTCCAACGACCAATCTGTTTCAAAGCTAAAATAATGCTGACCGGGCCACTCCTAACCTTGCTACAATTTTAATACCTACAACTCCAAAAATGAGACATAACAAAACCTATGCTCTTACACTATTATTGGGCTCACTCACTGACCTCAACCATACATGCACCATGATTTAAGACCAGGAGATACCTTTCTCTTCCTATCTTTCTGGAAACTAATACACCGACCAGAATGTATGTTCTTTGCCTGGACTGATCTTGATCTTTATCGTCCTTGCCCTGTGTATTAGTCCAGGAGATGTCAACCTCTGCCAATCTTACTTATCTGTGAATTGGTCTGGAGAACTACAACCCTGCACTTATGTTTTAAACAATATGATCGGGGCTGCTCTTGTTAAATTGTGTCAATCCCACTCATCTGGGTAGTAATGTGCAGAACCGCAATCCCAGATCCTAACAGCAAATATGTTCAAACATTACGACTGGGCCAGACCATATCATCCACCGGGTATACAAGGTGGTCTCTGATCAAGGCAGGTGACCCTGATCTTCCTAGGAAGTGATACAATGAACTCCTTCACCCAGGGGGCAGTATCGATTATGCTTGGTTAGACTAGATCTAGGGCCTCATTACAACTCAGGCGGTAAGGGTTTTACGGCGGCGTAAACAGCGCCGACCCTTACCGCCTGAGTACGAGGTCCCTTAGCGCCATGGCGGACTTAACACCTGCTTTTAGCAGGTGTTAAAATCCATGGCGCTAAGGGACCATGGAGTAATTAACGCCTTCCCCACTCCCATTATGCCCTATGGGGCAAAATGGGAATGGGGAAGGGAAAATGGGAAAATGGGGATTTACCGCCCCGCCAAGGTTGGAATGGGGCGGTAAGTCCACCTACCACCATGGCATAAACGTAGTTTACGCCATGGTGGTAAAGTCACGGCCCAGGCGGTAACTTACCGCCTGGGTCGTAATGAGGCCCCTAGTCTCCTGCAGATATGCACTACGCCCTCTGATCCGAGGGACTGTCTAGCATTCTCGGTTCTCGGAATGGACAATAATGCGATACAATTCCACAACTCAAACCATAAACTATGACAGGAACCCCCATCCACCCACCTCAAACTAATACTCGGGACCTGGAAAATTGGCCTACTAGCACTCATAATTTAGCTTACGAAACAGACTGACTCTATTCCACCTCAAGGGGTGACACTCCGAATCAGGCGAGGAATCTTACAGAGAATTTATCTCGGAGAACTAATGCTCCTATAGAATAGATATGGTCAGCTCAGAGAGCACTGGAAGAAAATCAGGAATAGAGGCATCCAAACAATCCGGACACACTCCTGCATACCTATAAACTCACAGGCCCTCATTACAACCCCAGCGTTAATCAATGGCACTACTAGCACCATGGTTAACGCCAGTAACTTACCGATTCCGCCATGGTGAAAAGGGGAATTACCACCCCATTCCAAGGTTGGCGGGGCAGTAATTCCCCATTTAACATTGGCCCTTCCCCATTCCCATTTTTGCCCCATAGGGCTCAATGGGAAAGGGGAAGGTGGTAGTTACAGTACCGCAAATTGCGGTACCGTAATTACCTTCAAGGTCCCTTTGCGGGTCCCTACCTTAACGGCTGGTCCAGACCAGCCGTTAAGGTCGGGAGCCTCAAAGGGACCTCCTAGTCAGGCGTTAAGGGGTTAACGGCGCTGCAACCTTTTACGGCGCCGTTAACCCCTTAACGCCTGGGTCGTAATGACCCCCACAGTCTCCTCTACACCAACAAACAATAGACTGCAGTTATTCCCCTCAATCTATTCAACCTATCTGCACACATACCTACTCACTTCCATGAACATATCAACAGTCTTTAGAACGCAGCTACACCCAACAAAATAAATCGGCCTAGCTGCACAAATAATCTCACACACAAGCGCCACCACAGCCACTGCACCATGCCTAGCATTAGAATGCAGCTACACACCGTACTGGCTGCACACATACTGAGTGCACCCAAGCACTATATACTACCTTTCGCTCTGCACTGACCTGGACTATGGGGGTCTTCAACCAACAGTGCTTTGAGATCATACCAGTGGTATATAAGGTGCTATACAAATGCACAATAACATAACATAATGCACATAATAGTTTTGCATAGAATTGCATGGATTGCTTACAGACTCAAGTGTATACGTTATATAGGTATAATTAGTGAGCATTTTTTGTTTGTTTGCTGATTGTGTGTGGGAGGGTATAATGTATGCATCATCACCACAGGAAGTAACCAATGAAGTAGGCATTTTTCAGCCATGTATATAAGATAGACAATCGGTCAGGCCTCACGTTCACCAAACCAATTTATGTCATGCATTAATGCTTCTCTGCATGCTCAGACATAACTATTGTTGTACACACAATGCACTATTTGTCGTTATACATGACCCTGTGTCCCAGAGCGTAGGCCCCAATACATTTTGTTTCTTTTTTCCTTATCACCAATAGACATGACGGCAAATGCACTGAACCTCTGCACTCTTTCAACAGGGTGGCACTAGATCCAGACTGCACTTCCCATAGCCAATGTTGCCGCCATACCCAAGATGTCACATTACCGTATGCCCTGCAGAGAAAGAACTCAGGGCCTTGATCAATATGACACACTGCTGCCATTAAGCTTGTTTATGCTTGTACGCACTGCATGACCATTAAGTGGTCGTATAGAGTTTGTACATTCAAATTGAAAACGAGAGCAGCCAAGAGAGGTGGGTTCAAGCGTTTTGTTCAATTACTTTTTAATTGTGACATATTACGCCTAAAAATGGGCTATGTTGGGCAACAATTAAAAAAACAAAATATTGATATAATCAGTAGTACAAAGCATCATTTTGAATCTTAAACACAGGTACAACCTCCATTTTAGTTTTTAATGAATGCACGTTCACTCTACAATGGTTTTTGAAGTGCTTGATTGAGTCCTACTGTCTATTGAGAAACTCAAGGAAGGGTGAACTTCCGTCAATTTGACTGAGGGCATGTTTATAGCCAGCTGAATTTTTAAATTTTTGTCATATGATTGATCTAGTTTCAAGTACCATATTGCGGTTAGCAGAAAAAAGGAAAGGCCAAAATACTATAGGGCATGTGTGGTGAGATTAGCACTGGCAAGGCACACAAAAGCTGAGAGCACCCATAGCATACGTCAATGCAGAAAAAAATAAAAATGCATGTTGAACATTCCTTATCCAGCATTTAAGCAGATATACAATTAATAATTATTTGTGTGCGGGCCATTTCATTTTTCTGGGTCCCGTACAGTAATGGATATTAACCCAGAAGCTGTGCTTAAACTTCTGTGCCGGTGCTGTGATTTTTTTCTTAAGGCCAAGTCCCAAATTGTGTGTGATAGGTCAGTGTCACGTATTGTCTTAGTGATAGATGTCCTCGCAACAATGTCCTTATTGCATGGTATATTATTACTGGCCAGGACACCCCTCTAATTTTGAATCATGTGTTTACCTCCGACAAATTAGTCGATACTGCATTTAGGTTTAGTTTGGGGTGCGCAAGTCTCTCGCCTCTTGCAGGGTGTTATTTTTCAGAAGGGCTAAGTCTGTCTTTCAGGGTGCAATGGCCAAGTGGCCTCAATTATTGTTGTTGCACGCCGGGATTGCTGTTTTTAATCTGGTACAGTATGAATAAATTGAACTTGAAACTTTACAACACTTTGCGACCCCTAACCGCCTTCCAAATCAAACCTTTAATTAACATATTAATTGCAATTTTTGAGCTGCTTCACCCACAGTACTATACTGCCCAATTTTCTGGTACTGCAAAATGTCTGACATTGTTGTCAATGTGATGAAGGCAAAGCTGAGAGAGATTTTTGATGGCCTTATACTATGAAATAAATACAGTAATGGGACAAAGTTCTTACAATTGATTTGACATATTCTGCCATCTGCTACAACACTGAAATAAATATGAAGCCACAGAAGAACATAATAAAGTATGAAGATGAGTAGGTGCTGTAGCGTGTTATGCAGTATATTCTAGGATGTTTGGAGGTGCTGTACTATACTGTGTTCTCTCTGTGTATTCAAGAAATCCAATGACTTTCTTTTTTCTTTCATGATTCTTAAAACCCACATTCACTTTCATGTTCCTTTACTGTACTTTCAGACAACTGGATTAGATTACTGACGTACTGCATCAAGAGGATTGTGAAAGAACCTTGCCCTATCTAAAATTTCTGCTGTCCTCAATTCATGGGATTCCATTTCTAAGTAAGCCATATACCATGGCTGACATTACAGATGTCGCGCAGGACTCATTGGGAGGGGTTTAACACATGAGGGAGAAGATGGAAGAAAGATGACTTTGGTTCTTGCTGTGTTTATGCAAAGTTTGTATGTTTATGTACAGTACAGTAATGGTGTGTTTCTGGGAAGCCATGCGGTCCTGGTGCACTGAAGATGTGGTGTGGTAATATGAGAGTGTTCAAAATACAATCATAGTTGTTTCTACTGTGTTTACTGGATGTGCATTATTGGTGTGTTTCTGGAAAGTCATATGATCCCTGAGGAGGATTGGTCAGTAACATGACATCCTAAACATAATAAACCTACTTTTGTGGAGTCTTCATGTACAGTACAGTAATGGTGTGTTTTTTACATTCCATGATGTCAGTTGTGATATGTGATATGAATAAAGAGAAAGAAATGTTGCATGCAAAACAGTGGAATGAGATAGGTGAGAAGTTCACAGATATTCTGTACAGTTCCCAAGCACCCACAAAACTAGAACCATTCAATAGTATGGTGTTTCAAAGGTGAAAGCACTGTCTTGCAAACCAATGCCGAAACATCCAGTGAAAGTCCTCGTTTGAAGGTGTAGTCAAACATGACTAGGGATCACATCAAATCTAGAAGGCCTAATAGAAACAGCCTTATTCAAAGAGAATTGTGTATGTGGATTGATGGTGCTGCATGTTAATTGGTTTTATTCCAAGGCACCTGGAAGCTATGTGTCATGTGTGCTCACAGAATGTATTGTATGTGGTGTTGGGGAAACAATACAACTGTGTTCAGCCTTCCCACAATCAGAAACTGATAGCCGCATCCATGCTGTGGCCTCAGTGCCCTTTAAATCAGCAATACTGTGCTTTTTGCATGGGAGAAAATGCATGGTGGCCCTATTAATTATAATTTTGCCATTCACAGACCCTACCTTGTGTATTATCTCTTAGGGCCTCATTACACGGATGGCGGTAGGGATTTACCGGTACCGGTAAAATACCGGTACCGGTAAATCCCTACCGCCTTACTACGAGGTCCCTTTGCGGGTTGGGGGATGTAACGCCTGCTTTTTGCAGGCGTTAAAATCCAACCCGCTAAGGGACCTCGGAGCTAATTACGGCACCGCAAAATTGCGGTGCCGTAATTAGCGCCTTCCCCATTCCCATAGAGCCCTATGGGGCAGAAATGGGAATGGGGAAGGGCAATGGCGGAAAGGGGATTTACCGCCCCTCCAACCTTGGAATGGGGCGGTAAATCCCCTTTCCGCCAAGGCGGTGCCGGTATTTTACCGGCATGAGCCATGGCGCTAATAGCGCCATGGCTCACCGCCTACCGTGTAATGAGGCCCTTAGTCTTGGAAAGTGCTCTGCAGTTCATATTGCTTTTGTATTCATTTACATACAGGGATTACCCAGAATCATATTACCCAATGGGCCTCATTACAAGTATGGAGGTAGCCATGCTGCTTTTTGTGGACCGATACTGGGTACCCGGTCCGTGTTCCTTGAATGGGGAAATACCGGACCATTCCAACCTTGGAGGGCCCGGTATTTCTCCATTCAAGGAACCCAGAGCCGGTACATCCCCATTCCCATTTGAGCACCCATAGGGCTCAATGGGAATGGGGAGGATGCTAACAACGGGCCTGTTAATGACGGGCCCGTTGTTAGCATCCTGGTCTGCTCGCGGGTGCCGTTAAGGACGCCTGGTTTTACCAGGCGTCCTTAGCGGGTCCCGCAAGCAGACCTCGTAATGAGGCGGTAGAGGGTTAATGGGGCCGGCAGCACTACCAGCGCCGTTAACTCTCTACCACCTTCCTCGTAATGAGGCCCAATGTCCTGTTAGTCTGTCGTCTACAGAGGGATGAGAGCCTCTCAAAACAATGGAGGTTCTACTTGCTTTGAAAGATTTTAGCAATTTGGAGCTAATGCTCAAAATGGTTCAAGACATTCAAACCATTCGAGCCACTCACATGAATGCAAGCATTTGATAGTTCGACTCGGCTCAAATACAACTCTTTGGTTTTATTGATTTCTAGTATACTGGACCATTTTACTAGAATTCAGTATTACTGGTGGCTAAGGAAATAATACAATAGGGGAATACAAATTACCTCAAATGAAAAAAGCGCAAAGGATGTGTTTTTTTGTTGACGTTCATTTTAGAAATGCACAAATGTTCTGATCGACAAAGGTGACCTGCATTTGAGGACAATGAGATGCAGTGAGAATGATGCGCTAACCAGCCCACTATTGGACGCGCTTATTTATAACCGGTGTAGGTACTGGGGGCATATTTTACAATGACTATTTGTGGAATAGAAATGGAAGTGCACAGTATTTCGCAATACCTTTGCCCTAATTCCAAATAGGCACATGGGACTGAGGCTATGTTCGCCACATTTCAAAGAGCATTGTATTTTAGATTTCCGATATGGTTTGAAATGCACAAAAATCAAAAAATTCAAAAAAGGGAATCTTGATGCAGACATTCAGATGCCTACTTTGAGAATAGGGTGTACGGTCTTTTAGCAACAGTAATGAGATGGGAATGTGCATAAGATCACTTGTGACAAAAAAGATCACCTTTTCCTCACAGGTGCCCTGATCATTTCAGAGGGTTGTCAGGCAGTGCAGATGATGTGCTGGCCAGCCCACGTGCATTCATTAGAGTTGGAGGCACATATGGGTGCTAAGAGCTGGCTATATAGCTACTGCTTCTGCCACAGTAGAGTCTGGTTACCTTGAAACCAACAGTTACCAGGAGCTACTTTTGGCTCCTAGGGCCAACTGGGGATTTCCAAACATGCAAATGTGACATTTACTTTCTCATATTTGAGAATGTTAATAAAGAAGAATTAAAACACATCTAATATACATTTAAACACAATGGTTCATACAAAATGGCATCTCTGTTAGCTCCTGGTTCCCCTGTGGTAGCTCCTGCCTACAGGGTGATGACCGACACCCAGAAGCTGATTTTAGCTCCTGCTACTCGAATCTCAATTCCGAGCCCTGTTATGTTATACACATTTGAAATAGCATTACTTTTGTGGATTCAGGATGCACTTTGAAATGTGCAGAAATGTCCTCTTATTTGCAAAAATGCACAAAAGAGTGAATAAGGCCATCTGAATGTCCACATTTGTGATACGCACATTCAGACGCAATTTGAGAATAGGACACTCACAAAAACATCTCATTGTTTGCGCTGAAACATTTGTTGAGAATCCACCCTATTCTTCTTAACATCCATGTGGATTTTTATAGTTTTCTATCGCAATTTGAGCCATAGAAGCCTATGGCTCGAATATGGTCCAGCCAATACAACCTGAATCAAGCATTTAACGATGCTGCTCAATTTTACTTGCAAGCCCAATATATTGAGGCCCAAATGGCTCAAGCTTATACAAAGCTTTTTTACTAGCAATTTAAGGCTCGCCCATTCTTAGTTGCCATTATCTTTTTCTCCTAATGATTAACCAGAGTGAAAACATCTAGGACTACACACAAGAATGCTAGGTGTAAGCAGCGGTGGCCTGGTCCCAAAAGTATGGTTTAGCAAATTTGGTACACATCTGTCCAGTAGATTTTTTTAAACGGCCAAAATGTAGGTAACACAAAAGGATAACAATCGCTACAAAGGACATGGTATTCTTCACCTCAAACAATTATTAAATTAGTGAGATACCTCTTTGGTTGGGGCTTAACGTATTAAATCCAACCTCATACCACATCATATTCATGCATGATTAATGTAAATAAATGTCACATCAGCCTTAATATTTTTGGTAAATAATTATTAATGTGATATTTGCACACTTAAGGTTGCATAGAAAAGAACATATATACATAAATGATTTTTTTTCATATATCAAACACAAGATATAGTAAAAAGGGATAATAAAAACTTGCGTTACACAATTCTGTTGCTTGAAAGTAGTGGTGAAGAACTGATTTAGAAAAGGTAGTAAAACAAGTGATTTGGAAAAGATAGTAAAGCAAGTGAACAGAAACCCAGTGCTGGAGGGAAGATGGAATGGAGTGAAGAGATATCCGCAAGCAGACTTTTCTGAATTAAGTCAATTTAGAAGGAAAGAAGTGAATTTTTTTTTTAAAGAACATTTTTTTGATAATTAACAGTGGAGGGCTTGGTTTCAAAAAATGAAGTCTAAACCAGGTTATCTTACAACAAAAAAATGTTTTAATGGAGAAATGAAAACTTATGAAAACACAAAATTAACAATAGCAACTCTGGGTATTAGGTTCATAGACCAGAGACTTCTCAGTGTATACTTCAAATCCAGTGTGTATACACTTAACCTTGTATTCCAAATTTCAGGTTCGCTTAGTTTTCACAAATATAATGTTAAATACAGGTTTGCGAATAATTAAACAAGTCTATCAGTTTTGAGATTCCTACAACTGTGTTGGTTTACGGTGTTGTACTCATACATTGGAGTCCACGAGATTTAGAAAGGTTGACTCCCTGGGCTCCATGAGAAAAACCCCCATTGGGTCTGCCAACACATATTTGGGGAATATACTGTGAGGAAGAAGGAAAGAGACTTGGCTTCTAGACAAACTGTTAAATCCTAGAGGAGGGAGAATATTCCATATGTCCACAATCTAGAAGCAGATTCCCCTTAATGTTGTGCGTGTTTCGGTGGTCATGAATTGCCACCTTCATCAGGGCGGATTCATGGTACCCTAGTGGGGTTGTGGAGCAGTCTCGAAGGTCGTTAGACTGTGCCTGCGTGCTGGCTCCCGTGGCTCTGACGGTCTGGCGGCGGGGTCGTTGAGACTGCTGGTGTGTCTGACGCTAGGAAGTACTAGACAAATCTTTTTTGGTTCCGGATTAATATTGGTGTTGGTTCGATCAATGAGGTTATGTCATGCGTGTGTAATGCTGTGTCGTGGCCTAGCCTTGCCAGAGTCACTGCTGTGTCATCAGTTGTGAACTTTGTGGGGTTGATGCAGAACGAGCAATCAGCCGGAAGATGAGATAAGCAATCCCATCCTCGTCGCCACAGGGTCGACATAGACAACAGGAGGTTCCCAAGTCACATATCTCACGCCGTATGTGCCGGTCACTCCGGAGGCTACACCTATCTGAACTGGGTGGAAATCGGGCAACAGATCATGGTGCTCAAGAAAGAACAGACGGGCTGCACATACACGCTCCAGACGATGAACGTGGCCGTGGGCTGCGCATGCATTAGGGCAAAAATGTAGGTCACAATTAAATTACTGATAGCTCTGTTTGGTCTGCTGACTCAGTTCCTGATTCACTGTCCACAGATGCCTGTGGACCTATCAGGAAGACTCAAAATGATTATGTACATCGCACAAAGGCACTGATCAACCAATTTTAAGAATGTGAGCCACATCAAAGCATTTGTCTTAGAAATGAAAAACTGTCGAGCGAGCTGAGGGTGGTATGGATGGGATAGAATATGTCCAGAAAAGGCAACACATTGTGCTTTTTCCTTTTCTGAATTATGCAGACATCTCACGGGCATTGCTGTGATTTCCACGAATTTGACAAATGTTGGAGGACATTCATGCATACATATATTACAGGGTCAGCAATAGTGATCCTGCAGTGACGGTTAAGATGGCTGTCCCATTGAATAGCATTTTTTAGGTGGCTTATAACATCTGACAAATCTGCATGAAACTTTTAAAAAAAACTATAGACCTGACTCTGATTTTGTTTGCAAAGTGTGGTGCGTTTTTGTCAAGGGGGGGGGGCAGCTTTATTGGGGGCCGAATAACCTTTCAAATCCGTGTAGACATTAATGGAACAACGATGTTACAGCCCACACTGCTAGATGGATGATGGATATGGACACACTTGCATGAGGGGTATGAGGGGCAGCGGCCTGGTCCCAAAAGCGTGCTGCTGCAATTTTGATCTTAATCCATACGGTAGGTTTTTTTTAAAATGTTCCAAAACGTAGGTACTAAAAAAAAGTGATTTCACGGTTCGGTCCGCGGAATCACTTCTTGATTCAGTGTCCACGATGCTTTCAGACCAATCAGGGATCTGTGTAATGTTCGCGGACATAGCATAAATGTGCTTGCTGATTGGTCAATTGAGAAATTTGAGGTGAATCAAAACCTATGAAATGGACACCATGTTAGACTTATGAACTGTGCCCGTAGTTCAAAAACATGGTGCTAAAGAAGTATTAAAAAACACAACATTACACTTGTCTCAGAAATTAAACAACATTTGGGGAGGTGAGGGCAGTAAGGATGGGGTGGAATATTTTAAACAGACAAGGGCAAAAATAGTGTGTTTTTTCATCTTGGAAGTCTGTGAACATCTCATATGTTTGAGGACATTGCTGTGATGCTCACAAACTTGACAAATGTTCAAGGACATACATGCATATGTGTGCACTATCGTGTCATTGAAGAGCAGTTTTTGGACGACTTATAACTTTACTGCCGATCAACAAAATAGCTGGACATTTTGCACCAGGCACCGGTTATGTAGTAATATTTTCAAAATCGAGTTAGGCTTGAATGGAAACAAACATTCTGCTTAGAGTTACAGCCAGAAGTGCTGGAGAGATTGGCAACAAACCTACGTTAGGAGCATCAGCAAATACCTGAGAACCTGCTTTTGCAAATCTGTCCTGTGTTTAACTTTTTCCAAAATTGTCAAAATGTAGGTACACAAAATAGTAATATACCTTTGGTGTCTGGGCAGTGGGCCTGGCCCTTGGCAAGGACCAGTGTCTACTCTGCTTTATTTAATTGGGCCTGCAACATGGCCAAATCCCATGCCCCATGGATTGCGGACATTGACCATGGCTAAAAGCCATGAACACTAGCAATTGGCCACATTATTGGGGTTTTGTGAACACTGAACCAGGATGCCAGATAAGTGCAGTTGATAATGATGGTGGTTTGGTGGGGACGGGGTCATGGTCGAGCCTCATGCCCTGATCACCTCAAGGATGACTTGCATCCCTGTCATGTGCTGCTGAAAATGACACACATCAGAATACTCTGCGAACAATATGTTTCTTAAAAGAGCGTTATTTTATTTTCATATATGTTAAAAGAGGATTTATTAATAACGTATATACAGTGCTGGAACATCATAAAACATTTTCAGTTATTGAAATTCAGTAAACGTACTTTGTTAAATGGACATTATGGGTATGTTGCCCCAATAAAATCTATGAAATGGGTGAATAAAATATTGTTTAAGGGAATTTATGGTTAAGTTGCTCCAATAAAAATATTTGAAATTCAATGAAAAAACATTATGAAAGGGACATTATGGTTAAATTGCTTTACTACATTTTTTTGTATGTAATTCAGTAAAACAAAGTTGTTAAAGGAACGGTATAGTTGCAGAGCAATATCTAAAAACCCAAGGAAATTTGCCAGTTTAATGCAAGCTATGCAACCATCACTTGCACCACCGCCAGGCACTGCTAAGGCTAACATCAGTGACATTATTTTCTGCAAATATATGTTTGTGTAAGGATAGTTATAGTGTTTTAATGTATGTTAATAATGGAATTATTAATAACTTACATACAGTGCTGAAACATCATGAAACTTTAGTTATAAAAACCTGTAAAATTCAGTGAGAAAACATTGCTAAAGCGACATTATGGTTAAGTTGTTCCAATAAAAACCTTTGAAATACAATGAAAAACATTGTTAAAAGGATGTTATAAATTAGTTTCTCAAATAAAATCCTTTGAATTTCAAAGAAAAAACATTGTTATAGGGAAGTTATGGTTGAAGCGCGAAATCAGAAAACCAAAGAAATTCACCAGCTATGACAAGCTATGAAACCATAAATCACACCCCCACCATGCATTGCTCAGACTAACACTAAGTCTAACTAACACTAACACTAAGCATCAGCCAAATTTTATTGAAATTTGCCATTGAGTAATTTAGACTGTTGAATGTATTTACTGTAATTGTTGTTTTTGTATATTTCCGCTGGTAAACAATTATGAAATGTAATTCTTAAAAAAAATTATTGCTGTTTTATATGGTGAAAAATTGAAAGGTTGATTTTATCAACCAAACAAATAAATATAAAAAATAAAAAATAAGTTAAAAAATAAGAACATTATTAAAAAGTCAAACTAAATGAATTCCAATGTTGCGGCCTACTTCCCATTCAAGTTTCCATAGACAAACAAGGTCAATTTTTGCCAAAACGCACAGCCCAAACCACTGGATGGATAAGGACCAGGTCTGGACCAACTTGGGCACGAAGCATTGACTTGCGATCCATGTGTGGTTTAGGGTTATTCCATGAAGTAATTATTTAAATATTTGACAGAGAAGGTGGTGCCCCTTCTCAAAAATAAATAGCTATATCTCAGGATTTACCCAAACAGGGTGTTTTGCGAAATGAAACAGCTGTCCATCTTGTTTTTCTCTCTATGAGAGAGATATTCGAGGTAATAGTTGAGGCTATGGGACAATGAAACAAAGAAAAAAAGCTATTTGTAGGTCATAAAACATGCATATCCTGGCTAGAGGTGGGGAGCAGCTAGCTAGAGGGCACCACGTGAAATTCGAGAGTTGGAATTACAGTCGCAAATTGCTGACATCTCAAATTGCGTCACAGAAACAGCATGTGTTGTGGGGGGAATGGGAGAGGGCAGGGAAGGTGAGGAGGCCACCTGGAGAGTGGGGGGAGTTGGCATAGATGAGGGGGAACTTGGTGTGGGCCCGGGGGGGGCAGAAAAGTATGTTTTTTCCAGCAGTTTTTCTGATATTTGCAGCTAAATTCGAGGCTACAAAGAAGTACGGATAGCCAAGGGTAAGACTAGTTCGGTGCCCGTGGCTATACATTTTGGGGGTGCGTGTTGTATTTGTTTTTAAAATGTATTTTTATAGATAAAGTGATGGGGTGAAAAATCAAAATCAAACCGTAAGTATTTGGGAGTCTTATTTGTTTTGGCTGTGTTTTCAGACTTTCTTACATGTGGAGAAAAAAGAAGAACATTGTTTACATTTAAAAAAATCAATACTAAACGGAGCCACCCTACTCTAGTTTTATTTGCCCCATTCACTGTATTTTAGCCTGTGTATTCTCACCCGTGCTATTATATCTTGTGTAATTGTACCCATTAACTGAATTACTGTCATGTATACTCTGCTTTCTTTGTCATAATCCTACTTACATAACTACATGAACAGTCATTTGCTGCATTCTTCTTTTAACTTTCATTGTATTACTAATGTTTCTTTCATCATTCATATGCAATACTCAGATTTTTAAAAAAAAATGTTATAGCAGGAGCAATTGCTGTATTTTTGGTTTTGCACCTATCAACAGCAACGGCTGGGGTGTTTATCCGTGGCTATCCCAAACCCATCCCACACCATGGGTTGTTACCTCTGAGTACACCCTGCAGCTGTGCTTAGGGAACAGCCACTGATGTGCCGTGCACTGTGTGGCCACGGCTATGAAAAGGTATTTAAAAAAAAATATATGTGTAGTCATTGGGATTTTCTGGTGTATTGAGTGTAGTATTTGTATTTAGTTATTGTGACATTTTTAATACTTTTTATTCATTAATAATACATATACATACTTTAAAAAGGTAAACACACATGCAAATCAAGTTTATTAAAAACATGTTTATTTAGGGGGGTGTGGTTGTGGGCTTTCTTTTTCTTTTGGCTTGAACAGATGATGTATCTTCTTCCTTAGCCCAATTATCTGGATTCTTACTGGCCATGATTTGTCTTAAATTTTCAATGTCCTTTTGCACTGATTGTACTTCCTTTTGAACAATAATTAATAGTTGTTTTATTCCTTTATTGAATGCATGATTAGTTTTGTGGGTAGTTCTTGTGGTAGTTCTTGTTTAACTCTTTGTGATAGTTGAATGATTTCTTCATCTGAAAATATTTGAAATATTTTCAAGTATTGAAAATATAATATACTTTAAAAATATTTTTGTTGGTTGCATACACATTTAAAAGTAGTTTGAAAAATAATATGTTTTATGACGGATATTTGTTCCATAAAATATTATTGTTAGTCTCATTTTACATACATATAAAATAATGGACTTACAAAATCCTGAATGTTGCGTATTTTCTTCTGGTTCCTTTTCTTGTACATCTCCTTCTTTAATGTCTTCCTGTGTAGGATACTTAGAATTAGAAATGGAGGACCATTATATGAGTAGAGAAGGTGGATTATCTTGTATTTACTTTCTGATTGGTTGCTTATTGTTTGTGTGGTGGTAGCTGCCAATAGGATGTCAAGAACCTCAGATCCTGTTCAACTGTCAGAGAATGTCCTTTTTTGAGTCATGTTTATATGTGGCAATAAAACTATAGATTATATTGTATCCCTATATTAAGAGTTGTTCTATATAATATATATGATATATTATATAATGGTAAAAGAATCCAAAAGTTCTTTTAAGAACCACTAAGGGAACTTTATAAGTATATTGGGAAAGGAAAATACCTTTGATGCTTTTTTTTTTAAATAGCTTGGGTGTACCCTCGCTAATGGAAAACACATTCTGGTTCGCTATATTTTGTAATTAATCACAGAATGACATCCAGAGGATACAATTTAAAGGTTTGGTATCAAGGATTTTATTACACCTGATACAGTTTAAATATACGAGTCAAATCATGATTTAATCTGCACTTCCGACAACAATTTAGATAGCGGGAAAAAACTTTTAAGAACACATCTAAATGATACAATTCATACTATTCAAGCATTCACTCAAACTGAAACTTGTGATGAGGTCGTGGTCGGAGACTTCTGGGACCCATCTCAACCTTTCGGCCACCTGCATTACCTATTGTGGCCCAACATTTTGATTTCACATTCTTTCTATAAATAATCCACTTGATGAATTATATGTCATGGTTTTTTATAGATTTTATATCTTAAACCCATTGGTGCTTGGTATGAGTGAATTGTTTGACGGATGTATGCGGATGAATGCTTGAACGATTGAATAGTCTGAATTTTATCATTTAGATGTGTTCTTAAATGTTTTTTCCTGCTATGTAAATTGTTGCTGTAAGTGCAGATTAAATCATGATTTTACTCATATTTAAACTGTATCAGGTCTAATAAAATCCTTGATACCAAACCTTTAAATTGTATCCTCTGGATGTCTTTCCGTGATTAATTTTTATATTAATACCCTTACCCAGAGTGTGAGGTCCCCTGTGTCTTTCAGAAAATATATCGCTATATTTTGTAACCAGGTTTATATCCCTCTCCCAAGCACCTCATTTCTGTTTTTTGTCATTCTGTTTTGTCTCTTGGTGGGTGAACTTCTTTGTAAGCGTTCAGTAACATTTAAAAGCAGTACCTTGATTTATCCATTCCTTTTTTATGTTTCTTCTTCCTATACCTTTGTCCTGTGTCTTGTGCTTTGTAGTTTGTCATTTTTTGTTACTTTAGCTAGTTATTGTTTTATTGTTTACATTTCTTGATATATTCAGGGTAATTCATAAAATTTAGCGCACAAGTGGCGCATGCGGCTGGCGCACAGAGTGCGCCTGTGGCAGTCTGCGCCAGCCGCGTGCGCCAAAACACATTTTAGAGCACAGCGTATTGATGAATACTAAAATGCATAATCAGCCGTGGCGCAGAGTGGCGCAGTGACCCTGCAGCAGCGCCAGTTACGCCCCCCAACGCCGCCCCACGCGCCAAAAACATCACACAAATCCAGTAGTTGGTGCAAAGGCCAGTGGACCAGCATAAAGCCCCCCCAACCACGAAATTGCATGTAAAACTCCACGCGCACCCCAAGAATACACGTACCCAGTTCGCGTCAGGCCAATCATATGTAAAACTCAATGTGCACCCCTCGGAATGCACGTACCCCGCTCACTCCAGGCCAATCGCGTGTAGAAATCCACGCGCACCCTTCGTAATACACGTACCCTGCTTGCACCAGCGAAAACGCGTGTGAAAGTCCACGCGCACCGCTGGAATACACGTAGGCCAGCGAAATCTCATGTGAAAGTCTCTGGGCACCCCTCGGAATACACGTATCCCACTCGCGACAGTGAAATCGCGTGTGAAAGTACACGCGCAACCCTCGGAATACGCGTACCCCGCTTGCACCAGCAAAAATGCGTGTGAAAGTCCATGCGCACCCCAGAATACACATAGACCAGCAAAATCACCTGTGAAAGTCCCTGTGCACCCCTCGGAATACACGTACCCCGCTCGCGTCAGCGAAAACATGTCTGAAAGTCCCCGCGCACCCCTGGGAACATGCATACCCCACTGCATCAGGCAAAATGCGAGGAAAAAGTCCACCCTGTGGTGTGGCCTGCCTGCGGCCCATAGACTGGGGTAATGGGCTGCCTGCCGGCCATGGACAGGGGTGATGGGCTGCCTGCCGGCCATGGGGAGGGTGGATGGGCTGCCTGTGCATATACTGGGGGTGGACTTTCACACGCAATTTCTCTGGCCTACGTGTATTCTGGGGTGCGCGTGGACTTTCACAAGCGTTTTCGCTGGCACGAGTGGGGTGCGCGCATTCTGAGGAGTGCGCATGGACTTTCACGCGTGATTTCGCTGGCGCGAGCGGGGTACGTGTATTCCGAGTGGTGCGCGGGGGCTTTCACGTGCGATTTCGCTGGCCTACGTGTATTCCGGGGTTGCGTGTGAACTTTCACACGCGATTTGGCAGTGTGTGCCCCCCTCCCCATGCCCCACAGGCAGCCCATCACCCCAGAACATGTCCCACAGGCAGCCCATCACCCCAGACCATGCCCCACAGGTAGCCCACATGGCACCAAGCACTCGGGAGCACCGACACATGTCCCCCACCCACCCCCATTGACGGGCACATGCCAGCAGGCCCCGACTTATGTCCCCCCACACCCCCCATTGAAGGGCACCTGCCAGCAGGCCCCGACTCATGTCCCTCCACACCCCCACCCACCCCATTGATGGGCACCTGCCAGCAGGCCCTGACTTATGCCCCCCCACACCCCCACCCACCCCTATTGATGGGCACCTGCCAGCAGGCCCCAACTCATGTACCCCACCCACCCCCATTCACAGGCACCTGCCAGCAGGCCCCGACTCATGTCCCCCCACACCCCCCACCCACCCCCATTGACAGGCACCTGCCAGCAGGCCCAGACTCATGTCCCCCTGCACCCCTACCAAGCCCCATTGACAGGCACCTGCCAGCAGGCCCCAACTCATGTCCCCTCACACCCCCCACCCACCCTCATTGACAGGCACCAGCCAGCACGCCCCTACTCATGTCCCCCCACACCCCCCACCCACCCCCATTGACAGGAACCTGCCAGCAGGCCCCGACTCATGTCCTCCCACACCTGCCACCCACCCCCATTGACAGGCACCTGCCAGCAGGCCCCGACTCATGTCCCCCACACCCACCACCCATCCCCATTGATGGGCACCTGCCAGCAGGCCCCGACTAATGTCTCCCACACCCCCACCCATCCCCATTGACACGCACCTGTCAGCAGGCCCCGACTCATGTCCCCCCATACCCCACACCCACCCCCATTGACGGGCACCTGCCTGTAGACCCCTACTCATGTCCCCCACACCCCCCACCCATCCCCATTGATGGGCACCTGTCAGCAGGCCCAGACTCATGTCCCCCCATACCCCACCCCCATTGACGGGCACCTGCCTGCAGGCCCCTACTCATGTCCCCCACCCCCCCCACCCATCCCCATTGATGGGCACCTGCCAGCAGGTCCTACGCAAGGCCCACCAAACAACATGTCCTACCAAAACAGACCCATGCCCTAATGCCAACCCAAATCCCCCTTGCTCCCCAGTACAAGCATGCAACCATCCACTGCACCCACTCCCAAATTACCCATGCCATGACAGTCTTAAAAGAACCACCATGCCCATGCATAAATGCACAACAGAGCCACACAGTGGCAACACATGACTGAGGCAATGTTCATTGAGACATGCCCAAAACCAATCATAGTACACAACAGCAATTATGAAGTTAGAATAAATGTATTAAAAACATAATGAAATAACATAAAGAGAATCAAACTTGAAAATTAATAAACAATGACAGATATTACCCAACAAAACTGAAATCCAATGAAAAACAAAAAAAACACGGCATAAAAAAAGAAAAGCGGTCCATCCCCAATGTCAATATGAAAGAAATAATCCAAAAAAAGAAAACCATTGATCCATGGAAAATGTTGAAAAAGAACGTATGTACAAGTCTTCAACTATATACAATCCAAGTCAAAAGGGTCCATGATCCCCAAATCAAATGAAACCTACCAAAATGTCCTATGAATAAAAAACTATATACATGAAGTGGAGCAAAGTCCATTAACTACAAAAAAACGGAAAAACAAAGGAAACCTAACACTAAAGAACTATGTACAAAGGCGGCGGGCAAGTCCAATGGCTCACTTGTTGATGTTCCGGGTCAGGGCATCATCGAACTCCACACGATGTCCCGGAGGCGGGCCTCTTCCTTGGCTTCGAGGTCTCGCAGGGATGCAGTCATGGCGTCCTCCAACTCCCTACGAGTTGCCTCGAGGCACTCAGCCCGCCTCAATGCCCTGTGCATGGAGTTCTCCTCCCTGACCATAGTGAGCTGTGCCGCCTCCGCCCGCTGCCGCTCCGCATCTATCCGCTGGCCCAACCTTTGCCACATGGAAGACACTCCCAATCCAGGGTCCTCCTGCTCTCCAGCCGATTCCTGCCCCTGTGATGTTGAAGGTCCCGAGCCATCATCGCTCCCACCCTGAGCCTGCTGCTGCCGTGCATGTGCCCTGCTTGTCGATGCCTGCACGTCCTCCTCTTGCTGGGGTCCAGTTGTTGGGTGGCCACCCCTGCTGGACCTCCAACTCCTGACTGTGGCGGGGATGTGTCCTCCACCAGCGTGGCCGCTGGGTCAGGGGCAGCTCCACAGGGTGCCCAGGTGATACTTGGGCAGGAAGATGGAATGGAGGATGACTGGCGCATAGGGGGTTCAGTTGAGGAAGGGGTTGCTAGAAGCTCCAGCACATGGAGGTACCCAGCGCTGCTGACCTGTCCTAGTAGGTTGACGCGGTCAATGAGGTATTTGAAATGACGTGCATTGTCCACACGAGAACTCTGCATGTCATCCCGAATACCACACTGATGCATCGCCACCCCAGCTAGGACAGGCTCAATCTGGTCACAGATTGCCACGTACGCAGGGAGAGGAAGGCCAGTTGCTGTTTGCGCATCCACTCCCTGAAAACAGGTCTGGACGAAGGCATCCCTGCTGGTGCGGGATGATGCAGTCACAGGATCGGGGACAGGATTACACACAGGCACCTCCGCGGCGGCCTGTGCTGCCTCCTGTCCCTGCCCCTGGACTGCACCACTAGCACCAGTGGAATGCCCCGCTCCAGGCCCCGTGCATGGGCCTTCCACAGCCTCCTCCTCAACCAAACTCCCCACCAACATGGATGACTCTGTGCCATCTTCCTCCATAGGCCCCTGTGGGGGCTTAGCTGCCGCTACTGCTGCCGAGGAGTCCATCTCAAACCTCCACCTCTTGGACCTTCCCTCGGCAGCTGCGGCCATGGATGTGGCACCAGACTCCTCACTCCCGGAAAGAGATGACAACGTGGGAGGAGAGCTGGGCCTTTCGTCTCCGGCTGGTGGTGGGATCCCTGCCTCTCTGCGCCACAGCACCGTCTCTGCCCTCATCATCAGTCGACGCTGCAGACAGGGAGAGACAGAACACAGGCATCAGGGCACTGTACAATGGTCGGATACACACGTGACAGTTGCACATGAGTGGCAGTGTCAAACTTCACAGATGGCATCAGAATCCCCAGCACTCCTATCATTTGAACCCACACACATGCACAAATTGACAGGAATCGTGCAGCAGGCAGCAGCATCCATGCACGCGCACCAGCATGAACACCCGAAGGTTGGAATGACGTCACAATCAACATGGGGAGTGACGAACACATGCACACACGCCAACAGACAGACATGCATTTGTACATCTCCACTACCTGTCACAGTACAATCATCAGCAACTATGTCACATCTGCCAATCGGGTTCATATATGTCCGTGTCACATGCATCCATGTTGTATCTCTGTCGGTCACACACGTGCAACCCACACACACACATGTATGCCGTGCACATACATGAAGGTGTAACCAGCATCCATGTGTCACACCCCAACCATGCCATAGTACATACACAGAAATACCAACATGTGTGCATCTCCACATGCAGTTGTGCATCATGCTTTGGAACACATACACCATTGATGTGCATCACTCATGACAGGACTCACATGCAGCACGGTCATATCCCTGCACATACACATCCATACCTGGACCTTTTCAGACATATGTCCAAGCTGCACACTCTTAGCACACCTCAGCATGCACTGCATCCAACAAGTACACATGAACACTTACCGCTCAACTCTGGACCGGTCTCCCTCTCGAGCACCTGGTGGTGAAGCGCTGGGTTAATGCGTTCCAGGACCCTCATGTCGTTGGTGGTAAGGTTGACCCGGCGCCTCACTGCATGCGCTGCTTCCAAGAGGTGCCGGGTCTTGCTGAGGGCCCTGGACCTGAAGTCCTCCCAGCGCTTACAGACGTGTTGTATGTCACGGATTACCACCCCCTCCGCGTTGATGGCAACCACGATGTCCAGCCAGATCCTCTCCCGTCCATCCTTGTCAGCGCATCTTTTTCCATAGAGGGCATCATAATGCACCAGGACTTGCTCCACCAGAATACTAACTTTGGGGCACTGAAGCTGGCAGCCCTCTGCCTCTCTGGCTGGGGGGCGCCAGTGGCCTCTGATGGTGTTTGCCCTGACATGGCAACCCCCGAGGCAGGTGTGGGGTGGGCAACTGGGTCCTGGTGCTGGGCTGTGGAGCGATGGAACTGCAGTCGGGAGTCTTCTGTTCCAGCAGGGATGGTCACAGCAACTGGACCCCTGCAGATGGCTGACATGCAGGTACCAAATTGCAGGGCACGTGGCCAGAAGGCAGGCAGGCAGGCAGCAGCAGATGGCTGGTGGGAGTCAGCTTGGGGCTCTGAGGGGGCAAGAAAATGGCCTTCTGGGAAGGAGTGTGGTCTTCCGTGTATTATCGGGTGGCCAGCTTGATACGGAGTGATTTGGCACGTGAAAAAACAGCACATCAGCGTGTAATTTGAGGAAAGGCCCTTAGTGCATAAGCACGTATGTGACGTGATACGTGCAGGCGTTTCCTCGTCACGGGTGCATAGTGATTCAGCACGTGAAAAAACAGCATGTCTGCGTGTTAATGCGTGTAATTCGAGGAAAGGGCCTAAGTGCGTAAGTGAAGTGATGCGCGTGGGCGTTTCCCTCAGCACGGGTTAAAGGTGAGCGGGCCAGCAGTTCGCTGTATGTGCCTTTCATGGAGACCGACGCGTGTGTTGCTACTTTTGGTTGTTAAACGCGCCATCACAACTTCACAGCGGATCATGGACGTATCTCTTCTTTTGCCGGGGCTATTGGCTACGCGTGTTTTTCATTACCACGCTAGTCAGACGGTGAGTCACGCATCCTATTTTTCCCACTGCGGGTCCCCCTGTGTATCGCATACCCGTTTTCAAGGTCATAGTAGCCTGCGTGTCCCATGTGTACGTGTTTTTCGTGTCCCTGGGTGCCACCGCGTACTGCGGGAGGTTAATTCCACACACGTGGTCTACTGGGGGTTGAGTGCAAGATTTTACTGCAGTTTTGGGGTGCCTGAGCGTTGCGTGACCCATCATTTTATCACCGGGGTCACATACAGCATTGCAGGTGCACAGGGGTGCTGTTAACATCTTGTATCCCACCCCCTTCACCCCAATTGCCGAGGACAATTGTCGTGTACACCTACCATTGGCACTACTATATCTGTGCCTCCACTACTACATCTGTGCCATGGTTGGGGGCCCATGAAAGGTGAGGTGCGCCTCAGCTGGGCATACTCCACGTGGCGGGCGTGGTCAGGGACGGTGCTGGGGTAAACAGGTATTAGGGGGACTCCAGGGTGTCCAGGGTGGCTGCAGAGGGGGAAGAGGCAGGGGTGCGCCACTTTGGCACAATGTTGTGCCACGTGTTGGTGCAGTCATGCCACCACCCCTTGTGGTTCTGGGAGATGCAGCTCTTGCATCTGGCACTGGTGCCCATGTGACCCAGCAGTCCGTTTCATCGACTGCAATGGGCCCAAGGGTAGTGGTAGCTGCAGGTGCAGCTGTGGACACCACCACCCAGGCTCAGGGTCGGCCAGCGCATGCTGCGTTGGCACATGAAGAGTCCCAGGATGATTTCCAGGAGGTCAGGAGGCACACGGTAAGTGCACGCAGGGCTGCCCTGATCGAGGCACATGTCTCTGGGGCAGTATTGTCATCTGCTGCCCTGAGCAGCCGGGTGTTGGCAAGTGCATGGGCAGATGCAGCCGACACCACCCCAGCTGTGAGTCTACCATCCAGGACAGTCCTGATCAATGACCTTGGCACAGCAGATGTTGCTGCACAGTGTCCAGTCAATGGCACCCAGCAACCACTGACTCAAGTCAGGGCTTCCGTCCTTGTTCTACCTGCCACTCAGTCGGTTCAATCCACCAGCGCCACTGCCCCTACTGATCAGGGTGGCATTTGCCAGTCAGGGTCCGGACCACTGACCAAGAGGTGGAAGGTTGCACTGGACTTCCTTGTGGACTATGTGTCAGGACACGACCGTGATATGCTAGTGGGCCTGAATTGTCACACTATGGCTGCCCAGCGTTTGTCTCACTGGAAGCATGTTGCGGAGGGTGTCAGTGCAATTGGACATGAGGTACACACAGCTCAGGAGTGCAAAAATCATTGGGATGACCTCCGACGCTCTGCTAAGTTAAAGCATGCCTCTTATTATAACATGACTCTGATTACTGGCAGTGGGCCACCACCTGAGGAGGAAGATCTCACTTCGAACGAGTCAGTCGCTGAGGAATTCATACCGGCAGAATTGTATGAAGGAGTGGGAGAGATGCTGGACTTTGATGCCCCATACAGTGAGTGTTGTCGCGTGTTTGTCCAGGCCATGTGTGGTTTGCTTGTGTGATGTGTTGTGCTTGACTGCCATTACATGCTATGTGTACATGGTTCTCATGTGCGAGTCATGCAATGCTTCACTGATGCATGCCTGCTGTGCAGCATGCTGGACATGTAGAGCAGACGGGGATTGTCCTCATCACCACACTTGCACCCTACTGACATGCTAGTCACCCGACTGCCCCTCTGGTCCATGTTCCAACTCACTGGCCCTTCTGCATGTAGCCTGGGGTGTCTTTCCACTCAGCACTGGGACTATGTCATTGCATGACTGACGTGCATGTGTGTTCTGCCTGCATGTGGGTACTTCATGTAGACATGCTCCCTTGCCCCTCCACCCCCCTGCACCCAATTTCACCATGGCACTGGTGGGTATCATGTTGGACTACTGCAATGGCCTGTTGAATGCTCCTGTGTACATTCACACTTCCCCCTGCCAACCTGCCAGACACATACAGTGGGGTACATCCTTTGTCCTTGATGCAGGGTGCCTCACTTGGACTGTGCAGGTGGCAGATGCTCTGCAGGTACATGAGTGCCCATTCATGCTCCATGTGCATTCCATGCATGCCCCTATGTGTCCTTGGCAGGATGATCAATGTAGTACGTGTCTGGGATGACATACATTTAATGGCATTTGTTCATCCATTCCATGCCCACTCTGGCTCAGTCCTGCATCACGCAATTGTTTTGGGCGTCATAGTCTTTGTGGGGCACAGGCCTCCCCCTGTTTCAGGCCCCCTGACCCTGTTCAACTGGTGTAGTGGCTTCTGCACAAATGGGTGTACTACTGAGGGTTCATCGTGTGTCCTGCTTACTGTCCCATTCTCATCTGCTGTGTTGTCAGTCGACTCAGATGATGTAATTGACGCTAGTCGACACTGTCTGCCAATACACAGTTCTCTGGTCAACCTTTCGCTGCCATGCAATGCCTCCCTGCATTTTCACAAAGGGGTGGGGGTTGCATGTAGCCGTGCAACCCATTGCATGCACATTGCACGTGATGCATGCCCTTACACTGCCTTCATGTTTATTGATTGACATCATAATGTACTTGTTCATGTAGATAGTTGGTAATGTATACACGTTCTGCACTGCACCAACCCACTTCTGAGCCGTGTTACACCATTTTACATGCCTACTCACTGCTGCAATGTCAAAGTGACCTGGCATGTATGGTCAGATTGTCAGCGCTTCACTGTCATGAAAGCCACGGGCACAGGTGCATCCTGTGACACATGTACTCAGTATTGGAACACCCTAGTGGGTGTTTAGCAAAGTTTATTGTTCAATCTGCGGCCTATACCGATTGGTATAGGCCGCAGATTGAATGTATACTGCCAATCAGGTTGTAATGACTGTGGAGCTGCCTTCACGTGTGTATGTGTACACTTTCAAATACATCAAAACAAGCAGCGTTGTAGCTGCTTGCTTTGCTGTATTGGTTGCTGTTTATGTTCACAATACAGGTGTATAGGGAAAGGCGTGTTTTTGAACACTTTCACATGTACATATGCAAGCAGCTTCAACGTTGTGTGGTGCAACATTGCGGCTACTCACTTATGTGTGTGTGAAAGTGTTCATTTACACTTGTCTTCCTCTGCTTTTTTGTTGACTGACTAATATGTAGTTTATTGATGTTAATGCTGGTGAGATTTCAGCATTGCGCCCGTTATGTTCAACTGGCATGATGCTGAAGGTGCACTGTGGTGCAGTATGTGTACGCCCAGGCCCACTTAGGTAATATGCTGGGGCCTGGCCGTGATGGTTTGACACACTGAACAATGGTTTAGGGCACATTAATAGCACAATGTGCTCAATCAGGTCTGGTTGCAGGCCCTCGCTTTGCTCGGAAAAGTCAATATGTCTAGATGGCCCATGAGGCCCGGTACAGGCAGAGCTGTCGATGGATGAAGCTATATTGGTGATTTTGCATTAGTGATGCATGTACATATTACGTGTGTCATGGTGTGTTTGGATTCACTTGCAGCTGTGGGCATTTTGCAGTTCAGACATGCTTATGGTATGTGCCATCTCTTTGTTGTCATCTGTCTTTTCTGCCTGTGACATGTGCCTGACAGAGGTGGTGTGTGATGCAGGTGATATAGTACATTCCGTACATGTGTAGGCTTTGCTATTTAGACACATCCATTTCAGCTTTTGGGATGTGTTTGCATATCAATGCCACTGGATGCATGCCGGAATTTCAGTTGTGTCTGACATGTCTGCTTCATGTGTTGGCTGTCGTTGTGATATATATGTGTGTGTGTGGGTTATGTGCTTCTGACATGTGTACTCATGTTTGTTTTTTCCAGATTGCAGATGATGACGCAATGGAGCCAGAGGATGGTGATGTAAATCCAGAAACAGGGTTGCTATTATACCAGTAACCCGGCACAAGAGGGGGTTGTGGGGTGGTAGGCCACCGAGAACCCACTTTTGCTCCAGACTATCGTGTCTAGGGCTGGCAATGAGTCTAGCCCGGATGATCACTCTGACGTCAATGCTGAGTTGTATGCACGTCATGTCCATTCGTCGATGGAGAGCGATTCTGATGTGGACGATCTTCTGTCCGTGACACCTGCACTGAGGGGCCAGACGGTGTGGGAACCTCTGCCAGTGGTGGATCGAGATGCACGGTCACACTCCACACAAGTTGATGAAGTGTCTGGGGCATCACGTTGACGGAGGGATGTAGTCCTGCAGCCGCAGGCGGTGCCAACCCAGCGAGCACCACGGCTCCTTCGGCCCGCGGGTGTCAAGCCTGGCAACGCGGTGGCCGTGCGCCACTGGGGTATCCTGAGTGGGAGCGATCCATGTGTGCCAATTCAGAACAACAGGGGGCAGCAATTGATAAGATCGCTCAGAGCATGGAACTTGTGGCCCAATCTGTGCTCCCCCCTGCCAGGAAGGTGGAGCTCCAGCAGCGGGCAGCACAGTCCACGGCCCGTTCACTCAGGGTGGGCATGGCAGCCTCAGACAGGGCACGCCAGGCTGAAATGGTGTCTCTGCGTCAAGCACCTGCTTCTCACGCAGAGGCACACAGAGAGGCCCTTAGGGATGACCATCGATCCCTCAGACCTACTCTGGGCGTGCTCTTGATGTCCCAGAGGCAGCAGAGAGAGTAGAGGTTGGAACAGCTTGAGAATAACATCTCGGCTGAGCTACGTGCATGCCGGGAGGTGCTCCAGATGTCATGTCAGGCCATGCAGGAAGAACTCTCTGTTACACGTGCTACCTTGCAAGAGGAAGCACGCGTATCACGTGAGGTTCTGCATGCTGACCTACGTGTCATCGCCGCACAGAACCAGGCTCACCAGTTCCGCAAACTTGCTGCACACGAGGGGCAAGCTGCGCATAGGCATGGTCAGGGTACTGTGCCACGTCCACCTTGTGAGTCAGAGGGTGAGCAGGATGATGATGACTTATCTCAACATCATCGCATGTGGGCGTTGAGATGCACCCTGTACCTCCCAACTACTAGGTGCCTCCCCCCTCAAACCCTGGGTCGTATGTGGCCATTTTTTATTTTTATAGTTAGTTTAATTAGTTAATATAGTTTAAAATTGTTTGTTTATTGTACATTCATGTGACGGTGTGGTGCTTTGTGGCTTTTGAAAGCATCCACTTTTCCAGTTGGGCCCATTCAAGCTTGTCTCGTGTATGTGTTTGCAGCTTGGGGTCCTGACTCACATATGCCACTCCTGCTTCCCCTATCCATTGGCTTGCAAGGATGGTTCAGTGTTACAACCATTTACACAAGGGCATTGGGCTTTTGTCATATCTGTGGCCTGTCAGCTGCTGTACTACTTTTGTTAACACCCCTAATGGGGATTATAGATGTTTTCTCCATGGCATGTCTGTAATCAATTTTGGTGAGTACATTATTGAACTGTCCATTTATTGATGTTGATTGGGATGTATGTTCATGTCTTGCCTGTATACATGCTTGATGCACTTCATGCTGTAGACAGTAGCCTGCACCCTTTAGCTGTCAAACTCACACTGATGGTGGGAGGGGGACGGGTGGTGACAATGTAAAGTTGGTACGTGTTGAGTACAGTCCCTGGGGATTGTGGCAAAGGAGGATGCATTAGGAATGTGACCCACGAGGCACAACTCACGGTGCAGTCCTCACCTGAGATGTCTGCCTATACTAATACACTCCATTCCGTTTGGATGGCACGTTGTGTCTGTCTTCCCTCTTGGACTTTGATGCATCCTGAGGGTGCAGTTGTCCTACTGGACCACTGCTCTTTTACTTGTTTTTCACACTCTGGTGCCTTTAGTCCCTGTTCTTCTTCCTGCTACTGTCCTTGTTGCAGATCTGTCTGCCCGTCTCTCAGGCTGTTATTTCCACATACTCTTACACTGCCTCAGTTTGCCTCTGTACAATTCTGTTCAACAGCATCTTTCTGTCGATCCTCCTGTCTTTCATCTATTAGATCCATGCCTTTATGTTGGCTGTTGGCTTTTACCAATGCTATTCAACTGTTGTGGCTCTTAACTTGCTGTCAGCTGTTTCCAGCTATCTCACACTCTCTGTGCCTTTCAAGACTTCTGCTGTCTCTGCCTTTCTTTGTTCACGCTGTCAGCTCAACCATCCTGTTGTGCCAGCCTCCTTGGTTATTTTCGACTCAAGTTCCAGCTCTACCTGTCAGGTTACAGAACCTGGGGTTGTGTGGGAGGAGGTTGGATGTAGGTCTCAGACATTGCCCAGTGACAACCAGCATGAAGACACACACACAGGAAAGTTTCCAGTCTTATTAAAAGCTTTTATGCCCTTTCTGTAGGAAAGTGAGCCTCCAGACTACCTTTCCCGGCAGACACCAGGCCAAGAACTACAAAAACCTGGCCACATTGGGTGGTGCACACATGCGCATGTGTGTGCAAGCAGAAGCATGGGGCTTGTGCTCAGACGTCTGACAGAAGCAGACGAGTTTCCAGGAGCTCCAAGCAAGGTGAGCAGTACAAGGGGCCACGCCCCAGCCGACCTTCCTCCAGGCCCCTCGCAGAGTAGCGCCAGTGCTGGTGATCTTAGGCAGGCGTCGGGGGAGATGCGCCCAGTACAGCTAAGCTGGGCTGAGGAGCAAATGTCAGGAAGCTTTCACAGTTGTCAGGGGCACACGCAGGGGTGTCGGCCATATCCTCGAGTCCCCCCTGATCCATAGAAGCTAAGTTATTAGCGCAGTAGCGTTCCTAGCCACAAACTAATACAGCACAAGGGGGGGCACCCAGCGACGTACAAACTCGAGTGCAGTGCATATCATTAGCATATGCAATTAGCCACGTGCGCTGCCTATAGTGTAAAAGCAAAAGGAAATATCTAGACTGAGTACCCCAAAAGGAAATACACCAAACACAGGCTTATAAAGATTCACAGATCTTTATTCTAAGACTGTACAGTTTACAAAGAAACAAAGTATCAGATAGCTATCTGGCCCTCAGTACATCACAGCGAATAGCAGCCCTTTCGGTCTGAGAAGTGAGAGGTACTGGACGTCTAAACATTTACACATTTTATACATTTCCAATCATAATGTCCAGCCCCCCTACAGGTTAATGATACTCAGTCTAGGGTTTATGCCGTGTTTGTCCAACTATATGCATGTGGATCATCTTCAGTTTGTATATTAACAAGTCACAATGGCAACAGTGTATTCTCGGATTTAACAATAAGTCTTAACAAACGTCATATACAATGTAGTTCAGCAAGTGTCCACGTTCAGTATTTAGACAGCATGTAGTTGATGTATGTCCGCGGATCGGATTTGTTGGCGCAGGTAATCCTCTGTCTACAAGTCAGGCATGGGACAAGGTCTCTTTACTTGATCCAAACATTCGGCCAACGGACAGTTTAGACATTAACTTATGTACAAAGGTCAGAACGGCTCAGTTACAAGCGGGAAACACTGTCCACCATTTTGGAACACAGAACTACTTTGGAGTGGAAATCAAAATGGCGGATGGACCTAAAATGGCGGCTAAGTCGATCTAAGATCGTAACTTTGCTACGCGGTTTTCTTCGCAGAGCGACTGGGCTTAGGCCAATATATACAATGAAGGAGGCACGATATGATATCCTGCTTAACAATAGAAAGCCGTGGGTGGCAGACTGATACTTCCAAGGCACATTCTATCATGTGTGATTCTTAACACATGGTCTTCCGTTTAATGCGGGCCACGTGTGGCTACCTTACCGCATTAACAGTGTATTAACCTTCACAGGGGCAAGCAAAACTATACAAACAAAGCAGCAGACAAGAGTGCTTGTTTGGGTAGGAGTCACTAAGTTCGAGACATGAATGGTGTTATGTGTGGGAAAAACACACACAGAATAGTAACTCATGCTCTCTTTGCAGCATTGAACTGCTCCTGTTACCAGACCTGAGAGTGCACAGGCAGGAGGCCAGCACTCACCCCAGAGATAAGTCTCTCTTTTGCTTGCCTTTGAGCCATATTGTACAATGTGCATGAAGTACATGGTTTCTCTTATTCAGTATGTGTAATTGTCAATAGTTGTACTTTGTATTTTCACTACTTTCCCTTGCTCATCCACTTCCCTTCTCCTGAGCCTCTTTCCGGTTATCCTAAATACCGATGCCTATCCAACCAACGGATCCCTAACCCTCTTTCCCCGCCAGGGTCTCGGAGGCCTGTGTAAGTTTTACCTTGCAGGCACCCAGACCGCAGAGGGGGTGGTTGGTTCGTGCCACTCCTGCGCCTGGAGACTGGAGCTGTGACACTACCCATCAGTTGATGCATCCTCATTGATTATTGTGTACTGAAATTGCTACCCATCCTGTTGAACCATTGTTCAGCTGTCCTGCATTGGTAGTTATTCTATCATTCTGCTTGGACATGTGCTTGGCCATATTCAGCAACTTCAAGTCATCTACTGGAGAATCTTCCAGGGTTTTTTGGTACCTGCAGGCTTTTTTCCCTGATTTGGGGGTTACCAGTCAAGGTGGCCTCTGAGGGGGCTGGACCCTATTGACATGAAAGTTAGAACAAGAAAATCAAGGGGTAGGGGGAACGTGAAGCCAGGTAGACTAGAAGGAAGAAGGCAACGGACCCCAGAGTTCTTCTGAAGGTCATGTTGATGAGTAAATGAGGGAGGGCCTTTTGTTGTCAGACAGTACGCTTGGGCTACAGTGTTTGGGCACTCTCTGACATTGTAATTGTGGGGTACTATGTACATGATGTGTTCTGCTGGTCAATGGCTATTCCTGTGTTGTGTTTACATTTCAGTTGTCAGACACACACACACTTAAACAATGCTCCACCACACATTCAACCACTCTTCCATGCCCACACGTGCACACAGATTGCCTTCTATGGCATGCTGTGTCCCTGCAGCGCATGATCACTTACCATTTGGGGATCGTGTACATGCATCAGTAGGTTATTATTGTTGTTTGTCCTTTTTATATGATGCTCAAGGTGTATCCCCAACACAATGGCTGCTCACTGTGCTGCGTGCTGATCGGTGTGTTGCAGGAGACACACACAGCACACGGGTTAGTAATTTGCGGATTTGGATTGGCCAATGTGCATGCCAACAGGCATGCTGTCTTTTGTTGATGGTATCGCTGGTGGCATGCATTTGTGTGTGACTTTGTACGTGTGGGAGGTTGTCTGTCAGTCATTTCATCTGATTCCATGTCAGGTGTGATGGTCTCAGGCCTATTTCCATTTCTCATGTGTCACTTTGTATGTAATTGGTCATGTGTTGTGCTTTTGGCTTCCTCTTTTGTTATTGCATGCCATGTCATGGTGTGGCCAGCAAGGGTTGTGTGGGTTGGGAGGCTTTGGGTGACATACCACTGATTGTCATGGCCTGTTTTGCAGGGAGGTGGTGCGATTTACACCTTGCATGTGTTCCTTTTGGTCACACAGGATTGGTTATGTTTAAGTAGCTAGTGATGCATCCAATGTGGCAATGTGGCACTTCCATGGCAACATTCTCAGGGTGGTAAGGTTGTGACAGTTGACAGTCTCTTTGTCATCATCGATTGTCACCTGGTATGTGCCAGGCCTGTGTGCACTCCGCAGGGGTGGGAGTTGAGGTGAAAAATGTGGCCACAAGCTGGGTCCGGGCTGCCTCGCCACGTGCCCTTTCCCCTCCCATGAGCAGCACCTGTGCCTGTTGTTGGGGATGTAGGGGCACCACCATTCCACCGGTATGTCACACCGTATTGCGACATTGTGCAGGACACATGCTGCCCCAATGATCCTGCACACTACTGGGTGTGCATATAGTGGTTGCCCGCCAGAGTGGTCAAGGGAGTGAAAATGTGACTTGTGCACTCTGAATGTGCACTCCACTATGCCCCTGGTTGCAATATGGGCAGCATTGTATCTTATCTGGGGTGGTGTGGTGGGGGGTTCCGTATTGGAATCATCTTGTGGTTGCTCAGAGGGTAGGCACTGTTCTCTGGGGAGGTCATAATGGTTGTGATTAGTTGGGTTTGTGTATTTGTCTGTGTGTGACATGCATGCATGTGCACAGACATTTGTACTCACCAATGAGCCATGTGTCGCCATGCTTCCCAGCTTCCAGGTCCCGGCTCAGGGCGGACATTCTGTATATGAATAGTTTGCATAGACAGTGGTGATGATTCCATGGGCATTGCATACAACCTGTACGTTGATGCAATGCCAGTGCTTGCGGTTTCAATAGATGTGCTCAGTGGCCCTAGGTGAACGTAGGGCCACATGGGTGCAATCTATGGCACAGAGCACTTTGGGGAAGTGTGCCACCCTGTAAAAGTCCTGGACCACGGCCTGCCTTTCTGCGGGTGTTCTGGGCATGTATATGTGCCTGCAGACTGAGGGTCGTGCAGTCAAGATTGCCAACACCTGGTGTAGGCAGGGTGACTGTGTGGCCTGTGAGATACCCCCAACTATGGCAGTTGTCCGCTGAAATGACCCAGTGGCCAATATATGCAGGACCCTGAGCACCTTTTCCAAGGGGCTCAGTGCTTGGGAGCACAAGGTGGGTGATGGAAGGTCAACCTCCCACTCCCTGACCAGGTCTAGGATGATATGGAGTGGAAACCCGTACCTGCCATAGACCTGGTCATCAGGCATCCCAAAAAGGCTGGTCCTGGGCAAAGAAATGTGGGCACTGGCTATTGTCCTCCTCCTGCGGTGTCCCACGATCAGTGCTCGAAGAAATGGGACATTCATTGTAGCTGTATATATGTGTTTGATGTTTGCACGCAATTTTATACTGCGTGGGGACTCTACCACCTGCCTTTGTGTGGCGTACATGTTTCCATCTGTGTGTGTCTTTTGGTGTGCGTGGGTTTCCCGTATTCGATTCCATGAATATGTGTTGGTCGCGCATGTGTGGGCGTTCCCTGTATTTCCCAGCAGTACTTCCCTAATTATGCCTTCATTTGCACACGTTGGTCCCCATTCCGCGTGTTCCGCCCCCTTTTTGGTGTGTGCGCTACACGTTGTGTGCTTTCGCTGTGCGCGTCACGCACAGCGTTCGGGATGTTGCAGTGACATGTGCATTGTGTGCGGCACCCGCCGATTTGGTGCACATCCTGGGGGAAAACACGCGCAGGGCCTTCCATGAAACGTGTGTGCGCTTGCTTTTTCACGCTTGCTCCAGCTTGCGCCACTAATTTCTGCACACATTTGTTCCATTAATCGGCCCCAAAGTGTCAGAGTCCTTTTTGTGTTGTGTATTTTTACAGTATTTATTTTTCCTCCACGGTCCTGCATTTTAAAGTGACTATGACCAGCAGTGATGATTAGGTGGTGCGGGTGGTTTCAGCTTTACCACAAGGGAAGAAGCAGTGCGCACAAAAAACAAATTGGCAATATTTCCACGTAAAGGACGAACACAGCAAAAAGAAGACTGACGAGATAATGTTCAATTTCTATGTAAGGTTTTGCAGAATGGACGTTCACACAAGCTGTCGCAAAGCTTGGAAACATACACGTTAATTCTACATATTGTCCATGTTCATTGGAATGAAGTGTATGATTCATATAAGAAGGCTCATGTGAACCATAAGGTCAAAGAACATGGGGCACGATCAGCAGAGCAGTATTTATCATCTGTGCCACAGACTTGAAACAAGATTGCTAGCTATTTTCCACCACCTAACACCCAACCTCAGTCCATCCTGCCTGCACCTGATGTTTCTAATTTTATTGGGATGTGCAAAACCTGTCACAGCTTGACCGACATGGGAGGTGGCATCCTAGACGCTTTGGGTAAGGCTCTTTTAGAACATACAGACAACTGCCAACGCTAGGTATATTTTTAAGTGTCCTTTTTTTACCCTATTCTTTAGGGAAAAAAAACACAAACAAATGTACTAGATATAAATACATTTTGTTATATGTATGAATCCTATCTTTTTTCCCTTCCCAGTTCCTATCTCTTTTTTCCTTATCCACCAAAATGCCCCTTCTCAGGGCCATTCTTTCAGTTATAAAAAAAGTCAATTAAAACACATACTGCATATATTGAAAAAGGACCTTCAATTTATCCTTTCAATATAGTGTGTGTTAAAAAAAATGACATATCCTTATGTATTTCATTAAGGCCACTGTTATCCGCTGTGGAAGCTGTGGTTAAAACTTCCATTCATTGCCGCATTTTGCTTTGCATGCATCCTTGTTAACTGTGGCTACAAAACCGTTTAAAAAAGAAACATATCTACTTATATTTGTGGACAATACTCTTATAAAGATTTATTTTAGGATACATTGAGTCTAGTCCTTGTACCCAGTTACTGTAACACTTAATAATGTTCTATTCATTAACAGTACATATAAATGTAAACACTTTAAAAAGTTAAATAAATATGCAAACAAAGTTTTTCAAGAACAGGTTTATTTGGGGGGAAAGTGGTTGCACAATTTCTTTTTATTTTACTTTCTGCACATGATAAATCATTTTCATTAGCCCAATTGTTTGTATTATTAATGTCAATTATGTATGGAATAACAAAATCCTTGAAATGCCAGGAAAACACTTTAGCTGCAGGGAGGATAAGGTGATAACTTACTGCAACAAAAACCCTGAAATTCAGCTAAAGCCAACTTAACTTCATGCCCCCTGTTGTGCAGCCTATGACCACAATGATGAGATCACAGATCACATCATTGATGATATCACTAATTACATAACAAAAGTTACCAGCATTGAGGATGGCCTTCAGCCATGGTCAGTGTACACGGCCAAATATATTTTAAAACATTAATGGGTACTAATCATGGCCTTCAGTCATGGGCACTGGCCATAGTTTTCACCCATGTGCACTGTACATTTTAAAACACTAACAAGCCACCCACCATAGACGATGGCCTTCACCATTGGTTACAGGTTTCAGTTGTGTCCTCTGTATATTATATACACTAATCAGCCACTAGCCATGGGCTTTATCACAATACTGGCCGGTGGCCACAATCATTGGCGATACGCACTATATATTCTAATATATAAATGGGCCTCACTAGCCATGTCCTTTGACCATGAGTAGTTTGTACATCTTTTGGCAATGTCTACTGTATATTTTAAAATACTAACATGCCATAAGTGATGTACTTCGGATGCGCCCACTGTGTATTATACAACACCAACCAGCCCCTATCTCTGGCCTCTGTCCATGCCTACTGTATATTACATACACTAGCCATGGTCTTCAACACAATACTAGCCAGTGTCTACGGCCTTTGGCCATTTCAACTGTATATTCTAACATATTAACGGGTACTAGCTATGGCCTTTAGCTATGGCCACTGAGTACAGCTTTCAACGTTTCACACTGTATATTTTAAAACATTGATGGGCCACTAGCATGGCTTTTAACCATGCCATTGGTATTTTTCAACACTAACTGACCACTAGCTATGGTGTTTGCTGATGGCCAGTGACCACAGCCTTCATCATTGCCGAGTCCATTGCCTAAATTGTTATTAAGAAAATCAAGTTATTATGAGCTAACATTATAATCATGCTATGTCTAATGCCATTATTGATGTAATCAGTTATATACAATGTAATTAGTGTTGTCACCGGTGATGGGTGATGTCATCATTGATGCAATTTGTGATGTTATCAGTGTTCTCTTAGAACATGTAATTACTGATGTCATTAGTGATGTTATCTGTGATGTCATCATTATGGTCATCAGCTGCGCAACAAGGGGTGCGGAGTTAAGGTGGCATTAGCTGAATTACAGGAGTTTTGATGCTTTAAGTTCTCACCTTAACTTTCATGCAACTAAAGTGTCTTCCTTGTATATATATGTGTGTATATATAGATAGATATTCCGTGAAAAATCTTTGTTACAGCAACGTTATGGTTACGTTGCACTAAATAAACCTATGAAATTTAATACAAAAATGTTGTTAAAGGGACGTTATGGTAACAAGAAAAATGGAAAACCCCCAGAAATTGACCAGTAATGATAAGCTAAGCAACCATAACTCGCGCCACCAGTGTGCACTGCTAACACTAACACCCATAATATCAAAGATGACATCACAAATGTCATTGATCACATCAATGATTTTCGTGAACGAGTCAGTGCTTCACGGATGGGTCCATGGTCCTCGAACGGTTCAAAACTGCATTTTTATCTGGTCTAGGAAGTCTCAAGCTAGAAAATGTACCTTTGCACAGCTCCTACATCTATTCTTACTTATTATGAACAGAACACATACTTGTACAAATATTAGCAAAACTGTTATTTATCTTCAGAAATAGCATCAGCTATTATCATCTCTCTTCTCCATTAGCCAACTCCACCAGTTGGAGGGTCTAGACAACAGAAAAAGCACAATAGTGCAGTAAAAAATCAAAAGGACCAGGAAGATGAGGTAGAAGAAATGCCTACCTCCAGCACCCAGGGAGAATCATGGGTGTGGCAGTTCTTTACCACTGTTGGGGGTGTACCAAAGGCTAAGACTATCATGGTGAAATGCACTGAGTGCAAAGTTGTACTCAGTCATGGACAACCAGGGCAGTACTCCTACGGGACTAGCTCTACTCACTGCCACACCAAATCCAACCACCAAAATGCTCTCAGAAAAGCTGTTCATTTTTCAGGAAGTAGTACTCTGTCTTCTTTTGCCTAATCTTCCTCATCCAATACTGCCACCACACAGGCTACTTCTGTGGGGCACAAAATCCCACCAGCTACCTTGCAAGCCATTAAAGAGGATGTTGATCCATATCTTTCCAAGACAGCAGTACTCTGTATATACTGCAACACACCACTCTGCAGAGGGGAGCAGTTTCAAAGTGCTTTAGAGGCTGTAATCAAGGATCATGAGAAACACTTTTTTAAAATGTATTTTTGTATTTGTAAAGCGCAATGCAGCCCAAGGGCATTGAGGCGCTGTTGCAAGAAGGTGTCTTAGTTACAGGGTACAAAGGTTTGCTCCTGGGTTACAAAGAGCAAAAACCTAGGCATAATGAAGTGAAACAGGTACATGGAAAGATTAGGTGCTGTATAATCATAACTCATAGAATAGCATAGAGATTACATTGCATGGGCGAAGTGAAAAACACAAGATGGAAGGCCACCTCAATCTCAGAGGCCCCTTTATACAAACAACAGAGTTTTGATGGCTTTCCTGAAGGCTGTGTGTGATTCAATGCTCCTTAAATGCCGTGGTAGTTAATTCCATTGAGTCGCCATGATGAAAGGGAAGCTAGATCCTCCTGCTTGGGTCCTCAGGGTTTTGGGAATGGTGCCCATGTTAGTGCATGCTGTTCAGGTAGGTCTGTCCGTGATGGGTTTAAAAAATCTCTGGCAGAGGCACAGGGGGGCAGTTTTATTGAGACATTTGTGTGTGATGGCAAGGGTTTTGAAAGTGATGTGGAGCCAGTGGACTAGTTTCCTGGTAGCAGTGATATGTTCCCTTTTTGAGATGCCGATAGCTGTCCGGAGGGCATTGTTCTGGATGGTCTGCAGTTTTATGATGTTTTTAGCAGTGGTGCCTACTAGGAGAGCGTTGCAGTTGTCCAACCGGGAACCGGTTATAGCCCTTGCTTAGTGAGGCAATTCTGCTTAGACAAGAAGGGTCTGGCTGCATTGAGCAGTTTAGAATGGTATGCCACCACAGATGCAATAGCATTAACCTGTCTGCACATAGTAAGATTGGAATCTAGGCAGACTGCCTGCGACACAGGGATGGGAGTATTGTCAATGGAAAAAGAATTGTACTTTTCGTCAAGTTTCTTTAGGGTTGCCGGAGACCCAATAAATAACAGTTCATTTTTTTCGCCACTGAGGCAGCGCCAGTTTTCTGGCATCGAGGTTTGAATTGTAGAGTAAATGGAGTTTAGCTTTTCCCTGTCAGACTCATAGTCACCGGTGAGGGGGATGAGGACCTGCGTGTCATCCACATAGATAGTATAACATATTCCTAACTTGTCCAGGAAGTTGAATAAGAGCCTCATGAATAAATGGTGGGTGAAATGCAGGAGTCCAGCGGGACACCACATTTGATCAGATCTGGATTAGCGCACACTTGGTCAGAGACAACATTTATAACACTGCCCCATGCCTTAGATTTAAAGCATGCCCAACATCTTCCCCTGTTCACCTATCCTTCCACAACTGTGGTTGGTGTCCCTTCTCTTATTTCCCTCCCCCACCTTAGTTCCTAACATCTCTTGCAAGAACAAAGAAAATGAAATACAATATCAAAAGCACAAAAAAGGTTATTTTAGAAACATCCTTTCACAGTTGAAAAATAGAAGTAAAGAAAAATAAGCTTATACACTCCAGGTACTTTACATTTTTAAGTAAAGTAGTTAGACTCAATAAGATTCTCCAACATTCCCATTATCATTGTATACTATGCTAATGGAAATAATGGACAATTATATACTAGAGAATAAGAATAAAGCACAGAAACAATATTCTATCCCAAACACTTTTCTCTACCATACAATGAGGACCATAATCCATGGACCTTTATGACTATCCGTGGCCTCTGCACTCCCGTCTCCACACCATGCATTATTAAAAAACACAGATGGCTCATGCACACCATTGTAGAAGACAGCCCTTCTACCCTTTGTACTGTATGTTTGTAACACTCCCTCATTGCCTGCTTACAAACAGTCACACATAAATCCAAAAATCAGTTAAAAGAAATTCTAAATATAACCCTATCAACATATAATGTCCACACACCAACTGCCACTTAAAAATGTTGTACACATCTTTTGAATATGCATTTCACTTGATTATCCCAAAACTAATTGTACACTCGATTCCAGTCAAATTCATTCCATCTCCTCAATTGTGATGTCATATTTGTCCTGGATGTTAGTCATATCAGTGCACAGTGGTGGCGCGAGTTATGGTTGCTTAGCTTACCATAACACGTTTTTTCAGAGAATTTCATGGGTTTTTATTAGTGCAACTTAACAGTAACATCCCTTTAACCAAATTTGTTCTGTGAATTTCATGGGTGTTTAAAAGTGCATGCTAATTTCCTACAACTTACTTATGTCATACCTACCCGAATATAGCAAAATTTGTGTCCAATTTACAAAGTTTCACCTTTACACTCTGCCATTTCCCACCTTCTAGCAACATTTCTAACATTTCTATAAACATTTTACAACTTTTTCCACTGTTTTTGTGTTCTTCAATGTTCGCAAATGTCTGACATCATCAGGGACTTTCCGTACAGTGTTACGTGACCACATGCATGCGCAGCATGATGACATGTTTGCGAACGTGTCTGCACTTGGCGATCAGGTCACGTGCTTTGCAGACAGTTCAGAACTGCACTTTCTACTGATCTAGGAACTTTCAAGCTAAAAATGTTCCCCTTGCACTGCCCCTTGCACAGCTCCTACACCTACTCTTACTATCTATTAACAATGTAGTTTAGAGCAAATACTTGGAAGAATATTGGAAGAATATTAGCAAAACTACATTTATCTGAAAAATGGCATCATCTATTGCCATCCCTCCTCCCCAAGAGCCACCACCACCACCAGCGGGAGGATCTACACAGCAAAAAACGTGCATTATTTCCAAAGACAATGAAGAGGCGCAAGAAGATGAGGTAGAGGAAGGGCCTACCTCTAGCACCCAGAGAGAATCATGGGTGTGGCAGTTCTTTACCACTGTTGGGAATGTACCAAATGCTAAAACTACCAAAGTGAAATGCACTGAGTGCAACGTTGTACTCAGTCACAGAGTACCTGGACAGTACTCCTACGGTAACAGCTCCATTACCGCCACACCCAATCCAACCACTGCAATGCTCTAAGAAAGGCTCTTCCTTTCTTAGCAAGTAGTCTTCCTACACATCATCTTCCTCAACCATTACTGTAAACACACAGCCTACTTCTGTAGGACATAAAATCCCAGAATCCCAGCAGCTACCTCACAAGCAATAAAAGAGGGTGTATGTATGCAACACAAGAAGGATGAAATGTGAAGGTGCACTCACTCTTATTCTGATTCAGTAATTTTAGTGATTTCTCCTTACTATGCACGTTGCATTAACTAGATTTAGGTGCACCTTGTTGAGTCTGTGCTACCAGACTAAAATATATGTGAAATGTTGGCTTCTCGTGGTACTCGAGAAGCGATGACAAGGGCACACTTTTGTCCGATATAATCGGAAGAAATTCTAATCAAATAAACATATTACGTGTTTCTGTATTAATTTCAAAGAAAGATTTTACATTGAAACAAAATTTAATTTGAGAACAAACTGTTCTGTTTGCTTTTCAAAAAACAAAATCAATAAAACATTACCAATGTAATTATCAATCATTACATTGTATATAACATTACTTCTTTCTAAAACAGTATACACAAAGGAATCTGCTGAATGTTCATCAGTTTGTAAAGAAAGAGAGAAGAATTTCACAAAAAAGAAATGTTATCGTGCATTTAAATGTCTCCAGTTGTATCTGATATCTTCATAGGATATTTAATTCAATGTCCTGTTAAAGTTGATTCTTGCTTACCGAGACAACTCCTATCTTACAATACGCGTTTCAGGCTTAATTAAACCCTTCTTCAGATGTATATAACATATTTGTTCAATGATTCATCTAAAAGTAATAGAGAATATGTTTGTGTTACTTCTTGTGATTATTTTTCAAACAATCTTGATTTTACTGTTTTCTCAGCATCAACTAATCACCAACCTTTTGAAGTGTGTCTAATCTGTGACACAATGTCTTGGGAAATTGTGTTTCATGTGTTTTTGTTTGTTAGCTCTTTTTCTGCTACAACTTGTGTCCATTCTGAAAATGAAGGACACTCTTCAGTAAAGAGAAAACTACATCCATACTGTTTATTAGTATTGTACATTGTTGTGACTTAAAGTGGGACCAGTCGCTGTGATAGCGCTGGGTCCCACTCTTATGTCACTAATTTCTCGTAGATGAAACATGCTACCTGTTCTGTTCGTTTTTAGATCGAATCACCACATGGGCATATTGTTGTGCATTCGGAGTACGTGTTGGATGCCAGCTGTTATTTGGTTGCACACACTTAGTTTCCGTTGTCACCAGTCTCGATAACACTGCGCAGTTGTGTTGGTGTAATGGTGTAATCTTCCTGTGGGTCCCGCGCCGCACTCTCTTGCCGGTTCTGTCTCCCCTCGCGTCTGCTGCATTCTCCGGTCGCTGTTTTTTGGGTCGCTTAGCAACCAAGAAACTAGTCCATCTTCCATTGCTACTCCATATTCTGTGTATGTCCCAGTCATGCCGCCATCTTGGGAGTATTGCTAACTAATAATATATAACTTCTGTTGCTCACTGCGTATCTGTTAATGGGACAAGGTTTGACAGAATTTGCTGGATGTCGTCGCTTCAGTTTCCTCTCTCTTATTATCCATCCGGATTGTATGAAACAATACCTGCTATTCATCTTAAAAATGGCATCAGCTAATATCATCCCTCCTCCCCAAGAGCCACCTCCACCACCAACACCAGCTGGAGGAACTACACAACAAAAAAAGCACAGTACTTCCAACGACAATGAAGAGGACCAAGAAGACGAGGTAGAGGAAGTGCTTACCTCTTGCACCCAGAGGGAATCATGGGTAGGGCAGTTCTTTACCACTGTTGGGAATGTACCAAAGGCTAAAGCTACCAAAGTAAAATAAACCTGGACAGTACTCCTATGGGACCACTTCCATGCGCAGCCACACCAAATCCAACCACCAGAAAGCTCTCAGAAAAGTTGTTCCTTTCTTAGCAAGTAGTAGGGTGTCTTCCTCCAACTCATCTTCCTCAACCAATACTGTAACCACACAGCCTACTTCTGTGGGACACAAAATCCCACCAGATCCCTTGCAAGCGATAAAAGTGGCTGTTGATCCATATCTTTCAAAGATAACCGTACTCTGTACATACTGCAACACACCACTCTGCAGGGCGGAGCAATTTCAAAGTGTTTTTGACGCTGTAATCAAGGAGCATGAGATACACTGCCCCCTACCTTAGATGTAACCCACACGCAACATCTTCCCCTGTCCACCTGTCCATCCGCCCATGTTTTATCTTTTCCCCAAGAGCCACCTCCACCACCAACACCAGCTGGAGGAACTACACAACAAAAAAAGCACAGTACTTCCAACGACAATGAAGAGGACCAAGAAGATGAGGTAGAGGAAGTGCTTACCTCTTGCACCCAGAGGGAATCATGGGTAGGGCAGTTCTTTACCACTGTTGGGAATGTACCAAAGGCTAAAGCTACCAAAGTAAAATAAACCTGGACAGTACTCCTATGGGACCACTTCCATGCGCAGCCACACCAAATCCAACCACCAGAAAGCTCTCGGAAAAGTTGTTCCTTTCTTAGCAAGTAGTAGGCTGTCTTCCTCCAACTCATCTTCCTCAACCAATACTGTAACCACACAGCCTACTTCTGTGGGACACAAAATCCCACCAGCTCCCTTGCAAGCGATAAAAGTGGCTGTTGATCCATATCTTTCAAAGATAACCGTACTCTGTACATACTGCAACACACCACTCTGCAGGGCGGAGCAATTTCAAAGTGTTTTTGACGCTGTAATCAAGGAGCATGAGATACACTGCCCCCTACCTTAGATGTAACCCACACGCAACATCTTCCCCTGTCCACCTGTCCATCCGCCCATGTTTTATCTTTTCCCCAAGAGCCACCTCCACCACCAACACCAGCTGGAGGAACTACACAACAAAAAAAGCACAGTACTTCCAACGACAATGAAGAGGACCAAGAAGATGAGGTAGAGGAAGTGCTTACCTCTTGCACCCAGAGGGAATCATGGGTAGGGCAGTTCTTTACCACTGTTGGGAATGTACCAAAGGCTAAAGCTACCAAAGTAAAATAAACCTGGACAGTACTCCTATGGGACCACTTCCATGCGCAGCCACACCAAATCCAACCACCAGAAAGCTCTCAGAAAAGTTGTTCCTTTCTTAGCAAGTAGTAGGCTGTCTTCCTCCAACTCATCTTCCTCAACCAATACTGTAACCACACAGCCTACATCTGTGGGACACAAAATCCCACCAGCTCCCTTGCAAGCGATAAAAGTGGCTGTTGATCCATATCTTTCAAAGATAACCGTACTCTGTACATACTGCAACACACCACTCTGCAGGGCGGAGCAATTTCAAAGTGTTTTTGACGCTGTAATCAAGGAGCATGAGATACACTGCCCCCTACCTTAGATGTAACCCACACGCAACATCTTCCCCTGTCCACCTGTCCATCCGCCCATGTTTTATCTTTTCAAAAGTTTTAAAATGTACGTAAATACAAAAGTCATATAACTTATCCCCCACTTGACAAAATCCATTCAGACTTTGCACAACCATTCAAGGTTGGGTCTCTAATCTTTCTAATTTTGTCCACATTCATCAAATGGCAAAAAAGTTATAAGCCATCTAAAAATGTAGAGACCACCCTCTAATTTAAATCTCTCTTGACAAAATCCCACCAAACTTTGTAAACACATTTATATCTTTATCTATCTAAAATCTGTTTGAAAACATTTGTGCAGATTCGTCAAATGGCACCACATTTATAAGCATTTACAATATTATGGGACCCCCCCTCTAATTTTGTTCCATCTTGACAAACAGCTCCACAAAATCATTCAGAATCAGTTCTAGAATGAAATTCCATAATTTGAAGCAGTTTCATTGAGTGGTGCCAAAGTTATAAGCCATCCAAAAACTGCTTTTCACCAACCCTGTAATGCACAAAAGCATAGATTTCCCCGAACATCTAGGATGTTCGCGGACATCACAATGCTGTCCCGGACTGTTTGCAGACATCAAAGCAGAAAATGCCTTTTTTGCCATTTTAAGGCCATGTCCCATCCCATCCTCATCACCCATCACCTCCCCAATCATTGTTTGATAAGTTTCACAAGTGCAATGTTGTGTTTTCCAATATGCTTTTACTGCGATCTTCGCGGATACCGGCGGATGTCTGGGAAATCCAACATGGCGGGCGTTTCCAAAAATCAACTGATTTTCACCATCCAATTAGTGGGCAAGTCCGATGTCCGCAGACCTCACGTCGGCCCCTGGGCCAATCGGAGGCCCGTCCATAGACCAAACAGGGAAGTAACTCTGTGGACCGAACCCAGATATTACTCATTTTTTTCACCTACTTTTTGGTTGCTTTAAATAAAGCTACTGGATGGATTCACAACAAATCAATAAAAGTATGCTTTGGGTACCAAGCTGCTGCTCTTGACGCAAATTTGGTGAAAATCCGTCCAGCGGTTTGGGCTGTAGGCGTGAGCATATTTATTTGTCCATTGTGTCTATGAGAAAAAGCACACATTTAGGGCCCCCCTGTATGACTTTGCTCCCCCCCTTGACAAAACCTCCCTGAACTTTGCAGGATCTATCTGAAAGGGCCATATACGTTTTTTTGCAAAGTTTCATGAGGATTTGTCTGGGGAGAGAAAAGTTATAAGCCGCCTAAAAAGTGCTCTTCCTATGGGTTGAGCAATTTAGCCATAACTACAGGGCAGCTACCGTAGGCCCTGTAATATAGAGATGTATATACATCAGTGTTTCATGGAACCTACATACTTTAATGCCAAAATGTTCTTGTTCCCCTCCTTCCCAACCAACTATCATTGTTCCTTACCCAGCCTAACCGAGATGCTTCCTCACTTTTCAGAAGCACAAGCTACTGTGCATACAAATAATACTGATTGTGCACTATTTGAATGTCCTGAGCCTGTGCAAGCCCACCAATGAGCTACAATCAGTTTATTTTCCCTGCCCTTATCTAGAAGTTCTTCGGATATGTTGGTTCTGAGTATACCCCACCCAACTGGCACATGGTGCCACCATGGTTCCCTTCCTTCCCCATATCTGTATGCTCAGCTAGAAAAGTCATACTCTAGGTATGCCTGTCAAAAACTGATATTTCTCTTTTGGGGAAGGAACTGTTTCTTGATATAATATATTTCTCCACCTAGCCTCGCTATATCAATGCGAGCTACTTACAAGCCCACTCATAAATGTATTTGTCCCCATGGAATTGGAGCTCATTATTTTAATTTAGCCACCATTGCTATCTCCATGTCCCCCCTCTAAGCCAGTCTCCTCCATTTTAATTTGCAGCTGCTCCCTTGCATCATCAATCAGCTAGTTCTTCTGCCTCTGAGAATGTGGGTACAATTGATGTGATACCCCATAATATGTTATTCCTCACTGAAACCTGTTTTCTCTATTTCTCTAGAGTTCGTCCATAATGGTGTCTCCATATTTCATCTGGATATAGAGTGGGAAGAAAAGGAGTAGGGTCCTATATTGTGAACAGAAATGTATCCAGCAGTCCTCTACATCCCTCCACCTACACATCGTTAGAAGACGTTTCCTATTCTATCTTAGTAGCTGCTCATCATACAATTGTTTGTCACCCTCCCATTCCTGCTAATCAATTTTTGGATGACTTCTCTGGTTTCTGTTCTCAGATTATGTATAATTTTATATTGTTGTTTTCAAACTCCCCATTTTGAGGGTTCTGTGTGTACTTTACCTAAACCAATATACCTAAACTTTGTCAGCTTCAACTTGTATTGCAAGCCCTTAATGGCACAAAAGAAAACACTCTAGGTTTTATAATTTCCTCTAGAAATTTGATTAATCCTTCAGTGCAGATTACCATTGGTGGGTGAGATAATTTCTTAGTTCCATTTACCATTTCCTTCCACCAGTTTTCTCGTATGGGATAGCAGGCGTCTCTGATGCGAAACTGCATTTAGTTCTTTGCGGATTATGATTTCTAGAAACGCTAATATAAATTAGTTCTGTTCAAGTTTTCATTCATCTATTAAGTCTGTGTTAGATGAGCTTGATCCTTTGTAATTGAACACAAGATCAACCATGTCTCCAGTGTATGCTACTCTGGCAAATTAAATACTAACAAAGACTTGAGTTGGTGCATGGCAATACTTTGAATGAAATCTAAAAGTGCGGCTGACTCACAATTCTGTGCCATGCTCGTTAATTACTGTAGCTAAATCGCCTTTTTATATGCAACAAATCACAGCTACTGTGAATAAATCTAGTTGTATATTTTGTACTGTGAAACAAACCATTAATCCTCTCCCTAAGGTGGACCTCAATACTCTGTTAATACCAGTTCCAGTATTAATTTCCTTTTTATGAAAAGCTTTGTCCCCATTCCAACTGAATTACAGACTAAAGTAGTTGTTGCCGCAACGCCTTTTTTGTATATTTAGGCACTGTGTTGCTTCCCAGCTAAGCCTGCACTTTATACATTCCATACATACATATCTATCATTGAATTCCACAATGGAGTAATTTTAGTCTCTTATATTGTCACTCACTTGCCTCCCCTTTGGTCATCATTAAACTCATGTTTTATGCTGATATGTTTCAGCCACATTTTGGAAACAAGTATTCCTTCTGCACTCCAGCCTCTATGTTCTGCTGTAAATGCCTCCATAAATATTGCTATTTTCCCAATCTTCCTCAGATCAGGATTGGTCCCTCCCCTCCTAAAGAAGCCCTGTTAGAACCAGAGATTAAATATTGGCCTACTGGTATTGTTTTTATTGTATTACCAGTCTCTGTTTTATTAGTAAGTTTCCTGAAAAGGTAGTGGCTGTACAATTCCTTAATTGTGTACATCGTCATGATCTGTTACGCAAATATATATATATATGGTTTTGTCAGACATCACAGCACAGAGTCTGCAACCCAAGTTTTGGATGATATCCATTGTACCCTGATACAGCTGAGACACGCCTGTTGGTTGTACTAAACTTCCTTGCAACCTTCAACCTGATGTCACGTGATTCCCTGTCATTAATCCTGGACAAGCGAATGGGCCTTGTTGGTCAGGTGCTAAAATGGTTTGTTTTCTTTCTTTCGTGTAGATCTAAAGAAACTCCTGTTGGAACCATCTTTTCCCCACCCACACCCGTTTCCTGTAGCATTCATCATGGTTCCATTTTGGCCATTATTCTTTTAATCTTTATGTAGAGCCACTTGATAATATCTTGCAGCAACAAAAGGTTAATATTCACATTTATGCGGAGGATTCTCAGCTATATCCCTACAATATCCACAACCTTATGAGCTGCCTGAAAGAGAACACAACCTGGATGTCCTTACCAAAGGCAACTCTCCTAAAACAGAATGCATGCTCTTTGCTGGCCCCAGTAAAGTGCATCTTATTCATCACTTGCTAGCTGCCTTAACTGATACAAGTAGTTCAACCAAACCAGCTCACCTGGTCATGTCCATCAGCATTTATATTGAATAGAAGATGTCAATGAAAGACCACATCATTAAGAAAGCCCATTTAGCAAGATGTCCATTCTCTTTATTATCTAAAATAACCATGGTCTGGTGCTTTTACATATTGTTGGTGGAAATACTTCTCCCACTGTGCCCTATGACTGTTACAATCCTCATTCCAGACGCTGCACAGCTTTAGGACCGAAAAAAGAAAGGTCCTGAATATGTCCCTATTCTGAAGGAAACACCTTAGTTTTGGAAGATATGATCTATTTAAAAGTTATTTAAATCTTTTACAAAATCTCAAGATGACTTGTCCCTAGTACAGCAGCATGCAGGCAACTCACATCTGTCCTAATCGCAAATCCTGGATGAAATATGCTTTTCACAAGTCCAGGCTGCACTTGCAGAGTTATTGTTTCTTTGTTTCTGCTTTAAGAACTGCATATTCCTGCAAAACCCACTTCATAAAATGATTATCACCAGTTTGCCACAAAGCCATCAGTGCCAACTGGCACTTGTTCTGCTGAGATCACAACCCACTAAATGTGCCTATTTAAATAGCTAAGTCTAATTACAATGCTCTATTCGTAAATTCACATTCAATGAGTTATCACATTCCTTTATATTGTTACAATTAACAACAGCATGTGGCTAATTGAAAACACATTTTATTAAACACTCATACAATTATATATTAAAAGGGATGCTTTAGAACTTTGTAAACAGTAACTGTATGTATTGATGTAGAAGCACTCTGCTGATTTAAAATCTTTTTTTTAATGCATTTTTTCGAAAACTTTAAATTGTGTATTTTTTTAATGTGTTCCTAATTTATGATGGAATATTATGCATTCATATGAATGCAATGAATACCCTTTTTAATAACATGCTCCATCCAGGCCCGGCTCCAGATTCTTTGGTAAGTGAGGTGCATCTGGATTCCCTGGGCATAGAAAGCAAGCGGCACACGTCCGGGCATATACTCTCTCACTGAGGGATGCAAACTAAAACTAAAATGGGGTGAATACAAGACTTTGACTCAACCCTAAACTGTGGCTTCTCGGTAGCCTTCATTCCATATATTCAGCTCAGTCTTGGTCCTGCCATCAATGTAAACAGTCCTGTTAGAACCGAAAGCCCACACGGACATAGCTGGGGTGGCTTGTGTTCCACAGAGCAGTTATTATCGGACGGACCAAGTTTCATATGCCTTTAGCTGGTCCCCCTTTTCTAATGGTTCAGACAATCTAAAAAATTATGTTCGGGAGACTGCCCAGAGCATTGACAGAGCTAATGATTAATTCAAAGCCATGCATCCATCACTGTTTTACCTTGGCTTTCTCCATCAGAATTACATTTAAGTGCTAACCTTATTTGTTCTCCTATAATCTGTTAAGTACAACCACAAAATAAATACATTGAATTCAATTTGTTAGGTTTTCCAATCAGTTGATGAACATGGTAGTGAGATTGTAGTCGAGGTACAGATCACTATTTTGTAATTTGGAAGAGCTACAAAGCACTTAATCCTTTTGAGCCTGATACAATGAGTAACACTGAGATGGCTAAAGCCATCCTGTTTTGGAGATGGAGAATAAGCAGAAAACAGTGAAGCACGTGAGTGCAAGCCCTGCACACACTTTTGCCAATCTCCAGCAGGCAAACATGGGGGGGCAGTAGGGGCACCTATATTTGAAGGATGTTGGTAAAGAGTGAAGAGAAATGTGTGGCAAGTGGCAGGCATCCCACATGGTAACAGGTGGAGACTTTATACCAAGGATGGGGTAATAGAAATAATGCTGGTGGATTTTCTACACAGTCAAGGCACACCCCTCAGGCAAGCCCCCTCTTCTACTAAACTGTCTAGTTCATCACTGTAGTTTCCCACTTCCATTTGACTCCATTGTCAATTTCCGTTCGAGAAAATAGTTTTACTTTAATTATTTGAATAGGGGTGTCAATTTCGATCAGAAATTAATTAAATTAACACATTTACAGATAGCAGAGGCATCCCTCTGAGGGGTGCTTGTACAATAGCACAAAGATGAGAACAAGTGGTGCGCCAGTTCATGCAAAAAGTGTATTAAAAAAGTGGGACAAAGACCAGGGACAGACAAAAAAAAACAGAACAGGTATTCCTAAGAAACAGGTGACTTACAAAGGTAACTTTAACTGAAGGGGGCTATTGCTTTAAACTAAAGAGGAACACTATACAGATATACAAACTGACATTATAAAGCATCACTCAAGGGAATGGTGGTGTCTGGTAGGGGGGTGTTGGAGAGAGCAGGGCAAGCTCCCTCTTTTGTGATTGAGTGATGTTTAAGCTGAGCTTTGAAGACAACCACACTTGAGCTTGCTTTGATTGTGATGGGCATTGGGTTCCAAACTTGCAGGGCATGTAGGGAGAAAGACCAGAAGTGAAGGAGGCATGGGGCATGGGACATTGAGGTTAAGTGCTGAGGAGAAGCAGAGGGAATGAGATGGTGAGTAGACAAAGATAAAATCAGACAGGTACAATCAAAGAACCATTTGTGTACAGGTGCGTTATAAATGTAATATCATATCATATAATATCATATCATAATGGATAGCTTTGTTGACTACGAGAAGTAACTTGTTCAGGGAGCAGTGGTGCATGGAGAGCCAACCAGAATGTTAGCAGCAGGTAGAAATGGTAGAGAATCTGGGTAGTTTGTAGAGACTGCCGGTAGAAAAGTTGAGACTTTGTGAGAGGAAAGAATAGAGGGGAAGGCCAAGGGTTAGTTTCAAGCAGTAGTCAAGTTGGCTAAGCATGAGGGTGGAGGTTACAGAAAAAATCATTTATTTTCCAAATGCTGAGAATGTTAATACAAACAACAAAGGCAGTGAATTGTTGCAGTCACATGTTGCCATAAAAGACGACCACAAGGCAGGCTGTGAGCCTTTTGCAAGGGAGCCAGAAGGTCAGGCAGGAAGGAGATAGGAGAGGGGTAGTGTAGGAATGGAATTGGAGGCTGGGAGAAAGATGATGCAGCATGGGGCAGTGGAGAGACATCCAGCGACAAATTGCAGTCCGCCAGTTGGTTATCCATTTGAAAATGGTTGTGGAGAAGGAGGAAAAGAAGTAAAAGATTTGAATATCATCAGTAACTGTATGATAATGACATCTAAAGGACAAGAGAAGTCTTCCTAGGGCAGAGGCATAGAGGGTAAAGCGCAGAGGTGCAAGAACTATTGCTAGCGGGACACCAATAAGGAGAAGGATGGGGTAAGAGGTTTGTCAGTTCCAGGAGATTATAAAAGGTCAACATTCCAGTTAAGAGGTTATCTAGGCAAGAGCAGATTTATGAACCTGAGCCCGCAGAGAGTGAGGAGACGAGAAGGTGGTTGACAGCAGAGAGGTCTAAAGGATGAGTATAGTAGAGAGTTGTCAGCATCAGAGAGAACATTGGAGACATGCATGAAAGTGGAACTCCTAAGGACATTATTCCCAAGATATTCAGTGATCCGGTTGAAGACCACCAGCTCACAAACCTTTAAATAGTTTGGAAGGAGGGACACTGGATGATAGTTTGATTGGATGTTTGGGCCAACAGAGGGTTTCGCCAATAGGAGTAGGGCAGTTCCAGATTTTTTTTATTTTTATTTACTTGTTTATAATCAAAACAAAATTTGATTTTTACAAGAAATCACCTCTCATATATCACATGAAAGCGTTGCAGAAAGTACAGTATGTCGCAAAAAAGCGGAACCGAACGAGGTGTGTGGGAAGGGACTTTGTTAGGGAGTACTGGGAGAGGTTACACTCTCTGTTGCTCGTTTAAGAGCGGCCTCCAAAATCTTTACCGCCGCCGTGGACCATTTTGTATTTTCGCCCGCAATCAAACGGCACCACCATGTATCTTCCTCACGGAGTGTTGCGCCATACATTAGGGGCAGTAAAAAAGCTTCTCGCAGGTGTGCCGTTTTGTCACAATTTAGTAGTAAATGGTTTACGGTTTCCACCTTTTGCGTCTCTGGGCATATTCTGCATGTTTTAGTAGTGGATTTTGTCCGAATGGCTTTAATTTCTTGAGTTAGCATAAGGTTGAATCTTGTTTTCATGAAATGTTTCTGTAGCCTTTTGTCAGGAAATTTTATACAGTAATGTAAAGGTCTATTAAGCTGATTTGTAGTCGGTGGTAAGTGAGTGAGCAGCTTATTTGCCATCGCTGTCTCGCATGTTTGAATCCAGTCCTCCTGAGCTATTTTTCTTTTTATCTTGGCGGGGTTATGAATTAAGTCTTCAGATGTACAGGCTATGTCCGCCAGATTTTTTTGCAGTTCTTGCTCCCATTTGTTCAGCGCTTTGCATTGTCCTTGGATAAGTTCCTTATGGATCTCTTTAAACAATGGTAGAGCGTCTGGAGAAATGATTTTGCACAAAAGTCTTATTTGGCTTTGCTTGACAGATGTTTTCAATGATAAGAGGCCCAGCTCGCGCCTGATAGCTGAAATAGATGTTGATTTCGGGAGGCCCAAGACTGCTTTCCACAAATAACCTTCCAACTTTGGCCAGATCGTGTCTTGAATGTTTAAAGCTGCATCCATTGCGTAGGTTATAGATGGGACCACCTTTTGCTTATAGAATTGAATTGCTGGTAGAAGAGAACATTTTCCATATTTCCGATCTACAAGTTTGGTCTGAGTGGTCAACGTTTTTATTTTTGACCACAAGGCCAAATGGATGGCCTTTTCTGAACGCGTTGCATCAAACATTATTCCTAAATATTTTATGCTGGAGACAATCTCTATCTTCTTATTGTTCAGGAACCAGTGTCCGTTGTTGCTTACAGCAGAACAGGTTTTTCCCATGATCAGAATTTTTGATTTGTTGGTGTTTATTTCCAAATCATTCTCTTCGATATATTTGGCCAGGTTGTTGAGTTGGCGTTGAAGCCCGATTTGGGTCTGATCTATAAGGATCAGATCGTCTGCGTAGAAAAGTCTGGATATTGCAGTATTTCCTATTTTTGGGGGAAAAGCTCTTATCGCCGATTGGGTGTGTTGGTAATCTCCCAGAAATGCAATGAAGAGGGCCGGGGCAAGCGGGCACCCCTGCTTCACGCCTCGTTCTGATGGAAATTGCTCAGGCATCAGTCTTTGTTTGTTGAGCCAAACTCTCAGCTTTGTATCTGTGTGCAGAGCGATCACGGGTCCTAGGATTTCACCCGGGCAGTTCCACTTTGATAGCTTTGACCAGAGTTTCCTACGCCCAATTCTATCGAAAGCTTGTGTCAGATCTATGAATGCAATGAACACTTTCGGGGCGCCGTTCTTCACTTTTTCTTTTATGATGTTTAGAATCATAATGTTGATGCTTGTGCTCGCGTTTTTGACAAAGCCTGTTTGGAGTTCGTCGAGGCATGGAGCTGTTCTTGCCCATCTGTGAAATCGGGATAGGAGAAGAGTTGCGAAAATGTTCCCCATAATGTCCAAAAGGGCTATAGGCCTGTAGTTCGCTGGATTATCTCTACTTCCCTTTTTGAAGATGGGCACTATCAGTGCTTCTGTCCAAGTTTTAGGAATTTGTTTCTTGGCCTGGCATTGGTTGAAAATTTTGTATATTAGGAAGAACCATTCCTTAGGATGTTGTTTTAGGTCCATGTTGGTTAGACCATCAGGGCCCGGTGCCCTAGATGTTTTCAGTTTAAGTATCGTGGTCAAAATCTCTTCTTGGTCTGTGAGATCAACCCAAGGAGTCGCTGTGGTGAAAGCAGTTGCTTCTGTTGTTTCAGGCAATGGTGCAAATTGGGCAGCAAAGAAGGAAATCCAGGTTGATTCTGGTATAACGTTTGATAATTGGCTGGCTGAGTCGATGCTTTTATTCTTGATCAGTGCCCAGAATTCTTTTGTATTTTTAGACATTAGGATTTTTCGCATTTTTTCCGCATCGTTCTGGTACATTATCCATTTATGATGTTTCAGCCATGCTTTATATGATTTTGCAGCCGCAATGGCGATTTCTTTTTGTTCGTTGTTACCAGAAACTTTAGCCAGACGTCTCAGTTTACGGAGTACTCTTCTTTTCATCACCACTTGCAAGTCATATTCATGGGGCTTGCGTTCAATCGATGGCGCTTGGTTTATTTGCTTTTTCCTATACTTCACAAGTAACGGGAGGTAGTTGGGCCTAATTTGTGAGGATATGTTGTTATCATCTGCCTCGTCAAATTTCCGGGAGATATCCGTGATGTTAGCTGCTGAAAGTTGGATTCGAGAGGAGTTACGTAAAACCTCCAAGTCGAAGGGATAGAGTTCTTTGGGAGTATTTACTGACAGGAAGGTCATTGACAGCAAATTGTGGTCACTGGCTTTGGTTCGATAGACTTCATAGAGATCGATAGATGAAAGAAGGGAATGTGAAACGAAAATATAATCCAGTGTGGCTGAGGTGTCCAAACGTTCCCAGGTTGGAATCATTGGAAAGCGGCCGCGCAGCGCTGCCACATTGTGAAAATTTCTGGAGTCCATAAGGTCCGACCATATTGAACCGCGTTCTAAAGATGGCGACAGATGGGGGTTTTTCGCGAGTTGATCGCACCTCGCGTTTAGGTCTCCACAAATAAGGATGTAATCAGTGGCCAGTTCGATGGTTAATTCATCTAGGGTGCCTGCGACGGCGTTGCAGATCTCAGTATTGGTTGTTCTTTGCGGGTTCCAATACACGTTTATAATGGCTAAACTGGATTTTGTTTTCTTTTGTGAGGAGTTTTCCATTTGGATCCATTCTGTTTGTAAGGCCAAGATACCGTATGACTCTATTACTTTTTTTTAATAGAGATGCCCGATCCAAGTTTGACCTCGGTCAAAAGGCTGGATGATGGTCTGCCAAACAGGCCCTTACTTTCCGGTGAAATATAGGTATCATAGCCGTCAATTGTTGGTAGATCCGTCAAGCAGGTCTCCTGGAGACAGATGATGTCAAACTGTGACAGGTCAAATGCATCTGATTTAGTTAGGTGATCATGGCCTCTCGTGTTCCATGAGCACAAAGGTGTTTCTTTTGGTTTAGAGACGTGTCAAGATTCTTGAGCAATGTTGTATGTTGACGTTGATGGAATGTTTCATTGTTATGCTTGAGTGTTTGGGTTTAGAACCTTTTTCAGCCATCTCCATGGACCAACGGGTTCACGTTTTTTGTTATGGGACCAGTCACCGCTTTGCTCAGTCGAAGAATTGAGCCTTCGCTTGTTCACCCATCTGTCGTTCTTTCTTACGTATTCTGTGTGGTTAGATCTCTTGTAATTTACATTGTCGTTTGTTGAAATGTAATTTGCTTGAAATCGGCCTCGCTGGCTTTCCGTGTACCTCCTATTCGTGTCATCTCTTTTCTTTGTAGTCTGAATCTCTGTGCCCGTTGGATGAGCAGGGTGATTTTCTGCCGAACTGCTTGGGGCATGTGTGCATTTGTCAGATGGTGCTGGTGTAGTAATTTCCTCAAAGTAAAAACCCATTTCCTTCAAGGTTGAGATCACGTCCGGTTTAAGGTTACTGCTTGCTGCCTTTGTGACGTGGAGATACACTTTTGCCTTCTTGTGCCTGTGGTAAGGTTCAATCAGCACCAGATCTGCTGTATCCAGGGATTTCAACTTTGGAATTTTAGCCTAGGATCTTAAGGATGGTTTTTCTGTTGAGTATCACAAAGTTTTTCCCGGCCGTCAGTTGCTCCATCTTGAAAATTCGGGCTTGGGCGAGTCACGAGATCATTGCTGAGCCTGTTTGTGGTTGGGTCTTATTTTGCTCCTTGCTAGGCTTTTGCCTCTGTCTGGGGATTTCGATTTTATCTGAGATATAGTTCTCAATTTGTTGGGTTTTCTTTGGCAGGTCCAAAGGAGCTCTGTCTGGTTCTTCACCGGAGTTGGTTTTGGGGCACTGAGTTTCTAATATAGGTGCAATTGCAGAAGGATCTCTCAATTTCTCCTGGGTAGCGGTGTTTCCTGATGTGTTGGCCGCCAGTTCTCGATTTTGGTCAGTGTCATCTTGTGAGTCGTATGCTCCTTCGTGATCCATGTGAACTGTTAGATCCGAAAGTGATAAGTTTCCCGATGAATCGGCTAAAGATGCAATAGAATTGTCCAGTTTGATTATCTCTTGTTCCTTCGGTAGGTTTTGGCCGACAGGACCTTGAGACGTCGTAGACATTTTAGGTAATAGTACAGTTTTACTTACAATTGGTAGAGTTGTCTTTGCCATGTTAAAGATTGTCGCTACTTTAAGTTGATCTTTGTTTTTTTTCCTGCTTTGGCGTTTTGGGCCAGAGTGTTGGATCGCCTTGGTGGAAAAGGTGCTTGCACCGACATTTTTGTGCTCTTTCGAGCTCGGTGTCGCTATTAGCTCCTTTTGGGCTATCGAATGTGCTTCTTGTGGGAAGCTGGCACTAGGTTTGGCTTCGATTAAATTTTGGAGATGAGCAAATTTGGCGTCTTGCTGTTTTTCTTTCTCGGCATTTTGTTGGATCAGCGCTGTAATGAAGCCCTCTAGGGAGGTTACTTTGGTGTTTATTGTGGCGGATAAGGTTAGCGAGTCTTTCATTGAGTCATTTATAGACTCATATAGCTTTACAAAGGGGGCCAGTTCCACCGAAATTGCTGACATGATAGTGACAAGGTCCGTTTTTTTTGATGGAGTCTCTTTGTGCAGGGTCCCAAAACTGCTGGGTCTCTCGTTTCTGAGTGGGGTTGAAATGTTGTATTGAAGGCCACTTTGGGATGGTGGTCTTCTGACTGGGGAGCCACTATTGTTCATTCTTTGCTCCAACTGGGCCAAAACTGGTTGGGCCTCTATTAATGGGTGCAGGCTTCTCTGGTTTCGTCCGTTCGTAGTAGAGGCGTTGGTTGACGGAATTAGTAGCTTATTTCCAAGTCCCAGCCCCTCTGAGGAGAACGATGGACCATCGTCGTCAAGCAGGTTGGATTGAGCCAGGGCTGTACCTCGAGATGATGGATTTTGGATTTTGTTCCTCTCCTTCATGACGACTGGAGTTTCTGGCACTGGGTTGATGTCCTGAGCATAGGGGAGAGCTTCTAAGAGGGCTTGGAATGGCGCTGGTGTAGTTTTCCCTTGGTTAGAAGCTGAGGGAACTAATGGAGTTTCGGCGGTGGCATCTAATAATTCGGAATCTGATAGTTCAACCTCAGGATCAAATTTCCTTTTTGTTTGTTTGAAGAAAAAGTCTTTCAGTGAGTGAGCCGTCAAAGGGTTTTGCAAAAATGGCTTTCCAGATTCACCCTTTTGGGCTATGGCCCTAGGGCCTTTTTTGTGATGTTGACGATCTTGATTAAGTAGTTCTCCTTGTTCCTTAAGGATCTTTTTTGTTAGTGCTCTTTTAGCCAGTGCTATGTCTCTTTTTTGCCGGATTTGTTCATTTGTAGAAGCATTCAATGGGCTGCGGTTTGCTTCTCGATCTAGGTCAGAGTCCATATATTCCTTCCCCTCTGGGTTCAGAGTGTTATTTTGAGTGGGCCGTAGTGAATCTGCCGTGGCGGCCGAGGATGCCTCTGTTGTGGCGCAAGGTTTCTTCGATGGTTTTTCCGTCTGCCCGGGAGGGAGCTCTGCAAGTTTACCAGGGCATGACGCCTCTCCCCTCAGCTCCGGCACCATACCCGGGTCTGAATTCTGGCTCACGGGCTCATCTGCCCTATCCGCTGCCTGGGCGTGGGCGCACAGAATACCACCCCACTCCCCACCCCCTGAAAACTCCTCGACCCGTGAGCTGAGGTCGGCCTTGTGGCGTCCTTCGACACCGTTCAGTCCCACCTCACTCGCCGCAGCGGCAGCCCGCGGGCCAGGAGTGGATAGCAGCGGGAAGGTTCGAGCCATTAGGAGCTCCTCCACCAGCACCAGCGATGGCCGTTGTGACGGAGAAGAATCTGCGGATAGGCTCCCGGCCACATTTAGAGATAAGGGCTCTGCCGATGTTATTTGACGCGGGGCCCTAGAGGGCGTTCGGGGCGATGGAAAGTCAGATGGGTGGGATGTTGGTGGAGAGGCGGGTGCATCTTCCCCGCTAGAGACCTCATAGCTTTCCTCTCCTTCCTCGTCTGTGTCCTGGGAGTTTTTGGTTGCGTCCTCCGCGAGGCAAGAGGCCAACTCGGGAGGAATTGGGCACAAGTCTGCAGAAACGGTGAATGTTGTTTTCTGTGCTGGTATACAGGAACTAGATTGGGTGTTATCGTTAGTCCCCATGCTAACCCTCGGAATCAGTCTTGCGCTTTTGCAAATTTCTTCCCGGTTTTGAACATGGACGTATCTGCTCCTCAGCACTCTGCCAGAAGGACTTTTTTGCATGGTCTGATGAGCAGAAGCGTCCGTTATGAGTTGTTTTTCACTGTGTAGTTGTGTTTTTTTTGGGAGCGCAGCGTGGTTTTTGGATCCACATGCGGGTCCATGTCTCCTCACCTCTTCACCTCTGTGGCCTGGTGAAGACCACTCGCACCTATTTGCAAACCAGTTTTATGTCCGCACGGCCGCGCGCAACCCGTGCCAAACAGCTGCACAACAGCCAGTGGGCTTGACTCCTCCGGGCTTAACGCTGCGAGGGTAGATCGTGTCTCCTTAAATGTCCGAAAAGAGTCACGTGATCCGACACGTGACACGCCGTAGACCCGCCTCCTCCAGGAAGCAGAGTCCCACAAGGCACGAGCTGAGCTGTCTATGGCGAGATTAAGGTGTGAATGTGTGAGCGTGTTGATGTTGGTATAAGGAAGTCATAAGTGAATAGTGAAAGTCAGACTAAAATGGTCAATAGAAGAGGCATGATCCGGGAAGAATGACAGGAGAAACATCATCACATCATCAAGGTAAGGGGAAAGGTTTCCTCTTTGTCATTGTAGAGGGGACAGGAGGTGTAGAGGGTGGATGGACTGAGATGTTAAAGTGAACAATGGAGTGAACAGAGGGATGGTGTCAATCGTGATGTCTGGAGAGGAGAGTGAATTGGAGAGAAAGACACAGTTAAGGTGAGTTCCCACAAGAGTATGCAGGCTGGTTGTGGAGGGAGAAGAGGGTGAAGTTATGCTCAGGGCAGGTAGGTGCAGAGAGCTTGGGTAGGTTAAAGTCCCCCTGAATGTCAATGAGGATGTTGGTTGGAAATGACTCGAGGTGAAGGAGTGCCATATTCAAAAGATTAAGAGGTGATGTCAGACGAGTCAGCAGGCCAGTGTTGAGGCCTTCATTGATAATAACTCCACACTGCTACCCTGCCCAACAGGTCGGGAGAGTGAGAGAAGGTAGGGGAGTCAGTGTGGAGAGCTTCCAGGGAATCTGACTCAAAGGGGTGATCCAGCAGAAACAAGGATCTACAGAAGGTTTATGCAAATGTATCTCATGAATATTAATGAGGGGTATCTTGAAAAACCGATATGTTCTGAAAACCCTGCACTAGAATTTGCCCCCAACTGTGCACATCACTCCATAACTACACCCAGATAAAAGGTAACTCTGCCCCAACATCAATACATAGTTGCTATCCAAATGAAAAGCCGGTTTTTATTACATTCTGATCCGCAATTAAGGGAGCCCCAGTAACTCCTTCATAAACAGGCAAAGCAGGTTTGGTGTTCTTCCAAGGAAATCATTAATTTGCATTTTCCTTAAAATGCTGTTCTCAGAATTAATATCTCACTTCTCTGCACCCAAACAGTTCACACTAAAACGTCAACATTCTGGTACTATTTTTACAAAAAGTATATCAAATAAATACCATGGTGTTGAGTCCCTCCCGGAAGGTGTGTGATGCAGATAAATGTATTTTTCTATGCACATTTTTGGGAGTAGCAGCATGCTGGGTCGCCAAGTTGCTGCTCAGATGACCATTGCCCACATCTTTTAAATGGTGAAAAGTATTTTGGCTGCTGCAGCTGGTTCTGCAATCTCTTATGTAAGCCTCCAATCCCCCCCCCCCCAACGTAACAACTAACTCTGTTAGTAACAAATAACTCTGTCGAAGCCCTGCAGCCTTCTGGTAGCATTACCTGTCAGGAACCTTTATTTTTTTGGAGTGTCAGTCTCTCTACTTCATGAGGACTCAAAAGAGCCACTGTGAATGAGACAGTGGTTGCCCATCGGTTCTGCCCACACTCCATTATAACCTAGGCCTGACTTAACCAGCACTCTAAATATCACAGGTCACAGCCAAGGTTTCAGCAGTGACAGACCTGGCCTTGTGCTAAGTTTAGTAATAAAAGGTAAAATAAGAAAGCACATGCAAATAGCACAAAAGCACATTTGGCGATTTGGAGAAAACATAAGTAATAAGCTCTTCAGCAACTGCTCTGCATCTGGGTATGAGGATCATCTGCTATAAACAAAGTGTGTTTTAGTGTTGGAAATTCCCGTCTCCTACACACCCTCCATACTGAACTATTCAGTCAATAATTCGTAGGTATAGTTATGAATATTCAGGTATATTATCTGCATGATATATTACTATATCGTTTTTCCATTAACAATTCATAATACTTTTCACAATTTGGACTCTTTTTCAGTATCATCACTTTTAATAAGCAAACAATACAATCATGAGCTCTGTGCGTTTCGGGGATGATACCTTCACTAGGAGCATATATCTTTTGGTGATTTCTACTTCTTCACACCGTGTGTTATATCTGGAGAATAAGTAAAGGTAATAAAACTGTAAAAAATGTCAAACACATCCCATTTGTGTACATTTTATCTGTAATAATAAGAACTTATCATGGAGGACTAATTGTTTAATCACCAGGTAGACTTCACTAGGTTCAGTGATTAGTATCTGCTTCTTCACTTCAAGTCTGTTAAATCCATGGTACTCAAAGAGAGGATGCTCACAACTATCAATAGTTGAACATATACTAACTCAGTTCGCAGTTACACTACTGTGTAACAGTTATACATAGTCATTTGTATGTTAAATACCGTGGAGCATCATGACATTTAGTGCATACCTTGAAGGAGATTGAATGGATAAACGTTTGTCTGGGATTTTGTAAAAAAGAATTCTGGTTAAACTGTGCACCGGTCTGGACTTCAATGCCACACCTATAGAAGACACACATTCATGTAATTCGGGCATGTAGGTAATTGCTAGCTTGAAAATGAAATGCTGCATTGCTAATTCAAGAAATCAGTGTGGTTACTGCGTACCTTCAGTCAAGGTGATCAATGGTATGCCTGTCTTGGGCAGATAAGCGATGAACTTGAAGAGGACATGTGTTAGTATGTCTGTACTTTGCCTATAGAATGAGTAAAAGGATACAATAGAGTAATACATGGAGAGATATTAGTATACCGTCAAAGCTATATATTGTGGTAAGTGTAAACTCACCATTCACTGATCTGCTCATCAGCAATCCATAATGATCTCTCTCTTAGGTATGTCTAAAGATCCCTGTTGTCATGTAACTGTCATCAGAGTATCCAGGTGCTTAACATACCACAGGTGTCTATAAAGTATAAGGAGCTAGTGTTATATGGTATCTATTCAAATGGGTGTAAATAAATCTAACTAGCCTGTCTGCATCAGTGTGCAGCTGTTCTTCATTCTTACCTTCATACGTCTGCAATCCTTTTCTGTATGTTCAAGGTGTCCCGAACGTGACACAAAATGGCTGCTATTTATATCACGTTGCAGACGTCTGATGCTGTAGCGTCATGACATTATTATCGGGATTTCAATATTGACATTTGCAGCCGGCGCTCAACATGAGCCCTTGTTCAATAGTAATTATATGTAGATATCCTGATGAATTCTTGGACAGAAGTATCTTTCTGCTATTCTCTTAATGTATGTCACTGAGAGTGACTAGGTTAACCTATTTGTACAATGTTGTAAGCCATTATGTGGATGTTCAGAGTAGTGTTGGAACGGATCTAACTGTGTGCCAACTTTCTAGTGAAGCTATGTAGGCTTAATGTCTAGACTTAACTATACACTGATAGACTGTCCTATATTTAATCTCTTGAAGTCAACATGGTGCTTAATGAAATTATTGTCAAATCTCAATGTTGCACTGAGATCTCACTAAGTTCTCACAAAATAGGTCATAAAGTATTTATAGGTCACACATCTTATGTATATACCCTCCATGGATAATCAGTTGTGCGCTCAAAACTGCAGTATCAACCCTGTGTTAAATATCCACCGTTTGTATAAAGAGAGTGTTACATTCCCCATAGGACATTCTTCATACATCTTTTAGATACAGTACATTAGGTCACCATATGTCCTGGTTGTGCAAATTAATTTCTATAATGAATTTGCTCTTTTCCCATATTAAGAATTGTTTAACTCGTAGGTTAAACCCATATTAGGTACCTCAGTTGTGTACAGTTTCTTAAGGTGCCTTGCAGGTTTGTTGCATCATAAGTTACATCATACGTTATATTCTTGTTGTCTAAAAACATACTATATGATGATTCAAATTCCTCAGTTGGTGTATTGCCTGTTGATTTGATTCTATATCCAGGGAAACATCTTAATCTCTCAATCATCGAACTTACATTATATTACACATACACCAATGTCATTTAGCTGTTTTATGTATAATACACATTCAATACCCATCTGATGTGTCTCTAGAAATGGCAATAGGGAAAACTCTTCATTCATGTCTGTGGGATCCACATAGTCTAATTTGTGAATCCAGTACATTTCCCTCTTTAGATGTAAACCGTTAGGATTGCCTCCTCTCAATGGGGACCTTACCACTTCTAAGACTACATATCGCAACTGTGCGATGGTGTGTCTCATACTAATGAAGTGCCAGGCCACTGGGTCTTTTTGATTTTTGTTTCTAATGTCGACTTATGCTCTGTTATTCTTGCTTTGATCTTTCTTTTAGTCTAGCCTACATAAAATGTGCCACATGGACAAATCAAAACATAGACAACATGTTTTGAATCGCAGGTTACAAAATTCTTCAGCCCAATTCTTTAGCTGTACAGGGATGCCTGAAAGGGTCTCCTTTTTGGACATTAGTGCAATGGCTGCAATGTAAGCATGGAAATGTTCCAAATGTGGGTTTGGTCAGTAGAGTTTGTCTCGCAGGGTCCGATCTCTGTTTTCACAAAATTGTCTCTAACATTTTTGCCTGTGATGTAGGCTACCATTGGGGCTTTGGCAACCAATTTTATTAGTTGTTGATCTAGCCTTGTGATATTCCAATTTTTTCAAGTATTCTTTTGATTTGGGCATTCTGGCAAGAGTATTTCATTATATGTATCAACTGAGGCTCTTCCCTACCAATTTTAGGTTCCAGTAGAGATTTCCATGTAAGTGTGTTGCTCCTCACTTTGGCCTTCTCTAGTATTGTTTCAGGGTAACCTCTTGATTTAAACCTCTCAGTGATCATATTAGACGTTGTTTCATGTTGAACATCATCTGATAAAATTCTTCTGATCCTCATGTACTGACTCAAATGAAGGTTATCCTTAAGATGTTGAGGATGAACTTGCATAATGTAGTGTGTTATTTATGACAGTTGGCTTGTGATAAACTGATGTGGTAAGTTTGGTATCATTAAGGGTAACTACAACATCTAAAAAGTGTATTGGTGATTCTACTTCTAAGGTGTATTTGATCCTGGGATGGCAGGTGTTAAGGTAGGTCATAAATGTGTCAAGCTCACTTTGGGGACTCCACCAAATGTCAAAAATATCATCAATTAACCTTCTTTCATACCACTACTTTCTAAGACCAGTCTTTTTGTTGCAGGATGTGTTTGGTCTCGAATGCACACATGAATGTGTAGGCAGGTGCCAACGCTGATTCCATCAATGTCCCTTAGACTTGGAGGTAATAGTTCTTGTTGAAGTGAAAATAGTTGTTGTATTATATTATCTTTGTAAGTTCTAATGCAAAGATCTTATTAGATTGGAAATACTCTTCTTGTAGTAGAATCCATTCTAGGGCCTCCAGACCATAACCATGTGGGATCAAAGTATACAGGCTTTGTACGTGTAGGGTGGATGAATTCCGGTCGGGATGGATGTCTGTCAAACTTGTGATGGCGATGAGGAGGTGTGCCGTATCCCTAAGGTATGTAGATGTTTTCTGGACAAGAGGTTGTAATAGTTTATCCAAACATTTTGCCAGTGGGTCAGAAATGTTGTCTGTTGCCACAGCCATGGGTCTCAGGGGTGGATTAGTCAAATGTGTATGCATTTTAGTTAGCCAGTAAAAAAACAGGCATGATTGGCAATGATTGGTGAGAAATTCTTTTGTTTTCTGAGTAACCATTCTACTGCCAGAGCGTTCTCTAGTACTGTCTCAATGATTGGTCTAATCGTCTCTGTCGGATCATTATCTAAGGGCAGGTAGGTGTCAATATCTTCCAAGTGATCCCTACAGGTTGCTATATTTTGGCTGTTGTCCACAATAACTATAGCTTCCCCTTTATTTGTGGGTTTGATGACTATAATGGTGTCTTCTGCTATTTGTTGTTATAATCTAAGTTGGTGCTTCCTCATGTTGTGTTCTCTCATATCGAAACATTTGATTGATTTCAGATATTTGATCATTTTAGTCTTGAATATTTCCAAGGCTGAGTTCTTAATACTAGGATTGAAAGTGCTCTTAGGTTTAAGTTCCAGGTAATCAAATGTTTTTGATCTTTCTTCTGTTGGTGTATAGAGTCGAAAAATAATTTGAGACATATCTTTCACGTCAATTTAGCCAAATTTATCTCTTCTTCAAATAATATTGATTTGTTAGTCGGGACAAAGGATAGTCTCAGACTTAATAGATCAAGTTGTTGTTTCGTGAAGACGTGGCTTGAAATGTTAACCAATAGTTCACAACTTTCTTCTTTGCCTTAGCTTTCTTGTGTTTCTTGTGCTCTTCCTAGTTCTAAAAAAAGGACGCTGGTTGGTTGAGGTTGTGGCTGGCACCCTAAGGGCTGGGTCTAGTGTAATAATCGGCATGCTCATAACTGTTGTTAATAGTCCAGCAGGTGAGCTCATGATTTTATTGTCTGCTTATTAAAAGTGATGAAACTGAAAGAGTCCAAATTGTGAAAAGTGTTACTATTAATTGTTAATGTAAATACTACATAGTATTGTATCATACAAATAATATATCTGAATATTCATAACTATAACTACAAAATATTGACTGACTAGTTTAGTATGGATGGTGTGCAGCGGATGGGAGTGTCCAACACTAAAGGACACTTTGTTTATACCTGTTCCAGTAACAGCTTTTTGTGCAAGAGCTGTGATTTTCTCTCCCACACCCATAATTACCCTATGGTATCCACTATGTACTTTCTATTTAGACGTATCAGTTTCCTCAACAGGTGTGTAGGCCCCAATAGGTTTACTAATGTGAGGATCATCTGCTCAGCAACTGGGAAGCACCACCCACTACTCCCCTAAAAATGTACAGAGCAGATAACAAAATAACAAATGCCTAAGGTACCACAATGAAAGAAACCACACAAAGCCTCACCCAACAGCACATGGTGGCTACCAACTAAAAAACACACCTACGCTCAGTGAACGTGTCAACCGAGCTGAGGCTGCCAACAGGACATCACAGCTCTCTTGCTCTGATCTGCCGCTCAGTCCAAAAAACTTCCCTCCCTTACCCCTTTACAGATCCACCATAGCGCCAAGAAACCATGGTGACAACAGTGCATGGTATAAGAACCTATAACATAACATAACAAGTTAAAAAAAAACTGGGGCACGAATTGACATAAGTAATGGAAAGTCATGTCACAGAAAGTGATCAGATACTAAAGCCAAATATTCAAATGTCATTCTATTTGTCTTTCCATATCAAAGAAAGTGCACAGGACAACTACGCATTTGCCTTTTTAAAGAATAATCATTAACACCCGAAAAATAACCCAAGACAGGAGTGTGTTTTATTATGTTGCTTGAAAGTCTAAAGGGTGCTTACCTTTCAGACCTAAGACACTGCATTTCAATTTTTGCCTGGACAGCCCTTCCACCCCCTGGCCAAACCCTAGCTCTAGGCCTTGTTCCACCTGTCATCATCTTTCACCAGCAGTTCTGCTGCTTTGGGACCAGTCCTAAAACAGTGCACTCATCAAATGGCATTTCTTAAGAACAGACACTAATCCAAGGTGATTGCTTATACTGCTCTATCAGGCAAGTAGTGTTACTCCACCTTCAAATTACGACTTCTACTTTCTACCTTTTTTTTTCACAGTGATATATGTTTGCACAGATCAAGATCCCGATTCATGGAATTTTTGCACGGTTCAAAGTGACTGCACTGTTGAAAAGTGACTTTGCACTGCTGACACAAAACCTGATTCATGAAACTTTGCAAAGTGTGTTTTTGCAGTGCAAAGTCAGTGCAAGTGGTCATTTTTGCAGTACAACATTACTTTGCACTGCAAAAACACACTTTGCACAGTTCCAGGAATATGGGTTTGTGTTGGCAGTGCAAAGTCACTTTTCAGCAGTGCAAATTCACTTTGAGCCATGCAAAATGTCCATCTGGCCCCAAGGGTTGTGTTGCACTTAACCAGGGTTGAATTGGGGTATAAAATTGTCTCAGGCACCAATGAAAAAATGACCCACAGTTGTAAATGGGATTAATTCCTTTTGTGACAGACTGTTTCAGTAGCGCACAAGGGTTTATTTTTTATTTTTATAAAATGTGATGCAAATTGAGCATTTTAAAGAATATTTATTCAGTAAGACTGGTCAAAACTATTAACCGCATGTTGAAGTCATTTATCAAACTGTTCCACATGGGCCCAAAAAGTGCCCCACTCTGACCCCAAAAATTGGCCCACACTAGCATTTTGTGTTTTTGGTTCGGGTATTCCCATATTGCCATATTGCCCTAATGCCCTATAAGGAAGTCAGAGTCTGCATTTAACAAATTGGTACATTTATAAAGTAACATTAGGACGTGTATCCACGTGCTAAGATTTAATAGAGTGATACGAAATACAATGTTTAAAAAAGAAAAAGTAATAATGTAAAGTGGTCTTATATACAGCCCTTCTGCAAATATTGTTGGCCTCGCTGCGCATGGCTCTGTAAGAAAGGAGGGCAGGGTGTGTTAGTAGGATAGCGGGAAGGCAGATGCAGAAACTGTTCATGTTGATGGATGCAGGTCTGAAGTACCCGTTACCTGTGTGTCGATATGAAAATCTCTATCATGTTTCTGGTCGGTACCGAAAAGGCAGGCTACTCATATGGGCAGCCTACGAATTGTGGAGTGGAAACATTCACAGCATGGTTGTTGATAGAAGATGGATCGGGTCTGAATCTGTTAAGAATACTAGACCTAGGAGTTTGGTAGGTGCAAGGATGCAAGATTTTAGTAGTGAGGAGTTAGTTGATGGATGATTGGGTGGAGAGTGGGGGTGAGGGTGTTGTCACTTCCTGGCTCTTGATGGAAGATTTCACTGAGATGAAAGGTTCCGGCCAGTGCCATGCAGGAGAGGTTCCATGGGACAGTTTGGTTCCCACAGAGAGAAGTGACAAGCGTTTCAAAAAAATGCTTGTTGCTAATTAACCCATGGTTCTGGTGCACAGTCTTGGCTGTTTCCTGAAAGTCAGGTGGTTCTCCTCCAGCCGGAGAGTTTTGGGTAGGTGTTCTACAGATTTGTGGCCAGAACTGAAAAAGAGGATCCTCCTTGCCATTTCCTGTTGAAGTTGGGGACTAGTACTAGTGCAGCATTGTTGGACCTACGTTTTCTGGAAGGAGTGTAGTGTGTAACCTACCTCTGAAAGTGACATGAAGTGCTCCTGCTAAGAAGAATCATACCTTTCAACGTTTCTGGCATCTCAGCAACAAGCTTTGGCCATATAGACACTGCAGCCTTTCTGCATATTCAGTCACAGAGTCTTCCAGTTCTAAATCAAATGTGCCATTTGTGTTAAGTTGAATTGAGTTGTATGATGGACAACAACACGTTGTTTCATCGCCCATTAAAAGAGGTCGAAGTGCAAAAAAAGTACTGTGAGACTGGATTTAGGATGGTGCGGGAGAGGTCAAATGAACCTTGATTGAGTGGGCCTGCAAGTAGACATCCAAGGATGTTTGATGGGAAAAGGCATGGTACCTTCCTCTTGGATTGTTTTTAAGTTAAGTCTCTGTTATCAAAACTGATTAAGTATACATTAAACGGCCTTTTGGGCCTGGAGGGATTCTCCTGATGCAATATGTTACAAAAGGGAAAGGGGGGGATAATCAGATATGGTTACACTGTGAACCCGAATATGACATTTCATATTGTAGTGTTACTGTGTTACTGGACCCGCATCTCGCTAGTAGTAGTGCAAACAAAACCATTTGTACAGTGACATTTCAAAACACAATACTAAATTGAGGGTAAGGAGGAGGAAACGCTAACTGTGTTGTTAGCACAATTATATTTTTCGCATCTACCCTTCTGACTCTGTACAGGAAATGAGAGGATCTCTTGATTCTGATAACGACGCCAAATAGGAATGCATGTACATCCCAGTAAATGAGCACAACAAGAATGGGCCGCACCTTAACAGCAGCATAATACAGATCTTAAAAAGAAATATGCCATTTTATCAACATAGATGTATTATGTTACAAAGGTATGCGTCTGGCATGTACAGCATCGTTCAGAAAACGTGAACCGTAAAAGGAGTAGGAATTTGGGTCCCAAAACGAGGCATACTCTTGCTTGCCACTGATACACGTTGGGCAGAATGAATGGAAAAAGAACAGTAACTCATTAAAAACGTACCTTTTCTAAGACTGAAATCATGCCTGGCGCTCCGAAAATAATTAATGCAGAAGGTGTATTACAACCGGAAATAAAACTGTTCTTGTATAAATCATTTTCCTAAATAAGTGCGCTGCCTGAGATCTCGGAAAATGGGATACAGTATTTGTGATTATATTCGCAGTACAAAAGCATTGTATCATAGCATAATTAAAGAGAAATGTACATTGAAAACAACATTTGTGTATTTGTGTTTCAACTCTCTGAAACACGTATTATTTCTAAAGTCACATGTTGGTACAGATGTGAACCCATAATGCAATACTTCAACTTTAACTTTGCCAAACGATATGCTCCCAATTCCCAACACTTCTAGCAAGTGATGCGGCAATGTTCTAATGCATCGCGTGAAAAGCAGGTGGACACTATTCACAACTGCAGTATATTGGGTACTCCTAAAATCAAATAGGAACATAACAATGTTAGCTCTGATCCAAATGTATTCGAGGTTTGGGAATTTGTAGGAATAATGCTTGGGCAGACTTTTTCTGAACAATTCAATTTAGAAATGTATTACATACGGACGTCTTTCCTTCCTGTATTTTTCGATGAGCCAAGGGTCTGCAAAGTCTTTGTTTACTTTATTGTTTATAAGTTTCAATCAAGTGTAATCCACTTTACAGCTGCTTCTAAGTGTTTACTTCTTAGCCAGACATGGTGGTTGCCCCAAGAATAGTGCATGTTATGTAAGGAATAGAGCATAGTTAAAGAATCGGATTGTTTAGGGGAATCTATTACTACCAGGGTACTTCAATTGGGCCAATATGCTCAATGGGAAGGGTGACAAAGGCTGTTAATCGCCGCTCTACTCTCCATTGTGGATAATACATGGCCTAGATGGTGGAACAGAAGATGATGGTGACAGCTGTTCGTTTACTGAGGAGCACATGCAAACCTATGACTACATATTCAAAATTATTTGGCCATGTCATACTGTTTCAAGCTTCCTTTGTGGTTTTGGCGAGTTTCAGCTATTAACAGGATGTGTGTGTCTCGAATTTGAAATCAATCTCGTAGGGGAAGAAATAGGTAGGAGGTTGCTGGAGCAGTTGATGGAGAGTTAGACATTGTGGAAGCAGCAACATATGTACAGAGATTTCAAAATTCAAGTGGTATATGCCATAATTGTGTGACCAGTAGACGAGAGAATCCCAGTGAGCACCTTGATTGATAGAGGAACATGTGACATTCCTTGCCTTGACGTAGACTAGGGAATGAAGAGGAAGTCCTAAAAACTAGTTTCAAAACATATTCATAGATATCTTTTGAAACTCGAGATGACCTTATGTTGTACAGTGTAGAGACATTTACTGAAGGATGAAACCAGTTACTAATCATTAGGTTTTGTGATGAGGAAACATACTAGCTGTGATGAACAATTCTACACATTCAGTGTTAGGAGACTGCATTCAATGACTGCAACTGAGTATGTCAACGCTTTTAGCAGACAAAATATGTCATGCAAATTCCCACTCTTATTTCGAGGCTCGGGATTAGATTCAGTAACTGTAACTATGTGTTCCAAATGTTTGTGAAGGACAAGACAAAACACCAGTTGTGAATATTTTTTATTGGGCTGAATGCCAGTTCCAGAAACAAATCTTGGAATTATTTGGATGTAGGAGACTACGTTCAAAGGCTGTAACTAGGTGAGATGATTAATTGTAACAGACTGGACAACGTGGTAGTGAAGGACAATGCATTTAAATGTTTGGAGACAGAAGATAACATTTAGTGGCTGTAACTGAGTGTTTGAACTTTTTTGATGGACTCAACATAATTCTAGATGAAAATAGAAAATTATGAAATTGTTTTGAGAAAGGAGATTACATTCAGTGGCTTTAATCGAGTGTGCCAGTGTTTTGTGATGGACAAGGCAACATACTAGTTTTAAAGATTTGCGAAGAGACAAAACAATTGTGAAGAAACATTAATTGAATTGTTTGGAAGTAGGAGATTGTACTCGGTGGCTTAACTCACAGTGGCAATTTTCTATGATAAATAAGAAAAAAAATCTTAGAATTGCTTGGATGTATTAGATTATACTGAGTGTGTCAAATGTAAGTGATGGATAAGGCAAACTCGTCATTGTGAAGAGAAATGTCAGCGTTGCTTGAAAGCAAGACATCATAGTCCATAGGTGCAAAACTTTGCCTGCACGTTTGAAGACCATCTTGAGCCCTCAGAGTTGCTCTCCAAGTGTTAAGTGACCACATGATTTGACTAGAATTTCATTTTAATGACATTTTGTTGCCACATCCTGCATTCCTAGAGGATCATGTGCACCATCCAAGGGTTCAACATCATCAGCAAAGCTCCCTGGAGCATGCTTGCAAGTCTGGAAACCATCTTCAGAACTTTGATTGCTCCCCTATGGTCATATGACACACTGCCTGCCTTATTATTGAGTCTGCCCTGGGGGTGCTGCCTGGCCTCTGCAGCTAAGTGACGAAAGTAGCAAAGGAAAACTGTCTATTTGGGAATGCAAGGGCTCAAAGGAGTTTAGTCCCAGAGCCTCAACACTTGCCAGTACTTTTCTGTGCTACACCTTTGCCTGATCCCTGCTTCTTCACATAGGTATCCTTCTAACCAGATCCTGTTTGTTCACTGGAGAACTGATGTTATTGCAATGATGCCTGTTTTGGACCTGTTAAATGGACATATGTAGGCCTGCTAACTCAGAAATGACACTGATTCTTTCCAACCAACCTTTCCCCTTCTCTTCCTGCTCACCAACTTGCCCTATCCCTCTTGAGCTGCACCCTTTCTTCACTGTCTTCACTTGACTTCATCTTCTCCCATCAAGCATCTAAACAGCACTCCATGTGTCTGTGTACTCACTCTTCCACTCCCCTTCTCTCATAGTCATAAGCCTCAACTCTAACTTCTACTCTCCACCTCCCCATATCCTTCATTAGTAGCTTTCAATGCAAGCTTGGTTACCTTTTACCACTCTCCAGGATTTTTTAGAAGAGTGGTGCAATGGGGATGCTTAACAATGAGGCCCTCCCAACTGCCACCCTGATATCACCTCTTCCACTTTTGAATATTGCACTGTCCAACTTGTAAGAGGATTCAATTCAACACTACAGCTAAGTCAACGCCTAGTCTATAATACTGAATGAAAACCCTTATTGATATATCTTTATGTCCAGTTCATGCGTTCTGGATGACTACCCCTATATAACACCCCTCTCTTGGAATCCTCCTGACCCCACTGAGCCAAGAAGTAGTTCTGTTTTGCAAGTTAAAAGGTTTATTTGAGAAGTAAAGCAATATATATCTATCACACTTTTTAATCATAATAGTTGAATATCACACTTAATCTGATTAGATAAAGATTAACAACAGAGAATCTGGCACTAGCAAACTTCTTTATAATCACTAATGAGTGGTTATAGGATGGATAAGATAGCAACAATACTTTTATGGTTTCCAATGGATGCAATGTGGAATGAAATGCAGTACAGAAATAACTTGATAGGATTTCAGCAAAAGACAATGTAATCACTTTCTTGTACAATTCACCCCCCCTTTTATGCAATGCAAGGAAATGGAAGGAAGCACACAATTCTCAGAAATGCAATTCAAACGTAATTCAGTTCACCCAGCAACTTAGACTACAGAAGTTGACAACACAGGCAAAATGCTTTAAGATGTGCTGGCAATGGAGTGAAAATATGTTAAAATGCTTTTAATTCCCTCTAGAGGTTCAGGGTGAGTGGTATCTAGTTAATATTAGTCCAGGCTCACTTTAGCAAGTATCTAGGAGTAACTAGCAGGTTAAACGAATTTCTGGCAAATGGAAGGCAAGCAGCAGCAGATTTTTACACGTGAAGAAATTTGCAAATCGCGGTAAAATGTCAAATCGCAGCTAAATTTGCGAATGCGCCGAGCGCGATTACAGAGGAACTACAAGGACTATCACTATCGTTTTGGGGTCCTAGGAAAGCCTAGGATCTCAGCTTCCAGATGAAAGTTACTGCAAGTCTCTGGCACAAACGGTCACGGAGATATGAGCGATTAAATAAAGGTTGTTTTTCAGATTTTAAATTTTAAAGTTCAAAAAGACAAGTGCAGCTTGCAACTAGAAAATGACAAGTGACAGCTTTACAAATGACAGGTGACAGTTAGGAGACAGTTCTACTTAGATTAAATAGATTGAATTATATTATTTTAACTAAGAGGTTGGTTCTGCACAGTCTGCTAGGTACTCACACTATATTCTTGAATTAAATGGGCCTCGTCATGGATCTTGTCAGGTTTTGGACTGGACTCCGGTCTCTGCACTTCACAGTGATCTGGGTCAGCTCTCTCTGGTTCTGCTAACAGTGGTCTGGTCTGGGTCTCTGAAGGTGGATAGATTGAAGTCTCTATGTCTGCTCTCTGAAGGTTGAGGGAGGTAAAGTATGGATTTTCCCGGCAGAGCTTCCAGCTGCAAATGGATTTGAAGGTCCCTATCTGTCCTGTCTGTCTGCTTTTATGTGTTTTCAAAATGGGTGTGTGTGCAGCATCACTAGACCCTACACCTCTCCACTTATCATTGGCCAAGCTTTCATTTCTCCCCTGATTGGGGGAGCTAAGTTGTGTCAGAGTGATGTCATTTTACAGCCTGCAGAAAGTCCACTCCTCCTGTTAACTTGCACACAAATCTAGATTTGAACCAAATACATATTTGCAGAGGTACATATTGTTTTAAAATCATATGCACCCATCATGCATTACAGGAGGTATACCCTGTTCAAACTCTGCTCTTCCTGGGAGCTTGCATTCAGAAATGGCAATATTTTGCACTTTTTAACTGGTTTGCAATACCGGACATTACCCCAAATTTACACACATGTGCGCAAGGAGTATGGACATTAGTTGATGAAGTGTCAGATTTTTCACATGCACACATTTTGAGTAATATCCTCTTTTCCGCTAAAACCCCCCTGAACATACCACCGGTTCTAAAAACCTCTTAAAATGTGGGCAGAAAAATCACAAGAATTATGGTATCATTTATAAAATTTTCACATGTCCGCTCTATGAATGATCCATCTTTTTAGAGTTATGTTCTGGCCCCAAAGGGGTGTGGTTTTCCCCCAGCACAAGGTTGAATTTCTGGTTTTTCCAGTCCTGCCAAGCCAGCTTGCTCTCACAGGCAGTGCTCCTCCCCTTTACTTCCAGGAGGAAGCTACTTTTACGACATCTGCAATAAACCATCTGCCTGAGTCAGGAGAGGGCTTTGTTCAGAGCTCCTGTATTCTGTGGGGGCTCCCCTTAATTCAATTATCAGAGAGATGGCATATCCTTAGTGTGGCCAGCAAAAGGCAGATAGGCCTGGGAACACAGCTGTGACTCAAGTTTCACTCCTGATGGGGGTGGCTGGTGGGCAGAATTCAGTTCCTTAAGCCAGGTTTCAGATAAAATGTCACTTTTTGTTACCCAGTTTAAGTCAAGACAATGTTTACATATGCAGCTAGAATGCTGATTCTAAGTTTAAAACGATGACATTTAAACAATTGCAACCTATGTGACACTCAGAAGTAGGTCACTCAGTCAATTTAAACACTTAGATTTTTTAGTGTCTTTCAGTCCACATTTACTTAAACTGCTGAAATCCACAGCTCAGCCAGTCTTGTTATAAACCTTCAAGTCACTTCAGAATATAACTTTACATTGGATCCACCTCTCAGTAAGTCTTTCTTTGGCATGTTTTGGGTTCATTTATTCAGTTTTCTACAAAAAAGCAAAATCTGGTGTTGTTTTAAAACGCCGGCTTTTGGATAGTGGTGAGTACTGGTACTGCACCCCTTTTTGGGATTTAAGAAAATGAATTCCCAACAGTTATGGGTTTGCTTTTGGCAATCAGCATTGCCATTCCCAATGGTTTCAGGCTACTGTGTGGGTAGTCCAATGGTGGTTTTAGGCAGTGTCCTTCTGTGCCCATAACATCGGCAAAAATGAGTGGCAGCCTATTCTTCATGCATTTCCCTGTGCATTTTCTGGGAAGCTCTGGCCATCATGATGTTTTCCATGTCAGTACTGCACAGTTTTGAGGTAGGGCTCGGATGCAAGGGTAAATACATCCCACAAACTCCTCACACCTATTACTATCACTGTTTTGGCTCTCTAATTATCCCCTGGTCCTCTCAACACCTTCTTCCCCGATATGAACCTTTTCCTTGAGTCACTTACCACCAACATCCCCACTGTCATATGGGGGAACTTTAAGTTTGATATGCCCCCCACAGCCACGTGCCTTGAACATAAGTCCCTCCCATCTGACCATTTCCTCTACTCCCTCTATCACCTTCCAACCTACTTTGGTGGGAACTCTCTTGCCATTGACTTTCTCTCTACTGTTCTCTCCTCCTCTGACTTCTCCATTGTCCCTGTCTCTCTCCGATCACTCTATTCCTCACATCAACATCTTTGTCACTCCATCTTTCACTTCTCGTCTCCCCTCTTCAAGTAGGACTCTCTTGCCTATTACCCTGATGAGGTGAGGACCTCTCTCCTGTCTGGGTCTCCAATTAATGCCGCTTCAATTGACCATGCTGTTTATGACTTTCATTATGCACGTATGATTCCCTTTGACGAACACTATCCTGCACAAACATTCACACCTTCCCAACTCCAATTTAGCCCCAAATCACCTATGTGATCCAGACCCTCAAAACAAACATGCATTGTGACTTACGACATTGGCACAAATTGGGGATCCCACCCTACTCCTAGCTGACAAAAATTACCTTGATGCCCTCACCTCTGCACTGAACTCAAATTATCATACGTCACAGAATAAATGTCCTCTCTTTGCCAACACCCCCTTAAACTTTCACATAGCCCCCATATTTGCTCATACCTGCCAAGCCACTATCCCCCCTCTCTGTTCATGACTTTCAGCACTATGTTTCCTCTAAGATATCTTAAATGTCTGACACTCTCATAATCCTCCTCTCTTTCTCTATGTAACCTACTTCCGCCCACCACCTCGACCACCTAATATTTCTACTCTCAACTACTTCTCCCCTACCTATCTTGCTAAATTATCAACCATCCTTTGCAGAGCCAACTTATTGGGTGCTCCTATCAATCCATTTAATCATCAAGTGGCCAAACACTTTGGCTCAATAATCTGGCCTTATATCCCTGAATTCTTTAGGCTCCCTCTCTCCACTGAACTCTACCCTGCATTCTTCAAATCTGCAACTGCCATGCTCCTTTAGGAGAGCCCACTTCTTACCCAAGCTTCCCTCCTTCACCATTATTCAATGTTCTTTGAGTGGCTGGTCTTAAACTGGTTCACTAAGTAACTTTAGGATAATTGCATTGGAGATCCACTTCAATCTGGCTTCCAAAGTAAAGTCTTGACTGGGATTGCACTCATAAATGTATCCAATGTTCTCTCTGATGTTCATCCCTCCAAACATTCTTCATACTATTATTTTGGACCTCTCCTCACTCTCCAGGAACTTGGGTTTCCCAAATCGCTCTCTACTTGATTGCCTACTACATGAAAAATCTCTCCTTCACAATCTCCTGGAACTCACAATTCTCTGATCACCCCCCATCTGCCTGTCAGCATTCCCCAAGGATCAGTCCTGGGACCTATTCTCTGCACTGTATACAATTCTGTCATTAAAGGCTTATCTCGTACTTTGGCACTCTTACCTCTTTGCTGACGATACTGAAATATTTATTTCTTTCTCTCCTTCATGACATCCATCTCAGAATGCATTAACAACAGTCTCACTGCAATCCATCACTGAATGGTTCATCGTTGCCTCATGGCTAGCTCTTCAAAAAGGGAAGTCATCTTTCTCCTGTGTCAAATGCATTCTTTACCCTCCTCTCTCCTATTTCCTTCTCACCTGACTTTCTTGCTCACTCATGCAAGGGTTGCAATCTTAGTGTCCTCTTTGAGAGCAACATCTGACTGCAATAATTGATCATTACCACTGCCTCTGCTGCTCGTATTAACCTTCTCAACATTCAGAAAACCTGTCAATTTCTTACTGACCAATGTATAAAAACTCTAATCTCCACCCTCAACACAATATGACAGAATACTATTAAAGGACAAATCTCAGAGTTGGTTGGATGCTGACCGAAGGCTACCTTCAGTCGCTATAACTCAGTGAGTACATGCATGCCATCTTCCTGTAGCTAGAGAGGGTAAAGGGACATTTTTGAGGGTAAACATATATGAGTCTTTTAAATGTACACTGGGGAAAGGGAAGCATGTGGTTAGAGAGACTAATACAGAAGAGACAGCAACCACTATGTTGTACACCTCCAGAGGGAGGCCCCAGCCAAAACAGAGATCTATCCCCAGCCTGTTTCTTTGAAAAACAAATGACTCTGAGGCAGTTAGAGGTGGCGGAGCGAAGAGCTCGGGAGGGAAGGTATTTACGGAGGGACAGATGAAAGTATTTTGGACCTAGGCCCCAGAAAGGCTTGTGGACAAATAAAAGGGTCTTAAATGTAATGCTTAAAGCCACTGCGAGGCAGTGGAGAGATTTCTGGGCTGGAGAGATACGATCCCAGGGCTTGAGGCCAAGGACAAGTCTTGCAGTCCTGTTCTGGATAAGTTGCAAAGGGCAGAGAGTGAAGCAGGTAGATTTAGAAAGAGGTTGTTGCAATAATCCAACATAGAGAGAACCAGGGCTCGAGAGACAGTGAGCTTCTGGGGGAAGGAGAGGAAAGGCAGAATACCTCTAAGGAGGTCCAGTAGGAAGTTTAACTTTTTAGAGACATCAGAGATGTGGGCAGAGAAGGAAAGCATGGAGCCAGAGATGACCCTGAGGTTCTTAGCCTTGCAGGTGGGGGTAGGAGGAGAGCCTAGGGAGGCCGACCAGAGAGTGACAGGAAAGGAGGGTGAAAGTGTGCTGATGAGGAGGATCTCCATCTTGCTGGTGTTCAGGCAGAGATCATTGGTGGTGCACCAATCCTGAATGTCAGATAGGCAATCAGAGATGAGAGAAGGAGAAGAGGTGACTGAGGGAAGCCTGAAAATGAGTTGAGTGCCACCAGCATAGCACTGAAAATTGCTGCAGAAAACGGCAATGCGGTGGGCTAGAGTTGCCAAGTATTGGTTGAAAAGCCAGGGTGCGAGGTTAGACCCCTGGGGAACACCGCAGGTACAAAGGGAGATAGAGGAAAGGAAGGTTCCAAGTTGGACCTGGGAGGGTCGATCAGAGAGGAAAGATGTCAGCCAGGCCAGAGCCTGATCAGTGATGCCCAGGTTGTCACGGAGATGGTTGAGCAGAATGGTATGGTTGGCCGTGTTGAAGGCAGAAGAGAGATTGAGTAGGATGAGGACAGAGGGGATGTTAGAGTAAAGGTTGGAGAGCAGATCTTCACAGAGGTTCAGGAGAGCAATTTACATGCTTCTGGCAGCTCTAAAGCCAGACTGATGGTTGTGGAGACAACCAACAGAATCAGAGTGAAGGTTAAGCTACGAGATGGTCAGATTTTCCAGGAGCTTGCCCAGAAAAGGAGTAATGGAGAGTGGACGATAGTTGGCCGGGCAAGAAGGGTCAGCTGTGGTTCATTTGAGAAGCGGGTGAACAAGAGAGTGCTTCAAAGGGGAGGGGAAGGCTCCTTAGGCGAAGGAGAGGTTGTAGGAATCAGCCCAGGGTGATACTGCTATGCTGACCCATGTGACACAATAGTGTGGGCATGATTGGGAGGAACCCAGAAGACCTCTACTGCCGTGCTTTCACAAGCATCCACTCATAACACCCCAAGTCAGTGTTGTCACTCCAGGAAACCTTGCTTCTCTGCCATAACTCAAGTGACTAGGTTCCGATGATTTCAATAATATGAGATATATGCTACTACAGTTTTAATCTGGATCCTTGTTTTAAGGTACAGTAATGTATAGACACCACCCCTCTAACAGGTCAAGCCATACCCTTTCATGTTCTCCCTGTGCAACTAGAGCTACAAACTTCCAATTGTTGTTATTCTCCATGCTAAACAGGAACTGAAAACATTGGAATTTTGATTCTCTGTGCTACAAGACACCTGATGGCAATTGGAGGAGACTGTAGAAGGCTACAAGAACTGTGGAGGCAAGTTGAAGTGAATGGAGGAGAACATGCCAGGAGGAGATGGTAGACAGTTGCAGTAGATGGAAACATCAGTGGGAGGTGGGAGAAGACAAGGGGAGGCAGCTACAGAAGGAGGTACTATAAGGTTGATGGAGGTGAGAACAGCAGGAGGAGGTGGTAAGCAATTGCAGCAGTGGCAAAATTGGTTGGAGGTGGCTGGAACTTGGATGATGTGGAAACAGCAGGTGGAGGCGGGACAAGGTTGGAGGAGGTTATACCAAGAGGATAGCCCCTGGAGTCTAGAGTGTGGTGGTGGGGACACTTGGCTCTGACTCCAACTCAAGTTGTTATGCACAACGTTGCTTAAGGAGGTATAACCAAAAGCAGAAGATAATCAGTTGACTCACACCAGGATTGAGTTCAAGACTGCTTGTTAGAGAGCCATGGAATGGAGACGGGACAAAGTTAAGCCCACATTTGGATAGTTTAGTGTACTGCCACCACCCTGCATTTAGTGGAATTCACACCTCGGGGGAGAGACTTTGTTTGGTCCTTGAGACTTATTTTCATTTATGGATTTTAAATAATGCTTATAACTATTGGACTTGTCTAAATATAAAGCTTGCCCTTTACTTATTGAGTCCAGTTATTTGTGCATTCCTAAAGACTTCCATGAAATGTGGTATCCGATGTGGGATGAGAAAAGTCTTTGATGTAAGGTTGACCCAGTACAACATATTGATAGCATGCTCCATGTGTCCATGGGACCTATAGAGCATGGATAAGGAGGACATCCATGCAAAGGGGCAGGGCCCATTATCCATTAGACTAAATATGGAACTCCCAGAAGGCATCTATTGCTGCATTGACTCCAAATGTTTCTGTCTGTCAGATAAAGGATATAATTGAGGGCCAGCGTCATTAATCATTAATCATGAATACCTGGGAACAGTGCAAGTCCTCCTTTTCAACCCTGGCTGTAAGAACTTTGTGATAGAGAGCAACCCAGTTTTTCAATTGATTTGTAACATTTTGGAGCTGTGGAGAACCGGGAGCTCAAACTAGCTCATATGGGCCAGCAGGGTTTGGCTCGTTGTACCTCCCTTCAAACATTGATGAGTTGAAGGAGAGGAGAATCCAGCTTCATGTCAGCTGCCTCACAGTCCCAGGGCATATGCAGGAGCTAGCTCTACAGAGTAGTTTTCTAGCTCTACAGAGTAGTTTTCTCCAGCCCAGCACAATGACCCTTAATAGTGTCCAATCTGCTGAAGAAGACTGCCCCTGAATGGTTCCATCTTGGTGAGGAAAACTGGGCTAGTCCATAAGGTCATACCAATGATGAATAGACCGCTATATAAATGCCAAATAACAAAACACAGGGTCATCAAGTATGTTAAAGGGGATTGTGAGGGCCATTGCCAATTGCTTGCCCCCACCAAATATGGAGCACTGTCCTAGATTTAGTCCACTCTCACCTCTCTGCTGGCCCCACATATAACAGATTATTCAGTAGTTCTTTTTATAGTATCACATTAACCATATGACTATGCACCATGATGTACCCAAGGCTTGCCTGTGACCATGCTCTATTATTGAAGAATCATCACAAAAGATAGGTATGGGGATAACGGGACCTCTTTCCATATCCAAGGAAGGGAACCAATACACTGAAGACGTTTCTAGGAGAAGTAATACTGCACAAAGTACGTACAAACATTTAATACCCTACTTCACAAAAGTAGGGTTTCTCCAGGATATTCTTACCAATGGGGGAACTGCTTTCATTTCCTGACTGAAGTGAAGAATGTATAACTGGGAGAGATCCTCCGTACTTTCCTTTAGCACCGCCAAACTGATGGCCAAGTGGAGCGCCTTAACCTGATTTAAAGAACTTTCTGCGGAAGCTGATGACCTAACACATAAGCAGCTGGGACAAGCGACTTCCACACGTTCTGTTTTCTTTCACAGAATATTATATACGACTTTACTGGATTCTCTCCTTTTGAGTAGAGAAAAGGCAACCCAGGAGGGAATGCAGATAATCCAACACCTTTCCCAGCACAAAATCTTTGGGTCTCCCAAGAAAAACAGAAATGACTATATTTCCAGGGGGTAGAGCTGAAGCACTTCATAGTTTGAGATCTAGTGCTTATCCTGCTGCCAATAAAGAAAATCAAGCATACCGGCAGGGGATGTACAAAAGCATCAAGGTATACAGTGACCACAACTACAGGGTACAACAAGAACACTGAGGCAAGACCAGTCAAATATACCATGTGAAGTATCTAAAAGCATGGCAAAAACCAAAAGATGCTGACTAGATGGCTGCCCCTACTACCTAATTCCAATTTACCAGAAACAACAGGGCCGACCAAGTTAACTCCATACGATCTTCCGACTGAACACTAAAAAGATTTGTGGGCCTATCCACAGAACTTTGCAATGTTTGTCTATTATATAGAAACCAGCCCTGAGAAATCTGTAAGACAGTGTCTATGCTGCTTACCATAAGTATGCCTGAATCTGTTAGAGGTCCAAAGATGCTCCTTTCTAGGGTCAACAAACTATCACACAGCCATTGGTCATCAGCCATTTTTCTCATTTCCTAACCAAATTGGAGCTGAAAAGTCAATGATATATTCATTTTGTATGCCTCCCCCATGCAAATCATCAAACGGATTGGACCGGCTAAGTATATGTTTGCAATCGACCTCACAAAATGCTTTTGGCATATCCCAGTGGCAACTGAAAGAGAACACTGCCTTTGTCAGCTCATTGGCCTTATACTAGTTCAAGCTGTGTTGCTCTACATTGCACAGTAGCTAACTTCCAAAAAAGAGATTTTTTAAATGTATTTATTGGTTATCTGTAATGCAAACTATACAGCAAAAATTGTGTTTCAAGGCACATCAAGACGAGGGGGGTAGGGATTCACCTGCAGAAGTCAAAACTAAAAAGAGATAGTAAAGAAACATAAAAAGCGGTTATCACATATAAACATCAAACATCAAAACTAAAAAAGAACACAAGAGAAAACACAAAAATCAACAAAGAAATTCACCTACACAAGTGGACCTATCCTTACCACAAGTATCTGAACCTTTATTTTAAAAAAAAAGTGGACCTTTCCTTACCACATGTATCTCCATCTTTACAAAACAATCACCCATAAAAATCAAAGCAGAAAAAGCACAGGCAGAGAACACGAAAATGCTGCAGAGGAAATTCACCTACACAATTCAAAACTGAAAAAAGGGCAAGAGGAGAAATATTGATGTTGAACTACTGTGATCTATACTACCATGCTTACAAAATACACTTTTGTCTATCGCTGTTTTTGCCCAGGGCCACACCTACAAAATCCACATCTAAATAAAATTGCCTTAGTGTATTCCCCATCTACAAAACGCAAATGTGCCTAATATTTTTTTTGATGTACTCCCGTACCTACAAAATGCATGTGTGATTAAATCTTCTTTTGTGTATTTCCATGCCCACAAAATACATCTGTACCTAAGACTGTTTTGTCATAACGCCACGCCCCTATTTTAAAGCATGTTTACTACCCTGCCTCCAAAATGCATGTGTACCTAAGACTGCTTGGTTGTACTCCCACAACTACAAAGTTCAAATTCACTGATACTGTTTGGCATACTCCCAGGCCTCACATGTGTATGCTTTAGCATACTGTTCTCCTTACAAAAAACATGTGAGCCAAAGACTGCTCCCCCAGCGCAAAATAGATGCTTGTCTAAAATTAATTTTGTGTACTTCCACTCAAACAAGAAGCATGTGTGCCTGAGACTGATTTTATGTACTCTCACACCCCCAAAGCTGAAATGTGCATAGCACTGTTCTGGATTCTGCCCACACCTACAAGCTCGATTTGCACCTAACAATGCTTTGGTGTTCTCCTTAGCCTGCAAAATGTGTGTATACCTACAATAACCTTGTGTGCCTAAGACTGCTTTTGCGAATTCCCCCACCTACCAACTGTCCCTGTGTCTAACACTGCGTTGGTGTAATTCCAAACCTACAAAATCCACATGTGCCTAACACTGCCTAACACTGATTTGGCATACTCCAACACGTGAAACATTCACGCGTGCCTAAGGCTACTTTGGTATAGTGTCACACACCTCCATGAATTCACGTGGGCAGAGAGCGCCATAGTACTGAATCTTCGAATGCCAACCGCCGGTTGTCCTAACAAGTTTCATATCAAAAGAAACCATAAAAAGGCAGATGATGGCCAGCCTACAACCATCTGCTGCTGGGTGGATTTCAAAAAGTGATACGTGATGCAGTGATTGGCCCATGCCATAGGCTAAACTAGACATTTAATTTCATCTAGACTCCTTCAACAAATAATGTCAACAACTTTAGTTTTGGAAATTGTATGAAGAAAACATTGTCAGTGTTTATACAAAGACAAACTCAGGGAGATAGTGTATATGTCGAGGGGAACAGAGACAGATGGCCCCATTACAAGTGTTTCGGAAAGGCAACAACAGCGCTGGTAGTTCTACGGGAGCCGTTGTTACCTTTCCACAACATTACGAGTTCTGCTTGCCGGTGCGGGACTGCACGTGTGGTTTGACACCCGCAAGCAGAACTCGTGATTGCACCAGCACCATTATAAATGGGAACCATGCTCCCGACCCTATGGGGCAGAATGCGGATTGGGTGGCCGGCCATACCAGCACCCGCGAATGGGCAATTACCGACCCATTCAACTTGTGATGGGCCGGTAATGGCCCATTTGCGGGTGCCGGGTGCCCTTAATAAGGGCACAGATACTGCCAAACTCGTAATGAGGGCCTTGATAGTAGAAAGAGGGTGAACGAGAGGTAATTGAAAGAATACGAATGTGAGGATTGATAAATGAGAGTGCAAGAGAATATGTGAACGAATGATTATGTGTACAGATGAATGTGGTAGGTAGGCTGCTGGAGAGATGAATGAAAGACTTTGATGTTGGGTGAATGAGAACATGTTAAAGGAAATATTCTAGCGTGAGGGTGTACGAAAAGATGCATGAATAAGTGTGATGTGGATGAATGGATTATTGACTAAGAATGTAGTGATAGATAAATATGTGTAAATCTATGAGAATGTGAGGATGAGAGAATGAGTCAGTGTGAGGGCAGCTGTATGAAGCCCTACAGCAAGGCCATGTAATGTTACAGCACGATTTACTGTGCAGTGGCTCTAAGGCTTGAGCATTTGCAAAACCTGCAATGTTTTGTGTTTGACGCCATATGCACTAATGTTTTGTAAGCCCAAAATCCTACAGGATGCATGCAGTTCTTTCAACATCAGCCCGCAGTCCCTGTTTCCATAGTTTGAACTTTTGTCTAGAATAATGGGTGCTCTTCAGGTGCTTATTCTTCCAGCACCCCTGTCCTAGAATATAAGTAGTTAACACAGCTGTCTCCCACCCACAATGTGACAGAGTCAGCTTTTGGAGTCAGAAGGTGCTGAAGTTCTTTAGGGGGGACCAGAATTCAAATAATTTAAAGTAAGAGCACTGTTAGTGGAGGGACAGTCAGACTGCCATCATATTTGGGCAAAAGGCCAAGCGTAGTGAGTGTGCTCTTGGGGCAAATCTCTCCTGAGAGTTCTTTTTAAACTAATGGCTTAAAACTATGAATTTGACAACACCATTTTTGCGAAATTTGATAAAAAGCTGCACAATTTTCAATCATTTCAGTGGGTAACATATGAAAAAAAAACATCTAATAGATGCAAGTACGCCAACAATACACAGGAGCATTTTACAGCATTTTCAGGGTGCATGTTCTCACAATGAATGCCAGTGTCCCCAATGGAAACTCACACACAAATAACTTCATAAAACACAGACGCACACTGCGTAACATTTGAAATGCATACAGAACTATGCACACAATCCTTTTCTTTGTTTTAATAGTAACCAGCAGGACGTAGGTGGCATGTGTGACACCTGTGTCATAAAAGAGTGAACGGGAGAAAGAGAGTAAGATGCTGCTAACCTGGAGTGGATCAGGCAAGATTGGCTCCATGGTGGGGGCAGCAGAGAACCCATAGGTGTGGGAAAAGGTTAGATGCATGTGTTGGATGAGTTGGCAGAAGGTCTGTAGGGTGTGACCCGAGGTGATAGTTAGTACCTCCAATGAAATTGAGGACAAGGTTGGTGGAATGGGTGCATGAGGGTCATCTTGGAAGATCTTTGATAAAATGAAGATTGTGAGAGTCATATTGGTGATGATGTGGACGTGTTGGTTAAGCACTGTGCAGCATGTGCCATACGTGACAAAAGTAAGATGATTCACAACCAGCCAGTGATTTCGGTTGAAGTGCCAATTGAAGTATGATTGAAGTTGGCTTTGGACATTGTGAGGCCAATGATGTGTTTGGTTCTGAGTTAAGGTTCATAATGGGATTGGTGGATTATACATACAGATGTGTGGAGGCAACTGCCATGGAGCCCATGATGATGGATAAGATTACTGAATTATTGAGAAAGGTGTTTGACAGAGAATGGGTGCCTTGTAGCAAAGTGATGGATAATGCAGTGCAGTTTCTGTCACACTGGATGGCAGAATGTTTGTAAAAATTTGGAATCGGGCATGACAGGGCGGCTTTGTACAATCCTTCTGCAAATAAGTAAGAAAATAATTGCGAGTCAAGGTGCTGAGTGGGGGTGCAGGGTGGAAGAGGATGGAGAAGGTGTTTGGTGGGGAGGCGGCAGGTTCTCAGATGAAAAGTAGGATGTATGTGGATGACAGTAATCTAGAAAAGAGTCAGTTTGAAGAAGAAAGTGTGGCTCCGGGTCATGCAAGGCAGGGATTGGATTAGGTGATGGAAGATGAAGAGCTGACATATGCGAATATCATGAATGGGGTCAGGGAATGCAAGACTAGCTTGTCTGCACACGACGTTGGCAAAACTATGCCCAGATGAAGGGTGCCTCCTGTCAAATTCAAGGACTAGGTGTGGAAGTGTCATTAGTCTTTGTTTCGGGGTGTGCTGAGGAACCTAGTGCTGTTAATAGTGCTTGTTGCTGTGGCTATTGCTGTAAATTGTCAAGTTTTAATAGATTATGGTTTTTGTGTTTAGGGTGGGAGAAGTGTAGTAGAGGTTTGCCGGTGGTTATGTTTGTGTTCTAGAGGTTATGTGGTAGCATTAGTAGTTACGGGTTCCATGGGACATTACGTGTGTAGAGTGTTTTTATACAAGGGAGAGGGGATTCTAACCTGAGGGATCCAGTTGCTGCCGTCCATTGTGAATGGCTGCATAATGGGGTTCTTACAATAAAGGTCTTGTTAGATCTCCAAATGGCGTCCTCTTCATTTAGCACACCTTCCTTGGAAACGGCAGCATGGGGGTGCATTGCGATAGCAGGTGGGCGTTCTCAGAGGCCGCTGCTTCCCCCTGCCCCTCTCCTAGCCCTGCCACTCTACCCACTTCAATACATGGGCAAGTACAGAGTTACAGAAGAGGATAGTGGAAACCGAGAAATCCCTGGGCAAAGAAGAAATCAGGACTCATTGAGCCAATCCATCCAGCATAAAACAATATGAGAGCTATCTGCCTGCACAATACTCCCGGAAAGGAAGCATATAAGGCTATAAGTGTTTGCATATTAAGAACCTCATAATACAACAAACCTCCCGGAATTGCTAGTGCAGTCGGTCTTAATAGAACTGTACTCATTAATTATAGAATAAGACTAATCACCACAGACGTTCTCCTGAGGACACATATACACAAATCCACATAAACAAATACAAGACAATTCAGACATCATGGTACATGTTTAAAAAAAAAACATTTTTACAATGGAAAAGACCCTACAAAAGACCCTAAAGTGCAAACGTGTGCAGATAACCTGTTAAAGTGCCTTGTGAACTGCTACCTGTAAACAACACCACTCATAAAGTGCAACACATGCAACCTTTCAGTTAGTCTGACAGAGGCTTGGCTCTATTTTCTCTGCCCAACATGTTTCGTTCCAAGAGACAGCCTTCATCGCTCTTCTGTTGTATTATAATTTTATTTGAACCAGGTGTACCCCTCCTGCCTTGATACCGAAATTCGCTGGAGTCTCTCAGAGTGTGTTTGTGCATATTAAGAACACCTTATTCGCACTTTTTTTGGAAAAGAACACTTTCCAGCTTCATCAATATATTTATCTATAAATAAACAAACTTGCTTCCAAACACAACACTCTAGATTATGTGGTGGCAATGACATACGGATGTATGCGTGGAGAGAGGCCTGTGCACCTACCAACATGCACCCATGCAATCATGTGGGGATGCGTAAAGGGTCACCAGGTCAATGAAAGGGCACGCACGGCCCTAGTGCACAGGCTCAGAACTGCAAAGCAGCCAACAAGATGAGTGAGCCTCGGTCATTGCTCCCTCGCGCCTTGGGCAGCAGGCCCTACAAGCTGGTCCTGGGGCCTGGACTAGTATGAGGTCCCCCCAGCACAACCATCACCAGCTGGACCTGCAAGCTAACCAAAGAGACAGCCTGTCTGGCCCTCACTCTAAGAGCAGCACCAAGGCTTTCAAGCGCTCCCTCCCCCTCAAGGTGAGGCCACAGCAAATGCTTCTCTGCCGAGAGGCACTTGCAAGAAACTGAAAACTTTCACACCTATTGCGCAAAGTGCTCTGTCATGAGTTAATGAATGAATGATCCCAGGAGGCATGGCAGCACTGAAGCATCAGAAGTCATCCCAGGAGGCTTTGGCGATAAAGGACAGCCCTCTCTCTCTCTGTGTAATGGCCCGTCCGCCTATCGCACCAGTTTTCACTGAATCTCCCTTGTATGTCTTTGCGCTTCCCCAAACCCTGATGAAGAGTAATTAGTGACATCTTATCTAAGGTAGAACGTGGGACAAAATATCCCAAAAAGCCAGAGTAGAGACCAAACGTGCAGAAAATATACTGTTCTGGCGAACCTGATTACCTGGTGTAATATACACTATTATTTCTATATATGGGGTTGTTAGATGGAGGAGTGACCAAAGGTGGTGTCATTAATGGAGGGATATGAATATGCACCCAGTCAGAGTGTGCACGAATTTGTCATAAAATGGTCAGATATGGTGGTGTATTCTTTCACAAATTGGAAATTATACACTTAACTTTTTGGGCTAAATTGTCCTTGCCAACTTTCAGCCAAAACCATAAGGAACACAAAAGGCCAAGGTAAATCACTGAAGCATGAAGGAAAACATAACAACAACTTGCACCTTACCTCTTTCCCCACCAACACTTTCACAAATATCTAAATTCTGGGGGCTCATTCTGAGTTTGGTGGTAATTTGGGCCAAATACCACCAAAATTGGATATTGAAAACTGGGGGGTCATTCTGAGTTTGGTGGTAATTTGGGCCAAATACCACCAAAATTGGATATTGAAAACTGGGGGCTCATTCTGAGTTTGGTGGTAGTTTGGCTCAAATACCACTAAAATAGGATATTGTTACCGCCACTTTGTCCCATGGGTTTAACACGTGATTACAAGTGGTGGTAGGGCGGTGTTAGTCCCCATTTATGCAGTCCTTCATTAGTAATATGGCGGTGGGTGAAAAATTGAGGTAATTCCATTACTGCCAAAAAAGTTGCGACAACAGAATTACCACTGCTTTTTTCCCGCACCGCCACCCCCCCTAGTCTTTATTGAAGTTTAGAAAAGGAGTACATTAACAGCCAATCCAGCAAAATGTTATCAGCATACTTTAATTATTAACAAGTACATACTTGTGTGGCAAAACATGAATTATGATCAATCTTTTCAGAGCATACCATTTTTGAATGAATGGGATTTTGTTGCATTTAGTCAGTGTAAGGTAGGATGTGTGGTCTCAATGTTAAACGTGGCTAGTGTTCAGCGTTTTATGGTGCAAGCCTGTTGGAGTAATTCTGTTAATGGCCTTTTATATATCCTCGTGGAAGAAGGGAACTATGACCACCAACGAAAGTGAAGTATTTGGCCTATTACTTAAAAAATGGCTTACTTATATTGAAGCCAAACTGGATTGGAGGGCTGCTTGGTTTTCCCTTTGAAGGTAGGATGCGGGCAACCTGAGCATATGGTTTTACGTCTCTGAAGTAGATGCGTTTTTCCAACTGGATTTGTGCTTTAACATACCCGCAGGCTATTTAAACGCTATAGCACATTTTCATGCATAATGCATAGCACATCATTTACACTATGAAATATGAACATCCTGGAACGTATAGAGGTCTTCTTTTCGAAATCAAAAGTTACATATGATTCCACACCTACTCCTCTGCTTAGCGACTCGTGAAATCTTCAAATTAGCAGCACAGAGGCAGATCAAGAAAGCTCCTGCTTCCACCTGACCACTTAACTCCTTACTATCGTGCATTTTACATCAAATATCGCTTTTATATAGCAAAGTAAATACGAATTCTCATGGCTTTTTTGGCAAGGGAACTCAGTGTGTTAAAGGAAGTGTCTCCAAAAAGCGTTTCCAGTCACCTGCCCTGAGTGCCATCACCAGTGGGACATGGGCAAGGGTCCGTTTGAAACATATAGACATGTCATAGGGCCAGAGGCGTAGACAGAGTAGGGCGTGAGCGGGCAAGCCCAACCCAAAATCTGTAAGTGCCCATTCAGCAGCGCTGTGTGGGCATTGTTCATGTCACTGCTGGTGGGCCTAACTACATTAGCTTCAGGCCCTACGTGTTAGACGGTCCTGGCTATGCCTCTGCATAAGGCCCCATTCCAAGCGAGGGAGTGGGGCAAAAGGGACTTTACCAGGAGTATCCGAGATCCTTGTAGTGGCCCCGTTGACAACGAGACATATGGGCCTCTCATGACTTTGGCGGTAACCCTTAAATCCGGCGGTCGCGCCATTACCGCCGGATTTAAGGGTCCGCCAAATCAGGACTTCAGTGGATTTCGCCCCAGCTCTTGGCTGGGGGGAAATCTGCTGAAAATTCGTGCTATTACCACCGACGGGAAATCTGCAGGCGGTAAGAGCGTGAATTTTCCCCATTGAGCCCAATGGGGAATGGAGCATTCCCGAATGGGCTCAATGGGGAATGGGGAATTACATTACCGCCAAACTCGTGATCCGGCGCTATTTGCGCCGGGGAGTTCGGTGGTAGGGCTAATACCGCCGGCGGTAATACCGCCAAAGTCGTGATCAGGCCCATAGACATGAAGTGGGTCATACTGATTTGTATAAGATTTGTTAAGTATTTGACTTCATAATACTTAGCAATCTATGCATCTATATTGCGAGAGATATCAGAGTTGCAGTTCCAAATCTGTAATTGCGGTGACATTATATATTCTGTGTTAAAATGCAACCATACTTACCCCTATAGCTTTTTAACTCATAGATGGATCGTAGTAGACTATTGCATGCTACTGAACCTGACCGATTCGACTGGGCAAGATACATTTGGTAAAAAAAATCCACACTTCTTATTAAAGGTTGTATCAAGTTGAATAAAACACATTTTTTCTCTTACTTGTAATGGAGCTCTCTATGGGAAAATGGAGAGTTCAGAGCCCGACATTTGTAAATTACACTGCTACAATTTTGAGGATTGTTGGCACACATAAACACTTTAGTGTGAAGTTGTTCATGCTTCAAAAATGGTGATAATTGCATCAGACAACCTCAAGATAATAAGGTGAAATTGTCATAGATGATTCATGCGAGTTTACATATGTTGCATTTGAGTTTGCTAATATGCATCAGTACATAGATAGCCCATCACAGCCAAGCTGTACATTGTGTGTTTCAATGCCTGCATTCCACTGCTTTATACATTCCACTGTGGAGGTCTGCCGAAGATCTGCATTCTACTAGGAAGTTAGTTGAAGGGAAGAATGTTCTGTTTGAATGAGGGCAATTGCTGGCTCTGGAAGGGGTTTGGGACTGCATCACTTATTGAACTGTTTGGCATGAAGAAGAAAAATACGATTTGCCACACTCAACGTGTCTGGACTCTAAGATTTAACACTGGAGATGAGGATGGTGAAGAAGCATCAGCCCCAGCCCAGTTGTAGTTATAAGTGCACACTGAGAAAGCGACAATCAAGCTGAGTCTCCGATACTGGATTGTGATGGTTTAAGAGGGGAATCCCAAAGCCTCTGGATTACGGAGTTAATCATTGCCAGTGCAGAGACTGGTAAGTGAAGCATCGAGCGAGAAGCAAGGCGCAGTTAGCATCGGCTATCCGATGGTCAGGAATCTTGTGGGCGGTAGTGCTATCAGAATGTGGCATTGCCATCACAAGGTCAGGCACGTTACGTGAAGTAGCACCAGCCATTTTGAAGTCAGGGTGGAAACTGACCTCACAGAAATGGATAGCACACAAAGGCATTTTAAAGTCAGCCTAGCCTGTCAATAGAGGAAGGCATTGGAATAGATCAGGGAGCGTGACAATGGTACAAGATGGCAGAGGTTATTGGCGGGATGAGGGGAGCAGTGAGGAAGATGAAGTATGCATCATGAATGCTGTTGATGAAAGCCCACATTAGAGTAAAGCCTCATGCAGAGAAAAGTGTAAATATTGTTCCGGTGAAGCTACTAATAGATAGGGGTGTGGATTATCCACTTATAAATCTGGACACTTGGTGAGAAACATTTAAGCCATGTGAATTGTAGTAGACAACCGTGAGATCATTTAAGTATGGTGAAAGTTGTGCCCAAGTTGTGCTGAGGGTTCACGACCAAGGGTGTAAACCTGCAATCCTGAGATGCGCCTAGCTGATCTTGGTTTGAGATTGGACTCGGATCCCCCGTCTCAGGTAGTTGGAAGGGTAGAAGCAATACAAGAACTAAGTGTTGATATAACTTAATGGTACCCGGATGTGTTTGGTGACAAGACATGGTGCCTGAAGGGTTTTGTCCATTTAATACAAATGTAAGCCTGCCGCTGTGCCAATAAGGTCCAAGGCTTTTACAATACCGCTGGCTTTGTGTGCAGATGTGGAGAGTGAGTTAAAGTGGATGTTAAACAAGGGCATCGTTGAAGAAGCCGAAGCAGCAGAATGGATAAGCATAGTAGCTTTGTGGCAGCCAAACAGATGTGTGAGAGTATGCATTGACTTCAGGGGCCTTAATAGAAGCATGATGCCTGATAGATTTCCACTCCCCAGAATCAATGATTTGGTGGTAGAGATTGAGGCAGGAGCCCTTTTCATGAAACTGGATTTAAGGGCAGCATGTCATCAAGTGAAGTTGCACCCTGCGTCTGTATATTTAACAGCATTTAGAACTGTCTTTGTTCTGTATCGCTGTAGAAGGATGCCTTTTGGCTTGGTGCCTGAATCTATTGTCTTCCATAGGGTTATGAATTGCCAAGGAATTGCCTGGCACATGCTGTTATCGAAGCAGGTTTGAAGATATCTGTATACAGTGCTTTAAGTGGGGTAAGAAATTGAGGGGGGGGCCCTCGTTTGGGGGCGTGGCATCCGCTGTGGGCGTGGCCTAAAAGTGCACAAATCATAGTAGGGTGCGCAAACAAATATATAAATGTAGTAGAGCATTTATATATTTGTATGCGATATATAAATGTAGTAGAGCATTTATATATTTGTATGCGTACTAGTATGGTTTGTGTATTTTTCAAGCCTTCTTTTATAAACATAGCAATGTTACATATTTCTATGTTTATAAAAGGTGGCTTGAAAGTGTACAAACCATAGTAAGTTACGCACACTTGTGTGCTTCCCTTACTATGGTTTGTGTACTTTTCAAGCCACCTTTTATAAACATAGACATTTGTAACATATTTCTATGTTCATAAAAGATGGCTTGAAACGTACAAGCCATCTTTTATAAAGCGTTGAGGACGGACAAAACCCAAGGTGGTTTTGTCCGTCGACAAAGCTTTATAAAAGATGCCTTGAATTGTGTACGTTTCAAGCCGTCTGTTATAAACGTAGAAATATTTCTACGTTTATAAAAGATGGCTTGAAACGTACACATTTCAAGGCATCTTTTATAAAGATTTGCCAAAGGAGACAGGCACCTCGGGCTCAGTGATCGCTGCTCTGAGCAGAGATCACAGAGCCCAGGGCGTCTTTCACACTCTGGGAACCCGCGGGCTCCGTGATGTAATCTACATATTAAATCATGGAGCCTGCAGGTTCACAGAAGGAACTGTAACTTCCCTGATGACCCCTCAGATGGGGGGTCATCGGGGAAGTTACAGTGACTGACAGAAGTGCCAGCCAGCCTCAGCTGCGGCTGCGGCCGTGGCGGGATAATGCGTCCTGCCATGGCGTGGTGGGACCGGGGGCCCCGGCTGGGCCCCGGCTCAGCCCCACTTTTTGGAGACTGGCGGGGCCCGGCCCCGGCAGGCCCCGGCCCACTTAAAGCACTGTCTGTATAGAAGTGCAGATTTAGGGTGGAGAGGGTTCAATATTTCGGACTTGAATTGTCTTGAATTGTCTGTGGAAGGTATTAAACCAAATTTGCCACATTGGAGGCGATTAAAAAGATGAAGACACTAGGTTTGGTTGAGTTTTATTGAAAATGTATACAATATTTGGCAAAAAGGACAAACATGATGAGGGTTTTGGTGTGAGAGTTGTGAGAGAGAATTTGAAGACATAAGGAGTTGTCTTTTGAATGCCTGATATTAAAAGGATTTAAGGAAGATTGGGAGGTGCAGTTATATACGAAAGCCAGTGAGAATGGTCTGGCTTTTGGCTTGATGCAGCAGAAAGGAGATGTGTTGCAAACCATGGCGTTTGCGTCTTGAGTGTTTAAGGATGCTGAGAAGTTTTATTTGGTTGTGGAAAAAGAGGCCCTTGCTTGTATGTGGGGGATTGAGAAGTTTGACAGTTTGTTTGGGGAAGGAAATTCGTTGTTGTGGTTAAAGGGGTTCAATGGTATTTTGAGGAGGATTGTCAGGTGGATCACAGGGATGCAAGGTTTGAAGACGGAAGTGAAGCACAAGAAAGGCGAATTGAACGCAATGTCTGATGCTTTGTCTGGCAATCCCATTGATGAGGATGGTAATGTTAAATATGAGAAAGAAGAAGAAGTATTTGCCAATTGTAACTTAACCAAAGAAGGCGAGTGCAGAGAATAATGCGAAAAGGACACATTTTATATGATGGTTGTGAGGTATTTGCAAGACGGAGGGCCTGCGGAAGAAGTTGATGAGAAAATAAAGGGATACTGGAGGGTAAATCGTGAGTTGAGTGTTGGTTAAAGTATTTTGAAGCGCAAAAAGCACTTGGTTGTACCAGAAAGGGTGAGAAGAGTTGAACTTGGAATCGTCCATGATGGGCATCTAGGTAATTTTGTTTTGTTCTTTTTTTTATTTAATGTATTACAGCCAACCAAATTGACTTTTCACATAAATACAGATAGAGCTATTTGAAAGCAAACAAGAAGAAGACAAAATACAATCTTCATACAAATTAGACACACGGAAAGGAGGAATTTTGCAGAAACAATCAGGATGAGACATGGAAAAACAATTTACCAAACACAAATTAAGCCGATTTACTCAACAAATTTAGTTCTTTCAGAATTGCAATTAATTTCCACGTTAAGAGCATCTCGTGACCTGCATTTATGCGTTCCTAAAGTGAATGTGAGTCCAACCACCAGTCCGTGTCTACGAATTTCATGAATTTTTTTGCTCTCAGTTCCTTTGTTCCAATACAATCAATCAATGCATGTCTCAAACTCTCAACACATAAACCATCACAGCGTTTGCATATGTTGTCGGAGTATAAATCCTTCTCCCTAATAAACAGGATCCCTCTTGTAGGTTGAATAGTCAACTGGAATCTTACAAAGTCGGCTCTACCAGTGGAGCTAATAAAACGCTTCAGGTACCTCATTATTGACCCTTGTGGCTTATCCAGCATTGACAGTGATTGATGAATTTTATGGCTGCACATTTCTGAGATTTCTTCGAATCCAATCATTTATTTTTAGGGAATTTTTAACCTGCAATGGGTTTTCCACAAGATCCCACCTCGTACTCTCATTTGACCTAAGGATTTTCTCTGCCAACTTCTCCAGCTCTTTAAGAAAGAGATGTTGAACGCACCTGGAGAGCGGCATTAATCTCCTCGTACAGGGAGTTTGGCCATGGTAACAGAATCAATCTACATGTTGATAACACCCACAATTCTGCATGGGATCAAAGGGACTGAAGACCTAGTTCATAACTAACACAGGCAATAAGGAGTGACTGGGGGAGAGATAGAACTTTCTTCAATAGTTTACCTTCCAGCCTTGCCGAGTTGAATGTGCTTAGCAATGGGTTAATATTTGCCTCATATAACAAGACCGGGATTACCTTGCCAGTATAAAATTTCATTAATGGCATCACTGAGAACTTACAAAGATCATATTTATTTTTCTTCATTTGCAGCCCAATTGGTTAGCTTTCACTTCCATAGTCACCTTTATGTCCTACTGCAATGGGATAGAGCGCAGATTAAATCCCAGGTACAATATCTCATGGCCTACTGGAAATACCTCATCAGCTAACCTCCAGGTGAAAGCAGGAACTCTTTTCAAAGATTGTTTGAATATTACAATCTTAAATTTGGCTGGATCGATCTTGAAACCATTGGCCAGGGAATACAACTCGAAGCATCTAGCAAGCGTTGGAGTCCTACCAGGGGTTGATCGAATAGCACTATGTCATTAGCATAGGCCACCCAATTCAAACACACCAATCCCACCTTTGGACTTACTAGGCCACACTTTCTCAACTTGATGGCTAAATCTGCAAGGTAAAGGTTAAATAGGCAGCGAGCTATCATGCACCCCTGCCTTACCCCTCGCTCGGTCCGGATACACTCACCTGCTAATCTAAACTTACCCTCAGATAGGATTGCTTGTGAAGCTCTACTATTATAGCTAGTAAGGTGTCTGGGAGACCCCAACTTCTTAGCTTCTGCCACAGATGGGCTCTATTTACTGGGTCACATTCCTGGGATAGGTCTACCCAGGCTCCAAATAGGCAATATCTACTCTTTATGAAGGATGCTATGCTGATTAACAGGTCATTTAGTATTGTAGGCAAGTCCTTTCAGAACCCTATTTGATTTTTTGAAAGGATGTCCGACTTCTTGATCCACAGTTTCAGCTCCATCAGTACCAAACCAGCAAATATCTTACTGTCCGCATCGACGAGGGAGATCGGGCGATAGTTTGCCGGATCAGCCCGGTCTCCCTACTTATAGACAGGAATCACTATAGCCACCTGCCATGACTTAGGAATAGTTCTTGTCCTAAGAATCTCCATGAACAAGATGATAGAGAATGTAGGACCAAATGAGAATGCCTGATTAAAAGATCTGATTAGTCAACCCATTCGGCCCGAGGCCCTTGATCCAGAAGATTTCTTAATCCGATCTCTTATTGTGTCTTGGCTAAAGTCCAAGGACCAATCAAATTCTTCACATGGAGGTCTTCCCCCACTATCTGATTGGCCATAGAGGGCTGAGAAGTGTTTCTGCCACTCTAGCTCTAGAATTGTATTGCTTTGAGAGGTTGCCTGGGGTTTATCTCTTGCATTTATGATGGCCCAGAAATTTCTTGAGTTTGCCTTCCCCACTGCCCTCAACATGTTTTCACCTGTCTTTTTGCAGACTGAGAAACTTCTGTGGCCTGGACCAATTTCTGTATTTTTGTCACATCCCTTTGAATTTCCACTGCTCTTTTCTACGTTCTAGGAATAATTTGGTATCCCTCTTATAACCCTCCTCATTCCTTTCTTCCTAGGAAGGTTACATCGTCAAAGGAGCGTACACGATTTATCTTCGGGCACTCACCTACAAAACTAGGAGGTTGAATATCCCACAGGTAGTCAACAAAGGACACTGGATTGCACACCAGTTCCAACTCATCATCCATACAGGTGGAAACAAACACAGACAGACCTTCATTCAAACGTTGCCTCCCCTAAAAACTTAGACAGTCTGTTTCTCCCATTATTCACTTTGACTTCTGAAGCATAGGATCTAACATGATATGTCATTTCATTCAACAGACAGGCTCCCAGAATATTATTATCACTAGATAACAACATTTTTATCTGGAAGTCTGTGCATGCATTAAAAATGTCCTTTGATAAGAATAGATAGTCAATCGTTGACCCCTGTTTTCCCCTGGACCATGTGAGCGCAGGGATGAGTGTGTCTCCCTTGATGTTACCATTCGCCATCAGGCATGTTCCAATCTGTGAGTAACTTTGTCCATAGAATACCATTCCTTGATGGGACTTTACGTTGGCCATTAGCGTCGAGTGTTTGGATGCACTGAGCATTCAGGTCGCCCGTGAATAGAATGTTTTTCAACGTGTGTGTCGTTTTGATCTCCGTAAGGCCATCCACCAGGTATTCAAGAAAGACAGAGAATGATTCAGCTGAGGGGTTCCAATACACGTTTATTACTGCTACGCTGTGCAAGGCACCTCTGTTTCTTAGTCTGGTTTTTACGGCTAAAATCCCCACAATCTCATTACTCACCACTTCTATGGTGTTAAAGATGGAGTTTCTTAAGGCCAGGAGCAGGCCCCCCGCTGGTCTACCTCTACCATGGCTATGTGGCAATTGTTCTGTTATCAAAAATACATCCACCTTGAATCTCAAGATCAGCCAAGTCTTTTGGTGAGCTATTAAGCACAGTTATTAAAAATCTCCTCTCTCATAGTCTTGTTCTTAAATGAGTCAGAGCCCCTTGTATTCCATCCTATGAATGTTATGCCCTTAAGGCCTAGAGAGACTCCTTGCCAGGCCTAATTTCCAAAACACCTGCAAGATTATTTCATGAACCAAAGACCATGCGTTCTGTGGGTTGCCTTTTTGCCAGTTCTGCATCAAAAATTATTTTTTCTCTATTTGTACGGGCCGGCCCTCTAGGGTCAAGAATGAATTCCTGATCAGATGAGCACTCCCTATGGTCTCTTGGAGTCACCAGGGGGCCATTCTGATCATATAGCGGCTCTGCAGACACCTAAATACCCTGGTTTTGCAATGCAGGGGCTGAGGTTAAGATTGCATTGGCCCCCAACTTTGTTTTCAGGCCCATTTCCATAATGTGAATGTTCTTGTAATCTGGAAACCTGACGTATTCAATTGGCCTCATCACGAGTCCAGCGGTAACCCTGCTCTGCCTACCATGGACGCTGCGCCCGGCAGGGCTAGACCTGTCGGGCACAGCAGCCACGGCAGGCAGACTCAGAGTTTGCCGATCCGGAAACAAGGGTGCTGGTGATCTTACCGGCATCCTTGTTTCCGGACCAGCAAACTTATAATGAGGCCCAATGTCTTCTGATGAAAAAAAGAAGAGCTTGTCATCATTATGAAATTCAGCCAGAATATCGGATCAAGTCAAGGGGTGAAACTTGTTCCTTCCAGTTATTCTTTTAGCCCATACTTTGGCAATTGGGAACGGACGGGAGTTGTAGCCGCTATCATTTGAAAATGTATTTATGGCAATACCTGCCCCTTCTCTAGCAGCCATCTCCTCGTTGGAGTACATTAGCCTTCAATTGTTGATGGCACTGGGTTGCTTCACTTACTCTATTACTGTTGTTTCACTTTGACAGGATGTATCTGCTCTCTTACTTAACTCAGAGTCATTTCTCGTATTTGAACATTCCTTACCCGGGTTTTCACCAGATAGATGTTCTGCAATCTCTGTCTTCCTGCTTGATTCGTCCATTGTCCTACCACATGCGTCACTTGCAGCTAAAGGCGGGATTCCTACATTTCCTGGATTGGTTCCAAGTCCATTCATTTGTTTTTTTTGGGGGGCTGATTTTTTGCCCCAGAGAAAGATTGGAGCCACCCTTAGTTCGTTTTGAGCATCATAGTTTGGACCCCCACCAAGCTTTTAGTCTGACCACAAGTACTGCTCCAAATCACTCATCCCTAATTGTTTGATCTCCTTACCACACAAGGGACGATTAACTAGTGTAACTCTATTTAAATCATTTTTGGATAGTAAGTAACACTCTGATGCTTTCGAGGAACTCGAGGCCTCGACTGTTTGTCTTGTTGTGATGGCCCAAACAAATTGTGCAGTAGCTCCCTTCCTCTTAGTCGTTACCTTCTGGTTCTTACTTTTTTTTTCTTGATTCAAATTATGTTGAGCCCCTTTGGGTTCTCCGTCTGCCGTTCTCCTCTTTTTCTTTTTATTGTTTTTACCATTGATTTTGGGCAACTTAGTATTTAATTCTACTTGCCACTCTCATAGCCCAGGGACCACGTCTTGGCTCCCCTCTTCACTAACAAGCGGGTCTTCACACGATTGGGCCATGCGGATGAAATCTTCCATCATAGAAGTTGATAGGGGTGTGTCATTTAAGTCCATTTGCCCATTGACCATGTTTTCCTTCACAGATTCTACCTCCCTTCTAGGCCTCATTTAAGAAGAATCTTGGAGGGATAATATCTGCATGCTCAAGGCATCTGATGACTCCTGGGCCTTTGCCCATTTGCTTTGTAGATCTTCTATTGGCACTGTCTGTGTTTTAATATCTTTTTTTAAATCAGCAATGGGATCTCCCAAGGATAGTGTTACTGCTGATTTCAGCCCTACTAATGAGCTTTCACAGTCGCTGACTTCTCACGTCAGTTCAAGAAGGAGGCCTGAATGAGTCTCCATGTCAACCCATAGTAATTCAAAAACAACTAAATAGTTCATCACAAAACTCAAAGATGTTAATTTTATTCAACGTTTAGCATACAATGACAACATGAGAATACTACAAGAGGCATTTGCTGCAATAAAAATCCGCCTTACTGTCTCTGGCGCAGATACAATCTACAGAATGCACCCGGGAACCTCACAATCAAATACCTGATGGCACCTGCATCGGCTCCAAATAACAAACACCTAAAGCTCATAACCTGGAATGTCAATGGCCTGGGATCTAGCATCAAAAGAAGACTAGTGCTGCAATACATAAACAGACATTCCCCGGATATAGCCCTCTTAACCGAAACACACCTGGTGGGAACCACATGTAAACTATTCCAGAGATCCAATTATCGCACAGTGATACATGCTGGCATCTCCACAGGGGCGAGAGGAGTGCTGATACTGATCCACAAGAGACTACCGCTTGAAATCAAAAAAGTAACATGAGACAGCGGCGGGCGATACGTACACCTGCAAGCGTCACTATGGAATCAAACCCTGGCGATTACGGCAATCTACTCCCCACCAGCCCCCCTCAGTACCTTGCTAGCTGACATTACCCCTATCCTGGCGACAGGAATGGCAGATATGTGCATGATAGGAGGGGACTTCAATGAAGTAATGAACAATGCCCTAGAACGTACACATCTGCGGACCAGAAACCCTAACAGTGTCACCAGACTCGCCGCCTTCACGTCCGCACTGGGGCTCCGAGACACGTGGCGAGAAGTACATGGAGAAGAACGCGAGTACTCCTTCCATTCAGGAGCGCATGCCTCAATGTCCAGGATCGTTTATTTCTTTCTTCCATCCCAGAACATTCATAAAGCCTGTAACGCATCCTTCTTTCCACGAGGCATAGCCGATCATTCTCCACTATTAGTGGAGCTGAAAACGGAGAGAGCACGCCCGCCGCCCACATGGCGTATTAACTCCTACTACTTGGGGTTCCCAGACCTACAAGAAAAAAAAGAAACGCCCACCTCCAACTACTTCGAGCTGAATGCAGGCTCGACGAATGATCCCTCCATCCTGTGGGAAGCGTACAAACCAGTCCTGCGAGGTGAGATCATATCATGGACTTCCGCTAAGAAAAAGATGCAAAGCAAGTTGATCACTGATGCCGAAAAGGAAGTTGTGACTAAGGAAGCAGAGCATATCTCCAGCAATACCCCCCAGACACTTAGAGCCCTAATGCTGGTGCAGAAAAAATTACATAATCTGTCACTAGATTGTGCCCAAAAAGCACATAGTGCCATGAAAGCACGCTTATATGAAACGGGGGAAAAAGCAGGCAAGATGCTTGCATGGTTAGAAAAACGTGATGAAGGTCAACGTACAGTAAAGAACATCAAAACAAGAGAAGCCAAAATAGTCTCCACTGATGCGGAAATAGCAGAATGGTTTGCTGACTTCTACGAAGGACTCTATGCGCCTCCCACCGATACAGAGAACAGCTCCATATTGGACGAGACTGGTCTTCCATTCCTCACCCTGGAACAAGCTGAAGAGCTGGATGGCAAAATAACAGAAGAAGAGATCTCGACAGCCATAGCACAACTCTAAGCCAGCACAAAACCCCAGGTCCCAACGGTTTCCCTGTTGACATTTGGAAACATCTGAGCCATTTAGACTTACCCGCTCACCTACTCAACCTATTCAAAGACTCCCTACTGAAAGGCGTGCTTCCGCCAGACCTCCGAAAAGCCACAATAATCGTGATCCCCCAAAAAAAAAAACCCCGGACGAATGCGGCTCCTACAGGCCCATATCATTGATCAATACTGAAGCGAAGATATTGGCCAAAGTGTTAGCGAACAGACTCCAAACGGTCATCACAGCGCTGATCCACCCAGACCAATGCGGCTTCATGCCCCAAAGATCAACCAGAATGAATATCCGCAGGCTGCATCTGGCCCTGGAGAGACGCCCACTTTACAGCAGTCCGCGGCACTGTTGACCATAGACTTCGAAAAGGTCCTTTGATTCGGTGTACTGGGAGGCATTATGGACAATCATGAGGAAAATTAACTTCGGCCAACCATTTATAAAATGGGTCCAGCTTCTGTATAATAACCCCCTGGCAGAGGTGAAAGTGAACAGATGGCTCTCGCGTGTCTTTCAATTGGGTAAGGGCACCAGGCAAGCATGTCCCCTCTCAGCAATGCTGTTTGCCCTAATAATCGAGCCACTGGCAGTCATTCTGCGGGACACGGACACATGGTCAGGTTTTCGCTGGAACTCAGAGTGGGAGGACAAGATATCCCTAAATGCGGACGACCTCCTGATACACTTAGGTGACCCGACAATCTCAGGCCCCATAGTCACTGATATCCTAATAAACTACGGAACCTTTAGCGGCCTCAGGGTAAACTGGCTCAAGTCTGTACTCTTCCCAGTGAAGGGTGTGGACTGTATATCACCACATGGCTCCCCCTATCAGATTGGCCTTACACAGTTCCGGTATTTAGGCATCATTATCACCAATGCACTTGACACTTACATACCCCAAAACCTATACCCACTAGTTAAGAAATTCGAACAAGATGTGGTCCACTGGGAAGCATTACCATTGACACTATTAGGTAGAGCAGCGCTCTTCAAGATGTTGGCCCTACCCCGATTCTTATACATCCTTCAAAATGCCCCTCTCCATATCCCCGCGGAAGAATTCCATAAAATAGATAGAACAACACGCGAACTGTTGTGGGGAGGGAAACACCCGAGGATAGCTCTCAAAACCCTCCAACGTTCAGTCTGGGAAGGGGGGATAGGTCTCCCCAACATCCAAGTCTATTACTGGGCAACCCAAATGGCGACAGTCAATGATATTCTTCATGGCAATCCAAAACGTCCGCATATACAGGCGGAAATAAACGCATGGCACGACGTGTCCCTGCTCGAAAGTCTTTATGGGAAACAGTGTCACCCTCCCGAGCGCTCGATAGTGGCACAGACAGCACAAATATGGAAAGAAACACATAAATATATTGGCTGGGATAACAGAATCACACCAGTCCAGCCTATCTGGAATAACACCCATCTCACAGGCCTCAGCAAACTCCCCAAATGGCCTAGCTGGGCCGCAGCCGATATACACACTTTACAACAAATATTTGTGAATAATCAGCTCATTCCATTTGCCGAGATCTCTGTTCAATATGCCCTCCCACCTACCGAACGTTACCACTACGAACAACTGCACCATGCCCTTTCAGCCCAAAGGGACCAAATGGTAGACATGCCGGAATGCATGCCTATAGAAAGAAATATAGTTGTAGACAATGTAGAAAACAAAGTCACATCCACCATGTACAATGCCATTTCCGCTTTTGCCACGCCAGAACTATCAGGCCTGAAACTGAAATGGGAAGGAGATGTTGGCCCAATACTCCCCGAAGACTGGATTTCGGCCCTGATGCACCCCAGAGATATAGCAATTTCGGCCAGAATCAGACTTATTCAACTAAAGATCCTCCACAGAATATACTATCTGCGTATAACACTGTATAATTGGGCTAGAGCAACCGATCCCAAATGTCTGCACTGTAAACAGGAAGAGGGTACCTTCTACCACACCCTATGGCAGTGCACTCAAATACAACACTTTTGGCGACAATGTAGTGAAAGACTCTTGAGGGTCATGGGCCGCCCGATACCTACTGACCCCAAAATTCTCCTCCTGGGGATTGAAGAGGAAGGAGAACTGTCCCGCTTCGAAAAGCTGCTGCTCTCAACATCCTCAGGGATTGCCAAAAGAAACATTGCACAATTGTGGGGATCAGAAATGTGCCCAAGCTATGATCAACCTGGCAGTTGGCATACCATTTACTGTTGCCCCAGTGTCGATCATCATTGTTACTGGGGCCTCGCCTACCGAAATAGTACATCGCCCGGACTTGTTTCCCCTGGGCTGATTGCTCTGGCCTGGTTTCACCGCTGAGATCATGTATACTCTGCCCCTTCTGAAGTTGCCAGGTCTGCCATCATGATCAGGGGACTGTTCTCTACTAAACTGTTCTTCATCACTGCTAAAACTGTGAGTGTTGTCCCCATCATTGGCTCGAGCACGTCCACCTTCGCTGTTGCGGGACCTGCTTGGTCGTCCTTTTTGTTGACGTTCATGCCACTCAGAGAAGTTTAGCTGTGATTTGCGAGGTCTAGTATCCTCTTTGTAACAAGGTTCATTCCGTTTGGGTGATTCATCTCTGGGTCTTCACAAGCTTAAATAGACTGATGCATAGTGATTGACTTTTCCACATTTACGGCATGTAGTACCATATGCCGCGCATGGTTCATTTCTGCCATGGTGTCCTCCACACCAAATGCAGTCCTTTGGTCGGGTAATGGGCTGACTTCTACAAAACCTCTGCTGTTTTAAGGCATTGATAACTGCAGCGTTGTTCTTCACTGGTTCTGCATCGACTGATAGATGACTTATAATTTGTTGCATTTCTGTCGCATATTCATCCGTCCTTTCTCTCAAGCGTTCCATGGACAGGATGCTGTCCAACGGAAGGTCTTTCTTTGACGACAAACCATGTATTAATTGCTGCCTCACTGAGAATTCTTCATTTGGGAAGTCACAGGTTAACGCCATCTCCCGCAGGCGGCTGTGGAAGTCATCAATGCCTTCCTGCCGTCTTTGCCTTGCTTTGCTCATTTTCAACCTTTTGAAATCAGGGCTGACCTTCGGCTTGAACTTTCTCGTGAGCACATCTTTTGCTGTGTTATAGTCATCTGCTGTCCCTCTGTCTGGTAGTGCATTGAAAATATGTAGTGCCATTGTGCCCAGGTTGAGCATAAGAAATGCTCTTTTTTTCTCTTCACTGACAATATCACGTGTCAAAATGCATAGTTCGAATTGCTGGATCCACAACTCCAAACGAAGACCAGTGCATGCTCCAAAAGGTTGAAATGGTTGCATAAATGTGCCTTGCGATGTGTCTAGCCATGTGATAGTATCTGGACTGCGGCTTTGTTGTCTTTCAGGAGATGTGACATCATCTGCCATCTTGCATTGTATTTGACTTGTGATTCTGCGTCCTTATGTTTTCTGCTTGGCTCTAGCGTTATTTGCCTGGTATCTGTGAAGCTTTTTTTCAAACTCGTATATTGTCTTTTATGTTGTTCATTTAATAAGTGTACTGGTGTTTCTGAGGGCCACATCAACTAAGCCACTGTATTTTCCTCTTTATGTCATATTAAGGGTGGGGCTCCAACACACCTCTTCAGGGCTATGCGCTTCTGATCTGTGTTTTTTTTCTTCAAGTCAGTTAGTTAAGAAAATTAAATAACTCAATGGCCTTGTGAGGCAGAGCAAAACAGTCTCTGTTTTATTTATCTATCTCGGCTTCTTTTACAAAACTTCCTTTAGGCATATGTGTATTTGTTGGTAAGTGGGTGCCTGCTGTGCTTTATGAGGCCATTTAATGTAGAAATGACTACTACACTTGTGGTGAATAGCTCATGCAAAAAGTTTATGCGGTTCTGTGCCTTTTTCCTCTCAAAATATGGGGAAAATGGGAACAAGTACTATGAACACGCAGTGTTCGGGCGAATGAACTGCAACACGTATCCTCGCCATCAGGCCAGGACTTAACGTAATGATTTGTCAACACCCAGTTGTGTAGTCAAGACAATAACGCAGCTGGTCTTGAATGTGTGTAATTCTCCTTTGTGGATGTGTATATGCGCCCAGACAATATTCATGCGCAATGCCTTTTCATATGTATGCAAAATTATTTTTATGTTTTCTTTTTATTTTATTTTTTATTTTTTTCACTCTTATTTTCTTTGGTTTGTTTGGATATTGAATGTTCTGTATACATGCACAAAACTCAATAAAATGTGTTATTAAAAAAAAAGATGTTAATGTAGCCTCATTAGTATCTTTCTGGAGCACTACGGGGGTCTTTGCATGGTAGAACGTGTTGGGCCTTTGTTGTACTGTACACGTTCTTCCTCATATAGCTCAGGCTGCCTTAGTACTGGGCTGAAGGCAGTCCCTTGTGTGAATTGTGTTGATTGAGAAGCTGGTAAATTGATTGGTATTATGCCTTCTGGATTCGTGGGGTTGACATTACTATCCATGAAGGGGTCACTTGAGTCAAGTGGGGTAACAAAATACTTTAGCCTAAGCTGCTCCGCGTCTCCCACACTGCAGCATTTCCTCCTCGGGAAAATATCTTTAATAGTTCTCTTCATGGAACTAGTTGTTAAAGTATATTCTATTGCCTTCTTCTGTGCCAATCTAGCACTCAATATATTCCCGGTTTCGCTGTTTGCACTCATTTTACTTGACTGAATCGTTGTTACAACAGGGGACAGTGACATTAAGTCATTTGTCATATCTAAAAATCGGCTCAAGGGCACATGTGACCTGCAGTCACTGATTAAAATGGGCTTATTGGGAGCAGCTCAAAGGTGTCTCACACCCGCAGTCACTGCCCCAAAAGTATGGGCATCATAGAAACTCTAACATTGCAGACGAAAAGTGACTCTGGCGGGAATGGGGCTAATCAGCCGTATCATCCAATCCACCGGCTTGAATGATCCAAAACCGCCTGGGAGTATGATCTGGCTGATAGGAGTTGAATGCCAAGGATAACTCTGAGGAAGCTCAGGGGCTCTGAAGGCTCACGTCACCATATTACAGGAAGTCGATTTAGGCTTTTAGGAAATTTTTTAGAAAGAGGGTGGCTCAAAGGCTCTAACAGCCGCAGTCACCGTCCCAAAAGCTGTCGTAGATTTCTTCTGAACTTTGTTGGTGGGCTGAGGTCAGATCACAATAGTCACCCAATGTCTGAGCGGCCAGGAAGTGCACGGCCGGGAAGGCTGAAGATTGATAGTATGTGCCTTTACACTGTGCGCGCTAATAGTGTGCCCCCTTCTTGTGGATTAACGTGATATACATGCTTACCTTGTGTCTTTTCAATGCCTCCTCAATACGGGACCTGATATGAGGTGAAAGGTAGTCACAGGGCCAGACAAAAGGAAATAGATCCCAGTAGCAGACACCGAGCGACTCAAGAGGCACAGACTGCCGTGACTGCAGCTCTTCACGCTCCGCGCCGCTGTGCTTTCGAAAAGGGGTTTCAACTCCAAAGTGCTGACTTCTCAGGATAGAAACTGTAGATAGACTATAGCCAATAGCAACAAAGAAAGAGAGACTACTGTGACTGCCTCTCTACGCCACTCCATATAGGTATTTGTCAGACAAAGGGCCTTATTCTACAAGATTATTGGTGGCCTGGTATGGACAAGGAGACGGAGAATATTTTGAGGAGTGTGAAGGTTGTAAGGACAAGAGTCTCCTACCCAGGCTACCACCCAAATGGGTTGTGGAGCCTTCAAGCTCAGTTTGGGATGTGGGAATGTGGTGGCGATTGCAGTTTTGCGTAAGGGAATGGTGAATGATCAAATAAAGTCAAAGAAGAGGTTTGACAGTAAGAATTGTGGGAAAGAACGTGTTATGAAAGAAGGTGTATGGTGAGGATGAAGGGCGGCAAGAGAGTGTGATGTCTCGTCAGGGGCCGGGATGCAGGGCATGAATAGATAACGTAGTTTGCCCTAATGCTCTGCACGTAAAAAAACAGGCATTAGACGTGGTTTGGCCGTTGGAACGCAAACTGCCTTTTGGCGAGCTTGCGCTTCCCTCTATTTCCTTGTCCACGTGACCCTTGTCACATGGACATCGCATCCCTTTTTAACTTTGCAATGAACAAACAATACTTAGTAAATATAACATCACAGAATATGTATTGTTGCTACTAAGCCATCACACTCATTCCTTCCTTAGTTATCTGGCTGATCATGTCTTGATATTCAGCTTCTCTTGCGCACACAAATGCCATTCAGTACATAGCCTTGCAGCCTTGTAGATGTTACCAGCCGTTTCCTAAGTGAGTAATGTCCTTCATGTTCCCTCTGAGGGGTTTGCAATACAGAGCTGTTCTTTTTTTCTTCTTTTGACTCTGGGCTCTTTTGACACTGCAAGTCTTTTGGCTTTTCCCTCAGCATAGGGCTGCTCTCATCTGATGTTCATACTTCGGCAGGGCTAAGGTTCACCCCACCTTCTTCCCATAGAACTGACAGAACTTTCTGGAAGTATGAAACATTTCTTATGATCGTTTCTTGCCCCCGGGTGGCTGATGCAAGGCTGTGGTTTTGTCGAGCTATAGTCCACGGAGTGGATTCATAGGGGAGTGGCAATTTCTCTTTTTGGACTTTGCTCTTCAGTGACACTGGGTCTCTTACTTGGAGTTCACAAGGGATAGCTCTCCTGACTTAATTTTCTTTGGCATTGTGTCTGCTCCTTCTGGCCTCCACCTCTTCTAAGTTCACCGGGGAAGGCCTCCAGGAATGATGGAGGGGTAAACTGCCTTGGATAGGGACACCAAACATAATGTCTGCTGGACTAACATGTGTTGCTGAGTGTGGAGTCAGCCGATATGCTCGAAGAAACCTGTGGAGCTCTGGGAGCCATGCCTTGCCTTTATCTTTGGCTATTCTCACAGTTTTATTGACCATGCTCTGCATATGGGGTAGCCACACACGAGACTTGAGAAATGCTGGCGTTTTCACTATCCCCTGATGTCCTTCATGCATAAGCTTGAGGGCTCTCTCATGTAGAGAGGTAGGCAGCACAATTCAGTGTCCTTTCAGGATTAGGCCATCCAGGGAGTTTGACAGTTGATGTCGTATTCCAAAAAATGCTTGTAGTAGTTCTTGAGCTGAGGCTGTTTTCTTTGTAACTGCTGTCAGAAACGTCATCCATTCACCTTACAGGATTGCTGTTTTTGTTAGCTGTAGACATGGGTATTTGTCTGTCTCAACTTGGATTTCTTCAATATTCATGGTTCAAGGTCGAGCACATGCAATCACTTGGCATACATGTTCTTCTATGACTTTAGCTGCTTTGCGTTCTGTGCCAGTTGCTGGGCGAGGGTGACGTGACAGAAAATCTGCAGGATTATCAGCACCTGCCCGATATTGCACATCTAAGTCAAACTGTTGAAGCAGCCATCGCTCAATCCTGTCTGGGGGATGTGGTGCTGATCCTCCAAAAATACGGATAAGTGGTTTGTGGTCAGTTATAACCTTTACTGGGTGTCCCAAAATGTACACATGGAAGTGTTTGCACATCCCAAATGATGGCTAGAACTTCTTTTTCAATGTGGGCATAGTTTTTCTCTGTTGGTGTAAGCACCCTGCTCACATATGCGATGGTGAATACTGTTCCTTCTCTGCACCGCACCTAATCCAACGGGGCTTACATCCACAAGAATTTCTGTTGTACGGGTTATGTCGAAAAACGCCATAGTTGCATCACTAGAGAGGGAGTCTTTGATTTTCTTAAATACCTGTTCCTGTTCAATACCCCACTGCCTGGGAACTTTAGCTTTAGTGAGTTCACGCAGAGGAGCTGCTGTGGTGGGCAGGTCTGGAATGAAATGACTGCAGTAAGTGGCTATGCCTAGAAAACTCTAAACCTCTGTCGCTGTAGTCGGTGCTTGTTCATTTTTAATATCATTGACTTTGCTCGAGTCAGGAGAGACTCCATGCTCATTGAAAACATAGCCAAAGACACTTAAGGTACATTTTCCAAATTCACACTTTTCTTTGTAGAGTGTGAGCCCCATTTCTTCCAGGCGTTGAAAGGTAGCTGCAAGTCTTTTGGTGTGTTCTGTTTCTGTCTTTCCATAGACTAAGATGTCATCACTGACATTTTTCACACCAGGTAAATCTTGAAGAACTTTCCGTATCTCATGTTGGAACACTTCTGCCACCGAAGAAATGCCAAAATTGAGGCGGCGGTAACGTCAGAGGCCTAGGTGCGAAGAAAATGTAGTGATGTAGCAGGATTCTTTTGCAAGGTGTATTGGATGGTAGCCCGATCGGAGATCAAGTTTTACTAAAAATGGTTGCACCAGTCAAGTCAACAATCAACTCATCTATTGCTGGGGTAATATGTCTCTCCCGACCTATTGCAGCATTGCGGAGTCACATGTTGATGCATATACGGAATGCGTTGGGGTTTTTCAGCTTAGCAGTGACTACCATTGGCGAAACCTAAAGCGTGGGCCCTGAGGTTTTCTCAATGATCTTAAGGTCTTCAAGTTTGCGGAGTTCAGCTTCCACTGCAGCCCACATATGAAAAGACACTTGTCTATTTCGTACAGCCCGTGGTTCAATGGTAGGATCAATGTGAAGTTTTACAAACCTGCCTTTGAGGCAGCCAATACCTGTGAAAAGTTTCTTATGTTTTGCCAGTAAGCACTCAATGTCGTCCTGTTGAATGCCGAGGTTGAACTGGATGACTTCCAGACATTCTGCAGTGGGACAACTCAAGAGGGTTTCGATCCCCGCATCTACTACATGGATATGCGTTTTGCAGCTTATTCCACTGTGTGAGAGTATTGTTTTGAAATATCCCACAAAAGGGAGGGGCTTCCTGCAACCATATGCATAAAGCAAAACATAACCTCTCCGTAGTATGGGTTTGGGATCAAGTTTGTTGAACCTGGCAGTTGGCATACCGTTTACTGTTGCCCCAGTGTCGATCATCATTGTTACTGGGGCCTCGCCTACCGAAATAGTACATCGCCCGGACTTGTTTCCCCTGGGCTGATTGCTCTGGCCTGGTTTCACCGCTGAGATCATGTATACTCTGCCCCTTCTGAAGTTGCCAGGTCTGCCATCATGATCAGGGGACTGTTCTCTACTAAACTGTTCTTCATCACTGCTAAAACTGTGAGTGTTGTCCCCATCATTGGCTCGAGCACGTCCACCTTCGCTGTTGCGGGACCTGCTTGGTCGTCCTTTTTGTTGACGTTCATGCCACTCAGAGAAGTTTAGCTGTGATTTGCGAGGTCTAGTATCCTCTTTGTAACAAGGTTCATTCCGTTTGGGTGATTCATCTCTGGGTCTTCACAAGCTTAAATAGACTGATGCATAGTGATTGACTTTTCCACATTTACGGCATGTAGTACCATATGCCGTGCATGGTTCATTTCTGCCATGGTGTCCTCCACACCAAATGCAGTCCTTTGGTCGGGTAATGGGCTGACTTCTACAAAACCTCTGCTGTTTTAAGGCATTGATAACTGCAGCGTTGTTCTTCACTGGTTCTGCATCGACTGATAGATGACTTATAATTTGTTGCATTTCTGTCGCATATTCATCCGTCCTTTCTCTCAAGCGTTCCATGGACAGGATGCTGTCCAACGGAAGGTCTTAGTTTCTTTGACGACAAACCATGTATTAATTGCTGCCTCACTGAGAATTCTTCATTTGGGAAGTCACAGGTTAACGCCATCTCCCGCAGGCGGCTGTGGAAGTCATCAATGCCTTCCTGCCGTCTTTGCCTTGCTTGGCTCATTTTCAACCTTTTGAAATCAGGGCTGACCTTCGGCTTGAACTTTCTCGTGAGCACATCTTTTGCTGTGTTATAGTCATCTGCTGTCCCTCTGTCTGGTAGTGCATTGAAAATATGTAGTGCCATTGTGCCCAGGTTGAGCATAAGAAATGCTCTTTTTTTCTCTTCACTGACAATATCACGTGTCAAAATGCATAGTTCGAATTGCTGGATCCACAACTCCCAACGAAGACCAGTGCATGCTTCAAAAGGTTGAAATGGTTGCATAAATGTGCCTTGCGATGTGTCTAGCCATGTGATAGTATCTGGACTGCGGCTTTGTTGTCTTTCAGGAGATGTGACATCATCTGCCATCTTGCATTGTATTTGACTTGTGATTCTGCGTCCTTATGTTTTCTGCTTGGCTCTAGCGTTATTTGCCTGGTATCTGTGAAGCTTTTTTTCAAACTCGTATATTGTCTTTTATGTTGTTCATTTAATAAGTGTACTGGTGTTTCTGAGGGCCACATCAACTAAGCCACTGTATTTTCCTCTTTATGTCATATTAAGGGTGGGGCTCCAACACACCTCTTCAGGGCTATGCGCTTCTGATCTGTGTTTTTTTTCTTCAAGTCAGTTAGTTAAGAAAATTAAATAACTCAATGGCCTTGTGAGGCAGAGCAAAACAGTCTCTGTTTTATTTATCTTTCTCGGCTTCTTTTACAAAACTTCCTTTAGGCATATGTGTATTTGTTGGTAAGTGGGTGCCTGCTGTGCTTTATGAGGCCATTTAATGTAGAAATGACTACTACACTTGTGGTGAATAGCTCATGCAAAAAGTTTATGCGGTTCTGTGCCTTTTTCCTCTCTGTTCTCCTTCAACGAGAAGTCTGTATAAGGTTATGTTTTTTCTTCCTTTTTTTCTCACAGCCTCCTCAAGCTTCTCTTGTTGTATGAAGGAAAAAAATAATTCATAAATGTAATGTCTGTGAAGTCTGTATATTTTCTCCTAATGTAGCTCTTCCTTCACTCATTATTCAAGAGTGAAAAAAAAAATGTTTTTCTTCTCACACACACACACGCGGCAAGTGCCAAACACATGTAATTCCCCATACTTCAATTGCCTGAGGCACTGTTTGTTGTGTTTGTTGAGGCCCCTGCCAGTCTAATGCGCAGCACACTTACTTGGTCGAAATTATGCCAGCACTGTTTTATTTTTTCACAGCGCTCCCCTGGACCCTGTGAACAGGCGTGAGTAACTCAGCAGGCCTGAGGGGACCAGAGGAGCGTGGGCACAATCCCCTGTCAAATTAGCTGCAGCTGTTTTTTTTTCTTGTTACTTCATGTGAGGTGATCCCTTCCTCTGTCACAAGTGTGATGTCTCGTCAGGGGGCCGGGAGACAGGGCCTGAATAGATAACGTAGTTTGGCCTAACGCGATGCGCGTAAAGAAACAGGCATTAGACGTGGTGTGGCCGTTGGTACGCAAACTGTCTTTCAGTGGGCTCACGCTTCCCTTTATTACCTTGTCCACATGACCCTTGTCACGTGGACATCAAAGAGAGTGGATAAAGGTTTCACTAAATACTCAAGACCATTGAGGGTCCTAAACGATCTAGGAAATACTGTGTTGTTGAGTAATGGTGAGAAGTGATGCAAAGACAGAGGAGTGATTCTCAATGGATATGCTTTGGACACTTAGATACGTGATATGTTGTCAATTTAATTTAAAAATAACCTTTATAAAGGGAAGGGAGTGTGTTATGGATGATACATGAGAGTTTACATATGTTACTTTGTACATTGTGTGTTTCAATGCCTGCATTCCACTGCTTTATACATTCCACTGTGGAGGTCTGCCAAAGATCTGCATTCTACTGTGGAGTTTGTTGAAGGGAAGAATGTCCTGTTTGAATGAGGGCAATTGCTGGCTGTGGAAGGGGTCTAGCGCTGCATCACTTATTGACCTATCTGGCATTAGGAAAATAAATACAATTTGCCACTCTCACCATATCTAGACTCTGAGATTTAATAGTAATCAAACTTGGAACTGTTTCTATATTTTTGACATGTGCACAATGTGACATGTCCACAATACTTCTCCTGTTTTTTATTTGAAATATGCAGAATCATTCCAATAAGCTAAGCACTTGTAATGTTACAAGCAGAGGCATTTGAATGGACAGAACTCTAGTAATGTGTAGTATTATCAACTACCATTGCTTCTCTGTGCTTCCATAAGTCCCTGCAGCAGAGGCTTTGTCTAACTAGAACAGTAAAAAATCCATGCTCTTCAACAGTTACACAACTCCAAAAACAACTGCATTTTTTTAACTGTGCTTAGCTGTGGTGTGTTTTGTACTGCATCTTCTCTGGCTGGGGCAACACTTTTTCGTGAAGATCATATACTCTGCCCCACATATACCATTTCCTTCTGCCAGTATTGCATTTTATCCTTGTCTTCTTTGTATCCTTTCACCAGAAACAGTGTCAGCAGTGTCACTGAATCTTCTCTACATTGGTCTTGTGTCATGCTGCACACTAGGAGGCCATCTACATACTGAATAATAATACTCTGTACCTGTATGTTACCCAAGTCCATATGAAGTACACTGTTAAAAATGCTGGTTGACTCACAGCACCCCTGAGGAAGTATTGTGTGTTGGAATATTTGCCCGTGATAGATAAGGTATTGAGAATCAGGGTGCAATGGAATAGAGAAGAATGCATTGTTCAAGTCAATCACAGTGATATATGTGGTCACAGTGGATATGTTGCAAAGGATTGTGGCAGGATTCGGCACTACTGGAAATTCAACCTCTACAATATTATCAAATGAAATGGGCAGAGATCCTGTATCCTCCTCCAAATCAACCCTTTGGCTTTTCTAACAGGATATATTGCTGTGTTGCATGGGGACTCTGAAGGTACTATGTCACCCTGTTTCGATAATGCCATAATTGTGTCATGTATTGCCTCCTCTGCTTCCCTAGATAATGGATAATGTCGTACTGTGGGTAACACTGTGTCCTACTTCAGCTTGATGCAGATGACTACTATGTTCTTCAAGAGCCCTACATCATGGTGATTGTCACTCCATAAAGTGCTGGGTACCTTTGCAATATCTTCCTGTAGATATGCAGGCATATATCCGGCAATAAGTATAGAATAGAGTATCTGCCTATGTTGATCCATTATTTGATACAGAACGCATATCTCAAACATATCTGTCCATCCTTATAAACATTTTGAAGCAGCTGTCCATCTGACACCCCCATTAGTGCCTGGGCGGGGTAAATACACAAAATGGTACGCCAATCATCTCCCACCTCATCAGTCCTTATTAACACTACCATCACTGCTTCAAAATCTAGAATGATGATGGCACCAGGACCATGGTCTTGGGGGACTGCTGGCCTGAACAAAAATTCATACAGTACTATCCATGGTTTATTCCTGATGCCAGGCACCCAACCCAAAAACACTGTCGCTCCATACAAGAACACATCAAGGGTGCAAGGGTATTCCTCGAGCAGCTCTGTTGCTATACAATGTTTGTGTTACTGCTACAAACCTAGCATAAAATATTTCTTGTGTGAAACACACTACCCCTTCCTCTGTGAATGAAATAATTTTTAGATTGTTTAGCAGGTCCCTTCCTAACAAGTTCATTGGTGTTTCTGCTGAAAATAATAGCGGGCTGACACCTCTTAAGTACCTGCAGTATCTTCTGTAAAAGGAAGCAATTTTATATCCCCAGAGAACCCCTGTGTGTCTATTACCTTTTCTTATAAGGGAAAGGCCCTTCTTTTAGGCATGATTTTGTTGCACCTGTATCAACCATTAAAACAAATGATATATTACCCATCTTGACACCTACCAGGGTTTTTTTCCCCGGGCGGCAGTGATTGACATGACTGGGCACATCAGGGCTCTCTGTGGGCTGTCCTAATCTGGATAATTGTTTGACCCTCGGAACAGGAAGGGGCTACCTCCCAACAACTCGTCCCTGTACAGTGTGTCACTGTGCCGTTTGGTAGAGTTTTGTTTTCTTTCATGATTGGGGTCATGACTGTTGTGTTTGCTTCTATATATACACTGGTGTTGCATTTGGGCTGGGGGTTGTATTTGTTGTGGTGATGATGCCTGATACTGTGGCTGTTGTTCCTGCTAGGATGTCTGCATAGGACATGGGCTATACTCGGTGCTCAAAGTCATCATTTCCGACAGTGGATGATATGTACGCAAAAACACTGGTCTACTGCAGTAGGCGTAGGGATCATAAGAATATGCTTGTCTTCTTCTACATTTTCATGCAAAATGCCCTACTCTCCGACATAACCAACACGATTCCGACCCTCCAAATCTCAGCCACATCTCTCTATATCCTCCTCCTCGACCTCCTTATCCTTGAAACCCCCCTCCCTCATTAGTAACCTCACTGATGACCTTTGTTATCTGGAAAACCTTGGTACTCTCATGCCCAATCCGGTGCCATTCCTCATGTCCACCTGTCCCACAGTCTGGCTCCTAATCACTGCTTTTTCTATACTTAACTTTGCTAATTTCTTCTGCACTGAATTGGTTTCAGCCTTCTGTGCGTTATCCACCACCGTCCTGTCCTTCTCGTGCCTTTGCTTACAATGGTATATTATTTATTAATTTCATTTATTTATTTTTTCATTGTAAAGCACCTAAACACTGAGGCATCAGGGCGCTGTTGCAAACCAGTTACATGGTACATAATCTTAACAGGTTGATAGAAATCTCGCCATGGACATACAAATAACAATGCAAGTGTGTTCTAATGGTTCACTGCTACTGTAGGGAAACTAATCCCACCTACTTTAGCTCTTTTCACTTTTGTAAGGGTCAGCCGATGGGCGCAGTAGGACCTTACAGGTCTGTTTGACTTCGATCTTTCAATTTTCTGGGCAAGGTATTGCCGGGCTGTGTTGCTCAGGCATCTGTGTGTGATTGACAATGTTTTAAAGATTAGCCTTTCCCGAATAAGGAGCCAGTGGGCCTTTCTCTGGGCAGCTGAGATGTGGTCTCTTTTAGAAATGTTTAAGGCTGCTCGTAGGGCATTGTTTTGGATTATCTGAAGTTTGTAGATGTTCCATTTAGATGTTCCAGCAAAGAGGACATTACAATAATCCAATCTTTCACCTGTGATTGCTCTAGCAGTAGTTAGGCAGCTCTCTTGATTTCATCTAATGTGAAAGAGGTATAGTGCAGACTTAGTTTATGTAGCATGAGGGAGCCTACCGAAAATATCTCTATCTTGTCGTCATTCAGACATAGCAGCTTTGTGGCCATCCACGTCTGGATTGTAGCATACATTTTGTTTAGCATGAGTGAGTCTTCTTCGTAGTAACATGACAAGGGGAGTAGGATTTCGGTATCTTCGACATAGTTGGTATAAGATAGAATGACGTCATCCAGGAGGTCGGATAGGGGTTTAGTGAATATGCTGTATAGGGAAGTGGAGACACAGGAGCCGTCTACTAAGGCGAAAGCTGCTGAGATATCCAATAGTAAGAGGATGGCTGGTTTGCCCTCATCTCTGAGGGGATCCAGTTGGAATTTTAGGTCTAATAGGGCTGATTCGGTGCCATGGCCTGGGCGGAAACCTAAGATGTGATTTGTTTCCAGAAGTTGCTGGGTCTGGTTGTAGGCAGTTCTGTCGAAGATTTTAAGCAGGAACGGTAGCATTGTGATTGCATGGTAGTTATTTGGCATTGCTGGGTCGAGTGACTTTTTTTCAGTAATGGGAGGACCCAGGATTCTTTGATGCTGGCTGGGACCAAATTAGCTGAGAACGAGGAGTTAATGAATTTAGTGATGAAGGGGACTAGGACATCAGAGCAGTCTTCGATGATGGTTGTTCGGTAGATGTTTCCTTTGCATGTAGATGGTATGAGGTTTCTGAGGATATTCACTGTTTACAGTTCTGAGATTTCTCTAAAGTGGAACTGTGGTGTGATTGCCTGAATCTCTGCCCATCCCTTAGCCTCAATCCCTACCTCATTGTCCAAATCATTCTGTACATTCTCTGGGCATGTGGTCATATTTTGCAATGTTTTTGTCCCATGGTTTCTCTTTCCGCTTGCCTCGGGATGAGGGAATTCCCCCTCCTCATACTTTCTTTTGCGGAGTGGAGGGATCCATATATTGGGCCTCTTCTCTACCTGCAGTACTGCCTTTCCCTTGCAATGGAGAAGATCCTGTCTCCTCTCTCTTCTCTTTTTCTCACACTATACTATGATGACATCACCTTTACTATCAATGGAGGAGATCCCTCTGGCCACCTCTATATATAAAAAACAAACAATATATATTGCCATGTGCTCCTTTACAATCCACCCACTCACAATAAACAAGTCATTTCACACACACACTCTCCCTTGGTTGTTTTCTCCCACAAAGGTGCACTTACATCAATGCGTTCTCCTGAGCATCTCCGATGTGGGGTTTCTGTCAATTACCTGCATAACTGGGTGTGGAGCAGACAGGCCTTCTGGCAACACAGCACCTGGAAACCTCTTCAAGTTATGCAGGGGGGACTGGTCACTGCAGATGGGCACCGTGACTCAGGATGCATGGCTGGGACACACCCAACCTCACAGAGAGTCTGGGATCATGTCGGGGTCACCAATTCTGTAGAGAGACATGACCCAAAACCTGTATGATAAAAATAATCCAATAAGGCCTAAACAACCACTGAACAGCTTTGCAATGGAAACAAGGTTTATTATATGCAAACATCTCAGACGGTCCCATAGAACTGAACTGACACAGATCTTGTTGCACCCCAAGAAGTTACAGGTTATATAGCAGAAGACTGCACAGTATCATATACAGGTTACGTCATCGCACCACCCTCAATGACTACCATATGACATGCTAATACCACTGAATAGTCCCTGGATCAATTGGTCATAGCTTATCAAAGCCCACTCACCTACACATGTGGCCCACTACATCATCACTATTGAATCCTAGTACATGATTGGCTATCTAGTTTATTGATAAACTAATACATCTTAACCGTCACATGATGTGCACTCCTCCTGCACAGGAACGTTCAAGGTATGACTGGTTAGGCCATCTCTGCTTTGATAAGAGAATGGGCCTACTCATTATACCACACTCTGCGGCACACATGAGCTGCACCCCTGACCTTTTTACTAAATGTACTGGCATACCTATGCTCCTCCTATCCAAATCCCTGTACATCCCAGACACAGCTGCCCCCTTATCTCCTTCTGACCTCCGGTGCCCAGTAACGTTGTGATATGGGCACCGTTCTGAATGTCAGGGATTTATTCGCCTTGGTTATGCATCCACTTGTAATACAAAAGAGATGGAAGCTCTTTGGGTGAGGGCAGTAGTACTCTAAACCCTCTCCTGGCCTGTTGGCATCACAAAACCTTGTGCCCTGTTCTCATGAATTTGTCCTTCAAAGGGTGCAACCCTTCCTATGTCCCCCCATCTAAAATTCCATTCCCATGGCGTTGAGCTTTGCAGCTTGATGCAATTAGAGTGTATCTGCACTGCACAGGTGCCTCTGACCTCGGCTACTCTCTCTTGGGGAATGGAAGGATAGAAATGAGATTTGTCTTGGGAACAAGCTAAACAGAGCCACATCTCCACATCAGTGCCTTTTTTCTGTTCATCGTGTGCTAGGCCTTGCAATCCAATATGACAGCACTCTTGCAATTGCAATGTCGACCCGCTGACTTTGCTTTTACCACAATACCTTTCTGACTCCATCTTCTCTCTCTACCTACCTTAGCTCCGTTTGCGCACCTCACTCAAAACATAACCTTGTGTAATATTTCTAAACACATGGCCTATAACACACTACCCTATCTATAACCTCTGCAACCGCAACATTAATACATTTGTTGCTCATTCTGTGTTGCTATATGATTAATCTATTAGGTGTAAAAACTAACTACAAGTAATGCATGCACCTTCTGCTGCGCAAAACTGCACCTGCTCACACTGTGGCCCTTACTAATAGGTTTTTCTCAGCCTAAACCTTTTAGCCTGACTGAGATGCTGTACGTGCATCCTAACTCACTGGTGAGATGAACAAGCTTGGTTCTTCTGACTTTTGTGGATGGCATTCGTTGTTGTAGAAACACCACCCATTATTACCAGCAACACAAATAAACATACCAAATGATTTACAAAGAGAGCTAACATGGCATAGTGGTTGAGAAGCAAAACGAAGTTGTAGTGGAGTTGATAGTTGAGGGGAAGTCAGTTTTTTTTAACCAACTAACACCCCTTAGAGTGGAAGAAAGTTTGTCTCGCTTCTGCACTGTTCCTGCTAAGTTAGCTGGGCCATTTGCAGAGGGCCTTTTGCCTATGCTCCTGAGGTTTGCTGGTCACTACTTAGGCTCCCCTCCTGGTTACCTTACTTCTTCTAAACTCCACACATCTGCCAAATGCTTTTCTTTTTTGATCATGACTCTCCCACTGTCACTTTCCAACTCGGGGTAGGTTATATTGACAGGGATGTGCCTTTCGGTTTCCACTTGTCTAAGGTACTATTCTGTTCTATCTTTTCTCCTGCCCTTTGACCTTATCCTTCCTAAATTCCAGGTTATCCCTCTCATCATTTCTAGGAATCCCTCTCTTCTCATTACTATGAACATCACTCTCCCTGGTCCTAGGTGTGCCTCTTTCCCCAATCCTCAGGGTGCCTCTCATCTGAATCCTAGGGAGGTTTGGCCCCCCTATCCCAGGTGTGTCTCTATCCCCACACCTAGGGTTGTCTTTCTCCTCAAGCATAAGACTGTCTTTTTACCCCATCCTTGGGGTATCTCTCATCCCAATCCTAGGGAAATCTCTTCCCCCAATATTAGCCTTGTTTCCATCCTCTGCCCCTAGGGGTGTTTCTCTCTCCATGCTTAGGGACATATATTTCCCCATGTATCTTTCCCCATACACTTCACCCTAATCCTTGAAGTGTAACTCTTCCCAGTCCAAGAGAACTAACTCCCCTCAACCTCTGAGCTGCAACTCTAGCCATTCCAAGGGGAGTGCTTCTTACCCAGTCTTAGGTGAATTTCTCTTTCCCAGCTCTGGGGTACTTCTCTCCCCAACCTCTAAGGTGCATATCCCCCCAACCCCTGCAGTATATTTCTCTACTTTCTATGGAGTCTCCTCCTCCTTCACCTTCTGTCCCTTCTCCCAAGCTCTTTTCTGTGCTTCTCTCCATCTTTCCCCAATTCCGTCCACAGCTCTGCCAATGACCTTGTTTCCACCTCTCCAGCTTTCCTCCTCTTCTGTCCTTCTCCCACTCAACTCCTTTTCTATCCTCCAGACATATCAAGCTCTCTTTTCCTCTTCACAGGTCTAAACATTTCCTTCTTTCTGTCTACTCCACATTTCCAGACTGCACCTTCTCCTGGCATACCTTCTTGTACTGTCACAGTTCTGCCTATGGTGTTGATTTTAGGCTCATGGCAAGCACATGTTTTCTTTCTGTTTGTATTTTTGGATGCATCCTCTCTGGCTCTGCAGACAAGCCTTTTTCGCAGGGGTCAACCTTCTTGGATTCCCAGAATCCGCATAGGCCTGGACAGAATAACCAGTAACTGCCAGTCTTATTCACACACTACTCTGCATTCTGCTGAAGTCATGCAGTAGTGCGAAGGCAGGCAAATATGTTAATTTCTTGAAAGTCCACGACTTGTATTACATTGAGTGGCAGCACCCAGCTTCCTAGGTTTCCCCATCCACAACTATTAGGACAAAGCCCGGCTCATTTTCACAGTGCTTAAGCCGGATATAATGACCTGTAGACTATACACCTTAGTGTGTAATCCGCCACTTTCTGAACCTCACTAGTGATTCAGCAGATTCACCCTTCACTCAGTGTGTAATCCTCCACTTTCTGAACCTCACTAGTGATTCAGCAGATTCACCCTTCACTCAGTGTGTAATCCTCCACTTTCTGAACCTCACTAGTGATTCAGCAGAATCACCCTTCACTCAGTGTGTAATCCTCCACTTTCTGAACCTCACTAGTGATTCAGCAGATTCACCCTTCACTCAGTGTGTAATCCTCCACTTTATGAACCTCACTAGTGATTCAGCAGATTCACCCTTCACTCATTATGTTCCTTTCATTCCTATGCAGGTAGAAATGTGTTGCACATGCTCAAAACCCAGCAGGGAACTAGCTTGCTGGAGATCAATATGGCCACAACCTTTTCAGGCACTGCCAGATTTATATATACGCCTGCCTATGACTGTCTTGGCAACCCGGCACCTGTTGGGACTTCAATGGCAAAGAAAAACTTTAAGGAGCTGAAGATGAGCAGTATTGCTGCTCGATAGTTCTGGTGGCAAAGTCCCTTTTCTGAGATCTTTTTGTGCTCCTACAAAGTCATGAATTAAGGAGTTATCTTCAGAGAAGGCTTTAGCAAGATAAAATGGGGCAATTAACTTTCCATACACTGGGAGGGATGATGGAAATGAGATCTGGCATACAACAGGGTCACCAAGGAGCCTGTCTGCATGAGGAGAATGCTGAAAGATGAAGGCCTCCCTCTAGTTACATCTGCTTGAAATTACATTAGTCTCGGCCCAGAATGCAGCCCGCAATTGAAATGCTTATGGTATAGATTAGATTCAATATTGAGATGATATACCTCTCATATCACACCCCCTTTTGAAATACCCTGGGCCACAATGGACCATGAACCAGGATGGTTGAGAAAAATGTAATATTTATTTGAAAATTAAAAGAATCATACCATTTTTAATATGGGGCAGTAATCACCAATGGGGTGATAAGAACAATAGGAATGTAGGCAATGCACTTAGTTTAACCTTCTATTTACACATATACCGAACACCAGGGAATAGAATCACCGTTTGATTTCAGCTAAGATAGTAATTGAGTTAGAATTTCCCCCTGCCAGGTTCCCTCAACCCACAAATAATCAATTTTAAGTGGATAAACAGAATCAGCAGGTAATCAGGAATGACAGACAAGAAACAGAATTTAAATCCAACCTTCCCTCCCCAAGCAAGAGAGAAAAATGGATTTCAAACCTTGGCAATGTTAAAATGACACTCAGAAATGAATGAATAAATGAATGAATGTGTGTAAAACTCTTGAAACAAAAATAATTCTTTACTAGAGCAACACTGGAAAGATACTAACAATCACGAGCAATGGATTGAGCAAAAGCATACAATTCGAAATGAAATGGAAGATTGAATACAGTTTATAATCAAAATGACACGTTGTAAAATTAGCAAGCTTTTGGCATTCCCGCCTAAATTTACCAAATGGTTTTTAATAAAAACGGGTGAAATATTGTAAATTGAGTGAGTTATGCAAGATCTAGTGAGGCGCGTTTTTGAGAAAATGAAGGCGCGGAAAACGCAAAGAAATCAGTTTTAACAAGGATAGTTTTACTCTACACAAGGGCATTCAGGCTAGACTACCAGATTGAGACACAGTAAGCTCCGGGGTTGACTCGCAAGTTCAACCCTAGCACCTCCGTGCGCGCCATGGCGGACCCAGTCCGATCACTCCAAACAGGATTAATAGTTTAGGATTTTACAAGACAAGATTATTAAAGATGTTGGAGCTCGCACAAAGAATCACAGGGTGGTAAGAATGATTTTGAAAATATTACAATGATCAGGATAAGGATAGGAGGACTTAGAGAGTGGAACTAAGGACAAGACAAAGCAAGTTAGGCTATGGTTTTCTATGGTTCCTATTGATACTCACAGTCCACTTTTAGTTTGGATTTTGGACAGTCAGTGGTTCTGGTCACCACACGGATCTGGTCTAACACAGGACAGCCGGAAAAAATCAGTGGCTCAGGGTCAGCTGGGTAGGGACTGGATACCAAAGGATAGCTCTTCTGGACTAGCAATTCTGGTTACCTGATAAGATAGATCATCCGGAGAACAGGATGGCAGCAGCATGCAGTGAGTTCCAAGCCAGTTTAGTTCAGGATGCTTCCCAAAACACCACAGCATATTCCTTGGTTATTGGGATTATTTTAGAATTGAGGCGAGCTGAAGCAAGATCTGAAATGCTTGGCCTTGTGGTTGGCATCTGGAGTTTAGATGGATAACTGCAAGATGAAAACAGGAACAGGACAGGACGCCGGGCAGGAAATCAGGAATTGGTCAGGAATCTGTGTGTCTGTGTGTTGTCAGGGGCTCTTATTTATAATGCCAGGTGACATCATAACAGTATAGGACAGGGGCAGGCTTTACTACACAAGCCTTTAACAATAAGATTGGGCAAGGGCAGAAGTCTCTGCTTAGCTCTTTGCTGGTTGGATCTCAGAAAAATGATGTCATGTTTACAGGGTGGTATTTACAGTGTCCAGAAACCTCCCATAGTTACTGGAACTAAAATCATATTTTGCCACAAACACATATTTACACAACTGCAACCTTTTAGTAAATCAGATACACAGGTTACATATTTTTTTAATCACATTTCAATCCAAACCCCCAGTCCGTGAGGCCTGGTTTCGCTCCTCTACCAGTTTTTCACACTTTTCACTGGGATTTACATTTTTCCAAATTCTACAACCTTACACATGAGTGGGGATTGTCATAAGGAAGATATGTACAACATTTTACATTTGCAACATGGATGCTTTTCTTGTAATTCCACATATATCACCATTTCTGTCCCCTTGGTGTCACTACATTCTACGAAGTTTTAAACTTAAGGACACAAATTTACTTTTACACTGTGAAAATTCTGCATTGTTACCAATTCTGGTTGCTGAGCTAAAAGTTTTTAGAATTTCCTTATGGAACAGTCTTTAGAACAAATTGGAGTCACTGTCTGTCATTTCTTTTCTTCCCATCTGACACCAACTGGCATTTAATTTCAAGCAGGTTTCCTTCAGCCTGATTGAAGTTGTAGGGTCTTTCACACTTTCGGCTTCCTTCCCTGTGAATTGCATTGTCCTGGGTTCCAACAGAGATGAAAGTCTGTTCCACCCTATAATTATCTGTGGGTTGGCAGGATCTGCTGGGCGAGCTAGCCCTTTTGGCAGAAAACCTGTTTTTCAACTTGGTAACTCAAGCCACCCTGGGTTTAGCATCTTTCACTTTTGATCTTAAATCCAGAATTGAATAAGCCTGTTACATCAAAAAACACATGTGATGTATTCTCACCAGTAACAAATCCCTTTATATTTCTAAAGACAAGTAAAACCTTTACTTACCAATGTACTGTTTTAAAACACAGGCATTCATTTTTCTTTATTTTGTAAGAAGCCTATTTTCACACATGGTGAAACCTTATAATGTCCCAGGTAGTGTGACATTTTTGTGGAAAGTAAAATCAACTGTGAATGTATGCATCTACTATCACCAGAGGGCAGTGTTTAGAATATAACAGTTGACCATTCAGGTTCTATGTGTCCAGATGTTTAATGCTACCATATGTCTCCTTGCAGTTCTGCTTCTACGTTTCACCCTAGGATTCTGCCACCTGGGACTTACATTGACAAAATGACTTCAGGAGTATAAGGATGAGTATGGTTAAACCATCTACTCAGTCCCCACACTGCTGAAAACCAACAGTGATCCCAACCCAATTATAACAGGGTTGAAAAGACGATAAGCATCCAAGGAGTTCTGTTGTTCTTAAGTGGTTCATCAACACTGAGCAGGGTTTTGAGCTGTGTTCTGATGTGCGTCAAATCAGGTTAGGGTACAGTGAGTCGTGCTGAGACAAGCAGGAATCTGGCATCTAGTCAGTTGGAAACAGGAGCTCATAGGTGGTTCATGTGTGGCATTCGGATCATGCAGTTTGGATGGTTCACTGGGATCTGATTTGAAGTCAAGGTGGTTCAAGATATATGTAGTTGTTGGTTTAGACCAGCGAGTGACTCTGTGCTCTAGCAGTTCGAGTTCAGTTCTGTTTGTTCAATGTGGGTCCTTGATGCTCCGGTGCAGATTCAAAGAAGGCACGGTTCCAGTTTGATCCATAGTGGTAAACAGGTAAACAGGTATTTTGATCTGAACAGGTGAAGCAGGTTCAATGCAGCAGTAGTTCGAGTTTGATGGAGTGAAAGGAGTACCAGTGAGTACTTTCGTTTTGGTTGCAGTGAACACAGTTCTAATTCAGTTTGACCAGTTCCAGGTTTGAGCCCTTTGTTCATTTCGCCTTTGGCGGGCTTTAGCTCTGAAGACCACCTCTGGGTCCAGTGTGTCTGGAAAGGCAGGATATGAGGGAGGTTGCAGAAACTCCCCTGTCCTTTGTCTCTAGGAATGCCGGAATGCGACCAGTCTTGATTGCCTGGCTGGTTGTCCTTTCAGGACAGCCGGCCTGCTGTATGATTGACAGCCTAGGCTGTGCATGAATGGGAGAAACCTGCTTAAAAGGCTAGGGTTTTGGGACAAGATGCAGAGTCGACCACCAGGAGGAATACCCGATGAAGAAACCGTGAACAAAGCTTGCTGCATCCTCCTCGACCTTTGAATTACCTGTTAAAGCCCTGCTGCTGTGCTGAAACTCCTTTTTCATTTTGACAAAGAAGCTGCAGAAGGGACGACTTCTTCCCTTGGGTTAGTGGGATCAACTAACCCCAAGACGAACTCCACTGAATCATCTTCCATGACTGGCTGTACTTGTTCACTGCTGCAAGAGCCGAATGCCAGGGGTCGAGAAATACATAGTCGAGTGCAATGTCTGCAATCCGGCCAAAAGCTCCAGGAGTCTCCTAATGACCCTGCAGAAGCAGGATGTCCAGAGCTCGATTCCCCTCACCAGAGTGCAGGACCCAAGGAGTGAAGAAAGCCCAACCGGTATACGAGATACGCAACGCTCCTGTTTACCGAGTGCATAAACACAAAGTGCCGCAGAACCGAATAAGAGCCTGTAGCTGCCAACGACCTCCCAACTACCGCCGCAGGAGCCGTCAAGACGTCCTCCCTCTTGTCCCCATGACTGAGGCTCAGAAACACAGGGTCTGCACCGCTGTAAGAGGACAGAATCCAGATGGACCACTCTTCTTCAAAACAGAGGTACTATTTCGACTTGAGGTACTTATCCCACTGTTTGCTTAGCTGTGCTTTTCTCAGTTGGGAATTGCATTGGCATACCTTTAGAGTTGATCCCAACTCTCCTTCCACAGGCTTAACAGCTTGTGACCCTACAAGTGATTTTCTACTTGCAAACCCTCTAACTTTGTGCAATACTTTTATCTAAAAAGTGCCTCAGCTCCATAGACTGTGTTCCAATTGACTTTGGCTGTCGTGGCTCCCTGCAGACTCTTCGAGCCCATTGACTTTGATATAGTTTGTCCCTCATAGGTGGTAACTTGTTTTAGACTGTTACTGCTGGGAAAAGCTTGCCTCGATTTCACTGGAAGATTTAGTTGTCCTCACATTTACTGAGAACCTGTTTAACCTTTCTCTTCCTTAAACCTTTCCTTTCTTCAAACGGAGAATCTGCAAAGTATAAATAGTGTGATATAGAAATGCCCTTACCGTCCTTGTGAATGAAGTCACCTCAGGCTGTAGGAATTGTGTAATAAGCATTTCCAAAGAGTATACACTAACTTGTTCTGATTCTGAGAAGTAATTTTAAAGTATATTTACACTGATACATGAATTGCCTTTTTAAAGAATACTTATAACTATTTATAACTGAAACCTTGAGTGTAAGTGTTACTTGGTTACTTGTATTTAGGAATTTCATTGCCTGTTCCTATGATGACACTTATAATCAACACACAATAAACGGTCCCATCCCGTGGTGTCTTTTACACCACCCCCACAAATGCCTTCCATTAAGGCCTGCTGCTTTTTCATCTGTTTGGCCCTGTGTTCGTTACACCATAGCAAAGAAGTGCCTCTAGGATCTGCATCATCTTATCCCTGCATCATGCTACCTGCCCCATCAGATCGCGGAAGAAAACGCTGAACTTGAGAGTGGCTAAATTAATGAAAATTCCTTCCCTGTCAAGCCTACTGAATAAGTTGAACTGGGCAATATTTGGGTTAGAAGATTGATGATCAGTGTAAGAATAATTAACCTTTGTCCTCATGAAGGCCATCTGGAAACTATCGGGGAAACCTTATCTGGGATGGGGTTATTCTTTGATTAACAGGCCGAAATGCAGAGCGTTGACATAACATTATTTGTACATCCTTTTGCGTACTAGGTTCCAGGGAGAATGGACATTGATAATCCCACAGAGATTAAGAGAGGCGAAATAGAGTGACACAGAGGACAGTGGAAGGTTCTGCATACATCAGGAACCTATAATAGTGGGATTACTGCATAGAAATACACTGCCCCGAATTGTAAGGGAATGAAACACCATTACGATTTTTCCTTTATTCTGCATCTGCTTTCTCTGACAATAGAAGTTTGTGAACTTTTTGAACATCTGCGTATTTGTTTGTTTATTTTGTACCAACTCTATGGCCACACTAACCATTGATTGATGAAGTAAAACTATGCACTTTATTATGTATTGTTTCATGTGATATATGTTTTTTAGAAAAACACTCTCCACACAGGAGGTGTCTATGTGATGAATAAAAAAGAAAACTTTGTTTTATGTTAAAGACACCAGGGTCTGGAAACGTTTATTGTGTGTGAATATAAGTGTCAGCATACACAAGCTACATTTGTCCTTAAGCCAGAAGGAACAGGAGAAGGGGTAGTCTGTGATTCTAGCTTAATATATTATCCTGTTACATCACAGACCCCCCAATAACAAAACATGATTGGTTTGAACTATTGCATACACAAATGGCATTGCTACTGCTCTACAGCTCACATGTACCCCTCTTGAAATAGGCCTGGCTGCTCAGTCTCACTACCAACTTGTGTAGTACAGACCTATACCAAAATGGGGGTTACCTAATACCAATCAGATAAGGGTTGTGTAGTCTCACCTACGTGACTGCATCAATTATTACCTAACAGTCTTTACCTTCAGACGTCATACCCAAAGTGCATTGTACTAAAGGAAGTGGAGGAGACAGGAAAGAAAGGGAGATGCAGAAAGAAACACAATGGTGGAATCCTCCTCCAACTATACTGAGCTCTACACTACACTAACTCTACCCTCTTCCATTGGGTCATTTTGGTATACAGCTCCCTGGAGTGAGGCTTCTGGGAAGGGTGTGCACTTTGATTCCTGTTTCCCAGCACAGCTCCTGCTCGGAGGCTGTCTTGTTGGCGAGAGGTGTTAACCGACCTTGCAAACGATCAACGGAGAGGCATAGCCATTCAGTCTCCTGCCCTGTCAGTTGTCAAGGCCAGACTGTCTTACCAGATTACATATAACCCTTCAACAACTGAGCTGGGGTCACTGTGCTGACACATAAATGATAGGTATTGCTTATATTTAAAGTTTCCAACTGTCACCAGGATAGTAACTATCATAGCTATGCAGTATTGGAACAGAGGTGCACATCTTAAATGCAATCCCTGCACTCCAGTGACTTGGATGTCATAAAGCTGCCAAGAGTGTACCTGTCTACCTTAACAAAGGCATATCGTACCCCTTATAGAATACTCCCTCTCTCTCACGGTCAGGGGATAACCATACATTTTTATCAGATAAAGGAGACAGAAATTACATTCCTTCACTATATACTGATCTATACATATGGTATGATGCGGAAATACCCTCTTTGTACCAAAAGTCTTGAAAAAAAAGACTTAGTACCTAGTTGATTTTTTCACAGTATCAAAAAACAGTTTATTTTAATAAGGTTTATCACAACCCAATTTTTCTTTATACCACTATATAAATGTTATATGTTGATGTATTGTATTGTTATATATAGAAATTTATGTGTGTGAAACTAGTAATTTGTATTATATATGTATCCACCTTGTGATGTTGGGTCTGTTTTAAGAAAATGCTGCTTTTAGAGTTGGTTTTATAAAGAAAAATTGGGTTGTGATAAACCTTATTAAAATAAACTGTTTTTTTTGCATCATACCATATGTATAGATCAGTATATAGTGAAGGAATGTAATTTCTGTCTCCTTTATATGATAAAAAAAAAGAGTGTACCTGTGACATGTCCCTTCTCTGTGCTACTGGAGAGCGGAAGCTGCAGATCAGGACACTGATTCAGCAGGTCACAGGTGGAAACTCTATTTTTGGCATGGAGTTTGATGTAAGGGGGGACTGGTCAGCAGGTATCTCATTCTGAGACAGAATTGCCAGCATCACCTTTTTTATTAATAAGAAAACGAGGGTTTCTATACTCTTGAAAGATGGAAATCCTTCACACTTACTCCCAAGTTTGTAACTATAATAGTGTTCCTTTTTGACACACTCTTAGTTTACCTCACTGGAATCTTGATCCTAGGCTTCCCTTCCAATTTTACCCCACCATGATTTTGCTCATAGGTGTCTCACTGTCATTTTGACCCACTCTGATTTTTCTCCCATGTACACCACTTAAATCCTGCTCTTAGGTGCCCCTAATGCGATTTTTGCTTATAATGAAAATACTCCACTGTTGACTTGGTACCCACCACTGCCTGCTCAGATACGCTTTCACTTGCTTATGACAATGTGCTATAGAAAATATTCGGCATACTATCTGCTTCTGGGAACACTAGCCGATGCCAGGGTAACCTAGGATATGTCCTCCCAATTACCCTACCCCAGGTAAACCTCTGCTAGGGCTTTGGCATGGCCAGACCAGATGGCCCATTGAAGTCCCCACTGACATGCTCCAAAACACAATATGCATAACAGGCAAGTCAACAACACATGGCAATTGAGAAACTGCCTTAGCAGACTTCAAAAATTATAACTCTAGACCTCTCAAACTAACTTATATGTCATAGTCCTGTCCAGCACATCATTGCACAACATGGGCAAATGCTCCATCTACTCTGGACTCAAATAGCTCAAGAGCTCTTGATATAAACTCATCAGACCCACACATAGTACCAGGGTACCTCTGGACAGCATGCGCCAACACAACAGCAAAGCTATCTTGCATTTTGCCACTTTTTCCATTAACCAAAACCAGCCATGCTGTCTTTCATATCTACCAGAGCACCAAGAGAACGTGCAAATGGAGTAGAGCATGACACAAAACGCAACAATATAATGTATGCAGTGCACTTTGAGAGCAACTGTCCCTAGGCTCTTGAATTATTTTGCAATGTAGTGCTGTACATGGAATGATTCCAATGCAGTACTCGGTGAGGTAGATCTCGTCAAGCTACCATGTACAAGACAGCAGTTGCCAATTGGCGTTGCCGCCAATAAACTGAAACTCTAAGTACTACCTTAAATGAGTAGGGCTATTTATATGTTTAGAGCACATTCTGACAGTCAAAAACGGGGTGGCACAGGAGTTTAATGACTTTTTAAAAAGTAGATCACAACGGCATGCACAGATGCAAAGTTTCTCAATGTGGGAACGCTCCTGTGTAAGCTACAAGGCAAGGAACCTCATTATGACAAAACTGCAAGGCACTGTCATACTAAGCTGCTGTTTACACATTTTTAGTCAACAAATGTCACTGGGCCTCATTGCGAGTTTGGAGGTAGCCATGCCGTTTTTACCAGCATGGCTACCTACCCCCAAACTCGGGTCCGAGTGCCGAAAAATGGGAATTATTTTGCCATTCAGACCTTTGCGGGCACAGTAATTCCCATTCGTGAGACCCAGACCCGGTACATCCCCTTTCCCATTTGAGCCCCAATAGGGCTCAATGGGAATAGGGAGGTTGGTAATAATGGTCCCATTATGGACCGTTGCTACCATCCTGTTCTGCTAGCGGGGGTGCCGCTCTGCACGTCTGGTCTGACTAGGCGTACAGAGCGGACCCACAAGCAGAACTTGTAATGTGGCGGTAGGGTGATAACGGCGCTGGCAGCACTGTCACTCTACTGCCAGGGTCGTAATGAGACCCACTGTCTCTATTATGTCCGCACATTCCTGCTTTTGTAAGTAAGAATGCATGCCATATCACAACAATCTTCACTGCATCACATCACCTGTCCTTGAGGGATAAGGACGCACTCATCATCGAGTTGGACTTTTTTCACTGAATCAATATCGTCGGTACATTGCATAAAATACATATATACCCCATTTATGAATATTTTTTTTTTAAAAAACAGCTTCTAAGTGCATACATACATTACTTAAAAACCTCCATTCTCTGGAATGGCCTCTGGTTTGACTTGACTTCAATAGAGTATTTGTTTGAACATCTCTTAGAAATATCACTTTACATGTGGTCACGTAACTCAGTGTATGTCTCTTTATGCTATTCAGTACCCTACTGAAGGAGCCATTTCTCCTCTCATGAGAGCAATATAATGGCTTCTGTGAAATGTGATGATTGTATTTCTACTGTACATGCTTTCAGCGTCATTCTTCTTTCTAAACTGTTCATACATCTGTAATGGTCTCTTTCATATTAATAGATTTTAAAGCAGAAATGAATGTAACTGTTTTGTTTTTGCACATGTTTGTATTACGTTGCGTTTTCTGAAATAAAAAATGTTTCAATTAGAACCTCAGAACAGCTTTTTCTATAATATCCTGAACTGTCTGGGTTAGAGCAGTGATATATGTGGTTGATAATGCAGCTTTCTGCGCGTGCCTGATGCAAAGTAATGCAGCAGAATAGTGTGTTGCACGCCAAGATTTGTTGTGCTTATTATGCACCTCCATTTTAATCTCAGCTTAAATTCTGGCACAGAGTAAGTATAATATGCCTCAAACGAGTCCTTTGTTTTTCCTTTTGTAAAATATATGAACGTTTTAATAATGCTTAATACAATCAAACCAAGTGATATTTTTAAAAGATAGGACCTTTTACGGTGAAGCCACTCTTATAATTTGGCATTCTTCACGGGGAAAGCAACTTGCTTTCTAGCTCCTCCAGGGGAGTCACCCTTTCCTAAATCAGAGCAGAGCAATTATAAGATATCCTTAATGAACTGTAATGGAGGCAATGGATGAGTCTAGCGTCTGCATACCTCCCATTCACACAATCAGGACATTGAGAGGCCATGACATACACCTCATGACATACACCTCACTGTACGTCTCCACTATTGTCTTGGATTTTATAATATGCTTTCTAGATGGTTTGTCCCGCTGCATTGCGTAATGGGGAGTTCGCCCATTCCATGAATCAATCTGCTCTGTAATGGGGTGACTTGCTCTCCTACATTGGACACCCCCTCTTAGCATTTCACTTTTTTGGTGGAGCCGCTTTTATCAACATCAGGCCAGGTTTGATTATACAACATGGTCTCTCATCTCTCTGTAGGACAGAGCTTTCATTGTCATATTCCACAGTGTGTTGTCTTTGTTGAGGACACAGTGCTTTTCTGCTCTAATTACTTGACACAGATTACTGTATCTTGATGAGGTGTCTGTGTTCTTGTGCTTGAGCCTCGAGTTGACCCAGTAGACTTGATGTTCTGCATGCTTCTGGAGATAGAGGCACTTCCGATTGGCTGGCGTGCTTTCTCTTTCTGCTGAGGCATTGATTCTCTCCCTAATGTGAGGGAGCCAAGGGCGAATCAAACTGGAGTGGATCTTCATTCCCTTTATTTCTTGTGATTACGCTACTCCTTTGATGTTCGTTTTCAATCTGCACAATGCCACTAATTTCACAAGAGTCCACGTGGGATCTTTTCAGAAGGCTGCTGCTAGGTGGAGGTCCCTTTGATGAACCTGTTGGCCCTTTTGGGATCCTTTCAAAAGGCTGGTACTAGCCGGAGGTTCCCTTTGATGGACCTGTTGGCCATTTGGAATCTTTTCAGAAGACTGCTGCTAGATGGAGGTTCCCTTTGATGAACCGGTTAGCCATTTGGGATCTTTCAGAAGGCTGCTGCTAGGTGGAGGATCCCTTGGATGAACCTGCTGGCCATTTGGGATCTTTTGAGAAGGCTGCTGCTAGATGGAGGTTCCCTTCTGATGAATCTGTTGGCCATTTCAGTTCTTTTTTTCAGAAGGCTGCTGCTAGGTTGAGTTTCCCTTTGATGAACCTGTTGGGAATTTGAGATATTTTCAGAAGGCTGCTGCTAGGTGGAGGTCCCTTTGATGAACCTGTTGGCCCTTTTGGGATCCTTTGAAAAGGCTGCTACTAGCCGGAGGTTCCCTTTGATGGACCTGTTGGCCATTTGGAATCTTTTCAGAAGACTGCTGCAGATGGAGGTTCCCTTTGATGAACCGGTTAGCCATTTGGGATCTTTCAGAAGGCTGCTGCTAGGTGGAGGATCCCTTGGATGAACCTGCTGGCCATTTGGGATCTTTTGAGAAGGCTGCTGCTAGATGGAGGTTCCCTTCTGATGAATCTGTTGGTCATTGCAGTTCTTTTTTTCAGAAGGCTGCTGCTAGGTTGAGTTTCCCTTTGATGAACCTGTTGGGAATTTGAGATATTTTCAGAAGGCTGCTGCTAGGTGAAGGTGCCCTTTGATGAACCTCTCTGCTATTTGGGATATGTTCAGAAGGCTACTGCTAGGTGGAGCTTCCCTTTGATAAATCTTTCGCCCATTTAATATATTTTCAGAAGGCTGCTGCTAGGTGGAGTATTCCTTTGATTAACCTGCAGGCCATGTCAGATCTTTTCAGGACACTGCCACGTCGAGGTTCCCTTTGATAAGCCTGTCAGCCATTTAATCTTCTCAGAAGGCTACTTCTAGGTGGAGCTTCACTTTGATGAACCCGTTGGCCAATTGGAATCTTTTCGATAGACTGCTGCTAGGTAGATGTTTCCTTTAATGAACCTGTTGGCCATGTGGGATCTTTTCAGAAGGTTGCTGCTAGGTGAAGGATTCCTTTGATGAACCTGTCGGTCATTTGGGATCTTTTCAAAAAGCTGTTGCTAGGTGGAGGTTCCCTTTGATGAACCTGTTGGTCTGTTTTACTGCAAGATGTTGCAGACATTGTATATAATTGAATATTGTGTGGTCTTTTTTCCAGAATTACTCGCCAAACATGAAAAGGTCTGACTGCATGAACCTATTGATCATGAGGAATTGTGGGCTGGATGTATTTGATTTATGCCTAAACTTATCTCTTACATCGACCTGAAATATGAAAGATATTGATAGAGATCGAATATTCTAAGTAAATTACTGCGCAGCCCAGTGTATATGGACTCATGTTATACTTTTTAAAGTAGGCTGAGCAAATTGCATGCATAGGTAGTGAGGTAGTGAGTTAGTTGGTCGTTTGGATGATTGTATGAGTGGAACATGGTTAATGGTTGATGTAAAGGTTTCTTGTTGCATCTGTTGAAAAGAAATTGCTGTTTCAAATATATTTTTGGTGATACATTTCGTGACATTTGTCTAAATATGGATATCCATGTGTTTTCCAAGAGTTTTAGTTCTGACTGAGATATACTGACACTACTCTTAGGGAACATTCACTTGTAGGATATTGATTGAATTCCCTGCTTCCTGCTGTGGCTTTTTTGTAGAGATATTGGGGATATTTGCCCTATGTTCCAGATAGGCAATTTTTACCAATCCTATGGCTTGTGGGTGACACAACGCACCCTTGATCTGTATGATGGCCCTTTCCTTTCAGAAGCTGTACATTCAAAGTAGCGGGTCTCCATTATCAGTCACCACTCTGGGGAAGTCTCCTCTTTTGAAAACAGCACTCACATCTCCTTATTCATGTCAAGCACAAAGTGAAGTTCTCTCCACTTGCAGAGGTGATCCTTCATCACTACCCCTTACCTGCTGTCAGGCTCCATGTGCTCACAGCACTCCCAATCACGTTTACACATCATCGTCGACCTAGAGCCAGCAGTATGCTTCTCTTGACCTGCATTTGATGAGTGTGAGTCCTACTTGCCCTTTGAGTGTTCTGGCAATGACTATTGGGCTCTACTTCGTGGCATGGGTGGCTCTGTCATCCTGCATACAATGTGTTAGATGACACGAAGCTCTGCAATAATTTGCTAGAAAGCTGCCAATGGCAAAGGAAGACATTGTTTATCAGGCCAGCCATGCACACCACTTTCAGGAAACTGGTGTGGGGTTTCTTCTTCAGCTATTGGCTAGATTGTTGCACTATACTGTTCACTGAATATATCTTCCAAGGAGGGTACCACACGTTCCTCCTTCAAGAAGGACTCGTTGGTTCTTTGGAGGAATTCATGCCAGTGGAAATTCTGCTGGCAATAAATTCTACATTTATTTTTAGGTAACGTGGATGAAAGATATCCCTTGGAATATGGCAGTGTGGTAAAAGTGGCAGCATTAACGTGTTTACCCTACTGCCATGTTCAGAATGAGGCCCACTGCTATGACCACAAACGCCACATCATTTTTACTGTATTTCAACCTCTGAATCTAGCACCTATTCCATACGCACTGGGGTCAACTGTGACACATGTGTCCACCTTGAGATGAAAAGCCCTCAGACAAGGCCGATTCACAGTGCGCTCATAGAAACACTTGTGTAGAGGTGCGTTATGAATGCCATATCATATCATATCTTCAATTTGTCTTAAGCAAGCGCAACATCTTGTTTATGCTCCCATTTGTACTAGGTCCCTTTCTTCACTAGAACACACATAAATTCTACTTTTATCTGAGGAGCTGAGAGCATGTTTTCCATAGTACTCTGACTGTTAGGGAAAATACTTCAGTTCATTATGGGGCATTTGTAGCATGGAGGATATCCATACAACTGGGGCCTGTTTCCGTCACTAGAAATTGCGTACCTCAGGTATTGAGCTCTGTCTGAACTAGCACTTGCCTCCCCTTAGGCATATTCCTTTCTTCTGCAACATGCACAGTACCGTCTGTACTGTTTAGTTGTTAAGGGTTAATCTTCTCTCTATATCAGGATATGAACCTGGAACTACGACACATGCCCGGCATCTCTCAATAACAAGTCTGTCATTATTTTAAATCCTGAAGTGCCAGAGGAAAGGTAGAATGATATGTCACTGTTCTGGTATGTTCCAAAGTGGCTAATGAACGAGGCCAGAGACGTAGAACCTCATTAAGAATTTGCAGGAATTATCTCTGGTAATACCACTGAACAGAGTTCCCATCACTGCATGTGATATTGGAAGAGTCCGCATGATTCAGAATCATGTAGACCCCTTAGTTATTTTAGAGTGCCATAGGGCTCCAATGGGAAAATGAAGCCCTTAGACTCCATGTGCAACTTTATCTGATTGAAGATGCTCTTCGTTGGGAGCTTGGCAAACACATGGTCTGGTTCAATGGCTCCCTCTGCCTCGAAGTCTTGTGGATGGTACTTGAGGGTCGACCTGGCAGTCTCAGGTAATGGTCAGAATTTGAGCAGACTGCCTGGCTCCCTTTGGGGTGATGCATTTTGTAAATTATGTTTTTCTCCTATGCTAAACCCTTTTCAGAACAATTCTCTGTGCCTTTGATGACTCCACATATTGCTCACTCTAAACTCCACGCTCATTCTTGCCAGCAAGGATCCAGTTTTATCATTATTTGTTCATGCATTCCCATTATGGCTGGGCCATATATTATAAAGTATACCTTTGCTGCAAACCTGTGTCCCTTGAACGTTATGGTGCAATGTTTGTCACCAAGAGATCTTTGTACCCCCCAAAAAACTGTGGGCTTGACATTTATGTTTTTAACAAAGACTTCGTCTTGGTGTACCATTCTCGTGTGTAGACATGTATTTCACAATGATGTCAGATCCATCAACAACACTTCATCACTATCAACTTTCTCTATGAATGCGAAATGGAAACTCTGCACCCACACTGTCAATCACCAGCACGGCCATGCCATGTACGTTGAGGGTTCTTCTGTTACCAGCATTCTCCACCATTGTTGTGATGTTGCGAAATGGTTTCTGATGACAGACTTTGGGAAAATGACCTAGATATTTGCAAGCAGCACACTTGTTCGTCCTTGCAAGACACTTGCAATCTTTCCCCATTTGCGTATCACTGATATTTTGGAAACAAGATAACCTAGTAGAGGCGTTTTCATTCTTTGTTTTGCATGCATTAATAGTATTTTACCAGCCGAATTAGGGTAATATATGCTCCCCATTCTGAAGTCCAATATGCCTTTGTGGGGGACTAGCGATAGTGCGGCATACAGTAATTCCACATGCTGCATTGCCAACACTTTTCTGGCTTAATAAATCCAAACACAAGCGGGTGGAAATTTCGGTTTTGGGCTTCAAATCCAAATTAGGAGAAAAATAAAACAGGCAGTATTTTGAAAACCTGCTCAGCGTTACCCCCTTACTCATAATGAGCACCATTGTCTTTAGTGTGTATGGATCTTTCATGTTTCCTGACATTGTTCATTGTACCGTGGAATGTAAAAATATCCTTAGTACACACTCTGTCAGTTTATTCTGTGGCATCTTTTTGTCTCTACTGTTCTTTCCTTTTTAGTTGACTCTTTTATGTTATGATGTCAGTCAATAGGTTGGCATGAGGCCATTGTTGTTTCATTTCAGAGTCCAAAGCATGCCCCTATGGTAGGACTGGAAAAGTGCCTTCTTGAATAAACCGGACCAGAGGGGCCTCATTACGAGTATGGAGGTAGCCATGGTGCTATTAGCGCCATGGCTACCCCCATGGCTATACCGCAAACCGGGTCTGGGTTCCCTGAATGGGGATTTACCGGGTCATTCCAACCTTGGAGGACCCGGTATTTCCCCATCCAGGAAACCCATCCCCATTCGAGCCCCCATAGGGCTCAATGGGAATGGGGAGGGAGCTAATAACGGGCCCATTGATAACGGGTCCGTTATTAGCTCCCTGGTCCTTTAGCAGCTCTACCAGCTGCCCTAAGCGGGACCCGCTAAGGGACCTCGTATTGTGGCGGTAAGGGGTTAACAGCACTGGCATCCTTACCGGCACCGTTAACCCCTTACCGCCTACCTCGTAATGAGGCCCAAGGTCTTTTAGACCCCCATGACTGTATAAAATGGTCAGGACCAGTACGGTCAAAAGACCACTCAGTGTTTTTTAATGACAACATTGTGATAGGGGTCCCTATGCCCCTGGGTGGGACGCTTGCAAGGAGGACTTGTCAAGTCATGCAGTAAGAAACAGTTGATATCAAAGAAGTGCTAAGAACACATGAAAGGATGTGTTTTGATTGAGGGAGGTGGGATACCCCTGCTGGGAGGCCTAGTGGTGGCTTGCAGAATGTTCTTAGGTTTTGAATTTGTCAGATGACTAGTGACCTCTACAGGTAAGAAGCCTCGAGGGCGGATCTGGTTGGAGTGGTCAGTTCCTGGTAGATGTAAGATGTTTCTGTCATCATCTGAAATTAATGCAGGAGCTCGGTTTCTCGGACAGTGCTAATAGCAGATCACATATTGAGGGTTCAGTGCGGTCTTGAAGCTGCAGGACACTCTTATTTAATTGAAGCACATCACAAAGTTATCTACTGTCTCATTGCCACATTGAGTTCTGGTGTACAACTTTATTTTACATAGGACAGTATTTACTTTTTTCTTAGAGTGTTTGACCACTCTCCTTATCACTTCACTGAACATCTTGTCACCTGCTGTTCGCTTCTGTCCAGAGGGCATTCGGTAGCCTGGTGCTTTTCTGACCAGCTTTCGAGGAATTGGAGAAAGGGGACACATACAAATTCAAGCTACGTGGCAGTCTCCACCACATAGTAGAGTCCAAGCATAGTGATCTTGTCCATCCTTGAATGGTGCCCTGAAGAAGACGCGGGAGGGCTTCCATAAATAGCCATGAATCATCTTCACCAGATGGGAAAATAGGACGGCATCCAACATAGTAACATTTAGAAATTGTTGGCGGTATGTTTGAAACACGTGTCGGTTATAAGGTTGAGGTTATAACAGAGACAGGATACAGGTTGGGCACAATATTGTTTGTTGTGAATTATATCGACTACCCACTATCGGATTATGTGAACATTTTGATGAATAATAGTAAATGTTTAATATTGTTGCAAGTACTTTTCAGAACCATGCATGAATACACAACAAGGTTGTGACACTGAGTTTTGAATTTATTACCATACTATTAGTCAATGATTCTTGATACATAGGTGTATTTATTTGTACTGTAGTTTGGTCATATTTTGACAACTATTGTAAGAAATGATTGTGAATGTGGTGGCTGAAATGCCGTAGACAATTGTTCAACCCTATTTTGTGTTGTCTTTTCCAGTGAGGAGCATATCCTGTAACATCGGTCACCTCCATGCGCATTTTAAAGTGGGGACACTATTGACTCCATTGAATGTCTACTCTCCCGGGGCTTGACATAAAGGGCAGTGGTGGTGCAGCCTCCTGCATGGTGATTGGCCTTCTAGTCCTTGTCGCGGCATGTAAAGCTGGTGTAGGTTTGACTTACACTACAGTGGGCTGGGGATGCTTGATCACCTGAAGAGTGGTGCGGTGAGCGACTCAAAATAAATCAGGTGTGATCTTCGATGCAACATGTCTTGTAACATGCAATGAAAGAACTAGGTACATATGTTACTGGAAGTTTAGATATTGGGCCTCATTACGACCCTGGCGGAAATCGCGGTGCAAAATGCACCATGGAGCACGGCGGAAAGCTGCCGATAGCGCCATGGGGGTTGGCAGATTTTCCGCCCCATTCCGACCTTGGCGGGGCGGTAAATCCCCATTCCCCATTTTACCCTTCCCCATTCCCATTTTTGCCCCATAGGGTATAATGGGAGTGGGGAAGGCGTTAATTACGCCACCGTAAAATACGGTGGCGTAATTAACAACAAGGTCCCGTAGCGCCATGGATTTCTCCGCCCGGAAAAACCAGGCGGAAAACGCTCCATGGCGCTACGGGAACTCGTAGTAGGGCGGACGGGTCCGCCGCGAATAACGCTGGCGTCAACCCACTCCGCCAGGGTCGTAATGAGGGCCATTGTCTGTCAAACAGCTGTGAGCTGGTTGCAGCACCCTAACCTCCACAGCCCCATTACAGCAGGCATCCCTGCATGTGCTGCACTGCCGCTCGTGATCCAGCACTAAGCGCCTTCCAAATAATTTGTGACCGGACAAGATGTTTTGATTTCAGCAATAATATTTTGAATATGTTGATGCACACAAAACATGATCATAATGCCACACTCGCCTAAAAGCACACATATGTCGATATGTTAGAAGCTGAAATCATAATCGAAAAGACAAAGAGAATGGTAATGTTAATTTAATAGCCTGGCACTCAAGGGGTTAAACTGCAAAACATCACAACTCTCCTAATTGTTTCCATGCTTGGATATCCCAGCCTGCTTGTGTTAATACGTGTTGATTGTGCTCCCTATCTATGAAAGGACTTAGATAATTGACCTGATTTAATTTCTAATATGTTGCACTGTAAATTAGAGAACATGTTACGCCTGCAGAGCAGAAAAACTTGTAGATTACCTCATTTAACTACCCAATCTCCAGACAACAAGTACTTATTTTCTCAGTAATTGCACGGTTCCGGGCCCGTCCTTGTTATTTATAGACTATTTACTGAATGCTAAACTTCTTCGAACCTCAATTTCTTTCAGGATCTTTCCCTAATTTAAGATTATATGAGAGTTCCAGGAGCTTAATTGGCACAGAAATTGGACAGCAATAAGCCGGTTTAACATAATGTCAAACCACTTACCTACCATACTCATGAAAATAGCATCTTGGTGTAATTCAGTAATTTACATATTTGTGCCTTTCTTTTTATTAAAAAAATCTATGCACACGCAACAGTTGTCAACCAGCGCCCCACCTGAAAAAACACACACACACACAATGTATCAGGTTTTTAATGAATATTATGGGTCCATATTACAGAAGACTTGCATCAGTCCAAGTGCAATTAGCACGAGGCCAAAAATGCTCTGGTTAAAAAATATATTCTTTCAGTGCATTTTTGCACCCAGACAAAAGGGTTAGGACCAGGGCACACATTAATATGGTGCATAAATGCATTCAAATAAGGTTCTGTTTTGCACTAATGCCATTTGTGCCCTACTGTTCATTGCACTTGCACTGGTGCAACGTTTCTGTAATATGGGCCAGGCTTTTTAAATTACAATCCAAGCAGTCAAACAGGTACCCAGCCCAGATGCATCTGTTGGAATCCATGTTTGCAACAAAGGATATCATTTTGATACAACGCATACTAAGAGATCTCACCAACAGCTGAATATAATAATTGTAAATCCATTGCCTCCTTTTTGTGCTTTATTGTTAACCCTGCATGTACAACAAGCTGCGCTCACATAGATCACGTGCTAGCAGAACCTGTCGAATAAATGCATTAAATGTAATGAATGTTAACAAATAATATTCTATGGTAGAGTTGTTTGTGTTTTTGGTTGAACTACTAGCACACGCAACCAGTGACCAGTTGTTGTATGTTCTTCAGTCTTGACTGAAGCGAGAATTCCATCAAACGTGTTTCCCTGTACTTTTCTTCATGGGGAGTAATATCTTTACTTTGCGTGTTGAATGAAGTGCCAAGGTCCCTCCGGGTAGGTCAGTAAGCACATGCACCACCCAGACCGTTCTCCTGCCTTTTCTTCATCAAAACCTGTCAGCTGTGGCGCAATAGGCCAGCGATCCTCACAATCTCTCCATAGAAAATGTAAAATGGCTCCTTAGTCATGGAATAGTCATTAGCAGCCTATCAGTCCTGTACCTGGTGCTGCCCAGACTCAATCCACTGCCCTCAGTGCTGCCTTCTATTCAATGGCACGAGGCAGGGTGGGAGGCAGGGTTTGCTGTGTGTTGAAGGGTTAATAGTCTGTGCTGGAAAGTGACTTCTGCTCCTGTCCATTGCCCATTCACATTCCAGTCTACAGCTACCTTTGCCCAGTGAGAGAAAAAAGACCCCTGCCCCTTTCACACCATCAAGAACTGTTTGTGACAGGATGAAACTGGAAAATGATGGTCCTAATGAAACTGGACAAGAGGTACTAACTGGGCCCAAGTTAAAATATGCCATGACGCGTTCATGCATAGCACAAAGAAGTGTTCCCATTGGCTTTATTCCAGGGCATATTTCATATGCCACTTCTCTGGTGCAACCTAATGCCAATTTGTCATATAACAGAAAAAGGTTGCATGCGTAAACTATGTATCACAACAATTGTGAGAAGAATTGTACAAATTGTGGAAACGGTACACAAATGGTGAATCTCAACTGGCATCAAATCTCAATTTCAAATCAATGTGTTAGAGAAAGACTAGTGTGATAAAATGAAGAACTATTTACAGAACCACAACGATATCTATTAACCTACACCGTGATAATTAACTCATAAGACTGAGCTCTGGATAAAGAATGATCCCTGGTCGACGGGAGAACCAATGAACGATACAGAGATGTTTCAGCAAGGACTATTTAAATGCCTTCGTCAGGACACCAGTGTGTCATTAGGCACACACCAGTTCTTTAGCCTGGACACACTTGTTTCCCACTAATGGGTTCTTTCCAAATTATGCAGGACAGACATTTACCCAATATCTCATTCATTACTTGGAGTTCAGTTGGCAATGTGTTGTCATAGGAGGATATGTCTGAACTAGGATCAGGTGATTCATGCGAATCTATGAGCAATATGTTTGATAAACCTTAATTAATAAAGACCCCTATTTGAATTTAGGGTATGTTCTGTTAAGAATTAAACATTATTATCCACCTACTTGTACTGAGGAGAATGTATGTGCTCCAATGAAGTGTATCTTGGTTGTTAGGAAGAATAATCTGAAACATACAAGCAACAAAACAAATGCCATGTAAGTGGTGGCCAGAGTTATGGTGGACCACTACCGATTCAACGTAGTAGCATAAAATACCTGAGTTCTATATGTTTCTAGAGCAGCAACCATTTGGAGGCTAGTGGTTTCTAGAATAACAATGCATTGTTTTATCACACAGCCTTCGTTGTTTATAGTGTCATGTACCTGTTAACATGTTGTCTGCGAGAATGTGGTCGCCATCTCGTGGACTTAAATCATGCTGTGCTTGCAGTGACAGAATGACATCACTTTTACAATGATGAAAAGCGACATTTTGTCACTTGTTTATGAACGAACAGTAAAAAAGATTCTCAAATTGTTACAATGGTGGCCAGCAATCAGGTGCATACTAAAGGTTCATTATGTACAGAGAAGTCTTGCTATGATTCACTGGTGTGTACGTTAAGGGGAACAGCTGAGGCTATTGGGTTTGCCCAAGCACGACCAACTTCAGTGTATCAGATTACCTTTACTTAAACGTTTTGTTACATATGAAAACAAAGTATCCACGCAATTAAATGACAATTAATATTTGAGAAAAACAATTTAGCAGTGAAAGTAGAAACATTTATTTCGGGAATACAAAACATACCCATAAAAACATCATGAATACACAGCATAATTACAAATCAGCACACATGAAAAAATTCCTGACAACACCAACATCATAAAAACATTACAAATATACATAAAAGAAAACATTTCAAACAAATTTCAGTAAACATTTTCTCACTGATAATGCCTTCTTTAAAAATGACAATAGAGCCCTTTCCTGCTATTGTTGAGCCCAAGAATGATTAGCTGCAACTATTTCAACAATCTTAAGTTATCTCATGACCTGGCAGCCCGTAAGCCTTTTCTCGTGGTTTACCAACACACTTGTAATGCCGTGATTGTCCTTACACCAACAATGAGTGTTATATGCAGTATACACCATATATATGACTGTGAATTTAGCATTCGCCTAGATCTGCCTTACTACTAGAGGTGACTGCTTAGCCTCTTCCACCCTTCTACCTGAATGCTGCATTAGCCTCTATGAGTGGCCAGCGGCAAACTGATTCCAGCTTACATGTGCAATTGACTCTAGCCTGACACTAGTTTATATAGCTCTCTGCTTACACACATGTTTTTATAGCTCCTGCTTCTTCTGCACACTGCGTTTTAGGCCATCCTAACAAAAATTGAATCTGCCTATTGTGATTTACTGTGTTCTATAGCACCTGCCTCCTCTGTACACTGCGCTTTAGGCCCTCCTAGCAAAAATCGAATCTGCCTATTGTGATTTACTATATTCTATAGCACTTGCCTCCTCTGTACACTGCGCTTTAGGCCCTCCTAGCAAAAATCGAATCTGCCTATTCTGATTTACTATGCTCCATAGCACCTGCCTCCTCTGTACACTCTGCTTTAGGCCCTCCTAGAAAAAATCGAATTTGCCCATTGTGATTCACTGGATCCCATGACACCGTGCTTACCCGCCATACTGTGTTCAAGCTTGCCAAACAAACTATATCTCATCTTGACTTAATGCTAAACATGTTAGGCCAAAGCCTAACTCATCTCAGCCTATCCTGCTACTAGCTGCCCTACAACTCCTTTCCTTCAGTTTCGCAGACCATCTTAACGGAACCATACCAGAAGAGAATAGACTACACCCTCTGAACCCGCTATCCATGGCTCCCAATCCTAGTAGCACTGCCCCCTCTAATTACACCCATTGCAAGTCTCTAGGGGACTATACTACGGTCCCATGTACTACGACCAACAGAAATCTCAAACTGCGCGCCAGACTTCCTAAACTATATGAGCCTCTGACCAGATCTCTACCTCCCACCGACAAGAAAACTAACTGTCACCGCATTACAACCCTCAATACTGCCAAATGGCCTACCTCCCCTTCTGCTCTTTGTGCCACTGCTACTCAGACTACCACACCCCTCTCCAAGGCCACGGCTCTCACAACCCTACTCCACGTTCAACTGCAGTCAAAATAGACAATCAGCCCCTCAAAGAGCTCTCCTTAATGCAAGGTCTCTGGTGGCTCATGCTATTGACATAGCCGACTTAATTTCAGAAGACAACCTGGATTTCCTAGCCATAACGGAATCTTGGCTACACGATGCTGCAGGACCCACACTTATGCTAGCCATCCCGGAAGGTTACACCATCTCCAGACAAGACAGAGATGGATCCCAAGGCAGCAGATTAGCTATCATTTCCAGAGAGAGCTTATCTATGAGAATAGCCTCTCCCCAAACCTTGCAATCCTGTGAATTTATCTCTATCAAACTCCCGCTAAACAACTCCCAATCACTAACCATGCATGTAATATACAGACCCCCTGGGCACATTAGAACATTCGAGGAGGACCTGCACAATATACTTACCGATAATCTCAAACCTACTTCCCAAGTATTGCTCCTCGGCGACTTTAACTTAACTTTAACGACCCTGCAGATAAACAGGCCATACAAATTGCCAACTCCCTTAATGCACTAAGAATAATGCAAAAAGTAAACGGACCCACCCATATCAAGGGAAGAACTCTGGACTGGGTAGATGAATACAATTGCACAGCTACCATCACCTCCATCTCCCCCCTATCATGGACCGACCACTCACTCGTATCCATGATCCTATCTACTACCAGACCAACAATCTTAGCTCCTCAAATAGCGCCACCGTGTCTAACCAGAATGAAAAAGAACATCACAGTTGACAATGTGATTCCCAATATTCTACCCACCCTAAATTCTCTGTCGGATAACCTCGACCCAAGCACCTTGGTGCAGGAATATAATAAGATTATGCTCCCCACACTGGACAAAGTTGCCCCTCTCAAACTGAGACCAAGCAAAGCCAATGCACGCCTTAACAAGTGGTTCACCCCACAACTAAAGGACTTGTGACTAATAAAAAGAAAATGTGAAACTGCCTGGTGGCTCTGCCCCTCCAATGAGAATAAAACAAAGCTAACTTCCACGGCATCACACTACAAAAAGGAAATCTGTCTCGCAAAACGCAACTCGTACAATGAACGTATTGCCAACTCCAACTCTAGCATGAAAGAACTATTTACAATACTAAGAGAACTAGAGTCCCCTATCTCCACACCCGATATCTGTATCAAAAACAAGACCTGGTGCCCAGAGATCCAACAAGCCTTAACCAACAAAATAAACACCTTACAAATCAAAATAAAAAATAAGAAAGACACATTGAACCTACCACAACTAATCCTCTCCACCAAATAAAAAAAACATTGATCAAAATAATAGATTCCGTTTCACCAAAACTTCCATCATAGAAGTTGAAAAAACTATCCTATCACTTAAACCTTCAAACTGTAAAGGAGATGTCTGCCCAGCACACATCATAAAAGATGCCACGAGAGACCTCTCTCCATTAGTTTCCAAGCTGATCAATGCCTCAATTGCCTCTGGCACCGTCCCAGTCAACCTCAAACAATCTTGGGTTTTCCCACTTCTGAAGAAGCAAACTCTAGACCCACTCATTGCCACAAACTACCACCCTATCACAACGGTACCATTTTTAGTTAAAATCCTGGACAAAGTTACCTACTCGCAGATACAAAAATACCTTGAGCTACACAAACTCCTAGGGGTCAGACAATCAGGATTCTGTCCGCTACATGGGACGGAAACTGCATTGATAGATCTGAAAACACAAATCAATGACCTGAGAGACAAAGGGAAGACAGCACTAGTGCTGTTACTTGATCTCTCAGCTGCATTCGATTTGGTGGATCATAAGGTCCTCTGCAGACACCTTGACTCAGCAGCCCACTTCTCCACAAATCCTGTCAAGTGGATAGAATCATTCCTGAGCGACAGAACCATCAGAGTATTCTCCTCATCAGCGGTGGCTGATCCCACCCCTATCATGTGCTGGGTCCCTCAGGGCTCATGCGTGTCCCCCACTCTGTACAACATATTCACTAAGCCATTTTTTGATGATTTGGACCTTCTGGGTATCACCTACACTAACTATGCAGATGATACACAGATTCTCCTCCCACTTTCCGGGGATCATGGTAAGGACTTGGCGTTGGTGAATAGGATCTACCTCATCATTCAGGCTTGGATGGCCACACACGGCCTATGCCTGAACGATGATAAAACAGAGCTGATAATTCTTGGCACCCCTTCTAACATCTCCAAACTAGGTCACGAATATGCTTCTTTCATCATTGATGGCAAAAATATCATAGTCTCAAAGGAGGTAAAAACCCTAGGCTTCTACCTGGATGCTACCATGTCTTTTAATAAACAACTGAAATCCCTGGCCTCCACTACAGCCTACACGTGCAAGCTTATCAGAGCTGGCAAGCCCTTCCTCTCCAAGGATAGCTGCAATTATACTAGCCAGAGCATTCATTCTCTCCAGATTAGACTGCTGCAATGCTCTCTACAGTAGCGCTAACAAAGCCATTATCCAAAAACTACAAATATTACAAAACAACGCTCTTAGAGCCACACTAGGCTCTAACAAAAGAATGCACATGACCGCAATCAGACGCCAATATAAATGGCTATCTACCCATAACAAAATACAACTAAAAATTGCCTCCCTGACATACAAAGCATTACACAATGCTGCCCACAGCTACCTAGTGAACAAATTGTCTAGAAAAACCTCCAGCAGGCCCACCAGAGCTTTCAATACAAACTGCCTGGTGGTACCTAGATTCAAATCCTCCAAGATTGGCGGCAATAGCTTCCTTGTCAAGGCCGCTAAACTTTGAAACTCATTGCGATATGAGCTGAGAGCTGATCAACCCTACCCACTTTTCAGAAAGACCCTCATCACCCACCTCAATCTGACCGAAGACTAGCCCCAACTCTAACTACTGCACAACAGCAAACTTTACCTCCCAAGATTGTAAACTATTGTATATTATGATGTAAATAACTTTCGTTGAAATCTACTATATATGTAAACTTTTGTATACTACTGTACACTATGATGTAAATAACTTTGCTTTTTTTAAACTTATTACCGCACATTCTGAGTCCTACCTATTTTCCTTTTTCACTTGTCAATGTATACTGTTTGCCTTATGTAACCTTGTAAGCCTTGCATATCCTTTGCTGCGTCCTGCTACCTCTGGGTCTGACGCGCATTAGAAATTCAATAAACAAACAAACAAACAAACAAACATGCCTAAGCCAGGGGATCTTCAAATGGGGGTCCCTGGGTGTTAGGCAGAATCATATGCAGTACCCTTTGGGAACACCACACACAATTAAGACTACAAGTGTAAGTACAATTTCACCTTTGGTACAAGCCTGTACTACACAGTAAAGTGGTAGCGATGGCTGAGCAGCCAGACTTATCTCAAGTGAGCAGTACAAGAAGTTACACAAAGGACAGCAATTACTATGATTCAAACAAATACTGATTCAAGGTTTCTGAGTAAAAGAATATACATTTATTTACACCATCAGTTATAAAACAGTTTACTATCATAAAGCAGCAGAAAATCACAGTCTTAATACACTACAACAACACCCTATCAATTCTGGACAAGTTAAGCTCAAAATGAAGTGTGAGCAAAATGGCACTCCAGTAATTTAAAAGGGGAGGAATGACAAGGTTATTCAAAATCAACAACACCAACAAGTTATAGGCAGGGCAATCTAGAAAAGGATACTACAACTAGGATTCAAGTCAATAGGTCTGGGCCAATATTAATGGTTCAGAGTCTTTGCAGAGGATCACACAGTTCAAAGTAGTTCACGGTTAAGTCTTTGCCAAGAGTTCAAAACGAAGTTGGTTGGAGGAAAAGTAATTCAAAGGAGAAGAGAAGGTCAAGCCTTCGGAGAGGCGAAAGGTTTCACAAACTTTTACCGTGGTTGGATGGAACCAACGACCACATTTGCACAGTACCTTAAAAGAAGAAGAATGCTGTGGCTGAGGCAGTTGTTCCTGGCAGTTCCTGCAGGCTCACGGTTCCTGAAGCTTCAGTCATGGTGACAAGAAGGAGGACGTCTGAAGGGTCCTGCACTGGCCAGGGAAGAAGCCGGCAGCGGAGCAAAACGTCGAGTCAAAGGTGCACTCCTTAAAATCCAAACTGGTTCTCTTGCCACTGGCTATCCGATCTACTGCAGTGATGCACAGTAAATTCGACCAGGATGAGGACCGGTGTCTGGCGTTTGGTGAGCTGGTTGTTGCCACCAGGCTCAAGGGAAGAAGATTCCTTGCAGATCTCCTCTGTCATCGAAGTTTCAGGCGATTTGGACCTGCAGCAGGGCTTCACAGGGTGTCCAATAGTTGCAGCAGTCGTCTTCCTTCAGCTCCTCATTGGTTCTCTCGTTCCAGTGGCGACTCTGTCCCAGACACTGGCTTTTTATGGACCAAATCCCCATTCACACAGCCTGGCAGTCAATCACACAGCAGGGTGGCTGAGTGTGACTTGGGTCTCCAAGGAGACTCTGTGCAGGGGGCCTCAAACCCCTTCCTCACATCCTGTCCGCCCAGACACTCAGGCGCCTAAGGAGGGCTTCTGTGCAGAAGCCTGCCAAAGGACGGCAAACAAAAGAACCAAACCTGGTTTGGCGCACAGAGTAAAACGCTAGAAAGACCTTTACTAAAAGATATGGCAAAACAACTCGACCGGAACCAAGTTAAAATAAAAGTGGATTACCGGGTTTGAGTTTGTGGCTACCACCATAGCCTCTAACGGTACCGAGGCTATTTTCATAGTCCACGGTAGAATAAAAATGGTAGATACCACTGCCACCAACCAAATCTTGGAGAAAGGGCAACATACTAATGTCCGATGAGAATCAGACAAAAGGGGATAACTATTAACCCATCCAGTTCTCTATTGGAAGATAGTGTGTACTGGGTCTGTAAATTTAAAAAGACTAGTAAAGACAATGGCAACTTTACATGTTCTGGGAGACAGTAGTCAGTCGCAGAAAATGGAGCTTAAAGTGGGGAGTCGAAAAAACAACCCTGTGTCACTGCACTGAAGGTGCTGGGTGACAAACAGTGAAAATATGATGCCTATGGAGTGGGTAAGACCCCATAGTCCATGAGCATAAAATTAAAACACATTGAAAATGAAAAGTTCAAAGCAGGTAGAGGGATTTTCGCACTTGTGTGAGAAATCTCCCTAACACTGGGCACCAGATATCTAAGTAGCTCATGAGTCAGAACAGCTTTGCTATTCCCCCAGACTCTGAGCCAATGACTTACATGCTTGGCTGCAATAAGATCACTAAGAGACCTGCAGTCCAATTCCTGGCGCACCGCAGAGTTTGGGGCCGATCGGTGAAGCCCCAGTACTCTTTTGAGAAAGGTGTTCTCTTCCACCTGGATGGGCTCAATCTTAACATGTTCCCACAGCTCCATGCCATACCTGCAACCAAGGTATCTGTACCATTATAAACTTTAAGGATCAACTCACCCAGTTTTGCTCTGAACGTGTCCATAGCTCTGGCCACCCCTGAAAGCCTGTTTAAATCTTGCAGTCTGCTTATTGACATGGCCCTGAGCCCTAGCGTTCAATGAAAATGTAACATCTATTTAGTCAAAACTACCCACCATATGGATTAGTACCCGCTTGCTAAACATGGCCTGGATTTTGAATGGGTGCTTCCCTTCTACTGACAATGACAGCTGATCTGTGTGCTTTAAACTTTATGTCCAATGAGTCCATGAATAGGGAATAATCATCAAGGCTCTTGGGGTGCAAGCTAGCACGACCGTTTCATCTGCATAAGCCAATAATGACAGATGCCTGTTGCCCAGCCTAGGGTTATCTGGAGTAGATTTAAGTAGGTGGTCATATAGACCATTTATATACAAGAAAAAGAGCAGCGGTTATAGCACACAGTCCTGGCGCACCCCACGCTCCACCAGAAAAAGGGCAGTGCACCGTCCATGTACCCCGCTCCTTACACAAGCCACCGTTGAGAGATGCAATCTCTCCAGAGGATTTACCAGAGCACCTGGGCAGTTAATGGATCTGAGCACACACCAAAGCTTATCATGATGGCCTTAGCAAATGCAGTGCTCAGATCCAAGAAAGCAAGAACAATAGGCTCCTCCTTGACAAACAAGGAGTGGGCCACCACTAAATAGAGGTTCAAAGCGTGCTCTTCAGTTCTGAGACCTAGTCTAAACCGCAGCTCGATAGGGGAAAGAATGTTCCTACACTCCGCCCAAGAAGAGCCCTCCCCATGATTTTAAACACAGAGTCCAAAAGGGAGATTGGTCTATACAAAACTAGTATCGCCCTCGGCCCTGTTTATAGATTGATTGAATCACTCTATGAGATCAGGATACAGGGTGCATACCCCCAGCGCATATAGTATTAAACCAGGATGAGAGCACAGAGTTCCGGTTCTGACAAAAACAGATCAGCTGGGACATTATCCGGGGCTGGTGCCCTATTTCCAGCTTGGCATTTTATGGCTGACATAATTTCCCCTACTGTAAACAAATGTTTCCTTCTGTTGGTGATAATGACTGCTAGAGGTCCATGACTCGTGGACATTCAGCAACCGCACCCAGATGACCAGAACCATACAATGAGGAATAATGGGACACCCATACGTGGTCAGGAAACATGACATCAGTGCCACGTGACTTACATGTATAGAATGACCCATTATTTACTATATCCCAGAAGCGCTTGGCATAATTTGTGGCAGAAGAGTTGACCCACTCCTCCTATGACTCTACTTCAATTTCATGTTTTTCTGAGGGCGATGGTCTTCTTGTAGATGGCCTGGGTAGTAACTATGTCCCTTTTAGTGAACGGGGAAAATTTTGCAACATTATTATTATTCAATACATACATTTACATGTGGATGAAATGTGTTTACCCCAAATGTTCAGATACCCATTATGTGTGTTTCATCCAATACATGTAAGAAAAAAAGGTGCTACAAATATTATACATTCCAAGGTCCTAAAAGCCCCACATGTAATAAATATTGTATGGTGTATGGAATCCGGAATGCCTAAAAAGATCTTTACTCACAACATCCAACACAGGAGATCGCCAGCTGTATCATTGTGCTCCACTAAGTGTTTAATTGAGGGTACGTTAATATTCTAGCTATCTGTGCTCTCCAATTCTAAAACGTGCTACTCGTGTTATGTGGCCAGTAGATCTTAAGCCACATGGGCATTCAATTCAGTATACCACTCGTGAGGATTTGCAGTTAGTGAATTGTTGGAGTTTCCAAATGTAGTCCCCAATTTCAAAACTTTTCACTTTCTTAGTGAGTTTACAGACAGCGCATGAACAACATGGGTGATGGCCTAGGATTCAGCCCAAATTGCACAGTGATGCTTGTCGATTCTGAGTTAGAAAAGGTGAGTAGCTGGAGAGTACCTTTTGGTCACGCATGTTCCTATTGCGTTTGAGTGAAAATAGGAGGAGTTGTTCTCCTTATAGGTCCAATTGAATTATGGGCTAATGTTTTTTGATGATCTGTTTGATTTGTGTAATGTGAGTGTTGTATGTGGTTACACAAAGCAAATTGTTGCGGTATAGCTCGTGGGGATGTCATAAATAATATCTCACAGGATGTGTATCAAGCATGTTTATTTGCTTTATCAATTTCTTATGGTATCACAGAGCTAAAAGGTACAGGTTTAGTGTAGAGGTTTAGGCATAATAATCATTGATGGAACTGCAATTTCTATGGATGTGGAAGTACTGTCTGTATTGGAAAATTGTCCGTCAAGGCTTTGGCATGATAGCTCTTATAATGCGACAGAGTATTGTGGTCTGAATCGTTCCTATAAATCAACAAACTAGTCTACTTTGTTGATTTCTGATGATGATGTCCAAAATGTGAATTTGCGTGTTACTGAACTCAATGGTGAATTGAGTATGGAATTGGTCATCATATGGAAGCTCATGTTAATGGCACCTGCTCATATTAACTGGGCATGAAATATTATTTAATTCATGTGTGTGACAAAGTGCCCTGCCTTTGCCTGCAGGTAGTGGATGGGTTGGTAATGGAGGCCAGGTGCTATAATGTGCAGCATGATGCTGGGCCCAAAGGTAGTACCTCAGGATCCCCTGGACCACTCCACCTCAACTCAGGTACACAAACGCAGTTAGTCACTTGTGCCATAAATTTCAAACCCATGTCTCTTTAAGAAATGAACCAGTTACCATAAGGACCCTAACCCATAACAAAGCCAGGATCCTAATGTAAGGAGGTTGTGCGAATTTCGACACTAAGCCAATAATTTAAAAAAGTACCCGGCGAAGATCAATGAACTTGGAAAAATGTATGGTCATTGGGGCTCACCTTGGCCTTACCTGCCCTGGAAGGATCTGAGCTCTGCAGCGTCCCGCAACTGGCCACCATGGAAAGGGCCAAGGGACAACATCTAGCCCCTTCACCCTTTCCATGGTGGCCATTTTTCTGTTTACTTTTATTCACATAGATTTTAATGGCTGACATGGAAATGGAGAAGGGACTACACATAGTCCCTTCTCCCTGATCCCTGACAGCAATTTTTTTCTTTGCTTTTTTTCTCGAATCAAGAAACAGTTGCAGCGCTGTTTCTCGACTCGACAAAAATTGCAATTAGTACCCCGGTACGACGTGCTGGGGTAATAATGTCAATATGACCCGCAAAGGGGGGACATTATCCATCGGGCAATGCCCTGGGACTCCATTAAAAACCTTGCTTCGCTCAGATTTCTATCTATGGCCCAGGGAGCATTACCTGACCAGTAATGGCCCCCCTCCTCTGGTCATATTGCCTAAAGAAGGCTTACCAGCTTGCTGGATGCAGCTCAGGGGGTTTGCCAGCTGTTGTCCTATCCTACCCTATCCTACCCTCCCCTAAAATGCTAAAATGATAACGCTCGTGGATACAAGTATCCTGTCTCCCAGTATATCGAGGCCGAAAAGCAGATGACCAGAACCTGTACAGTTAGGAGGTAAGAAAGAAGTGCATGGATACTGAAACCCAAGACATTCGAGTGACTGTGAACTGAACAATGCTTCAGGGAGAGGGACCTGGATGAGAGTTTTTGCAAACTAAAGGAGACGATATCATATGGTTTTGGAAATGTTCATGCTGTTGGTTAACAACACTTAATAATACATTTCTTAGCTGAATACGGTGTGCCAAATGGACATAATAGGAAGTACTAATGGTAATAATATGATTTGGCCCATTATTGGATCATTTTTCTTGAAAGAATCTCTGCCCCTGAAATGGTCTTAAAGTCCTTTAATTTCCTAAAAATAAGTGTAGTGTTTGAATGTTCTATGAAATGCACATTTGGCCACACTTGGGAAAAATCCCCAGTTCCCTACATGTTAAGTGTTCTTTAAATCATCTCATATTCTGAACAATGTAACTGGTCTGATATGCTTTAAAAAGTGTCATCTGGGTATTACAATGTATGCCTTAACAAGCAAAATGTCTGATCGCACAAGCCCTAAACTCTTGTGTGATCAGACGAACAAGGAACTCATCTCCCCTGCCCTATCCTGAACAGTCTTTGACCTTAATTGGATAGTCACTTGTTTTGTTCCTATCCTTACCCCTTCTCTCCTCCTACCCAGTCCCCCCTCCTCGTGTCACTCTTGATAGTAATGTTACTGCTAGTTTATTGTTCTCCCCCCCTCTTTTTCTCCCTTTTTCGATCCATGCATTTGTACTATCTGTTATGATATAACAGCTTTCCTTTCACATTCTGATTTGTTTCAAGGACTTTTAAGAATGTAAATGTATTCTCCCGTGTTCCCTCCCTCCTTGAAGCGCTTTGAAACACATTGTGTATAGGCGCTATATAAATAAACTATCAATATCAATCAATGTCAATATCAATCTAAAGAATCATTTGATACTGAAGGGGTATTCCGAGAGGATTGTAAAACAGGCATTCACACATTCACAAAACATCCTGAGGGAGGTCACTCCTCAAATGAATCACATGACCCAAAAAGGGAGTTGAGATGACAGCAGCATTCAGTTATTCCCTACTATTCAAAATACTGAAACAGGAGATTTTGAAGCTCTGGCCTATTTTGAACACCGGACAGGCAATGAAAAGTAGGTTACATTTAGCTATACAAAGGAGACGGAACATAACGGACAGATCAGTCCACACAAAGACTGGTATCAATGTGGATGACAATGTGTCAGGAGACCGGCCAACTTTATTGACACAGGCCAGCCCCACAGGACATGCACCATGTGGGTCATGATCGGTACGCAAACAGACGTGTAGGAGTAAGACCATTGACAAAGGCTGGAAAACCCCATGGGTAACAAAGCTTCACGAATTGTAATATACCTTATTACTTGCCCATGTGACCTGAAATATGTGGGGATAACTGAAAGGGTAATACACAAATGTATCATCGAACATAAATCATGTATTAGGACACAACGAGCTACATCACCATTGGTAGAAAACTTTGTAAAACACGGGCACAAAGCAGAAAATTTTTCATGGACCATAGTGGAAAAAATCAGATTACCAAAGATGGGAGGAAATTACACTGAACTCCTATTTAAGAGAGAGCAATAGTGGATTTTTAGGCTCTAGACGCACCTGTGCGGACTAAATGAAGAAATCCAGTGGCATGAACTGGCAGTAGTTGCATACTGATTTACAGCATTGGCCCTATATGTTACCTGATGACTTTGACCATTTTAGCAGACAGCAGAGGCCTTTCTGTCACTCCTTGGTCTACTTGGGGCCTCATATTGGCCTCAAAGGGAATCAAAATAAAAAATATAAACACCAAAAATAAAAAATTAAAAATGAAGGTCTGCCAAACACAGCCATGGAATCTGGTGCATAATTCTAACAAGGTGGACAATGAGAGTAACACTGTCTATTGAAATGAAAATATAACAGCACAAAAAATAATCGGACATCGAGTCTAGCCTATTCAATGTATATGGTTTATGTATGCAAAGAGTGAAAATAAAGCCATGTTTTGTGAAGTAACTGGAACTTGGGCTGTATAGAGGATTTTGGAGGAGGGTGCTCTGTTAGGCAGAAACCTGTGCAGTTCCCTCTGGGACAACTGCAAAAAGTTTAAGACTACAGGAGTTCGCAGTAAACCCAATTGGTAGCAGTCTGTACCACCCAGATTTACCTGGTAGCTGTGGCTGAGCAGCCAAACTTCTCTGAAGATGAGTTAGGCAGTATTTAGAGTATACAAAATAGGGCAATTTACACAGTAGAACAAGCAGACACTTGATCATAGCTTTGGTGTAAAGATATATAATTATTTATTTAAAAACACATCTACGAAAAACACACTGGCACTAATATGGCAAACAACTTCAATCACAATTACTATAAGTACATCAATCCCCTAACAATATTTCGACAAGTCTAGGTTCAACGGCACCACTTATTTGCAGACAGAGGTAAATGCTTTCACCTAGATGGCACTCTAATATTGGTTAGTAAGGGAGAGAAAAGGCAGGGTATGAAACCAACTCAGTACCAACACGTTTACGAAGAAAATGCAAGACAAGTAAGGCAGGGTCTACTGTAGATCACAAAGTTCAGAGGCCAGGCCCACTCGGAGAGAGGCAAGGCGATATGTCCCAAAAAGTATCACAGTGGAAATGCACTTCAAGTCTTTGTAGCAAAATGTCACAGAAAGGTTGGACCAGTTTCAGAACAAAAGTTAAGAAGGTCTGGAGGCGACACAGCGGAAAGGTAAGGATTTAAGACACCTCACGCTAACCGTTTCACGGGAAGCCAGGCGGACACAGTACCTTAAAAGTGAAGAGACAGCTCCGGCGGAGGCAGTTGTTCCTGGTGGTGGATGCAAGTCGGGGCTTTGCCAGAAGATGAGAGGATCTCGTCGTCGAGGAAAAGTTGAAGATTGTTGCACCACCAGGGAAGAGACCAGCCGCAGAGTGCTCGGTCACAAGGCACCACCTTTTGGTCGCGGTACAGTGGTTAGTGGCTATCCGGTTGCCGGGGTGCTCAGCATGGGCAATTCCACCACTAGACGTCCTGGAAGTGAAGAAAAAGCAAGGGACCGGTTGTTCCCACCAGTCAAGGGAAGAAGACTCTCCAGCAGGGAGATCTCCTCTGTCGTCGGGAAGTGGTGAGTCAGTTCAGCAGGGCTCCACCGGAGGTGTCATCGTTGCAGGTCAGCTCAGCTTTACCCTCGTCGGATTCTTAGGTCCTGTGGCAACTTCTGAAATTCCAGTCCCAAAAGCCCTGCTTTTATGCAGAAAACCCCCATTCACTCAGCCTAGCTGTCATTCAAACATGCTAAGTGGTGAGCGGGGCAGCTCACCACTTGGGCCAATCACACAAGAGTGCAACCTGAGTTGGCAAGGCAACTCAGTCCAGGGTGCCTAAACCCCCTCCCACACCCCCTGTCGTACACAGACACAGTGGCACCACTCTGGAGGGCTTCTGTGTAGAAGCCCGCCAAAAGTGGAACAAAGGGCTGAACCTTTGGTTCGGAGTTACAGAGGCAAACACATACGCCATTTTAAAAACCGAGTTCTGGTAGAAAATACCAACCGGTGAATTTATTTAAGATAAATAAACCGGCGGTATGTTAGAGACTAATGTGAAAAAGTATTAGCCTCGAACAATGGGAAGAATCCCATAGGAATATATTCGCGGTCGAATATAAAAAGTAGTATCCACTGCCACCAGCCAAAACTCGACGAGGGGGGACGGGACAGTGCCCCCTCGAACAACAGACCCAGGGGTAATCGAATCACCCCTACCAGTACGTCCACAATAGGATGGTTTGTACTAGTTCTGTTAGTAAATTTAGGTCTAGTAAAGCCAATGGTGACTTTACAGGCCCTGGGAGACAGTAGTCAGTCCCAGGGTATGGAGTCTATGGTGGGGGTCACCTAGGACACCCCAGTGTTACGGCACGGAGGGTGCTGTGTAACACATATAGCAAAACACATGAGACCCTATGGAGGACCCCATAGCCCATAGAACACATTAACATTCAAAGGAATACCACAAATCATGTCCAAGAGTGAGAGGAAAAGAGTCTCACTCTTGGCAGGATGAAAAAAACAAACTCCAGAAATCCAGCAAAGCTGCTGGGGGACTCACTAGTTTAGGAAATTCAGCCTAAACAGAGAATTCTCCCTAACATGCTCCATTCTACACTCAAAAATTCTTACCCTCGAAGATGGCCGCCCGAGGGCCAAGACGTTGTGGGCTAGGATCAACACGGACTATGTGACCAGAGTCAGATAGTCGCAAACCACAGAAATACATGCCGGTAATCAGGGATGCAGCTTTATTTTCACAATACACTGTGTGCACACTGAGAGACGCAGGAACTTATGGAACACACTAACCTAGAATGTACGATTTTGAACGCCGCCAGGCTGCATGTTATAAGCCCAAATGTTGCAACTCAGTAATAGCAACTTTGCAGCTATTTCTAAAACACACTTGGAGTTGTTGTTTTTTGTGTTATATTTAAGTTAATAGGTCTCATACACTGATGAGGCAGACAGCACTCCTGATGTCGTAACTCTGGTTTGAATTAGGAGCCCCCACATCACCCATCGTATGGGCTGACAGCAGGCCGTATATGAGGTGAGTGGCTGGCAACCATTTTCTAGGATTATCAATGGTTGTGCAAAGCACCTGAATATGTACGCTGTGGATGGAGAGGAAATAGTTTAGTGCAACATGAGTGGGACAGAATTTATGTGGAGTCCTGTCCACCTTTAAGTTGGGAATAGATTTACACTTTCTCACCCCATCTTGCTGTTTTGTTTTTGCAGTACAGACTTGAAACTGCAGTGATGGAATCAAATAGAGTGAGGCTGATACATTTACTGCAATATGAATGCTAACTACAGATATAATATCTTAAAAAACAACACCATGTTGATGCAGTCTTTTGAGCCTTTATATTGGTGAATGTGTACATGTATAACAAGTTATATACAGGGCCGGTGATACCACTAGGCAAGGTTAGGCGCTTGCCTATAGTGTAAAAATAGAGCGGCAAATGCATGATTTTTTGTGTTATATTTATTATTATTTATTCTCTCTTTTGTGAAGTGGGCGCCACTCTCAGCTGCACTATCTGCAGCAGCAGGCAGCACATCAGGGCCTGCTGAGCAGGTACCATGAGGTTCGGGTCGGACTTGGGTGTTTGGCTGTGGTGTGCTGTGCCGTGCGTAAGGCCTCAGGTGGCACCTGCTCATTAGCACTGCATGTGTCCACTGCCTTCTTGACTGAGGCTCGCTCGTACAAATGTTCTTTCTTCTCTGACTTCTGAACGAGTGGACAGTCTTTACATTACTCTGTAATGTATGCTGTTCATAGAGTACTGCTGAATGCCTTTATGATTGGTAAAGGTTGCAGTGCTGGGATTGAGAATGTTGTGAGATTTCCATGAGATGGGATGGGTTAGGGCATTCGATATCATGGGTTGTCTACGATGTCCAGGGAATTTGAACAACACACATTTTATACGTTTTATGGGATGCCCTGTGGGTTTTGGTAGTATGAGAAGGATTGTATGAGGAGGTACACTATCATGGATGAAGGCAGCCTTTTCCACTAATGATCGGCAAATTCAAAGTCCTCGATCAGCATGACACTGCAGTACTGAGTATATGACAATTCTGTTATGGAAGGTTGTATTAGGCAGGTTTGTAAAGTGCCAACTTTACCTAGCAGGCGGCTTCTTGGCGCTGCACCCATGGCCAGGTGTCAAATAAAGGGCCAGGTCTTGATAAACTGTGACAGGATAATGGATGTCAATGTTTGTGCTGTTCAGAGGCCATGTGTCCTAGCAGGGGCCACGGCTAGAAAAGACATATAGAATGTGCTTCTCTGTGTATTATGTGATGGCCGAGGTATTGAAAGGGACTGTGATGGGGGGAAGGAAGGCTTTTTTGAAGGGATCGCACTCACCAACTTCCTGAGTAAACAACTCTCACAGCCAGGGGTGGTGGTCGGGGCTCATCAAGCACGCTGTGTTTATTTAACCCTGACTTGGCCAAGTCAGCCTCACATGGAAATACACAGATCCGGCCCAACTCCTAAGGCATGGGCAGTCTGCACAGTGGCGCAAGGCTTCACTGTCAAGGGGTTGGGGTGGAGCTGAATACTCCTGTGCCTGCCCTACTATACCAAGTCACAGCATTATTTCAAAGCAGGGTTGTGCTGCTTCCTTGGATGATTTGTGCTTTTATGTTTGTCCAAGTGAAGCTATGGTGTCACCTCCCAAGCCCCTGTGATGCTCCTAAAACAAATATACCGCCTCCCAGCGGGCTATCAAAAGCTGCAGGACCAATAATTACGGCTTATCACTTTCTTTCATCTAGAAGAGCTTTTAAAGAATGAGCGATTTACAAATGATGGCCCATTTAAGAGACAATCGTTTTGGACAAGGCGTTCTTGACATTCCCATGTTAAGAAATGCAAAGGGTCATTTTTATCCTAAAAGCACACACAAACCAATTAGCTGCCTAAAGCTACGCCCTCCTTCAGGTCACTCAAAATATAGCAAACAAAGCCATTTTAAACTAGCAACATTGTTTTCAGATTTTCATACGTAACACACCCAAAGCATTTCTTTTTGGCCGAATGTAATATTTTCATCACACCATATATAAAGCCTGTATTTGGCAAACATTGAAACACAAACATTACCTTCTGTTATGAATCTAAGTCTTGAAAGTACATTTACAAAACTCAAAGGCATTTGCCTTCTGCAAAATTGCATTCGGGTATTTGTGTTCTCCCATTCAAGATGGGAGAGAATAATGACACAATTTCACACTTTTTGCCTAACATGTTTCTATAAGAATGTATATATTTTTGTCAATATCTTACAATGGTCTCTGTACATGTTAAGTCATCTTTATAAAAGAGAATACTGTTCCAAGCCAAACATGGCATAAAGGGAAACAATGAGAGGGCAAGCAAGTCATTTATCTATGCCCGGGATCTGGTAAGAGGTTGCAATCCTTTACTGGTTGTTTTCCCTCATTGTGGCCATGTGTTGCTTTTCACGGCACAAGCAGAGGATACATGTATGTGTGGGCACACTTTTTTCAGAGGGCAGACGCTACCTTGTTTGGGTGTTTTTGAGACTGGCAAACTTGCTCAGGTCTTTGTCTACAAGGATTTCACCCAGGTTGTCATGTTCCAAGTGCAGACACCCACAAAACCACCTAAAAGTGTAATCAAAACACATGTCCTATATTGGAATTTTGTTTGCTCTGGAATATTTCACTATAGATTAAAAGATAGACACTGTTTATACTTTGCCAATGCACTTATTGGAAAATGTCCCCTCTTAGGTCATTTTTGTTGATTTTTTTTTTTAAATGTCTATGCTCTGTTGTTTTGTGCACCTCCTTCTAAAGAAAAAGGTTAATTGAGGCAAACTTGTATATTTAACATCAGGATATGTCCACTTACTGTGCACATATGTATAGGTTCCAACTTTTGATTTGCACTCTGGGGTCAGAAGTTCCCACACTAAGGAAAGTGCGGGAATTGTACCCATCCCCAGTTCGAAATACCACATTTTCCAGCACATTTTCCAGCAGGAATGGGGAACAAAAGCCATATAATGTACAGGAGTGTTGAAACATATCTCAGCAATAGTTACCTAACCTGCTCAGCTGCCGTTGCAACATTCTGCTTTAGGATCCCCTACTTCCCATTCAATTCCAGTGCCCTGCCAAACAGCATTGGCCTGCTCACCCCCTCCAATCACGGCTCAGGTGGTACATTAATGAGGACCCCTTCTCATTTTGAAGTGAATAGCAAGTGCAGAAGAGTTAGAAATTCCTGCATGATTTGAACCTGATCATTCATTGTCTTGGGAGGATAGCTCAGGGGCAACATGTTTGCCTTGGAAGCAAGACGACACGTAGCACCACAGGTTCGATTCCCGGGTCCGCGCTTAGAAACTTATGGGTATTAAGCACGTTATAAATACCCTATCAAATCATATCATTCTGTCTGTGTCCGAAGGAAGAAAAAGCAGGTCACATATGAATCAGATCATGAGCCTATTGAAAGCCCATAGGAAAAATTCAAAATGGACCTTTTCTTTGCCATCTTTGACAACCTTTCAATCTGTAGAAGAGAAATGTACTCAATTGCATCAAATAAGTTCTGTGTTTGGCTTCCTCTATAACATACATAGTTTGAATACTAAGGCAGCACATCACATTTTTTACCACTGCTTGAGGCTAGAGAATGATTTACAAAATGGGGACTCGAGGGACTCGAAGCACATTAATGCGTCAGTTCCAAATTGTTCATCACCACAAGATGTATTGACATTTGTATACAATAATAATTTGGCAGAGAGTATCCCCAGCATGTGTATTGCTCTCCAAATTGTCTTGACCCTGCCTGTTTCAGTGACAAGTGGCGAATTAAGCTTTTCAAAGCTAAAATTGATCAAAGGTTATATTCGATCTTCGATCATGCAAGAAAGACTTATTTGGCTAGCAACCCTGACAATAGAGCATGACATTGAGCAGAACATTAATATCAAGAACCTTGTGTCTACATTTGTGAAAATTAAAGCTCAGAAAGTTAATTTCTAATGTATGTGCATTTGAACTTGTTTCAACACACCTGGTATGAAGTAACATGCAGGCCAAGATATGTGTGTTTTATTTGTCTGTGTTACCAAAGGCATCATGTACAATACATGATTGGTTTGGTGACACAGACACATGTCTTCCATGGTTTATGTCAACAGGTGGCCCACCACTTCTGCTCCAGTGTTTCTTCGGTGTTTTGATGGTTTTGGAGAGCCACACACTATTTTTCACTTTTCTAGGCGTTTTTTTTCTATTAATAAGAGACATATTGCAAATTATTGTTGAATCTATGCATATCATACTTAGCAAGTAGTGGGACCCAACCAGTTTATTATTTTGTATCAGGTAGTGATCCTTAGGTGCTTACAGGTTTCTAGTATGTATTACCAAAATAGTTTTCCTACAGTCAGTATTGTATTGTCTATATATAATTTACCGAAATTATTAGATCCACATGCCTCAGTATTACATTTGTTGCTGCTACATTATCATTGACTGGTTTAATAAACCTGTATTTATGAAACACAGGGGATGCAGTAATCAGTAACAAAATGGGGAGGTTTGGATGAGAAGGGTTACGACCCAGAGTGGGGCGGCGCCAATCTGACACTTTGCCTAGAGTGGCAATATTCCTTGCACCGGCCCTGGTTATATACCTAAAAAATGATATTACATTGATTGTGTGTAAAAACACAGGCTGCGCTCAGATTGTAAAAAAAATAGTGTCCTCTATCCCTCTGTTTAGGTTAATGTTCGCACATCTACAATAATTGATTGTGAACAGGAGGATTTATCCATTGCCTTAACCAAAGCAGATGTAGTTGACCCTGAAGAAGGTGGCAAATGAAATGCCACTGAAACCGGTCGACCCTCCACCACGGATATCCTTTTGAATGGTCTCGATAGGGATAACAATTAGGAAGGAAGATTTGGTATCGCTTTTGATTTTGAGAAGAATTTAAAAGCTAATTATATTTTAAATCATATACCAACACACTGGGGAGGGATAGATTAAAACCTAACACACTGGGGAGGGATAGATTAAAACCTAAAATCCCTTTCCCAAATGTTAGATGTGGTTCATTGAGCAACATTGACTTTTATCCTTTATTGTTTTACTTTGTGCAGACATTTTGATGGACCTTAGCAACATTTGCCCAAAGGCTAATAATAGGTATTTGGAAGCAAAAACGGCGAGTTTCTTTTGTTTTTATGAAAAAACAATAGTGATAGTTTAGTGGAGGGGATGGTCTCCTCTTTTTCTGTCCCTTTTAGATAGGCTGCGCAGCACCTCTCTGTAGAGACATGTTCCACCCAGGCGCAGTGCAGTTCTTCATCGAGGAACAGAGTGAGTTTATTGATAAATTTGATTAATTCCAGGCACTAAATAATCCAAGTCAACCTTGTGTGGTATAGTACGTTACCCTGGTGACAGTGTTACAGTATCTGAGTTGTAATAAGCTCCCTGTATATGGTTGCATGACCTGTGATGCCAGTGACATTGTAGCAAGTGATGTCCCATGACATTTGACACCAATCACATTACAGGAAATCACAGTGAAATGCTTCCGGAAATGCAGTTTAATATCTATATTTATAAAATGAAAATGTGTGAGCTTGTTTCTGGAATGGTGAAGCGTTTTTCCTGACAATACTGGCTGCATGACACATGGACGGCCCACCCTGTTCCCCTGGATTTTGCCAAAAGTCAAAATTCATTTGTGGGTTTGTGGCTTGGCGAAGCATTTTTCCTTACACAATTCCAGACCGTTTCACCAATCTGCACCACATTTTGCAAAGTCACCTGTTAGGACCCTCCGGACATTATTGGCTATATAACATTTTGACAGCCCCACCCCTTTCCCGGATTTCAGCACCTTCACACATGAGACGGTTGTCTGAAATCAGTGAAACATCAATGTGGTCATAGAAGAACCGGTCCTCAACCCTAGAATGCACAGTTTCGGGGACAACCGCACCACGTCAGGGAGAGGCAACAGGTGGGGAGGGAGCACAGTTGGTCCCAGTATGCAGCAGCAGCACACCAATTCTCACCTCCTCCTAGAGTCTGCTCTGGGGTATGTCAGCCAGCACACACCCCCATTCTCAGTGCAGTTTACTTCAGAGTGCAAGGCACATCTAGCGATAAGCGAATCGGAACAGTGACCTACAGAATCATTGATTTTCAACAATTTATGAGAGTGTTGTCATGTCTGTCCACAGAACCCATTCAGAGAACGGATACCTTTTGCTTGTATAAACATATATTACAAGCGATGTGATTGGGTGAGCCGCACATGCAGATAATCGGAGCAACGGCTGGAGGGCGTAATTGTGGCTACCAAAGCGCCAATCACTGCATAGTCATGGCTATCCACATGGGTACTTAGATTCGCATCTAATGGTAAGCCATGTATTTTGGCGGATTGCATAGCCGTGGCTACCCGACATTTTGATCGAAATTGCGTCACAGAAATTATGATTGCTATAAGGGGAATGGGAGAGGGCAGGGGCAGTCAGGAGGCCATTAGGGGAGTGGAGGGGGCTGGCAGATATGTTGGGGGCATTTGGTGAGGGCTTGGGAGTGCAGAAAATTATTTTTCGTTGTTCCAGATAGCCGTGGCTAGAAAACAAATAACCTCATTGGGTATTGTTATACAGCATGCAGTCAGTCATACGAAGGCGCGTTAAAGTATCATGTCAGTCGGTTGTTTGCTGTTGTACAAGTGGCTATGCGAATAGCCAAGTGTATTAAACCATACATTTCTGTGGAATAATCATATTATTCAGTGGATGTTAGACCACACACTTTTACATGTATTTCTGATTCCATGTCCTCACCTGTACCCTTGTCCTATTTGAACTTTTAAAGGTTGTCAATGTCTGTTTTTGAGCTAGTAAAACATGTATGTGTATCCGCGGCTACAAGAGGGTGCTTATGGCTGTGCGTTGAATTTCCAGGGCTATAAAAAGATGGTTGGAAAAAAAAGGTTTTGTATGTGTTTCGGTGTTTGCAATTGGTCGGTGTTACTGTTGTAATTGTGAACTTGCCTGTGATCGGTTGCAGTGAAAATGTGTTGCCCATTTTGGTACTTTGCTTACTATAGTCTACTTTTTCTGCTATTGATTTTGCAAAGTATAAAAGTCTCCATGTGGACACTTTTCTCATTCTGTTTGCAGAACTCACACTGTGCACATGATGAGTGTGTGGCTGATGTGAAAGTAAGTGTCAGTAAATATGTACATTTTGAAAGGTTTATTTGAAGTATGGTGTGTGTCAGCTCTATTAACCACTGCTATCAGATGGCATATATTGCCACTATTTTCCACTTGCTCACATCCAATGGCAGTTAATTGTACTCTAAAATGTAGCATGTTTCTCTCTATATATAATGCTACACTATTTTATAAGCACTTCTATCAGATTACATTTAGATCCAACATAGTACACCTGCTCACAAGAAGTTCCACTTACCAGTATTGTAGAAATGTTTAGCAAATGCTTTGTTCATAAAATGCTGCTAACAATACATTTTTAAAAGAACAGCATTCATATTCAACTATTTCAATTTTTCTATGCAGGTTACTTTTCAATTATAAAATATGTGGTCTAACTAATTATATTTTCTTGTTTTCTTTACAGACAGAAAAGCACACATTATGAGATAATCACTGTGCACATCTTACTGTGGTCTTGGCCATGCCTGCGACATCCCAATTGTGGAATATAGTGCATATGATTTTCATCACGGAACAGTGGGTGCAGGTAGAATGGCAGTAAGTGAATTTGAGGGACCACTAGTAGATTTTCTGGCTTCGATGTTGGTTGGAGGTGTTGCCATGGTGGCTGGAGGTGGCGATGGAATGAACGAGGCCCATGCAGCCTCACCTTGCTGTGCTCATGGGCCTTCCTGTATGTATTATCAACATCATTCCAGTTTCCAGTTGACACGTACTAGATGATTGATAAGGACAGATGTGCGCAAGCTCTGTGATGGAACAGTAGAAGGGCCATGTCAATGCTGTGCAAATTCTGACATAATCACTGTGGACTTATTACTTTGGCCATGGGTAGTAACAACCTATCTACTGCAACCACCCACCATACTCTCTCTGTTTATCTTCCCCCAGCTTATCTAACCCTGAGTACTCCCACCCACTGAGCCCACAGAAACTTTTCCCACCCTCATTGCATCCTTATAGTCTCTTCCCTTTTTGAAATACCATTTCCAGAGCCTCTATATCCGTACCCAGTCTATTCTGTTTGGGCAAGTCTTCATTCCAGTAGGCCTCTTCCACAAGGAATGGTGGTACAATGAGCTCTAAGAAACTTTAAATGTATATCAAGGATTTTCTTGTATGGGATGTTTTCCCAATGACCCAATAATTTATATAGTTATTTATTGATAATTTGTAAGGTGCGTTTTACAACACAATTGTGTTTCAAAGCGCCACAAGGCTAAATGGGAAGAGTACAGGGCAGATAATAAAAGTGGTAAGAAACAAAAAGCATTAATAATATATATATATGGTAGTGGTCTTACAAGACCTTGTGGCATTTGGCCCTGCAAGTGTATGGATGAGAAGTACGGGTGAGGGGGATGGAAAGGGGAGCAGAGGAGTGGACAAGTGCTGGAGCAGGGCCCAAGAGGGAAGTGCTAAGGGAAGCCAGGAGGAGCACCTTAGACTAAGTGCTAGTACAAGCAGCTATCAAGGGTGGTATGTGGAGCCACTAGGCAGGGGCACGCGGGGCAATGCAATGTGGGGGGCGGGGGTTGCTGGTAATGATTGGGAGGAAGGGACTGACATCCTGTGAGGTTCATGAGGATAAGGCCACTGGTCACAGCAGCAGTGGGGTGATTAGCAAAGAAGGAAAAGAGGGAAAGAAATAGAGAAGAGCAGAGTTTTGAGCAGTTTCTGAAACTTAAGGAGGACTGGCTCAAATCTGAGAGGGGAAGAGAGGCTGTTCCAAAGGGAGGCAGCAGCCGTGGAGAGAGATCTGCCCCGCATTCTCTGCTTTGAGAAACGTTTTACAGTCAGAAAGTTGGAATTAGAGGAGTTTAGGGCTCAAGCAGGGGAGTACTTGGGGAGTGAAAGTTGGAGTTAGCGTGGTCCCAGGCCCCAGAAGGCCTTGTTGATGTTGCATAAGGTCTTGAATTTGATCCTTGCAGCCACTGTGAGCAGTGAAGAGGGTTTTCGGGCTGGAGAGATATGGTCCCTGGGCTTGAGGCCAAAGATAAGTAGTGCAGCCTTGTTCTGGATTAGCTGGAGGGGGCAAAGAGAGGAGAGAGGGAGATTGAGAAAGAGGCTGTTGCATTGTCCAGACTGGAAAGGATCAGAGCTCTGGAGACATTGGGCTTCTGGGGGAAAGTGAGAAAAGGAAGAATGCCCCTGAGGAGGTGGAGCTGGAACTGGGACTTTTTAGTAAGGTCCATGATTTGAGGTGTGAAGCAGAGAGCAGAGTCGAGGATGACCCTAAGTTTTTTGACCTCACAAAATGATGGGGGAAAAGCACCCAAACAGGGTGGTCAAACGGTCAGAGGAAAAGAGGCAGAGGTGTCTTGATGAGGAGGATAGATATCTTACTGGCATTGAGACAGAGATTGTTCACTGAACACCATGCCTGAATGGCAGACAGACAGTCATGGGATTAGAGAGGAGGAATAGGGGGAAGTAGAGGGAAGTTTGAAGGAAAGTTGTGTGTCATCAGTATAGCACTGGAAGTGAGGATAGAAGGAGGAGATCAGATGAGCAAGCGGGCGAGATAATAATTGAAGAGCAAAGGCAATAGGATAGATCCCTGGGGGACACCGCAGTAGAGAGGGTGGTGGAGGAGGAGAAAGGGCCCATTTGCAGCTGGGAAGAGCGGTTAGTGAGGAAAGAGGTTAGCCAGCCCAGTGCCTGGTCAGTGAAGCCAAGGGTGTCAGAGAGTCGATTTATGAGGATGGAATGGTTGCTGTGTCAAAGGCAGAGGAGAGATTCAGGCGAATGAGAACAGCAGGAGAGTTGGAATCAAGATTTGCAAGCATGGTTTCACAGGTGTTCAGGAGAGCAGTTTCCGTGCCTCTGGATGCCCGGAATCCAGATTGGTGGTCATGAAGGAAGCCAACAAGATCAGTGTGGAGGGTCAGTTGGGTGAGGACCACATTTTCCATGAGTTTACCCAGGAAGGGGGTAATAGAGATAGGGTGATAGCCGGGAAGGAGGGGTCAGACGACCCAGTGGCAAAGGAGTGGTTACAGAGGTCTGCAATGGCCCGGTGCAAGAGAGATGTTGTTCTTAATGGTTCCAGAGGAGCACGGAAGCACCTGTTTGGAAGAGACCTTCATAGAGTAGACCACTTTAGAGACCTTGTTCGGTGTTATGGGTAATAGGGGGAAAGTGAGGGGGATGGGAAGAGGGGGGCCAATGGAGGCAGGGGAGTAGGAGTGGGTGAGGAGATGGGGGTGGAGGAGATTGAGCACAAGATGTACTGAGTTTTGGATGAGAAGTGTGAGGAGAAAGCAGTGCAGAGGGCCTGGGAAGGAAGGAGAGATATGGAGACTCCAAGTGGATTGGCAAGCTCCTTGCAGAGTTTGTAAAGTTTGGCTGTGTTGTTAGAGGCTCCAGTTATGCAGGCTTGGATTTGGCCCACTTTTTGGAGTATGTTCCTTAACTATTTATGTACATGTACATATATTTTTTACAGACAGAACAGCGCAAATTATGACCAAATGACCGTGGATATATTGCTGTGGCCATGATAGTGTCTCTGCCTGTGTGCGTGTATTGAATCCTACCTTTTCAACATTCACTCAACGTACCCCACCCTCTCTATTGCAGCCACCCACCATACTATCCCCTGTTTATCCTCACCCACCTTATCTAACCCTGACTACCCACACCCACTCTCCCTACTGACAATTTTTCTACCCTCATTGTTCCCCTACCATCGCTTCCCTTTTCAGTATACCATTTTCACACCGTCAATACTCCTACCCATCCTCTCCCCACCCTTTTGACCCCTACCCACCAAACCTACTACTACAGAATCTATTGATGCTTCTGTACCCTATTAAAACCTTCTCTTACAATCTATATATTTCAAAATACAACTTACAAGGGCTACTGTATACACAAATATATAAGCAATTTAAAAAATATATACATTAATATGCGTGGCTACCGCAGAACTCAATCAAATGGCGAGTTTTTGAGGCATGTATAAACTCAGCACCGACTGGAAGTCGTATCCAGGGCTCCGAAAATGACAATCACAGTGCGGCACACCAAGTTGCAGCTATTTTTAGGGTGCACTTGTAGGCACAGCTATCGTCAGATCAATGGAACTATGGTTATTTTATATCCTTGGCTATGAAGAAAAGTTTCAGCAACATTTTTCAGTTACTCAAACTGCATAGATTCCATAAAATGTTGTAATCTATTTTTGCAGTCACTGTTTCATTTCATCTATTTTTATAAATTAGAGGGTGGTCCTTAAAAGGGCCATATGGGATGAAAAGAGGGGGGTGGAACAGGGAAAGAAAAAACATTACGATAAAACATGTCCCACAAGGATTAAAACAAAAAGGAAATTTGTTTTGGGTATTTGGTTTTTTCTACAAAAAGTGGTAAAAAATTGTCACTTAAAAATAAATAGGGAGGCAATGGATCTGATATTCAGAGACAGTCTTTTGCCAATCCTCCAGCCTAGCACCTCCTGCGACTACCTAATTGTGGCATATGTGCATAGCAAAAATGGGTGCCGGTAGTATGGCAGCAGGTGGATTTGAGGCACCAGTAGCAGAAGTTGTGGGTTTGATGTTGGTTGGCGTTGTTGCGATTGCAGTTGAAAGTAACGATGGAGGAGGTGCAGATACTCGTCGATGTAAAGAATGAGGCCCATGCATCTGGATCTTGTGGTGCTGAACGGGCCTTCCTGTATGCATCATCAACATCATTCCAGATTGATAAGCACAGATGTCCCAAAGGGTAAAGGAGCAATCGAAGGGCTACGTCGTAACATCTTCTGGCACAAGTTGCATTGCACCTCCTCAGCTTATTTCTGCAACAGTGTGCCTGTACACTGAAGTATCTCCAACTGTCTTATGTAGTCTTCATTCTTGTAGCCCTCTTCCGTGGTGGGGATGGATTCCGAACCCAGACTGCACCATCCTCACTGCTGCTAGTTGGGTCAGACATACTTTCAAAAGTCTGAATGGGGAGGAAAATATAAAACAACAAAAATGACAACACAAAAAGGACGATGAAAAGAAAAAAAGAACAAATAACAAGACAAGGTAAAAGAGGATTCGGTAGAAAGTGGATGAAAAGGATGGAGAAGTAAGGTATGAGAAGCCAAACATTCTTGCAGTTAGTCAGGAAACCTGTTCACTAGCAAGGACTAAAAGCAATGATAAATAATAAATTATTTGCTTTGGGTGTTGTCAGGTGTATCGACCCACGTTCAAGTTATTATGCTGCAACATTTGGTGCTGTGGGTTTAGAAAATCCAAGTTGCCCGAAAAACCCACAAGTGCGCCAGAATCCAGGAAAACCGCGCAGTTTTTGCGCACACCAAAAGAGTCGCCTGACCCGGCAACCCCAGCGCGAGCGTGATGGGCCAGAAGCGCCATGAGTGAAACGTGGTGCCAAAGGAAAAAGAGAAGTGCCTGTTAGCTCAAAAAGTGCTTTGAAATCATCTTTGTTTCTCTGAATGCAAGCTCAAAATGCCTATTTCAAACATTGCAAGATATTCAAAAATCTTACTGAACACCGGCAGACGTCTGGTAGAATGAAGTCTTGTGTGCATACCAAATCTGGAAAGATGAAGAGCCTAAAATAATGTTCATAACAAAACTGGCTGAGCTGTGGATGTCAACAGCTTAAGTGAAATGGGATTTAAAACCACTAAAATCGAAATGTTTAAAATAAATGAGGGACCTACTTTTGAGTGTCACATAGTTGAAACTGCTTAAATGTCATGGTTTTGAACTTAGAATCAGCGTTCTAGCTGCATGTGTCAAAATTGTAAGTTTGATTTGTATGAAGAAAAATGGGAACAAAAGTGACCTTTGGCTGAAGCCTGGCTTAAGGAGATTGAATTCTGCCCGGCAACTACCCCCGACAGGAGTTGAAACTTGCCCAACAACTGCATTCACAGGGCTAGCCTGCCTTCTGCTGCCCCCCCAAAAGGAGATTACACCTCTCTGATTGAATCAGGGGAGGGGTACCTGGGACTGCAGGGAAACAGAACAATGAGCTTCCCTTTGCTCCAAGCAATTGCTAAATCAGGACATATAATATTAGAAAAATTGTACATAGATAAATATGCATTTGAGTCAAGAATAGATTTGTGTGCAAAGTGACAAGGGGGGTGTTCTTTCTGTATGCCATAAAAATGATGTCTCATGACATGGGATGACTCCCAGCTCAGTTCCCCAGTGAGAGGACAGAAAATCCTCTAACCTATCAGGATCCTTAGAGGGTTGGGCATAGAAAGTCAGCCTTCCCACCCATTTTCAAGAGACATAAAAAGAGCCACTTAGACCCAGGTAGACACATTCACTTTCCACTTTCTTGCGAAGCACTTTGACGGACGACATCCAAATTCAGGCACTATCCAAATTCAGGCACAAACTTAGAAAACCAGACTCCAGACTCCAGAACTTTGAATCAGAAGGCCTACTGCAAGCTAAAAGTATTCTCAGCTGGCCTTACAATTTTGCAAACTGATTTACCCCAGACTTCCAAGGGGCACATCAGAATAAAACAGCCGGGCTGTGCTGTTTGATTCTAGCCAAGAACTTTTGCCGGAACCAGAGACCAGACCAGACCACTGTGCAGTCCCAGAACTTTTGCCAGAACCAGAGATCCAGACCAGCAGAGCAGAGCTGACCCAGATAGCTGTGACTTCAGAACCACCCGCCAGAAGTACAGTCTAAACCTGACCAGATCTGTGACAAGGCCCATTCCTTCCAAAATTAGGAGTGAGTATCCTGAGAACTGTGCAGAACCAATCTCTTAGTTTAAAATAATCCTATTCAAACTATTTTAACCTATCCAAACTGCATCATAGAAATTGTGTGTCCATTCTGTGATTTCAAACCTGTGAAAGTGTCATTTGTCCTTCTGAGCTTTACTTTAATTTGAGAAACTACCTCCACTAAATCGTCTGTATCTTTTGAACCATACGTGCTAGGAAGATTTAACTTTCATTTTCAAGCTAACATCTTCAGCTTTCCAACAAGCCCAAAACCGACTTTCTACTCCTTATAGTTTTTCCGTAATCGCGATCGACGCATAGCTGTCTTTTGCTTGCAACTGCTGAAATTCGTTTTCGATCTGATAATCATTCCTGATTAATTGCTAGTGTTGACCTGAATGAATAGCTATCGCCTACCCTGAATCTCCTATAGGGAATTAAAATATTTTTTAGCATATTTTTGACTTCATTGCAAATCACATTTAAAAGTGTTTCTGCCTGTTTTAAAGAATACCGGTTGCTCTAAGCTTGCTAGGGGGGAACTGGAATTTGTATTGCATTTGATTGTATTCCTGAAAACTGTGTGCTCCCCTTCCATCTGCTTATATTGCATAGGGAGGGAGTGAATTGTAAAAAGAAAAAGTGATCATATTATCTCTTGTTGAAACCGTATCAGTTTATTTCTGTGCTGCATTCTTTTCCTTCATTGCATTTCCTTGAAACCATAAAAGTATTCTCTGCTACCTTATCCATTCTATACTGACTCCTCGCTGATTTAAAGAGTGTGCAATTGTAACATTGCCCATTGTTGATTAACATTATATTCATAAGTGTGCTATCAAATATTAATTTATTCATAAAAGTGTGATATATATATATTGTTTATTTTTTCAAATAAATATTTTAATTTGCAAAACAAACCTACTTCTTGGCTCAGTGAGGTCAGGGGGATTCAAAGAGAGGGGCGTTATACAAGGGTTTATCATCCAGATCTATGAACTTGTCATAACAATATATCAATTAGGGCTTCCCTTGAGCATCCCAGACTAGGCATTGACTTAGTTGGAGTGCTGAATTGAAGTCACTTAACAGAGTGGGGGCTCGAGCCGGGACGTCTGGATTAGATCTACCACTTGTGCAGCTTAATACAGTGTGCTAACTGACAGGATACATAAATCCTGTTGGATCACCACGCTATATTACACTGTAAAAGCACCACTCAAAAGAAGGACGCTTTAAGGAGACGGTCTGTTTTGCAAAATAAAATACTAACGTCTGTAAGTCAGGAAGGAAATCAATTTCCAGAATGACAACCTTGGTAGATATCAAAATAGCCAGAGAGCACCTCTTACATAAGCTATTTGTGAGAGGCGAATGGACGGAACAGGACCAGACGTTGTGGTTGCAGACAATTGCACCCCAGATCACTGCAACAGGGTCAGACTTATGGAGAGATCAGGGTCCATTGCATGTGGCCCTGAGTGAACTATATATGGCCCCTAAAGCCAAAGATGAGCATGAAAAGATTGTCAGGATAGCGACATATTTATATTTATATATGGGAGCCATACAGGACAAATGTGCTGAAGGCCAAGATCTGGCAAATAGGCAACAGATGGCATTAGAGAAGGCCCAATCTGACCTGGTCTCTTCTGAGCAGAGGCTGCACAGGAGCCAGGAGTCAGAAAATGAGAGTAGGCAGTATCTCATTGAAATCAAAGAGGATATGGGTATCCTGCAACAGGAAAAGTCTGACCAGGATACCAGAATTCTGGCCTTGCAGAAGGAGTACCAAGAAGGTTTGGACGCCCTACTGCAGAGCCAGAAAAAGCTGGAACAACAACGTGACTTCAATCGGGCATGCGCAGAGCAGGTAGTCACCCTGCAAAGCCACCTAGATAGGGAGAAGGCAGAGAGCAACAAACTGATTCTGAAAGACCTGGATACCCAGACAGAATTTGAGGAAGAGCGCCAGAAAGCTGGTGCCCTTCAAAGGCAGAGGGACGACCTGGCGGCACAGATGCAGGCTCTTAGTCAGGAAAGGGACACCTTAGGCCAGGAAGTCTGCCACCTAAAAAGAAAAATGGAAGAAAATCACCTGGCCCTTCAGGGACTGGGTGACCTCCAAAAAGAGCATCAAAACTTGTTGGAGCACACCAGGAGGGTGTAAGATGCTCTGGCAAGAAAGGAGAAGGGCAGTAGGGATGGGACTCAGGAGGTAATCCTCCTGCAGCAAAGACTGGCCCAGTACTCCAAGACTAACCAGGAAGCACAGAGAGAGAATGAGGCTCTCTGCCAGGACAATGATAGGCTCCAGCAACAGGTAGCCATGCAGGAGAGACTGATAGAGTCTAGTAAGGCCGTGACTGAGGAACTAAAAGCACAGGCTCTTGCATGGCAAAAGGGAGCAGGGGCTGATAGAGATGAGGTTCGCTGGGAAAGGGAAACACCTGAGCATAACCTCAGGAGCCCTAGTACCAGAGGCCTTCATCTCTCCCAGTCCGTGGACTCTGCCACCCCCATGTCCCCTGGCACACATGAGCACAGGGCCACAGGGATGGCAGATTACTATCCAGCCAAAAGTATGGGGCTCATAGGCCAGTACCACCCAGGAATGGATGGGCGGGCATCTGGGTAAGGGCACCTAAGTACAGTGCAATTTAGTGGGGAACCCCAGGAGAGTAGGCCCACTAAGGGCATCCTTAAAACCTCTGCCCAGTTAGGTCAGTGGGGGAAGTACCCATCAAATCCCGACAGCAAGGAGGAATCTGAAGACTCCTCTGAACGTCACAGGACACAGGAGACCAGGTCCCCACATTCTGCCAGCCATTCCCAGGCTCGCAGAATACGGGAACACCTGGAAGATCAGGCGGGCACCTCTGGGAGCAGTGCTTCTGAGTCAGAGGATGAATGGACCAGGGTTACCCGAACCAAAAAGGCCAATAAGGCAAAAAGGGCCTTGCTTAAGGACCCCTTAAAACATATTAAGGCAATAAGGAGTGTCATCACCCCTTATCACAAGAACGCCAAGTATTCTGTTTGGGAAAACTTGGAGCTTTACGAGCAAATGATGGAGACTTTCCATTTGAAAGACAGCAGGAGCTGCATTCAGTATGTAAAATGGACATTCTCCCCAGAAAACTCCAGTTTCTTTGCAGGGCTGGAGGACCAAAACCATTCAAGATGGTCCACATATAGGGCAGCCATCTTGAAACATTTTTCTGTTCACAGAAATACCCAAGAGGCTCGCAAGGCAGCCTACAATTTGCAATGTGGGGAGGATCAGGCCCCACAAGAATTTGTGCAGGAATTGAAGCGTGCCTTTGCGCAGACTACCAGAAGGGTGCGCACGGACAGCAAAGAATGTGTTAACACTTTTTTCCATGCCTTGCCCAAATACATCATGACCCAGCTAGTGAGAGATTTTCATGAGAAAAAGTCACTAGACTGGGTCATTGAACAGGCTACCCGAATCTATGAGGTGCAGAAGCACATAGAAAATAAAAGTGATGCGCAGAAAAGCCCCAAACCGACCAGCACCCTTGCTGCTGCCAAACTGGCAGAGGTAAAGGTTGCCCCCACTTTGGATTTGGTGATGGGGGGCCTAAAAACTTGCCTGTGCAGAATAACTCTAAGCCCAGAAGGCCCTCGGGCCAGTCACAAACAGGGAGTCAAGGAGGTAGTCCCACAAATGGGATCCCTCATTCCCCTGATTATGTAAGTCCCCGTTACAAGGGAAACCGACCGATCCTGGGTTATGTGTGGACTCCTCCAGCCCAAGGGGGGGGGGGATCCAGCCAAGCACCTAACCCAAGGAACTCCCCTCCTAACTTCCCACAGGAGGGCAGAAATTCTCCAAATACTGGGCTTAACTTTTTTCCCAGGTATCCACCCAATTTCCAACCCCAAAATCATCCATCCTTCTTTCCCCAATTCCCTGAGCCCAGACAACCTAATCCGGGAGAGGGGAGGCCAAGGGTGGAGGGGTACCCAAATCTTCCCAACCCGGGGTACTACCAGAGAAGGGATAGCTATCCTTCCCGGGATCAGCCCAGGGGAGAAAACAGAACCCTGTATCAGCCCTAGCGGGTTTCACAGTTAGAACGCCAGGTCCAAAATATGGCACGGGGTCTGGGTCACATGCTGAGGGATCAACAGAACCCTCAGATGAGCATGCCAGCGCAGAATGCCCCAAACTCTGGGCCTGGTGCTCCAGAACAATGACGGGGGCAGCACCCCGATAACCCACCGGTTCCCAGGGAGGAGGCACAAGGGGAAGGGGGGTGCAAAACCTGGGAGGAAGCTTCCTTCCCCACTTGTAAACAGCCCCTGGAAACCCAGGAACCAGAAACAAAATCTCCTACCCCTGAAAGTCTGCCACCCAAGGAGCAGAGAGGAGGTAGGAGAAACAAAGGACCCAAACAGACCCATTTTGTGGAGGAGGTACAGATCTTCCAATTTGAGGGAGAGGGATCCTCAGAGGATCCTGGGATAAGGATCTTCTCCTTCAGAGATGGGGGAACTCCTCCCAAAGAAAAATGCGTCCCAAGGGATCCAAATCCAGACTGGGTAGATGTGGGGACTGAGCTAGTGCCGCCCATCATCTCATCCCAGAACCAACAGCAAGAAAATCCCCTGGTTCAAACACATTCTGGTGACTGCTTCCAAAAAGGGGGGAGCGGCCCAGAACCGGAACCAGGGGAACCCACAACGGCTCGGATTTCCAGTTGCCAACTTTTTCTTGCAGATTCCCATGACTCTCCACAGAATTCTGCCTAAATCTCTTCTCTCGCAATGTCTAAAACAAAAAAATTAGCCCACCAGTTGTCCAAAAATGTTCATTATCTGTGCCCCCTTGAGGAGAAGGAGGGAAGATACTATGCCCCGGTTCAAGTGCAGGGGCAGGGTACAATTTTGGCACTGGTGGACACTGGATCCCAAGCTACCTTCCTGTCCAAAAGGGCCTTTAATGAAATAAATGCAGGGAGGGGGGAGAATTACCAAATTCCTCTCACCTCTCTTCCTGGACAACTTCAGAACTTTGACGGGAAGGAAATTCCTGTCGAGGGGACTGCGGATTTGGACATTAAAATTGGGCGGCACAAGGTGAAACACCCTGTCATAATAGTGACTCCAGAAGGTAACCCCTTGTTTACTAGGGAATGACGTCCTGAGAAGGTTGTCACCCCTAATAGATTGTGTTAACAAGGTCCTCTGTACCCAGACTAGTGGACCAATAAAATTAAAACAGAATGTCAACCATGTTAGTTTAAACGGCACATGCCACATGGTTGAACAAAAATCTGACCAAGTAGAATTTCACTTCCAGAACAACCAAATTCCAGACGTGACAGTAATAGCAGTAGGACAACAGACTGGTGACGGGGGGTCCTCTCTATTTCTGAAAATCAACCTTCCTTCCAGTTTAAGGTGGTATTCCACAAGGAAACACTCTGAAATTCTTTACTAATCCACAATCAGACATTCCCACTCCAATAGTCCAGAAAGATGTGAAATCAGCTCAGAGCCTGGCTGATATTCAGCAAATTGGAGAGCAGTTGTTCATCCCTGTTCAGTTAAATGATGGGAAGGACTCTGGTCTCACCTGAATGTGTGTGAACAATGGTAAGAGCTTCATCAGCGAAGCCATGTTCCGCCAACTCCCAAAAGATCCAGCCATTCCCACCTTCAAACTGATAGACAAATGGGAAATGGACCTGGAAGCACCCAATTCCAAACATCTCCTGCCAAGCAGGTGTATGCTCAAAATCTCCATTGGCAACAAGAGCATAGTCCATAATTGTTGGGTTGTGAGAGATGTCACTGCTGCCTTTTACTTAGACAGTGCTATTCTCAATCGCTTTGCCATTAGTTTGGACCTAATAAACTTCAAAGCTTGGTCCCGATTAGCGTATAATCCCATGAGTTTTGATGATCCAGAAAAAGCATTTAGGTCAGCTCAATTGCTACCTTATGCAGTTGAAATTCAGATTAAAGAGGAAGTCACCATCCCAGAAAGGACCCGACAATTCTCCCTGGAAGTGAAAGTTAAAAGAGGACAAAAATTGAAAAACCCTGATGCTTATATTCATCTAAATGCTTCTCTCCAACAGCAAGGGTTGTGGGTAAACCCAACACCATTAGTCAACATAGAACATGACACCATTCCAATAGAGGTGTATAACAGCGACTTAAAGAGTATTACTCTAGCCGCAGGCACCATTATTGGAATGGCAGTTGATGACCAACATTTTTCCATTGATTTAGGATAATGAACTGTTAGGACCAATCCCCAATGACTGTTTTGACAGTGACAGTGATGACAATACACCAGACAGGATATTTACCCGGCATGGGGGGGAACCTCCTGGTGTACACTTCCTGCCCTTATGGTAAGGAAGATGTGACTTGTGACTTCAGAAGGGATGAGGTGATTTTCCAGGTCCATGAGGGCTGCCTTTCCCACCTGAAGCCTCCAGTCCAAATCAGCACCCTGACCAGGGACTTCTCCACCCAGCTGGAGGAGGCCACTGAGATAGCAAAACCAGAAGTCTTTCCAGGCTTCAGGCAGATGGTGGAAGAGAGAGTCAACCTAGCTGATGCCTGTGTGACTCGTGAAAAGAAGCAAAAGTTGAAACAAGTTTTCTTGGATTTCCAGGATCTCTTTGCGGTGGACTCATACGACTGTGGTCGCACCGACATTCACACAACAACAATTCCCATGGACCCTCGCATGACTCCAGTGTTTGTGAAGCAATATCGCTTGCCTCTCGCATCCATGGAGTCCCTTACTGAAATAATTAAGAACCTTGAGTCCCAGGGGAATAATCTGTCCAGTTCACAGCACCTTCAATAATCCAGTGCTGGGAATATTGAAGCCAAAAGGCCAGTGGAGACTCTGTGCTGACCTTCGGGAGCTCAACAAATGGGTCCATACTTCCCGATGGCCTCTTCCCTACATTGACCAAGATCCAGGGGTCACAGGTGTTCACTGCAATAGACCTGACCAATGGATACTGGACCGTGCCTGTCAGTAGGGAGGATCAATACAAACTGGCTTTTACCTTTGGGGGCCAGCAGTACACATGGACCTGGACTCCCTTCGGATACCTCAACTCCGGCAATGAATTCAACATTTTCCTACATAAGGCCATGCCGACCTGGGTGCGAGGGGTAACCTGGCTTATGTAGATGATGTCCTCATCAAAAGTTCATCTGTGGAAGAACACATAGCGGAGATCTGTTATGTTCTGACACAGTTGAGGGCCGCCGGAGCAAAACTTTCCTTTCAGAAAGCACAGTGGTGTAGAACCTGTGTTAATTTCTTGGGGCATGACATTACTCCTCAGGGTCTCTGTCCCCAGGAAATGAAAGTGGAAGCACTTCAGAAACTGAAAGACCCCACAACTCTGCAGGAACTAAGGAGCCTCCTTGGACTGACTAATTACCCCAGAAAGTTCATTGAGGGCTACGCAGAGGTCACCAGACCCCTGATTCATCTCTTGAAGGAGGGGGTCAAGTGGGAATGGGGTCCAGAACAATCCGAGGCAGTAAGACAGCTCAAAAGAAGCCTCTCACAAGCGCCCTGCCTAGCTTACCCTGTCAGAAACAAGGAGTTTTTCTTGGAGACAGGGTTCTCTAATACATGCTTGACTGCAGTATTATATCAAAAGCATGACAAGGTCAATAAAGTAATCTCCTATGCGAGCAAAACTTTATCCTCTGTGGAGAAAAAATTAAACGATTGTGAGAAGGCACTCCTGGCAACGGTGTGGGCATTGAAGAATTACCGCCCGTTTATCCAGGGGGAACACATCATAGTGGAGACTCCACACCAGCCTCTGCAATATCTCCAAAGTGACAAAATCCGGGCCGGAAATGTGAGAAATTCCCGAATTACTTCCTGGATTCTGTCAATGCAAGGGTTTCCTGTGGAGGTCAGATATAGCCAAAACAAGAAGAATCCCCTCGCGCGAGGTCTGGCTGACTTGCATGATTGTGTCAGAGAAAACTGTCTCGAAGACGAAAGTCTAAAAATCAAGGACAACATGGAGGCATACCTTAATTCCCCACACAAAGTCCTTGAAGAAGACAAGTGTGAGGGAATGCCCACTGTCTATGTGGATAGATGCTCTTACCATGTTGACAACAACGGGGAGAAAGAACTGGTGGCCGAAATGCATGGGTGAATGAGTCCCCAGAACCCTACGCTATATACAAGATTGGTCCCCGAAGTAGTCAGGTGGCAGAGTTGATGGCTGTGTATCAAGCCATCCTCACTGCTGTCCAACATCAACTCCATGAACTGGTCATAGTCACAGATTCAGATTATGTCCGGAATGGGTTTGCGGAGCACCTGGTTAATTGGAAAACCAGGGGCATGTTATGTGCTAATAACAAACCCTTGAAACATGGGAAGTTAATCCAAAACATTGACACCTCGAACGGGATGACCATCTACTGGAAAAAGATCAAGGGTCATTCCAAAGTAGAGGGACCAGACAAAACTGGAAATGACTTAGCTGAACAGCTGGCCAAAACCGGGGCCATCCAAGGGAATCTAATAGAGATTGATTCCCTGTTGGGGGAAATCCAGGTCACTGCTATCACTAGGTCCCAGACAAATGCTCACAATGATCTTTCAACTGCACAATGGAGTAAGGAGACCCCAAATGCTGATTTGATTACGGTTCAGAAGGGGGATCCAATAATTGTTAAGTTTTACCAACACATTGAGGACCCTGAGAACTTTCCCCTGACGGATACCGATTACATTGGGAAAGAGGACCTTAGAGTGTTGATGAAATATCCAAAAATGTTCTGGATCCAAGACGGTTTGTTGGTAAGGAAATCCCAAGCTGGCCATGATCAGTGGGTGGTTCCTACCTCATTCCGAAGCCTGATGTTAAGTCACGCCCATGATGCGGCCACCGCCGGTCATAGGGGGTTTCATAAAACACTTGAGATCTTAAGAGAGGTTGCATACTGGCCACACATGGGGCAGGACCTCAACCAATACGTGAAGGGGTGTCTTGTGTGTGCACTATTTCAGCCAACATCCCTCACACACCGTGCGCCTCTCCAAAAGAGGGGGATGACACTGCCATGGTCAGATTTGCAAGTCGACTACATAGGGCCCCTGATTCGCTCCTCTAGGGGAATAAGTACATGTTGACGGTGACATGCTTATTTACTAAATGGGTGAAATGTCTCCCGGCCCCAAACTGCAAGGCAGAAACAGCAGCTGCCCTGATGTTAAACCACTTCTTTTCCCATTTTGGTCTACGCCAAAGGATTGAGTCAGACAGAGGTAGCCATTTCAGTAGCGAAGAAATGACTAAGATGTGGGAGATACTGGGGGTTAAAAGGAAGCTACATATTGCTTACCGACCAGCTCTTCTGGTGCAGTGGAACGGTACAACCGAACCATTGTGAGCATCTTAAAAAAGTTTGTGGCAGATTCTGGGCCAAGTTGGGATATCCGATTACCTCTGGTCCTAATGGCCATCAGATCTACCCCTTCATCTGCAACTAAAATGTCACTGTTTGAGCTGATGACTGACGCAGGATGGTGCTTCCCCACCATTTGCTTTACAGGACCCAAGAGCAAACATTGATCAATGCCTCCACAACTCATGAGTATGTTGAAAATTTAAGGAAACACCTTCAGCATGCTTTTGCCTATGCTCAGCGAAACCTAGAAAGATCAGCCGATAGCATGAAGACTCATTATGATTTAAAGACTATTAGGAAAGAATACAATGTGGGAGACCGGGTCTATTTATACAATTTCCAAAGGAACCAGGCCAAACAGCGGAAATTTCTGCCTACATGGAAGGGACTTTTTGAAATTGTAGACAAGATCTCACCAGTCGCCTATAAGATCTGCATCCCCAAAGGCAGTTTGGCGGAAGGGGAAGACAAGTGGGTCCATATAAATCAGCTAAAGTGTTGCCATCCCAGCCACACTCTGCAGCAACTGGAGGAGTCCTCTGCAATCTCAGAGGGGATGCTCCAGAGTAATACAAGTCCAACCCTAAAATATTCCACATATAGCCTATAAAATTCTGTGATTCTGGAATGCAAATGTATCCTGATGTATAAAATGTATATGTTCGCCCCACCATTAATAGTGGTGGGGAAATGTCTACGAATATGTTTCTGCCACTTTGATTTGTCATCCTAGGAGAGATAAACCATGGAGATTGAGCAAGGAGGACGACCCGGGGACCGTGAGCAAAAATCTGAGGGGCCTGAGGTACCGCCCGAAACTCCCTTCAGGAACGGCAAGGAGAACCGACCGATCCACCCTGATGGAGGAAAAGATGCTGAACTGTGCCATCTGCGGAATCGGAAGAAGATGATGCGGACACCCCAGCGCGTGGGTCAAAACATCCTAGGAGAGATAAACCATGGAGATTGAGCAAGGAGGACGACCCGGGGACCGTGAGCAAAAATCTGAGGGGCCCGAGGTACCGCCCGAAACTCTCTTCAGGAACGGCAAGGAGAACCGACCGATCCACCCTGATGGAGGAAAAGATGCTGAACTGTGCCATCTGCGGAATCGGAAGAAGATGATGCGGACACCCCAGCGCGTGGGTCAAAACATCCTTTGCACCCGACTCCCCCTCGACTCGAAATCAAAGTGCAGTCGGGCGGGGGGGTTTGTCAGGTGTATGGACCCACATTCAAGTTATTATGCTGCAACATTTGGTGCTGTGGGCTTAGAAAATCCAAGATGGCCGAAAAGCCCACAATTGCACCAGAATCCAGGAAAACCGCACAGCTTTTGCGCACACCAAAATGGTCACCTGACCCGCCACCCCCAGTGCGAGCGTGATGGGCCAGAAGCGCCATGAGTGAAACGTGGTGCCAAAGGAAAAACAGCAGTGCCTGTTAGCTCAAAAAGCGCTTTGAAATCACCTTTGTTTCTCTGAATGAAAGCTCAAAATGCCTATTTCAAACATTGCAAGATATTCAAAAATCTTACTGAACACCAGCAGACGTCTGCTAGAATGAAGTCTTGTGTGCATACCAAATCTGGAAAGATGAAGAGCCTAAAATAATGTTCATGACAAAACTGGCTGAGCTGTGGATGTCAGCAGCTTAAGTGAAATGGGATTTAAAGCCACTAAAATTGAAATGTTTAAAATAAATGAGTGACCTACTTTTGAGTGTCACATAGGTTGCAACTGCTTAAATGTCATGGTTTTGAACTTAGAATCGGCGTTCTAGCTGCATGTGTCAAAATTGTAAGTTTGATTTGAATGAAGAAAAATGGGAACAAAAGTGACCTTTGGCTGAAGCCTGGCTTAAGGAGATTGAATTCTGCCCGGCAACTACCCCCGACAGGTGTTGAAACTTTCCCAGCAACTGCATTCACAGGCCTGGCCTGACTTCTGCTGCCCCACCAAAAGGAGATTACACCTCACTGATTGAATCAGGGGAGGGGTACCTGGGACTGCAAGGAAACAGAACAATGAGCTTCCCTTTAGCTCCAAGCAATTGTTAAATCAGGGGGTCGTAAATGGCTTCCTCTTGGAAGGAACTGGGAGGGGCACTGCCTCTGTGAGCCAGCTGAGCTTGGAGGAAGTGGACAAACCAGAAATTCCCCCATGTGCTTTGGGAAACCACACCCCTCTGGGCCAGGGCATAATTTTAAAAAGATGGATAATTCATAGTACAAAATTGTCAAAATTATATAAATAATATCATTATTCCTGTGATTTGTCTGTGCACATTTTAAGAGGTGTTAGGACTCTGTGGTATGTTCTGGGAGATAGTAGCGGAAAATAGGGTATTACTCCAAATGTCTGTATGTTAAAAATCTGACACTTCATCATATGATGCCCATATTCCTTGCGCACATTTGTGTACATTCTGGAAAGGTTTAGAGGTTGTGTTCTGGATCAAAAGGGCAGAATTCTGTCAGAAGTCAACACAACATCTTACAAAGACATGGATCGGATGGTTTGGCGCTACAGAAAATATGTTTACTGGACTTATAATATTAGAAAAATTGTACATAGATAAATATGCATTTAAGTCAAGAATAGATTTGTGTGCAAACTGACAAGGGGAGTGTTCTTTTTGTATGCCAGAAAAATGATGTCTCATGACATGGGATGACTCACAGCTCAGTTCCCTAGTCAGAGGACAGAAAATCCTCTAACCTATCAGGATCCTTAGAGGGTTCGGCATAGAAAGTCAGCCTTCCCACCCATTTTCAAAAGACATAAAAAGAGCCACTGAGACCCAGGTAGACACATTCACTTTCCACTTTCTTGCGAAGCACTTTGACGGACGACATCCAAATTCAGGCACTATCCAGAGACCAGAACTTAGAAAACCAGACTCCAGACTCCAAAACTTTGAAGCAGAAGGCCTACTGCAAGCTAAAAGTATTCTCAGCTGGCCTTACAATTTTGCAAACTGATTTACCCCAGACTTCCAAGGGGCACATCAGAATAGAACAGCTGGGCTGTGCTGTTTGATTCTAGCCAAGAACTTTTTCCGGAACCAGAGACCAGACCAGACCGCTGTGTAGTGTCAGAACTTTTGCCAGAACCAGAGATCCAGACCAGCAGAGCAGAGCTGACCGAGATACCTGTGACTTCAGAACCACCCGCCAGGAGTACAGTCTAAACCTGATCAGATCTGTGACGAGGCCCATTCCTTCCAAAATTAGGAGTGAGTATCCTGAGAACTGTGCAGAACCAATCTCTTAGTTTAAAATAATCCTATTCAAACTATTTTAACCTGTCCAAACTGCATCACAGAAATCGTGTGTCCATTCTGTGATTTCAAACCTGTGAAAGTGTCATTTGTCCTTCTGATCTTTACTTTAATTTGAGAAACTACCTCCACTAAATCGTCCGTATCTTTTGAACCATACGTGCAACGAGATTTAACTTTCATTTCCAAGCTAAGATCCTCAGCTTTCCAACAAGCCCAAAACCGACTTTCTACTCCTTATAGTTCTTCCGTAATCGCGATCGACGCACTCGGAAAAAGTGCTGCAAATTGCAATTTGACTCATTTTCTCCACCTGTCAAAAATAGCTGTCTTTTGCTTGCAATTGCTGAAATTCGTTTTCGATCTGATAATCATTCCTGATTAATTGCTAGCGTTGACCTGAACTAATCTTAAGTAGCTATCACCTACCCTGAATCTCCTATAGGGAATTAAAATCATTTTTAGCATATTTTTCACTTCATTGCAAATCACATTTAAAAGTATTTCTGCCTGTTTTAAAGCATACTGGCTGCTCTAAGCTCGCTAGGGGGGAACTGGAATTTGTATTGCATTTGATTGTATTCCTGAAAACTGTGTGCTCCCCTTCCATCTCCTTATATTGCATAGGGGGGGGGGTGAATTGTCAAAAGAAAAAGTGATCATATTATCTCTTGTTGAAACCATATCAGTTTATTTCTGTGCTGTATTCTTTTCCATCATTGCATTTTCTTGAAACCATAAAAGTATTCTCTGCTACCTTATCCTTTCTATACTAACTCCTCACTGATTGAAAAGAGTGTGCAATTGTAACATTACCCATTGTTGATCAACATTATATTCATAAGTGTGCTATCAAATATTAATTTATTCATAAACGTGTGATATATATATTGTTTATTTTTCAAATAAATCTTTTAATTTGCAAAACAAACCTACTTCTTGGCTCAGTGAGGTCAGGGGGATTCAAAGAGAGGGGCGTTATACAAGGGTTTATCATCCAGATCTATGAACTTGTCATAAAAATATATACATTAGGGCTTCCCTTGGGCATCCCAGACTGGGCATTGACTTAGTTGGAGTGCTGAATTGAAGTCACTTAACAGTGTTGTGAATATCCACAGCACAGCTACAGAATCTTGCATGGATCTCGTCATAAGGCGTGGGTGTAGCCGCGTATACGCAACACACACTTTCATTGGTTGAATGTGTTATCGCGGATATATGGCATGAGTTCCCATGCACCTCTCTATTTTTATTTTTTACTTTTTATGAATAATTGTTTCGGTTTATATAAACCTTTACAAAAGAACAGAGCATATAAAAACAGAATTGACTTAAAGAACCAAATATTCAACCATTGTAACAATGTATACATAAAGATTGCATAACAATAATTCACAAACTTTACACAAGTATAAAAAAAAAACAATCTGACCTAAATTCTATTATGCATTTAAGCAGATTTTTGAATACACACAACAACAACATTTGTATAACTCTCCATTCTTTCCCTTTGAACAGTCACTGTTTAATGATCAAACAAACAACCAGCCGTAGGCTGGAGACTAACCACCTTACCTTTCGGAAGAAGCTTAAAACGTTTCTCTTCAAGTAAACCATAATGAGGTAATTTCTTTTAGGCCTTGAAATGCTGTAACAACCCTGCTACATGTTACTGTCCTGTGATCACTGTTCGCTTACTGTCTGTCTTTGTCTTTCCGTCTGTGCTCCGATGCCCACGGGCAGTCGTCGAAATATAAATAAATAAATAAATATAAATGTCTATATGTAATAGAGCAAACTCTAATTAAATCGGACCGGAATAGTGAGACTAATTAGCCCACTTTCCAAACGTTCTTTAAAAATGACAGTGCTCTTAACTTTATTGAGAGGTAATCAGCTGAAATATTCCATTCTCTGATTCTGTAAAGCTGGACACACATGCAATAGATGTGATAATGATTTAATGTTGCTCTTGTTCTCACATTGTCTGCAAACTCCTTTCACCATACCAGATATGTCACAAATATATAGAATTTCATTTATACCCATGACATTAAATTGGAGACGCATTAAATTGTTCCTCAGAACTTCGCTGGGGTAGCGTATCAGATAGCCTTCTATTATCCCTGGTACTTTTTGCAGAGATACGACTTGATTATACAGGCGAAAACTCAGGGCTTCTTGCAGGCTATTACCGAAATTGTGGCTTTTGATGATCTTTTTCACCTTTAAAGGATTAGTCAGAAGAGTGTTCATGGACATCCCAAGATTACGGAGGAACAATACTCCTTCGTCATGGAGATCCTTCATAAACCCTTCATTTGCATCTTCACCCAGCAAACGATAGAAGTTACCCTATGAGTTAATTTGACATTTCCTTAATATATGTAATCTCTTTCATCATATTATGCTGTGTAAGGATTGGAGACCCAATTCATATCTTATGACCGCCATAGGTACACACTTCGGTAGATGGAAGAGAATTGTCTGCCAAATCAAGCCTTCCATTTGCTTTAATTCAGGGAGTATCCATGATGGAAAAAACTCCAGACGATAACATAGTCTCTGGATAGCTTTCATTATATAAAACTTCCAACATGTACCATATTTTCTATTCACTTGTCTCATTTGCCTAGCTAATATCACAGCTTTATCTTTCAGATAGTTACCGTAAAAGACTTTTGTTGGGCTATCTATTATGGGAAGCCTTAATACTGCATGTTTGATTTGACTTGAAGTGTATTATTGTCACACCGTCATATACATGTGGTCTTTCTTTTTCTACAACAGTTTTTAGGGGATTAATATTTATATCATGTGCTGACATATAGTATCCAAAAGCGTCAATCAGTCTTTGCAAACCTATCGGTGTACAGTCCACGAGGACAAAACCATCTGCATAGGCTGCCAAAATGATTTTAAGGCTTGCGATTTTGGGTTTACTGAAGGATGCATTCTGTAATGACTTACCCAAATCGGCCATGTACAAATTAAATAAAGTGGGGGCCACTGATGCAGCCTTGACGTAAACAATTATAAGTCATGATATTTCTAGTCAGACGACCCTCAGAATTCAGTCTCACCTGCATTTGAGACTCCCTGTGAAGATGAATATCTATACTTAAAAAACCTTTTGGCATACCAAACTTCTCAAGTTTCCTCCACAGAATATGTCTATTTACCAAACCGAACACCATAGACAAGTACATTGATGCCACGTACACCGGGGGAGACAGAGACTGCCATGCTAGCGCTGTAGAAAGCTTAACAAAAGACCCCCACAGTAATTTCCCATTTCACGTCTAAAGCCCATTTGCTGGTAGCCTAGTATCTCATTTTCTATACACCAGGTATCTATGTTTTACCAGGACAATGGGCGTGAAAATATTAGCGTCAACATCCATAATAGCTATCAGCTTATAATTAAAGGGTGACATTCTAGTTCCTTTCTTGAAGATCGAAATTGCATAAGATGTCTCCAAGATACAGGGTTAGATTTGGACACAACAATATTAGAAAATAATATATGTCAAATTTTTGCCCATAGATCAGGCTTCTGCCTTAGTAGGACATTGGTTAAGTGATTAGGGCCATCCACTTTAGATGGCATACATTTCATGATGATCCTAGCGATGGAATTTACTGAGACGCTGAATACCCACTCAGAGCGGACAGACTCGGATCCCTTCCCAACATCCCTAACATCCTTGTATATGTTTTGGAAGTGGGTCATCCGGACCTGTTCAGAGATCGGGTTCATCAGCAACTGACATCGCTTCACCTCGATTTGATTAATTAATTCCCAGAAACATCTGGGATTATTAACCTTAATGGTGGCCAGCATCATCTCACCGTCCCTTTGGTATAACTTGTAGCGATGGAACTTTAACCATTTACTATAGGATTGCCTAAGTTTGCGTATATGATCCACTGTAGTTTCGCGATATGTCGAGATCTTATTCAGAAGTTGTATCGCTTTTTGTAACTCAGACTTTTTGTCTTTCATCTGATGGTCATAAATGTGCCTGCACTTATTTGCCCCAATTAAGTTCCTTTATGGATGCTTGTTAGGTGGTCAATTTGACATAACTGTCTACGTGTATATTTATATTTGAGGTTTGGAGTATTTAACTTCTCTTCCAAGGATGACATCTCAACATCAATCGACATGGTATTATAACAATTTGCATTCCCAGCTGCATTCCAGGTGAATCGATATCCCCTAACATTCACATTCAAACTGGCAAAACAGAAACTTACCTTTTACCCTTTGGTGTCCAAGACAGTTTCAGACTCAGCCATGCATGATCGCTGAACTTGTTAGTCAATATCTCAAATTTCCAAATTCGATCAAACAGGTATTTGGTGACAAAAATATAATCAATAACTGACTCTGCTCCTCTTGCAGACCAAGTGAGGGTATCATCCTGTGTCAAGTACAAGCCCCAAATCTCAGTGAAACTTAACCATTTAGGACCCTGCAGCTTTTTCAATTTTTTCATGCGAGAAGATATTTAGGTCATTCAATAGGTACCCTTAATCATTAGTATAATCTACCGTACAGTAGGCATTCAAATCCCCTGCTAGTACAATTTCACCCCCAGGCAATTTAAAACCCACTCATCTATTATACAATTATGGGAATCAAAAGACTGATCCAAATTGTCCTGTGGGTTCCAATACACATTAATTAGAAGTATGTGCAAAATATTTACTGCATTTTCTATAATCAGGGCGATCGTCAAAAAGACCTCCTGAACTCTCCACTCTCCTGACTTTACCATTCCTCTCCCATTTCGTATGCCGATTGCCAGACCTCCCTTGGGTCGACTCTCTGGCCCTTGAAGAGCTCCTAGGCTAATTAGCTCATCAAAAATAAGGGGATTAACCACCCAAGTCTCTTGCAAAATAATTATATTATACGTTTGCAGATCATTACATAGAGCATTATCAGACAATAAGTGAGAAAACCCACAAACATTCCAAGAAATAAAGGTGGAGCTTAGGTTACCTCTGAAGATGCTGGCTCATATTCTTTAACTGCGAGATTGAATCTTGCAATGATAAAGCAAGCCAGTGCCAATTTGGTTCATCAGGAACAGAAGCACCACAATGTCGATTTGTCTCGCCTATCTGCCTGCCGATGGAATCACCTAATGTCTGGATTTTTACACTGCCACTCATTAAATCGCCCGGCTTTCTCCTGAGTAGGTCATAACCGTATCTCTGCAGATGAGATGTTTCGTTAGTAAGAATAGCACAAACCAAAGGTGATGAAATAACAAGGCTTACGTAGTCATAACGTGAAGAATGAATAAGGTCAATGAGTTTGATATCATTTGATGAGATAGGACGGAGGGCCAGAATCTCTTCAAAGAGAGTTAAATTCTATATCTATTCAGAGAATCCGGACTCCCTTTGTGAAACATGTAGTTTAGGATCAGGCTCGGATCACTGGAAAAAACGGGACCGATTAGTTTAATAGAGGGCTCACAAAATTCTGCTGCGTACTGAAGCCCCTTTCAGAGTTTTCACAAAGAACGCTCATTAAGTTGTTTGTTTAGCCAAACAGGCTCTATCAATGTCCCTTCCTCTTGCAAATCTAATTGCGAGGCTTGATTATGCCATAAATTGTTGTTTGGCAGATTATGCTCCTGGGCTCCCTCAATCTTCTTTTTATCCATGCCAAAACTGGAGCATCTGTTAGCAATGATGTTTTCAACCAGATTTCTGACTTCAAGTTCAAGCAGAGATTGAGCCTTTGCCCTTACATTAGGGGCCCCATGGCGCATGCTCTGTGTCCGTGGGTCAATATTATGTGTAACTGCCTCTTTCCAAAGGCTGGCTTCTACTACGGGAGCCCTTAGATGTTTGCCCCTCTTTGCTTTGCTCTTGGGCTCCTGAGGTCTTATTAGAGACCGTCTACTCACTTTCTCTGTTTCCCCATGCTCATTTGATATCACTTCGCAACTTGCATTAGTCAACTGTATTTGTGCAGGTGAGGGTTATTTAAAGATGCTGTATATTGGTTTCCCTAGACTGTAAGCTTTATTTTTTTATTTGTTGATTCTGTTTTAGGGCATCAACTAATCTCTTATTAGGATCTTCATATTCATGGTGCGCCGATGTATAATCAATAGTGTCTCTTGCTTTACTTGTATGGGCACTACTCCCACTAGTACCACCGCCAACACTATGGTGCTCACTGGCTGAAGGCCCACCCAATCTGGTCCCACCCACCAAGCTGATCCACAGGTTCGATACAATCCTGATAATCCTGCAAAGCAACGTTGCACACATATTTGCAAGAGGTTGTTTTTGAGTATTTTAGCACCAAAGCCAATTTCTGTTTAATTCTTTTTTCTTTTTTAGTTGTTATTTTTGGTTGCAGTAGTCATGAGTGGCCCGTGACTCTCCATGGCCTTCGTCCCCATTTCCTTTGCTATTATTGGTGATGTTATTACATCTTCAGAAGGTACCACAAAATCTGTCGGGGGACAACCCTTCCATGGTGAGTCCGTCAGCCCCACAGAACTGTGCACCTGCCTTAATACATGCTCCAAATCCACCTTTAAAATAGCTCCCTGAGTATGACTTGCTGAATTAAGAGTGGAAGAGATATCATTCAGATACCAGGTCTGCATTTTTAGTTCAGTCATTAGAGTAACTTGCATGTTTTGAATTGCTTTTACAAGCGGCTGGATTTTGTCCTTGCCCCTGTCGGGAGAGTTGGTGTGATCATGTATATTTATTACCTCCTCCTCGACAGTGGCCTCATCCCTGAGATGTTGATTTAATGCAAGCACTGTGATCTCGTGACTTAAAAAGATAGTTGGAGTATCAGTGGGGGCACAGCCATTAGTCGGTACAGACTTCCCCTGGACTGGGTTTTAAACAGCCTGGGGAATAGGATCGAGTTCCTACAAATATAAGGATTGTGAGTGATTTTGTATTTCATGTGCTGGAGATAACTCATCATCATCCTTCCTGCTTTCAACTGAGATGCTACCCCTGTTCACATGCTCCTTTTGTGTAGAGGGGGGTGGCAGCAGCAAAGCCACGGCTCTGGATAAACTATCTCTCCAGAGGTGCTGTCAAAATGTCTCTTCGAGTGCAGCAGCTTTTTTCTTCATTATAATGTTGATATTAGGATTCGCAAGGGCTTTTTGCACGCACAAAAATTACCAATCCCACACTCTTCTGGTCTGCGGCAGTAATCCTAGATGTATATAAGACCAGAATCATGGGTGTCGCAAACCAAAGTACAGGTGTTCGGCCCCAGACTTTTCCGCTCTCTACCGGGGAAAATCTTCCCAACGTGTGATCCAGGTTGTATCCATTGTTTCCACCCAGCAAAGCAAGTTTCTATATAGTTACACCCGGGTGAGCTCCCCAGAAGTGTGGGAGTGCAGCTCTCTGCCTAGTCGACCCTAAGCCCGCCCAAGGCAAATTGGGAGAAATTTCCCACACTCCGAGACACGGCAAGTCAGTGAGTCCAACAAAATACAAACTGGAATTACTCACTGGCGCTTCTTAGAACTAAGCAACCAGGCAGATACGCCTTTCACAAGTGTAGCTCCGGTGAAAGTCAGTCAAGCAAACAAGGAGTTAGTGTGCAAGCGGTAACCATTTCCACTACCCTGATAGTCGAACATTGAAAACCCCTTCCTGCTTTAAGACCTATATATCCAATACGCTGTTCTCTGAATACCTACAGTGCTGGGCACAAACACGTAAGAAGCTGACCCCGCAAGCTGCACTCTGATCCCAGCTAACAGCCAACAGCACTCTCCAAAGCACTCCCGCAATGCACGTGTGCCAAATGTACAAAGCCACCCAATTGTGTGCGTGTCAGTGCGGGGGGTTCATGGCTAGCTACTTCTCCATGTACAACAGCCCAAATCTGCAAAAGTTTAGAATAAGTAGCCCAAGTATATAGTATATCGACTGAGTAGGCTTTTCAGAGTCCACCAGTGTAGAAAGGTGCTTCCTAGGGTGTCTTTTGGTTTCTTTGGTGTTAGTTACCACTAGGCGAGCAGAGGCCAGCAACACAATCCAATTCAGCCAACAGCACTCTCCTAAGCACTCCCGCAATGCGTGTGCGCCAAATGCGTGTGGCCACCCAATTTTATGCGTTTCAGTGCAGGTGGTTAGGAGGCAAGACTAGCTACTTCTCTATGTAAAATGGCCGAAATGTGAAAAAAATAACAGTTTGTTTAGAATGAGTAGCCCAAGTATGTACTATATTGTCTGAGTGGTTTTATCAAAGTCCACCAGTGTATGAAGGTGCTTCCCAGGGTGTCTTTTGACTTCTTTGGTGTTAGTTACCTCCAGGTGAGCATATGCCAGCAACACGACTTCAACTCAGCCAACAGCACTCTCCCAGGCACTCCTGCAATGCACACGCACCAAATGTGTCAGTGCAGGGGGGTGGGGCTAGATATTTCTTCATGTAAAATGGCCCAAATCTCCAGGTGAGCAGAGGCCAGCAGCATAACTCCAACTCAGCCAACAGCACTCTCCCAAGCAACCCTGCAATGTGTGCATGAGTGCTTGGGAATTTCTTTCTTATTGTTTTTTTTTCGGGTGAACTTGCTTCTGAGCCTCCAGGAACTTTTAAAGAGTAGTATCCACATTTTTCCATTCATTTTTTACCACTCTTGTTCCTATACCTATCTCCTGTTACTAGTCATTTGTAGTTTGTATTTTCTTTTAATTTGAGCTTGTAATATATTTATTTTCACAACTTTTTCCATTTCACGTGGTAGAGTCCTTGTTGTGTTGTGAGTTTCTACAGTTTTTTCTTTTTTCCTCCCCGGTCCCACATTTTGGGTATGTCTGGGACATGTAGTGATGAAGAGGTGGTGAGGGTGTGCACTGCCTTAGCTCCATGGAAGACACAGTGTGCCCAGAAAACTGTCGCTGATAGCTGTCTGTATTTCCGTGTGAAGGAGCAACACAGAAAGAAGGAGTTGGAGGAAGTTCAGTGTATTTTCTGTGGGAAGATGTTGCGCAATGGACTGTCCAATAAACTATCACAGAGTTTGGGAACCTTTACTCTAATTAAGCACCTCTTCAGTGTCCATTGGTACGATGTGGAGGAACCCTATAGGAAGGCTCATTTCCGTCATAAGGTGAGAGCCCATGGTCCACAATCTGCACACTGGTATCTGCTGGCCAAAAGCACCTCTGCACCACTGCCTTCCACTTCTGTTGCTTCATCTGTTGCATCCACCTCCACTCAACTTCAACCCATCCTTCCTTCACCCGATCTACAGGACTGCCAGGTAATGTGTTTGAGATGTCACAACTGGATCGTGGTGGGAGATGACACCATGCATGGCTGGAGAATGGACATTTTAGAACACTAGTTTGCCAATTGCCACCACTGGGAAAGTAAATATTTGCTTTAAGTGTCAATTTTGGTTACCCCCTTTAAAAAAAAAAAAAACACACAAAAGCCTACAAAACACAAAATTCTAAGAAAAATAAACATTTCGTTTTTACCCTTTGTTACATGTGTGAATCCTAATGTTTTCCCCTTCCCAGTTCCGTCTTCCTCCTTCCCTCTCCCCAAAAAGGCCCTTTAACTTGTAATGTGATCTGTGATGTCTTCAGTGATTCATAAATTATGTAATTAGTGATGTTACCAGTGATGTCATCGCTGATGTCATCTGTGATGTCATCATTGTGGTCATAGACTGTGCAACAGGGGCACAAAGTTAAGGTGGCTTTAGCTGAATTTCATAGGTTTACTGCTTTAAGTTCTTACATTAATGTCTCTGCAACTAAAGTTGATTCCCTGGAGAAAAAAAATATATATATATACTATATATACACTGCCAAAGATTTGTTAAAGGGACATTATGGTAAAGTTGCACTAATAAAATCCTATGAAATTCACTGAAAAAACGTTGTTAAAGGGACGGTATGGTTAAGTTGCACTAATAAAAACCTATGAAATGTAATGAAAAAACTGTTTTAAAGGGACGGTATGGTTACAAGTAAAACCGAAAACCCCCAGAAATGTGCCAGTAACACTCAGGGCATGAAAGAGGACATCACATATTAAATTAATATTAATAAAAAGTCCCTGCAAGGGGCCCATCCCCCAATAAGTAAATTACAGTACACATTTCTCCTGGCTGACGGCCAGGCCCATTGCCCAGACACCAATGTTATATCACAGTGTTGATTTCTTACATCGTCACACAAATTTATTTATTTATTTATTATAATTCTTGGTATAGCGCCAAATCGCCCGCAGGCCTCACAGCACATATGTTGGGACTGCCCCTTTAATTTTGTTCCCTTTCCACAAACAGCACTACACTTGCAGAACCAAAATATCATGCAGTTTCATTGAGTGGCTCCAAAGTTCTAAGCCATCCAAAAACTGCTTTTCACCAACTCTGTAATGCAAAAATAGGCATAGATGTCCCCAAACATCTCAGGTGTTCGCGAACATCACAGGACTGCCCAGACATCTGGATTTTGGGGCTTTTTAAGGCCATACCCAATTCCATCCTCATCACCCCTCTCCTTTCCAGAGATTGTTTACTTAATTTGGCATGTGCAATTTTGTGTTTTTTAACATGTTTTTATCGCTGTGTTCGCGGACAAGAGGTGCTGTCCGCTAATCCAACATGGCGGGCGTTTCCAAAAATCTGACGCACCTCATGCTTTTCACCATCCAATCGGTGGGACAGTGGGAGTGCCCAATGTCTGCGGACATCACGCCACCCTCTGAGCCTATCGGAGGACCTTCCATGGACCGAACAGGGAAGTGAGTCTGCAGACCGAACCCAGATCTCAGTAATGTTGTTACCTACTTTTGGGCCATTTAAAAAAACTACTGGATGTATTTACACCAAGTTGCCGCTTCTGGCGCATATTTGGTGAATAGCCGTGCATCGGTTTGGTCTGTAGGCGTGAGCAATTTTTCCATTGTGTCTATGGGAAAAACCACACATTTGGGGCCCATCTATAACGTTGCCCCCCTGCACGAAACCTCACCAAACTTTTCAGAAGCAATCTGATGGGGTCATATACTTGTTTTGCAAAGTTTTGTGAGGATCCGTCCAGAAGGGGCAAAGTTATAAGCCGCCCAATATGTGCTCTTCCTATGGGTTGAGCAACTTAACCATAACTAACGCCTGCTACCGCAGTCCATGTAATAAATATATCCTTGAATGATATCCCTGAACACCTGAGATTCTGAGATCGTTACGAACATCGGAAAAGAGACAGCACTGTTTTTTACCCTTTTCTAGACATATTCCAACCCATAATCACGACCCTTTAACTTCTCAGAGGTTGTTATATAACTAAAACAATTGTAATGTTGTCCTCTTGACTGTTTGCTCACTGCACAGTTTGCTGAGTACGTGTGCAGTTTGCAAACCTAACATGGCGTCCCTTTTAAAATTGTTGACTTATCTCACATTTCTCAGCAGTCCTATCAGCACCTTTACATAATGTATATGAACATTACACAGCTCTTTGATTGGTCTGGAGGTGTCAAGCAAGTTTTGCTCAAATCTGTCCAGTGTTTGGGGCTGTCGATGCAAATGTTTTTCCCATTCAAGTCAATGTCGAGTCAATGTTGAGACTTCGTCCATATAACTTTGCCTCCGCTGCCCGCATTGATCAGCCACATTAGACTTTCCAAAATAATTAGAGTCTGATCTATATCTATTTTGGAACATTTTGTGCAGATTTCGACACACAGTGCCGAAGTTATAGCCACCCTAAAAGTGCTCTTCCTATGGGGATGCCAACTTAACCATAACTACAGGGTCACTATGACATACCCTGCATTATATAATTAGCCATTTCAGCCAACTCACACGTAGAACTATTACCACTGGATAGCCATTACTGGAAATTCACCTCTAGTTCAAAACCAGATGGGCAATGCATTGTGTGTATGCAAATTATCTCCAATGGGAAGCCTTTGTTTCAGGAAAATATCTTTGTGTATAGGGCAATGCTATTTGACACATAACATTTTTCAGCCAAAGACAGACAGCTCTCAATGATGTAGAGATCTGCATGTGTTTCACCCTTATTAAGGATCATCAGTGAAGCACAGTCCGGATCCTTGTGATTTGAACATCCTCGAGAGCCGGCTTTATTTCAAACTCTCAATGTGCTACAGGAGCGACACCATCACCCAACAGTTTCAATATATCACTCATAAAATGTTGGTCATTGCCAGTTTATCTACCTCTGCAGCTGTCTACTATCAACAAACACTGCACAGAACCAATGTCTTCTCATCATAGCAGCATCTATCCACAATTCAGTATGTTTAGCACCGGTAAGAAGTAAACAAACTCAATGATTGAATCTTGCTCAACCTTCAAAATGTCCTCACACAGTCTCCAGCCAATTCTCACATAGCCCCAGAAGACCTCAGCATTGCCCCTCAATAGATATACACATACGCTAAACAAGCAATCACATAGTCCCCAAAAGACCATAACAGTACAGCTGACATTCATTTAGCTCCAACTAGACCCTTGCATACCTCCCAAAAGACCCCCAGACTGCCAGCAACTGATATATATATTTATCTTTTGGTTATTTCATTTCTGAAGCAATCATGAAGACTATTCAAACTGCTTTAAGGACTGTCACAAAATGAACTGCAGAAGCATGGGAAAAGGAGTGGGTGGATGTGGTTCTTTTACTCTCCCACAGAATGCTCCACCAAGTTCTCTTAAAGTCCAGTGCACTTGTGTCTGTGTCTGGTTTGTGAGAAATATAGTGGTTTGTCAGTGAATCGAATAAAAGGCAGACTCTCAACCTAGCGGCAATCACGTGTCTACAGCCAAGGGTAATTGTATGATAAAACAAGAAGATTGCATGTGCTGCTAGAAAAAGCTTTTGCAATACCGCAACCTGGAAGAGGAAATGAAAGGCTTAGCTTCTATCAGCTTAGCTGGCGGTAGCAAAGCTCTATGAAATTATGGAAGGCAAGGTGAGCTACCAAACAGTCCTCATTGAACAGCTAATTGGTACTGTAGCGAACTTGGAAAATGCCAAAAAAAATAATTTCGTAGCTAGTGCATACCCATATTTATCTTCCCAGTTTCAACCCTCTTCAAAATCTTCTATGCCTTAGGAGACATATCCCCTGGTCTCTAATCAATCTGTGAGAACACCGATCAAAGATGACCTGCAGCCAGGTTTGATCCAAGGTGATAGGACATTAATCCTTGATGAAACTAATGTTCTCAAAGAGGACGATAGTACTTTACGAAAAGATGCTTCTGAAAAATCATTACCAAATAAGAGTGCGAACCCAAGCACAATTCCAAAGGTGGCCAAATTAACAACATATAATCTTTTCTCATTTCCCATTAATAAAACCAATGAACAAGAAATGCTTCTATCGAAACAAGTCCCTATGATAAAAAAATCTTTCAAAAGATTAAAGAAAACACGCCAAGTCCAGTTGAGAGAAAAGAAGAGGCACTTTGTCAAAGCCATTAGCAAGTTAGGAAAGAAGCAAAACCCTTCTATTGTACCCAGTCAAAACGAGTCGGATACTCAAGTTCATCAGAGTTATCAGCTACTCGATGACCTAGTAGCACTGTCCCGCTTGGCCAATCAAAATGAGCTTCCTATAGTGCCCATCAAAAAATCTGTAGTTACACCAATCTTGCCCACTGGTATTGATTCGATCAAACTATTCCAAAATATACCTAATCAACCCATACTGGCCACTTTGACATTCGATCAGCAGGAATCCCTAAGAAAAGATTTATTAAGAAAAGAAATTCATGCCTCAATAGACGCCTATAAGAGCCAATAAATCTCAGAAGAGGAATCAAAAAGGCTATCTATTATGATCAGCATGACTGTTCCAAACTGTCCTCTGATACAGTCTAATCAATTAATCAGTGAACAGAGTAAAGTGTGTGTTGACCCGCGTCAGATTCCTCAATCTTACAATTCAAACCAACACACAAACATATGGCTCAGTAATAACACCATTCCCTCAATCACCACGGCAGTAACAACCGACACTGAGTCGAATGGTACCTGTAAACTGCAGCTCCCAAATGCTGAAATCCAATTGAGCTTTGACAACCTTCGTGAGATCATAAAACATCAATGGAAGCTTACTTCGCTGAAGTACATACGAGATCCCAGCAAGGAGAAATATCTAGCCCAATTCAATTTCCCAATGTAGAGAGCCTTCTCTTTGGCCCAGGAGTGGCGAAACAAACTGAGCAGCCGGCCAGACAGTCTGACCCACAGCCCCTTGAGACGGCCAGATTACAGAGTATTGGTAATCCTCCCCTCTCTGATAGACCCTCAAGGCCAATAGAGAATCCTCCCAAGAAACCACAGTCTCACTGTTTGTTAATCAAATGTCGAGAGCATCCAGCTCCTCAATATGTACTTAATCGAGCCAGTGTTTTGAATATATGTGCACTAATACCATCCTTGAGGAATCTGTCCACAACTGACATTGATCTGATAGAATTTTCAAGGGAGAACAATCTCCACAATGCAAAAATCCATGTTCGCTCAGGACTAGTAGCCAACATTTTGTGGCAAGCCAGAATGGCAATATATGACCTAGGTTTTCAATTACTCCAATTCTCTGAGCCCAGTGTATTACAGACTTCAAAAACGGTACTTAACATCTATAACCAACCTCCAATTGCTCCAAGTGTACATGGTTACAATGCCTCTCATTATCCTCAAAATATGCAAACTTATAGTTTGAACGCATAACAACAAATGAGTCAGAAAGATCATATATATATATCACTTCTTGGAACACCAGAGGTTATTCCCATCTAATGAGCACTATGCAGAATTCGTTAAGCAAACAAGATTTTGTGGTGTTACAAGAAACTTGGCTGGTTTCTGCCCCGGTATGGGACTCATACGTTCTACATATGATACCTGCTACCAAACATAGCTTAGGCCGTCCAATGGGTGGCTTACTTGTGGCGATAAAAAAAACCTCTGGGCTCAGCTGTACATCTTGTCCCACACTATCTCCCTATTTCCCAGTAGTGAAAATCTCGAGAGGCAACATCCGGTTCGCCATTGTCAATATTTATTGGAGCAAGAGTATAATCACACCAGTTCAATTCTTTAAGTTTTTGTCAAGGATTCTAGATGATCTACTTCAGGATCAGTCCCTGTCGTATACCATCATAATGGGTGACTTTAATCTACATTTGCTCCAAGCGAACACTAGTGACCTTCCAGCTGCTGAAGCAACTAGGTCATCCATGATGAAGGAAAGGAGCTTTATCATGTTGAATGGAGCAATTGCGGGTGATGTGCCCCCTCGCTCTACATGGAATAGAGGTTTTCAAAAGTCGATTCTCGATTATGTGTATGTGAGTAACAAACTGTTGACTAATGTGTTATCGTTTCAAGTGGTCGATAAAGATCTTAGTGATCATAATATGCTCCAACTATGTATTGCCATACCACAAGCCTCATGTGAACCAATGATGAATTTTAACATTGCAGATACTATTGTAAACTCCAGAGGCTCTTGTCTCATTTGGAATCCTAGAACCCTAACTCACCTAAGAGATTGCATTGAACAGGCTTGTAACTTCCCACGCAAAGATGGGCTGGATTCTTATGTCTATCTTATGCAATTATTTGGAAATGATAACCCACTCCATGCAAAGTTCAGGTATAATCACCACATCGTTTTGATCCAGAGGTACAGCAGTACAATGCCAAAATGAGAAGTGTCTTGCGTAATTTAAACCATCATGATGAAACAAGTAGAATAAGAGTATCAAAACAAGTAAAACAAGCCTATAAAGTATGGCTAAAAGAATGGCTTGCGATTCAATATCGCCATAATAATGAACATATGTTCCACCAAATTATTAAAAAATCGACCAGTGGAATTTGGGCTTGTCTTAACAATGCTGCTCTGCAATTTCAAGGAGCTTTACAGAGCAATGCAATCTCGGGCGATTTATGGCAATCCTACTTTGGGCAACTCTATAGCCCGCTGTACTTCGATCCATTTGAATGGTCTACATTGGGTCATAACATGCTGTATTCCTTTCCAATAGAGGTTGAAGACATCTTAACCTGCATTTCAACCTTGAGTCGGTCTAGGGCTAAGGGCCCTGATGGTCTTCACAATGGTCTCCTGAAAGAAAATCCTGTGGAGTGGGCGCAAACATTACACCTGATATTCAAACATGTGTTCATTGTAGGGATGATTCCAAATTCATGGAATAAATCCATAATACTACCAATTTTTTTTTTTAAGGGCGATGGATGTGATCCCAAGTCGTATCGCCCCATTGCACTTCTCAATTGCTCTGGAAAAATATTCGCACAGTTGGTCCTGAAGGAATTTAATATCTGGCTCGACTGCTCTAACATGCGAGATCCCTTTCAAACAGGTTTTCTCCCAGGTGTTGGTACGCCAATTAATATAGTGACATTACGCTGTATCCAATCACTGGCAAGCCAACGTAATTACCCACTCTACCTGGCCTTCATAGATTTTCGCATGGCTTTTGACGCGGTCCCTCGCGAACTACTATTTAAGAAGTTACTAGACAGAGGTTGCCCTTGGCACATCCTTAAATGGATAATTGATTTCCACACTGCAACCTCCGTCCAAGTAAAACTATCAAGCGAGGGTCTATTGTCAAATCTGATACCTACGTCTCGTGGCCTAAAGCAGGGATGTTTGCTGGCCTCAGCAATGTTCAATTTTTTTATTTCTGATATTGGTAAAGAGTTTCTAGGAATTACAGCTGATCTGCCCATACTCAATGCCCATCAAGTGAAATATCTGCTATACGCTGATGACATGATCCTATTATCAAAGACTCCCAAAGGACTCCGCGAATTGTTAAATGCCCTTGATAAATATACAATCGCGAATTACATCACTATTAATGTATCAAAAAGCAAAGTGATTCAATGCGGCAATGTGAGACATTGTATTGCAAAATTACACTGGCCTTTGCAAAATCTATCACTAACCTCTGTTCATATATATACTTAGGGACGTTGATAACGAATCAAACAATCAAATCGCAATATGAGGCTTCAATTCAGGTGAAAGTAAACACAGCACTGTCTCAGGCACACATCATAAAGAATAGGTTTTGTAAGTTTTCTATTATGCCCTTAGCAATCTATTACAAACAAAAAATGGTGCCGGTAGTTCTCCATGGCTCTGAAGGTCAGGCGGACAAATGATATCAATATTGGACAAAATTTGAAAGTCAGTATTGGAAAGCAGCTCTAAATCTTCCAACCTCAGAATCCATCTCTATCATCAGACACGAGCTTGACCTGATATCTTTGTATGCCCAATATAAATGGAGGATGTGCAGTCTTTACCCCAAATGTGTCATGACTGCCTCCTCAACAGATCTACTGGGGATACTGGCCTTACATCTTTTAAATTCAACAGATACGTTTCCCAGCATTTGGCGCCTTCTAATTCAAAAAACAATAGAGGATGCTGGCTTATTATGTTGTAACCTAGACAAAGCAAAATCTCGTCTCTAGGAAGCAAACTGGATCAAGTCTTGATCAGCCTGTTTTAAATATCAGAAAGTTAAACAAAATCCCTTTGCCCTGGAAAAACATGGATCGATGGAAAGTTATCTTGTTAAATTCCCAAATGCTCGCCACCGGAATCTGTATCTATGCTTTCGATTTAATCTGTGGCCAACGCATGAAGTGTCATACATACGCAAACTACTTCCTAAATCAGATGCTCAGTGTCGATTCTGTAATCTAGAAATGGAGACCCTCCAACATATTTGCACTGGTTGTCTACACCTAGATGCTAAGCAATCTATTAATGTGAAATCCCTGTTTGTAGACCACTATGAACTATCACTGTAAAGAGTCTGGGGATATTTATTCCATGCCGAGAGGAAAGCAGTCAGATACGCTATATTACATTTTTTACAATCTTTAAACCTCTCTTACAAACTTGATCCTACTAGTAACAACTGACTGCATAGGTTCCATTTTACATAACTACTTAACTGTCAATTATAATCTCATTATTAGTTTTTTTACTATTCCTTTAATTTTATCTTTGTTGCCCTACCCAGGGCCGAACCTGTGTTGCATGTTCGATAATTGTATTGATAAATGATAAATGTTTAAACTAGTTGATACTATATTTACATAAGATCTGGTTTGAAACTGTATTCAAAACACTTTTCTTTATGTTTATAGCTGTGACATAAGTGAAAACTTTTATTGTGATTTGTATATGTTTATATTGTAAAATCAAGCATTATTCTTGATTAAATCAATTTAAATTAAAAAAAAGAGGATTGCTGAGTGCACAGCCAATTATTGACTGGTTTCCCTCAGTTGGCGACATTTTTTAAAAACAATGTCAAAATGACAAACTATTCAGAATAACAGAAAGCAAATGGGCTATCTCTGTCTTTAACACAACCGGCAAGATCGAATTTACCCACTGTCATTCCATGTCAGGGGCATTGCCACGTGCCAGTAATACAAATTTGAGACCCAATAAAGTATAGCACTAAAGCTGAATACCAGTTGGCCAGCGGTACATTTGCACATTGAATGGCACTGTAGTGGTTATGGTTACTGCCTTTACATCAAGGAGGCAAGGGGTCACTTTGCAACAATTTTAATTTTAGAACGAGTACAACAAAACCTGAAGATGCTTCAAAGTTTGTCTGAAATTCGTTTTTGTATTGGCACAGCTAGGTGTAAGGTTTCTCCTATTAGTGAATGCTGCTCCCAGAATAATGTTACGTGTTTTCATGAGGCTGTGCTGCTCAAATGGGCGCCAGTGACTTTTCGCCGCCCATGGCTACTGTCTCACAATTCGAAGTTCCTTAAGCATGGACTACAATCTAATAGACATATTAAGAAGTCATTATGGTGATGTTGCTGCATGTCATGTGACTGTATGAAAATGTACTGCAAAGTTACCATGATTTCTTTCTTGGGCTCAGCGTAGGTCAGTGTTTGAGAGCCTTAACGTTAATAATAGACATGGTAAACGATGTATGCTCACTGTGGTTTACAAAACTCGCATTTACTAAGATTATACTAATGTTAAACGTCTGCAAACAATTAGTCATAATTACAGAAACAATGGGATAATACATCAAACATCTAATATCTTTATACAACACGCATTTGCAAAGCCAAAGGTTTGGGCTTTGTTAGGCACGGGAAAGGCACTTTAACTGGCCATTGATGTTAGCAGGTCAAAATGGTGCGAGTACCTAGGCATTTAATAGCAATGCTTTGGAAATGCCTAATACTTATACACACGCCAAAAGTAGTGACTTTGCCAGTGCTTGTTTTTAAAAGGACTTAATTGAAGGAGATGCATAGTGCTTATAAATCAAACGGGTGAAGGCAGACCTGATTAAGACATTTTTTATTACAAAAGTGGCATGTGTACACCTTCAGTTAAGCCATTTACTCTCAGAAGACTGCTTTGTAAAAACACTGGCAGGCACTTTCAGTGCAACGTATGATGGTAAGGCTTGATTAAAGTGAGCTCAAAGTGTTCCCATCATTAGGTGTTTTGGGTGGCGAGTGGTAGGACCTGGGTGGGAATGTCCATACAGATTAACATAGCCAAGGGCAGTCAACGATTAGGCAAATAACCAAACAGTATTACATGCTTTGTGTTCTTTCTCATGTCATTTTTCCATATCTGTAATCTAATACAATAGTTTGAGTGTATAGGTGGTCCTTAAGCGCCCACCTAATAGCCCAAACTAAAAATATTTCTAGGTGCATATTTGCCATTAATATTGTAGGACAATTGTATTAGAAACATGAATAAAACATCAATTAAACACAAAAATTGACAAACTGCAAAATCTCAGATGTCTCATGTGTACAACAAACAACACTAATCACACATCTATTACAAAATCATATTTAAAATAGGCACAGTTATGAATTATGAAGATTCATTTGTACATTGACCTTGCTACATATATATTTCATTACAAAATGTACAATTGATTTACATTTGGCCAATGGAAGGGTAAATTAGGTTAAATGTTTTTTTTCAGATGCATCATTAAGTTGAATTTCTATACAAATGTTTGCTTTTTTCAATTTATCATCTGGAACAATATACATTCGTTAATAATTTGTTGGAATTCACAAACGTGTAGCTAGTATTATATCAAAGAATGTCTTTTGTCACCTGCCATATATTTCTTGAATGTTCAAGTAATTGCTGGGTATATAAAGACTAAATAAATAATAATGACTAAATTGCATTGTATTTTCAGATAATCCCATGATCATTTTACTCCATAATTACTTGGACCTGAATACCGACTAACAGAAATATGTGGAAGTCAGTAGTTACAGACCCTTAACATTAATAATAGACATAGTTAAAAATAAATGTTTACCCTCTCTTTGTCTTATGTTATAAGTCTGCAAACACTAGCTTGCAAAACGTGTTGTTAGTTTCAATTAATTTGTGGATATACATGGCACATTTAAGTAACTACGGTAATGTTCATACACAAGGCACAACAGAGCTAACACAAAAAGATTCCATGAGTGTTTTGCATGGAGATATATAAGGAGAGGGTGGCAGTGGCTATAGGGATGAGCATGTCTACGGGCAGTCATTGGGTAGTGGGACACATGTCCCTTTCATACTCTGCGGAACACCAAGAGAATGACTCAAAGAGCCGTTTGCCTCCCCAAACCAGTGGGTCATGAGCCATGGGGTGGAATGTGAAGGATCCCCTGGGTTTACATAGTTTATCTGGGGGCCATCACATTAGAACTGCCAGACATCTCTCCCCATTAAGGGACCTCAATCCCTCCCCCTTTATATAAAACCTCAAAATGAAAACCATAGCAAAGTCTCCACAAACATGCTTCCAATGTGACCCAGACACTCTCGTGAAGTCCAAAAACCACACACATACCACTGTAGGTTAACTCCCCGGTGATCAGATGAAGAAAATACAACCTACTAGTGAAAAAGAACTAGGTACACCATCTTTCAAGAAAGACACAAGCTTTTATTTTTGTATACAAAAGAATAAGTCAACATGGTGTGGAGAAACCACTGCCATGGAGAGCTCTCTCTCTCCCTCATACAAAACCCAGGTTATAAACCTAAAAGTGTTCACAGATGACACACTTGCTATACAGCGTTAATTGCCCACCCACCTTGACTGCTGCCTATATACATGATAATAATCACATACAGCCCATTCACCCATTGGTTCTGCTGTCTTCGTCTCCATCTTGCCTCACATCTGTGACGTTTCTGTCCATCTTGAGACACTGTACAGCAATTGGTTAACAACATGAGGCACCACTCTACCTCCAATTCTAATCACGTGATTTACACCTGGTTATCACTATGAACTCATTGGGTGACTTCGAGTTCAGTCTGGTCCTTGCGAACAAAGCATCCTTTTTCTCTTCCCAGACATGCACTGGAGACCCATCTGCCCAATAAAAACCACTCCTCATCCACCTTGATAGTCCCGAATGGACAGTAGTCGTGATGTATGCCGATTCTGAATACATTGTTACTCAGCATTGTTATGGTGCCTCAAGTGCTTCAATGAGAGCAATTCATTCCGCTGCATGTGCAGAGTAATGACCCGGAAGACTTCACGTCAGAAAAGTTTCATGATCTCCCTCCACTAAGTGCACCACTGATGCTCCAGTATGTCTCTGACCTGTATTTTGATCATTAATTGATGATCCATCAACAGAAAACACTTCTCCATCATACAGGGCATAGTCACGGCCTTTGCGTATACCATCTACAGGGCCCTCATACGTAGTACAGTCATGCACCTGATCATCGTCAGTGATAGGCTCAGTCAATAAAGTGGCTGGGTTTACTGTCTTACATTGGACAATATGACAATATGGATCAATGGGCTTGAAAGAATTACCTCAATGCAGAAGACTTGCATGTAGTTGAAGTAGATGTAGACCTCTCTAAAATGACAAAAACAGCATGCTCCACATACAGTGTTAAAGAACACCCCATGACTGACGTTGCAGATTTTTCAATGGCAAAGGCAGCAGCAGCCAATGCCTGTTTTCACGGGAACTGTCCTTGCAGGACCAAATCTAACATACCACTGTAATAGGCCAAGTGTTTATGGCACATCGTACTATGCTGTGTCAGCACATCAGTTGTCATCTGTCCATCAGAATGTGAAAAAAGATAAAACTCTCTAGTATAATCAGGGGTTGCTAATACAGGGGAAGTGATCATGACTTTTAACAATCATATCATCAGTCCAAATTATAGTATTGTTAGTTTGCTGTGCTTCCTTAAGGGCTTGGAGCAGTGGCTTGGTATATGTTGTATAATCAAATATCCATACTCTGCACTAGTTGTACAAACCCAGGAACCTCTGCATGTCTTTTACTGTCACTGGCTGCAGGGTGGCATGCACTGCTGCTGCACGTTCCCGAGTTACCATTTTGCCATTCACCGAAATCAATTGGGAGTGCTGTGAGTGTGTTTGCTGTGGATGGGAGGGTGTTTTTGACTTTTTTGACTCAGCCGGCTAATGAACATACTTGGAGTCTTTTTTCTATTGCTGAGGTGAAGGTGAACCCAACCTTAAAACCTGCTGCTGAAGTGCAGCACCGAGGAGTGCTGCAAGTGTGTTGGCCATGTTTGCCAGGGGACTGGTCTCGGGTGAGGTCTAGCCTGCTCAATACTTCGCCAATGTAGCACTAGAGTAGAAGCGGAACAAGCATTAGTTTAGTTTAGTTTAATTTGTTTATTTGTAAAGCGCAGCCGAACCCTACGGTAACTGGGCTTTAGGAGCAGCAATGGTTACAGAAAGTTGCACATAAAGAAGCAGGTGAGTATAATACAGTACAGTGAATGGTGAGAAGGACCAGGTTACAGAGTGGTCCGAGAAGGGGCACAGAAGATTGTGGTGGGACCGGGTTACAGTTGTTAGGACACGTACCTGGAAGGCTGCGGGTCGCCACTTTCCTTGGCAGCTCTATTCCAGGTATCGGATCAGTGGGAGGGTGATTCTCCGATGCCTGAATCAGCTGTTTGGTCCAGGCTACGGGCGCACGCGTGTGCCGCGGACCAAGGCGATCGATGTCTTGCGCTTCAAGCCTCGTTCTCGCCCCAGAAGGACCGCGCTCCAAGCCTCGGTTTCGTACCGCGGCTGTAAATAGTGGTCTGGTGCAGGAACGAATCGCGTCTTAACGCGGTTCGTTCCTGACTCACCGTTGTTTCGCCGCCGGCTCCAGTTAGACTCTGCAGCCTCGCTCTGCTTCCCTGCCTGGATTCCAGCCCTCCCTTCTGTCTGGTCTCCTTGTTTCTTCTGCCAGACTCTCAAGTTTTGCCCGCCTGGGTCCCTGCTTACCTGCCAGGCCGTTCTGCCTTTCAGCCTGGTTCTCCAGTATTTTCCCACCGGACCTTCTGCCTTCTTTTGCTTGGTTTCCCTGTCTGGTTCCCTCCATTTGCCTGGTATCCCCGCTTCCCAGATTGGCTCCCTACTCCTTGCCTGGCCTCCCTGTTATTCCCTTGCTGCTCTTCCCTTGGTTCAATCCTTTGAGGTTCCCTGAGGTCAATCTGCCTGCCTACTTGGTGTCCCTATTTTTGTTGCCTTGCTGGGGTACCAGTCTTCTTGCCTGCTCCAATTTACCCTCAACATCTTCCCGATTTGCTTGGGCCTGGACTCTCTCCGACAACTCGGCTACCCATCATTCCGCAGCCTGCAAATTGACTGTTGCTTGGTATTCCATAGAACTGAGTGTGCCTGGTTCTCCCGGCAATCTACTGAGCTCTCCCCCTGGGCCATTCTACTGAGCTCTCAGCTCCCTGGATTTCTCGACCTCCTTGTTGCCCGTCTCGCCTGTGCCAGCTACAGCAACCAAGGTCACTACAAGAAGAAGATCTTTGGTACTGGGGGGTGGCCCCCGTCCATTCCTGTACCCTCAGGACAGGATTGAGGCCGCTTCCTTGTGCCATAATCTCTACTGGTTTACCCGAATTTCAGACTGGCTTCCCCAACGGGGACATCATCCGGAAACAGAGGTACGTCCAAGTTGCGTGACGTACACCTTAACAACAGTTTGGTCCGCCGCAAACATGGCATACATTTAAACAAAGATACAGGTGTCAGAGTGACGTACATGGTGGCATACATTTGATAATAGACCAGTTGAGTATAGCTAAGTGCAGTGGACAGACTATTGTTGGGTTATGAGCAATTCCTTGACTTTGGCCCAAAAAGAGCAAAATGATGTGTCAGCTCTAATTGTCATAGGTAGTGCGTTCCAGCATTTTTCTGCTAGTACGGGAAAACTTGTTTCCCCAGCTGTTTTCAGATTGAACTTCGGGATGTTGAGTTGGTGTAGGTATGGGGATCTAGTTGGTCTGGTAGAGTTCTGTCTCGTAAATTTGTCTGATAAGTATCGTGGGGCTGTCAGATATAGGCATTTGTGTGTAATGACCAGTGCGCATAATTTAATTCTCTCTCTGAAGGGGAGCCAGTGAGATTCCTTTCTGAAAGTGGAGATGTGGACCTTGCGGGGAAGATTGAGAGCACATCGCAGGGTGTTATTTTGGAGTATCTGTAGTCTGTTCAAGTTGTGGTTCGTGGAGTTGAGGAAAAGTGTGTTGTAATAGTCCAATTTGGACAATATGAGCGCTCTAGCCAGTGTGAGGCAGGTGTTGGTAGATAAAAACGGTTTGCAGGCATTTATAGGTTTATTGGTATAGGCTGTAGGTGAGATGGTGGCACTGATTTGCTTTTTGAGAGAGAGTGTGGACTCAAGATACACCCCCAGTGTTTAAACTTCTTTCAACACTTTTATGATGTTGCCATCAATGTTGAAGGATTGTTAACTGGGGTCGGAAGGCCTAATAGAAGCAATGTTGAGTTTACTCCTATTTGCGAAAAGTGAGCATCCCAGGGGAGTCAAAACACGTTTCTCAAAACTATTCAAATTAGTGCCATCAAAGTTCCCTGAGATGCTATCGTTCCAACGGCCAAAGAACAGTGCTCTGAGAGAAGCATAACAAGCAGTTAAAGGTAAAGGGTGAATATACCAACCTAGCCCCTTATCCCCATGTTGCGGTAAATGTGAGCAGACCCAACAGTTGGACCTATTAAAGAGGGCATGTGTAGCGTTCACGATAAGTAGCAAAGTATTATTATGATATTTTTGTCTAAGCTGGAAATCTCTAGGAGACAAAGTATGCAAATGTACAAAAGGTGTAGGAACAGTGGGCACATTTGCAGTTGGCAGCAAAGACTCTAAAGGTTGAGTTTCTTCGAAGTACCAAAGGCCTAAAACAGACACTATTAAAAAAAACAAATATTATCATAAAAACACAGCAATATGTTTTCGGGGCCCAGGCATTCTGTCCATTGTCCCGGCTGGTCACCCGATCATTTACAAGTCCAATACGAGCGGTGGCGGTAGCAGGCATTGTAGTCTTCGGATGGAAATTCCCATTGTTCATTGCTGGCGACACCCCTGTCACGCGACTTCTTAGTCCTTCCACAACCCTAGCCAACAGAATCCCCTTTTCTCAAATTTGGGCAAAAAGCAAGCCCTCGGTGACTCTTTTCCTTCTCCGAATGCACAGCCAAACCGTGCCGTAAGTCTATCAGATGCACAGCAAAACTGTGCCTTATGTCTATTTTCTTGGACGCAGATTGTACTTTGCTGTTCCTGGTATGATTTATCCGGAAACAATGTGTCGTCACTTCCCGTTGGAAGCAACGTATCAGGAGCAAATACAGATGCAGAGCCTGAAGCAACGATTTCTGGAAGCAAACTTTTGGAGAGTGTGGAGACAAAATGGTAGTTTCCCCAAGCTTCACGGGCTCAGAGAGATTCTCCGACACACTCTCAGCGCTTTTTACTGCTTTGGGATCGTTGGTTGCAGCGTTAGCGAGGGGTTTTGTTTCTTCTGTAACATATGGCACTGGGTGAGGAAGTTTCTTCAGATGCGACACGTGTATCCAGTGACGTCAGCCTGCTACCCGTGTTGCAGTCTGGGTGACCAGCAGGACTTGGAACGGGCCCTTCCAGTGGGGTGCAAGGCAAGTGGATCGCTCAAAAGCCTTTACAAGCACCCAATCCCCAGGCTGTATGCTGTGGCCCGGGCCCTCGTATCGCACAGGTAAAGCTTCTCGTACCTGGTGATAAATAAATACAGGTTTTTAGTCAACTGGCTACAATAATGTGAAAGTAATACATTTTCGACATTCTTCAAAGCTTTGCATTTAGGAAGATTCCAGATATTGGCAGGTCTCCCCATTACCACCTCAAATGGAGAGAGGCCAGTCTTAGTTTGAGGGGTTGTACGCATGTATAATAACACGATCGGTAAGGCATCCGGCCATTTTAGTTTGGTGCCGGCACACATTTTAGCGAGCTTGTTCTTGATGATACCATTGTGTCTTCCCACTAGTCCGGCGCTCTGAGCATGTCTGGCGGAATGGAATCGTTTGTCAATTTGCAATGCCGCACATATCTGTAGAATTACAGCAGCGATAAAATGTGGACCATTGTCCGACCAGATAACACTCGGCAAACCGAACCGCGGGAAGTACTCTTTTGACATGATTTTCAAAGTGGTCATGGCTGTAGCGACAGGGAAAGCCTCGACCCATTTACTAAAGGCACAAACGACCACAAGGACGTATTTTAAATTGCTACAGCATTCCATTTCAATAAAATCAAAGTGGATGACTTCAAATGGGACAGAGGGTGGCCCAAAACTTCTCCTTGGAGTTGATGTCCCTTTCCCACATTGTGTTGTAGGCAAATCATGCAGTTCTGGACACAGCGCTGGGCAATTTTTGAAATCTTGTCATTTGCCCAAACTTTCTCTAACATGTTCATAACCTGCTGGGCACAAACATGTGTAGGGCCGTGTGCCATGATGACCATCATCATGACATAGGCGTGAGGTAGCAGCCATTTCGCTTCGACCGTATCCACCCAACACCCATCATCATCAAGTTTCCCCAAGCCTTCAGCCCACCTCTTGGACTCTTCCATTGTGGCATCAGCTTGGATATCCCGTACAGACCCAACACCCTCATCCATTGCATAGGCATCTACAGTCTCCCTCGAAACATACATCTCTGTGAAGAGATCAGTGGCAGTTTGTCTAGCTATCTGATCAGCGAAAGCATTCCCTTTTCCAATATCATCTACAATCTTTCGATGTGCTGCACATTTCACGACCGCTAACTGAGTAGGGAGCGCAAGCGCTGAGAGCAGTTGTACTATCAGGGAGCCATGTTGAATCTTGGTGCCATGCGAAGTTAAAAACCCTCTCTCTGACCAAAGTCTCCCAAAGTTGTGAACCACCCCAAAGGCATACTGACTATCAGTATATATATTTACTGCAAGCCCTTTGGAAAGTTTTGGAAAGTTCACAAGCTCGGGTCAATGCTATAATCTCTGCGGCCTGGGCGGAGTTATGCGTGATTCTCTTGGTCTCCACAACTGTGCTCAATGTGGTGATTCCATAAGCAGCTGTGGGTGTACCATCCGGAAGTTTGAAGCAGGAGCCATCACAAAACAGCTCCCCTTGTGCATTATCCAAAGGAGTGTCCTTTAGATCAATTCTACCCTTTGTTTCTTGTTCAGTAGCATACAGACAATCGTGCGACTCTTCGTCACTACAAGCAGTACCTTACAGGAAAGGTAGGAGTTCAGGTGGATTAAGAACACAACACCTCTTAATTTGAATGTGAGGAGCAAACAAGATCAATTCATATCTCGTCAACCGGGCAGAAGTGAGGTGTTGCGTTTGTGTTCTGTTCAGTAGAACATCTACAGAATGAGGCACCATCAGGGTTAGATCATGGCCTAGGACCATTCCCTCACTCTGCTTTACAGTCGCAGCAGCAACGACAGCTCTCAAACATCTTGGCAAAGCGCATGCTACAGGATCAAGGGTGGAAGAAAAGTAACCGCATGGCCTATTCTTCCCTCCATGTTCCTGTGTTAATACAGCCAAAGCACATCCATCACATTCATGCACAAACAACACAAAGGCCTTTTCGTAATTTGGTGTGCCCAAAACTGGTACCGAGCATAATGCAGTCTTGAGCAACTCAAATGATTGTTGGTGTTCCGTGTTCCATGGCAATGGTGAAGAAATGCCCTTCTTTGTCAAGGCCAACATCGGTTTTATCGCTAGTGAGAAGTTTGGGATCCATAACCTACAGTAAGAAGCCATACCTATCAAGGCTCCAACTTCTTTCTGTGTATTTGGGACAGACATGCCAGAAATTAGCTTTATCCTTTCAAGTGTCAATCTTCTTCCCTCCTTTGACAGGAGATAGCCTAAATAGGTGACCTCCTGGCAACAATATTGAAACTTTTTAAGCGAAGCTTTGTGACCATGATTAGCTAGATGAATAAGCAACAACACAGTGCCCTCTTTACAAGAGCTCTCGGAGTCAGCAGCCAAAAGCAAATCATCAACATACTGAAGCAATGTACAAGTAGGTGGCAATTCAAGGGTATCAAGCTGTTCTTTCAAAGCCCTACTATAAATACTAGGACTCTCAGTGTAACCTTGAGGTGCACGAGTAAATGTGAACGAGCGTCCCCCTAAGGTGAACGCGAACAAGTACCTACTATCCTTGTGTATAGGAATACTAAAGAAAGCATTCGTCAGATCCACAACACTAAAGTAAGTAGCTGTAGCTGGAATCATAGTTAATATTGTCGTCACATCGAGCACAATTGGAAATTGCGGAGCGACGACTTTATTAATGGCACGCAAATCAATTATGAAACGGAATGGAATTGCATTATCTCCTTTCTTGTAGACGGGTAAAATCGGACTATTGCACAAACTACCTGCAATTTCCTCAATCACCCCACGATGCACAAAATCGGAAACAATGCATTTCAAGGCTTGCTCACCCTCAACTTAAAACTTATACTGTTGAATGCGCGGCAGCTTAATTCCATGTTTCAAGATTATCTTAACAGGCTCAATCTGTAAAACACCGACATCATTGTCGTCAACTGCACACAAACACTCTGGTACATTACTGAATTCAGGCGGCAAAGGTCTAGTCAAGAATTGAGAGACAGAAAATTGCTGTGGTGAAATCATCATGAAACGCACTCCATCAGAAGAACAATGAATTACTGCATTTAATTCCTTCAACAGATTTAACCCCAACAAATTCTCTCCACAATTCGAGGTCAAAAGAAATGGACAGTGGTCCATAAAGGGATCCAAAGAGATAGGTACCACCGAAGAAACCGGACAGACAACTGGTGTGCCAGAAAACTCTACAGAAACGTTGGTTTGCCCTGACAGTGGAATGTTTGGAGCCCGGGAATGATCAATGGAACACTTCCGTGCTCCAGTGTCTATCAAAAACGGATGTTTCCTATTTCCCACTACCATTTTAAAGTAGGGACCTTTCTGATTAACGGGAATAGGTGTAGGTTCCAAACCCTGCTTCCGGCAATCCTAGCGAAACAAAATATCATCGAAAGGAAGCTCCTCAGATAGATATGCAGCAGAAGGATGATCAAATATGTTTCTAGTATGCACACTCAAAGTCTGATTGTCCTGTGAAAAAGGTTGCTGGGGATCCTGTGAAAACTGACCTCTACCAGGGCCCCCTACACCCGGACGACCTCTGGATCGTCTACCCATTTTTCAAATGTGTTATTCAACCTCTGTCGAAGGACGGGGCATTGTGCATGCCAATGACCCTCCTGGCGACAATAGGCACACTGATTAATGTTCACGGGACCCAAGGGCACATTCCCTTCTAGAACATACTGACTTCTAATCTGCGAACTACCCCCTCTGGGGCCTCTAACAATTTGTTGTAACAATACTTTAGTCTTTAAATCACCTTTTCTCTTCTCGACTCTGTCTTTTTCATTATTGACACGGTTCTCGTAGTACTGAGCCATGTGCAGTACTTCTGATTGGGATTTCGCCTGCCAAGCGCTCTCAAAGACATAATTTGTGACTGGATGTCAGGCAGCAATCCACGTACAAATTTGTCCACAAATAATGTTTTCCCAGACTCTGTGCCTAAGTCTTGTCCACTGAAATCCGAGAATACTTGTTCGAACCGATTAAAGAACTCGGTAGCACCCTCAGACTTCCCTTGGACACAGGCCGTAAGCTTGTCCCAAATAATTCTCTTTTCGGGAATTATGGTTTTTCATTTCGCAATGATTCTGTCAAGCAAAGTTATTATCACCTGAGGCGGTCTTTCGCCAGCCGGCCTTTCTCCATCGAGCCTAGTTATGTTAGCCCACGTATCTCCCAACCCAGGTTCGTCGTCTATAGTTCTAACCTGTTTCCACAAATCTACGGGCAGGAGTACAGAAAACAACAAATCAATGTTGCCCAGGGTGAACACTGAGGACTGCAAAACGGACTATATCTCTTTATAGAGTCCTGTCGGATTTTTCCTAATGTCAGGAATAGACTGTCTAATGGTGTTCACTTCCTGCCGTGAAAACAGGAAGTTAACAAACTGTGATACATAATGCATAATGTGCAGGGATGTTCACAGCGACTATATTATGTGCAGGATCAGCCGCAATCTCAACCTTCGGGACAAATGTCAGAGGAACCTCTCTCATAGGCAACTGAGATGTAGGCAACTCCGAACGGTTACTAAGCAACAAAGCCAAGTCGAGCGCTAAAGCAGTCGAAGAAGTGTCAAGTGAAAAAGCTCTCTTATAAATGCTCAATAACTCTGTGGGACAACTAATCTTCCTTTTTACACACTCATCCTGCAGGTACTCTACCATTACCTGTATCACTTTCCTCTGCATTTCTAGCGTATATTGACTGTATGTGTCATGTACCTCAACTGGAGTTATCGATATGTCTGAAATCCATCTAATCGCGTCTTTCTTACAAATTCGTGTTTCCTCAGATATCGATTTACGACACAGAAGAAATCGTTTCTGTACATACATACTTTCCCCTTTGTCATCCTCATTCTGTAACCTTTCCAACTCCTTCCTATACTCAAATATCCTCGTAACATGCTCATTTACTTTCTCCACAGTGTCTCTTGAAAATGCCAAAGTGTTTAAATCTCTTAACCCTTGTGGGAGATCTACATTATTTAATCTTCCCCACATTACACATAAAAGAATCCCGCAACCTTCAATGAAAACATTTTTCTCAGGAAAATTATCCATATTAGAAAGTGTGGCAAAAACGTTAGATTGATCATCCCTCTCTATACAATGCTTAGCCCATGCAAACAAATCCTGTTTCTTTTCTGTAGGAACAGTATTACTAGTAACAACCCTGGACCTTGCACCCTGATCAACTACAAGCGGTACAGGACTACTTGGGAGTGGGGATGCAGGCAAATTCAATGGAGGTACTATTACCAGTGCAATGGGAAGAGGTGGAGGAGCAGGTGGAGGAACGACAACCGAAGGAATAGGAAGAACAGGTTGAGCAGGAAGAGCAGGAATAACAGCAGGAAGAGGTACAGCAGCAGGAAGAGGAACATACGGAGGTGGTGCAGAGGCACCAGGCCTTTGTTCATTTAGCAATGTGTCAATAAACTCATCAGAAACATGAAGATCTTTAGAAGGATAGATTTTCTGAATTCCAAGTGAGAAAGCCCTATACATATTTTTAACTGACTCAGACTGTTTGTCCTGGTCATATAACAACGCTTTTTCAGCGTTCGTTTTATGACGGCATGCATGTTTTTCCCTACTCTTAAGCTGTAGCAACGCTTCTCTTTTCCAATTCTGCAAAACATCAAATGCTGCAGGTCTAGCCTTCTTCTTTAACAAGACTGACTCCAAATATCAATACGAAGGATCTCAAAACTACCATTGATTGGCCACTGAAGTTCAGAGGCATGTCTGATTTGTCTGTGCCAAATATCATTAAATACTATACTTCCAATGTCATGCTTACAGTTCATAGTACATGCCGGCGACCCCTCCTGTGGTGCCGGATGGCTAAATTCCAAAGATTGTCTATCGCTGCGGAATAATGCCCTAAAGCAGGTAGACAATTTCCCAGGCATATCTCAAATTCTTGATGTTACCTGGTCAATAATTGTGTCTGCAGATACAATGCGCCAAATTCAAATTGTCAGGATTAAATTAAGAATCTGGTCACGACTCACCTGACCAAACCTAAGGAGGTCCGATCGGATTTCAAAGAAAATACCTAACGAATTTTACCTTGTGTTTGGTGATTTCGACAAATCTGTCCGCCTCAAGAAATTGACCGTCGTCAAGATGCCATCTCGGACCACACGCCATCGTCCAAGGATCAGGTTGTGCAGTGCTGCTGAGGTGTCGCGTCTCGTTCAGTGGGGCCCCTTATGTCACACCTTCCGATCCCAGTCCGATAGCGTGCGTTAGCCTTCAACAATCCGGCATCAATCTTGAGGGTCCCTATTCAGGGTGCCAACTGTGAAAACAAAAAAAAATATGAGGATGGGTAGCCCAAAAGGAAATACACTAAACACAGGTTACAAAGGAACATACAAAGGTCTTTATTTTATGCTAAACAGTTACAAAAGTCAAAGACAAATCAGATAGCTATCGGCCCTCAGTACAACACAGCGAACTCCAGCGTGGTTCGGAGTGCTCAGTGAGTGCAAATATTCATTGAAACAGTCAGGCTTTTATACAATTTTCAGCCTGATGTCCAGCCCTACTGCGGGTTAACTATTCCATAAATACATTACTGATCTAGGGTTCGTGCCAGGTTCACTTCTAATTTGTTCATCTATATGTATCTAGTTCATCTTTGGTTTACACATCAACAAGTCAAAATGGCAACAGTGTATTCTCTAGGTTTAACATTAAGCCTTAGGACATAGTTTATACAATGTAGTTAAACAGGCGTTCCCATTCAGTTATTCAAACGACATTGCAGTTAATATATGTTCATAGATCAGTTTCGTTGACACAGGTAATCCATTACACACAGGTCAGCAAAGGACAAGGTCTCAGTTCATGACCCTAACAAGTGTCCTGCAGGCAAGTTACATATTAGCTGTACACAAAGGTCATGACGGCCGTGTTCTATTCTAAATGACATCGTCCACCATTTTAACTCACAGGGTGACTTTACAGGGAGAGAGAACCTAAAATGGTGGTTTACATTGATTGCAACACGAATTTCTTCACAAGTAGCTTGTTAGCAGCTTGGCGTAGGCCAATATACATATATTCATAGCAATAGAAGGCACAATATAATTTCCAGTTTAACAACTATGTCTAGTATTTTTAGGAGAAAGCGGACCGATGTAATGGGCCTATAATTTGGGGGTTTGTTGGGGACTAGGTTGAGTTTTTTTTAGCATTAACTCAAAAACACCAAATGGGTAAAGGAAGCTAACTGTATGATTAACTCTGTGGGTAACTGTAAAGCAAATATATGAGCATGCTTTCACAGCGTCACTCCAAGTACTCCCAAACTCTTAAAAAAACAAAGCAACAACTTAATTCCTAGACCCCACGCCAAAAGTCAGAATCCCCTCCTTCATGTACAATTTGAGAAGCGCATCAATGAAAGATGACCTAAGAGCATCAGAACTTCGAATCCACCGGGGCACACAAAGTGCTCAAAACAATATGCCTACGCTCCTTACACTTATCATATCATTTTCTAACCAGAACCATGTAGCCACGGCTGCCTTGACAAAAGAAATGGATTCAGTCATTGAAGAATCACAACTATTGTAAATCTCTTCCTTGCCAAGACAATTAGTCAAATATACCACAAACCGGAACTTGTAATACACAGTATCCACAACTATGAAACTAACTTGGCAGGAAGGAAAAAAATATTCCGGAGCTTAGACACATTAGACAATCTATCCTGCGTCGCAAGTACAACACATCAATACCCCAATGAAGAAAGAAACATAAACGATCTCCAAGTGCAAGAAGATGCGTCCAGAGAGTTCGTAAAAGATTTGGTCACAGATCCACGTGAGAGGCTCACTTGCTGCAATGAAGGCACACATGCTCTTTATACCGAAGACGGCGAGGAATATTCAGTTTTCTCCCCTCTGCGGATATGAGAGAGACAAAACTCTCCACACCAGTGCAATATTCCATCACACTGTCAGGCGGAAGCATCTAAACCTCAGGACACCACTTTGACAGCACTCAGTTTTGTACTCAACTCTCTTGTTAATGTACTTGATTCTTAGAAAGATATATGTACTCAGGAAGCCTGGTGGAACTATCGAAAGAAATAGGTTGCTGCAAATCCTCTCTAGTAGGCTTAAGCACAGCCGGGAATAGTCACCTAAAGTATCCAATTGATTTACTTAAAACAATTAGAAAGGAACATACGGCCGGGCTAGATGAACTAAAAAAAAGATCTCAGCTCCCACAAAGAATCCAGCGAACAAATGTGGAAAGACATAAAATCCACTTTAGCAGACTGAAAGAGGCCCAAAAATCTAAGAAACTTGGTCCAGACACAGACCAGGATGAACTCTTCTATGGAGATGAAACTCCACTTTCCGCGTCAGCGCTGGAAGAGTTCATGAGACTAGCACGAATGGTAGATGACCAAGAACTCAAGCAAATTGCAAAGCATCTAATCTACCAACAACCGTCAAGTTCTGGCATTAGCGCTAACACCAAACAATTAAATAAAAAATTAAAAGCAAGTGGATAAAAAACTAAATTTAGAAGAAGATGAGGAGGAGATTATCATAAATAAAAAAATAACACAAAAAAATAAGAAAAAAGGAATTAAAAAAGACACCCCGATTATAGTGGAAGACTTGGCAGACACTTTTAAATCGGGAGGGAAATTCAAACTAAGTAAACATAAAAAATCAAGTAAAAATAACTTTTTCAAAGCACTGAATACGATTTTAGAATCAGAGGGCCAGAAAGAGAAGAACAATAAAACCAAAAATGCTGAGCCAGCCATGAGAGAAGAGGAAAAAAAGGAAAATATAAAGAGAGACAACCTAGTTGATTGTATAGAAGTGGAATAAAACTTGGTCCAGCAAACAGACCCAAAAACAAGAATTAGTACCGGGTCTCAGACCATGGAGGTAATGATTGAAGTAAAAGAAATATCAAAACCCTTAAGACTGGCCCCCATTTTTTGCAAGAGGGGACAACCAATAATTGGGGACTCAGACAAAACTATAAAAGCTAAAACAGAGACTGCTATGGAGCCATCAGAGCAGAATGGCTGCCTGGAAGTTGACCCCGGACTAGCTCAAACAATACAACACACAAGAGCTAATCCTGCACAACCAACCTTAGTAAACATACCTTTTGCAGGCCCCAAAGTATGGTTAAGAAAACGAAATAAAAAAATGGGACAAAAAGCACTTAACAGCAGTCATGTCTTATCATACACCAAAAAAGTATCAGATATATTTTTGTTTTCAAGCCAAGACATGGAAAGCATCTACTTCCCAGAAGAAAAATGCACATACATAGTGGAACTCATTCTAAAAACAAGTGATGGAATGAATGCTTTACAAATGTGTGCCGGAGAATTAAGAAGCATGGGTGTTGAAGTATTTGACAGCTTACCGCCACTAGCATCAGAGAAATTGAATTACACATGGGACGTCACAATAGCGGGTGTACAGAACACAGCCCCCAAACAGATACGATCTTCTGACTTAACCGATGCCGCTCCTCAGCGTGAAAACACAGATTCAATGAACCAAGGGAAATCCAAGCTATGGGCCCTTCTCCCAGATATTTTGACAGAAGTCTTTCAGAGGCTCAATGCCAACGAGGACTTGATTCAGGAAAAAAGGGGTTGTCCCTTCTGAGCTCGAACATTAGAGGATCATCATCTTACAGAGATAATGCTAGCAAAAAGATGACTTTCAATGAACAAGACCTAGTATTTTTTCAAGGGACCTGGCTCATCGAAAATATAAATGTTGGTGGGTTCACAAAAGTTAGCCAACATACTACTCTCCAAAATGGAGGAACACCATCAGGAGGCCTTCTGATAGCAATTGGAAACAGTATAGGCCATGTTGTTAGTTGTATAAGTTACAAAATGTCAGGCATTCCTGTTTTAGGATGTGTTGTAAGATGGGGTGATACTACAAGAGGTTTGATCATGATTAACATAGACTGGAACCCTGCTAGTAAGGGTATTTTGTCATTTCTTGAAGAGCGATCTGCAATCCTCACTGAAGTAAATATCTATTTTAGTGATGATCTCATCATATTAGGAGGTGATTTTAACACATATTGCTCCCCAATTGCCAGCCAATGTTTGAAACCAGGCATTATAGGCTTCATGGAGAGGTGTGGACATTTTTTTTCCTGGATTGGACTTTGATGATCATTAATGGTAACATAATGTGGAACATTTTAACCCACTCAGCTGTGCTATGCTACATCACTTTGCTGCATCAGGGCAAGAAACAGCAAAATGGACGCGCTGACTCCTGTGCGCGCCAAGATCTCTAAACTGCATTTTTGCAACAACCAGAAAGTGGCTGCACCACCCTGCCACCCACATTTCAGGTGGGGTGGAACAGAGTACTCACTGTAGGAATGTGCCAGTGTGCTCTGCAACATTTAACATGGAGTGCAGTGAAAGAGGCAGCATTACTTTGCTGAAAACCCAAAATGCCTCTTCAAAATGAGACTTTTTCAACCTTAAAAGTGCTGCTTGGCGCTCAATTCATCAATTTCTCATGGACCACTGTGATTAAAAAGGCCCTGCAATTCCCAGGATCATCCATTGTGTCTCAGAGGAACCAGGTCTCATTTGAATGACAGATCCTGTCAAAAGTATCTTTGAAAAATCAACCAGGGGCTTTGTTTTCATTTTACACTGGAAACGTGTCTATTATCTTTGCAAAAGTATCAAGAATCAGCAGTTAAGAGAAAGTCTCTAAATAGTTTCTTGTTAAATGTATACATGCTGCAAAACAACTCCAGCACTCAAGACAATAACTGTAGCAGCAGAAAGTGTGTATTTGCTGGAGATGAAAACCAAATTTAAAGAAATAGTAAAATGTGCTTTTTCTTACTGAAGAGAGAAAATCGCCTATTTCAAATTAAATTGTTGTGTAAAGGCCTGCTTACTTGAAATATAAAAGGATTTGTTGATGGTAAAAGTGCACCTGTAAACTGTTTTGATTCCACAAATTTAAGTCACAATGTAAAATGAGAAAATAAAAGCTAAAACTCAGGCTAAATTGGCAAACTATATAAAAGAAAAAACTTGCTCTGCCAGTTGCTAGCCCTGAGAAAGGCTGACACCTCATAAACTTCTGGAACAGAAAAGCGCTAATTGCTAGCTTGGAGGACTTTGAATGCACCAGTACAAAGGGACATTCCAAGGTCATCAGGCATTCGACTTTGCTGCAGGCTGGGACAATAGCAGGCTGAGACTCTCACCTGTCAATTGTGAGGGGCAATAAGAGAGTTCCCTCATCCTGCTTCAAAGGAATTGACAGCTGCTTGCAGTTGGGGGAACGGAAAAAAAACTGATCAAGTGACATTTGGTTTTAAAGGTCATTTTGTAACTGAACTTAAAAGACGTTCAACTTTTCAGCAAGAATTAGGAAAAATATGAAACGTTTGTAGTTTTAAATCAATCTAATTTTATGCTCTTTCTTTGAAACCTTCGTAGAACTCATTACTGAATAAGGACCAGAAGTTGTAAAAAATGACAGATTATGGGGAAAGTATTGATGTTGCGAATATAACATTGTGTACACACATTCCAGGGATAAATGCGCATCTGTGTACAAAATTGGGGAATTTTAAGCCAAATCCTTCATGATTAAAATTGCCAGAATGTAGCAGAAAAGCAAAACCAGGTCCCACAGACTTGGGGTTTGGATTGAAATATGACGCACAAAATATATAACCTGTGTACCTGATTTTCTCAGAGGTTATAACTGCATAAATATGTATTTATGGCAAAAGTAGATTTTGGTTCCAATAGCTATGGGAGGTTTCTAGACACTGTAAAAATCACCTCATAAACATGACATCCTGTTTCTGTGATCCAATCAGCTGTGGGCAAGGCGGAAACTATGCTCTTGCCCAATCCTAGCATTATGGGTGTGGGTAGTAAGCCTGCCCCTGCCATATACTATAGTGATGTCATCTGGCATGATAAATAAGGGCCCCTGACAGAACACAAGGACACACTGCTTCCTGTCTTTCATCCTGAATTCCTGTGTGGCGTCCTGTTCCTGATTTCTTCATTCTGTTTGATCCTGATTCCAGATTTACATTACAAAGCCAAGGCCTATGCATTGCTGAACCCCTTTTCAGCCAGGCCTCAAATTCTAAAAATCCCAAAAACCCAAGGGAAGCATCTTGATCCATCCTGGCTTGCTGCTACTAGATGCATGCCTGCTCCAAACCCATCTGATCTGTAGTACCCAGTAACCAGAAGAACCAGTCCAGTGCAGTCGGGGACCAGAACGGCCCAGCTTGTCCTGTTCCGCCAGTTTTGCCCAGCTGTCCTTGGTTAGACCTGATCCGTGTGATGACCAAAACCCTCAACGGTCCAAAATCATAATTTAAAGTGGAATGTAAGTATTAATAGGAATAATAGAAAATCATAGCATACCTTGCCTTGCCTTGTCCTACCCCAATCTCTAAACATCCTATCCTTACCTTAATAACTTGTAACCTTGTCAGAAACCTTATTGCAATCCTGACTTTGATTTATCTTACTAAGCGCCATTTCTTTAGTCATTTTTATCTTGTGTAAATCCTAAACTATCAATCCTATTTCGAGTGGTCGGTCTGGTTCCGCAAGAACAGGCCCTGGGGATCTGGAGTTGAAGTCATAAATCAACTCCAGAGCTTACTGTGTCTCTCTTTGGTATTGTAAGCCTGAATATTCTAGTCTAGAGTATAATTATAGTAAATGTTTTCTGGTCCAAACTGAGTTTCTTTCTGTTTTTACCACCCGATTTTTTTAAAAACGCCTCTCATTCTAGATTGCATATCTCCCTCGGTTTAATAGCTAGAGACTTCATTTCACTTCCAGAGTGTACCTAAGACATATAGCTACATTCCAACCCCAAAACCACCAGTGTATTTCACCTGTTTTTATTAAAAACCATTTGGTTAATTTTAGACGGGAATGTGTGATTTTTATTGTAAATTATTTTCAACCTTCCATTCAAATTCAAATTGTTTACTGCTGCTTCCTTATATCTATTTACAATTTCTTATTTGGGGGTTGAGGAATATTGCAGGGGGAAATCCAAACTTAAGTACTATCTTTCCAAGCAAGCCAAAAGTGTTCTTTTCTCTGGTGTATTCCATCTGTTTTGCTAAAGAGTGAATTTAAGTGCATTACATACCTCCTTATCTGTTATTGTCACCACATGTGTTTGCTGTTCCATATTAAAAAGCATATGTTGGATTTGAATTTTACATAAATAAATATTACCTTTACCAAGCAGCCTGATTCCTGGTCCATCGTTACCCGGGGTATTTGAAAAGGGGGGCGATATGTGTGGTGTATCACTCAAAATATTGGACCTATATATATATATATATATAACAAAATAAGCATTTTGGTTGTGCACTGCATACTAGGCTGATACCAGGGTGTATCGCCTGATTGAAATACTTAACAATAAGTGGTGATCTAGTTCCTGCTCCAATGTGGTCAAACGTCAAGGCCAAATTCAGAATTAACTACATTAAAGCGTCATCAGATTAGTCTCAATGCTGCACGCAGTTTAGTGTTGTCCCAATAAAACACAGCGATCATAGATCCCTGCATAGATCCCTGCATAGCTCCCTGCAGGCCTTGTTTGTTCTAGAGAGATTTACTATCAATAACTTATATCCCTCTAGCTTACAAGTGACCACAAAAGACAACTGTGTAGTAACCTTTGCAAAACAGGGCTCAAAATTAAATACCTATTTAGGACACATAGTCGAACATACCCAAGAAACCAAAATAAACAACCTAAAAGTTACATTGTATTTCTTTGGGACCTTGACCACCGAAAGACAAAAAGGCTCTAAAATCCAAGACTCACTCCCACTCTTTCGACGAAGACAGCTACATGAAAAAAACCTGCTTAATACAATTTTGCGAGTATTTAAAAAGGAGTCTCTATTAAAAAAAAATCTATTTTGTAAAAAAAAAATAATAACTTTGTAATAGATATCAACATTGGTCGCAAACCCATGGTCTATCATGTAATATCCAATATGACCAAATCATGTTTTAAACTTTACTAGAGTCACAGGCAAAATACATCGGGATAATAATTAACAGCCAAACGTTATCTCAATGAATGCAGCAATCATCCACAATCTTGGCAGTGCTTGGGTAGAATATTTTACTGAGACCTCAAAGATGCCAACCTCGGACGTAGTTGGTAGAAAGGGAAAAGCAAAATGGGAACTCAATATAACCAAAGATGAAATAGAGAGACATATTATTAAATCATCCAGATCCAGGGCCGCTGGAGCCAATGGCTTAACAAATATGATCCTTAAATCTGACACAGCAACTTGGTCTAAGACTCTGTTTGGTATCTTTGAAAATATTTCACACACCGAATACCTGCCTGAGTCTTGAAAGCAGGCTATTGTCATCCCCATTTACAAAAAGGGTGAAAGAATAAACCCTATCAACTATCGCCCCATCGCCCTTTTAGATTGTGATAGCAAGATGTTCTCAGGCCTAGTGCTAAAAGAACTAGAGAAATGGGCCGAGAGCAAAACAGTCCTTCCTAGACAACAGACTGGCTTCCAAAAGGGATTATCAACCACACCTAATGGACTTATTCTGTTGGCCTTTATTGACTTAACAAAAGCTTTCGATCTAGTCAATGGGGCCAAAATATGGTTGAAATTAAAAAATGGGACATTCATGAAGGTTTGCTTGCTATCATCATAGCACTGCATCAACATGCTACTACTCAAGTTAGGCTAAATTTAAAAGGCAATCCCTCCCCAGAAATATCTATTGCAAATGGGGAGAGACAAGGCTGTATCCTTGCCGCATTTCTTTTCAATCTTTATTTAGAAGATCTTGCTGATTATTTAAATGCACATATACTTGTCTGCCCAACAATAGGCAAAAGTACAATTCACTTTCTCGCCTATGCAGACGGCATAGCTTTGATTGATCATACCCCCATCAGTCTCCAACATCTAATAAAAACTATGGAAAAGTATTCATGTGAAAATTAGCTACTAATCAACCCCTCAAAATCCAACATAATGATCTTTGGACCACATTAAAATAGAAAACAATTACCCAAATGGAAATAGAAAGATATATGTACTCAGGAAGCCTGGTGGAACTATCGAAAGAAATAGGTTGCTGCAAATCCTCTCTAGTAGGCTTAAGCACAGCCGGGAATAGTCACCTAAAGTATCCAATTGATTTACTTAAAACAATTAGAAAGGAACATACGGCCGGGCTAGATGAACTAAAAAAAAGATCTCAGCTCCCACAAAGAATCCAGCGAACAAATGTGGAAAGACATAAAATCCACTTTAGCAGACTGAAAGAGGCCCAAAAATCTAAGAAACTTGGTCCAGACACAGACCAGGATGAACTCTTCTATGGAGATGAACTCTTCTATGGAGATGAAACTCCACTTTCCGCGTCAGCGCTGGAAGAGTTCATGAGACTAGCACGAATGGTAGATGACCAAGAACTCAAGCAAATTGCAAAGCATCTAATCTACCAACAACCGTCAAGTTCTGGCATTAGCGCTAACACCAAACAATTAAATAAAAAATTAAAAGCAAGTGGATAAAAAACTAAATTTAGAAGAAGATGAGGAGGAGATTATCATAAATAAAAAAATAACACAAAAAAATAAGAAAAAAGGAATTAAAAAAGACACCCCGATTATAGTGGAAGACTTGGCAGACACTTTTAAATCGGGAGGGAAATTCAAACTAAGTAAACATAAAAAATCAAGTAAAAATAACTTTTTCAAAGCACTGAATACGATTTTAGAATCAGAGGGCCAGAAAGAGAAGAACAATAAAACCAAAAATGCTGAGCCAGCCATGAGAGAAGAGGAAAAAAAGGAAAATATAAAGAGAGACAACCTAGTTGATTGTATAGAAGTGGAATAAAACTTGGTCCAGCAAACAGACCCAAAAACAAGAATTAGTACCGGGTCTCAGACCATGGAGGTAATGATTGAAGTAAAAGAAATATCAAAACCCTTAAGACTGGCCCCCATTTTTTGCAAGAGGGGACAACCAATAATTGGGGACTCAGACAAAACTATAAAAGCTAAAACAGAGACTGCTATGGAGCCATCAGAGCAGAATGGCTGCCTGGAAGTTGACCCCGGACTAGCTCAAACAATACAACACACAAGAGCTAATCCTGCACAACCAACCTTAGTAAACATACCTTTTGCAGGCCCCAAAGTATGGTTAAGAAAACTAAATAAAAAAATGGGACAAAAAGCACTTAACAGCAGTCATGTCTTATCATACACCAAAAAAGTATCAGATATATTTTTGTTTTCAAGCCAAGACATGGAAAGCATCTACTTCCCAGAAGAAAAATGCACATACATAGTGGAACTCATTCTAAAAACAAGTGATGGAATGAATGCTTTACAAATGTGTGCCGGAGAATTAAGAAGCATGGGTGTTGAAGTATTTGACAGCTTACCGCCACTAGCATCAGAGAAATTGAATTACACATGGGACGTCACAATAGCGGGTGTACAGAACACAGCCCCCAAACAGATACGATCTTCTGACTTAACCGATGCCGCTCCTCAGAGTGCAAACACAGATTCAATGAACCAAGGGAAATCCAAGCTATGGGCCCTTCTCCCAGATATTTTGACAGAAGTCTTTCAGAGGCTCAATGCCAACGAGGACTTGATTCAGGAAAAAAGGGGTTGTCCCTTCTGAGCTCGAACATTAGAGGATCATCATCTTACAGAGATAATGCTAGCAAAAAGATGACTTTCAATGAACAAGACCTAGTATTTTTTCAAGGGACCTGGCTCATCGAAAATATAAATGTTGGTGGGTTCACAAAAGTTAGCCAACATACTACTCTCCAAAATGGAGGAACACCATCAGGAGGCCTTCTGATAGCAATTGGAAACAGTATAGGCCATGTTGTTAGTTGTATAAGTTACAAAATGTCAGGCATTCCTGTTTTAGGAGGTGTTGTAAGATGGGGTGATACTACAAGAGGTTTGATCATGATTAACATAGACTGGAACCCTGCTAGTAAGGGTATTTTGTCATTTCTTGAAGAGCGATCTGCAATCCTCACTGAAGTAAATATCTATTTTAGTGATGATCTCATCATATTAGGAGGTGATTTTAACACATATTGCTCCCCAATTGCCAGCCAATGTTTGAAACCAGGCATTATAGGCTTCATGGAGAGGTGTGGACATTTTTTTTCCTGGATTGGACTTTGATGATCATTAATGGTAACATAATGTGGAACATTTTAACCCACTCAGCTGTGCTATGCTACATCACTTTGCTGCATCAGGGCAAGAAACAGCAAAATGGCCGCGCTGACTCCTGTGCGCGCCAAGATCTCTAAACTGCATTTTTGCAACAACCAGAAAGTGGCTGCACCACCCTGCCACCCACATTTCAGGTGGGGTGGAACAGAGTACTCACTGTAGGAATGTGCCAGTGTGCTCTGCAACATTTAACATGGAGTGCAGTGAAAGAGGCAGCATTACTTTGCTGAAAACCCAAAATGCCTCTTCAAAATGAGACTTTTTCAACCTTAAAAGTGCTGCTTGGCGCTCAATTCATCAATTTCTCATGGACCACTGTGATTAAAAAGGCCCTGCAATTCCCAGGATCATCCATTGTGTCTCAGAGGAACCAGGTCTCATTTGAATGACAGATCCTGTCAAAAGTATCTTTGAAAAATCAACCAGGGGCTTTGTTTTCATTTTACACTGGAAACGTGTCTATTATCTTTGCAAAAGTATCAAGAATCAGCAGTTAAGAGAAAGTCTCTAAATAGTTTCTTGTTAAATGTATACATGCTGCAAAACAACTCCAGCACTCAAGACAATAACTGTAGCAGCAGAAAGTGTGTATTTGCTGGAGATGAAAACCAAATTTAAAGAAATAGTAAAATGTGCTTTTTCTTACTGAAGAGAGAAAATCGCCTATTTCAAATTAAATTGTTGTGTAAAGGCCTGCTTACTTGAAATATAAAAGGATTTGTTGATGGTAAAAGTGCACCTGTAAACTGTTTTGATTCCACAAATTTAAGTCACAATGTAAAATGAGAAAATAAAAGCTAAAACTCAGGCTAAATTGGCAAACTATATAAAAGAAAAAACTTGCTCTGCCAGTTGCTAGCCCTGAGAAAGGCTGACACCTCATAAACTTCTGGAACAGGAAAGCGCTAATTGCTAGCTTGGAGGACTTTGAATGCACCAGTACAAAGGGACATTCCAAGGTCATCAGGCATTCGACTTTGCTGCAGGCTGGGACAATAGCAGGCTGAGACTCTCACCTGTCAATTGTGAGGGGCAATAAGAGAGTTCCCTCATCCTGCTTCAAAGGAATTGACAGCTGCTTGCAGTTGGGGGAACGGAAAAAAAACTGATCAAGTGACATTTGGTTTTAAAGGTCATTTTGTAACTGAACTTAAAAGACGTTCAACTTTTAAGCAAGAATTAGGAAAAATATGAAACGTTTGTAGTTTTAAATCAATCTAATTTTATGCTCTTTCTTTGAAACCTTCGTAGAACTCATTACTGAATAAGGACCAGAAGTTGTAAAAAATGACAGATTATGGGGAAAGTATTGATGTTGCGAATATAACATTGTGTACACACATTCCAGGGATAAATGCGCATCTGTGTACAAAATTGGGGAATTTTAAGCCAAATCTTTCATGATTAAAATTGCCAGAATGTAGCAGAAAAGCAAAACCAGGTCCCACAGACTTGGGGTTTGGATTGAAATATGACGCACAAAATATATAACCTGTGTACCTGATTTTCTCAGAGGTTATAACTGCATAAATATGTATTTATGGCAAAAGTAGATTTTGGTTCCAATAGCTATGGGAGGTTTCTAGACACTGTAAAAATCACCTCATAAACATGACATCCTGTTTCTGTGATCCAATCAGCTGTGGGCAAGGCGGAAACTATGCTCTTGCCCAATCCTAGCATTATGGGTGTGGGTAGTAAGCCTGCCCCTGCCATATACTATAGTGATGTCATCTGGCATGATAAATAAGGGCCCCTGACAGAACACAAGGACACACTGCTTCCTGTCTTTCATCCTGAATTCCTGTGTGGCGTCCTGTTCCTGATTTCTTCATTCTGTTTGATCCTGATTCCAGATTTACATTACAAAGCCAAGGCCTATGCATTGCTGAACCCCTTTTCAGCCAGGCCTCAAATTCTAAAAATCCCAAAAACCCAAGGGAAGCATCTTGATCCATCCTGGCTTGCTGCTACTAGATGCATGCCTGCTCCAAACCCATCTGATCTGTAGTACCCAGTAACCAGAAGAACCAGTCCAGTGCAGTCGGGGACCAGAACGGCCCAGCTTGTCCTGTTCCGCCAGTTTTGCCCAGCTGTCCTTGGTTAGACCTGATCCGTGTGATGACCAAAACCCTCAACGGTCCAAAATCATAATTTAAAGTGGAATGTAAGTATTAATAGGAATAATAGAAAATCATAGCATACCTTGCCTTGCCTTGTCCTACCCCAATCTCTAAACATCCTATCCTTACCTTAATAACTTGTAACCTTGTCAGAAACCTTATTGCAATCCTGACTTTGATTTATCTTACTAAGCGCCATTTCTTTAGTCATTTTTATCTTGTGTAAATCCTAAACTATCAATCCTATTTCGAGTGGTCGGTCTGGTTCCGCAAGAACAGGCCCTGGGGATCTGGAGTTGAAGTCATAAATCAACTCCAGAGCTTACTGTGTCTCTCTTTGGTATTGTAAGCCTGAATATTCTAGTCTAGAGTATAATTATAGTAAATGTTTTCTGGTCCAAACTGAGTTTCTTTCTGTTTTTACCACCCGATTTTTTTAAAAACGCCTCTCATTCTAGATTGCATATCTCCCTCGGTTTAATAGCTAGAGACTTCATTTCACTTCCAGAGTGTACCTAAGACATATAGCTACATTCCAACCCCAAAACCACCAGTGTATTTCACCTGTTTTTATTAAAAACCATTTGGTTAATTTTAGACGGGAATGTGTGATTTTTATTGTAAATTATTTTCAACCTTCCATTCAAATTCAAATTGTTTACTGCTGCTTCCTTATATCTATTTACAATTTCTTATTTGGGGGTTGAGGAATATTGCAGGGGGAAATCCAAACTTAAGTACTATCTTTCCAAGCAAGCCAAAAGTGTTCTTTTCTCTGGTGTATTCCATCTGTTTTGCTAAAGAGTGAATTTAAGTGCATTACATACCTCCTTATCTGTTATTGTCACCACATGTGTTTGCTGTTCCATATTAAAAAGCATATGTTGGATTTGAATTTTACATAAATAAATATTACCTTTACCAAGCAGCCTGATTCCTGGTCCATCGTTACCCGGGGTATTTGAAAAGGGGGGCGATATGTGTGGTGTATCACTCAAAATATTGGACCTATATATATATATATATATAACAAAATAAGCATTTTGGTTGTGCACTGCATACTAGGCTGATACCAGGGTGTATCGCCTGATTGAAATACTTAACAATAAGTGGTGATCTAGTTCCTGCTCCAATGTGGTCAAACGTCAAGGCCAAATTCAGAATTAACTACATTAAAGCGTCATCAGATTAGTCTCAATGCTGCACGCAGTTTAGTGTTGTCCCAATAAAACACAGCGATCATAGATCCCTGCATAGATCCCTGCATAGCTCCCTGCAGGCCTTGTTTGTTCTAGAGAGATTTACTATCAATAACTTATATCCCTCTAGCTTACAAGTGACCACAAAAGACAACTGTGTAGTAAACTTTGCAAAACAGGGCTCAAAATTAAATACCTATTTAGGACACATAGTCGAACATACCCAAGAAACCAAAATAAACAACCTAAAAGTTACATTGTATTTCTTTGGGACCTTGACCACCGAAAGACAAAAAGGCTCTAAAATCCAAGACTCACTCCCACTCTTTCGACGAAGACAGCTACATGAAAAAAACCTGCTTAATACAATTTTGCGAGTATTTAAAAAGGAGTCTCTATTAAAAAAAAATCTATTTTGTAAAAAAAAAATAATAACTTTGTAATAGATATCAACATTGGTCGCAAACCCATGGTCTATCATGTAATATCCAATATGACCAAATCATGTTTTAAACTTTACTAGAGTCACAGGCAAAATACATCGGGATAATAATTAACAGCCAAACGTTATCTCAATGAATGCAGCAATCATCCACAATCTTGGCAGTGCTTGGGTAGAATATTTTACTGAGACCTCAAAGATGCCAACCTCGGACGTAGTTGGTAGAAAGGGAAAAGCAAAATGGGAACTCAATATAACCAAAGATGAAATAGAGAGACATATTATTAAATCATCCAGATCCAGGGCCGCTGGAGCCAATGGCTTAACAAATATGATCCTTAAATCTGACACAGCAACTTGGTCTAAGACTCTGTTTGGTCTCTTTGAAAATATTTCACACACCAAATACCTGCCTGAGTCTTGAAAGCAGGCTATTGTCATCCCCATTTACAAAAAGGGTGAAAGAATAAACCCTATCAACTATCGCCCCATCGCCCTTTTAGATTGTGATAGCAAGATGTTCTCAGGCCTAGTGCTAAAAGAACTAGAGAAATGGGCCGAGAGCAAAACAGTCCTTCCTAGACAACAGACTGGCTTCCAAAAGGGATTATCAACCACACCTAATGGACTTATTCTGTTGGCCTTTATTGACTTAACAAAAGCTTTCGATCTAGTCAATGGGGCCAAAATATGGTTGAAATTAAAAAATGGGACATTCATGAAGGTTTGCTTGCTATCATCATAGCACTGCATCAACATGCTACTACTCAAGTTAGACTAAATTTAAAAGGCAATCCCTCCCCAGAAATATCTATTGCAAATGGGGAGAGACAAGGCTGTATCCTTGCCGCATTTCTTTTCAATCTTTATTTAGAAGATCTTGCTGATTATTTAAATGCACATATACTTGTCTGCCCAACAATAGGCAAAAGTACAATTCACTTTCTCGCCTATGCAGACGGCATAGCTTTGATTGATCATACCCCCATCAGTCTCCAACATCTAATAAAAACTATGGAAAAGTATTCATGTGAAAATTAGCTACTAATCAACCCCTCAAAATCCAACATAATGATCTTTGGACCACATTAAAATAGAAAACAATTACCCAAATGGAAATAGAAAGATATATGTACTCAGGAAGCCTGGTGGAACTATCGAAAGAAATAGGTTGCTGCAAATCCTCTCTAGTAGGCTTAAGCACAGCCGGGAATAGTCACCTAAAGTATCCAATTGATTTACTTAAAACAATTAGAAAGGAACATACGGCCGGGCTAGATGAACTAAAAAAAAGATCTCAGCTCCCACAAAGAATCCAGCGAACAAATGTGGAAAGACATAAAATCCACTTTAGCAGACTGAAAGAGGCCCAAAAATCTAAGAAACTTGGTCCAGACACAGACCAGGATGAACTCTTCTATGGAGATGAACTCTTCTATGGAGATGAAACTCCACTTTCCGCGTCAGCGCTGGAAGAGTTCATGAGACTAGCACGAATGGTAGATGACCAAGAACTCAAGCAAATTGCAAAGCATCTAATCTACCAACAACCGTCAAGTTCTGGCATTAGCGCTAACACCAAACAATTAAATAAAAAATTAAAAGCAAGTGGATAAAAAACTAAATTTAGAAGAAGATGAGGAGGAGATTATCATAAATAAAAAAATAACACAAAAAAATAAGAAAAAAGGAATTAAAAAAGACACCCCGATTATAGTGGAAGACTTGGCAGACACTTTTAAATCGGGAGGGAAATTCAAACTAAGTAAACATAAAAAATCAAGTAAAAATAACTTTTTCAAAGCACTGAATACGATTTTAGAATCAGAGGGCCAGAAAGAGAAGAACAATAAAACCAAAAATGCTGAGCCAGCCATGAGAGAAGAGGAAAAAAAGGAAAATATAAAGAGAGACAACCTAGTTGATTGTATAGAAGTGGAATAAAACTTGGTCCAGCAAACAGACCCAAAAACAAGAATTAGTACCGGGTCTCAGACCATGGAGGTAATGATTGAAGTAAAAGAAATATCAAAACCCTTAAGACTGGCCCCCATTTTTTGCAAGAGGGGACAACCAATAATTGGGGACTCAGACAAAACTATAAAAGCTAAAACAGAGACTGCTATGGAGCCATCAGAGCAGAATGGCTGCCTGGAAGTTGACCCCGGACTAGCTCAAACAATACAACACACAAGAGCTAATCCTGCACAACCAACCTTAGTAAACATACCTTTTGCAGGCCCCAAAGTATGGTTAAGAAAACTAAATAAAAAAATGGGACAAAAAGCACTTAACAGCAGTCATGTCTTATAATACACCAAAAAAGTATCAGATATATTTTTGTTTTCAAGCCAAGACATGGAAAGCATCTACTTCCCAGAAGAAAAATGCACATACATAGTGGAACTCATTCTAAAAACAAGTGATGGAATGAATGCTTTACAAATGTGTGCCGGAGAATTAAGAAGCATGGGTGTTGAAGTATTTGACAGTTTACCGCCACTAGCATCAGAGAAATTGAATTACACATGGGACGTCACAATAGCGGGTGTACAGAACACAGCCCCCAAACAGATACGATCTTCTGACTTAACCGATGCCGCTCCTCAGAGTGCAAACACAGATTCAATGAACCAAGGGAAATCCAAGCTATGGGCCCTTCTCCCAGATATTTTGACAGAAGTCTTTCAGAGGCTCAATGCCAACGAGGACTTGATTCAGGAAAAAAGGGGTTGTCCCTTCTGAGCTCGAACATTAGAGGATCATCATCTTACAGAGATAATGCTAGCAAAAAGATGACTTTCAATGAACAAGACCTAGTATTTTTTCAAGGGACCTGGCTCATCGAAAATATAAATGTTGGTGGGTTCACAAAAGTTAGCCAACATACTACTCTCCAAAATGGAGGAACACCATCAGGAGGCCTTCTGATAGCAATTGGAAACAGTATAGGCCATGTTGTTAGTTGTATAAGTTACAAAATGTCAGGCATTCCTGTTTTAGGATGTGTTGTAAGATGGGGTGATACTACAAGAGGTTTGATCATGATTAACATAGACTGGAACCCTGCTAGTAAGGGTATTTTGTCATTTCTTGAAGAGCGATCTGCAATCCTCACTGAAGTAAATATCTATTTTAGTGATGATCTCATCATATTAGGAGGTGATTTTAACACATATTGCTCCCCAATTGCCAGCCAATGTTTGAAACCAGGCATTATAGGCTTCATGGAGAGGTGTGGACATTTCTTTTCCTGGATTGGACTTTGATGATCATTAATGGTAACATAATGTGGAACATTTTAACCCACTCAGCTGTGCTATGCTACATCACTTTGCTGCATCAGGGCAAGAAACAGCAAAATGGCCGCGCTGACTCCTGTGCGCGCCAAGATCTCTAAACTGCATTTTTGCAACAACCAGAAAGTGGCTGCACCACCCTGCCACCCACATTTCAGGTGGGGTGGAACAGAGTACTCACTGTAGGAATGTGCCAGTGTGCTCTGCAACATTTAACATGGAGTGCAGTGAAAGAGGCAGCATTACTTTGCTGAAAACCCAAAATGCCTCTTCAAAATGAGACTTTTTCAACCTTAAAATAAACAAACTTTGCTGATGGTAAAAAACACAAATATCTAGGTTTTAACCTTAGAACATCTCACTCATTGGAAGATCTGACTGCTGAATTGGAGAGCAAAATAATACAATATATAAGTCAACTGAAAAAGCTATTGAAGACATTGTGTAGATTTTCGCTCCTACCTTTGTTAACATTTTACAAAGGGAAAGTGATTCCAGCAATTCTGTATGGGATGGAAATAAATCCCATTGCCTGAAATTTTAAATGGGCACACTTGGACGGTTGCATATGGAAAAATTGTTATCTCTGCCTATGTCTCTCCCAATAGCCCCATTGAGATATGAACTAGGATTACTTTCCCTCCAATCACATTTCAATTGGAAACTACTGCTCATATACAGATCTATTTTAGATCCATGTAAGAATTCTTTCTATGAGGATATAAGAGATCACACAAAGTCACAAAAGATCGAATTCCTGCTAAATCTGCAAAAAGACACTGAACAAATTCTTCAAAACTATATGCTAACAAGTGATACCATGGTCGCAAATCCGGAAAAAGCAAAGCGTGCCCTGATGCAAACTGACTGGATTGCGACCAGAGCCTCATTTTATTATCTGAAAAGTACAAACAACTTCAGTGTATGTGAGAAACAAAGTAAATATGTGTTCCCCTACCTAAGAAGATTTCCAAACCCTACTTGGCATGCTGAATTCTTGCATTTCCACCTAAATCTGGTTAAAACAAAAGAAACCTCAAGAAATTGGCCAAAATCGCATAGTAAAGAAGAAGAATGCCATTTGTGCAGAGAAGGGTATATCCAAGATGTAAGACACCTTCTCATTACTTGCATAACGGTAAGAGAAAAATACTTTTCTAGATTTGTCCACCAGACTCAGTGGCTAAGCGCCAAAGAATTTTGGCACAGCCTGTCAGCTGGGAAGGAAATCCTCTTATCAATTGAGCTTTTAAAATTACTAAATGAATTGCATTTTATAAAAAAGGAGAGTAGATACTAAAATTTGGTAATGTATAAAAAAAGTAAGAAAGATAGAACAACATAGTTTTAAATGAAAGTGGATTGTATTGTTTCTTTTTAAAGTCAAGTGTACTGTGTAAAAAGTCTTTGTATGACTAATGGCTCGATAACAAAAATAAAATAGAAAACATTTTCCCAAATACAAACCTACTGCTGGAAATATTGCAATTTTGTCCTGTCCTACTTGTACCCATTGTCAGCCAACAATTGTAACAGAACGATAGAGTCCTCCAGGCACTGATGCTCTGTAGTACTACCTACCAGTAAATCATCCACATATTGAATTATAGTGCTGGGAAAACAATATTACACAAATCCTCATGTAAACTCAGGGACTCACAATATCCCTACGAGAGCCTAGTATGTTTAAATTGACTCCCTGCAAACATAAATGCTGTGACGTACTGCGAATCAGGATGCAAGGGCACTGAGAAGAACACATTCTTCAGATCCATCACATTAAAATGAGTGGCCTCAACAGGTACGTTGCACAATATAGTTGCGGGATACAGTACAATGGGAAGTTTGGCCCATACAATGTCATTGAAGGGGCGTAAATCCTGAATCCTCATCAACTGGCCCCCTTTGATTTCTTCACCAGCTAAATTGCTGTATTATAGGGCGAATAAGATGGCACTATAATACCCTTATGTAAACGGGCCATTATAGTATCGTAAATTCCCTCCTCTGCTGCCTTCGATAAAGGGTACTGTTTAACCTGGCGCAACATAGTGCCAAGTTTTAAGGAGATGCGTATCAGCACGACACTTCATAAGAGAAGTACATCATACAGATTGCTCATCCACAAATTATCAGGCACCTGTGACAAGTCAGCTGAGGCGAAGGAGCGAGCATTTCCTACCAGTAGCACGGGACAAAACACATGTCTGTTTTGTATCATGATCTCATAGGGGACACACACCTCAAATATTATCTAACCTCCTTTTCTCTGTTATCGAACAAGTCCTCATCTGAAACCTTTTTCATAGGTAGTTTAGGATCAATGCATAGGACTGTACACAACTCCCCTTTATTGGAATCAACTGCTATTAACACAATCGTGTCCTCTGACACTAGATCTCCTTCTATGTCAAGCTCAATCATGGTTCCTGCAATTACATCCTGAAGCTGGGTGGGCCTGAACCATAATTTGGAAGGTACTTGCCAATAAATGCTTGCCATTTGTGGCACTGCACTCAGTAATATGGTGATTCTGAAGAGAAACAAATCAGGGGCCACTGGTATTCCTCTTGCCGCAGATTCGATGCCCAATGGATGTAAGATCAACATTACCCTCACGGCACACATACCAGTGTTGAACAGACCACGCCCCTCTACATGAATGAAATGATCATGTTGAGCTTACTCAAGATGTTCCATCCCAACAAATTAATCGGCGTTACAGTGGAATACAACCAGGGGGCCCAAACCTCTCTGCTGCCTATTTTAATGGGCAGTTTCATTGTAAAAGGAAACAATTGAACTGTCCCAGAGAAGCCCTGCATTTCCATAATTTCTAATCCTACCTCACTAATACATGATTTAGTTACCCCTGTATCTATCATGAAAATTAATGGTTTATTTCCTATCTCCATGCCCACCAAGGGTTCCTCTTCTGTGTCAGCAGTGACTGATAGGACTGGAAACGCTAAGCCTTTCTGTGGGCTGTCCTAATATGGATACATGTTTGTCCCTGGAAAAACGGATTGATTCCCTCCAACAACAGTGGCTCCCTGATACTGCATCACTGTACCACTCTGCACAACGCTATTTTTTGGTATTTGGGGGCCCGTTGCTGTCCCTGATGTACTGCATACAATGGCACATTAATGGAACAGAGAGCTGGCAACTGCAGAAAAGACTGCGTGGCAGCAGACGGGTGGTGGACATTGGCGCACCATAGGAAGCCGTCAAGGGTAGCTGTCTGTATGGCTGGGGGTAGGGAACCGGACCCCCCTGGGCATACAGATACATCTGTTTTTGAGGATAACCATATGCTTGCCTATACCTACACTAATTTGAAAAATGACCCATCCTTCCACACTGTCCAACACTGACCTGCTCCTCCTCCTCCTCACGGTCCCATCCCTCTGAAACCCCCTCGCCCTCCCGGAGGCCCTGAAAAACCCCCTCTCCCTCGCTGAAATCCGCCAGGGAACCCTCCTTGATATTCAGGCGTTCTATACTTCTTTCGGAAGTCCTTTTTTGACCACAAAATAGAAGAATGGAATTGCTCGATCCTATGAATCACCAGTTTCTGGCCACTATATCTCCTGTATATGTAATATATATTGGGCAGGATGCTCCTCATCACCCATTGTCCTTTGCATAATTGACTGGAGATCAGGTGTATCTGGATATGTACACCGCAATACAGCCCATACTTGTGGCTTAACATCATTGAAATGTGCTCCACCATGACTGTCATCACCCAACTTCACACCTGGATACCCTGTTTTAATCCATATGTCCTCAGCCTGATCACCCAGTATCAACACAAACAAACATTTTAAATCTCCTACAGCCAAGGTAGTACCCGCTGTTTGCTTTTCAAATGCATATATGCACTTACCCGCCACAGCAGTAAGGGATGGAAGTGCCTTTATGAGATTGTTGTTATCCATATGTGCCCACGGTATGTGCTGTACTCTCCCCTGTCCCTTTTGTAACAATGGAAACTGTGGTCCTATCATCTTCCTCACTTTCTTTTTTCCTGTCAATGACCTCTTGGCCATGGCCATCCGTCCAAACCTATTTTGCAACCTAAGTCCCCAAAAACTTTCCAACCATGGAGAGCTCACAGGGGGTTGCTCCTCTCCCTCCAACTTATCCACTGTGTCCCACTCCTCTTCTTCTCGATGGGCATAATCGTATTCATCCTCTGACCATGAAACACTATAATTGAAGCCCTCTGCTCGCCTCCTCCTTTCCTCTCCCTCTTTCTCAATATGCACCTCCTTGATAGCTGTGCTGTCTATCCGAAATATAACATCTCCCACCCTCCATCATTCATTCCTATGGAAGCCTGCTGTCCACTCTATTTTTAACGGGCCAATTCACCCTTCACATTCCTCCATCTATCAACTTCTTTTTGTGATTTCATTTCACCTCCCTCTGATCCCTTGCCTCTCTCTGCAGGTGACGCTATGGGGTTAGGGAGATTCTGATATTGAGCTTGCATTGGTGGTGAGGGAGCTGTAGCAGGTAAACGGATACTTCATGGGATTTGTATATCCTGACGCGGCACATGTGGGGTAACACCGTAATTGGGGGCACTGATCTCTCTCAATAGGGGCCGCAGGGGCGCTTGGAACCCATGAGGTGACCGCATCACCTGGCGCCCTCAAGCAATCTGTAGAACTGTCATCTAAATCTTCCACCATTTTCCACAATTCTAATACTTTGTTTCTATTTTTTTTTATTTTCTCCCTTTGTACTTAGCTGTCAAGAATGTATACATATGACTCAGTATTTCTCTCTAATTCAATCCCTGTTCTGGCCATGGCTTAAACATCCCTCCCTTTGTTTCTGTGACCCATTCCCTGTGATACTTGAGTCTTTTCTCATGATACATAGGGAGTGCCTTAAACATGGAATCCAACAGGGTCGTGGGCTCCCTCTCCCGTCAATATTTTTACACTATAACAATCACCCCTGTCCCACCCCAACAACTAATTCCCCTCCCAATACCCTCCACCTTTGTTCCACACCACCAACCTCAACTCCCTTCCTCCCACAAGTACCCCCTTTTCACACGTTTATACACAAACACACACTCCTCACACTCTTCCTACATCACCACATATTCAATATTCCTACAACCTCCACCAACCACTACAAAAGACACCAACATTAAAATCACAATAAAAATCTACTATTCGTTCCAACACCGCCTCTGTATCGGGTGAGGAGATCCAAGACCAACGAGGACCTCTACCACAACTACTTTATCATTCTTACACCTCCCCCCCTTATACTGGTCAAAGAGATTCCAGACTCTCTTCATATAGAAAGTCTCCCTCCATTTCCTTTTCTACCATTATACAGAGCTGTCTTCTCCCCTAAATTGTTTAATTACATCAGGCACCACCCTACCTCCAATTCTAATCACATGATTTACACCTAGTTATCACTATGAACTCAGTGGGCGACTTCCAGGCCAGTCTGGTTCTTGCGAACAAAGCTTCCATTTTCTCATCTCAGACACGCTGGTGCCCTCATCATGTCCACCCCACTACACAGGCATGACTCTTGGCTCTCCCTGTCACAATTCTCAGACCGTGTTGTTCTCTGCTTTCCCCTTTGTCAGTTCCCTTCCACGAGAGTGCACCTAATGTCCCACCAATCAATCCACTTCGAGAAGGATTTAGGACTCATTCTCATGCACATCTGGTAGTTCAAATAAAATGGCCATCATTCTGGGGGCACTAGTGTCTTAAATTTTAGCTCATGTTTTGGCAGCCTCAGACCTCTGTCTCGCTTCCCAGGAATATGACCTTTGTGCTAGTCTGCATCAATTCGCCAATTCAGCTGCACACATTCCTGCCTAATTGTTCAAAGGCCTAGTTGGTGTGGGTGTACGTACGTGTTTCTTGACATGCCTGGTAATCGAAAGTTACTGATCAGCACAAGGACACTCCTTTATATTGTAGCCATAGTGTATGCATACATACGTACTATGTTTGACATAAAAACTACTACTTAACATCCCCCCTATTTGATTCATTGGTCTCGCCAATTGCTTCCATCCCTGAAGCGCCCCCTACACCGTTCTGCCATCGTCTCCATGTTGAGTTATATATTTTCAGCAACCTAAATCATCTGGGAGGGGCGGAAACCTGTACGTGCATCCCAACTCAACCCATACACTGTGAGAAACAATAGAATATATTCAAAAACACCCTTAGCCATCCCTAACATGAAGCACATAGAACAAGTGCCAGGATGAGATTGTGATAACAGGAGGAGATGCTAATATTGAACAACTGAAAGAGATGATGGCACAAACATCAAGAGTAGGGAGGAACGTGGAGGCTCTGATTGCAGAGTTGAGAGAAGGTATGAGACCGAAGATCTCAGAGTAGTGTAGAAACTAGATGAGATGACCAGAGGTGCAAGCCTGAAGGTGGAGAAATGGCATGGGGAGTAGAGAATTCCAGTGGAGACTGCCTCAAAATCCATCTCCTTAAGAAACCTAATATTTTTAACTGCAGCTGGTGGAGGTGACAGGGGGGTGTACCCTTCAGGCATTCCATGGTGTTGACATGGGACACACGAAAGTACAATCTAGCTAGTCGGCGTTGACTGGCAACCACCTCTGGATGAGAGGGAGAGACTTTGGTTATCTGAAAGACTTTTCAGGTCACTAATTAAACCTTTGTACAGAAAGTACTGTGATGATGACGAATAGGATTAGGAATAATGAAGATTACTAGCAAGTAGTATGCATTAATTGAAAAACAATTCCGATATTTGCTTTGCTAACTGGCTCTGAACAACAAAGAATTGTTCAGCACAAAGAACTTGCCATTCAAATGCATGATAAGAATTTCATCTGATAAGATATAAACCCTAATTTAGAGATAAGCATAGCGAGGGCCTTTAATGAGGGCCCCGGTGGCGGTACCACCCCGTACACCATGTGTAACGCATGCTTATTGCTATTATCACCTGTTCCCATGGTTTGGCACTCTCAAGAGGGCGATTTACCGGCATGTACAGCGGGGCTCAGAATCCGTGTTGAGAGCCATCAGAAAAAGTAAATGGTGGACAGTGGATCACAAGAATTCTCAGAAGAAGGTGATGGACATGTTGGGGGAGGGACCGTTTCCATATTAGAATAGATGCTCAGCTGCTGCTATGACATGCTTCCCACAGAGATGGGCGGTACTCCAGAGTAAGTCACAGAGTGCATGGCTAAAAGAGACGTACAGTGCTCTTGGAAAAAAGCTGCGCAGGAGCGAGGCAAATGGTTGCAAACCGAACTTTGGAGAAAAATTAAGTGAGATGTGGGGTCATTCGGAACGTGGGTGGAGATTAGTAGATTCATTCCACAGTTCAAATGTAATGATTGCTTACAGGCAAGTTCCAGGGTACTAATGAAAGTTAACATAACCAATGACAGATGTATTGACAAATGTTTGCAACTAGTTAAAACAACGTTGCGGACTAGATTCAAATACGCATCTGCTTAGGGGAAGCATACAAACATAGAGTGGTGGGTTTCAGATTTCATGTCAATATGTCAGCCCTTTATTACCGTGACTAGAAGACAAATACCTGTTCAAGATAGGGAGAAGCAGGTATTAGAAAATGAATGAACAAGGGCCAAACTATTTGAGAGTACATGTTGGAACTGATTATCTTTTTGAAATGCACCTCAAAGAGGAGTGATTGATTACACACACATGTATGTGATACTAACCTCTGCTAGGGAACATGGAGGGTAAATGGGACATCTGTATGGCTTTTGACCAAGATTCTAGATTTAGTTCATATACAACCTTGGGATTTAGAATCTACGTAATCTCTAAGGGACCTACAATTCGCAAGATTTAGCAGCTCCATCAGGTTCCTTATATATTGCACTGTTGCACATTACACTAATTGTTTGTCATTCTCTTGTATTATACACATATTTTTAGTTGCCCTTCTGTATGTTTCAAGTATGTGTCTATTGTTAATCATGATGAACTTTCTGTGCACTTACAATTTAACTAAGCATACTGATTATTAATTTATGTATGCCAGTCTTGTCTAAATTGAATCAGTGCAATATGTGGAGAGTATTAATTGGTACCATTTACCCAATCAAAATAGTAAAAAAACAATGTTTATGGTTTGAAAAGGTATCATGTTGAACTTTGACAGCAGTAGGAACATGTTTTTGGATATTGGCTTCGGTGGCAAGCATAACATAACTGATTAATAAAATAAAACAGATTCAATAACAATTTTGGCACACACAGGAACAGTGATGAGTGTGACATATTTTGAAAGCTTTTGACATAGGACCAGATGGGACACGCCATAACACATTGCAAGGCAGACTCCAGAGGTGAATTTCATTATCACGGCTTGCAAACTGCTATTAAATCTCTCTCATCTGTGCTAGTGCACTGCTGGGAAAACTCCATAGTGATCTTTTCTGAATGATGGATCTGAAAAAGAAGGTGGTGACAGTACAACATTGGGTTTGTGAAGGGAATGAGGCACAAGATATATGAGATGCCTTCATGAAACCACTAGCAGGGAATTTTAGCATTGGAAACAACAACCTTAATTAATTGTAATACAAGCAACATTAACTTTAAAAGTTCCCCCAGGAACGCACTACACAATATCTCTGACCTCACTTAGCCTCAAATGTTGTTATGTTATCCAATATTTATACTGTATCCATCACCACCATAGTGGTCTCACGATGCCTGGCCTTGTATGAAAGGTGGCATATTGTGACCCAGCCAGGATGTCAACACACCTTAGTATGTGGATAGGAAAGGGAAGTTTAGGGACCAGGTGATAGGAAAGAGAAACTAGACAATAGGATGACCAAAAACAGAAAGGGAAACAATTGGGATGAGTATGAGGGCATATGGTTGTGGAAGTAGGGATGCATGTTTCTCAAATGTGATAAATTACTGTAGGACTCCGGACAGTTCAGCTCGATTTAGAGCAGTGTTTAAATGTGATGGCAATATCTAGAACTGACAAAGCATGGAACTAGATGTAGTTAGATGTCAAGTGATTGCATGATGGACTTGAGAGGGGGACCACAGTAGTGCCAAATCATTACCTCAGTTACTTGATTACTATAGGCAAACTCACCATTTTCACATCCAGGTAAAACTTGGCAAGAGTATTTCTTTTGCCGCAATCCTAATTTAATGCAATAATTAAATACACATTATCCATTACACATGATCTAAAGGTTGAAACGTGGGTAAGGCCCTGTGCAGGTCCCAACTACACCTGTGTATTTAAACTGAGCATTCCATCATAGGTCTTGATGATGCTGATGGTCGTAGCCAGACTAAATCAGTTCACTAACCAATTCAGAAAAACACTTTTTTCAAATTTAAAATGTCTCGTGGAGTCGCGTAGAGTCGAGCAGTCCTGCAGTGGGCAGACTCTGCTTTCCAGCTTGTTTCCTTGTGGGCGGACCCACATAATACAGCAATCCACCGCAGACCGCGGAGTCTCGTGGAGTCACATAGAGTCGAGCAGTCCTGCAGTCTTTCAGGGCGATGCAGGGGAGTAGCGCCATTGCGGATTCCATCTCCATCCCCACAGAAAAGAGGCACAAGGCGGCAGCGCCAGGAGAAACTGGGGAAAACTCAGGCATGGCTGATGTTTTTGACTTTACGGAGCCGGCAACGTGCCTCAGGAGCAATTTGAAGCTCCTTCCCCAGGCGGACAGAAGATCCTCGCCATCCAAGCGAGGTAAGAGCCCCGCTGCCACCCCCACATATGCCACTGAAACTTTTTTTGACTTTGAACCACCAAACAAAACAAAGAAACCGTATATTTCCGCTACTAGCGGAGCACAGGTGATAGCAACCTCCCTTTTCAAACCCATGCCAGCAGCATGTGCAGGGTCGGGCCTGTGTCACGATGACAGGGGCCGGAGTCCCGCTTCAGCGGGAGGTTTGCAAGCCGAGGCTTCCGTAGGGCAGACTGGGCTGGACCTTTCTCCGGCCCTTGCCGCAAACACACATGAGCTGTACCCTTCGAGACCTGACATTAACCAAAAGATACTGGAGACGGCGGTGCCGACAAATGAGACCACCCCTCCGGTGGCTTGCCCAGGTACCACCCAGGTACCCCCCATAAACCCGTCAAACCTGAGTAAGGCTCAGAGTGATCAGCCCGTCTGTGGGGTGTGGGGAGTAGGGGACCAAAACAAAAACCCCCGGGAGACCCAGATAAAAGTAACTGATCAGCACCCGCCCCTAGGTCCCAGTTCTGGTGAAACGGGGAAGCAGGGCAAAGAGGCAATTCTGACAAGAGCACAAATTCACCCACACACTCAATCAGAGTTGCCAATTTCAAACCACCCAGCTAACAACTCAACAAAGGACCAAGTTACATCAGTTTTTCCCCATCCAGTACACAGACTTTGCAGCATGGAAGACAAACAACTCCATATATGAACTGCCCAACATGGAGGCCAATTCGGAGCGGGCCACAAAGCCCACCACTGACATGAACGCCCGTGTCTCACCGGGAGTCAAAGGAGGCACAATCCCATGCACCAAAAAGGCGCCCTCTGCAAAGAAAATAAAAACAACATATAACAAAAAACAAAAAGGAAGGACTCCAAAACCGAAAGGAACACATAAAGCAAATCCTAACGATCTGGCCAATATAAGACATGAAGACGCAAGTCTTGGACCAAAAGACCAAAAAAAAAACCAAACAGCTGGCAAATAAGAAGGCGGAGACCCGGACATCCACTTTACCAAACCCTCTGATTTCAAACACCCTGCCTATTTGTTCAAGAAGCAACAGCATAAACGGAAACTAAACTCAGATATAGAACTTTCTGACGAAGACATTGTGGAAGTGGTAGACCGGATCTTGCTTGCTAATAAAGCAAGGAAAACTGATGAAGCAAAATCCCATACTAATGAAGAAGCATACAAGGGGCCCCAGGTGACGCCTGAACCAGTGGAGGATCTACAGGGAAATGATCCCACTCATACTCCAAGAGGGGAAAACGCCACCCACCCTCCAACGGATCCCAAAGTCATCCAGCATCGAGACAAGACGTAGCAAGTGACGGCCCTACCTTGCCCAAATGCTGCTGTCTCGCCAGATAAATCAGATTTCTCTGACACAGAGACATTACAAAACTGCAACCAGAAACAACAGGAAGCAACAGACCCTATAGAGCAGAATACATCCTCAGAACTTCAGGGGGGCGACAAGTCATACGAGGAGTGGGCGAGGCCACATCCCCAAGCGCCTGGGTCAATGGGGAAAATGAGTGAGCAGCCCTGGACAAAAATTAATCTACATCTAGACAGGAGTGAAAACCTCCCAAATCAAACCACTGACGGTACAGCGCCAAACATGAGCTACACCGGAAAGTATGAGGAGCATCGAAATATGCTAACCCCTCCGCAGGTGCCCTTCCATTCTGAAATCTCAATGCAGTCCCGCCTTCCATCGCTAAACATAGAAGTGCAACAAACGCTGGGTAAGCACAGAAGGTACAGTGAAATTGTGATGGACACGCAAAGAACATAACCCAATAAAAAACCAGACATGACAACAATTATGGCGGCAATCACAATTGCTCTCGCCCCTTTTTGCAAACTCTATGAAACAATAAACAAATCAACAAAAGATAACACAACGATCCTTTGCAAACTTCTATCAAAATTTGAGTTCATTGAAGGATATTTAACAGCTGTAGTAGTAAAAAATGAAAAACAGACAGCGACTTGGGAGGCCAAATGGGCCTGTATGGAGGCAGAACTCAAGGAAGGCACTCAAAAGAACAAATGCCACAAAAAGACAACGGAAAGAGTGTCTCAGACAACGTCATTGAAGGAGAAAGGTGAAACAGAACCTATTTTCACCAAATCAAAATCGACACCATGACCAGAAGATCCATCAGTGCAAATGCAAAACCCGAACACCACTCAAAAAACAACAATACCTTTGCTTAACCAAAGGGAAAAAATAGGCTTGCAGCTGGCAACGCAAACAGGAATGCTGAAGACCAAACCTCCACTAACAGAGGACAACAAAGAAAAGAATAAGATCGACTTGACTAAGAGTCCAACTTCAAGCGTTTTGAAAGCTCTAAAACCTCAGAAAGAGGCCAACTCTCGAGAAAAGTCACCAAGAACGATAGAGGAATTTCTGGCGACAAGTGCACTAATGGACCTATCTGTGCATCGAGAACCAGAGATATGGAAGGATAACGTGAAAAAAAAACGCACCCAGTCCGTAGACCTAGAAGGACCCACAAAAAGAGACCAGACAGAGGTAAAAACCCTCGGAGAAAAGAAGACACAGAAACCAAGGGACAAAACACCACATAAGCAGCAAGGAGAAGCTCACCCGGAACAGGAAAAACCAGAAACAGTCCAAGAAAAACGTGAAATGGACAAAAGAAATGAAAACAGCCGTGCGTTAACCCCAGAAAATCAAACAACACGAGGAGACTCTGAGGAATAAACAAGAAGGACATATGGGCGGGAGAGGCCTATTACACGGGAAAACCAATCGGAAGAAATCAGAGTCTTCAAACTAGAACAAACATCATGCAAAAGCAACTACATGATCCTCAACAGGAAAACTGTTTTAAAAATGCTGAATAAAATTGAGTCCCTCAAACATCTGAAAACTGACGATTCTATCCTAATTGAACCCTACCACTGACAGCAGAAAGCAAAAACCTATCTACATATCAAAGGCAGGGCACTCAACGGACTTACAAACGAGTCATACAAAGATTTAAAAAAGCTGGCTTTACACTGACAGAAATTGCACAAGAAAAGCAACACCGAAGGGGTGGAACCAGCAAGGACACTGGGGACCAAAAACGCCACTACAAATCAAAAACTGAAGCTCTCTACAACCGGAAAAAGCTTGGTTCTAGAGCAAAATATACAGAGAAAACAACAGCTGCAGGGAGCAACCAAACCGAGAGGCCAGACGGAATCCCAGTAGGCGGAGAGAGACCCGCATCACGGACAAAAGAAGAGACGTTCCAGTCTGGAAGAGAGATCCACCTCGCAATCGCAGGTTTCGCTCAGAAGCCGACGAGTACAATCAGAGACCGATCACATACGTCTGTCAATCTGGCAAAATGAATACCCTTCATTTGAATGACTGACGTAACTTGATGGCCGTAGGCCAACCGTTTTATGCACCCAATTATAGAAATATAAACTGCTATGCTTGACCAAGAAGCGGCCATTTTAAACGTAGCAAGAATCGCCATTTTGCTTGTTAACCACTGCTCCTTGCTTTCTGTCTAAAACTGCTTTGCAGCTTGCGAATTCTGCTTACTCTGCTCAAACTGTTAACATTGTTGTCTGAATATGAAAGGACAAGGTCGCGGGACTGAAGAGTTCGTTGAAACTCCTCATGAGTAGCCCAGAGAGGAATGCCCATGCTCCCTCTCTGTAGCATTGGGAGAGAGCTGCAGGGCATTTAATCACTTCACAGCTGCCAGCCAGTCTCGTACGATGGTAGAATATGTTAGAATAAAACAGCTAAAGGCTTGAATTATGCTCTTCCTACGGATCCCCTTCGCAAAACCATTTAGAACGTGTCAGCTCCCAGGACACGAATAGTACCTCATAGATAGCAAAGCTTGGAATGTGACTCTTCCCCTGTGTGCAGCTTGCTTCCAAGAACAGAACCACCGTGTTCTGTTCAACAACTAAAAGATGACTCTGCACTTTCTAATTGCACATTGTTACTAGAATAGACATCGAAAGTGTCATAATCGTCATACTCGTCGTCAAAGGAACTTAATAAAAACTGGTGTTAAACATTACATTTCTGATTGCATGATATGCATTTTGTATATATGTAACTGATGTACATAATTAGCTATCTTGCGTCCCTCGAGGTCTAGGAAACTCACGTCGCGGGGCGTGAGATCAGAATTGGCCAATTGATACTATTTTTGCTTGCAATAAACCCTAGCATTGGGAATTTGAACCTTGTGTCTGGCGCATCTTTTCGTGTATGGTTATTGCCTTGTTTCCATAGCACGAGGGACCCCTAGGGGCCCCTTTCACGTCAACAGAATGGAGCCAGAGAAAGATCACAAAACTAACCAGGAAAGAGGAGAGAAACAATCAGAGAGAGGAGACACAAAAATACCAAAGGGCCCATGGAAGTGGTTAAAAGCAGCCCTTAACCCTAAACCCGATAAATAGCAATCACCAGGAGGAGCCTCAGAAAATCGATCTCCTCCGTCTCATCTTCAAGACCCGCCGCCGAAGAGCCGCCTGACAATGGCTTCATGGAACACGAGAGGCCACCTCCATTTAACGAACCCAGATAATCAAGACTTTGGAGCCTTTGATATTCTTTGTCTCCAGGAAACGTGGCTAATGGCAAAACCTTCTCTTGACGGCTTTGAGATAGCATTCTCTTCGGCTACAAAAGGCCTTTTTGGTCGCCCATTCTCAGGGCTCTTAATAGCAATTCGACTGGGATCAGGGATTGAGATCATAAAAAAAGTAACAGAATCATATGGTATCCTTGCAGTTCTTACAACATGGACCCAAAAACACAGTGGGCTGAGGGGGAGTGAAACAGCAAAGATAGCAATCATAACTGTCTACTTGAACCCGCAGAAAGCGTCTAGCACAGACCTTTGCAAAAAACTAGAAAAGATAGTCAACAATATTTCAGTAGAAGACTCCCAGACACACATAATTACATGTGGAGACTTAAACTCAAACTGTAACATCAAAACAGACAACTCCAGGGCGAAGAAAGCTCTATCACAAGCGGAAGAAAGAGGAGCAACATGGATGTCTCTGATGAAATCATGAAATCTATACAACGTTGCATCACTGAAAGCATGGGAGGGGATGATATCTACCTGTGAGAGAGGCGAATCGAAGGCCACCCTTGACTACTTCTTTATTTCTCACAGTCTGCTGCAATACATAGAAGACTACTCGGTATCTAGAACTACAGAGAGTGATCACAGTCTGGTGGCAATAGAATGGTAGTGAACTCTGCCTACGCCCCAAAGCTACAATCACCCGATAGAGGTAACCAATCAACTCACTTGCCTACTTCTAATGGCATCTAATATTGAAAACATCACAGACTCATAGAAAAAAGGAGTCTGTTCACTGGAAACAAAGGCTGCGCGTCCGGATTGCTTACCCTTCTTGATACAATACAGAAAGAAAACGAAGGGTGGAAACCATGCAGCAAGCAAAAACAGCCATGCGTATGACAAAGAAGTAGTGGAAAAAAGAAGAGCCCTAAGAAAAACGAAAAGACAGACCAAAACAGCTAATTTCCCAACTGCTTGGAATAATTTGCAAGCCGAAATAAAGAAATACAAATCCTGGATCTTGGGGCACAGACACGCATTGTACCAGAAGGACAGGGAGGCAACGCTTCGAGCAAAAAACCAGCGAGTTTTGTGCACTCATTAAAAGGCCCAATAAGGCGATAGATACCCGAACCATAAATTCAGTGAGTGAAGAAGCGTGGGCCACATTTTTCGAAAAGCTGTTCAAGGCCCAGTGTCCAGTGAAACTCCACCCCAAATAGTCACAGGTTCTTCATGGATTGACCTTTCCGACAAAGATGAGATAACAACGGCAATAACAAGACTAAAAAAGTCAAGAGCTCTGGGGCCGGATGGCCTTATGTCATGCACGGGAGGCATACCAGCTCGCTTCCCATCAGACAGATTGTCCAAACCACTACAGACCGGGATATCAGTACCCCCACTCCCGACAATTCCCTGATCAGCAGCGGCGCTAGACTCCCCAGGCTGCAGGCAGTTCAGGGCTTTAGAATACCTGTGGTGCAGGGGAAGCGGCGTTCCTTCTTGCAATGCAGGGGCTTGGTCATCCTCGCTGGAACCCCCGTTTCCATTGCCAACTTCCCTGGAGACTGCGATCTGGTAGGAGGACCCGATCGCATTGGCTTCCTGGTTACGGGACGCTTTCCCGGTCACGTGTCTCGGCCCCTGCTCACGTGATCAGGAACCGCCGTGCATAAAGCCGGCCAATTCGAAATGCTTGTTGTTTCACAGCTGTTCTTCGTATCACTGTTCAGCATTTCGTCTCAGATTCAAGATTTACGGTACCCGAACTCGGCTTACGGATCATGGACTTCCTTGCTAACTCCTTTGTACTACTGCCTCAAACCCGCATTCTACTACCTCGGCTTACGGATCACGGACTTCTTTGCTCGCTCCTTTTGTACTACTACTTCAACCGGCACAGACCACATGGATTTTGACCTTTGGACAACGTATGCGGACTGCCCCAAAAACACTCCCTGGTTTGTTGACTTTTCCCTGCTCACCTGGCATTGACCTCAGAGTACTTTTGGACTTGCCTTTGCCTTGCTCTAATCTGTCACGAATCACGCTCAAGCATTCAAGCCTTACCCTGTGCCACGAATCAACCAGGTGTTTGCAGTCGGCTCAGCTGGCTTCAGGAACTTCACTGCGCACCCCCTGCACCACAAAACCGATACCAGGACCGTCTTACAGGACTTAGGTAAGAACATTTCAGTTATTTACTCGTGCCTGCATTTCTGTATACTGTGCCTGCTTGTGCTAAACTTGCCTTCCTTCCCACAGTCTTGGGGTCTTCGCCGACGCCTGGTTCCTGTGCAAACAACACCAACACCTGTGGCTTCAAGGCTAGCACAAGAGTGTATTCTATCTCTTTGTGGGGAACTTGGAGACAGAGGCCCTATTACTCTTCACGACACAGCAAGTCTGACACCTTAGTAATATAGATCTCAAGGAAAATGTTGATGAATGGTCATAGTTTATCAGCGTCCTCTTTGAACACTGCAGAGTATCAAGAGCCATCCCAACATCTTGGACCGAAGCAGTAATTGTACCGATAATTAAACAAGGGGACAGGGAAGAACCGAGCAATTACTGTCCGATTGCACTTCTCGATATAATAGGGAAAATCTTCGCAACTCTACTTCTGGGCTATTTTCGCACCTGGGCCAAAACTTCACCTGCCAACGACCCATTTCAAATGGGCTTCCTCAAAAATGGAAGCAATACCGTGAACATCTTATTGCTAAGCCTCATAAAAACAAAGGTAAAGCAAGGCACTCCCCCAGTATTTATGGCCTTCATAGATCTGTCACAGGTGTTCAACAGAGTGGACAGGCAAAGAATATGGTCCAAATTGGAAAAATGGAGATGCCCGAAAGAAGTGCTTGACCCTGTGATGGCCCTCCACGTGAATACAAAACTAAGAGTGTGCCTTAACACCCAAGGCGGGCTATCTCGCGAAATACCCTCAAACCGCAGAGTGAAGCAGGGCTGTCTCCTGGCGCCGGCCCTATTTATCGCCTATCTAGGGGATTTCAAAGAAACAGAACTTGCTGTCAGAGCCTTCCCGCCCAAGCTGGGAAACTTGAACATCTCACGTCTACTATACGCAGATGATCTCTGCTTGTTAGGTCAGACACAGATAGGTCTCCAGCGCCAACTTAACAACCTGGCCACATACATGGAACTAAATAACCTGCAAATAAACAAAACAAAAGCAAAGACACTGAAATTTGGAAAAAGTTCCACGAAAAAAAAGACAAACAACAAATGGTCGCTGGACAAGGTGAATATCGAGGTAGTGTCTACCTATAAATACCTAGGAGTGTTTATTGACGACTCTGCCAATGAAGCTACAATGCAAGCAATAATGTGGAAAAAAGCAAAAAATGTAGCAGCCCAAATGAAGACAGTGGACAGAAAATATGGGACATTTTCAGTACTATCGGTCATTCAATTTTACAAAGGGAAAGTAGTCCCTACGATAACCTACGGGATGGGTGCAACCCTTAATATGCCAAACACCATCTGGCGAAAACTAAAAGTTTACCTTTGGAAATCCCTACTAGGTCTTCCAAACTCGGTCTCAGTGGACCTCATCAGGTGAGAGCTAGGCTTGCTTTCTTTAGAAAAAACGGCAACACTTGGTGCTATGCAACCTCTCAGAAATTCCTCACTAGCTGAGTCCCTGCCGATCTACAAGATCATTGAAAGAGAAATAGCAAATCTCAATCTGACTACCTAAATGTCTGGGTAGACAAGTTAAGAGAGAAGTTGGAGGAGATTGCATGCACAGAAGAAGATCTGCAAGTCAACCCAGTAAGAGTAAAATCCAAAATGGAAGCCCAGGATTGGATTAACACTCTTGAAAAAGCACAGGGTAACAAACTCACAAAACATCTCCCGCCTACCTTTAACAGACTGAAGGTACCACTGCCATACTGCATAAAGTTCCCAGACAAACAACTAAGGACAACCTACATGAGAGCACGCTTGAATCTCCTCCCAACATGTGAAATTCAGGCTATTAGATTAAAAACAGCCATCAAAGAATGCAGACTATGTTGCGAGTCCAACCAACCGGAAACAGTAAGACACCTCCTAATGCAGTGCTCGGAGCTAAGAGAAGTACGGGTGACCTATTTGAACAGCCTGTGCACCGACTTTGTGGGACACCAGGGAGAAGAAGAATACGTATGGTGGAGCAGGCTGATGTCAGGAGAAAAGACGACCTGGTCAATCGCAACGGCAAAAATTTTGGAAAACGCTTTTCATAAGATAAACGCGCAAACTGCTGCACTTCCGATGCACTCAGCTGGAGATCTGGCTGAATGACAACGTTGGAAACGGAGTTCAACGCTATAAGAGGGGGACTTGTGTAAATTAACTTTCTTGTCCATCCCTTTGAATCTAAATGTCTCTTCATCTTCTGTGCGCTTCCGGCACTAACCATTTTAACTAATTAATTGTTGTCGGCTGTTTCTTGCTACATTTTTCTTCTTCGACTTTCTCTGTCCCCTTTTTCGCCTCCTCTCATCTTTTCCTGTAATCTCTTAGCTCCTAAGGAACAGCCTTGACTCTTGTAAGAATTGCTAATGTGATTATAAACAAGTAAATAAAAAAAATGTAATTGTACATGCTTGTATGAAATGTATTGTAGTAGTACATCTATTTGGGAGTTTAAATGATCTTTTTCGAAAGAAAATAAAATGGCCGCCTTGGAAAAGGGAGAAGAGACTACACGTAGTCCCTTCTCCTTTTCCATGGCGGTTAATCACATTCCCGAGATGCACAGGGAACAGTCCTATTCCCGGCGCCAGCAACGGACAGAGGAACACAGGTAATTTGGATTTCGGTATGAAGGGGTTCTGATATGTGGAAAAGAGGGGTGGGGAAGGGGCAGGGGACGCAGGGAGCACACTTACCTTTGGTCATGGTGAGGGAAGCCAGCGGCTTCCCACTCCAAGTAGGCTTGGAGTGGGGTCTTTCCCTGTATGGTAAGGCCCCCCTTCCAAGTCTCCTCATTGGCTGCGAGGCTGCCACACCCCCTTCGCTGAGTACTAATTGCCAAAACACTCTGCAATACTTGTAGTCTTCAATTGCATTGAATAATTTGGAAATTCCCTTTCAAGTGCATCCATATTGAGGACAGAGTTTGGAGCCTCCCCTCTATGACATGATATGATATGGCATTTATAACACACCTATACACAAATGTTTCAAGGTGCGACGAGGCAAGGGAGGGGGAACAGGGGAAGACAGACAACGATCCTACTAGGCCAGGTGACATTCAGATCGTGCAAGTGCAAGGGAGGGGAAGGAGGAGAAGTGCGGGGGGAGTGGAAGAGGAAAGTGCAGTAAATGGGATAAGAACAATAAATAAATAAACAATATATAACAATAAAAAAAAGTGCATCCAGCAGGTGGCAAGTGAAAGGGTAAGTGCAGACGTCCGGTGTCAAGTGCAGGAAGTGGGACCGTAGGGATACAGAAACAGTCACCAAGTGCAGGGGTTGTCAGGACCCGACTGGTGGGAGAGTGGATCTGGGCCCGAGATCGGAGGTGGCCAAGTAACCAGTGCAGTTTCCGTGCTAGCCAGGAATCAGCAAGGGAAAAGAGGAGAAAAAGCGGACGAGAAAAGAAACGTTTTGAGGTGCTTACGGAACCGAAGATGATTCTCCTCAAGTTTCAGGGAGGCAGGGAGGATGTTCCAGATGGAGGCCCCAGCCGAAGCGAGAGATCTACCACCAGCTCGTTGCTTGGAGAAGTGACTGACCCTGAGGGAATTGGAGGCAGATGAGCGAAGAGCTCGAGAATGAAGGTATTTAGGATGAGAGAGTTGAAGGTATTGAGGCCCCAGGCCCCAGAAGGCCTTGTGGACGATGCAGAGGGTTTTGAACTTAATCCTCGCAGCCACTGGGAGCCAGTGCAGAGATTTCAGTCCTGGAGAGATACGATCCCCTGCCTTGAGGCCAAGGACAAGTCTCGTAGTTCCGTTCTGGATAAGTTGCAATGGGCGGAGAGTAGAAGCAGGTAGATTTAGAAAGAGGCTGTTACAATAGTCCAGCATGGAGAGAACCAGAACTCTGGAGACAGTGAGCTTCTGGGGGAAGGAGAGGAAAGGAAGAATACCTCGGAGGAGGTGTAGCTTGTAGTGTGACTTCTTAGAGACGTCAGAGATGTGAGGAGAGAAGGAGAGCATAGAGTCGAAGACGACCCTGAGATTTCTAGCCTTGCAGGTGGGAGCAGGAAGGGGGCCAAGAGAGGCCGGCCAGAGAGATACAGGAAAAGATGGAGTGGTTGTGCCGATGAGGAGAATCTCAGTCTTACTGGCATTAAGGCAGAGGTCATTGGTGGCGCACCACTGCTGGATAGCAGACAGACAGTCAGAGATGAGGGAAGTAGAGGAGGAGGCCGAGGGTAGTCTGAAGATGAGTTGAGTGTCATCTGCGTAGCACTGAAAGTTGGGGCAGAGAGCAGCTATGCCGTGGGCCAAGAGAGCTGGGTATTGGTTGGAAAGCCAGGGAGAGAGGTTAGACCCCTGGGCGACACCACTCTATTGTCCGAACAGTCAAGAACAACTCTGTGAGGCAATAAATGTGTGTATCATCACAACATGCAGTAACATTGATACCCCCTCAGGGATGGGGATTTTACCACAATGCAAAAGATAAATCATGCACACATTTACAGCATAATTAATGGAATTAATGTGCGCTGAAAACGAGGGGCGCAAGCGTGAAAATCGCAGCGCACACGTGCGAAAGCTGTGCAAACAGCTGTTTGTCGATTCATGGAAGGTGCTGCGCGTGACTTACCTGAGATCTGCACTGAATCCACATGTGGCGCACACATCATTGCGACATCCGAAGGTTGTGCATGAGACAGCTAGTGAAGGTGCACACAGGGCAGAGCACACACCTAAAAAGGGGGCGGAACACGCAAAATGGGGTACAACACGTGAAAATGTGGGCGTTACGGGGAAGTACCGCTGCTAAATCCTCGCAACGACCACACGTGCGCTAACAACACGTATTCATGGAATCGAACATGGGGAACCTGCGTGCCACAAAAGACGTACTAATCCGGAAACACATACGACAGGCAGAAGCTGGCGTAAGTGCGGCCGTCCAGCATAAAAGTGCGCACAAACAACAAACAAGCTCATACCACTACAATGAACATACGGTTCCTCGCAGAAGTGGTCGTGGGACACCGCAGAAGGAGGAGGATAGTCAGGCCCCAATTTTTTTTACCCAGGACCAGCCTTTTTGGAATGCCTGATGACAAGGTCTATGGCAGGTACAGGTTTCCACCCCATATCATCCTAGACCTGGTTGCTGAGTGAGAGGATGGCCTCACATCCCCCACCCTGTGCTCCCAAGCACTGAGCCCCTTGGAAAAGGTGCTCAATGTACTGCATTTCTTGGCCACTGGGTCATTTCAGCGGACAAGTGACATAGTTGGGGGCGTCTCACAGGCCACGCAGTCACGCTGCCTAGACCAGATGTTGGCAATCATGACTGCACGCCCCTCAGTCCGCAGCCACATATACATGCCCGGAATACCCGCAGAAAGGCAGGCCGTGGTCCAGGACTTTTATGTGGTGGTACACTTCCCAAAAGGCCTAGGTGCCATTGATTGCACCCATGTGGCTCTACGTCCTCCAAGGGCCACTGAGTACATCTATCACAACCGCAAGTACTGGCATTCCATAAACGTGCAGGTTTTATGTAATGCCAAGGGAATCATCATTTCTGTATATGCCAACTATCCGGGGTCCAGTGATGATAGTTTCATATTCAGAATGTCACCCCTAAACCGGGACCTGCAAGCTGGGAGGCATGGCGGCACATGGCTCATTGGTGAGTACAAATGCCTCTGCACATGCATACATGTCACATACAGAGAAATGCCAAAACCCAACTAATGACAACCATTATCGCCTCCCCAGGGGACAGTGCCTACCCTCTGAGCACCTACATGATGATGCCAGTACGGAGCAATATTCAAGCTAGGTTTTAATTGCAGCCTTTACATTAGGCCTTATAAAAAATCTAGCCATCAATTAACATAAACAAATGCTGCACTCTCCTATAAATTGACTATTTCCGAATTCAACGTTTCTTTATTTTCAATTGTATTTTCTCATAGGACTTCTAAGACTACATATACCAGAAATGGTCCTTTAAAATTCAAGCTTTTAAGATCTTGTCTTCAATATGTTTTAAAGCAATACAGCATCAATATTTTTAAGCAAGGTAAGAGATCTCACTAAATAGAAGTGCATATTTTTGCCTCACCATGTAGTCGATTACTACAACCACTCTCCCTTACTTTAGACCGACTGACAGTCACCATATTTTTGAAGCATATTTGACCGTTACTTAGGTTTATAAAATTCAACAAATGCTAAAAGAAGTTCACGACTTTGGATTAACCTTAGGGGGAGTAAGATCTAATGAGATCAAATACCATTACAATACTAAATTCATTTCACCTTGGCCTGACTCACCAAAGCAATCACTTAACCTGCATTTTAGTGTTTATTCACGGCACAATCTATTGCTCACATTTTTTAACTGGTTCTAATTTATCTTAGACATATATCATATTGTCTATATCGGGTGCTGCTGTTTGAATATTTTGCGATCTCACCAAATTCTGGTCAACTGTGCACCAATATATCACATGATATAAGGTGTGACACATAAGGTGTTGCAAGGATATTTTTCTATAACCACGTAATGACGTAACATTGATGTGAAATTAACATAATGGGAGGCTACAAAATCTGTCACATTGCTCAATGTAATTCTCCCTTCTTTTGTTTTCTGAATCAAAATTTCCATCCTCCACTGACTCCAACCCTCCAAACCTGGCCTGGCATGTGACATAATATGGTATGACTCATCCAAAATCCATGTTTTTTTGCAATATATGTACCTTTATGACTTTGTGTTTATGTTTTCGATGCAATGGACATTATTATTGGATTTATGTTTGATTATGTACTGTACAGCCACGACACCGACCAGGGGTCGAAACACGTGTTGGCTGGCTTTTTTTTTATTATTGGAGAATAAAGACGTCACATCTTACACGACTCGGACATTTGGAACATTTGTTTGAATTACTTAAATAGGCACATTGAAAAGACTGGCTTTGAGCGCTGGATACTCCCCCGAAATCTAATCTAATTTTGCACAACTATTTACAAACTTGGTGGGAAGTTTGAGGGGGCAGACCATCTCGCTGCCAGGCATTTGGCTTTAGTTTTCAGGTGTGGTTTTGGAACTATTCCAGGGTGGTCATTAGCGCACCGTCAGAGATCGATCCCACAGATTTAACTCCTTACTAGCCAATATGGAACCCCCACCACACCAACCGAGGTAAGACACAACGCAGCCCATATTGCAACCCGGGGCATAGTGGAGCACACATTCGGAGTGCTGAAGTCACGTTTCCCCTCCCTTGACCAAACTGGTGGCAAGCTGCTATATGCACCCTCAGTAGTGTGCAGGATTATAGTGGCAGCATGTGTCCTGCACAATGTTGCAACCCGGCGAGGCATGCTGGTGGACATGGTTGTGCCCCCACATCCCCAACCACATGCAAGGCTGCTGCACATGGGAGGGGAAAGGGGACGTGACGAGGCAGCCCGTACCCAGCTTGTTGCAACATTTTTCACCTAAAATCCGACCCCTGCGGAGTGCGCACAGGCCTGGCACATTCCAGCTGACAATTGATGATGACAAAGGGACAGTCAACTGTCACAACCATACCGCCCTGAGATTGTTTCCCGGGAAGTGCTACATTGTGTGCATCCCTAGCTACTTAAACAGACCCAATGCTGTGTCAGTAAAAGGCACACATTCATGCTGCATGAAGGACTACCCCCTTGCAAAGCAGCACACTCAAAAACTGGTATGTCACCCAAACCCTCCTAAACCCCATCTCACCCGACCAAGATACCATGGCATGGCATGCAATGTGAAAGCAACCAAACGAATGCACAACACATTACACAACTGTCACAAAGCGCACCGTCACAAATGTAAACAGGCCACAGACAATTCCCTGTCACCTATGAAAAAGAAACAGCACACATGAACATATCTTACCAGCATGACAAAACATGAATACAGGACCCAACAGTGGCAATGTCTGACAGTAACCAATCACAATAGTGCAAGTGTGACAACCCGACAAAGGCAGCACTTCGACCCCTTCCATCTCCAGTGTGTTTCTGGTAGGTAAATGTGGCAGGGTACTGCATGTAACATGAATGGCATCTGAAATGGTGACAGGCAAGGTAAGACATGAAGAAGCTACATGCAAATATGCATAATGAGCAATATGGAATACAATATAGAAATCAACCATGCAGTGGAGAAATCATCAGTAATCCCCACTAGGGGTATATACACAGTTTGAACTACAGACTGGCCACACAACTGATGGAAGCCCAATGCCTCTGTGTAAGTTACTGTCACACGGTGCCACCCTTGCGAGCACATGGAAAGGGGAAGCAGGAGTGGCATATGTGTCTGGACCCCAAGCTTCAAACACAAACACAAGACAAGCCTGCATGGGCCCAGCTGGAACACACAGTGGATGCCTACGGGTGCCACACAAAGCAACACACTGTAACATAACATGAATGCACAATAGACAAAAAAAGAAAACATAATATATTAAAAATGCCCATGGGTCTACCGGAGGGAACCACCCAAGAGGGAGGAGGTGCAGGGTGCACCCCAACAACAATACCCTCCATGGGCTCATGGCCTGCATGGCTAAACGATAGTGGGAGAACTGCCGTCGCCACCCTCTGGTGCTACATGAAAAGGTGTGTGTGGTATGAGAGGCAGACCACGGAAAGCCCTGGCATGCTCCTCAATGGCAGCAAGCATGTAGGTTTGAAAGGTTTGGTTCTGCAGGATGATGGTCCAGAGGTCCCCATTCAGCTCCTCACGGGTAGCACAGACTTCTGCCTGCAAGGCCTCACGTGATGCACGGATCTCCTCACGGGTTGCTTGAAGCTCAGCTGAGATTGTCGGTGTTAGCTGCTCCAGCTGCTGTTTTGACTGTGTACTCTGGGACACCTCAAGTGCACCCAGAGTAGCTAAGAGGGAGCTGTTTTCTTCCCTCAGTGCTTCCCCGTGGGCCCGTCCCTCTGCAGATATGGCTGTGCGCAGAGCCTCCAGTTCAGCCTGTCGGTCCCTTTTGGCGGCCAACATGTCCTGCCTGTGTGAGTGGCACGTGGACCGCGTTGCCTGCTGCTGGAGCTCCACCTGCCTTTCGGTGGGGAGAATGGAAGTGGCCACCCTATCCACGGCCTGAGCCATCATCTCACATGATGCGCCCTGTTGTGCTGCAATTGCATAAATGGAGTTCTCCCACATAGTATTGCCCAGTGGCGCACGGCCACCGCGTTGCCGGACACAACACCTGTTGGCCCCAAGGTGATGTGCACCTTGCTGTTATGGCACTGCCTGAGGCTGCAGGACTGTATTCCTCCTTTGATCTGCTGCCCCAGGAACAGGCGCAAATATTGGGGAGTGTGACCCTGCATCTGTAACTGCCACTGGTGGATATTCCAACACTGAATGAGCCATTGAGGGGTCTACCCCCAGTACAGGTGCATTGGACAGAACAGCATCCCTGCCAGAAACACTCACCTGCAAAGGGACATTAGTCTCAATGTCCGATTCAGCACCTGAGCCATAGAGATCATCAGAGGTTTACCCAGAGACACCCGTGGACAGGATGGTCTGTAGGACCAATGGATTTTCATGCACGACCACCCCACGTCCTCCAGTGGTGCTTGGTTGGGGCTCTGAGTACTCCTGCCCCTGCGCCATCTCCTCTTCCTTCACAGAATCGAGTGCCTCATCACCTGCACAAAATGAAAAGAAATCAAGACACGCAAGAACAGCATAGCTGACACACACAGGCATAACAATGTACACATCCAATACATTAATCAGACATGTCACAAATGACACAAAATCAGCAATGCATGCAGTGGCAATGAAGTGGAAAGGGACCCTGAAAGCAGCCACTGAGGACTCCAAAATGGAAATGCAACACATGTGCTGCATGGTGTATAGCTCCTGCATCACACATTAGCCTGTGAGTGGCATGGACCATCCGCAAACATAACACATGCTAGCACACAGATGGCACGCAGCACAGCCATGCCAGAACTGAAAAGGACACCCAGATGGGAGTTAATCACTACTGTCCCCCATCCATTTCAAACGCATATCATTAAACAGAACATGAAAAAGAGTGGGACAAAACACACATATGTCACACGCTGCAACAATGCCAGTGTGTTCAAATACAGTGATGGGAGGCACATGGATACATCAATGGTAGGTCACTTGGACATGACACAAGTCAATTGTCATGTTGAACATTTAAACAGGGCTCAGAAGTGATTGGGTGCAGTGTATGTGTAGGCGCACAGCAGTCAATCAGCCTGATTGATGAAATCATTTGCGTAAAAAGTGCACATTTGTGGGCCTTTATGGGGGAAAATCCCTGTCTGAAGTATGGTGATTTTGGGGCAGAAAGGCACATAAATCTGCGTTTACCATGCAAATGATTCCATCAATCAGGCAGAATAGAGAGAACAAACTGTATTAACAATGTTGTGACATGAAGGCAGTTTAAGGGCAAGTGCAGTTATCATGTGCAAAGTGTTTGCAGCGCTCAGTAGGGATACAGTGAACCCCAAACCCAAGGGCGGGGGATGGCTTGGAGGCACTACATGGGTCACATATAGCAGTTATGACTACACAGCCTGACCTGGCACTCAATCACAACACATCACCTATGCAACATACACATGGTCAGTACACACACGCATGGGCACTCACCGGACATTGTCTCAAGATTTGGTAGGTCTCCCACGCCTTGGATCTGATCCTCTGCGATGAACCCTCCAGCAATTGCTTCATGTTCTGTGAGTTCATCCTCCTCTGGTGGTGACCTACTGCCAGTCACCAGAGTAGAGAAGTAATTGGAAGCCAGCTTGTTTTTTGCTCAGCGTTTGAGGTCATTCCAATGCTTTGAGCAATCATAATCTGTCCGCTTCACAAATCCAAGGGAACTAATGTGATCCGCGATACACTGCCAGTGGGCCCTACCCTGAGCCGTTGAAGTCTTGCACACTGCTGTCACCAGAATGTCACGGCCATGTTCCGACACGTAGCCCACAAATGAGTCTAGTTCCACATTATTGAAACTCCACTTCCGTGACGTGCCGGAGGGGCGAGCCGTGTCTGGGGTCCCAGCCTTGACCCTAAGAGCAAGATTCTTCCTCTTGAGCGGTGGTCCGGACCCTGAGTGGCTTACACCACTCAGGTCTTTAGGGGCTGAAGCACAGGTGGACTGGCCACTGGAAGCAGGCAATGGCACGATGAAAAAAGGCCTCACTGCAGGTATTGGCTGCTAGGTGCTGTTGCCAGGAGCAAGCAGCACAACTGCCTTGGTGTGAGGGTCCAGGACCAACACAGTCCCGGCTGGGTGACTCAGAGCCGGGGTGGAGTGAGCTGCAGCTGCCCCTGCAGCCTTCTCACCCTGGCTACTCGGGGCAGCAGATGACATTGCTGCCCCAGATCCACGTGGCCTGGTGACAGCAACTTTCACTGCCACACGTGGCTTGGACTTTGTGACACAGAAGTCGGCCTGTGAGTCATCCTGTGCCTGTTCGGTGACCAATCAGGGCTGGGCTAGCAGGGCCTGAGCTGGGATGGTGTCAGCTGCACCTCCCTGACCCACTGTGGGGGTGCATAGGTGTCCCTGAATGGTCCTGGACACACTGCCCTCTTAGGCCACCCTGCCCACGTTGGCCACCACTGCCACCTTGGCCACCCTGGCCACCCTGCTTATCCTGGCCACATCCCCTACCGCGGACACCTCTTGGAGGTCGGCCATCTTTGCCTCCCTTCGCACTTGGTCACCTCCCACCCATGGCACTGATGTACTTGTGCGAATGGGAGGTGCAGAAAACAATTGTCCTGGGCAATTGGGGTGAAGGGGGCAGGGTACTAGATGGAATAGGTACCCCTGTGCTCTTGCAAGGCTGTCTGCGACCCGTGGGGAAAAATTACGGGTCATGCAATGCTCAGGCACCCCAAAAACAAAAACAAACATGCATGCGACCCCTCGGTAGCCCACGTGCGTGGAATGATGGACGCGCATTGCGCTGTGGCACCCAGGAATACAAAAAATGTATACGCATGGTACACGCAGGCTACAATGACCTCTGAAGGGGTATGCAACACACAGGAACCACAACCACGGCAACCACAGTGGAAAAATACATGCGCGACTCACCGTCTGCCTGGATAATGAATGGAAAAAAGATGCAGACCTTTAACCCCTGTGCACAGCAATGCCTACGCGTGTCACGTCACTTACGCGCTTATGCGCGATGGGCCTTTCCTCGATTTTCATGCAAACGTGCTGATTTTCATGTGTGGATTCAATCTGCATCAAGCTGGCCATGCAACAATGCACGGAAGACCACGCTCCTGCCAGGAAGGCCATTTTCCTGCCCCTCAGAGCCCCGAGCAGCCTCCCACAAGCCATCTGCTGCTGCCTGCCTGCTGGCCACGTGCTCTGCTATTTGGTACCTGCACATCACCCATCTGCAGGGGTCCAGTTGCTGCAACCACCCCGGCTGGAACAGAAGACACCCGACTGCTGTTCCATTGCTCCTCAGCCCAGCACCAGGACCCAGTTGCCGACCCACACCTGCCTTGGACGTTGCCATGTCAGGCCAAACTCCATCTGGAACCAGTGGCAACCCCCCGGCAGAGAGGCAGAGGGCTGCCAGATTCACTGCAGGAGAAGTTGGCATCCTGGTGGAGCAAGTCCTGGTCCCTCTTCTTACGAGCACACGCCCACAAGGATGGACCTGAGAGAATCTGTTTGGACATCGTGGGTGCCATCAATGTGGAGGGGGTGGCAACCCGCGACCTGAAACACGTCCATAAATGCTGGGAGGACTTAAGGTCCAGGACCCTCAGGAAGGCCCGGCGCCTCTTGGATGCAGCGGATGCAGTGGGGCACTGGGTCCTGCTTACCACCGACCAGATGTGAGTCCTGGAACGCATTCGCCCAGCGCTTCATCTTCAGGTCCTCGAGAGGCAGACCCGTCTGGAGTCGAGCGGTAAGTGTGCATGCATACTCATGGGACGCAGTGCATTTTGTGCCAGGAGTGTGCAGCTTGGACATATGTCTGACACGGCCCATGTATGGATGTGTATGTGCAGGGACATGACTGTGCTGCATGTGAGTCCAGTCATGTGTCATGCACATCAATGGTGTATGTGTTTCAAAGCATGATGCACAACTGCATGTGAAGATGCACACATGTTTGCATGCCTGTGTATGTACTCAGCCATGTTTGGGGTGTGGCACATGGATGCTTGTCACGCCTTCATGTACGTGCACAGTGTACATGTGTGTGTGTGTCTGTTTGGGGGTGTGTGACTGTGAAACGCCATGGATGCATGTGACACAGACATGTAGGTGCCCGATTGGCAGATGTGACATAGTTGCCAATGATTGCACTGTGACAGGTGGTGGAGATGTACAGATGCATGTCTGTCTTGTGGGGTGTGTGCATGTGTTTGGCAACCCCATGTTGCTTGTGGCATCATGCCAACCTTTGGATGTTCATGCACTTGTGTGTGTATGGATGCTGATGCCTGCTGCACGATTCCTGATTCCTGTTAATGTGTGCATGTGTGTGGGTTCAAATGATATGAGTGTTGGGGAGTGTGATGCCATCTGTGAAGTGTGACACTGCCACTCATGTGCAACTGTCATGTGTGTATCAGACCATTGTACAGTGCCCTGATGCCTGTGTTCTATCTCTCCCTGTCTGCAGCGTTGACTGATGAAGAGTGCAGAGATGGTGCTGTGGAGCACAGCGGCAGGGATGCCACCGCCAGCCGGAGACACAAGGCCCAGCTCCCCTCCGAGGTAATCATATCTCCCAGGAGTGACGAGTCTGGTGCACGTCCATGGCCGCAGCTGCCGAGGGAAGGTCCAAGAGGCAGAGGTTGGACCTGGACTCCTCGGCAGCAGAAGAGGCAGCTGATCCCCCACACCGGCCTATGGAGGAAGATGGCACAGAGTCATCCAGGTTGGTGGTGGGTTTGGTTGAGGAGGAGGCCGTGACAGCGTCATGCACAGGGCCTGGAAGGGGGGATTCCACTGCTGCTAGTGGTGCAGTCCAGGGGCAGGGACAGGAGGCAGCACAGACCACCGCAGAGGTGCCTGTGTGTAATCCTGTCCCCGATCCTGTGACTGCATCATCCCGAACCAGCAAGGATGCCTTCGTCCAGACCCGTTTTCAGGGAGATGATGTGCAAACAACAACTGGCCTTCCTCACCGTGACCGGGTTGAGCCTGTTTTAGCCGGGTTGGCGTTGCACACACGTGGAATTCGGGATGACGTGCAGGGTTCTCGTCAGGACAATGCACGTCATTTTGAATTCCTGTATGGGCGCGTCAACTTACTTGGACAGGTCGTCGGCACTGTGATCCTCTGTGTGCTGGATCTTCTTGCGACCCCCCCCTCAATTGAACCGCCTATGCGCCAGTCCTCCGTGCCATCTTCCCACCCAAGTATCACCTTGGCCCCCTGTGGAGCTGCCCCTGAGCCAGCGGCCAGGCTGGTAGAGGACACATCTCTGCCACAGTCCCACTCACCCATGACCATGACCCGCAGGCAGCCCACACCACAGGGCCCCCCCCTACATCCCTGACCATGCCCCACAGCCAGTCCATCACCCCTGACAATGCCCTGCATGCAGCCCACACCACAGGGGACCGCCCTACACCCCTGCGCATGCCCCGCAGACAGCACACTACCACTGAGTTAAGGGCAACCCAGGGATGGAAATATGTAGAAAATATGGCATCTGGAATGTTGACATTAATAGGAGAATGCCCATGTTTGGTAGAAATGCTTTGGTTTATACATCATCAAGATGTTTAATATTTAAGCTCTCAAATTTTATAGAAATATAATATTGCAGAGGTGAAGTAATGAAAAAATGATTTGAAAAACTATTATCCAGATTAGTGTTTTGTGACACATAACCAGCAGACATCCTGCATTTTAATTTCCAGAAACTATGAAGGTCAAGTTCAATCTCATTCAAGTCAACACAGTCTGTGGATGAGTGCTCTGAATTGGGTTAGAAGCATGAATGCCGATATTAACATAATATCCACTCGACCATAGAAAGAATTTATAATATTCTTTGACAAATGTGTAAACCAATGGGCAACTTCACAAAGCTGAAATGGGAGTTTCGGGATGCATGTTAGGTGGTTGAGATAGATCAATAAATGAGAACAGAAAAAGAAAAGAAGAACCAGGATACATATTCCACCAAGAAATAATGGCAAGTCCAACACACCCATATGTACAGAAGTTCCATTTAATTGAACTATTACTGGAAAAGTATTACAAGCAAAAGACGCATGTCAAGATACTCATGCTAGCTGCAAAGACACCATAGTTAGGAAGCCTTAGCATCGGAAAGCTAAACAGGGGTTTATAGTGATTCCCTCGAAAATAAAGTGTCGACTTGCTAAAGCATCGACGAAAACCTATATTTTACATGTAAAGTGCAATTCCATCTAAACCAGTCCATCGAGAATATTCATGGACTGGTTTCAATGGAAATGCACTTTTACATGTAAAAAGTAGCATTTTTATGCATTTTTCCTCACTTTAAAACGTTACATGGCGCTGTCCAGTGCTGAAATTTCAGCACTGGCCAGCCCCTTGTAACATTTTATTTATTGCTTTATATTGCCCCCCCCCAGGTCCCACAACCCCCCAACTCTAACCATAGTCCCAACCCTAACCCTAATTTAACCATTAATCTAACCCAAGCCCCAACCCTAACCCTAGCCCTGGACACAACCCTAACCCTAATGTAACCCTTGAAATAACCCAAGCCCCATCCCTTACCCTAATTTAACCCTTAAACTAACCCTAGCCCCAACCCTAACCCCAACCCCAACCCCTTGGAATGGGGCGGTAATTCCCCTTTCCACCAAGGCGGTGCCGGTATTTTACCGCTAATAGCGCCTCGGTTCACCGCCTACCGTGTAATGAGGCCCAACACACAAGGATTTGAAAGCATAGCTGAATAAGATACAATACAACATTCGCTGTACCAACATCAGGTGGCCAAAAGTGTATCAAATGGCAGATCACCTTATGAATAAAATTAAAGAACATCAATCACAACCCTCAATCCATAAATAAATAAAGACATTGAGATCTTGACCACTCCTCATCACTTAACATGGCTGCTTACACAGGCAGAGTGTATGTGGTGTTGAAGAATAGCTTCGTGACACTTTTGATGTCATTGCCCATGTAGCTCTGTAAGAAAAGGGGTGGTAATAGTGGGACAATGTGAGAAGCAGATGTGAAACATGTGGTGTGATGGCTGCATGTTGGATGTACCTGGTTCTTGTGTGTGATCTTTTTTCTATGAGTTCAGAGACATTTTGGAGCATGTTATCAATAGGGAAGAGTGCACATCTGATAAACTACAACGCTTTGTGCCTGGTTAGACACTGATATGGGGGAGGGTGACAGGGCTAAAAAGGAGAGCATACTCATGGCTCAATTAGTGTTGATGTGCTAAGGGATAGGCCTGTAGCATTAGTCTGTGGGGAGTTTATGTTTATAGTGTAAGATGGCAGGAGATCTTTGATGGGAGTCTTGTAGTCAGGCTATGGAAAGGGTAGGCCTTACAATGCAAAACAAACTGCATCCCTGCACTGCTACCACTGGCCTCTTGGAGACAGGTCCTGCTTAACTATCTCACATTTCTACAATCAATGGGCCTCATTACGAGGCTTGCGCTCCCGTAATGAAGGGTGCCGGTACGGGACCAGCACCGTTCATTACGGGATGCACAATTACGAGGTTCCCTTGCGGGACCGAGAACAGATGTCTGGGACAACCAGACGTCCTTTCCGGGTCCTGCAAGGGGACCAAGGAGCTAATAACGGGCCCGTTATTAACGGGCCCGTTATTAGCTCCATCCCAATTCCCATTGATCCCTATGGGGGCTCAAATGGGAAAAGGGATTGGTTCCTTCAAGGAGGAATTACCGGGTCCTCCAATGTTGGAATGGTCAGTTATTCCTCATTGAAGGAACCCAGTGCTGGAACACGGTATGGAGGCAGCCATGCCCTTAATAAGGGCATGGCTGTCTCCATACTCGAAATGAGGCCCAATCTCTCTTTCTCTCTCTCTCTCTCTCTTCCTCTCTCTCTCTTTTTCTCTGTCTCTCTCTTCCTCTCTCCCCCCTCTCTGTCTCTCTGTCTGTCTGTCTCTCTCTCTCTCTCTCGCTGTCTCTCTCTCTCATAGATACATTGGGCTTCATTACGAGTGTGCCAGTTCTGTAACAAAGGTACCGGTAACCTACCAGCACCGTTGTTACTGGACCAGCATACTCCGAGGTCTGCGAGCCGATGCCTTTCAGCCCGCCAGGTCTCACCCGATAAGTCCTGATTGCCAGGCGCCGGAAAAACAATGACTCTGGTGGCAGCCGTGCCGGTATTTACCGGCACGGTTACCACCGGACTCATAATGAGGCCCATTGTATCGCATGTGAAGCAAAACTAGATCTTCTATGAATTGGCAAATGAGAGTAATAGGGCGGTCTGGAAACTCCACTGAATGCTATAGGCTATATGCTAAGGGATATTAGAGGCAAGAACGTTTGGTTCGTCAAAAGGCTGCTTGAAGTTTGATGACCAGAGGCAACCATTTCACCTTCCTTAGTATGTTTGTTCAGGTTGAGGAATGGCACAGACCTCATTCTAAAATGCTAAGGTGCTGTGCTTAGAGGCCTGCTGAGACCTTTGCCCATCAGGGTATTGCCCATTTGTGGTAGTGCATGGTGAGGAATTAGTCCGGTCACCATGGGCCATAATCCTTGCTCATTAATCCCCGCGGTATATGCTCCTGTTTCCCACAAGCTCCAAACTCTGCACACATTGTTCAACGAACCCCATGACAAAACGCAATCCCCCCTCCCACTGCCCAGCTTTCACCAGATTTTAAAGCATCACCAGGACTTCAGTTCCCGAGTGATTTTGCACTCTTGCAGGGGCATGTTCATGATCATAATAGAGTATAATAGAGAAGTTGCTTCCTCGAAGTGCCCAACAAAGTTGTGTACACCATCCCCCGACCTAAAGTGAGTGTGTTGGATGCAGGAAGAAGAAGGGAAGCATCTGTCAGTCAAAACAAGTGCACATCGCTGAGAGAAAGGACAGATGATCCAACAACACAGCAGTGCCGAGTTTCCAGTCTATTTGGCCCTTGTTTTGTACGGTTCTCTGCCGACATCCTTACAGAGTTTTGTGAAACAGCTTCATTTTGAAACCAGGGCAGAAAAGGCATTCTGTATTCATCACTTTTTCAACGGTGTCCTTCCATGACTAATAGTGGGCTTTCAGGGATTAACATATGCACAAGGCTCGAGCTGCCTCCCCACAAGGGGTCTCCTAGAGTTGGGAAGATACTGCCTCGCCCATTAAGAGCTATTTTGCAATATAAAAAGGAAAGGGCTGTCCCTCGGAAGGAGGGTTGGATTGACTGATGTGCGCTCTTTAACTTACAACTTCAAAAAAATGAAATTGGCAGCAAATAACTAATTGTGTAGTCTATTCATATTTTCCTTGACCAGTGGCATAGGACAATGTAGATATACAAGGGGAAGTGTATTTTGTTAAAAGAGAATGGTTTTAGAAACACTCCCTTAAGTGTAGCGAAACAATAAACACATGATGCATCAGACATTGAATTAGTAACGGAAAACATGTAGAAGGGAAATCTAGTCAAACCACAATGTGAATTGTGGTTCGAGGAGAACCATCTCCGGTTCCGGAAGCACCTCAAAAACTTCCTCTTTGCTTCTGCTTTCTCTCTCCCTCTCCCCTGCTAAATTCTTCACTGAAACTGCACTGAATCTGCAACTGGGCCACTCTCACCGACCTCAGACCTAGGCCCAGCCACTCTCCACTTGCACTGCCTCCCTGGCAACCCATGCACTGCGGGACTGTCTCTGTATCCTTACAGCCCCCCTTCCCAGCACTTGTCTGCACTTACCTTGCACTTGCCATCAGCTGGCCCTATTTATTTATTTTTATTCTACTTACTTTGTACTGCAGTTCCCCCCCCTTCCCCTTGCACTTTTTCCCTTCCCCCACCCCCGCACTTGCGCGATCTGAATGACACCTGGCCTAGTAGGATCGCTGTCTATCTTCCCCTTGTTCCCCCTCCCTGCCTCGTTGCGCCTTGAAACACTTGTGTATAGGCACATTATGAATGCCATATCATATGTCTGGATCCAGAACTAATTGCTTGCACTGAACGAGTGCTTTTGTGCTGCTCAAACCTGCACTGCGAGCCAAGGTAGAGGCTCTTGCAGGAGATCGACTGCAGCGCTGAGGAGGCGGGGCTTGTGCCCTTGACGTGACTTATCACGTGACTTTTTTCCAGCTGAAAACGCTCCGCCGTTCGCCCGAGCGGCGCATTACTGTCTGGATCCAGAACTAATTGCTTGCACTGAACGAGTGCTTTTGTGCTGCTCAAACCTGCACTGCGAGCCAAGGCAGAGGCTCTTGCAGGAGATCGACTGCAGCGCTGAGGAGGCGGGGCTTGTGCCCTTGACGTGACTTATCACGTGACTTTTTTCCAGCTGAAAACGCTCCGCCGTTCGCCCGAGCAGCGCATTACTGTCTGGATCCAGAACTAATTGCTTGCACTGAACGAGTGCTTTTGTGCTGCTCAAACCTGCACTGCGAGCCAAGGCAGAGGCTCTTGCAGGAGATCGACTGCAGCGCTGAGGAGGCCGGGCTTGTGCCCTTGACGTGACTTATCACGTGACTTTTTTCCAGCTGAAAACGCTCCGCCGTTCGCCCGAGCAGCGCATTACTGTCTGGATCCAGAACTAATTGCTTGCACTGAACGAGTGCTTTTGTGCTTCTCAAACCTGCACTGCGAGCCAAGGCAGAGGCTCTTGCAGGAGATCGACTGCAGCGCTGAGGAGGCGGGGCTTGTGCCCTTGACGTGACTTATCATGTGACTTTTTTCCAGCTTAAAACGCTCCGCCGTTCACCCTTGCGGCGTAAAGCCCGACGGGGACAAGCCTGCTGGCTGTTGTGCGGCTGTTTGGCGGCACATTCAGAAGGGAGACTGCTGTGATTAGTCACTTTGATCCCTGAGGCTCTATTTCTAACAGTGTTCACGCTCAGGTTCGTGCTGAAAGTAGTGAACCCAATTATATAATGCTAGAACATGAAGATCCTATGATTTTATTATATGCGCTGGTGAGTGAGGGCGAGGCTCTATTCTAATTGCTGACATTTTATCATAAAGTGCTAGCTGCTTGTCACCTCATATTGTGCTAATTCGAATTTTATCAGATTTTGGGTGTAAAGCTAGATTATTCTCGATCCACCATTGTTTTATCCTGACATTTATCTAGCAGGCTGAGAACTCTGTCTCTTCATTAATACATTGCACAAGAGCTATATCTTGCATTTTAACTATGGCTAATGGATTGCGCAGCGGGCGGTGCACTGAGGCAATATTGAAAGCTTGTACTGAAACTAATAATGACTCCTTAGGTCACAAAAGGAGTATTCTTGATAATGAGCTATTTGATAATAACACTTTAGCTGAGGTAGCTAAAGACGATAATTTGAATCGTACTGATACTCCAACACAAACTACTTATTTGGCTCAGGTTCATGCCGACCCAACTGCCTCTTTGTACAATTCCATAAAAGAGGAAGTAAATAATGATGCCAGGGTGAGTTTGGGGAGTTGCATAACCCCACTGCTACCTTGCACGTTTAATGAAGACCCGTTTAGGATAACTATGAGGAAAATGGCTGAATTAGATGAACAGGTTAATCAATCCATTGATATGATGACCCCACTGGTTCATAGATCATCTAACAAGGGGATTTTTAAACCAACTTGCACAAAGGACATCATGAAAACTCACAATGAAATAATAGGCGAAGGAGGCTCTGAAGGGATTTCGCATGCTTTACTGTACTCTCCTGAGCAAATCAAAGATCAAAGAAGGTCCATAAATGATGATCCTGAGGGTAACATATCTGATAGGGGTAGTGTTGAATATCAATCTCCTAGCCCCCTTCCAGTGATCACAAAAATATTAGATCTTCTCGACAAGGGCCACGAACTTACCCACTTGGAATTAAAGGAATTAAAGGCAATTATGGATTATCTCTGTTCCAAGATGGATACAATTGAGGGCTTTATAACCGCAATTGACACCCTGAGATCTTTGCAACATGAAATAGGTGGCCAAAGATCAAGAGAGGCCACAAATGAGTGTCATGAGAAAAGTACGCAATGTTCGCTACCTGTGCACCTGGAATGTAACAATTCTGGACAATCACATGGGGTATCATCCGAGCCGCTGAAGTGCAATTGTGAGAATGATCTGAGTGAGATTAAAGCATCGATAATCGCATTAAACAATACAATAGTTTCACAACTATTTAATAAAGCACAGCCTTTTGATATGCTGCGTAGTCCTATTGCCAAAGTTCCGATTTTAGATCTGCCAGATAGCCCTTCTGTCTTGTTGGATGAAATTGAAAAACAAAAAAAGGCAGAGAATGAAAATATTCACATCGAAGTAACCCCAACCTTTATGTCTCGCCGAGGCTAAAAGGATGCATATGTGTGCTGTGAAAAGACTTGCGAAAAGAAGGAGGGAGGCAAGGTCATAAAATCAACTTCTATCCTAGAAATTGCAGATGAGGAGCACATTGACTTGGACCAGTTGTCCAAAGAGAGTCAGGATGCCCTCACACCTGCAACTGAAGTAAGAGTGGAAAAAGGAGGTGGAGGCCTTGGTACCTCTTCGCTATTGAAGGAAGACGTGCACACCAATATTGGAAGGATAAAAACTAGTAACACACAATTGGCAAAATTAAACTCTCAGAAAACCTTAACTTCCAAAACTGTGTTACATCAAAAAATAGCCACAATTATTCCAAAAGACCACTTAACCCAGGAAAAGGAAAATGAAAAGTCTAACACAGATCTCATTATTCAAAACTCGACAAAAGCCACCTTAAGTGAATATTTCCCTATAGTAGGCAGATGCTGTACGTCAAAAAGTCAAATAAAACATCAGGACGGAGGAATCAGCGTCACCCGAGAAATACCTATGAGGAAATCCTACAGTGAGATATGTACAAATGTTCCAAATAATCGAACACATGTAAATAATGTATGCATACTGAGTAATGAAATACAATTAGAAGTAGGAAATAGAAAAAGTAATAAGATGAATGTAACATGTGATGATTCAATAAGGCTTGAAAATTGTTTATTGGACAAAAAGAAAAATGTAGTGATGGTAAATGGCCAAGGCAAAAAAGCGGAAATGGTTGAGGTACTTTTGAGGACCCAGCCTGGGAATTTATCAATAAATGAATTAAATAATGTGGGTACCCTTTTTGCCCCGAGCCATATATCTATCCATGGTCCTCCATTAAGAAGGTCCTTATCTGAGAATCAAATTAACATGAATAACTCAAATAAGGAATATGATTTATCTGATAGCAAGAGCACATTTTCACTTGAGTCAAATCCCTGTGTGGTTACTAAGACATCCCCATTGGCTGTAACATTAATAAATACAGGAAAAAACACACCTCCCACTAGGCCACAACAAAGTGAATTGGAAACACAGTACATTATTGGATTTCAGGGGGATGAAAGGATATTGGCGGATAATTGCATTAATCGATCCTATACATTCTCCGTATTCTCAAAAATACCTCAATTGAGAATAATCAAATCTGAAGATATTACAAGGGTTTCTTTGGCAAGTGTAAATAATCACAGGACTATTTGTTATCTTACCTCTGAGGCTATAATGAAATGTATCTGGTTTAATCGTGAGGAAATAAAAAAGGAGGGTTTGACGCTGTTTACGTTTGACTGTGAGTCGGAGGCTTTAATATTTCTAGAAACACCGGGCAAGGGTATTGAAAAGATTGAAGAAGCAGGTAGGCCTTGTACACAATCTGAAGCAGGGCTGGATGGAGGAATGTTGGAAATATTGAAATTTGTAGCCAACACAAAAGGACTACCATGGTTGGAACCTATGCTTTCGGCAATCCTATGTCCAAAATTATCTATGCCTGCTAAATAGCCATACAATGATATGAGTATGCAAATTATATCTTGGAATTCTTGCGGACATGTAAACTTAATGAAGTGGCACTCTGCTTTAACCTATGTAGACCAACCAACAATAATAATGGTACAAGAAACAATGAAAACTGAGCCATTCGTGATTCCTGGGTACTTAACTTTTACTTCACCTGCAAGGAGATCTCAGCTAGGACGTCCATCTGGGGGTCTGTTGGTTGGAGTTAAGATATCCCTGCAGGCTCAAGCGGAATTAGCTTGGGAATCTGCTAGTATACTGGGGATCCATCTTACCTCATTTAGATATTCCTCACTCATGATAATTTCCCTATACTGGAATCCAGCTGCCTTGTCAGTCGACGAGATGTTGGACGAATTAGATGCATGCTTATTATATATATCTGGTAGATACCAGACTTGTGAAATCATTATAGGTGGTGACTTTAATTGTGACTGTAGAGATTTGACTGAAACCCATAAACTTAAATCGTCCACTCTTTCTCATAGTGGAGGAGTTACATTTAGAGAACTCCTCACAGAGTGGGATATGGATTTAATGGTCAGAAATGACATGAATCTAGGAAAGACATGGGCAAGCCGAACGATGCATTCAATGATAGATTATATATTTGTATCTCATAATCGTATCATGTATATGTCACCCCTAGTAATAGGACAGATTGAGATAGGAGATCATGCACAACTTTCTACTTTTTTTCAACTAAAATGTCATTCGCTTATGCCAAATATAACCTTGACAGTGGTTGAAATTGATCATCCTCTGCATTCCATTAGATGGAATCGAGGGACCTGCGACTTTGTTATTAAACAAATTTCCTCAGAGATTGAGAGGATTAGACGAGCAGGGGGAAATTATGAATATACATTGCATATGCATTATTCTGATATAGTTGCCACAGCACTCGAGCGGTTTGGCAAAATACAAAGTAACGTGCAACATACACATTTATATGATCATACATGTAAACTATTAAAAAGGGAGAAGAATAGGGCACTGAGATATTTAAAGAAAAGCAACTTGGGCATCGACGATAGCAAGGCAAGGAGGAATAGAATATTATCAGCCTATAAACACAATCTGAGATCTGCTCGTATTTCAAGATATAACGATGCGAATTGCACATTAATTCGTGCCATTTTGGCTCATGACACACGAGTAATCTGGCCCCCTTGAAAGCTGATAATAAATGTGTGGCATTGTTCTCGTTAAACTGTATTCCTGAGCAGACATGGCAAACATTTATAAAGGTTAAATACCAACTGCCTTGCAAATTTCGTTTTGTCCCAGATGTTTCTCTTGAATATTCTAATGTCCCCTGGCTGAAGTGGGATTGTATTGACATTATGTGGGCAATTAACAGGTTGACATATTCAAAATCTGCAGGACCTGATGGCCTTCCCCCATGTCTATTTAAGGCGGATCCTGTGTTGTGGGCTGGCATTATAAACTATAAGTTCGACTCTATCATTAGGTCCGGGGAGGTTCCACCCTCATGGCTAACCGCTAATATAGTACCCATATTTAAAAAGGGTGACCCATCTCTCCCAGAAAATTATCGTCCAATATCTTTAATTGATACTGAGGCTAAGATTTTTTCTATCCTTCTCTTAAACGGATTGGAGAAAGTAATTGGGGCGAATGACATGTACTCGAAATACCAAACTGGATTTAGGAAGAGAATGAGTAGAACCTTAAATGCTTTTATTATGTCGCATGTTATTGCTGGAGCAAAATAAAAGAATTCTAATCCTGTGTATATAGCAATGATCGATATGAGTTCAGCTTTCGACACGGTGGTCCGCAATTTATTGTGGAAGAAAATGATGAAGATAGGGATTCAAACTGCGTTGATGTATTGGATCATAAAGTTGCACACGAATACTTCGTATAGAATAAGAATCTCACCAGAAAGTGGAACCACTGCCCCCATATGCACAACAATTGGTGTGAAACAGGGTTGTAACCTGGTGGCTACCTTATTTAATTTATACCTATCTGACCTGGGTGAAAACTGGGAAAAAGGGAATTTGTTTTCTGTCAAAGTGGGGAGTATTCATTTGAAATGGATTGCTTTCGCTGACAATATCATCTTGTTTGACCCTACCCCGGTAGGACTTCAAACTAAACTCTCATTATTTGAGACTTTTGCAAAAGCTCATAACTTGACACCTAACCCAGCGAAAACTGCCATTATGACCTTTGGAGTTAAATCAAAAAGAGCGAATTTTAGATGGCAAATATTGAATACACAAATTTGTCGTGTGAATAATGCTATCTATCTAGGGTATTATATATCAGCCCTCAACTCCATTAACTTGGTCAACTATCATTAGAAATAAAACTCGACCACTATTATCTCAAATGAAAAGGATCTATAGCCAATATTGCAAATTCTCTTTAATCCCGCTAATAGATTTTATGGCAATAAAAATTGATAGTGTCATCCTGTATACATTAGATATTTGTCTATGTGACATGACAAGCGCGCTTGATAGCTTACAGGGCTCTCTTTTGAAATCTGCAATGTTTCTCCCTATGTCAATTCCAAATGCCATTATTCGACACAAATTGGGGCTGGTTTCACTATCATCTCGTTGGAAATGGAGACAGCTGTCCAATTACGTTAAGATTCATTATCCTCCAATAAATTCATTGTATATCAACTTAAACAAAATGTTGGGTTCTCAAAATCCAAAATCCTTTTCTAATTATCAATTGAAAATGCAACAAATCTTGGACAATGTAAATATAACTGTTGAGGATATACAATATCGTCCTGGTTTTGCTAAGAAAAAACTCTTTGAAATGGATTGGTGTATAACAATTGATTTAATTAAGACTTATGGGCTATATAAAGAATACGGTATACATGTTAAACAGCGCATTCCACGTTATGATCATGTCTTGTTATTCCCCTGTGAAAATATCCGAAAGGTATATATTTGCTTTAGACTAAATCTATACCATACAAGAGAAAGAACTAAGAACAGGGAAATGAATAAATCAAATAATTGTGTGGGATGTCGATTTGTTGAATGTAATGAATCTTACGAAACGTTGAAACACCTTATATTGTATTGTCCGCATTTTAAGAACATAAGGACACTTAAATTGAGGAAATTTGTGGAAATAGAATTTGAGGACTGCCTTGAAGTTTTGTGGTCCAGAATGATGCAGGGATTACATAAACCCTTAATATATGAATTGGCACGTTTTTGTAAGCACATTGAGAATGAATTAGAGCTATTTTTGTAATTGCAATGATTGATTAAATGATTATCTGTAAGATTTTCAATTTTGTAAAGGTTCTACATGAATTGTTATGTATTTTGAACCAAATGCAAATAAAAAAAAATGCCATATCATATCATATCATATCATATCATATCAATTAAATTAAACTACAGATGTTTTGAAGAATTACGAGATGGACGGGTGAAATGATGAGGTGAAGCCCGCGCGTGTAAAGGGTGCGCAATTTCGATTGCTGTCTGGCCGTGCTGTGCTATTAGGGGCTGCTGTACTGCCTATACTGACTGCTCCTCTTCCTGACTTCTATTTTTTATTTTCATCACAAAAGGAGATTGTTCTGTTATCCTGCCTGGGTTCTGCATTCTACACCCTGGAACCACAGGGATTAAAGGATTAAGATGCTGTTCCTTTAAAGACTCACAAGCTCCGTTTAGCTCCGCCCACAGGCACTTTCAGGAAGCAGATATAAACAGGACATTAACGCCCTTATGGCGTGAAGCCCGGGCGTGTAAAGGGTGCGCGATTTCGATTGATGTTTGGCTGTTTGCTGTGCGCTGGACGTGGATGGTGGGTGGACAAGCCGTGTGAAGCAGCCTGTGTATGTCTGTCAGTCCCTGCTTCACGGTGTGCAAAGAGGTAATTCCGCAATCTTGTGATTACTACCTAGTGCCCATTGACTATATAATACACACAGAGGTTCTCTCACAGGAAGCTGTCTAAACTCTTTCCCACATTGCCAAATATATTCTTTTTGGTCCCATATACTGGGGATGAACAATACCGGCTCCCCTTACTATTCCTGTTTGTAATTTGTTAATGTTACACGTGTATTTGGATCCCTGAAAGAAACTCCCATGGGGACTGCGGGCTCAGAAGCCTCTGACCCGAGGGCAAGAACTAAGGAAAAACAAATCCTTGTTCTGTTTTTTAACAACAACTTGGAGACTTCTGGCCTGTGAGCCTTTGGTGTGCCGGTTAAACAAAAAACGGAACAGATAACCATAAAATGTATAATCTACAGAGCTCAGGGAATACAGAAGAAACGCACCAACAAAAAAACTCAAATGAGAGATCCTGTGAGGAACAGATTGAGAGTAATCAAAGTATACAGGACAGATCCTTTCTGAAACATTATAAGACAGGTGGGGGTGTTTTTCGCCCCCGCCAAGTGTCTTCTCCTCAGATAATCAAATACCCTCAACCTCTGGTTTCCTCAACTCGACTGTTGATCCTCTGGTCTTTCAAGGACAGGAATTAGGAATCTCGACGCCGGTGAACCAACTGATGCGAGATTCAATTGCCACTAACCTGGACTATACCTTGAGGACAACTACAATGAAAAATGCAATACTAACACATTTTTCCCAAGGCATAGTAACGACAACTGAATGCTCACTAGCACGGTCCCCAACCCAAGAAGCAAGCAGGAAATGAAACCTCACAAGTGCCAATAATTGCGAAAGACCCCCGCATAGAAGATTTGCTAGAGTTAGAAATGCAAATACCAGTGAATCTATAATATGAACTAAACAAAATACCTGAAGAACAACAGTGTGACTTGGAGAGTGAGGCCATATTATATGAACCAATTAGGTTGGTTGATTCTGCTGCAAATAGACAGACACAAAGACGAGTTGAATCAAACTCAACCTTAATTCCTCCAACAATCATATGTCTGGATCCAGAACTAATTGCTTGCACTGAACGAGTGCTTTTGTGCTGCTCAAACCTGCACTGCGAGCCAAGGCAGAGGCTCTTGCAGGAGATCGACTGCAGCGCTGAGGAGGCGGGGCTTGTGCCCTTGACGTGACTTATCACGTGACTTTTTTCCAGCTGAAAACGCTCCGCCGTTCGCCCGAGCGGCGCATTACTGTCTGGATCCAGAACTAATTGCTTGCACTGAACGAGTGCTTTTGTGCTGCTCAAACCTGCACTGCGAGCCAAGGCAGAGGCTCTTGCAGGAGACTGACTGCAGCGCTGAGGAGGTGGGGCTTGTGCCCTTGACGTGACTTATCACGTGACTTTTTTCCAGCTGAAAACGCTCCGCCGTTCGCCCGAGCGGCGCATTACTGTCTGGATCCAGAACTAATTGCTTGCACTGAACGAGTGCTTTTGTGCTGCTCAAACCTGCACTGCGAGCCAAGGCAGAGGCTCTTGCAGGAGACTGACTGCAGCGCTGAGGAGGTGGGGCTTGTGCCCTGGACGTGACTTATCACGTGACTTTTTTCCAGCTGAAAACGCTCCGCCGTTCGCCCGAGCGGCGCATTACTGTCTGGATCCAGAACTAATTGCTTGCACTGAACGAGTGCTTTTGTGCTGCTCAAACCTGCACTGCGAGCCAAGGCAGAGGCACTTGCAGGAGACTGACTGCAGCGCTGAGGAGGTGGGGCTTGTGCCCTGGACGTGACTTATCACGTGACTTTTTTCCAGCTGAAAACGCTCCGCCGTTCACCCGAGCGGCGCATTACTGTCTGGATCCAGAACTAATTGCTTGCACTGAACGAGTGCTTTTGTGCTGCTCAAACCTGCACTGCGAGCCAAGGCAGAGGCTCTTGCAGGAGATCGACTGCAGCGCTGAGGAGGCGGGGCTTGTGCCCTTGACGTGACTTATCACGTGACTTTTTTCCAGCTGAAAACGCTCCGCCGTTCGCCCGAGCGGCGCATTACTCTCTGGATCCAGAACTAATTGCTTGCACTGAACAAGTGCTTTTGTGCTGCTCAAACCTGCACTGCGAGCCAAGGCAGAGGCTCTTGCAGGAGATCGACTGCAGTGCTGAGGAGGCGGGGCTTGTGCCCTTGACGTGACTTATCACGTGACTTTTTTCCAGCTGAAAACGCTCCGCCGTTCACCCTTGCGGTGTAAAGCCCGACGGGGACAAGCCTGCTGACTGTTGTGCGGCTGTTTGGCGGCACATTCAGAAGGGAGACTGCTGTGATTAGTCACTTTGATCCCTGAGGCTCTATTTCTAACAGTGTTCACGCTCAGGTTCGTGCTGAAAGTAGTGAACCCAATTATATATTGCTAGAACATGAAGATCCTATGATTTTATTATATGCGCTGGTGAGTGAGGGCGAGGCTCTATTCTAATTGCTGACATTTTATCATAAAGTGCTAGATGCTTGTCACCTCATATTGTGCTAATTCGAATTTTATCAGATTTTGGGTGTAAAGCTAGATTATTCTCGATCCACCATTGTTTTATCCTGACATTTATCTAGCAGGCTGAGAACTCTGTCTCTTCATTAATACATTGCACAAGAGCTATATCTTGCATTTTAACTATGGCTAATGGGTTGCGCAGCGGGCGGTGCAATGAGGCAATATTGAAAGCTTGTACTGAAACTAATAATGACTCCTTAGGTCACAAAAGGAGTATTCTTGATAATGAGCTATTTGATAATAACACTTTAGCTGAGGTAGCTAAAGACGATAATTTGAATCGTACTGATACTCCAACACAAACTACTTATTTGGCTCAGGTTCATGCCGACCCAACTGCCTCTTTGTACAATTCCATAAAAGAGGAAGTAAATAATGATGCCAGGGTGAGTTTGGGGAGTTGCATAACCCCACTGCTACCTTGCACTTTTAATGAATACCCGTTTAGGATAACTATGAGGAAAATGGCTGAATTAGATGAACAGGTTAATCAATCCATTGATATGATGACCCCACTGGTTCATAGATCATCTAACAAGGGGATTTTTAAACCAACTTGCAGAAGGGACATCATGAAAACTCACAATGAAATAATAGGCGAAGGAGGCTCTGAAGGGATTTTGCATGCTTTATTGTACTCTCCTGAGCAAATCAAAGATCAAAGAAGGTCCATAAATGATGATCCTGAGGGTAACATATCTGATAGGGGTAGTGTTGAATATCAATCTCCTAGCCCCCTTCCAGTGATCACAAAAATATTAGATCTTCTCGACAAGGGCCACGAATTTACCCACTTGGAATTAAAGGAATTAAAGGTAATGTAATTGTGCATTATCTCTGTTCCAAGATGGATAAAATTGAGGGCTTTATAACCGCATTTGATACCGTGAGATCTTTGCAAAATGAAATAGGTGGCCAAAGATCAAGAGAGGCTACAAATGAGTGTCATGAGAAAAGTATGCAATGTTCGCTACCTGTACACCTGGAATGTAACAATTCTGGACAATCACATGGGGTATCATCCGAGCCGCTGAAGTGCAATTGTGAGAATGATCTGAGTGAGATTAAAGCATCGATAATCGCATTAAACGATACAATAGTTTCACAACTATTTAATAAAGCACAGACTTTTGATATGCTGCGTAGTCCTATTGCCAAAAAATTCCGATTTTAGATCTGCCAGATAGCCCTTCTGTCTTGTTGAATGAAATTGAAAAACAAAAAAAGGCAGAGATTGAAAATATTCACACCGAAGTAACCCCAACCTTTATGTCTCGCCGAGGCTAAAAGGATGCATATGCGTGCTGTGAAAAGACTTGCGAAAAGAAGGAGGGAGGCAAGGTCATAAAATCAACTTCTATCCTAGAAATTGCAGATGAGGAGCACATTGACTTGGACCAGTTGTCCAAAGAGAGTCAGGATGCCCTCACACCTGCAACTGAAGTAAGAGTGGAAAAAGGAGGTGGAGGCCTTGGCACCTCTTCGCTATTGAAGGAAGACGTGCACACCAATATGGGAAGGATAAAAACTAGTACCACACAATTGGCAAAATTAAACTCTCAGAAAACCTTAACTTCCAAAACTGTGTTACATCAAAAAATAGCCACGATTATTCCAAAAGACCACTTAACCCAGGAAAAGGAAAAGGAAAAGTCTAACACAGATCTCATTATTCAAAACTCGGCAAAAGCCACCTTAAGTGAATATTTCCCTATAGTTGGCAGATGCTGTACGTCGAAAAGTCAAATAAAACATCAGGACGGAGGAATCAGCGTCCCCCGAGAAATACCTATGAGGAAATCCTACAGTGAGATATGTACAAATGTTCCAAATAATTGAACACATGTAAATAATGTATGCATACTGAGTAATGAAATACAATTAGAAGTAGGAAATAGAAATAGTAATAAAATGAATGTAACATGTGATGATTCAATAAGGCTTGAAAATTGTTTATTGGACAAAAAGAAAAATGTAGTGATGGTAAATGGCCAAGGCAAAAAAGCGGAAATGGTTGAGGTACTTTTGAGGACCCAGCCTGGGAATTTATCAATAAATGAAGTAAATAATTTGGGTACCCTTTTTGCCCCGAGCCATATATCTATCCATGGTCCTCCATTAAGAAGGTCCTTATCTGAGAATCAAATTAACATGAAGAACTCAAATAAGGAATACAATTTATCTGATAGCAAGAGCACATTTTCACTTGAGTCAAATCCCCGTGTGGTTACTAAGGCATCCCCATTGGCTGTAACATTAATAAATACAGGAAAAAACACACCTCCCACTAGGCCACAACAAAGTGAATTGGAAACATTGATTTATTTAAGACTTATGGGCTATATAAAGAATACGGTATACATGTTAAACAGCGCATTCCATGTTATGATCATGTCTTGTTATTCCCCTGTGAAAATATCCGAAAGGTATATATTCGCTTTAGACTAAATCTATACCATACAAGAGAAAGAACTAAGAACTGGGAAATGAATAAATCAAATAATTGTGTGGGATGTCGATTTGTTGAATGTAATGAATCTTACGAAACGTTGAAACACCTTATATTGTATTGTCCTCATTTTAAGAACATAAGGACACTTAAATTGAGGAAATTTGTGGAAATTGAATTTGAGGACTGCCTTGAAGTTTTGTGGTCCAGAATGATGCAGGGATTACATAAACCCTTAATATATGAATTGGCAAGTTTTTGTAAGCACATTGAGAATGAATTAGAGCTATTTTTGTAATTGCAATGATTGATTAAATGATTATCTGTAAGATTTTAAATTTTGTAAAGGTTCTACATGAATTTTTATGTATTTTGAACCAAATGCAAATAAAAAGAAAATGCCATATCATATATCATATCATATCATATCAATTAAATTAAACTACAGATGTTTTGAAGAATTACGAGATGGGCGGGTGAAATGATGAGGTGAAGCCCGCGCGTGTAAAGGGTGCGCAATTTCGATTGCTGTCTGGCCGTGCTGTGCTATTAGGGGCTGCTGTACTGCCTATACTGACTGCTCCTCTTCCTGACTTCTATTTTTTATTTTCATCACAAAAGGAGATTGTTCTGGTATCCTGCCTGGGTTCTGCATTCTACACCCTGGAACCACAGGGATTAAAGGATTAAGATGCTGTTCCTTTAAAGACTAACGAGCTCCGTTGTAGCTCCGCCCACAGGCACTTTCAGGAAGCAGATATAAACAGGACATTAACGCCCTTATGGCGTGAAGCCCGGGCGTGTAAAGGGTGCGTGATTTCGATTGCTGTTTGGCTGTTTGCTGTGCGCTGGACGTGGATGGTGGGTGGACAAGCCGTGTGAAGCAGCCTGTGTATGTCTGTCAGTCCCTGCTTCACGGTGTGCCAAGAGGTAATTCCGCAATCTTGTGATTACTACCTAGTGCCCATTGACTATATAATACACACGGAGGTTCTCTCACAGGAAGCTGTCTAAACTCTTTCCCACATTGCCAAATATATTCTTTTTGGTCCCATATACTGGGGATGAACAATACCGGCTCCCCTTACTATTCCTGTTTGTTACTTGTTAATGTTACACGTGTATTTGGATCCCTGAAAGAAACTCCCATGGGGATTGCGGGCTCAGAAGCCTCTGACCCGAGGGCAAGAACTAAGGAAAAACAAATCCTTGTTCTGTTTTTTAACAACAACTTGGAGACTTCTGGCCTGTGAGCCTTTAGTGTGCCGGTTAAACAAAAAACGGAACAGATAACCATAAAATGTATAATCTACAGAGCTCAGGGAATACAGAAGAAACGCACCAACAAAAAAACTCAAATGAGAGATCCTGTGAGGAACAGATTGAGAGTAATCAAAGTATACAGGGCAGATCCTTTCTGAAACATTATAAGACAGGTGGGGGTGTTTTTCGCCCCCGCCAAGTGTCTTCTCCTCAGATAATCAAATACCCTCAACCTCTGATTTCCTCAACTCGACTGTTGATCCTCTGGTCTTTCAAGGACAGGAATTGGGAATCTCGACGCTGGTGAACCAACTGATGCGAGATTCAATTGCCACTAACCTGGACTATACCTTGAGGACAACTACAATGAAAAATGCAATACTAACACATTTTTCCCAAGGCATAGTAACGACAACTGACTGCTCACTAGCACGGTCCCCAACTCGTGAAGCAAGCAGGAAATGAAACCTCACAAGTGCCAATAATTGAGAAAGACCCCCGCATAGAAGATTTGCTAGAGTTAGAAATGCAAATACCAGTGAATCTATAATATGAACTAAACAAAATACCTGAAGAACAACAGTGTGACTTGGAGAGTGAGGCCATATTATATGAACCAATTAGGTTGGTTGATTCTGCTGCAAATAGACAGATACAAAGACAAGTTGAATCAAACTCAACCTTAATTCCTCCAACAATCACTGCTCTGAATTTTGTCTTCAGTCAAGGTTTTTGAATCCATCAAGTTAGATGTCCAGCAACATACAGGAATATTGCTGGAAATAACAAAGGAACTTGAATTGAATGACATCATGATAAAAGCAATGAAATCAGCAGTCAATGAAGGTCTGGGAGAGGTCCAAAGGGAACTCCAGGAAATTTCAAAAGATCAAGCTATAAAATTGGACAGACTCTCAGACCAGTATGCTTCGTTGAAAATTGATTTTGGTGCTTTGGTGGAGAATTTTAAGTCCCCGCCAAATGGCAATGAGGAGGACCTGAATTGTGAGCCACCTGTGCTAGCACCGGAGATATCCCCCTTATCAGCATCAGTGATGGAGGTATTTTGTGAATGGCACAGGTCATAGATCAGGACATAACGGGCCTCATTACAACTCAGGCGTTAAGGGTTAACGCCGTCGTTAACCCTTAACGCCTGATTCCGATTTTAACGGCTGCTTTTAGCAGCCGTTAAAATCCATGGCGCTAAACCGCCTTGGTGCTAATTACGCCACCGTAATTTACGGTGGCGTAATTAGCGCCTTCCCCACTCCCATTATGGCCTATGGGGCAAAAATAGGAATGGGGAAGGGTAAAATGGGAAATGGGGATTTACTGTCCCACTCACCTTGGAATGGGGCGATAAATCCGCCATCCACCATGGTGTAAACGTTGTTTACACCATGGTGGTAAAGTTGGCGTACTTACCGCCTGGGTCGTAATGACCCCCAACATCTAAAACTAAAGCTCCGGAAGACCCAGCAAATGTCTCGACGAATATGGAGGGACGTGAAGAAAAGGAAGAGGCAAATCGAAAAAGAAAGGAAAAAAAAATGGCCAAGGAAAATGCTTTAAATTTACAAGTCCCAGTAAAATCTAAAACAAACATATTTCTTGAAAAATTAAAGTTGTTATGCCTAGAGCTTCTGAAAAATTCGGAATGTACTCCGGATCTTTTGTTACAAAACCCGCTAAAAGTAAAAAAGCGGATGAATATTTGGAATTGGTTGGACACAGGAGAGAAGATGAGGAGGACAAAGTTGCCGCAATCTTTTTACAGTATGGGTAAAAAAAGGACGAGGCTCCCTCCCTATTTGACCAAATATCCAGATCCAAGTGCAAGAGTACTCTTTCTAAGGTTTAGACTCAACTTACTCCCAACTCGGGAAATTCAATCAGTCAGAGATATAGCCTTATTGGATGACTGTTGTGACAGATGTGCTGTTAATGAATGTCAAACTCTGAAACATTTGCTATGTAAGTGCTCGGGCACACGGGAGTTGAGAGTCCTTAGATTGAGAAGATTTGTCCATGATATTAGACGGTTGGACACAGAGGAATTCTGGCTCTTGTTGTCATCTGGGAATCAAATTTTTCTAACCGCGGAAGTGGTAAGACTTCTGTGAGACTTCAAGTTGGATGTTTATTAAGAAAGGAAATTTGGTGATAGTTGTAAATGTATTGTTAGTTTAATTTGTTGATATTTCTTTTCTTATTTTTCCTTCTCTTCTTCATTGATGGTTTTCTACTGGATTAATTATTTTAAAATGTTGCTGTTGCTTTTGTTTTTGTATTTTTATGCTAAATGTGTAAAAAGTCCAAAGTTTTGGCTAATGCACAATAAATAATAATTTTTAAAAAAGATGATTAAGTCGAAGCTGTGGAGTTGAAAGGATTTGTCAAAACCCTTAGCAGTGAACCATCCTAGTTTAATAGCCTTTTTTAATATTGTTCTAATATCATTGAGGAAAGATCGAAAGTCGAGGCTTCAAGGTTGAGAAGCATGAATGGGGAATGGGATGTACAGCTTACTCAAGTGAGTGCAGAACGTAAATATATTTAGCTGGGCACCTAGATGTAAGGTAGATGATGCATGAATGTTCCTTCCTCAGTTAAAAATACATGATAATGTGTTACAATATATAAATCGATGTGGAGGACTATATGGCAATAGGTAATTGGAAAGATAGTGCTGACCAAGGCTGGCACACTGCTTATGATCCTACATCATCAATGATGACAGATGTTATCTTAAAGGATATGTGTACCGTGCACAATCACCACCGGAGTGGTGCCCTGGCACTCTGGCAGATGTGAAAAGGAAAGTGGGTAGGGTGAGTTAGTGGGACTGAGAGAGATAAAGAGAAAGAGAGCTGTGATGTGCTATTGACAGCTTCAGTTCAGTTAACACCGTTCTCTAAGCTTCGGTGTGCTTTCGATTGGTAGCCATAATTTTCTGTTGTGCGAGGCTATGTGTGGTTTGTTTTGTTGTTGCGGTGTAGTGAAGTGCGTGCAGTTTGGTGTGCTTTAGAGGTGTGGTTGTGTTTTGCTGAGGAGATTTCACTGTTAGCCAGTGCTTCAGAGGCAACTGTGACAAACCAAAGATGCCCTCACTCCTGGGTCACTGGAGTCCCTTTGAAGTCGGCAGGCATGTGAAGGGTCTTTGCAGTAGAGTAGCTAGAGAGGAGAGATGAGCCGAGAGAAGGGTCCCATCATCTAGGCTGCTCTTCCTTTTCTTGTCTTTTCCATTTCCTGAGGGAAAGGTACTCTGTGAAAGATGTCAAAAGGCATAGTGCACTTGTGACAACCCCCTGGATTAGACCCCTTACACCAGACTTTCTTTGAGCCAATCCCCTGTGACACTTTGCCTTATAGGAGAGGGGCCTCTCATTATTTGATTCTTCTCTAAACTTCCACAAGTACAAGAAGAATTAATCTGGACCTCTGTTGTGGATCTATCCCAAGCTCTTCTGCCAGGGAACTGAAGAGATAAGACATTCAAAGCAGAGGAGACCCATGTCCCTCAAACCATATCAGGGAACATTGGGGGTGAACTTGCTGATGGACCAAACCCTCTCCATTGGCTGCAATGGAACCAGTATCCTGTTCACTAGAGGTGAAGTCCCCTTGAACGGGAGTGAAGAATTCCTGTTTTCCTGAAACCACTAGATTGGGACTCCCAGCATAGCCAGAAGCTGAGAAGCAGCTGGAATACTCATTCACCATCTCTAGATTGTGCATGATGCCTTTGAGCCACCACTTGACTTGTAGTGTTGCTTTGCTACGCTATACTAGTTTTAAAACTCTTGCTGCATCGTAGCCATCCAGGCACCTGGTTACTCTTTGCTGTTGACCTTCTGGAGCAACCTGACAGCATTGCTTGTCCTTGTAGGTAGCAACTGATTTTGTGCTGACTCCACCACCTCGCCAGCAACTGAAACACTGGTTGAACTGTTGGAAGGCAGCATATTGCCATTTTGTACATTGACTCAGGGATCGCATCAGCTCAAACTGCCTCGAGCACAGCTAAAGCACTCAGAAGACCAGATTGAAGCTTTCAGGCACCCAAGAAAAAGAACTAAGGTGCTGTGAAGAGGCTGTGTCTCCCTGTTGCACTTTTCGACCAAAGAGACTTTTAAGTACTCCTTCTTTTTACGCTCACCTGGCTCCCACAGAGGCATTGATCGGAACTGGACAGCTGAGGTCTCCTCCAATGTGAGTCTCCTCCAATGTGACGCGTAGGGACGAGATGACAGACTGGACTGGCCCACCTAGCTTCGTTTGCTAGGCCCGTAGGTTTATTCTTCTGCAAATGGAGAAAGGGAATTAACCACCCGTGGAGTTGAGCGTAAATCCCCCCACTCCCGCTGTTATCCCCACAGATCGCCTTTGAAGTCCCCTCTTATAGTCTCACCTGATGGTTTGAAAAGATGAGCTCTCCATCCTGCATTGAGCACAGGGGCGCATTGATAACCAGTTGCTTCACTGGCTCGAAGGAATTGGTGAGTTCCAGAACAATATTGACTCCGAGATTCCCGGCAAGACGCCATAAGTATAAAGTTCGTAAGAGTTCAAATGCCTGACTTTCACTCTTGTCCGATTCCTTGCAGGTTGCAGCTTGAACCTAATGAAGAGTTCCTCGTGGCAACCGGTAGTATTCTTGTAAGGATTTGTATTTTCCAACACAGTTCGATAAAATAAAGTCAACATGTAACCTGTTGCTTTCTCCCTTATTCAGGCGCTGAGAGAAAGTAAGTCTATTGTGGTGAGGAGGGTTCCCCTTGTTAGTCCCTTTGTTTCACCTTGCTGTCCTTTTGTTTCCCCTTAGGGGCCTGGGTTCGGCAAAGATGCGGTGGAAGCTGCGCCGACCCGTGAAGAGGAATAGTACCCCTGGTGGTAAAATCATGTAAGTCTACAGGGGGGTAACTAATAATCCTCTGTGTATTCCCTTAGTTCACCTTGCTGTTCTTGTCTTCTCCTTAGGTGCCGGAGTGCGGCGGGAACATGCAGGAGGATGCGGTGGAATGTGAAGATGCTGCGAAGGCCGGTGAGTTCAGCGCGGCGCTGCAGCAGGTGAGGCAACGCACATAAAATAACTTCTTTCTTCCATCTCGAAGGCGGGATGGATCGGGAATTCAGGTAAGGATTAAATGTATTGCTCTTGTTCTAGCGTTTTCTCCTTCTTTCTCCCTTTTTCTAGGGGCTCCAAACTAGAGGCGGGCGTGGCAGAAGGCTGCATGCAGACTTGCAGGCACGGTGAGCGTTACGCTGCTGGATGCAGAATAACGCGAAGCGTGTGCTGCTCTTCGGGTGTGTTTTAAATAGCCTCCAAAGTAGTCCCAGGTAAGTATTCCTCCCCAAATCCCCGCCCGAGTAAAAAATAGTCCCTAAAGTAAAGTAGTTCCTTCCAAGCCTCTTTTGGCTTGGAGCTCTTGCAGCATGGTCTGCATCAGGTAAGTTTGCAGCATGGTCTGCATCAGGTAAGTTTTAATCTATGAGCTTGGTGCCTATCGCGCCAGGACTGACTCTCCATATGAGCCTGGCGCCATAGGCGTCAGGACTGGACCCAAATAGCCCCTAGCAGGGGTTGTTGGGCTTGCTTAGGATAACTTGATGCCTGCTTCCGAGGTTGCTGGATGTGGTCTGGGTCCCCGGGGGTAGGCATCATGACAGCACTCCCCCCAAGGCCCCTCCTAAAGTCGTTTTTCCCTGTGGTTTCGGTTTGTCTGGGAAATTTTGGTGGAATTTTTTCACCAATCGGGGTGCATGAATTTTGTCACTAGGTTCCCATGACCTTTCCTGTGGTCCGTAACCTTTCCAGTCGATTAAATAAAAGAGTTTTGACTTCATCAGCTTGGAGTCCAGGATGTTCTTAACTTCAAATTCAGGTTCTCCGTCTACAAGGATAGGGTCTGGTGGCTTGGTTAGTCTTGTCCCTGGTTGCACTGGCTTCAAACGTGACACATGAAAGACAGGATGAATTTGCATATTAGCAGGTAAGTCCAACTTGACAGCCACCAGGTTGATAATGGCCTTAATAGAGTAAGTTCCCAAATATCTCGGGTTAAAGGTCTGTGTTCCCTTTAGAGGTATATGTTTTGTAGCTAACCATACTTGGTCCCCTATCTGGTATTGTGGAGTATCACTTCTATGCCAATCAGCATCTTTCTTGTATTTTTCTTTCGCCTGTTTTAAATGTGCAGTTGCTTCCTTAAAGGCTTGTGTAATTGTAGCATGCAGATGGTCCACTGCAGGCATTTCTAAGTGTTGGGGTGAGTCAAGGTCTGAGGTTTGAGGATGGTGCCCATATAAGGTATAAAAGGGGCTTGGTCCAGTTCCAGAGTGTATTGAATTATTGTATACATATTCGGCGAGCCAAAGAATGTCTTTCCAATTACTCTCAGTCTGATGTAACATACAACGCAGGTATTGTTCGAGAGTCTGGTTGGTTCTGTCCATTTGACCACAGGTCTGGGGGTGGTGACTGGTCGATAATAACCTCACATCGATTTGCGCCAATTGACCGCATTTTTTCCAGAAATGTGGAATGAATTGACTGCCCCGGTCAGAAACCAATATGGACGGAAATCCGTGTATGCGAACAATGTTTTCGAGGAACACCTTGGCCAGGATTGAAGCTGAAGGTAAAACCTTTAAAGGAATAAAGTGGGCCATCTTGGAAAAAGATCCACAATAACTAAAATGGTGTTAAATCTATTGCATGGGGGTAGATCAGTAATAAAGTCTAACAATAAGGTGTGCCATGGTGTAGGCGGAATTTCTAAAGGTTGTAAGAGTCCAGCTGTTTTTTTCTTTTGACTTTTGTTTTGGGCACAAATGCCACAAGACATCACAAATGATTTAACATCCTTTCGCCAGGTGGGCCACCAGAATTCGATAAAATAATGTCAATATGTAACCTGTTACTTTCTCCCTTATTCAGGCGCTGAGAGAAAGTATGAAGTCTTGGGGAATAATACCTCCGGCGGTAAAATCAGGTAAGTCTATTGTGGTGAGGAGGGTTCCCCTTGTTAATCCCTTTGTTTCACCTTGCTGTCCTTTTGTTTCCCCTTAGGGGCCGGGGTTCGGCGAAGATGCAGTGGAAGCTGCACCGACCTGTGAAGAGGAATAGTAGCCCCGGTGGTAAAATCAGGTAAGTCTATGGGGGGGTAACTAATATTCCTCTGTGTATTCCCTTAGCTCACCTTGCTGTTCTTGTCTTCTCCTTAGGTGCCGGATTACGGCGGGAACATGCAGGAGGATGCGGTGGAATGTGAAGATGCTGCGAAGGCCGGTGAGTTCAGCGCGGCGCTGCAGCAGGCGAGGCGACGCGCATAAAATAACTTCTTTCTTCCAGCTCGAAGGCGCGTTGGATCGGGAATTCAGGTAAGGATTAAAGGTATTGCTCTTGTTCTAACGTTTTCTCCTTCTTTCTCCCTTTTTCTAGGAGCTCCAAACTCGAGCGGGCGTGGCAGAGGGCTGGATGCAGACTTGCAGGCACGGTGAGCATTACGCTGCTGGATGCAGAATAACGCGAAGCGTGTGCTGTTCTTCGGGCGTGGTTTAAATAGCCTCCAAAGTAGTCCCAGGTAAGTATTCCTCCCCAACCCCGCCCGAGTAAAAAATAGTCCCTAAGGAAAGTAGTCCCTTCCAAGCCTCTTTTGGCTTGGAGCTCTTGCAGCATGGTCTGCATCAGGTAAGTTTGCAGCATGGTCTGCATCAGGTAAGTTTTAATCTATGAGCATGGTGCCAGGACTGACTCTCCATATGAGCCTGGCGCCATAGGCACCAGGGCTGGTCCCAAATAGCCCCAGCAGGGGTTGTTGGGCTTGCTTAGGATAACTTGATGCCTGCTTCTGAGGTTGCTGGACGTGGTCTGGGTCCCCAGGGGTAGGCATCATGACACTTCTCTACCTTTTTCTGAAAGACATATCCTGTGAACATAGACATTGTGCCAACCCTGTACCTATACGCCCCTGCTCACCTACTCAGAGAGCCATTTCACAAAAGACACTATTCTCCACGTTTCTTTACAGGGGTTTTTTTTTTCTTTCTAGTTGGTAGATTGCATCTAAATGTATATATTTTTATAGACCCTTGATTAGACAATCTTTTATGTTTGTCGATTGTACTTAGGTTTTTTTGGGTTGCCACTGCTGTCACCTCACACCCATCCTGAAGGGCATAGCCGGCCCTTTGCCCATATTACCACAAAAGGTGAAGGAGGTATACCTGTCTGTTTACATTTATGATTTGGATCGCTGCCTTCAAGTAGAGCAATAGTAAATTTGTCACACTTGTCATCCTTCTTTGTTCTTTGTTCTTTGTTCTCAAGTCCCGAAATCATTTATGCCATGGTCCCAAAACTAGATAGGGATTTTTAAATGTGTTCTCCTCAAAACAACATACAGTGCCCTTATGCCACTATTTTCATGAAGTAAAGGCCGTTCCTTTGTCTCGTAGTGTACATGGAAAGGAACTTAGTCTGAGATGTTCGTGTTCTGTGAAATGCTCCCAGCTTAAGGCATGTACAACCCTTTTCTGACAGTATTTGCCTCATATTGATCTCGTTTTGCACTGTGTTTAAAGGACCCGGTCTCTGAGGATTTGTGGGTGTCTCACTTTTCTCAGCTGTATTCCTTTAGTCTTGTTTTGGGGGTTTGGGAGGGGTCATGGGATTTCAACATCGATTGTGATGACATTGAAGTCCTCATACGAAAGCTTAGTCGATCGAGAGCCCATGGCCTGAGTGGGCTCTGCAATGCAGTCCTTAAGACCGATTCCAAGTTCTGTGTCCCTATTCTTTATAGATTTTTAAATCTGCCCTAATACATCAAACATTCCCAAAGATTTGGCACACTGCAATTGTGGTACCTATCTACAGGAAGGGGAACAGATATAGCCCCCTCAACTACAGAACAATTGCCTATTTAGACTCTGAGTCCAAAATGTTTGCCTTCCTGGTTGCAACCAACCTCTCCTCATGGGCAATACAAGCAGGTATCCTAAAGCCAAATCATATTGGTTTCCCCAAATTGGTCGGTACCTCCACAGCAGGATTTATTACTAACCACCTTCAACAGAGGGTCTGATAAAAGCGAGTACTTGAAATCTATTTGCTGTCCATTGGCTTGTCGTTGACTTTCGATAAAGTAGAAAGAAACCTGCTCTGGACCAAGTAAAATAATGGGGGTATACCTTATAACCTTCTCTGTGTCATGATGAGTTTGCACTCAGCCCCTTTGCTTAGACTGAGACTAAGTTGGGAGGATAACACATCCCCAGCTATCCAAACCTCTAATGGAATGTGACAGGGCTGTGTCCTGGCACCTCTATTATTCAATCTCTTCCTATCAGATATTGGAGAGAATGTTGCTGAAGCAGTGCTTGTCTCACCCACTGTACTTGGGTGCAAAATATTCTGGATCAACTATGCTGATGACATCTTGCTTCTGGATAATTCAAAAGTTGACATTCAATTATTGCTTCGGGCATTTGGATCATATGAAATGGAAAATGCCCTCACTATTAACATATCAAAATCCAAAATGCTTGTGTTCCATGAAAGGTGAAGGAAGGTGTCATCAAGCTAGATCCTAAACTCTGTTAAAATCCGGTACCTGAAATACTTGGGTTTTAATATCTATGGAGCGAAACGTTAAACATCTCTAATTGACCAAGCGGTTGCCAAGACAAAGCGTATAGCTTGCCAAATGAAATCACTACACCCTCTTTTTGGCAAATATTCACACAATCCTCTGCTTAAGTTTTATGAGTCAAAGGCGGTCCTTACAGTGTGTTCCGGTCTAGAAGTATATTGTTAGCTGACAGAGTATGACTTGGATTACATAGAAGGACTACTCTGGAAAAGTACTCTTGGCATCCTTAGTTTTGTCGCTATTGTGTCCATTCGAGCGGAACTTGGATTGAAGTCATTAAACTTCAAAATGTACTGGGAAAGGACCCAACTGTATCTGAAGATTTACCTACCACCTGGAAATTCCATCTTTGAGCATATGGATGGCACTAATGTCCAAGGTGAGAGAGTCTTGGTTCAATCATGTGGCAGATACCTGGGTTTGGCATCCATAAAACTTGAAGAGGGATCCACAAACCACATACTAGTCAAGAGGAAGATCTGCCAACATGATTGGATCAACACATGCAAAAGCCAAAAAATGGGGTCTTACAAGTACAACAGAGATGCGGGTGGGGCACACAGGAAACAAGGCTCCTGTGCTCCGTATCTGCTGTTGAATACATCTTGGGATTTTGTTACATACATCCTAGGCGTTTGATTATATTTGTTAACAACCATGGAAAAGAAATTGCGTTGGAAAGTGAATGATGTAGACAACCCTACCTGTAGTCATTACTTGAACTCTGTTTATACTTTGAAGCATCTGGCGTGCAAATACCCTACACTGACCTTGCTTTGGGGCAATGATTTTTTGTTATTTTTTGAGGGACTTACACTACAGCCTTTGGACTTCCTCTGGAGAGATTCTATCTGTACCATTGTTTGAGAATGTTACTGATTGCCTTTTATTTCTTCCTACGAAAGCTGAATTTGTAAATGATTTTGTGATTTGATCAATTCTCCTTTTCTCTCTTTTTCTCTCCTTTTCTCTTCTTTCCTTCTTTCGTTCTACATTTCTCCTTTATACCTGTTGGAAATTTGCCCATGCTATGAATGTATATATGTTTCTGAAAAACCTGTGACTACTGTGATGTTGTGGTAGGAGTGTGGTATTATTGTCTAGCACAGCCCCCTGCGACACAGATTTCTTGCTTTATGTTATTGATGACGAGAAGCTGCAGTTCACCAGGATCAATAATATTGCTGTATAGACCCAGAGAGGGGTAATTATTGTAGGATAATAACCAACCAGCAAGCTATGGCCTGAGGTGAAGCCAGGGGCCAAATGTTAGAGAAGGGTATTTATCACATGCATAATGACCCCTCTGAGGTCTATAAGGGTATTAGCAAGTAGTAGTAGTAGTGGCAATACATGTTTTGGAAATAGACAAACTCAGTTACTGAATTAAATGTGGTTTCATTGTGTAGTGTTTTAATTTCAAGGTTGAATTCATATGTTAATTATTTTATTTGCAAACATTTAAACTGGAGTGGGTTTAACATGCATTAGGTGTCATGTTCAAGTAAACCGTTTATTCATTTATTTTGTACATTTATAGAGTGCACCTAATGTTAGGAAAGATTTCATATTGTAGGTAATTTTCCTTCCATGTGGCAACCCCCAAACATTTTCTGTTGTTTTACACCCTGATCTAGAATTTACCCTAGAAGCGCAGCCTTCCACCGCACTCCTCTGGGCTTTCGCTCCATTCTTACGCGGAAACTGACATGCCCTTAAGACAGTCAGTACCGGGAAACGTTGTTTTCCGTAGTTCTTTTCTCATGTTGCAGCTTTCGCGCAACATGGCACAAGAGTCACCGTAACTTACATTACCGCGCTCTTGGGTCTCTAGTCATTCTGCAGACCCTAGTAACTCTCGATGGATTTATAACGAACTGTGCAAGTATATCACAGACGGGACTGATGGCAGCAATCTTTGCTTTGTGTTTTGAACTACCTTTTGCCCTGTTAACTGCGCTTCTCACGGTTGGCCAAAATGGGTGGCCTGGCTTCCAAAATGGCCAGACCACGAATTTCTTTGTCCTGTCCGCTGACCGTCTTGCCCCTTCACCTTCCCCAGGTTGAGCCGACCCACGGCCATCCTTATTTGGGCATGTACTTTCCTGTGAAACACAGATGCTTTTGCGGGCTTCTACAGGCCTGTTGTGAGCCTCCAGGATGTGGGCTGGGATGTCTGGTCCCAATACACATCCTGGGTGCCAGAGAGTCTAGTGTGTCTTGAATGCCTGGGACCACCGTGGTCCGTGATAGGTCCACGTATGGTGTGAGGGTTTTGTGAGCATATCTCCCATTGGGTCCTCTCCGTTTTGGCGCGAAGGGAACTCTGGATAAGAGGAGGCTGGAAACACCACTTCCAGGTCGATCTTCTGAGTTCTCACGAACAAAGGATAAAGGAGCCAAGTATCCTGCAACTAAGAAGCTGAGTCAAGGAATCGCTGGTGACCCACTGAAGGTTTGGCACCCTACACTGCTGTCGTCCTGTGAGACCCCTCTGCCTCTGATCGAACGAGAAGGCCTGTACTGGCGCTTCGACCCTTTAGAATAGTGGGAACAATATTCTCGGCATCTTCACCAACTTGTGTACGTAAGCCTTCGGAAGCGTCCCTGGGCCATCCAGTGGACTGACCAGCCTACACAGGAACCTTGCTCTGTTACCGCCGTCTGTCTGCTGCTGAAATCCGAGCCCTCGACACTCTCACACGCTTCGTTCACTTGGCGTTCCCAGGTCTGAAGTGAGAAGTGTACATTGAGCCTGGAATAGAATCGGCTGCCGATTTGCCCTGCTAAGGTAACCATCTGTGCATGTTCGCTGCGTTTGGGACACCCTCGACCCTGACTTCTGCTGCAGCGGAATCTACATGGCACCAAGATGCCCCTCTGATCGCATCTGAACCTGCCAGCGAAGAAACTAACTCGGAGAAGCCTGGGTCTGCCTGCATCGGGGACCGGTGAATAGTCAATACCCTGAATCGCTCACCCTCCTGCAGAATCCTGTGGCTTTCTCCCGCTGTTGAAAAGCAGCACCCCTTTCTCCGTACTCGCACCCTGCTTCTGCCCCCAAGTGGAGGCTGCGCTTGAGTAGCGGAGGTCTGTTCGCCATCGTTTGTTCACCTCTCTGAACAGCCTGATTTCCCCGAAGAGACACTCCTTGGCCCGTTGGCACCCGCGTGTGCAGGTACTTTTGAGCACAAGGCTCCACTCTTCGTAGGGCTCGGACTTCCTTCTAGTTAGGTGGCCTCTGATGTCGAACTGGGTCTAACGATTACTTGCACTGCCTGTTTTCCTCCCCATCTAGGTGGTTGCATATTTCGTGGTCCTAACTCGTTAGACCCCTCCGTCTTGTATATATATTGTATTGATTGTGATGTGTTGGTTTACTTGAGTTTTATCGTGATTCTTTACTATGGTCGATGTTACAAAGGCCTTGTAATAAATGTGTCTATATTTTTAATATAACACCTGCCTGGAGTCATTTGTAAGCGTCCTTGCTTTGTGTGCTCATTGCAAGCTTTCAGTCACCCTCACCCCTCTTGAGACCTAGTCTTGACCGCCTCCATCGCTACCCTGATTAATCTGGCTTGTCCAGAGGTTACCCTGTTCCAAGAAACTAGGCTGGCCTTCTGAACCTCTGCCCCTCCAGGACAGAGTTCAGAAATCCATCTTAACAAATTGGTGTACAGCGGTGGGATACGACTGAAGGTATCCAGTGTTGCGCACGAGCGAAGGCATTTCAAGTTATTCCTACCAGGACACGTAGTGAATTGTCGTAGTATAACTTTTAAAAGGCCATAGTCCTATCTAACAGTATGGAAACAGGTACCTTGTTAACTTTTAATGCTTCTAAATCTGAAACATTGAAAAAGATGTGTGCTGAAAGAGGTGTCTCCTCGCAAGGCACAAAAATGGAAATGATCCAAAGAATCATGGCGTGGCAAGAAGCTCAGCTTGACGCTATAGCTTCCGAGGACAGTGCAGAAGGAGGTGAGGCTACTCTCACTGGTAGAACTGACAGTTCTGCCGCTGCACTGGTCCACCGCGACCAAGAGGACAGGGAGGATGAAATGTCCAATGTTTGCTCTGCCAGTGTCGATGGGGAAGCCATGCTTGAATTCAAGAAGCAAGAGCTGCTGTTTAGGCAGAAGGAGCTTGATTTCATTATGGCCAAACTAAAAATCGAACAGGCAGAAAAACAGAAAGACACGGATCACCAGTTGGAACTGGCCAAGCTTCAAGTTGCCAATGGATCCAAGGGTCCTGGACATGGGTCTGGGCCTCCTCTCATCCACAGTTTCCAAAAGATCTGCTCAGTGTGTATGAGGAAAAGAATGACATATGGACTGGCTGAATACATTTGAGTATGCATGTGAAGTTCAACAAGTTGACAATGCTCATAAAATTGCCTGGTTACTCAGCAGACTGCCCCATTCTGGCTGCAGTGCCATTATGGAAATGTCGAAGACTGAGGGAGCAGACTTTGCAATGTTGAAGCAAACTCTCATTTTAAAGTTTGGAAAGACTCCTGCCCAATATTTAAAACGATTCTGAGAGTATAAGAAAAAAGAAGGTGGTACTTTGGCAACTTATGTAATCGAATCCTTAAAAAACTTGACTGGCTGGGTCGAAGGTTATAAGGTTTCAACCTTTGAAGGTATGATAAGTCTTGTCATGCTGGAACATATTTTTGCCTCTTCTTGCCGATTTCGGAGGAAGTTAGAGAAGAACGAAGGGGGCACGGGGGAACAAGCACACTATTCTGCAGACTGTTAATCCCCTTTCTCATCTGCAGAAGGATATTCCTACGGGCCAGACAAGCAAGATTTGAGGGTCCTGTTCAGTCGGTGTTCCGAGTTCTGCGCATCACGCTCGAAGAGGCCACAGCCACCCAGACTAGACCAGCGCCTCCGTGGGAGTCAGGTGAGCGTTACAGTTATCTGGTAAGAGTGGCTCAACAATCCAAGCTCCATTGATACGACTCCCAGTTGTGGGAATACCATTCGAAAGGCTAGGGATCGACATTGTTGGTCCCCTTGACCCACAAACATCCTCAGGCAATAGGTTTATCCTGGTGCTTGTCGACTATGCTACCAGATATCCTGAGGCCATCCCATTGAAAACTGTAACTGCCAAGTCAGTTGCAAAAGCGTTACTTGGCATCTTTACTAGGGTTGGCTTCCCTAAAGAAATTGTGTCTGACAGAGGCAGCACGTTTATGACAAAGTATATGCAGGCTATGTGGAAGGAATGTGGGGTCACCTACAAGTTCTCTTCCGCATACCACCCCCAGACCAATGGTCTGGTGGAACGGTTCAACAGAACGTTAAAGAGTATGATTGGGGCTCTGGAAGAACCTCAAAGAAGAAAATGGCATCTTCCTTTACCATGCTTACTGTTTGCCTACCGAGAGGTACCACAGGAGGGTGTTGGCTTCTGCCTCTCCGAACTTCTGTTTGGTCACCCTGTGCGGGGACCCTTAGCCATAGTCAAGGAGGGATGGGAGATGCCCACTCCTCCTATTACTACCAACGTAGTAGACTATGTGTTAGGGCTCAGAAAATGGCACTTCTGATGGGTCTGGCTAGTGACAAGTTGAAGGCAGGACAAGAGCTGGTGAAACATTGGTATGACCGGAAAGCTTCCCTCATCAACTTTACACCTGGTCAGCAAGTCCTGATCATGAATCCCATAAGGCCTAGAGCTTTACAGGACAAATGGTCAGGCCCTTACCCAGTGGTGGAGTCCGTGGGTGAGGTCAACTATTTAGTGGACCTTGGAAGGCTTGGACAGGCTCCAAAAGTGTTCCACGTAAATAGGCTGAAGGCTTTCGTCCCAAGAGTCGAAATCGCAGCACTGCTACTGGCTTCAGATGTTGAGGAAGAGGAGTCTGAACCTCTCCCTGACCTGTTCCAAAGTGGTCTTTCAGATAGCTCCTTTGAGGGTGTCCGAGTGGCCCCTCACCTGACTTCTGATCAGTAGGCTGAGGTGAAAAGTTTGCTTAGGCAATTTTCCCCCCTGTTTTCGCAGTCCCCTGGTTTCACACCTTGGTGCAAACATAACATAGACACAGGAGACAGCGTTCCTACCAAAAGTAGAGGATACAGGATGTTAGACAAAGTACGGTCTTACATTAAGACAGAGGTCAACAAAATGTTAGATCTTGGGGTGATTGAACCCTCTAGTAGTCCTTGGTCTAGCCCTGTGGTTTTGGTTCCAAAAGCAGGCACTTCTGAATTGAGGTTCTGTGTGGATTACAGGGCTCTGAATGCTGTCACCAAGACAGAATCACAATCCTTGGCTCGAACAGATGAGCTGGTTGATACCTTGGGTGCCTCCAAGTACCTCAGCACGTTTGACCTCACAGCGGGCAATTGGCAAATAGCCTTAGCAGAACATGCCAAGGAGAAGACAGCGTTTTCCACTCCAGACGGTGTTTACCAATTCAGGGTAATGCCGTTCGGGTTGAAGAATGCACCTGCCACTTTCCAGAGGCTTGTGAATCATGTGTTGAATGGGTTGGATGAATTCTGTCTTACATATCTGGATGATATAGCAGTTTTCAGCGCCACCTGGGAAGACCATGTGAACACCTCGGGATTGTGCTACAGGCTCTTCAGAAAGCACACTTGACCATAAAGGCTAGTAAATGCCAGATTGGACAAGGCTCAGTGGTTTACCTTGGACATGAAGTAGGTGGAGGGAGGATACAGCCTCTTCCCAGTAAAGTACAAGCAGTACAAGACTGGCCTACCCCCACTACACAGACCCAAGTGAGAGCCTTCTTAGGACTCACCGGGTATTACCGCAACTTCATGGCAGACTATGGCACCATAGCTGCCCCTCTGACTGCCCTCACCACTCTGAAGAAACCCAAGAAGGTAACTTGGACCGACGAGTGTGAGAAGGCCATCAACGGCTTAAAACACTCCTTGTGCCAGGCCCCTGTCCTCAGGGCCCCTGATTATCAAAGACCTTTTATTGTGCAGACAGATGCTTCTGACACTGGGATAGGAGCTGTACTATCACAAGTAGATGAGAAGGGTAAGGAACAACCTATTGGGTTCATTAGTCGCCAGCTTAAGGACAGAGAGCTCTGATGGTCCACAGTAGAGAAATAATGCTTCTCTGTTGTGTGGGCCCTACAGAAGCTGAGGCCCTACCTCTATGGGACCCACTTCACTGTGCAAACTGACCATAAGCCCTTAAAGTGGCTGATGAACATGAAAGGAGAGAATCCAAAGTTGCTTAGGTGGTCCATGAGTCCACAAGGCTTTGACGTCACTATTGAGCATAGGCCAGGTGTCCAACATAGCAATGCTGATGGGTTGTCCAGAATGTTTAACCGACCTGAACAAGAGACTCATCCAGGGGTGGATTAGTTCCCCCTGTCCTTAGTCTGGGAGGGGCGAGTGTTAGGAAAGATTTCATATTGTAGGTAATTTTCCTTCCATGTGGCAACCCCCAAACTTTTTGCTGTTGTTTTACACCCTGATCTAGACTCTGCCAGAGAAGTGCAGCCTTCCGCCGCACTCCTCTGTGCTTTCGTTCGATTCTTACGGGGAAACTGACATGCCCTTAAAACAGTCAGTACCGGGAAACATTGTTTTCCATAGTTCTTTTCTCATGTTGCAGCTTTCGTGCAACATGGCACCAGAGTGCACCATAACTTACATTACCGTGCTCTTGGGTCTCTAGTTATTCTACAGACCCTAGTAACTCTCGATGGATTTATAACAAACTGTACAAGTATGTCACGGACAGGACTGGTGGCAGCAATCGTTTCTTTGTGTTTTGAACTCCCTTTTGCCCTGTTAACCGTGCTTCTCGTGGTTGGCCAAAATGGGTGGCCTGGCTTCCAAAATGGCCAGACCACAAAGTTCTTTGTCCTGTCCGCTGACCGTCTTGCCCCTTCACCTTCCCCAGGTTGAGCCGACCCATGGCCACCCTTATTTGGGCATGTACTTTCCCGTGAAACACAGATGCTTTCGCTGGCTTCTATAGGCCTGTTGTGAGCCTCCAGGATGTGGGCTGGGATGTCTGGTCCCAATACACATCCTGGGTGCCAGAGAGTCTAGTGTGTCTTGAATGCCTGGGACCACCGTGGTCCGTGATAGGTCCACATATGGTGTGAGTGTTTTGTGAGCAGATCTCCCATTGGGTCCTCTCCGTTTTGGCGCGAAGGGAACTCTGGATAAGAGGAGGCTGGAAACGCCACTACCAGGTCGATCTTCTGAGTTCTCACGAACAAAGGATAAAGGAGCCAAGTATCCTGCAACTAAGAAGCTGAGTCAAGGAATCGCTGGTGACCCGCTGAAGGTTTGGCACCCTGCACTGCTGTTGTCCTGTGAGACCCCTCTGCCTCTGATCTAACGAGAAGGCCTGTACTGTCACTTCGACCCTTTAGAATAGTGGGAACAACTATTCTCGGCATCTTCACCAACTCCTGTACGTAAGCCTTCGGAAGCGTCCCTGGGCCATCCAGCGGACTGACCATCCTACACAGGAACCTTGCTCTGTTACCGCCGTCTGGCTGCTGCTGAAATCCGAGCCCTCGATACTCTCACACGCTTCGTTCACTTGGCGTTCCCAGGTCTGAAGTGAGAAGTGTACATTGGGCCTGGAATACAAGCGGCTGCCGAGTTGCCCTGCTAAGGTAACCATCTGTGCGTGTTCACTGTGTTTCGGACACCCTCGACCCTGACTTCTGCTGCCGCGGAATCTACACGGCGCCGAGACGTCCCTCTGATCGCATCTGAACCTGTCAGCGAAGAAACTAACTCAGGGAAGCCTGGGTCTGCCTGCATCGGTGACTGGTGAGTAGTCAATACCCCGACCCGGTCTCCCTCCTGCAGAAGCCTGTGGCTTTCCCCCGCTGTTGAAAAGCAGCACCCCTTTCTCCGTACTCGCGCCCTGCTTCTGCCCCCAAGTGGAGGCTGCGCTTGAGTAGCGGAGGTCTGTTCGCCATCGTTTGTTCACCTCTCTGAACTGCCTGATTTCCCCGAAGAGACACTCTTTGGCCCGTTGGCACCCGCGTATGCAGGTACTTTTGAGCACAAGGCTCAACTCTTCGTAGGGCTCGGACTTCCTTCTAGTTAGGTGGCCTCTGATGACGAACTGGGTCTAACGATTACTTGCACTGCCTGTTTTCCTCCCCATCTAGGTGGTCTGCATATTTCGTGCTCCTAACTCGTTAGACCTGTCAGTCTTATATATATATTGTATTGATTGTGATGTGTTGGTTTACTTCAGTTTTATCGTGATTCTTTACTATGGTCGATGTTACAAAGGCCTTGTAATAAATGTGCCTATATTTTTAATATAACACCTGCCTGGAGTAATTTGTAAGCATCCTTGCTTTGTGTGCTCATTGCGGGCTTTCAGTCACCCTCAGCCCTCTTGAGACCTAGTCTTGACCGTCACCATCGCTACCCTGATTGGTCTGGCTCGTCCAGAGGTTACCCTGTTCCAAGAAACTAGGCTGGCCTTCTGAACCTCTGCCCCTCCAGGACAGAGTTCAGAAATCCATCTTAACACCTAACCCTCAGGCATCTTGGTGCTTGTGCTTAAGAAATTGGTTACATTGCATTCTTAGTCAGGTTACAGGAGATACATACATGGGTTACAACAATTCTGTACAAGCTTAGACAGTACAGTGCAAAGTGTACATTTGTTGCATACATGGGTTAAGAAGAGGTCATATTCGTGGTTACAGGAGATACATACATGGGTTACAACAATTCAATTGTACATTCCTTGCATACATGGGTTAGGCAGAGGTCATATCCATGGGGAGGTTAATTGTGCTAGGTAACAGTTTGGGATGCAGATCTCCAGAAGTGTAGAAGTTTGTTAGGAGTCTTGGCTGAAGAGCCAGGTTTTGAGTTTTCTACAGAAGGACCAGAGAGATGGGTCTATTCTTATTTCCAGCTTGCTTCCATAAGATTTCAAGAAAACCCTACGGGAAGTGGGGGAAGCAGTGAATGGACATGTCCCAGTAGAGTTGTGTATCAAAGCTACAGAAAACCCAGTGGGTTAGTCATTGTTGTGAGCATCTTCATAAGCCAAGTAAAGAAGTGTGCATGGGTACTTAAAACCACCCTGAGGCTAAGAGTGCAGTTTAGGCATATTTACTGGTTCTGGGCAACCTGCGATGGTGTGAGTTAGAAGAGGGATCGAATACTGGAGGAAGGACACTGAGTTATTTTACTGGAGGGGCCTTTCTGTCAATTTAAGCTATCAAATCAACTTGATATCACATGCAAAGAGTTCTGCCTTTTATGTTTTAGTTGTCAGATCCTAACATCTCTAGGCATTTTTCTCACCTGATCCTAGGAACCACACTTACAAGAGCTGCAGGAAGCAAGGGACTAGGCATAAAGAAGTACTGTAAGGAGGGTAATAGAGGAAAGTCAGAGAAACATTCCTTATGGAAACAGGGGTATTACACTGTCTGTCACTGGACCGACCTTTAAGTATGATGTCACTCTATGGTCCAGTGTACACAATGGGCCTCATTACGACCCGGACGGTAAGGGATTACTGGTAACGGTAAGGGCACCGGTACCGGTAATCCGTTACCGCCCTATTCCGAGGTCCCTTTGCAGGTTCTCCCTTAACGCCTGGTTTTACCAGGCATTAAGGACAGGACCCGCAAAGGGACTTTGGAGCTAATAACGGTACCACAATTAGCGGTACCGTTATTAGCGCCTTACCCATTACATTGAGCTCTATGGGGGCTCAAATGGGAATGGGGAAGGGCCCTGGTGAATAGGGAATTACCGCCCGCCAACCTTGGAATGGGGCGGTAATAGCTCCATTCACAAGGGCGGAGTCGGTATGGGTTTTGAGGCAGCCATGCCGCTAATAGCGCCATGGTTACCTCCAAACTCGTAATGACCCCCAATGTGTGTTATCACATGAACAGAAATGTGCAACTTCTGTGGGAAAACAGCTTAATTGGGTTCCCCCCACATTTTCTGTGTCTGAAGACATTTGTTCTTTCCCACAGTTAACAGTGAACATGAAGAAGCTAAGCCACTGACTGGCCACATATGACACTATGATTTGAAAGCATAGTTGAATAAGATACTATACAACATTCGCTGTAGCAACATCGGGTGGCCAAAAGGGTATCAAATGGCAGATCACCTTATGAAAAAAATTAAAGAACATCAATCGCAAACCTCAATCCATAAATAACTAAAGATAATGAAATCTTGACCACTCCTCACCACTTAACATTGCTGCTTACACAGACATAGTGTATGTGGTGTTGAAGAACAGCCATGTGACACTTGACACTGTAGAGGTCCTTGTCCATGTAGCACTGTAAGAAAAGGGGTGGTAATAGTGGGACAATGTGAGAGGCAGATGTGAAACATGTGGTGTGATGGCTACATGTTGGATGTACTTGATTCTTGTGTGCTGATCTGATTTCTATTATTTCAGAGACATTTTGGAGCATATTATCAACAGGGAAGAGTGCATGTCTGATAGACTGCAACACTTTCTGCTTGGTTAGACACTGATGTGGAGAGACTGACAGGGCTAAAAAGGAGAGCATATTCATAGCTCAATTAGTATTGACGTGTTAAGGGCTAGGCCTGTAGCATTAATCTGTGGGGAGTTTATGTGTATAGTGTAAGATGGTAGGAGATCTTAGATGGGATCTTGTAGTCAGACTAAGGAAAGGATAGGCCTTACAAGGTACACCAAACTGCATCCCTGCACTGCTACCACTGGCCTCTTGGAGACTGGTCCTGCTTCACTATCTCACATTGCTACATTCAATCTCTCGCTCTCCCTCTACCTCTACCTCTCTCTCTCTCTCTCTCTCTCTCTGTCTCTCTCTCTGTCTGTCTCTCTATTACTCTCTTGCCCCTCACTGTCTCCCTGTCTGTCTATTTTTCTGCCTCTCTCTCTCATAGATACATTGCATCCCATGTGAAGCAAAACTAGGTCTTCTATGAATTGGCAAACAAGAGTAATAGGGCAGTCTGGAAACTCCACTGAATGCCATAGGCTATATGCTAAGTGCTTTTCAAGGCAAGAACGTTTGGTTCATAGGAAGGCTGCTTGAAGTTTGATGACCAGAGGACCCATTGCACCTTCCTTAGTTTGTTTGTTGGCAGGTTGAGGGATGACTTACACATCACTCTAAAATGCTAAGGTGCTGTGCTCAGAGGTCTGCTGAGACCTTTGCCCAGAGTTGTGATGTGCTGTTGCCAGCTTCAGTTCAGTTAACACCATTCTCTGAGCTTAGGTGTGCTTTCGATTGGTAGCCATCATTTTCTGTTGTGCGAAGCTATGTGTGGTTTGTTTTGTTGTTGCGGTGTAGTGAAGTGCGTGCAGTTTGGTGTGCTTTAGAGGTGTGGTTGTGTTTCGCTGAGGAGATTTCCTGTTAGCCCGTGCTTCAGAGGCAACAGTGAAAAACCAAAGCTGCCCTCACACCAGGGTCACTGGACTCCCTTTGAAGTCGGCAGGCATGGGTAGGGTGTTTGCAGTAGAGTAGCTAGAGAGGAGAGATGAGCCGAGAGAAGGGTCCCATCATCTAGGCTGCTCTTCCTTTTCTTGTCTTTTCCATTTCCTGAAGAAAAGGTACTCTGTGAATGATGTCAAAAGGCATAGTGCACTTGTGCCAACCCCCTGGATTAGACCCCTTACACCAGACTTGCTTTGGGCCAATCCCCTTTGCCATTTTGCCTTACAGGAGAGGGGCCTCACATTATTTGATTCTTCTCTAAACTTCCACAAGTACAAGAAGAATTAATCTGAACCTCTGTTGGGGATCTATCCCAAGCTCTTCTGCCAGGGAAGTGAAGAGAGAGGACATTCAAAGCAGAGGAGACCTATGTCCCTCAAACCATATCAGGGGAAATTGGGGGTGAACTTGCTGATGGACCAAACCCTCTCCACCGGCTGCAATGGAACCAGTATCCTGTTCACTAGAGGTGAAGTTCCCTTGAACGGGAGTGAATAATTCCTGTTTTCCTGAAGCCACTAGTTTGGGACTCCCAGCATAGCCAGAAGCCGAGAAGCAGCTGGAATACTCATTCACCATCTCTAGATTGTGCTTGATGCCTTTGAGCCACCACTTGACTTGTAGTGCTGCTTTGCTACTCTATACTAGTTTTAAAACTCTTGCTGCATCGTAGACATCCAGGCACCTGGTTACTCTTTGCTGTTGACCTGGAGCAACCTGATAGCATAGCTTGTCCTTGTAGGTAGCAACTGATTTTGTGTTGACTTCACCACCTCGCCAGCAACTGAAACACTGGTTGAACTGTTGGAAGGCAGCGTATTGCCATTTTGTACATTGACTCAGGGATCGCATCAGCTCAAACTGCCTCGACCACAGCTAAAGCACTCAGAAGCCCAGATTGAAGCTTTCAGGCACCCAAGTGAAAGAACTAAGGTGCTGTGAAGAGGCTGTGTCTCCCTGTTGCACTTTTCGGACCAAAGAGACTTTTAAGTAGTCCTTCTCTACCTTTTTCTGAACGACATATCCTGTGAACATAGACATTGTGCCAACCCTGTACCTATACGCCCCTGCTCACCTACTGAGAGAGCCATTTGACAAAAGACACTATTCTCCACGTTTCTTTGCAGGGGTGTTTTTTTTTGCTTTCTAGTTGGTAGATTGCATTTAAATATATATATTTTTATAGACCCTTGATTAGACAATCTTTTATGTTTGCCGATTGTACTTAGGTTTTTTGGTTTGCCACTGCTGTCACCTCACATTCATCCTGAAGGGTGTAGCTCTTTGCCCATATTACCACAAAAGGTGACGGAGGTATACCTGTCTGTTTACATTTATAATCGCTGCTTTCAAGTAGAGCAATAGTAATTTTGTCACACTTGTCATCCTTCTTTGTTCTTTGTTCTTTGTTCTCAAGTCCCGCAATCATTTATGCCATGGTCCCAAAATTAGATAGGGATTTTTAAATGTGTTCTCCTCAAAACAACATACAGTGCCCTTATGCCACTATTTTCATGAAGTAAAGGCAGATCCTTTGTCTCGTAGTGTACATGGAAATTAATTTATGGGGTAATTCATAGAATCCAGCGCACAAGTAGTGCACGCGGCTGGTGCACAGTGTGCCACGTGCGCCAAAATCCATTTCCGTGCACAGTGTATTCATGGATTTGAACATCCATAACCAGCCGTGGCGCAGAGTGGCGCAGCGACCCTGCAGCAGCACCAGTTACGCCCCCAACCCCTCCCCTTGCACCATGTACAGCGCACAAATCCTGTACATGACGCACAGGCCCCCAACCACGAAAACACCTGTAAAACTCCATGCGCACCCCTCCGAATACACATACCCTGCTGCGTAGGGAGTTTCACACGCGATTGGCCGTGTGCGAGTGGGGTACGTGTATTACTGGAGTGCACAGGAAGAATCACACGCGATTGGCCCTGTGCGAGCGGGGTATGTGTATTACTGGGGTGCACGGGGAGTTTCACACGCGATTGGGCCTGTGCGAGCAGGGTACATGTATTTCGGGGTGCACGGGAAGTTTCACACGCGATTGGCCCTGTGCGAGCAGGGTACGTGTATTTCGGGGGTGCACAGGAAGTTTCACACGCGATTGGCCCTGTGCGAGCAGGGTACGTGTATTTCGGGGCTACGCGGGAAGTTTCACACGCGATTGGCCCTGTGCGAGCGGGGTACATGTATTGTGGGGTGCGTTGGAAGTTTCACACGCTATTGGCCCTGTTCGAGCAGGGTACATGTATTTCGGGGGTGCGCAGGAAGTTTCACACGCGATTGGCCCTGTGCGAGCAGGGAACATGTATTTCGGGGGTATGCGGGAAGTTTCACACGCGATTGGCCCTGTGCGAGCGGGGTACGTGTATTTCGGCGGTACACGGGAAGTTCCACACGCGATTGTCCCTGTGTGAGCGGGGTACGTGTGTTACTGGGGTGCGCGGGAAGTTTCACACACGATTGGCCCCGTGCGAGTGGGGTATGTGTATTACTGGGGTGCGCGGGGAGTTCCACACGCGATTGGGCCTGTGCGAGCGGGGTACGTGGATTTCGGGGATGCGCGGGAAGATTCACACGCAATTTCGCTGTCAGAGCGGGTTACGTGTATCCAGTGGGGTACGCGGGGAGTCCCACACGTGAATTGGCAGTGTGGGTCCTCCCAGGTTTGCTCTCTACCCCCTCCACGGCCCCTGCAGGCAACCCACACCACAGGGGACTACTCTGCACCCCTGGTCATGTCTCGCAGGCAGCCCATCCACCATGGGCATGCCCCCCAGCCAGCCCACATGTCACCTTCCACTAGTGATCACCAACTCATGTCCCCAGCACCCCCACCCACCCAGCATTGAGGGGCACCTGCCAGCAGGCCCCGACTCATGTCCCCCAGTACCCCCACCCACCCAGCAGTGAGCCTCAGGCCCTGACTCATGTCCCCCAGCACCCCCACCCCCCAGCAGTGAGGGGCACCTGCCAGCAGGCCCCGACTCATGTCCCCCAGCACCCCCACCCACCCAGCAGTGAGGGGCACCTGCCAGCAGGCTCCGAAACATGTGCCCCAGCACCCCCACCCCCAGCAGTGAGGGGCACCTGCCAGCAGGCCCTGACTCATGTCCCCCAGCACCCCCGCCCCCCAGCAGGGACGGGCACCTGCCAGCAGGCCCCACTCATGTCCCCCAGCACCCCCACCCACCCAGCAGTGAGCCTCAGGCCCTGACTCATGTCCCCCAGCACCCCCACCTCCCAGCAGTGAGGGGCACCTGCCAGCAGGCCCCGATTCATGTCCCCCAGCACCCCCACCCCCCAGCAGTGAGGGGCACCTGCCAGCAGGCCCTGACTCATGTCCCCCAGCACCTCCACCCACCCAGAAGTGAGACTCAGGCCCTGACTCATGTTCCCCAGCACCCCCACCCCCCAGCAGTTAGGGGCACCTGCCAGCAGGCCCGACTCATGTCCCCCAGCACCCCCACCCACCCAGCAGTGAGGGGCACCTGCCAGCAGGCCCCGACTCATGTCCCCCAGCACCCCCACCCACCCAGCAGTGAGACTCAGGCCCTGACTCATGTTCCCCAGCACCCCCACCCCCCAGCAGTTAGGGGCACCTGCCAGCAGGCCCGACTCATGTCCCCCAGCACCCCCACCCACCCAGCAGTGAGCCTCAGGCCCTGACCCATGTCCCCCAGCACCTCCAACCCCCAGCAGTGAGGGGCACCTGGCAGCAGGCCCTGACTCATGTCCCCCAGCACCCCCACCCACCCAGCAGTGAGAGGCACCTGCCAGCAGGCCCCGACTCATGTCACCCAGCCCCCCCCCAACCCCCAGCATTGACGGGCACCTTCCAGCAGGCCCTGACTCATGTCCCAACAAACAACATGTCCTAACAAAACAGACCCATGTCCCTAAAGCCAACCATAATACCCCTTGCTCCCCAATCCAAGCATGCAACCATCCACAGAATCCACTCCCAAAATACCCATGCCATGATAGTCTAAATGAACCACCATGCAGGAATGCACAATGTAGCCACACAGTGGCAACACGTGACTGAGGAAATGTTCAATGAGACATGCACAAAACCAATGACAGAACACAACACCAATTCCGAAGTTATAAAAATTGTATTAAAAACATAATGAACTGACTTTGAGGAATAGTAAAATGAAAATCAATGTACAATGACCGATTTAGAAAAAAAAATATTGTAAATCCAATGAAGTAAAAAAAAAAAATCATGTACAATAAAAAAAGTGGTCCATTGCCAATGTCCAAGATAAAAACATAATCCAAAGAAAAAATAACCATTGATCCATGGGAATATAGAAAAAGAAAGTATGTACAAGTCTGCAACTATGTAACAATGTAAGTCCAAATGATCCACAAACAAAAGGAAACCTACAAAAAAGTCCCATGACAAAAAAAAATATATACACACAAAGTGGAGCAATGTCCATTAACTCCAAATTAAAAGAAAAACAAAAGAAACCTAACACTATCTAACTATATACAATGGTGGCAGGCAAGTCTTGCGGCTCACTCTGTGATGTCCCGGGCCAGGGCATCATCGAACTCCATGTCGATGTCCCGGAGGCGGGACTCTGCCCTGGCCCCGAGGTCTCGCAGGGATGTACTCATGGCCTGTTCCAACTCTCTGCGAGTTGCCTCGAGGGAATCTGCCCGCCTCAACGCCTGACGCATGGAGACCTCCGCCATGGCCATGGTGAGCCGTGCCTCTTCCGCCTGCCGCCGCTCCGCATCTATATGCTGGCCCAACCACAGCCACACGGAAGACACACCCATTCCAGGGTCCTCCTGCCCTCTGGCCGATGCCTGCCCCTCTGATATTGATGGCCCCAAGCCATCATTGCTCCCACATAGAGCCTGCTGCTGTTGCTGCTGTCTATGTGCCCTGTCTGATGCCTGCACCTCCTCCATCTGCTGGTCTCCAGTTGTTGGGGTGTCCACCCCTGCTGGACCTCTGACTACCGACTGTGGCAGTGATGGGATCTCCACCAAGCTGGCTGTGTTGGTCAGGCCAGGTCCACAGGGGGCCCTGGTGGAATCTGGGCCAGAAGACGGCAGGGAGAATGACTGGCACATAGTCTCCACAGAGGAGGAGAGGTCCGCCAGAGTGCGCGACACATGTAGGAACCCACCGACCAGGGCCCCTCCCAATAGTGCCAAGTCGCGACACTGCTCTTCGTGATGGCGTGTGTGCTCTGCCCAGGAAGCATGCACGTCATCATGAATGTCACGCGTGCACAACACAACACCAACCAGGACGGAGTCCATACGGTCGTGGGACCCCTCGTCTGCAGGTAGTGGAGAGACAGATGACGTGGCACTCCCCCCTACCTGCGGACGGGCCTGGGATGGGGCATCCCTGTTGGTGCATGGTGGTGCAGTCACAGGGTCAAGGACAGCGACATGCACTGTGCTGTCTCCTGACCCTGGCCCTGGACTGCACCACTTGCACCAGTGGTACTACCCCCACCAGGCCCCATGTGCGGCTCAGTAGCGGGCTCCTCCTCCTCTGTGCAGACCACCAACCTGGATGTCTCCACACCGTCTTCCGCCATTGCAAGCCCCTGTGGGAGCGCACCCGGCCCTTCCACTAGAGCCGTAGTGGCAGATGCAGCACCAGCCCCCTCTGTCAGGTCTCCAGCTTCCAAGCTCATGAGTGGCACGAACCAACCAACCCCTCCACGATCTTGGTGCCTGCAAGTTAAGACTTACACAAGCTTCCGCGACCCTGGTGGGGAAAGAGGGTTAGGGTCTCGTTGGTTGGATGGGTTCCAAAGCAAGGGCAACCGGTGAGAGGACTAGGATAGGGGAGGTGGACAGGGAAGGGGGCATAGGATAACACAATAAAACATTTGCACATTCACAGCATGCACAATTCCCCCCCACACCCACAACAAGGGCTAAGAGCCAGAAATAGACTTATCTCAAGGGGTGAGTGCTGGCCTCCTGCCTGCGCACTCTCAGGTCCAGAATCCGGAGCAGTGTTATTGCTGAAAAGAGAGTGGGAATTACCATCTGCGTGTTACATCACACACCGAACCTTGCATTCATACACTCTCACACAAGGGGTTAATTGCACCCTAGACATGCTCAAGGTGTGCCATGCTCAAATCGTTAGGCACATGCATCTGCCCAGACTATGCCCTACACCAGCGGATTACAGCCGCGCGTGGCTCCGCAACTGTAATTGCCCCAAGTACTATTTCTACTATGAGTGCCCCTGCGTAGCAACAACTCGTGTTGTAATTCACATGAATCGAATTGTAGCTTTCCAGGAAGCCGCATAATATCAGGAGCGTTCACTTCCAGTAGGTCAACTCGCAGCAGTTAGTGGGTTAATACATGCCCAGCTATCGCGCTGCATAGCTCCTAAAGTCTGCGCGTGATTTGGATTGCTGAAACTACTGCACCGGTAGTCAGGATGTTCACACTTAGCTTTTACTGGAGCAGGGGGACATGAGAACCTCGGGCAGAGCCCCCTGCGCGTGCCCCTGGCCGCAGCTGCTGGTGAAATCTCTTGATGACGACGATGCGCTACAGCGCTGTGCGCCTTCCCCCAGGTCTGCTTGGCCTGCCTGTGGCTTGCGGTACTTATCTGATTGAGGCGAGGGGCCCTGGTGGAGGATGCGTGGGGCGTGGCCCCTCATGCGCTTCCCCTTGCTCGGAGCTCTGGAGCTCTGGAGAACACGTCTTCTCTGGTTGGAGTTCTGAGCACAAGCCCTGTGCTCTTGATGGTCTTGTGCGCACGCGCGCACGTGCCCCGCCCGATGTGGGCTGTGATAAGTAGTTCTTGGCCCGGGGGTGCTTGGGAACTGTAGTCTGTAGGTCAATTATCCTGCAGAAAGGACATAGAAGCCTTTTGTAAGGCAGGATTCTACTTACAAAGGCATATTTCTTCATGGTGCTGGCTACCATTAGTCTCTGATCCTTTCCCAGCACTGGGACACCATGATAGGTACCTTGCCCCATGACACCCTCGCTCCCTCCGTGTTGATGGCAACCACTGCGTCCTCCCAGATCCTCGACCATCCTTCCTTGTTGGCACGTGATGTTCCGAAGAGGGCATCATAATGCCCCAGGAGATGCTCCACCACGACACCAACTTCTTTCTCACTGAAGCTGGTGGCCCTCTGCCTCTCTGACTGGGGGTCGCCAGTGGTCTCAGATGGTGTTTGCCCCGACATGGCGACCCCCGAGGTAGGCGTGGGTGGGCAACTGGGTCCTGGGGCTGGGCTGTGGAGCGATGGTATCCCAGTCGGGAGTCTTCTGTTCCAGCAGGGGTGGACACAGCAACTGGACCCCTGCAGATGGCTGACGTGCAGGCACCAAATAGCAGGGCACCTGGGCAGCAGGCAGGCAGACAGCAGCAGATGGCTGGTGGGAGAGTGCTCGGGGCTCTTGGGGGCAGGAAAATGGCCTTTTTGGTAGGAGCGTGTTCTTCCGTGTGTTTTCGCGTGGCCAGCTTGATACGGAGTGATTTGGAATGTGAAAAAATTGCACGTTAGCGTGTAATTCGGGAAAAGGCCCTTAGCGCGTAAGCGCGTCTGTGACATAGCGCGCACAGGCGTTTCCCTCGTGACGTGGGCATAGTGGTTCAGCGCACGCGTGAAAAAACTACACGTCTGCGTGTGAATGCATGTAATCCGAGGAAAGGGGCTACGCGTGACGCGCACGGGCATTTCCCTCAGCACGAGTTAAAGGTGAGCGGGGCCAGCAGTTCGCTGTACATGCCTTTCGTGGAGACCGATGTTTGTTGCTACTTCATGTTGTTTCGCGCGCCATCACAACTTCACAGCGGTTCAAGGACATATCTCTTCTTTTGGCAGAGGTATTGGCTATGTGCACGCTATTTTTCCCACTGCGGGTGCCCCTGTGTATCGCACCCATTTTTGAGGTCATAGTAGCCTGCGTGTCCCACGCGTATGTGTTTTTCGTGTTACTGGGTGCCACCGTGTACTGCAGGAGGTTGATTCCACGCACGTAGGCTACAGGGCTGCGTGCACGGTTTTACTGCAGTTTTGGGGTGCCTGAGCGTTGCATGACCTGTCACTACATCACCGGGGTCACATACAGCCTTGCAGGTGCAGGGGGGCTGTTAACATCTTGCATGCCACCCCCTTCATCCCAATTGCCCACGACAATTGTGGTTTTTACCTCCTATTGGCACTCCTCCATTTGTGCCGGCACTACTCCATCTGTGCCATGGTTGGGAGGCCACCAAAGGTGAGGGGCGCCTCAGCTCGGCGTCCTTCTCATGGTGGGCGTGGTCAGGGACGTGGCCGGGGTGACCACAAAGTAGGGGGACTCCAGGGTGTCCAGGGTTGCCGCAGAGGGGGAAGAGGCAGGAGTGCGCCACTTGAGCACAATGTTGTGCCATGTGTCGGTGCAGTCATGCCACCACCCCCTGTGGTTCCAGGAGATGCAGCTTCTGCATCTGGCACTGGCGCCCATGTGACCCGGCAGTCTGTTTCATCGACTGCCACGGGCCCAAGGGTAGTGGTAGCCTCAGGTGCAGGTGCAGCTGTGGGCACCACCATCCAGGCTCAGGGTCTGCAGGCGCAGGCTGCGTTGGCACTTGAAGAGCCCTTGGAAGATGTCCAACAGGCCAGGAGGGAAACCATAGGTGCACGCAGGGCTGCCCTGACCAAGACACGTGTCCCTGGGGCAGTAATGTCATCTGCTGGCTCGAACAGCCGGGTGTTGGCAAGTGTAGGGGCAGATGCAGCCAACAACACACCAGTTGTGAGTCTGCCAACCAGGACAGTCACGGTCAATGACCCTGCCAAAGCGGATGTTGCTGCGCAGGCTCCATTAGAGGGCACCCAGCTGCCACTGACGCAAGTCAGGCCTTTGGTCGTCCCTCCACCTGGCACTCCCTTGGCTCAATCCACTGGTGCTACTGGCCATAGTGATCAGGGCGGCATTTGCCAGCCAGGGTCTGTGCCACAATCCAAGAGGAGGAAAGTTGCACCTGCAGCACAGGCTGGGACCCCACACACAGCCACGACCTCCTGCATGTCGAGGAAGAAGCCTTTCTGCAACCAGGAACTGGATTACCTCATGGACTACGTGCGGGACCACAGCCGTGACATTCTAGTGGGTCCTAATTGTCAGACTACGGCTGCCCACCCTGATACCCACTGGAAGCAATTTGCGGAACGTGTGAGTGCATTCGGTCATGAGCTGCGCACGGCGCAAGAGTGCAAAAAGCTTTGGAATGACCTCAAACGCAGCGCTAAGGCTAAGCGTGCCTCAAATTACAACTTGACTGGCAGTGGGCCTGCACCTGAGGAGGAAGACCTCACTCCGCATGAGTCACTCGTTGCGGAGTTCATACCATCTGAATCGGTTGAAGGAGTGGGAGAGATGCCGGTCTTTGATGCCCAGTCCAGTGAGTGTTGCTGCGTGTTTGTTGTGGACATGTGTGTTTTACTTGTGTGATGTGTTGTGCATGACTGCCACTACATGTCACGTGTACATGGTTCTGATGTACAAGTAATGCAACGCTTCCCTGATGCATGTCTGCTCTGCTGGATGGTGGACATGTGGAGCGGACGGGGACTGTCCGCATCACCACTATTGCACCCTACTCACATGCTGGTCACCAGGATGCCCTTCAAGTCCATGTTCCAGCTCACTGGCCCTTCTGCATGTAGCGTGGGGTGACCTTCCTCTCAGCCCAGTGTCCTCTGCCTGCATGCGGGTACTCCATGTAGGCATGCTCCCTTGCCTCTCCACCCCCCCTCTGCACCCCAATTCCACCTTAGCACTGGTATGCTTCAATTTTGCCGTTGAGTACTTCCCTGCTCATACGTCCTGTGTACATGCTAACTTCCAGCAGCCAATCTGCCAGACATATGCTGTGTGGTACATCCTTTTTACTTGATGCAGGGTGTCTCACTTGGACTGTGCAGAGGTCAGATGCCCCGCAGGGACATGAGTGCCCATTCATGCTCCATGTGTATTCCACTCATGCCCCTATGTGTCCTTGACTGGAAGATGATTGCAGTACGAGTCCAGGGGGACCTACATTGCATGGCATTTCATCAGCCCTTCCATGTCCACTGTGGCTCAGTCCTGCGACGCACACATGTTTAGGGTTTGACAGTCTGTGTGGGTCACAGGCCTCAGCCTGTTTAATGGCCAATGACTCTGTCCAACTGGTGTAGTGTCTTCTTCACACGTGGGTTTACTCCGGAGGTTTCATCATGTGTCCTGCTTACTGTCCCATCATCATTTGCTGTGTTGTCACTTGACTCACATGATGCAGTTGAAGCTAGTCTACACTGTCTGTTAATACACAGGTCTATGGTCAGTCTTTTGATACCATGCTAGGCATCCCTGCATTTGCACTTGGGGGGAGAGGTGGTTTGCATGTAGCCATGCTAGCCATTGAATTCACAATGCACGTGATGGCTGAAGTTGAGCTTGCACTGCCTTCACATTTTCAGATACACATCATGAAGTACTTGTACATGTAGACAGTGAGGAACGTACAAATTTGCTGCACTTCTGTGCAAAATGACACCATTCTACATGCCTAATCACAGAAGCAGTGTCAAGTTGACCCAGCATGCATGGCAGGTTCTCTTTTGTGTGTGACATGTCTGCTTGATGTGTTTGGTGTCTGTGTGATGATTGTGTGTGTGTGTTTTCTGCTTCTAACATGTGTAGTGACCTTTTTTCTCTCTACTTGTCAGATGATGACACAATGGAGCCAGAGGATGGTGTTGTCATGCCAGGCACAGGGTTATTATCACTACAGAAACCCGGCACAAGTGGGGGTTGTGGGGTGGTAGGCCACGAAAACCCACATGTGCTAGAGTCCATCTTGTCTCTGGCTGGCAATGAGTCCAGCCCTGATGACCACTCTGACGTCCATATCGAGTTGGATGAGCATCAGGTCCATATGTCAGGGGTGAGTGATTCTGATGTGGGCACTCCTCTGTCCGCGACACCTGCACTGAGGGGTCAGACAGTCTTGGAACCTCTGGTGGTGGATCCGGACGCAGGGTCACCCTCCACACCAGTCACTGATGTGCTTGGGCCAACACGTCGACGGGGGCATGTAGTCGTGCAGCCGCGGGCGGTGCCAACACAACAAGGACACCCAGTCCTTGGGTCCCACAGGGGTCAAGCCCAGCAACACGGTCGCCGCACGCAACCACTGTATACTGAGTGGGAGCAAGACATGACTGCCAATTCTGAACACCAGGGGGCTGCAATGGAGAACATCGCTGTGAGCATGGAGCATGTGGCCCAATCCGTGCTCCCCCCTGCTAGGCAGGTGCTTCTCCAGCAGCAGGCGGCACTGTCCACGGCCCGCTCGCTCAGGATGGGCATGGTGGCCTCAGACAGGGCATGCCAGGCTGACATGGTGTCTTTGCGTCGAGCAATTGCTGCTCAGGCAGAGGCACACATGGAGGCCCTGAGGGAGGAGTATGCTTCCCTCAGATCCACTCTGGGTGTCCTTATGATGTCCCAGAGGAAGCGGGCAGAGGAGAGGTTTACGCAGCTTGAGCGTACCATCTCGGCTGAGCTACATGCTTGCCGGGAGGTGCAACAGTTGTCCAGCCAGGCCTTGCAGGAGGAACTCCGTGTTACACGTGTTGCCTTGCAAGAGGAAGCACACGTATCACGTGAGGTCCTGCATGCAGACCTACATGTGATCGCCACACAGAACCAGCCTCACCCGTCCCTCAGAGGGGCAAGCTGTGGCTAGTCGTGGTCAGGCTCCTGTGCCACGTCCTCCTTTCCAGGAAGAGCCAGACTCAGACGACAATCTATCTCCCACATTGGTCGGACTGTGCAGGCGTTGAGCCCATGGAGGGTTTTTTTTTCCTCAACATCATTGCATGTGGGTGTTGAGCAGCACCCTGTACCTCCCCCCTCCTGGGTGCCTCCACCCCCCCACCCCTGGGTCGTATTTGGCCATTTTTGATTTTTCTTTTATTTTAGTTAGTTAAGTTTCTATTTGATAGTTAGTGTAATCAGGTAATGTAGGTTTTTCATAGTTAGTGTAATTAGTTAATATAGTTTAAAATTGCTTGTCTATTGCGCTTTCATGTGATGGTATGGTGCTTTGTGGATTTTGAAAGCATCCACTGTCTGTTCCAAATGTGCCCTTCAAGCTTGTCTTGTGTATGTGTTTGCAGCTTGGGGTCCTTGACTCACATATGCCACTCCTGCTTCCCTTCTCCATGGGCTCGCAAGGATGGTTCGGTGTAACAGCCTATTACACAAGGGTTTTGGGCTGTCATATCTGTGGCATGTCTGCTGCTGTCCAACTTGTGTTAACACCCCTAGTGGGGATGATAGGGGTGTTATTGACAACTGTTCTTCTTTCGCTAGATGGGGGGTTTCATGATTCATGTGTAGCTTCATTGCTATGCATTGTGTAGTATGTTTCTTATCTTTACTGTACATGTGCTTGTTGCAATTCATGCCGTAGATAGTGTGTTCCACACTTTGCCTGTGAAAGATGGACTGATGGTGTGATTTCTGATGTACGTCTCTGACATGGTCCAGTCATGAAATGTCTGAAGATACACACACAGATGAATTTAAAGCATCAATCATGTGTTTCATGCCCTTTCTGCAGGGGGATGAGCCTCCAGACAACCTTTGCCAGCAGACATGGGCCATTGGACGTCTGGAAGCTGGACACGTTTAGTGGTGCCGACATGCGCATGTGTGCGCAAGCAGAGGCACAGGGTTTGCGCTCATACATCTAAAAACAGCTGATGTGTTTCAAAGGACTCCAGGCAAGGTGAGCAGCACAGGAGGGCCACAACACAGCAAACCTTCCACCAGGCCAGTTGCACATGCTTGCTTAGTAGCAGCACTGACGGTGAGCTTGGACAAATATTGGTGTTGAAGCGCACAATACAGCTGAGATGTGTTGGTGGACTAATGGCTAGTTGATGGGAAAGTTGTCTGGGGCACCTGCAGGGGCAGTGGCACATACCCTCCGGTCCACCATGGTCCATTGAGACACTTGATTGAGCCATGTAGCGTTGCGAGACATAGAAAGAACCAGTTCACAGGGACAGACAGCAAGGGACAGACTTGTGTGCAGTGCATTTCATTTCCATGTAGAATTTGACACATGCACTACCTACTTTATTTCGGTCATGTTGGAACACAACTTGTTCTGAAGTCATACCTTGCTATATGCGTCTGGCTGCTTACCCAGGGAACATTGCATGTTGTGTAAATCGTGACACATTGGTCTTCCATTTGCCACACACCCACCGGCGCCTGACTTACTGCATTGACTGTGTATGAACCATCACAGAGGTAATGTTACGTATGGGTATGAAGCATACACACCAGATTGTTTGTTTGTAGAGTAGTTTGTTAGTTTGGGGCATATATGGTGTGTTTGTGTGTTATGGGCACACACAGATTAGTAACAGTGGCTCTCTTTACAGCATTGAACTGCTCCTGTTACCGGACCTGAGAGTGCGCAGGCAGGAGGCCAGCACTCACCCCAGAGATAAGTTTCTCTTTGTCTTCACTTTGAGTAATTTGTTACTATGTGCATGAGGATCAAGTTTGGTGTACTTGTGTATGTGTTAATGTGAGTAGTACAGTTTTGTGCATTTCCTAATTTCCCGTGTCAATCCTACTCCCCTCTCCTGCCCCGCATTCCGGTCATCCAGTATAGCAATGCCTGTCCCGACTGCATATCTCTGACCCTCCTTCCCCACCAGGGTCTCAGAGGCCTGTGTGAGTTTGACCTTGCAGACACCCAGACCACGGTGGGGGTGGTTGGTTCGTGCCACTCCTGCGCCTGTACACAGGAGCTGTGACAGTACACATCAGTTTGTGGTGCATCATTCTGTGTTATGTACCACACATGGTACACATCCTGTTGTGACATTGTTTTACTGTGCTACCTTGGTTGTTACGTCATTGTGGTAGTACTTGGGCTTTGTGACGTACTGCTACTTCAAGTCATCTACTGGAGGCTCTTCTGGTTTGTTTTGCTGTCTGCAGGATTTTTGCTTGACTTCTGTGTTGGCCTGCTTTGAGTTCTCTTTGATGTGGAGTTTTTGCAAGTCAAGGTGGCCTCTGAGGGTGCTGGACACTTTTTGCACACAAGGTGGGAGATGGTGACAAAGGGGAAGGGTGATCCTGTGGCCAGGTGAAAATCAAGGATGAAGGCTACATCACCCAGGTGCAGTTGTTCAGTGGGTCATGGTGATTTGTGAGGGATGGGGGGTGTTTTGTTATTGACAGTTGCCCAGCCCTACAGAGTGATGCACACCCTGACATTGTAATTGCGGTATCCTATGTACATGATGTATTCTGCTGATCAATGCCTGTTCATGTGTTGTGTTTACCTTTCAGGTGTGAGGGAATAGTTGTGGCTTGACATGCTGGGGTGTACACATGGTGAATGTTCACATATGATGTGTTGAGGAAACTGATGGTCACTTGATTGCACATGCATATATTGAGTGCATGTCCCTACTGACCCACACACTTGCACTATGATCCACTACATGTACAAACACCCTTCCATGTCCACATGTACACTATGTTTGCCTTCTGGTGCCCACTGTGTCCCTGCAGCACATGATCTATGACCAATTATGGATCCTGTACATGCGTAATTTGCTTTTTAATGTAGTTTGTCGCTTAGATGTGATGCTCAAGGTGTGCGTCACACACAATGGCTGTTCACTATGCAGTGCGCTGAGCAGTGTGTTGCAGGAGGTGGGCACGGCACACAGAAGCTGCAGTGTTGATTTTGCAATGCACAATGTGCATGTAGACAGGCATTCATTGTTATGTTATAACTACAACTGTTGGAATGCATTTGGGTATGACTTCTTCTGGGTGGGAGGTTGTTGGTCTGTCATTTAATCTGATTCCATGTCAGGCATCATTGTCTGATGCCACTTTACTTTTTTCTCATGTCAATGTGTACCTTATTGGTACTGTGTTGGTGTATAGCTATTGCTTGCCATGTCATGTTGTGGTTTGGGAGGGTTTGGATGACATACCAGTGATAGTCATGGCCGTTTTGCAGGTCTGTGTGCCTTTTGGTCACACAGGTTTGCTTATGTTTAAGTAGCTAGGGAGGCAAACAATGTGGCACTTCCATGGCAACATTCTCAGGGTAGTAAGGTTGTGACTTAGTTGACTGTCTCTTTGTCATCATCGAATTGTCACCTGGTATGTGCCAGGCCTGTGTGCACTCCGCAGGGGTGGGAGTTTAGGTGAAAAATGTGGCCACAAGCTGGGTCCGGGCTTCCTCGCCATGTGCCCTGTCCCCTCCCATGGGCAGCGCCTGTGCCTGTGGTTGGGGATGTGGGGGCACCACCATGTCCACCGGTACGCCCTGCCGTGTTGCAACATTGTGCAGAACATGCTGCCACAATGATCCTGCACACTACTGGGGGTGCATAGAGTAGCTACCCGCCAGAGCGGTCAAGGGAGAGGAAGCGTGACTTGTTGCACTCCGAATGTGCGCTCCACTATGGCCCTGGTTGCAATATGGGCTGCGTTGTATCTTACCTGGGGTGGTGTGGTGGGGTTCCGGATTGGCGTCATCATGTGGTTGCTCAGAGGGTAGGCACTGTCCCCTGGAGAGGTGATGATGGTTGTGATTATTGGGGTTTGTGTATTTGTGTGTGTGTGTGTGAGACATGCATGCATGTGCACAGGCATTTGTACTCACCTTGGAGCCATGTGTCACCATGCTGCCCAGCTTCCAGGGCCCGGCTCAGGGCAGACATTCTGTATATTAAACTGTCATGGGTTGAGCCAGGGTAGTTTGCATAGACAGAGGTGATGATTCCCTTTGCATCGCATACCGCCTGCACATTGATGGAATGCCAGTGCTTGTGGTTTTGGTAGATGTGCTCAGTGGCCCTAGGTGGACGTAGGGCCACATGGGTGCAATCTATGGCACCGAGCACTTTGGGGAAGTGTGCCACCCTGTAAAAGTCCTGGAAAATGGCCTGCCTTTCTGCGGGTGTTCTGGGCATGTATATGTGCCTGCGGACTGAGGGGCGCGCTATCATGATTGCCAAGACCTGGTGTAGGCAGTGTGACTGCGTGGCCTGTGAGACCCCCCCCACTATGGCAGCAGTCCGCTGAAATGACCCAGTGGCCAAAAAATGCAGGACATTGAGCACCTTCTCCAAGGGGCTCAATGCTTGGGAGCAGAGGGTGGGGGATGTAAGGTCATCTTCCCACTCCCTGACCAAGTCTAGGATGATACGAGGTGGAAACCTATACCTGCCATAGACCTGGTCATCAGGCATCCCAAAAAGGCTTGTCCGGGGTGAAAAAATGCATGCCCTGGCTATTCTCCTCCTCCTGCGGTGTCCCGCGATCAGTGCTGCGACAAATGGGGCATTCATCATAGCTGTATATACGTGTTTGTCGTTTGCGTGCACTTTTATACTGTGTGCGGGGATGCTTCTGCTTGCCTTCCAGTGGCAGACGCGTTGACGCCTATGCAAGTCTTTTGCCGTGCACAGGTTTCCGCATTCGAATCCATGAAAACGGGTTGTTCGCGTGCGTGTGGGCGTTCCGTGTAGTTCCCTGCAGTACTTCCCAAGTTACGCCTTCTTTTTCACGTGTTGTTCCCCATTCCGCGTGTTACGCCCACTGTTCCAGCCACTTTTGTTGTGTGCGCCGCGCTATGTGCGCTTTCACTGTGCGCGTAGCGCACGCCGTTTGATGACATGTGCGCCTGCGTGCGCCATGCACGGATTTGGCGCACAACCAGTGGAAAACACGCGCAGCGCCTTCCTTGAATCACACGCGTGCACGTGCGCTTGCTTTCTCACGCTTGCGCCACCTTGCGCCTGCTTGCGCTGGGATTTTCGGCGCACGTTTGTTCCATGAATCGCCCTCTGTGTCTGTGATGTTCGTGTTCTGTTTAATGCTCCCAGCTTAAAGCATGGACAACCCTTTTCTGACAGTATTTGCCTCATATTGATCTTGTTTAGCACTGTGTTTAAAGGACCCAGTCTCTGAGGATTCGTGGGTGTCTCACTTTTCTCAGCTGTATTCCTTTAGTCTTGTTTTGAGGGTTTGGGAGGGGTCATTGGATTTCAACATCGATTGTGATGACATTGAAGTCCTCATACGAAAGCTTAGTCAATCGAGAGCCCATGGCCCGAGTGGGCTCTGCAATGCAGTCCTTAAGACCGATTCCAAGTTCTGTGTCCCTATTCTTTATAGAATTTTTAAATCTGCCCTAATACATCAAAAATTCCCAAAGATTTGCCACACTGCAATTGTGGTGCCTATCTACAGGAAGGGGAAGATATATAGCCCCCTCAACTACAGAACAATTGCCGACTTAGACTCTGAGTCCAAAATGTTTGCCTTCCTGGTTGCGACCAACCTCTCCTCATTGGCAATACAAGCAGGTATCCTAAAGCCAAATCATATTGGTTTCCACAAAGGGGTCGGCACTTCCACGGCAGGATTTATTACTAACCACCTTCAACAGAGGGTCTGATAAAAACGAGTACTTGAAATCTATTCGGTGTCCATTGGCTTGTCGATGGCTTTCGATAAAGTAGAAAGAAACCTGCTCTGGACCAAGTTAAAAAATGGGGGTATACCTTATAACCTTCTCTCTGTCCTGATTAGTTTGCACTCAGCCCCTTTGCTTAGACTGAGACTATGTTGGGAGGGTAACACATCCTCAGCTTTCCAAACCTCTAATGGATTGTGACAGGGCTGTGTCCTGGCATCTCTATTATTCAATATCTTCCTATCAGATATTGGAGAGAATCTTGCTGTGCTTGTCTCACCCACTGTGCTTGGGTGCAAAATATTCTGGATCAACTATGCTGATGACATCTTGCTTCTGGATAATTCAAAAGTTGACATTCAATTATTGCTTCGGGTATTTGGATCATATAAAATGGAAAATGCCCTCACTATTAACATATCAAAATCCAAAATGCCTGTGTTCCATGAAGAGCGAAGGAAGGTGTCATTAAGCTAGATCCTAAACTCTGTTAAAATCCGGTACCTGAAATACTTGGGTTTTAATATCTATGGAGCGAAAGGGTAAACATCCCTAATTGGCCAAGACAAAGCGTATAGCTTGCCAAATGAAATCACTGCATCCTCTTTTTGGCAAATATTCACACAATCCTCTGCTTAAGTTTTATGAGTCAAAGGTGGTCACTACAGTGTGTTCCGGTCTAGACGTATATTGTTAGCTGACAGAGTATGACTTGGATTACATAGAAGGACTACTCTGGATGGGTACTCTTGGCATCCTTAGTTTTGTCGCTATTGTGTCCATTCGAGCGGAACTTTGATTGAAGTCATTAAACTTCAAAATGTACTGGGAAAGGACCCAACTGTGTCTGAAGATTTACCTACCACCTGGAAATTCCATCTTTGAGCATATGGATGGCTCTAATGCCCAAGGTGAGAGAGTCTTGGTTTGACCATGTGGCAGATACCTGGGTTTGGCATCAACAACACTTGAAGAGGGATCCACAAACCACATCCTAGTCAGGAGGAAGATCTGCCAACATGATTGGATCAACACATGCAAAAGCAAAAAAAATGGGTCTTACAAGTACAACAGAAATGCGGGTGGGGCGCACAGGAAACAAGGCTCCTGTGCTCCATATCTGCTGTTGAATACATCTTGGGATTTTGTTACATACATCCTAGGCGTTTGATTACATTTGTTAACGACCATGGAAAAAGAAATTGCGTTGGAAAGTGAATGATGTAGACGACCCTACCTGTAGTCATTACTTGAACATGTTTATACTTTGAAGCATCTGGCGTGCAAATACCCTACACTGACCTTGCTTAGGGGCAATGTTTTTTTGTTATTTTTTGAGGGACTTACACTACAGCCTTGGGACTTCCTCTGGAGATATTCTATCTGGACCATTGTTTGAGAATGTTACTGATTGCCTTATGTTTCTTCCTACGAAAGCTGAATTTGTAAATGATTTTGTGATTTGATCAATTCTGCTTTTCTCTCTTTTTCTCTCCTTTTCTCTTCTTTCCTTCTTTCGTTCTACATTTCTCCTTTATACCTGTTGGAAACTTGCCCATGCTATGAATGTATATATCTTTCTGAAAAACTTGTGACTACTGTGATGTTGTGGTAGGAGTGTGGTATTATTGTCTAGCACAGCCCCCTGCTACACAGATTTCTTGCTTAATGTTATTGATGACGAGAAGCTGCAGTTCACCAGGATCAATAATATTGCCGTATAGACCCAGAGAGGACTAATTATTGTAGGATAATGACCAACCACCAAGCTATGGCCTGAGGTGAAGCCAGGGGCCAAATGTTAGAGAAGGGTAATTATCACATGCATAATGACCCCTCTGAGGTCTATAAGGCTATTAGCATGTAGTAGTAGTAGTAGCAATACATGTTTTGGAAATAGACAAACTCAGTTACTGAATTAAATGTGGTTTCATTGTGTAGTGTTTTAATTTCAAGGTTGACTTCATATGTTAAGTATTTTATTTGCAAACATATTTAAACTGGAGTGGGTTTAACATACATTAGGTGTCATGTTTAAGTAAACCGTTTATTCATTTATTTTGTACATTTATAGAGCGCACCTAACCCTCAGGCATCTTGGTGCTTGTGCTTAAGAAATTGGTCACATTGCATTCTTAGTCAGGTTACAGGAGATACATACATGGGTTACAACAATTCTGTACAAGCTTAGACAGTACAGTGCAAAGTGTACATTCCTTGCATACATGGGTTAAGAAGAGGTCATATTCGTGGTTAGAGGAGATACATACATGGGTTACAACAATTCGATTGTACATTCCGTGCATACATGGGTTAAGAAGAGGTCATATTCGTGGGGAGGTTCATTGTGCTAGGTAACAGTTTGGGATGCAGATCTCCAGAAGTGTAGAAGTTTGTTAGGAGTCTTGGCTGAAGAGCCACGTTTTAAGTTTTCTACAGAAGGACCAGAGAGATGGGTCTATTCTTAGCTCCAGCTTGCTTCCATAAGATTTCAAGAAAACCCTAGGGGAAGGGGTGGAAGCAGTGAATGGACATGTCCCAGTAGAGTTGTGTATCAAAGCTACAGAAAACCCAGTGGGTAGGTCATTGTTGTGAGCATCTCCATAAGCCAAGTAAAGAAGTGTGCATGGGCAGTTAAAACCACCCCTAGACTAAGAGTGCAGTTTAGGCATATTTACTGGTTCTGGGCAACCTGAGATGGTGTGAGTTAGAAGAGGGATCGAATACTGGAGGAAGGACACTGAGTTATTTTACTGGAGGGGCCTTTCTGTGAATTTAAGCTATTCAATCAACTTGATATCACATGCAAATAGTTCTGCCTTTTATGTTTTAGTTGTCATATCCTAAAATCTGTAGGCATTTTTCTCACCTGATCCTAGGAACCACACTTACAAGAGCTGCAGGAAGCAAGGGACTAGGCATAAAGAAGTACTGTAAGGAGGGTAATAGAGGAAAGTCAGAAAAACATTCCTTATGGAAACAGGGGTATTACACTGTCTGTCACTGGACCGACCTTAAAGTATGATGTCTTTCTGTGGTCCAGTGTACACAATGGGCCTCATTACGACCCGGGCGGTAAGGAATTACCGGTACCGGTAAAGGCACCTATACCGGTAATCCCTTACCGCCCTATTCCGAGGTCCCGTTGCGGGTACTCCCTTAACGCCTGGTTTTACCAGGCGTTAAGGACAGGACCCGCAAAGGGACTTTGGAGCTAATAACGGTACCACAATTAGCGGTACCGGTATTAGCGCCTTCCCCATTCCCATTGAGCCCTATTAGGGCTCAAATGGGAATGGGGAAGGGCTCTGGTGAATGGTGAATTACCGTCCCCGCCAACTTCGGAATGGGGCGGTAATAGCTCCATTCACCAGGGCGGAGTCGGTATGGATTTGGAGGCAGCAATAGCGCTAATAGCGCCATGGGTACCTCCAAACTCGTAATGACCTCCAATGTGTATTATCACATGAACAGAAATGTGCAACTTCTGTGAGAAATCAGCTTAATTGGGTCCCCCCCACATTTTCTGTGTCTGAAGACATTTGTTCTTTCCCACAGTTAACAGTGAACATGAAGAAGCTAAGCCACTGACTGGCCCCATATGACACTATGGCCCTCATTACAACTCAGGCGTTAAGGGTTTAACGGCGCCGTCGGCGCCGTTAACCCTTAACGCCTGATTACAAGTGTCCCTTTGCGGGTTGGTGTTTAACGCCTGCTTTTAGCAGGCGTTAAAAATCCAACCCGCAAAGGGACTTTGGAGCTAATTACGGCACCGTAATTGACGGTGCCGTAATTAGCGACTTCCCCATTCCCATTATGCCCTATGGGGGCAAAAATGGGAATGGGGAAGGGCAAATGGTGAATGGTGAATGGGGAATTACCGCCCCACTCACCTTGGAATGGGACGGTAATTCCGCCATCCACCATGGCGCAATCGTAACCTTAGCGGCATGGACCATGGTGCTAATAGCACCATTGTCCTCCGCCAAGGTTGTAATGAGGGCCTATGATTTGAAAGCATAGTTGAATAAGATATTATACAACATTCGCTGTAGCAACATCAGGTGGCCAAAAGGGTATCAAATGGCAGATCACCGTATGAAAAAAATTAAAGAACATCAATCACAACCCTCAATCCATAAATAACTAAAGATAATGAAAACTTGACCACTCCTCACCACTTAACATTGCTGCTTACACAGACATAGGCCCTCATTACAACTCAGACGGTGGACCATGGTGCTATTAACACCATGGTCCATGCCGGATTCCGCCATGGTGGATGGCGGAATTACCGCCCCATTCCAAGGTGAGTGGGGCAGTAATTCCCCATTCACCATTTGCCCTTCCCCATTCCCATTTTTGCCCCATATAGCATAATGGGGATGGGGAAGGCGCTAATTACGGCACCGTAAATTACGGTGCCGTAATTAGCACCGAGGTCGCTTAGCGCCTTGGACTTTAACGCCTGCAAAAAGCAGGCGTTAAAGTGTGAATCACGCGTTAAGGGTTAACGGCGCCGACGGCGCCGTTAAACCCTTAACGCCTGACTTGTAATGAGGGCCATAGTGTATGTGGTGTTGAAGAACAGCATTGTGACACTTGACACTGTTGGGGTCCTTGTCCATGTAGCTCTGTAAGAAAAGGGGTGGTAATAGTGGGACAATGTGAGAGGCAGATGTGAAACATGTGGTGTGATGGCTGCATGTTGGATGTACATGGTTCTTGTGTGCTGATCTGATTTCTATTATTTCAGAGAGATTTTGGAACATGTTATCAATAGGGAAGAGTGCATTTCTGATAGACTGCAACACTTTCTGCTTGGTTAGACACTGATGTGGAGAGAATGACAGGGCTAAAAAGGAGAGCATATTCATAGCTCAATTAGTATTGACGTGCTAAGGGCTAGCCCTGTAGCATTAGTCTGTGGGGAGTTTATGAGTATAGTGTAAGATGGTAGGAGATCTTAGATGGGATCCTGTAGTTAGACTAAGGAAAGGATAGGCCTTACAAGGTAAAACAAACTGCATTCCTGCACTCCTACCACTGGCCTCATGGAGACAGGTCCTGCTTCACTATCTCACATTGCTACATTCAATCTCTCTCTCTCTCTCTCTCTCTTTCTCTCTCTCTCTGTCTCTCTCTCTCTCTCTCTCTCTCTCTCTCACTCTTTTGCCCCTCACTGTCTCTCTGTCTGTCTATCTGTCTGCCTCTCTCTCTCATAGATACATTGTATCCCATGTGAAGTAAAACTAGGTCTTCTATGAATTGGCAAACAAGAGTAATAGGGCAGTCTGGAAACTCCACTGAATGCCATAGGCTATATGCTAAGGGCTATTCAAGGCAAGAACGTTTGGTTCATAGAAAGACTGGTTGAAGTTTGATGACCAGAGGCACCCATTTCACCTTCCTTAGTATGTTTGTTGGCAGGTTGAGGGATGACTTACACATCACTCTAAAATGCTAAGGTGCTGTGCTCAGAGGTCTGCTGAGACCTTTGCCCATCAGGGTATTGCCCATTTGTGGTAGCGCATGGTGAGGAATTAGTCTGGTCGTCATGGGCCATAATACCTGCTCATTTCTCCCAGAGGTCTATTCTCCTGTTTCCCACAAGCCCCAAACTCAATTCACACAATGTACAACAAGCCCCATGCCAAAACGAAATCCACCCCCCCACCGCCCAGCTTTCACCAGATTTTAAAGCATCACCAGGACTGCTGTTCCCGAGTGATTTTGCAGTCTTGCAGGGGCTTGTTCATGATGATGAATGAGGAGTATAAAATAGAGAAGTTGGAGCATTGCTTCCTCGAAGTGCCCAACAGCGTTGTGTCCACCATCCCCTGACCTAAAGTGAGTGTGTTGGATGCAAGAAGAAGAAGGGAAGCATACGGCCGGTCAAAAAAAGGGCACCTCGCTGAGAGAAAGGACAGAAGATCCAACAACAGAGCAATGCCGAGTTTCCAGTCTATCTGGCCCTTACTTTGCAAGGATCTCTGCCGACATCCTTACAGAGTTTTGTGCAACAGCTACATTCTGAAACCAGGGCAGAAAAGGCATTTTGTATTCATCACTTTGTCAATGGTGTCCTTCCATGACTAAGAGTGGGCTTTCAGGGATTAACATATGCACAAGGCTCGAGCTGCCTCCCCACAAGGGGTCTCCTAGAGTTGGGAAGATACTGCCTCACACATTAACAGCTATTTTGCAATATAAAAAGGAAAGGGCTGTCACCACCCCCCCCTCTCAGGGAGGGTTGGATTGACTGATGTGTGCTCTTTTACTTACAACTTCAAATAAATGAAATTGGCAGCAAAGAACTAATTGTGTAGTCTATTCATATTTTCCTTGACCAGTGGCATAGGACAATGTAGATATACAAGGGGAAATGTCTTTTGTTAAAAGAGAGTGGTTTTAGAAACACTCCCTTAGGTGTAGCAAGACAATAAACACATGCTGCATCAGGCAATTAATTAGTAACGAGAAACATGTAGAAAGGAAATCTAGTCAAACCACAATGTGAATTAATTAAATTAAACTACAGATGTTTGGAAGAATTACGAGATGGGAGGGCGGCCAGAAGAAAACCCTCTCTATGGTAAATGAGATGATTAAGTCGAAGCTGTGGAGTTGAGAGGATTTGTCAGAACCCTTAGTAGTGAATCACCCTAGTTTAATAGCCTTATTAATATTGTTCTAATATCGTTGAGGAAAGATGGAAAGTCGAGGCTCCAAGGTTGAGAAGCATTAATGAGGATTGGGATGTACAGCTTACTTCGGTGAGTGCAGAATTTAAACATATTTAGCTGGGCACCTAGAAGTAAGTTAGATGATGCATGAATGTTCCTTCCTCTGGAAAAAATAAATTATAATGTGTTACAATATCTAAATAGATGTGGAGGTCTATATGGCACTAGGTAATTGGAAAGATAGTGCTGGCCAAGGCTGGCACATTGCTTATGATCCTACAATGATGACAGATGTTATGTTAAAGGATATTTGTACTGTGCACAATCACCACCAGAGTGGTGCCCTGGCGCTCTGGCAGATCTGAAAACGAAAGGGGGTAGGGTGAGTTAGTGGGACTGAGTGGGAGAAAGTGAAAGAGAGCTGTGATGTGCTCTTGACAGCTTCAGTTCAGGTAACATTGTTCGCTGAGCTTAGGTCTGCTTTCGATTGGTAGCCGTGATTTTCTGTTGTGCAAGGCTATGTGTGGTTTGTTTTGTTATTGTGGTGTAGTGAAGTGCGTGCGGTTTTGTGTGCTTTAGAGGTGTGGTTGTGTTTCGTTGAGGAGATCTCCTGTTAGCCAGTGCTTCAGAGGCAACAGTGACATAACAAAGCTGCCCTCACACCAGGGTCACTGGAGTCCCTTTAAAGTCGGCAGGCATGGGAAGGGTCTTTGCAATAGAGTAGCTAGAGAGGAGAGATGAGCCGAGAGAAGGGTCCCATCATCTAGGCTGCTCTTCCTTTTCTTGTCTTTTCCATTTCCTGAAGGAAAGGTACTCTATGAATGATGTCAAAAGGCATAGTGCACTTGTGACAACCCCCTGGATTAGACCCCTTACACCAGACTTGCTTTGGGCCAATCCCCTGTGCCATTTTGCCTTATAGGAGAGGGGCCTCACATTATTTGATTCTTCTCTAAACTTCCACAAGTACATGAAGAATTCATCTGGACCTCTGTTGGGGAGTTATCCGAAGCTCTTCTGCCAGGGAAGTGAAGAGAGAAGACATTCAAAGCAGAGGAGAGCTATGTCCCTCAACCCATACCCGGGAACATTGGGGGTGGACTGCTACTGGACCAAACTCTCTTCACTGGCTACAATGGAACCAGTATCCTGTTCACTAGAGGTAAACTTCCCTTGAACGGGAGTGAAGAATTCCTGTTTTACTGAAGCCACTAGATTGGGACACCCAACATAGCCAGATCCCGAGAAGCAGCTGCAATCCTCATTCACCATCTCTAGACTGTGCTTGATGCCTTTGAGCCACCACATGACTCTTAGTGCTGCTTTGCTACTCTATACTAGTTTTAAAACTCTTGCTGCATATTGAGCCAGCCAGACACCTGGTTACTCTTTGCTGTTGACCTTCTGGAGCAACCTGACAGCATAGCTTGTCCTTCTACGTATCAACTGATTGTGTGCTGACTCGACCACCTCGCCAGCAACTCAACAAACTGGTTGAACTGTTGCAAGGCAGCGTATTGCCATTTTGTACATTGACTGAGGGCTTCGGATGCCTGCAACATCAAACCAACTTCATTGCTACTGCCAGTGGGATTGCATCAGCTCAAAATGCCTCGGCCACAGCTATAGCACTATGAAGCCCAGATTGAAGCTTTCAGGCACCCAAGAGAAAGAACTAAGGTGCCATGAAGAGGCTGTGGGCCTCATTCCGACCCAGGCGGTAAGGGGTTTACGGCAGCGTAAACAGCGCCGACCCTTACCGCCTGATTCCGAGGTCCCTTAGCGCCATGGAGGATTTAACACCTGCTTTTGGCAGGTGTTAAAATCCATGGCGCTAATGGACCTTGTTGTTAATTACGCCACCGTAATTTACGGTGGCGTAATTAACGCCTTCCCCACTCCCATTATGCCCTATGGGGCAAAAATGGGAATGGGGAAGGGTAAATGGGGATTGGGGACTTACCGCCCCGCCAACCTCGGAATGGGGCGGTAAGTCCACCAACCACCATGGCGTAAACGTAGTTTACGACATGGTGGTAAAGGTACGACCCAGGCGGTAACTTACCGCCTGGGTCGGAATGAGGCCCTGTGTCTCCCTGTTGCACATTTGGGACCACATCGACTTTTAAGTTCTCCTTCTCTACCGTTTTCTGAAAGACATATCCTGTGAACATAGACATTGTGCCAACCCTGTACCTAAACGCCCCTGCCGACCTACTCAGAGAGCCATTTCACAAAAGACACCATTCTCCACGTTTCTTTACAGGGGTGTTTCTTTGCTTTCTAGTTGGGAGATTGCATTTAAATGTATATTTTTTTATAGACCCTTGATTAGACAATCTTTTATGTTTGCCGATTGTACTTATTTGTTTTGGGTTGCCACTGCTGTCACCTCACGTGAATCCTGAAGGGTATTGTGGGGTTTTACGCGGGTCCCCGAACCGCGTAATAATGCACGCGGGAGCCGGGGATTCGTGCGACCTGTTTTATTCTCTCCTTTAACAGGAACTGCCCTTTTCTGTCCCGCCCCCTCCCTAGCCCAACGTCACTTCCCAACGGCGGTCTGCCCACACAACGATGTGGGCGGGCTGCATAGCCCTACTTAACGATCCGACATCTCCCCCCTTTTTAAACAACCACATGTCTCTTTGTCACTTACTCCATTTCTTCTATGAGTCTCTGGGGCTTGAAGCGACTTCTCTGAGGGCGACCTCTGCTGCCCGGTGTGTGCTCATCCTGACCCGGGGGTGGTGCCTGTCCTCACCTTCTGAGGACTCACTCTCCTCCACGTAATACCTGTCAAGGGCGATGTCATCTTTGCTGTCAGCTTTTTGATGTAAGGTATTATCCGTGTAGCGCCTCTTGGGTTTGAAATACGATATGTTTCTTGTAACGGAGGACTGGTCGGTCCTCTGGGCCGTGATCATAGTACCTTTCTTTTGCGTGACCGTCAGCGGTTCTGGTGCAAACGTGGCGTCCTCCTTGCGCTGTTTTGGTTGCCGTAGCCACACTTGGTCTCCCAATTCCACATTTGACTCCTGTGCTTTTCTTTTGTGATCCACCATGTCCTTCATTTTGGCTTTGGCGGTGTCATCCTTGTTTCTGGCCTCTGTTTCCAGGGGCGTGGCTTCGGCTGTGCGGGCATCCTCTGGCAGTCGTGTCTGTACTGGCCTGCGGAACATCAGGTCAGCGGGGCAGACGCCCGTTGTACTGTGGGGGGGTGTGGCGATAGTCCCTGAGAAACTGATACAGTGCTTGTTCAAAAGGTTTGTGGAGGATGGCCGCTATTTGCAGAGTTCTCTTGATGTTAGCCATGAACCTCTCAACCATTCCATTGGCCTGAGGCCATCGCGGGGTTATCTTCCTATGGTGGAAGCCCATATACTTCGCGAAGTTTTCGAAGTCTGTGCTCATGAATGGCGCTCCGTTATCAGATTTGATGATCCTGGGTATTCCATATGTGGACAGCATGCGATCTAGTGCCGGGATGACGCTAGTTGCTGCTGTGCTAGCAACGATCTGTGCGTCCGGGAATCGTGAGTGTTCATCTATTAGCACTAACACATATGTGCCATTTCTTAGGGGTCCAAAGAAGTCCACCGCCAGTTCTTCCCATACCTTTTTCGGTAGTGGCGACATGTGGAGTGGGTTTGGGTGCGGGGGCGGTGCTACCTGTGCGCACGTTGTGCATTGACCTATGATTTCCTCAACCATCGAGTCCAGTTTGGGGAACCACACTTTTTCCCTCAGTAGTCTCTTGGTGGCCACCACTCCCCGGTGGCTTTCGTGTGCTACTTGGATCGTTCTGGTGCGTAGCGATTTCGGAAGGAGTACTTTGCACCCTTTGAGTATTACTTGATCGTCGACGATGGAAAGTTCGTCCCGGACATGGTCTATTAGTTTGACGTCTGCTCGGACCTCTTCCGACTCGTGCTGCGCCTGTTGACGCATGTGCGCCCTTCTGTCTGTTTGTATGCAGTGTCGCACGATGCGTAGAGCCGGATCTTGTTCCGAGTGTGTAATGATGTCTGCCCAACTGACTGGTAGTGGTTGTAGATGATGCACTACGTAATTGAGATATTCGTCAGCGATGGATGGGAGTGGTGTGGCCGGGCCGATCGGGTGACGTGATAGATAGTCCGCGGGATTGTCTTCTTTTCCCGGCCTGTGCTTGATAACGAATTTGTAATCCTGCAGTCTTAGGCCCCATCTGGCTATTCTGGGCGGCATCCGTGATTTGGGGTCTCCATATATTGTGATCAGTGCCTGGTGGTCGGTGATGATGGTGAACTCCTTGCCATATACGAACAGATGAAAATACTCGCATGCCCATACCACCGCTAGGTTCTCCTTTTCCGCTTGTGAGTAGGCTTGTTCTGTCGGGGTTAAGCTCCTACTGGCGTATGCGACCACGAATATGTTTGTCGGTTCCAGTGGGTCAACTTGCGTTAGTATGGCGCCCAGACCCACGGGGCTGGCGTCCACTATCACTTCGGTGTGTCTTTTGGCGTCGTAGTACGCCATGTCCTCGGCTTTGGAGATGGCATCACGGATCGCCTCGAATGCCTTTTGACAGTCCGTGGACCAGGTGTATGGTTGATCCTTGCGCGTTAGGAGGCGCAGCGGGTTACTGATGGTTGCGTAGTCCTTTAGGTATCTGGAGCAGTAGCTGGCCAGTCCTAAGAAAGATTGAAGTTCCGTCGTGTTCGTTGGGGGAGTAGCTGAGTTGAGTGCCGCCACTTTCTCCGGGTCTGGTCGCATCCCTTTGTTGGAAAATATGTGGCCGAAAAATCGTAGAGAGCCTTTCCCGAACTCGCATTTGGTTTTGTTGAGCGTTAGTCCTGCCTCTTGCAGTGCAGCGCACACTCTGTGGAGAGCAGTGTCATGCTCTTCCTGTGTCTTTCCAAAAACGAGGACGTCGTCGGAGTAGTTCAGGCAGTTGGGCACGTGCCTGATGACTCTGTGTATTTCCTCCTGGAATATTTCTGCGGCGGAGGATATCCCGAAGCTATGTCTCTTATATTGAAATGAACCCAGGTGTGTAACAAATGTCGTGATGTACCTGGATTCGGGCTCAATCTCTATCTGATGATAACCTTTGGTGAGGTCTAGTTTCGAGAAGACCTGGGCCCCGTGGAGCACGTGTATCATGTCCGTAATTCTGGGCGCCTGGTGTCTTTCCCTTTCGATGGCCACGTTGGCCCTCCTCATGTCGACACACAGGCGTATGGATCCGTCCAGAGATTTCTTGGGGACGGGGACGATGGGGGATACCCATGGAGTGGGTCCTGAGACTGGTTCAATAACGTTGAGTTTAATCAGTTTGTCCAGCTCCTCCTCGACCTGGTGTTGTATGTTTATCGGAATGCCCCTGTAGTGTTGGGCTACGGGCGGTATCTTCGGGTTGCAACTGTACCTTGCGATGCTTTAGTTTTCCTAGGCCTTTGAATAGGTTGGGGAATGTTTGCTCGATGGCATCCGGTCTGGCAAAGTATTTATGGGCCATTAACTGATATAGGATATGCACTAAACCCATCTCAACGGCAGTCTTGAAGCTGAGAATGCACCCGCTATTGGCTTCCGTCTTCAGGATGTGTAGCGTGATTTTTGCGGCGTGCGATTTGTGCACGCACCATGCTGATATGGTTCCTTTGCATGGCAGCGGGGCCGTGGCACCGTAGGGGTATATGTCCACTGTCGCCTTTCGGATTTTTGGGGTGCTGGGGAGCGAGTTGTACGCCTGTTCATTTATGATATTAACAGTTGCCCCCGTGTCTATGAGGAATTCTAACGGTGTGTTGTTTACTTGAAGCTGGAGCGTTGGGCTGTGCTGGGTGGCTGTGGCGTTGTTGAGAGCCCACACATATCCTTTTTTCCGTTGATCATCCTCTGATGATTGGGATTCACTGCCTGATGGGGATCTCATCTCGATGTACCGGACAAACCGTCTTCTTTGCGATCGCCTCGATCCGTCCGGGGGCCTTCTGTCGTCTCTGGTGTATGCGCTCCTTCGTGGTTTTTCTTCTCTCCTGGGTCCTGGCTGGTCTTCCTCACCTCTGCCTGCTGGTGGGCTGTGTCGCGAGCTTCTCCTTCTCTCTAGGTGTCTCGTTTTGCTGGGTCCCTGCCCCGGTGGATTTTTGCATACGGCTCTGTAGTGGTCCATTCCGCCACATGTGGCGCACTTTTGTCCCAGTGCAGGGCAGTCTCCCGCGTGCGGATTCTCGAATCCGCATCTGTAGCACGTGGCGTCCGTTCCTTTCCCACTCTGTGGGGGGGCCGTGTATAGTTTGTTGATGGACTCAGCGGTCGGTGGCGGGTGTTGAATAGTGACCTTGCCTAGACTGTCGAGTTGCGACTCCACTGCTGCTTCCATCCTGGCAAGTGCAAGGATTTCCTCCAGGGACCTTTGTTTCTGGAGCAGCTGTTTCCTGAATGGCTGTGAGATGCAGCCTGCTATAACTTGAGATCTTAACGCCTCATCATTAGAGTACTTGTGGAACTCACAGTACTTTAGCTTGATGCGTAGGCGCATCACGAAATTGTCGAGGGATTCCCCTTTCTCCTGTCGCATGGTGTGAAAGACGTGGCGCTCGTAGTCAATGTTCGTATGGGGCGTGAAGTATTCCGATAATTTTCCATGTAGTTCCGCATAGGTGACGGTGTCTACGTTCATCAGTTCGCCTGCGATGTCCCTGACAGCGGGGCCTACTGTCATGAAGAGGGTGTTTTTCAGCATTGCGTTGTCTGTCAGCCCTATTGCCCCCGTGTAGAATTTGAAATCCCTGAGCCATATGACCCATCTGGGTCCTAGGTTAGAAGTGTCTCGCACATCAAATGGGCCCGGTAGTGGTAGGTTATGGGCAGCCGTACCTGAAGTCGGTGCCTGTTGATTTCCATCGTTCGCTGCTCCCGAACCATCTTCCGAGGAGGCTACGGGACTTGCTGGGCCTGACATGGTCGCTGTGACGGTCGCGCCGTGTGGCAATGTGCCGCCTCTTTTCTGGCTGTAGCTTGCCCTTGTGATCCTCACGGGCTGGTGCATGCCGGCGGTGCCTTGTGGCGATGGGTAGCCTCTTTGCCAGCTCTGGCGTGGCTGGTGCGTGTGCCGGCCTTGTTGGTGCTGAGTTCAGAAAAAAAAAGATTTTTTTTTTTCTTTTTTTTTTTTTTTTCTTGAGGCCCCCCTCTGGGCCTCCTGCCGATCGCGTGTGGAAGTGGGGGAGGGGGGGCGGGACCCTGGCGACTTGCCTCCGGGCCTGCGCGTGCTTTTGCAGGCGCCTCCGCACCCGCTCCCTCGCGGCTCCTAATGCTGCGGCCGCCCATGCCTGCGGCCTCGCAGCTGGCAATGGGAGGTGCGCCGACGCGCCACGCCGCTCGACTGCGGACCTCCGCGGAGCTTCTATGGCGTTGCGCCGATGCGCCTCACCCGCTCTCCTGCGGGTTCGTGAGATCCTCGTCGCCAGTTGTGTGGTTTTACGCGGGTCCCCGAACCGCGTAATAATGCACGCGGGAGCCGGGGATTCGTGCGGCCTGTTTTATTCTCTCCTTTAACAGGAACTGCCCTTTTCTGTCCCGCCCCCTCCCTAGCCCAACGTCACTTCCCTATCCGGGAACTGAGACCGCAACGGCGGTCTGCCCACACAACGATGTGGGCGGGCTGCATAGCCCTACTTAACGATCCGACAGGTATCACCTGCCCTCTGCCCATATTATCACAAAAGGTGAAGGAGGTATACCTGTCTGTTTACAGTTATGATTTGGATCGTTTCCTTCAAGTAGAGCAATAGTAATTTTGTCACACTTGTCATCCTTCTTTGTTATTTGTTCTTAAATCCTGCAATAATGTATGCCATGGTCCCAACATTAGATGGGGATTTATAAATGTGTTCTCCTCAAAACAACATACAGTGACCGTATGCCACTATTTTCATGAAGTAAAAGCAGTTCCTTTGTCTCGTAGTGTACATGGAAAGGAACTTAGTCTGAGATGTTCGTGTTCTGTGAGATGCTCCCAGTTTAAGGCATGGACAACCCTTTTCTGACAGTATTTGCCTCATATTGATCTCGTTTTGCAGTGTGCTTAAAGGACCCAGTCTCTGAGGATTCATGGGTGTCTCACTTTTCTCAGCTGTATTCCTTTAGTCTTGTTTTGGGGGTTTGGGAGGGGTCATGGGACTTCGACTTCGATTGTGATGGCATTGAAGTCATCATACGAAAGCTTAGTCGATCGACAGCCCCTGACCCGAGTGGGCTCTGCAATGCAGTCCTTAAGACCGATTCCAAGTTCTGTGCCCCTATTCTTTATAGAATTTTAAAATCTGCCCTAATACTTCAAACATTCCCGGAGACTTGGCACACTCAATTGTGGTGCCTATCTACAGGAAGGGGGACAAATACAGCCCCCTCAACCAGGGGCATAGGAGACACATAAAATCTGGGGGGGACAGGGGACACCTTGAGGACTTTGCTACAGACACAAACAACAGAGTAAAATGATCTGTCAATTTATTTGTAGTGAGTGATGATCATGCACATTTGTTTAAAAACACATTTTTTTGCACGCTCTGTACGCATGATAACTTCTGTTGCTATTTTTTGTATGTCAACCAGATCCATCATATCTTTGTGCATATTGCACACACAAACATGATTGAGTCTAAAGTGTAATGTGAATATTGGCGAGGTGGCTCAAGACAGACACCCAACTCATCTGCGCAATTTCGGATACAAGCGATACAAAAAAAAGACAAATGAGAGTTTTAACATGATAATACCCACAGCAGAAACACAGGTGTTTCGAGTGCCAAAGGTTAATCACGTTTGCAACCGCAGTGTGTTTTTAATCAGAGCACATGCGAATTGCACATGGGATAAAGTATATTGCAGTCACCGACCAAGGGGAGCCTTGACCACATACAGGAACGAAGCTAAATCTCGAATCAAGGTCAAGAAACATACACTATACTATGCTTTTGTGTGTTTGTTTGTTTATTTAGTTCAAATGGGCACCAGACCTGGGGGTATCAGGGCGCAGAAGTTGAAGCAAGTGCAAGGCTTAGGTTACAGAAATACAAGATACAAGCAAGAATAAAACATATATGTAGGTTATAAGCAGGTGAGATACAAATCCAAATACAAATATGCAGCAAACATGTGTCAAGAAATATTTTGAGGGAGTGTGCAGAAGGATTCCCAGGGTAAAGATAACACAGTAGTCAAACCTACAGATCCGTGGATTTGAGCAAGTTGATGTAGTTGTGTCTAAATGTCAAGTAAGGTTGATCTTCTCTAAGAGGGTGTGACAGGGAATTCCTTTGCTGCTTTCACAAGAAGCTACTATCACCAGCCTTAGTGAGCCTAAATCTGGGGATAGTAAGACAGTTGGCGTTGCCAAGTCTCATAGGTCTGGTGGATGTTCTTGTATGGAATCTATCCATGAGATAGCTAGGGGTAGCATTGTTCAGTTCTTTGTGAGTGAGGGATGCAGTTTTAAAAGGATTTTATTATGAGTCAAGAGCCAGTTGTTGTGGCGCCTAGTTGTGAGATATGTGATCTTCTGGTCATCCCTAGTGCGGTTCTTAAGGCGTTGTTTTGGAGGATTTGTAACCTCTGAATAATAGCTTTATTAGCACCGATGTAGAGGGCATTACAATAATCTAGCCTAGAGAGTATTAAAGCTCTGGCCAGGATCATGTGTGTCATAGCAGAGTAACGACTGCTTAAAATGCATGGTCACCCCACTATCTGCTTTAATATTTGCAAGTGAATTCGATGGCAGAGAATCTGCAGAGAGAGCCAGAGCACATTGGGCAGGGGTTGGGGGTGGAGGGGCGGCAGATCTGTCCTGCCTTATTTAGTCCAGTCTGCATGAACACCCAAAACTGTGAGAGGTAATATAGGAAAACAAAGGGAGAGCCTCAACAGGAATGCAGGGTAATCCACAGAGAGTGAATGTTACACAGCATGAGAACCTACCTATGTAGCCCCCAGAGGCGACTTCCCCACATCAAGGCACTCAGGTGAAAACTGTGCTTATGAAAAGGCTACAATGAGAGCACCCAAAGCTGCTTCATGTCATTACAGGAAATAGGAGCGTGTAATTAATGAACTATTACTTTCAAGCAAACGCATATTCTTTCAGCAGAGGTGACAAACCCAGCACACGCTGAACCCCAAAAGCAGAAGAATGCCAGCGTTCTAAGGATTGGCTCAGTATGGGCTGAATGATGGTAGCATTGCAAGGGCACTCCTAGAATCTTCCATTCAAGTAAGAAATGTTTTAGTTCCACTTTCAGGGATTATTTCACAGAGCAATTCCTTACTACTGTCGAGAAAGTGTGGCATAGCCTGGGAAAGCTTACATGCTACAGTGAGACATTGTCCTGTGTGGTGCGGTAAGCTTCGGATTAAGGGTGGCAGTTCTGCCAGGTTGCAGAACACACGTGCCTCTGTTCACTTTCCCCATTTAAGATACTTCAAAAGAGTTTCTAGTCATAAAATGTATTTTTTCAACATCACTCCAGCTAGAAGTTCCCTTCCACCAATGTGCCTTGATTACAAAGGTAGGTAACCTCCAATTCTCTCCCAAATTTCCAGCATTGGTGATTCCCATTGTTGACCATTAATGGTTAGAACAAGAGACATGCGTGGCTCTGAGCCTTCGAAGCCTGGACGTTTTCTAGGCCCCCTTTATGCATGCACATCAGTTAGGGGCTGGCGGAAGCCTTTTGACAGGTGGTTCACATGCACAACAAAGAATGTAAGAGGTGCAAACCAGTGGTCGGCCGTGAGATTACCAGCTGGCCTCTTTGCCTTGGCAGTTTCACGGGTGTTGAAAAGACACACAGAGCACCTCTTAAGCCAGTGGCCACTGCTAAGCCTTTCAGCAATCATCCGAATACCACACCTCCCCTAATGCCCGCACTGTGCTGCAGGGCCCTTATTGCGTTTCAGGGTAGCTGCAGGGTGACTGGGTCATTGTGACCCGGTCCCTGATGTGGCATGGGACCACGGGGGGTTACGGTACGAGTACGACTGTTCTCCTTTCAGGTAGCCGACCCAACCCGGCACCCCACCCATAAGCAGAGGGACTAGAGGCAGGATAGAAGAAAACTGGGACAGAGAAAACCGGCAGACACATAGGCAAATGTGGAAGAAATAAAAAGCAGTGTCTATATTTTTAAAGGTGGATCCAGATTAAAAACTTGTCCACCTATCCATTGAACAATCACTGACCTCTGCCCACACCTGAATCCCTGCTACAGGCATACCCCTACCCACACCAGAACACCTGCTGCAAGGATACCTCTGTCCACACCAGAATCCCCGATGCAGGGCTACCTCTGCCCGCAGCAGACAGCCCAGCAAGCAGCAAGTGAGACTGCAACCACTTGAATTTTGCTGGTCGCTGCTGCAATAGCAAATAGGATGTGACCGTCCCTGCCTAGTGTGCGATTCAGCAAGTGGCATCACTGCCTCAGTCAGCCTGCTCGCTCATGCTCTGTGCTTGCTTCGATGACAGTAGTCAGCAGCACTGTGACTGGACTCCAGAGGCTGCGCAGCAGTGCACTGCGCAGGGGCACTTGCAGTTTGTTTCTCGCCCAGGCAGTGCTTGGAGTCATATGCGCAGGCACGTGGCTTGGGCCGTGGCACGCCACGAGCAGAACTTTCATCTTTGCATGCAAGTGAAGTTGCAAGCAACAGCCCGGCCAGGGCTGTCACAAGGTGTGGTGAAGCCCGGGGTCAAAAAGTGGGTAAGGCCTCCTTACCATTTTTTGCACTGGGCCAGTGGCAGCACCACCGCAAACAGGAGACGCGAGAAATCTCCTCTTGCGTTTATGTGGAGGAACCCAAATATGGGTAATAATTACAACTGCAAATTAACTACAGCAAAGTTAGATTTCTGTACTGAAGAAAGGTTTATGCCAGCCTAACTTTAGTATCATATGCATAAAGACATATAGGATGGTATGACGGCATGTGGTGTGTCATGCCAGCATTAAGGAGTATCCTGCCCCTGTGTGCACATTAAAACACACATCATAAACAGTGACAGATAGTTGATGTAAAGTGGCAGCTGGTGAATTTCTGAACTGAAGAGGCTTAAATGTTTGCATCAATTATGCGGGATCGACAAAGCACAGTGAGGGAGACCAAACCAAACAAGGGGATTTTGAGGGTTTTCTCTCTCCCAAGAAAATGTTTGAAACATTGGGTTAAAATTATGCATTTTTCATCACTTTTTTTGCAAAATTAGGCAGGAATCCATGCAGTTTGCAATTTGTTTTGTACGGAAGCACATGAAAAAACTGAATAGTTGCAAGTCATCAACCATGTAAAGGAACCTTTTATCAATACATGTCATGCCGTTTTTGCAAGAAAGAGCAGAGTTATGTCCTGACAGACATGAGCCTCATAGCTCAATCGAAATTCATATTGGTTATTGGTTGTCTCCTCAATATAAGGGACATCACACAGAGGGTCTATATGTTCCTCCACTGCTGGAGCGTCTTAAACTGGACTCCCTATTACTACTAGATATGTGTTTATTATTTACATATCTCCCTATGTCCTCGTAACGGTCCCCTGGAACATAAGGGCCCAAAAATACTCAATTCTATTGAGTAATTTCAAAAGTAACTTGTTTATTACTAATACACAAGGTTTATGAACTTCAAACAGTAGTTTAACACTGCATACAATACAAATATAAGAACACATTCCAAAAACAAACTGTATACAATTTAGACAATAAAATAGAGGATCCTATACACAATTTATATACATAGAAATAATAATGACCTAAAATATTAAAGAAAAGTGTATCCTAATATTTGTAAACAGTTTTTCAAAAGAATAGACAACAAATTGTTTCCAATTAGTATTCCAAATCACAAAATGATCTGCATACACTTAGGTATATACTATTGTAAGTGTTAACTGAGTAGTGTTCTCAATCACAGCTACTTTTCAATTTCAACTCAACTGGATTTTTCAAAATCTTTTCAGAAAGGTTTACCAATTGTTTTCCAATAGATTCAAAGATTAAATCCCTGGGTAACTAAACTAGGGGTCTATGTGTGATACCGGGAAGAATCTAGATCGGTGTCGCAATCATACAGGACTAGATCAGTAGGTACGGGTGATCTACATTTCGGCGGAGTAAGATATGTCCCACCTTCCTCCGGACCAGTAGTAGTCGTGACCCGTGAGGTACAAAAGAAACAAAAACCAAATGATTATCACGGAAAAAATATATGGCACGGAAAAAATATATGGCACATAATAGTGCAAGTACCGTGACTAATTGGACATGCATGTGTGTTCAAAGTGAGGCTACCTGCCTCAGTGGCATTCATTAACTGTGACCACTGTGGGGCATGTCAAGTGTGCACCCCCTTTAATGTGACAGAGGATTAGATAACCTGTATGCATTGGAATCCAAAAGAAAAACGTTGAAAGTGCAAAACAGAAAATGTGAATTAAAAAGGAAATGTACGCCTAAAAAATATATATATATGGCAGAAAGTAGACCACTGAACCCTAAAATAGGTAAATTCTGAGTTACAGCATGGTATAATAGGTCTAGTGAAGACCAGAAAAGAGTAGTGCAAACCTAATAAAGGGTAGTGCAAACCACCACCCATGCATGAACAGCCCAGTGGGATCATGGCATGTTTCATGCATACATTTGTCTTAATCAAAAATACACACTTACAGAAACATTCTGGTGAGTCAATGCGCTGTCTGTTGAAAGAGTCTTGAGTACTTAGTGCACGGTTTCATTGTGCCAAACGCACCAATATGCTCACGTATAGTTGAAAGCACCTCTATGCAAGATGGACGAAAAATATGGCAATGGACATATTAAAATACGTGAGGGCACAAAGAGGTAGACTCACATGCGTGTGTGCGCATTAAAATAATTGGCGTGATGTAGCCTGGAAGCCTACCTTTGTAATGCAGTATAAGCTATCCTCATGTTCGTACGTTGCGGCTGCTATGAGTGAACCTGTGGCTGCAGCTTAAAAAGAAAAGAAGCACCTGCCGTTTTTGCACACAACATATTCATGCTGGTTGCCCCCATGTATGTCCATTTCATGGAGGAGTGGCTGTCATAGCCAGAGACACATTGATATTGTTCAAGGGTGAATTTGCATGTACAGGCTGTGAGGCAATTCAACTAAAGCTTACATACACACATAATGACAGTCTAAATATTATTATTTTATACAGACCACCCTAGTCCCTAGTTTCAGACTTTGAGAATGAAGTTCTCATGTAACCAAGCTCGTATCTCCCAATAGGTCCACCTTGTTAGTGGGAGATATGAACACATGGAGAGGGAATATGGAGGACAAAGATGCATTAATGTTGGAAAAATCCATGAAGAACTTGGGATTTCCAGTATTAAAAAAGGAACCCACGACCCCCAAGTGAATCAGTTAGATTGGGTATTCATCAACAACCTGAAATCCCATAATGTCACTACGGAGCTATGTATTTGGTCGGATCACTACCTAGTCACCTTTGAATTGCAACTTAATACTCCGTCCACACAAATTGAAAACCCCCATATTAAGGTGTGGAGTAGAAATTTAAAAAACATAGGCCCTGAGATATTTGAACCATCCTTACAGAAAATTGCAGAGTCCTTTCTTGAAAAAAAAGACTGTGAGAGCATGCTGAAGAAATACACCAAATATATGCAAGCCTTGGTGGACGAGAATGCTCCACTGAAACAGAAACTGGTGAGAAAAAATAATAACCATTGCATATGGAATAGTGGGGATTTAAACAAACTTAAACAGGAGAAGAGAGCCAAAGAAAGAATATGGGGACAGAACCCAACACAAGTAAATAAAGAAAATTGGAAAAGTGCAGATTATAGCTATAGCAAAGGTGTTAAGGAAGCAAAGAAAAAAATATTACAATAAAGCAGGCAGCTTCAAACACATCCAGTAAAATCTTTGAAATACTAAAGGGGATTGAAAAGCCTAGGATGTTGTCGCCGCCACCATACCCACCAAGGAAGACTGTGATAATGTCCAAGAAGCTTTCCCAGCTAAGATTCAAAAAGCTTGAAATAACATTATTACAGACAGAACAGATGGAGATATACCAGCTAATCCAGTTGAAATCATAAACCTAAAAGATAGAGAGGGTTTCAGTTTCTCGCTCATAACTGAGGACGATTTATGTAAGGTAATGGCCAAGATGAAGAGACAGAATAAGTTCATAATGGAGGAACTCCCATCCCCTGCACACTTTCACAAGCTCCAAAAATTAGACCTAAACAATCAAGGTTGAATTTAATTGACACAGCTTGTGTTTTGTGTATAAAGTTCTTCAACATTTTTAATTAGTAAACAAGTAGTTTTATACTTCAATTCTCACAGTAAGTGGTAATTCTTTGATTTCTTCATATGTAGTTTAATTTTTCAAAAAAGGCCCAACGCGTTTCGAGATAACATCTCTTCTTCAGGGGCATAATTTTCTATTCTTATCATATCTAAAGAAAAAAATCCAAACCATATAATTATTAATTTCAAAGAATAATGATTGATACATTCATTTCTATTGGTTTTACAAGAAGTATGTTCAAAGAATATATTCATTTGTGTACAGGTTACATAGTTTGTGTTTAAGGGTTAAGGTTTCTATGTCATCGTATGTAGGGTACATTCACAGATTCCAGAAAAAGATACTCATAATTCATTCAAACAGGAGTATTCAGAGTGAAATATATACATTTTCGTACATTGTACATAGCTAGTTCAAAGGGTAAAAGCTATTGTGCAACCAGATAAAGGGAACATTGGTAATCTTTGAACGAGGCTGCTCATGATTCAATCAATGGTTGTAGGTATGGTGTAACCAAGGTTTCAACTTTTTGGTTCCAGGACATAATTTCAATATCATCACTTCTATTCACTGTCAATAGCAACAATCTAGTAGTCCATAATCAAAGTGGCTGTGAGCCTGATTTGTTAGTGAGTTATATTATGCCTTTTTTTGTTGTAATTAGTCCACTGTACGACCACAATCTGTATTGAATTAAACATCTTAATCTCTATGTATAAATACACTAAGGTAAGTGTTGACATTATTTTAATTCATCCGCTGTCTCTCCTAGGAGACTTACAATCTGTACTATGTAGATATGCATTGTTGTATGTCAAATTATTTGAACAAAACTCTCATTTATTCTCTGTCTCATGATAGAGACTTGCATTCTGTTATACATGTACATCGTTGTCCATAAGGCTATGAAGCCATAACAGTCAATAATTGTCTATCAGAAAGGGTAGACTTACAGTCTGCAATAATATTAATGACTTCACATTTTACATCTATATCTCAGGGGAGACTTCTGTAGTGTAATTATTAGTCTGGAATTTGGTATGAAACCAATCTTTCTTCTATAATTTTGTGTATCACATTTTTTTTCTTTCCCGGGGTCAGCTTGACTGGGTGATTTAGGTGTTAAAAGTAGGTACATACATACATACAGGCTGCACCAATATGTGCCATTATTACCATATAAGGACTCCCAGCCAGTAAAAGAAAGTATGTCCTGGCTGCCTAAGCACCATACATGTTATTACTGACTAGACTGGCCTATATTCAATGTGGTTCAGTTTAGCCAAGTAGTATATTTGCTTTACCCTTGATTCATGGTCCTGTAAATCAGGGGCAAAGCAAAATAAGCATTGGCAATCCTAACAGTTTGGGCGTTTGTGTAGACATGGGAAAGGCACTGCTGTATTAGTATGGGTATTAACTGGTAGCAGGTGCAAAATGGTTTGAGTACCCGAGCATCTAATAGCAGTGCCTGGCAAATGCATAATACTTATGCACAAGCCAAAAATGTTGGCTTTGCCATTTGTTGTTTTAACAGGACTTCAGTGAAAGACATGTGGTGCTTTAAAATCAAGTGGCTGAAGGCAGACCTGGTCAACATATTTTAATTACAGCAGTAGTGTGTTTACAACCTCAATTTGTCATTAACTCTCAGAAGACTCATTTGAGAAACCACTCGCAGATACTTTGAGGGCAAAGTTTGATGGTAAGGCTTGTTTGAAGTTAGCCGAAAGAGTTCCAATGAGGAAGTGTTTTGGGTGGGGGTAGTTAGGAACTTGGTGGGAATTGCCATAGGGATTAGCATGGACATGGGAAGCTTTCTGCACTGTGGACCCCAGTGTGCGGGCAAGCTGGCTCCCCCACCGCTGGACACATTAGGGCATTTCTCAAAGAGTCTGTGCCTCTGAGAGGTCAGCAGGATTGGGATAGACTCTGCCAGTCTCACATCAGTCTTTGACTAACCACTCACAGGCTCTACAACAGCCCTATAAGTCTTTAAGAGGTATTGGGCTGTCAATACATGTATTCTTAGGCCAGTGCACGTTTGATTGTTCTCAGAGTGGATCACAGGGTGAAATGCCTGGGAGGTTTGAAGTAGGCACACTTTACATTTTCAGATTTGCTGCAGAGGTGGAAGGCTATAGCTAATTTCAATATCAGTGTTCTTAATGCAATATGTGGATTCTTCCCTCTGTTTCAGAGTGGTAGGAGGCACCCCTTATTAGTTTTGGTGATTAGGTGGTGCCTAAGTGCCACCTTTGAGCCAAAGCTATTACACTGGATTACATAAAGGAGAGATATAGGATATCAGGAGAGGCACGGAGCTTGTGGGTGTTGTATGGTTATTGACTCACCCAATGGCTAATCCATGCTAATAATCTCTATCGCCATACCAACCCACTACCTGCATCTTCCCAACCAAAAAACATATCCTCATGAGAATTCTTTGAGAAACCTCTATCAAACAGTAACAGCAAACTATGTGCAGTAGAGGGCCTTACAGTGTTATTTCTAAGCAGTCTTCTGAGAGTTATTGGCCCAGCTCCCCACCTATCCCTTGATTGGGGGATCTGCTCCCTCCTTTTTCTTCCCCTGTTTGCTTGCATATCCATTGCTGCCAAACTGCCTAACCACCCCCACCCCCATTCTTTGCTGCCCGATCCGTTGAATCTCTGCTTTCCTCAGTGTGTACTTTCTCCCAAGACTTGTAAAGCACTTTGTTGCTTGCCTAAGCACGGTCTTTGCTCAATAAATACCCTAATAATAATAGAAATACAAATAATAATTGCAGCTATAATTGTGCCACTGGTGTAATAGAACGTGTCTTAACCAAGAGTGCCTTCAGCCACTTGATTTATAAGTAGTGTGTGGGCCTCATTACGAGTTGGGCGCAAAGGGCTACCTGGCACCGGTAAGGACACAGGTGCCGGTAATCCCTTTGCGCCCTATTCCGAGTTCCTTTAACAGGTCCCTTCCTTAACGCCTGGTTTTACCAGGCGTTATGGACGGGACCCGTTAAGGGACTTTAGAGCTAATAACGGTACCGCAATTTGTGGTACCGTTATTAGCGCCTTCCCCCTTCCCATTGAGCCCTATGGGGGCTCAAATGGGAATGGGGAATGGCTTTTTCAATGGGGACTTACCGGTCCCACAAAGGTCGGAATAGACCGGTAAGTCCCCATTCAACCAGGGCGGACTTGGTACCACTATTGGAGGTAGTCATGGCACAAATAGCGCCATGATTACCTCCATACTGGGAATGAGGCCCTGTGTGTCCTTGCATCTCTTCCTTGCACTGAAGTCATATGAAAAACAAGCATTCTCAAAGAGAACAGTTTTGGATTCTGTGTCGGTATCATAGTCGTTTGTCAAGCACTGGTATCATTTGCCCAGGTGTTCACACCATTTTTCAGCCATTGTCGTATCATGGTCAAGTATCACCATTCAGGCAGTGCATGCCAAATGCCTATCCAATGGCTACACAATAGCAAAATCTGTTGGCTTTATCAATGCTCGTTTGTAGTGGTTTCATGCAGTACATATCACTCTTCCGTGTTATTGTGGGTTCATGCAAAACATATCATCTTTCCATGTTATAGTGCATTCGAAGATGGAAAGTTTATATTTTACCCATTTCAAGTGTGCTTTATAAGAAGAGAAATGCGCTGTAAACCTGAGTGTTGTTTGGAAGGTTGGCAAGAGTACATCAACCCTGTTAGAGTTTTGGAAGGTTGGCAACACTCCTTCTGACCATGGTATGGAAGGCCAGCAGCAGGTATGTTTTTTTCTGTAGTCACTGCTCTTTCTGAAAATGATGTTCCATAATCGATTAGTAAAATCAACGCCATCCTGACGGTCTAATTCCCACAGCGCACGCGTGTGTATGTGTGTGTGTTTTTGTGTGTGTTTTTGTGTGTGTTACCTGTCAGAGTATACAAGCTCTCTGAGTCTTTGGGCCTCATTCTGAGTTAGGCGGTAAGGGTTTACGGTCACTGGTAAGGAGACCAGTGCTGTTAAACCCTTACCGCCCAATTCCGAGGTCTGACCACACGTCCTTTACGGGTCCCGCTAAGGGACCAGGGCGCTAATAACGTGCCCGCTATTTTCGGGCCCGTAATTAGCACATTCCCCATTCCCATTTAGCCCTATGTGGGCTCAAATGGGAATGGGGAATGGTTGGTTGAATGGGGACTTACCGGGTCCGCACAGGTCGGAATGTCCCGGTAAGTCCCCATTCAACCAGACCGGACCCGGACCCAGTTTTGGAGGCAGCCATGGCGCTAATAGCGGCATGGCTACCTCCAAACACGGAATGATGCCCTTTGACTTTATACAGCCCTAGTTATCAGGGATATATAAAGCTGTCAAGCCAAAAGATGGGCCACTGTCCAATAGCAGCTAAGCTCCCTCAGCATTGCCAGAGCTCCATTAGACAGAGTTCCCTGGGCCTCTATAGACGTGGAATGACGGTCAATCATTGAATGCGCCGCAAGACAATAAACACATGCTGCATCAGGCAATTAATTAGTAACGAGAAACATGTAGAAAGGAAATCTTGTCAAACCACAATGTGAATTAATTAAATTAAACTACAGATGTTTGGAAGAATTACGAGATGGGAGGGCGACCAGAAGAAAACCCTCTCTATGGTAAATGAGATGATTAAGTCGAAGCTGTGGAGTTGAGAGGATTTGTCAGAACCCTTAGTAGTGAATCATCCTAGTTTAATAGCCTTATTAATATTGTTCTAATGTCGTTGAGGAAAGATGGAAAGTCGAGGCTCCAAGGTTGAGAAGCATTAATGAGGATTGGGATGTACAGCTTACTTCGGTGAGTGCAGAATTTAAACATATTTAGCTTGGCACCTAGAAGTAAGTTAGATGATGCATGAATGTTCCTTCCTCTGGAAAAAATAAATTATAATGTGTTACAATATCTAAATAGATGTGGAGGACTATATGGCAATAGGTAATTGGAAAGATAGTGCTGGCCAGGGCTGGCACACTGCTTATGATCCTACAATGATGACAGATGTTATGTTAAAGGATATTTGTACTGTGCACAATCACCACCAGAGTGGTGCCCTGGCACTCTGGCAGATCTGAAAACGAAAGGGGGTAGGGTGAGTTAGTGGGACTGAGTGGGAGAAAGTGAAAGAGAGCTGTGATGTGCTGTTGGCAGCTTCAGTTCAGTTAACATTGTTCGCTGAGCTTAGGTCTGCTTTCGATTGGTAGCCGTAATTTTCTGTTGTGCAAGGCTATGTGTGGTTTGTTTTGTTATTGTGGTGTAGTGAAGTGCGTGCGGTTTTGTGTGCTTTAGAGGTGTGGTTGTGTTTCGTTGAGGAGATCTCCTGTTAGCCAGTGCTTCAGAGGCAACAGTGACATAACAAAGCTGCCCTCACACCAGGGTCACTGGAGTCCCTTTGAAGTCGGCAGGCATGGGAAGGGTCTTTGCAATAGAGTAGCTAGAGAGGAGAGATGAGCCGAGAGAAGGGTCCCATCATCTAGGCTGCTCTTCCTTTTCTTGTCTTTTCCATTTCCTGAAGGAAAGGTACTCTGTGAATGATGTCAAAAGGCATAGTGCACTTGTGACAACCCCCTGGATTAGACCCCTTACACCAGACTTGCTTTGGGCCAATCCCCTGTGCCATTTTGCCTTATAGGAGAGGGGCCTCACATTATTTGATTCTTCTCTAAACTTCCACAAGTACATGAAGAATTCATCTGGACCTCTGTTGGGGAGTTATCCGAAGCTCTTCTGCCAGGGAAGTGAAGAGAGAAGACATTCAAAGCAGAGGAGAGCTATGTCCCTCAACCCATACCCGGGAACATTGGTGGTGGACTGCTGCTGGACCAAACTCTCTTCACTGGCTACAATGGAACCAGTATCCTGTTCACTAGAGGTAAACTTCCCTTGAACAGGAGTGAAGAATTCCTGTTTTACTGAAGCCACTAGATTGGGACACCCAACATAGCCAGATCCCGAGAAGCAGCTGCAATCCTCATTCACCATCTCTAGACTGTGCTTGATGCCTTTGAGCCACCGCATGACTCGTAGTGCTACTTTGCTACTCTATACTAGTTTTAAAACTCTTGCTGCATATTGAGCCAGCCAGACACCTGGTTACTCTTTGCTGTTGACCTTCTGGAGCAACCTGACAGCATAGCTTGTCCTTCTACGTAGCAACTGATTGTGTGCTGACTCGACCACCTCGCCAGCAACTCAAAAACTGGTTGAACTGTTGCAAGGCAGCGTATTGCCATTTTGTACATTGACTCAGGGCTTCGGATGCCTGCAACATCAAACCAACTTCATTGCTACTGCCAGTGGGATCGCATCAGCTCAAAATGCCTCGGCCACAGCTATAGCACGCTGAAGCCCAGATTGAAGCTTTCAGGCACCCAAGAGAAAGAACTAAGGTGCCATGAAGAGGCTGTGTCTCCCTGTTGCACATTTGGGACCACATAGACTTTTAAGTTCTCCTTCTCTGCCGTTTTCTGAAAGACATATCCTGTGAACATAGACATTGTGCCAACCCTGTACCTAAACGCCCCTGCCCACCTACTCAGAGAGCCATTTCACAAAAGACACCATTCTCCACGTTTCTTTACAGGGGTGTTTCTTTGCTTTCTAGTTGGGAGATTGCATTTAAATGTATATTTTTTTATAGACCCTTGATTAGACAATCTTTTATGTTTGCCGATTGTACTTATTTTTTTTGGGTTGCCACTGCTGTCACCTCACGTGAATCCTGAAGGGTATCACCTGCCCTCTGCCCATATTATCACAAAAGGTGAAGGAGGTATACCTGTCTGTTTACATTTATGATTTGGATCGTTTCCTTCAAGTAGAGCAATAGTAATTTTGTCACACTTGTCATCCTTCTTTGTTATTTGTTCTTAAATCCTGCAATAATGTATGCCATGGTCCCAACATTAGATAGGGATTTATAAATGTGTTCTCCTCAAAACAACATACAGTGACCGTATGCCACTATTTTCATGAAGTAAAAGCAGTTCCTTTGTCTCGTAGTGTACATGGAAAGGAACTTAGTCTGAGATGTTCGTGTTCTGTGAGATGCTCCCAGTTTAAGGCATGGACAACCCTTTTCTGACAGTATTTGCCTCATATTGATCTCGTTTTGCAGTGTGTTTAAAGGACCCAGTCTCTGAGGATTCATGGGTGTCTCACTTTTCTCAGCTGTATTCCTTTAGTCTTGTTTTGGGGGTTTGGGAGGGGTCATGGGACTTTGACTTCGATTGTGATGGCATTGAAGTCATCATACGAAAGCTTAGTCGATCGAGAGCCCCTGACCCGAGTGGGCTCTGCAATGCAGTCCTTAAGACCGATTCCAAGTTCTGTGCCCCTATTCTTTATAGAATTTTAAAATCTGCCCTAATACTTCAAACATTCCCGGAGACTTGGCACACTCAATTGTGGTGCCTATCTACAGGAAGGGGGACAAATACAGCCCCCTCAACCAGGGGCATAGGAGACACATAAAATCTGGGGGGGACAGGGGACACCTTGAGGACTTTGCTACAGACACAAACAACAGAGTAAAATGATCTGTCAATTTATTTGTAGTGAGTGATGATCATGCACATTTGTTTAAAAACACATTTTTTTGCACGCTCTGTACGAATGATAACTTCTGTTGCTATTTTTTGTATGTCAACCAGATCCATCATATCTTTGTGCATATTGCACACACAAACATGATTGAGTCTAAAGTGTAATGTGAATATTGGCGAGGTGGCTCAAGACAGACACCCAACTCATCTGCGCAATTTCGGATACAAGCGATACAAAAAAAAGACAAATGAGAGTTTTAACATGATAATACCCACAGCAGAAACACAGGTGTTTCGAGTGCCAAAGGTTAATCACGTTTGCAACCGCAGTGTGTTTTTAATCAAAGCACATGCGAATTGCACATGGCATAAAGTATATTGCAGTCACCGACCAAGAGGAGCCTTGACCACATACAGGAACGAAGCTAAATCTCGAATCAAGGTCAAGAAACATACACTATACTATGCTTTTGGGTGTTTGTTTGTTTATTTAGTTCAAATGGGCACCAGACCTGGGGGTATCAGGGCGCAGCAGTTGAAGCAAGTGCAAGGCTTAGGTTACAGAAATACAAGATACAAGCAAGAATAAAACATATATGTAGGTTATAAGCAGGTGAGATACAAATCCAAATACAAATATGCAGCAAACATGTGTCAAGAAATATTTTGAGGGAGTGTGCAGAAGGATTCCCAGGGTAAAGATAACACAGTAGTCAAACCTACAGATCCGTGGATTTGAGCAAGTTGATGTAGTTGTGTCTAAATGTAAAGTAAGGTTGATCTTCTCTAAGCGGGTGTGACAGGGAGTTCCTTTGCTGCTTTCACAAGAAGCTACTATCACCAGCCTTAGTGAGCCTAAATCTGGGGATAGTAAGACAGTTGGCGTTGCCAAGTCTCATAGGTCTGGTGGATGTTCTTGTATGGAATCTATCCATGAGATAGCTAGGGGCAGCATTGTTCAGTTCTTTGTGAGTGAGGGATGCAGTTTTAGAAGGATTTTATTATGAGTCGAGAGCCAGTTGTTGTGGCGCCTAGTTGTGAGATATGTGATCTTCTGGTCATCCCTAGTGCGGTTCTTAAGGCGTTGTTTTGGAGGATTTGTAACCTCTGAATAATAGCTTTATTAGCACCGATGTAGAGGGCATTACAATAATCTAGCCTAGAGAGTATTAAAGCTCTGGCCAGGATCATGCGTGTCATAGCAGAGCAACGACTGCTTAAAATGCATGGTCACCCTACTATCTGCTTTAATATTTGTAAGTGAATTCGATGGCAGAGAATCTGCAGAGAGAGCCAGAGCACATTGGGCAGGGGTTGGGGGTGGAGGGGCGGCAGATCTGTCCTGCCTTATTTAGTCCAGTCTGCATGAACACCCAAAACTGTGAGAGGTAATATAGGAAAACAAAGGGAGAGCCTCAACAGGAATGCAGGGTAATCCACAGAGAGTGAATGTTACACAGCATGAGAACCTACCTATGTAGCCCCCAGAGGCGACTTCCCCACATCAAGGCACTCAGGTGAAAACTGTGCTTATGAAAAGGCTACAATGAGAGCACCCAAAGCTGCTTCATGTCATTACAGGAAATAGGAGCGTGCAATTAATGAACTATTACTTTCAAGCAAACGCATATTCTTTCAGCAGAGGTGACAAACCCAGCACACGCTGAACCCCAAAAGCAGAAGAATGCCAGCGTTCTAAGGATTGGCTCAGTATGGGCTGAATGATGGTAGCATTGCGAGGGCACTCCTAGAATCTTCCATTCAAGTAAGAAATGTTTTAGTTCCACTTTCAGGGATTATTCCACGGAGCAATTCCTTACTACTGTCGAGAAAGTGTAGCATAGCCTGGGAAAGCTTACATGCTACAGTGAGACATTGTCCTGTGTGGTGCGGTAAGCTTCGGTTTAAGGGTGGCAGTTCTGCCAGGTTGCAGAACACACGTGCCTCTGTTCACTTTCCCCATTTAAGACACTTCAAAAGAGTTTCTAGTCATAAAATGTATTTTTTCAACATCACTCCAGCTAGAAGTTCGCTTCCACCAATGTGCCTTGATTACAAAGGTAGGTAACCTCCAATTCTCTCCCAAATTTCCAGCATTGGTGATTCCCATTGTTAACCATTAATGGTTAGAACAAGAGACATGCGTGGCTCTGAGCCTTCGAAGCCTGGACGTTTTCTAGGCCCCCTTTATGCATGCATATCAGTTAGGGGCTGGCGGAAGCCTTTTGACAGGTGGTTCACATGCACAACAAAGAATGTAAGGGGTGCAAACCAGTGGTCGGCCGTGAGATTACCAGCTGGCCTCTTTGCCTTGGCAGTTTCACGGGTGTTGAAAAGACACACAGAGCACCTCCTAAGCCAGTGGCCACTGCTAAGCCTTTCAGCAATCATCCGAATACCACACCTCCCCTAATGCCCGCACTGTGCTGCAGTTCCCTTATTGCGTTTCTGGGTAGCTGCAGGGTGACTGGGTCATCGTGACCCGGTCCCTGATGTGGAATGGGACCACGGGGGGTTACGGTATGAGTACGACTGTTCTCCTTTCAGGTAGCCGACCCAACCCGGCACCCCACCCATAAGCAGAGGGACAAGAGGCAGGATAGAAGAAAACTGGGACAGAGAAAACCGGCAGACACATAGGCAAATGTGGAAGAAATAAAAAGCAGTGTCTATATTTTTAAAGGTGGATCCAGATTAAAAACTTGTCCACCTATCCATTGAACAATCACTGACCTCTGCCCACACCTGAATCCCTGCTACAGGCATACCCCTACCCACACCAGAACACCTGCTGCAAGGATACCTCTGTCCACACCAGAATCCCCGATGCAGGGCTACCTCTGCCCGCAGCAGACAGCCCAGCAAGCAGCAAGTGAGACTGCAACCACTTGAATTTTGCTGGTCGCTGCTGCAATAGCAAATAGGATGTGACCGTCCCTGCCCAGTGTGCGATTCAGCACGTGGCATCACTGCCTCAGTCAGCCTGCTCGCTCATGCTCTGTGCTTGCTTCGATGACAGTAGTCAGCAGCACTGTGACTGGACTCCAGAGGCTGCGCAGCAGTGCACTGTGCAGGGGCACTTGCAGTTTGTTTCTCGCCCGGGCAGTGCTTGGAGTCATATGCGCAGGCACGTGGCTTGGGCCGTGGCACGCCACGAGCAGAACTTTCATCTTTGCATGCAAGTGAAGTTGCAAGCAACAGCCCGGCCAGGGCTGTCACAAGGTGTGGTGAAGCCCGGGGTCAAAAAGTGGGTGAGGCCCCCTTACCATTTTTTGCACTGGGCCAGTGGCAGCACCACCGCAAACAGGAGACACGAGAAATCTCCTCTTGCGTTTATGTGGAGGAACCCAAATATGGGTAATAATTACAACTGCAAATCAACTACAGCAAAGTTAGATTTCTGTACTGAAGAAAGGTTTATGCCAGACTAACTTTAGTATCATATGCATAAAGACATATAGGATGGTATGACGGCGTGTGGTGTGTCATGCCAGCATTAAGGAGTATCCTGCCCCTGTGTGCACATTAAAACACACATCATAAACAGTGACAGATAGTTGATGTAAAGTGGCAGCTGGTGAATTTCTGAACTGAAGAGGCTTAAATGTTTGCATCAATTATGCGGGATCGACAAAGCACAGTGAGGGAGACCAAACCAAACAAGGGGATTTTGAGGGTTTTCTCTCTCCCAAGAAAATGTTTGAAACATTGGGTTAAAATTATGCATTTTTCATCACTTTTTTTGCAAAATTAGGCAGGAATCCATGCAGTTTGCAATTTGTTTTGTACGGAAGCACATGAAAAAACTGAATAGTTGCAAGTCATCAACCATGCAAAGGAACCTTTTATCAATACATGTCATGCCGTTTTTGCAAGAAAGAGCAGAGTTATGTCCTGACAGACATGAGCCTGTTAGCTCAATCGAAATTCATATTGGTTATTGGTTGTCTCCTCAATATAAGGGACATCACACAGAGGGTCTATATGTTCCTCAACTTCTGGAGTGTCCTAAACTGGACTCCCTATTACTACTAGATATGTGTTTATTATTTACATATCTCCCTATGTCCTCGTAACGGTCCCCTGGAACCTAAGGGACCAAAAATACTCAATTCTATTGAGTAATGTCAAAAGTAACTTGTTTATTACTAATACACAAGGTTTATGAACTTCAAACAGTAGTTTAACACTGCATACAATACAAATATAAGAAGAAATTCCAAAAACAAAATATATACAATTTAGACAATAAAATAGAGGATCCTATACACAATTTATATACATAGAAATAATAATGACCTAAAATATTAAAGAAAAGAGTATCCTAATATTTTTAAACAGTTTTTCAAAAGAATAGACAACAAATTGTTTCCAATTAGTATTCCAAAGCACAAAAAGATCTGCATACACTTAGGTATATACTATTGTAAGTGTTAACTGAGTAGTGTTCTCAATCACAGCTACTTTTCAATTTCAACTCAACTTGATTTTTCAAAATCTTTTCAGAAAGGTTTACCAATTTTTTTCCAACAGATTCAAAGATTAAATCCCTGGGTAACTAAACTAGGGGTCTATGTGTGATACCGGGAAGAATCTAGATTGGTGTCGCAATCATACAGGACTAGATCAGTAGGTACGGGGGATCTACGTTTCGGCGGAGTAAGATATGTCCCACCTTCCTCCGGACCAGTAGTAGTCGTGACCCGTGAGGTAAAAAAGAAACAAAAACCAAATGATTATCACGGAAAAATATATGGCACGGAAAAAATATATGGCACATAATAGTGCAAGTACCGTGACTAATTGGACATGCATGTGTGTTCAAAGTGAGGCTACCTGCCTCAGTGGCATTCATTAACTGTGACCACTGTGGGGCATGTCAAGTGTGCACCCCCTTTAATGTGACAGAGGATTAGATAACCTGTATGCATTGGAATCCAAAAGAAAAACGTTGAAAGTGCAAAACAGAAAATGTGAATTAAAAAGGAAATGTACGCCTAAAAAATATATATATATGGCAGAAAGTAGACCACTGAACCCTAAAATAGGTAAATTCTGAGTTACAGCATGGTATAATAGGTCTAGTGAAGACCAGAAAAGAGTAGTGCAAACCTAATAAAGGGTAGTGCAAACCACCACCCATGCATGAACAGCCCAGTGGGATCATGGCATGTTTCATGCATACATTTGTCTTAATCAAAAGTACACACTTACACACTTACAGAAACATTCTGGTGAGTCAATGCGCTGTCTGTTGAAAGAGTCTTGAGTACTTAGTGCACGGTTTCATTGTGCCAAACGCACCAATATGCTCACGTATAGTTGAAAGCACATCTATGCAAGATGGACGAAAAATATGGCAATGGACATATTAAAATACGTGAGGGCACAAAGAGGTAGACTCACATGCGTGTGTGCGCATTAAAATAATTGGCGTGATGTAGCCTGGAAGCCTACCTTTGTAATGCAGTATAAGCTATCCTCATGTTCGTACGTTGCGGCTGCTATGAGTGAACCTGTGGCTGCAGCTTAAAAAGAAAAGAAGCACCTGCCGTTTTTGCACACAACATATTCATGCTGGTTGCCCCCATGTATGTCCATTTCATGGAGGAGTGGCTGTCATAGCCAGAGACACCTTGATATTGTTCAAGGGTGAATTTGCATGTACAGGCTGTGAGGCAATTCAACTAAAGCTTACATACACACATAATGTCAGTCTAAATATTATTATTTTATACAGACCACCCTAGTCCCTAGTTTCAGACTTTGAGAATGAAGTTCTCAAGTAACCAAGCTCGTATCGCCCAATAGGTCCACCTTGTTAGCGGGAGATATGAACACATGGAGAGGGAATATGGAGGACAAAGATGCATTAATGTTGGAAAAATCCATGAAGAACTTGGGATTTCCAGTATTAAAAAAGGAACCCACGACCCCCAAGTGAATCAGTTAGATTGGGTATTCATCAACAACCTGAAATCCCATAATGTCACTACGGAGCTATGTATTTGGTCGGATCACTACCTAGTCACCTTTGAATTGCAACTTAATACTCCGTCCACACAAATTGAAAACCCCCATATTAAGGTGTGGAGTAGAAATTTAAAAAACATAGGCCCTGAGATATTTGAACCATCCTTACAGAAAATTGCAGAGTCCTTTCTTGAAAAAAAAAGACTGTGAGAGCATGCTGAAGAAATACACCAAATATATGCAAGCCTTGGTGGACGAGAATGCTCCACTGAAACAGAAACTGGTGAGAAAAAATAATAGCCATTGCATATGGTATAGTGGGGATTCAAACAAACTTAAACAGGAGAAGAGAGCCAAAGAAAGAATATGGGGACAGAACCCAACACAAGTAAATAAAGAAAATTGGAAAAGTGCAGATTATAGCTATAGCAAAGGTGTTAAGGAAGCAAAGAAAAAAATATTACAATAAAGCAGGCAGCTTCAAACAAATCCAGTAAAATCTTTGAAATACTAAAGGGGATTGAAAAGCCTAGGATGTTGTCGCCGCCACCATACCCACCAAGGAAGACTGTGATAATGTCCAAGAAGCTTTCCCAGCTAAGATTCAAAAAGCTTGAAATAACATTATTACAGACAGAACAGATGGAGATATACCAGCTAATCCAGTTGAAACCATAAACCTAAAAGATAGAGAGGGTTTCAGTTTCTCGCTCATAACTGAGGACGATTTATGTAAGGTAATGGCCAAGATGACGAGACAGAATAAGTTCCTAATGGAGGAACTCCCATCCCCTGCACACTTTCAAAAGCTCCAAAAATTAGACCTAAACAATCAAGGTTGAATTTAATTGACACACTTGTGTTTTGTGTATAAAGTTCTTCAACATTTTTAATTAGTAAACAAGTAGTTTTACACTTCAATTCTCACAGTAAGTCGTAATTCTTTGATTTCTTCATATGTAGTTTAATTTTTCAAAAAAAGGCCCAACGCGTTTCGAGATAACATCTCTTCTTCAGGGGCATAATTTTCTATTCTTATCATATCTAAAGAAAAAAATCCAAACCATATAATTATTAATTTCAAAGAATAATGATTGATACATTCATTTCTATTGGTTTTACAAGAAGTATGTTCAAAGAATATATTCATTTGTGTACAGGTTACATAGTTTGTGTTTAAGGGTTAAGGTTTCTATGTCACCGTATGTAGGGTACATTCACAGATTCCCGAAAAAGATACTCATAATTCAAACAGGAGTATTCAGAGTGAAATATATACATTTTCGTACATTGTACATAGCTAGTTCAAGGGGTAAAAGCTATTGTGCAACCAGATAAAGGGAACATTGGTAATCTTTGAACGAGGCTGCTCATGATTCAATCAATGGTTGTAGGTATGGTGTAACCAAGGTTTCAACTTTTTGGTTCCAGGACATAATTTCAATATCATCACTTCTATTCACTGTCAATAGCAACAATCTAGTAGTCCATAATCAAAGTGGCTGTGAGCCTGATTTGTTAGTGAGTTATATTATGCCTTTTTTTATTGTAATTAGTCCACTGTACGACCACAATCTGTATTGAATTAAACATCTTAATCTCTATGTATAAATACACTAAGGTAAGTGTTGACATTATTTTAATTCATCCGCTGTCTCTCCTAGGAGACTTACAATCTGTACTATGTAGAAATGCATTGTTGTATGTCAAATTATTTGAACAAAACTCTCATTTATTCTCTGTCTCATGATAGAGACTTGCATTCTGTTATACATGTACATCGTTGTCAATCAGGCTATGAAGCCATAACACTCAATAATTGTCTATCAGAAAGGGTAGACTTACAGTCTGCAATAATATTAATGACTTCACATTTTACATTTATATCTCAGGGGAGACTTCTGTAGTGTAATTATTAGTCTGGAATTTGGTATGAAACCAATCTTTCTTCTATGATTTTGTGTATCACATTTTTTTTCTTTCCCGGGGTCAGCTTGACTGGGTGATTTAGGTGTTAAAAGTAGGTACATACATACATACAGGCTGCACCAATATGTGCCATTATTACCATATAAGGACTCCCAGCCAGTAAAAGAAAGTATGTCCTGGCTGCCTATGCACCATACATGTTATTACTGACTAGACTGGCCTATATTCAATGTGGTTCAGTTTAGCCAAGTAGTATATTTGCTTTACCCTTGATTCATGGTCCTGTAAATCAGGGGCAAAGCAAAATAAGCATTGGCAATGCTAACAGTTTGGGCGTGTGTGTAGACATGGGAAAGGCACTGCTGTATTGGTATTGGTATTAACTGGTAGCAGGTGCAAAATGGTTTGAGTACCCGAGCATCTAATAGCAGTGCCTGGCAAATGCATAATACTTATGCACAAGCCAAAAATGTTGGCGTTGCCATTTGTTGTTTTAACAGGACTTCAGTGAAAGACATGTGGTGCTTTAAAATCAAGTGGCTGAAGGCAGACCTGGTCAACATATTTTAATTACAGCAGTAGTGTGTTTACAACCTCAATTTGTCATTAACTCTCAGAAGACTCATTTGAGAAACCACTCGCAGACACTTTGAGGGCAAAGTTTGATGGTAAGGCTGGTTTGAAGTTAGCCGAAAGAGTTCCAATGAGGAAGTGTTTTGGGTGGGGGTAGGTAGGAACTGGGTGGGAATTGCCATAGGGATTAGCATGGCCATGGGAAGCTTTCTGCACTGTGGACCCCAGTGTGGGGGAAAGCTGGCTCCCCCACCGCTGGACACATTAGGGCATTTCTCAAAGAGTCTGTGCCTCTGAGAGGACAGCAGGGTTGGGATAGACCCTGCCAGTCTCACATCAGTCTTTGACTAACCACTCACAGGCTCTACAACAGCCCTATAAGTCTTTAAGAGGTATTGGGCTGTCAATAAATGTATTCGTAGGCCAGTGCATGTTTGATTGTTCTCAGAGTGGATCACAGGGTGAAATGCCTGGGAGGTTTGAAGTAGGCACACTTTACATTTTCAGATTTGTTGCAGAGGTGGAAGGCTATAGCTAATTTCAATATCAGTGTTCTTAATGCAATATGTGGATTCTTCCCTCTGTTTCAGAGTGGTAGGAGGCACCCCTTATTAGTTTTGGTGATTCGGTGGTGCCTAAGCGCCACCTTTGAGCCAAAGCTATTAGACTGGATTACATAAAGGAGAGATATAGGATATCAGGAGAGGCACGGAGCTTGTGGGTGTTGTATGGTTATTGACTCACCCAATGACTAATCCATGCTAATAATCTCTATCGCCATACCAACCCACTACCTGCATCTTCCCAACCAAAAAACATATCCTCATGAGAATTCTTTGAGAAACCTCATCAAACAGTAACAGCAAACTATGTGCAGTAGAGGGCCTTACAGTGTTATTTCTAAGCAGTCTTCTGAGAGTTATTGGCCCAGCTCCCCACCTATCCCTTGATTGGGGGATCTGCTCCCTCCTTTTTCTTCCCCTGTTTGCTTGCATATCCATTGCTGCCAAACTGCCTAACCACCCCCACCCCCATTCTTTGCTGCCCGATCCGTTGAATCTCTGCTTTCCTCAGTGTGTACTTTCTCCCAAGACTTGTAAAGCACTTTGTTGCTTGCCTAAGCACGGTCTGTGCTCAATAAATACCCTAATAATAATAATAGAAATACAAATAATAATTGCAGCTATAATTGTGCCACTGATGTAATAGAACGTGTCTTAACCAAGAGTGCCTTCAGCCACTTGATTTATAAGTAGTGTGTGGGCCTCATTACGAGTTGGGCGCAATGGGCTACCTGGCACCGGTAAGGACACAGGTGCCGGTAATCCCTTTGCGCCCTATTCTGAGTTCCTTTAACGGGTCCCTTCCTTAACGCCTGGTTTTACCAGGCGTTATGGACGGGACCCGTTAAGGGACTTTAGAGCTAATAACGGTACCGCAATTTGTGGTACCGTTATTAGCGCCTTCCCCCTTCCCATTGAGCCCTATGGGGGCTCAAATGGGAATGGGGAATGGCTTTTTCAATGGGGACTTACCGGTCCCACAAAGGTCGGAATAGACCGGTAAGTCCCCATTCAACCAAGGCGGACTTGGTACCGCTATTGGAGGTAGTCATGGCACAAATAGCGCCATGATTACCTCCATACTCGGAATGAGGCCCTGTGTGTCCTTGCATCTCTTCCTTGCACTGAAGTCATATGAAAAACAAGCATTCTCAAAGAGAACAGTTTTGGATTCTGTGTCGGTATCATAGTCGTTTGTCAAGCACTGGTATCATTTGCCCAGGTGTTCACACCATTTTTCAGCCATTGTCGTATCATGGTCAAGTATCACCATTCAGGCAGTGCATGCCAAATGCTTATCCAATGGCTACACAAAAGCAAAATCTGTTGGCTTTATCAATGCTCGTTTGTAGTGGTTTCATGCAGTAGATATCACTCTTCCGTGTTATTGTGGGTTCATGCAGAACATATCATCTTTCCATGTTATAGTGCATTCGAAGATGGAAAGTTTATATTTTACCCATTTCAAGTGTGCTTTATAAGAAGAGAAATGCGCCGTAAACCTGAGTGTTGTTTGGAAGGTTGGCAAGAGTACATCCACCCTGTTAGAGTTTTGGAAGGTTGGCAACACTCCTTCTGACCATGGTATGGAAGGCCAGCAGCAGGTATGTTTTTTTCTGTAGTCACTGCTCTTTCTGAAAATGATGTTCCATAATCGATTAGTAAAATCAACGCCATCCTGACGGTCTAACTCCCACAGCGCACGCGTGTGTATGTGTGTGTGTTTTTGTGTGTGTTTTTGTGTGTGTTACCTGTCAGAGTATACAAGCCTCAGTCAGAGTATACAAGCTCTCTGAGTCTTTGGGCCTCATTCTGAGTTAGGCGGTAAGGGTTAATGGTCACCGGTAAGGAGACCAGTGCTGTTAAACCCTTACCGCCCAATTCCGAGGTCTCACCACACGTCCTTTACGGGTCCCGCTAAGGGACCAGGGCGCTAATAACGTGCCCGCTATTTTCAGGCCAGTAATTAGCACATTCCCCATTCCCATTTAGCCCTATGTGGGCTCAAATGGGAATGGGGAATGGTTGGTTGAATGGGGACTTACCAGGTCCGCACAGGTCGGAATGTCCCGGTAAGTCCCCATTCAACCAGACCGGACCCGGACCCAGTTTTGGAGGCAGCCATGGCGCTAATAGCGGCATGGCTACCTCCAAACTCGGAATGATGCCCTTTGACTTTCTACAGCCCTAGTTATCAGGGATATATAAAGCTGTCAAGCCAAAAGATGGGCCACTGTCCAATAGCAGCTAAGCTCCCTCAGCATTGCCAGAGCTCCATTAGACAGAGTTCCCTGGGCCTCTATAGGCGTGGAATGACGGTCAATCATTGAATGCGCCGCAAGAACCCCCCCCCAGTGCGAGGCCTAGGGCAGTTTGCCCCTCCTGCACCCCCCTCATGACGGCCCTGTGCCCGGCACTGGTAACCATTCCTGGCTGAGCCAGGAATTATGTGCAGCAGCAGCAGACAGTGGCAGTGCACTGTCTGTGCACAACAAGAGATTCCGGGGAGGACATATGCCATTATACCCCCCCCACTTACTGCCCTCAACTACATAACAATCGCCCACTTAGACTCTGAGACCAAAATGGTTGCCTTCCTGGTTCTGACCAACCTCTCCTCATTGGCAATACATGCAGGTATCCTAAAGCCAAATCAGATTGGTTTCCACAAAGGGGTCGGGACCTCCACGGCAGGATTTATGACTAACCACCTGCAACAGAGGGTCTGGGAAAAGCGAGTACTACGATAAAGTAGATAGAAACCTGCGCTGGATCGAGTAAAAAAAAATGGGGTATACCTTATAACCTTCTCTCTGTCCTGATTAGTTTGCACTCAGCCCCTTTGCTTAGACTGAGACTATGTTGGGAGGGTAACACATCCTCAGCTTTCCAAACCTCTAGTGGATTGTGACAGGGCTGTGTCCTGGCATCTTATTATTCAATCTCTTCCTGAGTATTCAGATATTGGAGAGAATCTTGCTGTGCTTGTCTCACCCACTGTACTTGGGTGCAAAATTTTCTGGATCAACTATGCTGATGACATCTTGTTTCTGGATAATTCAAAAGTTGACATTCAATTATTGCTTTGGGTATTTGGATCATATAAAATGGAAAATGCCCTCACTATTAACATATCAAAATCCAAAATGCTTGTGTTCCATGAAGAGCGAAGGAAGGTGTCATCAAGCTAGATCCTAAACTCTGTTAAAATCCGGTACCTGAAATACTTGGGTTTTAATATCTATGGAGCGAAAGGGTAAACATCCCTAATTGGCCAAGACAAAGCGTATAGCTTGCCAAATGAAATCACTGCATCCTCTTTTTGGCAAATATTCACACAATCCTCTGCTTAAGTTTTATGAGTCAAAGGTGGTCCCTACAGTGTGTTCCGGTCTAGAAGTATATTGTTAGCTGTATGACTTGGATTACATAGAAGGTCTACTCTGGATGGGTACTCTTGGCATCCTTAGTTCAGTCGCTATTGTGTCCATTCGAGCGGAACTTGGATTGAAGTCATTAAACTTCAAAATGTACTGGGAAAGGACCCAACTGTGTCTGAAGATTTACCTACCACCTGCAAATTCTTACTTTGAGCATATGGATGGCACTAAGGCTCAAGGTGAGAGAGTCTTGGTTCAATCATGTGGCAGATACATGGGTTTGCCATCCACAACATTGGAAGAGGCATCCACAAATCACATACTAGTCAGGAGCAAGACCTGCCAACATGATTGGATCAACACATGCAAAAGCAAAATAAAAGTGTCTTACAAGTACAACAAAGATGAGGGTGTCGTGCACAGGAAACAAGGCTCCTTTGCTCCATACCTGCTGTTGTATACTTCTTGTGTTTTGCTACATATATCCTAGGCTTTTGATTACACTTGTTACCGACCAAGGAAAAAGAAATTGCGTTGGAAAGTGAATGATGTAGACGACCCTACCTGTAGTCGTTACTTGAACTCTGTTTATACTTTGAAGCATCTCGCGTGCGAATATCCTACTCTGACCTCGCTAAGGGGCAATGTTTTTTATCATTTTTTGAGGGACTTACACTACAGCCTTGAGACTTCCTCTGGAGAGATTCTATGTGGACCTTTGTTTGAGATTGTTACTGATTGCCTTTTAATTCTTCCTACGAAAGCTGAATTTGTAAATGATTTTGTGATTTGATCAATTCTCCTTTTCTCTCTATTTCTCTCATTTTCTCTTCTTTCCTTCTTTCGTTCTACATTTCTCCTTTATACCTGTTGGAAATTTGCCAATGCTATGAATGTATATATCTTTCTGAAAAACTTGTGACTACCATGTTAAGGCCTATTCATTTAGGCTATAAGAAATAAAATAAAATAAAATAAAATAAATAAATAAAGGGTGCAAAACTGGTTCCTCAGGAGGTGTCATTCTGGAAACTGGTGTGATATTGTGGTAGGAGTTTGGGATTATTATCCAGCACAGCCCCCTGCTACACAGATTTCTTGCCTAATGTTTTCAATCTTGCCTAATGTTTTCAATGACAAGAAGCTACAGTTCACCAGGAGCAATAATATTGCCGTATGGACCCAGAGAGGGGTTATTATTGTAGGATAATGACCAACCACAAAGTTATGGCCTGAGGTGAAGCCGGGGGCCAAATGTTAGGGAAGGGTAATTATCACAGGCATAATGACCCCTCTGAGGTCTATAAGGCTATTAGCATGTAGTAGTAGTAGTAGCAATACATGTTTTGGAAATAGACAAACTCAGTTACTGAATTAAATATGGTTTCATGTTGTAGTGTTTTAATTTCAAGGTTGACTTCATATGTTAAGTATTTTATTTGCAAACGTAGTCAAACTGGAGTGGGTTTAACATACATTAAGGGGCCGATTCAAGGAACAAACGTGCGCCGAAAATCCCAGCACAAGCAGGCGTAAGGAGGTGCAAGCGTGAGAAAGCAAGCGCACGCGCACGCATGCGATTCAAGGAAGGCGCTGCGCTACTTTCCCACTGGTTGTGCACCAAATCCGTGCATGGCGCACGCTGGCGCACACGTCTCCAAACAGCGTGCGCTAAGCGCACAGTGAAAGCGCACATAGCACAGTGCACACAACAAAAGTAGTCGGAACAGGGGGCGTAACAGGCAGAATGGGGAATAACGCGTGAAAAAGAAGGCGTAACTGGGGAAGTACTGCAGGGAACTACACAGAACGCCCACACGCACGCGAACAACCCGTATTCATGGATTTGAATACGGGAAACCCCCGCACGGCAAAAGACGCGCACAGGCGTCAACGCATCCGCCACACGAAGGCAGGCAGAAGCGCCCCCGCGCACAGTATAAAAGTGCACGCAAACAACAAACACTTATATACAGCTACGATGAATGCCCCATTTGTCACAGCACTGATCGTGGGACACCGCAGGAGGAGGAGAATAGCCAGGGCACGCATTTTTTCACCACTGACAAGCCTTTTTGGGATGCCTGACGACCAGGTCTATGGCAGGTATAGGTTTCCACCCCGTATCATCCTAGACCTGGTCAGGGAGTGGGAAGATGACCTAACATCACCCACCCTCTGCTCCCAAGCATTGAGCCCCTTGGAGAAGGTGCTCAATGTCCTGCATTTTTTGGTCACTGGGTCTTTTCAGCGGACTACTGCCATAGTGGGGGGGGTCTCACAGGCCACGCAGTCACGCTGCCTACACCAGGTCTTGGCAATCATGGCTGCACGCCCCTCAGTCCGCAGGCACATATACATGCCCAGAACACCCGCAGAAAGGCAGGCCATTGTCCAGGACTTTTACAGGGTGGCACACTTCCCCAAAGTGCTCGGTGCCATAGATTGCACCCATGTGGCCCTACGTCCACCTAGGGCCACTGAGCACATCTACCAAAACCGCAAGAACTGGCATTCCATCAATGTACAGGTGGTATGCGATGCAAAGGGAATCATCACCTCTGTCTATGCAAACTTCCCTGGCTCCACCCATGACAGTTTCATATGCAGAATGTCCGCCCTGAGCCGGGCCCAGGAAGCTGGCCAGCATGGCGACACATGGCTCCTAAGTGAGTACAAATGCCCGTGCACATGCATGCATGTCACACACACACACAGATACACACAAATACACAAATCCCAATAATCACAACTATTATCACCTCTACAGGGGACATTGCCTACCTTCTGAGCAACCACATGATGACGCCAATCCGGAACTCCACCACACCACCCCAGGTAAGATACAACGTGGCCCATATTGCAACCATGGCCATAGTGGAGCGCACATTCGGAGTGCTCAAGTCACGCTTCCGCTCCCTTGACCGCTCTGGCGCGCAGCTACTCTATGCACCCCCAGTAGTGTGCAGCATCATTGTGGCAGCATGTGTCCTGCACAATGTTGCAACACGGCAGGGCGTACCGGTGGACATGGTGGTGCCCCCACATCCCCAACCACAGGCACAGGTGCTGCCCATGGGAGGGGCTAGGGCGCACGTGGCGAGGAAGCACGGACCCAGCTTGTGGACAGATTTTTCACCTAAACTCTCCACCCTGCGGAGTCCACACAGGCCTGGCACATACCAGGTGACAATCGATGATGACAAAGAGACAGTCAACTGTCACAACCTTACCACCCTGAGATTGTTGCCATGGAATTGCCACATTGTTTGCATCCCTAGCTACTTAAACATAAGCAATCCTGTGTGACCAAAAGGCACACATGCAAGGTGTGAATCACACAGACCTGCCAAACAGGCCATGACTATCACTGGTATGTCACTCAAACCCTCCAAAACCACAACATGACATGGCAAGCAATAGCCATACACCAACACAGTAACAATAAGGTACACATTGCCATGTGAAAAATGTAAATTGGCGTCAGACAATGATGCCTGACATGGAATCAGATGAAATGACTGTCCAACAATCTCCCACCCAAAATAAGTCATACCCAAATGCATTCCCAAAGCTGTAGTTGAAACATAACAATGAATGCCTGTCTACATGCACAATGTGCATTGCAAAATCAACACTGCAGCTACTGTGTGCCGTGTCCACCTCCTGCAACACACTGCTCAGCGCACAGCACAGTGAACAGCTATTGTGTGTGATGCACACCCTGAGCATGTCATTTAAGCGACAAAGTACATAAAAAAACCAAATTAGGCATGTACAGGATCCACAAATGGTCAGAGAACATGTGCTGCAGGGACACAGTGGGCACCAGAAGGCAAACAGAGTGTACACGTGGACATGGAAGGGTGGTTGTACATGTAGTGGATCATAGTGCGAGCGTGTGGGTCAGTAGGGACATGCACTCAACATATGCATGTGAAATCAAGTGACCATCAGTGTCGTCTACACATCACATGTGAACATTCACCATGTGTATACCCCATCATGTTAAACCACAACTATCCCCTCACACCTGAAAGGTAAACACAACACATGAAAAGGCATTGATCAGCAGAATACATCATGTACATAGGAAAGCACAATTACAATTTCAGGGTGCCCATCACACTGCAGGGCAAGGCAACTATCAACAACAAAACACCCCCCTTCCCTCACAAATCACCACAGCCCACTGAACAACTGCATCTCGGTCTTTCATCGTATATCCTTGAATTCCACCTGGCCACAGGATCACCCTTCCCTTTGTCACCATCTCCCACCTTGTGTGTAAAAAGTTGCCAGCACCCTCAGATTCCACCTAGATTTGCAAAAGCACAAAATCCAAGAGAACTCAAAGCAGGACAACACAGAAGCCAAACAAATACCCTGCAGGCAGTAAAACAAACCAGAACAGCCTCCAGTAGATGACTTCAAGTAGCAGTACGCCACAAAGGCCAAGTACGACCACAATGATGTCAACAACCAAGGTAGCACAGTAAAACAATGTCACAACAGGATCTGAACCATGTGTGGTACATAACATAGAATGATGCAACACGAAACGGATGTCTACTGTCACAGCTCCCGTGTACAGGCGCAGGAGTGGCACAAAACAACCACCCCCACTGTGGTCTGGGTGCCTGCAAGGTCTAACTCACACAGGCCTCTGAGACCCTGGAGGGGAAGCAGGGTCAGGGATATGCAGTCGGCACAGGCATTGGCGTACTGGATAATAGGAATGAGGGGCAGGAGAGGGGAGTAGGATTGACACTGGAAAGTAGGGAATACACTAAAATGTAGTACACACATTAACACATACACAAATCGACAAAACCTGTTCACATGCACATAGCAGCAAATTACTCAAATGGAAGTCAAAGAGAAACTTATCTCTGGGGTGAGTGCTGGCCTCCTGCCTGTGCACTCTCTGGTCTGGCAACAGGAGCAGTTCAATGCTGCAAAGAGAGCCACAGTTAATAATCTGTGCGTGCCCAAAACACACAAACACACTACCAAATATGCCCCAAAATAACATAATACACTATAAACAGACAAACTTTTGTGGATGCTTTATACCCATACGTAACATTACCCCTCTGATGGTTCATACACAGTCAATGCAGTAAGTCAGGCACTGGTGGGTGTGTGGCAAATGGAACACCAATGTGTCACGATTCACACAACATGCAATGTTCCCTGTGTAAGCAGACAGACGCATATAGCAAGGTCTGACTTCAGAACAAGTCCTGTACCACCATGACCAAAATAAAGTAGCCAGTGCATGTATCATTTTCTACTTGGAAATGAAATGCACTGCACCCGAGTCTGTCCCTTGCTGTCTGTCCCTGTGAGCTGCTTCATTCCATGTCTCGGAATGCTACATGGCTAATACAAGTGCCTCAATGGACCATGGTGGACCGGAGGGTATGTGCCACTGCCCCTGCAGGTGCCCCAGACAACTTTCATATCAACTAACCATCAGTCCATTAACACATCTGAGCTGTATTGTGCGCTTCTACACCAATATTTGTCCAAGTTCACCATCAGTGCTGCTACTAAGCATGCATGTTCAACTGGCCAGGTGGAAGGTTTGCTGTGTTGTGACCCCCCTGTGCTGCTCATCTTGCCTGGAGTCCCTTGAAACACATCATCGATTTTCGGATGTATGATCGCAATCCTGTGCCTCTGCCTGCGCACACATGTGCATGTCGGCAGCACCAAACGTGTCCTGATTCCAGACATCCAATGGCCCATGTCTGCTGGCAAAGGTGGTCTTGAGGCTCATCCCCCTGCAGAAAGTGCATGAAACACATGATTAATGCTTAATATTCATCTGTGTGTGTCTCTTCAGGCATTACATGACTGGACCATGTCAGAGACGTACATCAGAAATCACACCATCAGTCCATCTTTCACAGCAACAGTGTGGAACACACTATCTACAGCATGATTTGCAACAAGCACATATTACACCCCAATCATCCCAACTAGGGATGTTAACACAAGTTCCACAGCAGCAGACATGCCACAGATATGACAGTCCATTGCCCTTGTGTAATAGGCTGTTACACCGAACCATCCTTGCGAGCCCATGTATAAGGAAAGCAGGAGTGGCATATGTGAGTCAAGGACCCCAAGCAGCAAACACATACACAAGACAAGCTTGAAGGGCCCAGGTGGAACAGACAGTGGATGCTTTCAAAAGCCACAAAGCACCACCCCGTCACATGAAAGCACAATAGACTAGCAATTTTAAACTATATTAACTAATTACTCTAACTATGAAAAACCTACTTTACCTATTTAAACTAACTATCAAACAGAAACTTAACTAACAAAACTAAAAGAAAAATCGAAAATGGCCGCAAACGACCCGGGGGGGAGGCACCCAGGAGGGGGGAGGTACAGGGTGCTGCTCAACACGCACATGCAATGATGCTGAGGAAAAAAAAAACCTTCATGGGCTCAACTCCTGCACAGCCCGACCTATGTGGGAGATAGATTGTCGTCCGAGTCTGGCTCTTCCTGGAAAGGAGGACGTGGCACAGGAGCATGACCGCGCCTAGCCGCAGCTTTCCCCTCGTCGGCAGTAGGTCTGCCGGATGGGTGAGCCTGGTTCTGTGTGATGAAGACATGTAGGTCTGCATGCAGAACCTCCCATGATACACGTGCTTCCTCTTGCAAGGTAGCACGTGTAACACAGAGTTCCTCCTGCAAGGCCTGGCTTGACAACCGCTGCACCTCCTGGCAAGCATGTAGCAAAGCCGAGATGGTACGCTCAAGCTGTGCAAACCTCTCCTCTGCCCACTCCCTCTGGGACATCAGAAGGGCAATTCTTGATGCAGAGACGACATTTCAGCCTGGCGTGCCCTGTCTGAGGCCTCCATGCCCAGCCTGAGCGAGCGGGCCGTGGACCGTGCCGCCTGCTGCTGGAGAAGCACCTGCCTAGCAGGGGGGAGCATAGATTGGGCCACACGCTCCATGTTCTCAGCGATGTTCTCCATTGCTGCCCCCTGCCGTTCAGAATGGGCAGTCATGTCTTGCTCCCACTCAGTATACTGTGGTTGTGCGCGGCAACCACGTTGCTGGGCTTGACCCCTGCGGGACCCGAGGACCGTGTGTCCTCGTTGTGTTGGCACCACCCGCGGCTGCACGACTACATGCCCCCGTCGACGTGATGTCCCAGGCACATCAGTGACTGGGGTTGAGGGTGACCCTGCGTCCCGATCCACCACAGACGGAGGTTCCAAGACTGTCTGAGCCCTCAGTGCAGGTGTCGCGGACAGAGGAGTGTCCACATCAGAATCACTCACCCCTGACATATGGACCTGATGCTCATCCAACTCGACATGGTTGTCAGAGTGTTCTTCAGGGCTGGACTCATAGGCAGCCAGAGACAAGATGGACTGTAGCACTTGGGGGTTTTCATGGCCTACCACCACACGACCCCCACTTGTGCCGGGTTGTTGTAGTGATAACAACCCTGTGCCTGGCATGACAACGCCACCCTCCAGCTCCATTGCGTCATCATCTAAAAAAAGAGAGAAAAAAGGTCATTACACATGTTAGAAGCACACAACACACACACCCACCGACAACAAACACATCAGGCAGACATGTGACACACAAAATAGAACCTGGCATGCATACTGGGTCAACTTGAATTTGCTTTTGTGATTAGACCTGTTGAAAGGTGGCAGTTTGCACTGAAGTGGGTCTATGCAGTGCAGCAAATATGTATGTTACTCACTACCTACATGTACAAGGACTCCATGGTGTGTGTCAGAAAATGTGAAGGCAGTGCAAGGTCAACTTCAGGCATCACATGCAATGTTCATTCAATGGGTAGCATATCTACAAGCAAAGCACCCCTCCACCCAAGTTCAAAAGCAGGGATGCCTAGTATGGTATCAAAAGGCTGAGCATAGACCTGTGTATTGACAGACAGTGTTGACTAGCATCAACAGCTTCATGTGAGTCAAGTTACAACACTGCACATGATGATGGGACAGTAAGCAGGACACATGATGAAACCTCTGGAGTCCACCCACGTGTGAAGAAGACACTACTCCAGTTGGACAGAGTCATTGGCCTTTAAACAGGCTGAAGCCTGTGACCCTCACAGATTGTCAGACCCTAAACATGTGGGCAACGCAGTACTGAGCCACAGTTGACATGGGAAGGCAGATGAAATGCCATGCAATTTAGGTCATCCTGGACTTTTATTACAGTCATCATCCAGTCATGGACACATATGGGCATGTGTGGAATGCACATGGAGCACGAATGGGCACTCATGTCCCTGCGGGGCATCTACCTCTGCACAGTCCAAGTGAGACACCCTGCATCAAGTACTAAGGATGTACCACAATGGATATGTCTGACAGATTGGCCGCTGGATGTTAGCATGTACACAGGAGGCATGAACAGGGAAGTACCCAACGGCAATATTGTAGCAGACCAGTGCTAAGGTGGATTCGGGAGCAGGGGGTTGAGGGGCAAGGGAGCATGTCTACATTGGGTACCCCCTTGCAGGCAGAGTACACATGCACGTCAGTCATGCTATGCATAGTTCCTGGGCTGAGAGGAAGCTCACCCCACGCTACATGCAGAACTGCCAGTGAGCTGGAACATGGACCGGAGGGGCAAACTGGTAACCAGCATGTGAGTAGGGTGCAAAAGTGGTGATGTGGACAGTCCCCGTCTGCCCCACATGTCCACCATCCAGCAGAGTAGACATGCATCAGGGAAGCATTGCATTACTCACACATCATAACCATGTACACGTGACATGTAGTGGCAGTCATGCACATCACATCACACAAGTAAAACACACACGTCCTCGACAAACACGCATCAACACTCACTGGACTGTGCATCAAAGTCCAGCATCTCTCCCACTCCTTCGACCGATTCTGATGGTATGAACTCCGCAACGAGTGACTCATGCGGAGTGAGGTCTTCCTTCTCCGGTGCAGGCCCACCGCCAGTCACCAGAGTCAAGTTGTAATTTGAGGCACACTTAGCCTTAGCGCTGCATTTGAGGTCATTCCAACGCTTTTTGCACTCTTGCGCAGTGCGCACCCCATGGCCAAATGCACTCACATGTTCCGCAACTTGCTTCCAGTGGGTATCACGGTGGGCAGCCGTAGTCTGACAATTGGCACCCACTAGCATGTCACGGCTGTGGTCCCGCACGTAGTCCATGAAGTAGTCCAGTTCCTGGTTGCAGAAAGGCTTCTTCCTCGACGTGCAGGGGGTTGTGGCTGTGTGTGGGGTCCAAGCCTGTGCTGCAGGTGCAACCTTCCTCCTCTTGGATTGTGGCGCAGACCTTGGCTGGCTGATGCCGCCCTGATCAGTATGGCCAGTGGGACCAGTGGATTGAGACAAGGGAGTGGCAGGTGGCGGGACGACCAAAGGGCTGACTTGTGTCAGTGGCAGCTGGGTGCCCTCTAATGGACCGTGCGCAGCAACATCTGCTGTGGCAGGGTCATTGACCGCGAATGTCCTGGTTGGCAGACTCACAACCGGGGTGTTGTTGGCTGCATCTGCCCCTGCACTTGCCAACACTCGGCTGTTCGGGGCAGCAGATGACATTACTGCCCCAGGGACACATGTCTTGGTCAGGGCAGCCCTGCGTGTCCCTACGGTTTCCCTCCGGGCCTGTTGGAAATCTTCCAAGGGCTCTTCAATTGCCAACGCAGCCTGCGCTGGCAGACCCTGAGCCTGGGTGGTGATGTCCACAGCTGCACCTGCAGCTACCACTACCCTTGGGCCCGTGGCAGCCGATGAAATGGACTGCCGGGTCACACGGGCGCCAGTGCCAGATGCATAAGCTGCATCTTCCAGAACCACAGGGGGTGGTGGCATGACTGCACTGACACATGGCACAACATCGTGCTCATGTGGCGCACCCCAGCCTCTTCCCCCTCTGTGGCCACCCTGGACACCCTGGAGTCCCCCTACTCCCTGGTCACCACGGCCACATCCCTGACCACGCCCTCCATGAGGAGTACGCCCAGCTGAGGCGCCCCTCACCTTTGGTGGCCTCCCAAACATGGCACAGATGGAGTAGTGCCGGCACAGCTGGAGTAGTGCCAATGGGAGGTGTACACCACAATGGACCTAGGCAATTGGGGTGAAGGGGAAGGGATGCAGGATGTTAACAGCCCCCCTACACCTGCAAGGCTGTATGTGACCCCGGTGATGTAGTGACAGGTCACACTATGCTCAGGCACCCCAAAACTGCAGTTAAACCGTGCACGCAACCCTGCAGCCTACGTGCGCGGAATCAACCTCCCGCAGTACGCGGTGGCACCCAGTAACATGAAAAAAGCGTACGCGATGCAGAAAAACACGCGTAGCCAATACCCCCGCCAAAAGAAGAGATACGTCCTCGATCACTGTGAAGATGTGATGGCGCGCGAAACAACACGAAGCAGCTACACACGTCGGTCTCCACGAAAGGCACGTACAGCGAACTGCTGGCCCCGCTCACCTTTACCACGTGCTGAGGGAAACACCCGCACGTGTCACGTCACTTACGCGCATAGGCCCTTTCCTCGATTTACACGCATTCACACGCGGATGTGCAGTTTTTTCACGTGCGCTGAACCACTATGCCCACGTCACGAGGGAAACGCCCGCGCGCGTACGCGCTTACGCTCTAAGGGCCTTTGGTCCAATGAAAACGTGTAAGTGTGCTGACGCGCTTACGCGCTAAAGGCCTTTCCTCCAATTACACGCTGACGTGCAATTTCTTCACATGCCAAATCACTCCGTATCAAGCTGGCCACGCAAAAACACACGGAAGACCACACTCCTGCCCAGAAGGCCGAATTACTGCCCCCCAGAGCCCCGAGCACGCTCCCACCTGCAATCTGCTGCTGCCTGACTGCCTGCTGCCACGTGACCTGCCATTTGCTGCCTGCACATCAGCCAGGGGTGCAGTTGCTGTGACCACCCCTGCTGGAACTGAAGACTCCCGACTGGGATTCTATCGCTCCACAGCCCAGACCCAGGACCCAGTTGCCCACCCACTCCTGCCTCTGTGGTTGCCATGTCCAGCAGAACACCATCTGGCAGCATTTGCAACCCCCAGCCAGAGAGGCAGAGGGCCACCAGCTTCAGTGCCAGGGAAGTTGGTGTCCCGGTGGAGCAAGTCCTGGGGCAGTATGATGCCCTCTTTGGAAGTTTGCGCGCCGACAATGAAGGACGGACCAGGATCTGGATAGACATTGTGACTGCCATCCACGCGGAGGGGGTGGCAGTCCGCGACTTACATCACATCAAGATGTGCTGGGAGGACTTCAGGTCCAGGACCCTCAACAAGGCCCGGCGCCTCGCAAAGGCAGCGGATGCCGAGGGGAGCCGGGGCCAGCTGGCGGACGACTTAATGAGGGTCCTGGAATGCATATGCCCAGCGCTCTATGTCCAGATCCAGAGAGGCAGACCCGTCTGGAGTCGAGCGGTAAGTGTACATGCAGAATGATTGGACGCTGTGCATGTTGTGGTGTGCCAGTAGTGTGCAGGTTGCACATGTGTTTTTGTAGGGCCATGTAGGGATGTGTGTGAACATGGGCGTGAGTCTGCCGAATGTGTGTCCTCTCATGTGTGAGACACATTGATGGTGTATGTGTTGGTAAGCACGCTGGACAAAGGCAGGTGTGGGAGCACACATGTTTGAATTTCTGTGTATTTACATTGGCATGGTTGTGGCATGGATGGTAGTTCCTAATGCATTTATCTGCACTGTGTACATGTGCATGTGTGTGTACTTGACAAGTGTGCAACTTTGATGCAACATGGATGCATGTGACACTGATATGTAGAAGGCTGAATGGCAGATCTGAAATGTATGGCGATCTCATCACTGCAACAGTTGGAGGAGATGTAGACATGCATGTAAGTGTGGTGGCATGTGTACATGTCTACTGCACTCCCTGTGTTTCATGTGATGTCTGGCTCACCTTTGGATGCTCATGCTGTTGTATGTGTATGGATGGTGCTGGTTGTTGTGATATGGCTGTGGAATTGCTCATGTGTGTGAGTTGAAATGACATGTGTGTTGGGGATTGTGATGCCATGTCTGAAGTTTGACACTGCCACTCATGTGCAACTGTCATGTGTGTATCAGTCCATTGTACAGTGCCCTGATGCCTGTGTCCTATCTCTCCCTGTCTGCAGCGTCAACTGATGAAGAGGGCGGAGAGGGTGCTGTGGAGCACAGCGACAGCGATAGCACCGCCAGCCGGAGACGCAAGGCCCGGCTCCCCTCCCAGGTTGTCATCTCGTTAGGGAGTGAGGAGTCCGGTGCTGCGTCCCAGGCCGCAGCTGCCGAGGGTAGGTCCAAGAGGCAGAGGTTGGAGTTGGACTCCTCGGCAGCAGAAGGGGCAGCTGAGACCCCACAGGGTCCGACGGAGGAAGATGGCACGGAGTCATCCAGGTTGGTGGGGGGTTTGGTGGAGGAGGAGGCCGTGCAAGGGACAGACACAGGGTCTGGAGGTGGGGATTCCACTGGTGCTAGTGGTGCAGTGAAGGGGCAGGGACAGGAGGCAGCACAGGCCACCGCGGAGGTGCCTGTGTGTAATCCTGTCCCCGATCCTGTGACTGCATTATCCTGCACCAGCAGGGATGCCTACGTCCAGACCCGTTTTCAGAGAGGGGATCCGCTTACAACAACTGGCCTTCCTCTCCCTGCAGACGTGGCTATCTGGGTCCGGGTTGAGCCTGTCCTGAGTGGGATGGCATTGCGTCAACGGGGCATGCAAGGTGACCTGCAGTGTTTTCGTGAGGACACTGCACGTCATCTTGAATGCCTCGTTGACCGCGTTGACCTACTGGGACGGGTCACCAGGGCCGGATTCCTCCGTTTGCTGGACCTTGTTCCGACCCCCTCCTCACCTCAACCCCCTATGCGCCAGTCGTCCTCCATGCCATCTTCCCACCCATGTATCACCTGGGTACCCTGTGGAGCTGCCTCTGACCCTGCGGCCAGGCTGGTGGAGGACACATCCCTGCCACAGTCGGGAGTCGGACGTCCAGCAGGGGTGGCCACCTCAACAACTGCACCCCAGCCGGAGGAGGATGTGCAGGCAGCAAGAGCCAGGGCACAGGCAGAGGCACAGCAGCAGCAGAAACAAGGTGGGAGCCATGCTGGCTCAGAGCCTTCAACATCGGAGGGGCAGGCATCGGCCAGAGGGCAGGAGGACCCAGGACTGGAAGTGTCTTCCGTGTGGCAGCGGTTAGGCCATGCTATAGATGTGGAGCGGCGGCAGGCGGAAGAGGCGCGGCTCACCATGGTCAGGGTGGAGTTCTCCATGCGTCAGGCGTTGAGGCGGGCAGAGTGCCTCGAGGTGACTCGCAGGGAGTTGGAACAGGCCATGAGTGCCTCCCTGCGAGACCTCGGGGCCAGGGGAGAGGCCCGCCTCCGGGACATTGACATGGAGTTCGATGATGCCCTGGCCCGGGACACCACAGAGTGAGCCCCAGGACTTGCCCGCCGCCATTGTATATAGTTAGATAGTGTTAGGTTTCCTTTCCTTTTCTTTTTTATTTTGGTTGCGCTTGGACAATGCAGCACGTTTTTGTATATAGTTTTTTATTAGGTAGTATTTTTGTTAGGTTTAATTTCATCAGTTGGGCTCATGGACCCTGGATTGTTCATTTGTACATAGTTCACCATTGGATTATTCTCATTTTTTTTTATTTTCACCATGGAACAATGGATTTCACTTTCTTTTTTCCCTTGGATTTGCTTTGTTGGACTGTGACTTTGGACACCATTTCTTTTGGATTTCTTTGGATTATGATTTCTTGTTTTTTAGTCTTTTACGGACATGCAGCATTTCTTTAATTATTCCCGTTGTTGTGTGTTTTCTTTTAATTACATTCATGTTGAGTTTAATACATTTTTTTCTTCATACTTCAATGTGTGGTATTATCTCATTAGTTTCATGCATGTCATGATATGGGTTTTCACATTCACTTGCACCCAATGTGTGTGTGTGTGACGGACATGTGTTCATTTACATACTTGCCTTTGGGGTTGTATCATGTAATTGCCTTTTCTATTTGGGAGGATGCAATACTTGGTTGGGTCTTTGGGCTGAGGAGGCTGGCCATAAGGGCCATTATTGAGGATCGTCATGATGTGGGGGCAGGGGGACATGAGTGGGGGCCTGCTGGCAGGTGCCCTGCACTGCTGGGGTGTGGGGGTGCAGGCAGACATGAGTGGGGGCCTGCTGGCAGGTACTCCGCACTGCTGGGGGATGGGGGTGCAGGGGGACATGAGTGGGACGTGAGTGGGGGCCTGCTGGCAGGTGCCCCGTACTGCTGGGGTGTGGGGGTGCAGGGGGACATGAGTGGGACATGAGTGGGGGCCTGCTAGCAGGTGCCCCGCACTGCTGGGGGGTGGGGGTGCAGGCGGACATGAGTGGGGGCCTGTTGGCAGGTGCCCCGCACTGCTGGGGGGTGGGGGTGCAGGGGGACATGAGTGGGACATGAGTGGGGGCCTGCTGGCAGGTGCCCTGCACTGCTGGGGGGTGGGGGTGCAGTCGGACATGAGTGGGACATGAGTGGGGGCCTGCTGGCAGGTGCCCTGCACTGCTGGGGGGTGGGGGTGCAGTCGGACATGAGTGGGACATGAGTGGGGGCCTGCTGGCAGGTGCCCCGCACTGCTGGGAGGTGGGGGTGCAGGCGGACATGAGTGGGGGCGTGCTAGCAGGTGCCCCGCACTGCTGGGGGGTGGGGGTGCAGCGGGACATGAGTGGGGGGCTGCTGGCAGGTGCCCTGCACTACTGGGGGGTGGGGGTGCAGGCGGACATGAGTGGGACATGAGTGGGGGCCTGCTGGCAGGTGCCCTGCACTGCTGGGGGGTGGGGGTGCATGGGGACATGAGTTGGTGATCAGTAGTGCAAGCTGACATGTGGCTTGGCTGGGGGGCATGCCCATGGTGAATGGGCTGCCTGAGGGACATGACCAGAGGTGCAGGGTAGTCCCCTGTGGTGTGGGCTGCCTGCAGGGGCCGTGGAGGGTGTAGAGGGAACACCTGGGAGGACACACACTGCCAATTCACAGTGTAGGACTCCCCGCGCACCCCTGAAATACACGTACGCTGCTCATATCACGTGTGAGACTTCATGCGAAGCCCAGTAATACACGTACCCCGCTCGCACAGGGCCAATCGCGTGTGAAACTTCCCACGAACCCCAGTAATACACGTACCCCACTCGCACAGGGCCAATCGCATGTGAAACTTCCCGCGAACCCCAGTAATACACGTACCCCACTCGCACAGGGCCAATCGCGTGTGAAACTTCCCACAAACCCCAGTAATACACATTCCCCGCTTGCCGTGCTGGTACAGGGTTAGCACAGCCCTTTGCGCTGGATTGGGGATTTTGATGGCTTTTCCCTGCGCGAGGGGCGTTCTTGGGGGCGTAACTGGCGCTGCTGCAGGGTCGCTGCACCACTCTGCGCCACGGCTGGTTTTGGTAGCTAAAATCCATGAATACGCTGTGCGCGGAAATGGATTTTAGCGCACGCGGCTGGCGCAGAGATTCACACGCGCACACTGTGCGCCAGCCGCGTGCGCCACTTGTGCGCTAAATTCTATGAATTACCCCCTTTGTGTCATGTTCAAGTACACCATTTATTCATTTATTTTGTACATTTATAGAGCACACCTAACCCTCGGGCATCTTGGCGGTTGTGCTTAAGAAATTGGTTACATTGCATTCTTAGTCAGGTTACAGGAGATACATACATGGGTTACAACAATTCTGTACAAGCTTAGACAGTACAGTGCAGAGTGTACATTCTTTGCATACATGGGTCATATTCGTGGTTATAGGAGATACATAAATGGGTTACAACAATTCGATTGTACATTCCTTGCATACATGGGTTAAGCAGAGGTCATATTCATGGGGAGATGCATTGTGGTAGGTAACAGTTTGGGATTCAGTTCTCCAGAAGTGTAGAAGTTTGTTAGGAGTCTTGGCTGAAGAGTCAGGTTTTGAGTTTTCTACGGAAGGACCAGAGAGATGGGTCTATTCTTAGCTCCAGGGGCATGGCAATGACAGTATTTGGCTGTAATAACTGGGAAGCTGCAGCCTCCTGCTTTTTATCATTTGAATCTCTGGGTTGTCAAATGGCCGACATGTGACGAACGGGTTAGTCTGGTAGATTGGGCTTTCAAGATTTGTTTTGTCAGGTATAGCGGAGCAGTGTGGATAGACATTTGTGTGTTAAGGATAATATTTTGAATTTGATACGATCCCTCACTGGTAACCAGTGGTTGTTTCTTCTGACTTTTATATGTGATCTATTTTTGGGATATTGTGGGCCGCTCTGATTGCATTATTCTGTACTGTATGAAGTTTGTTAATGTTTTTCGAAGTGGATCCTGCAAAGATGGCATTGCAATAATCGAATTATCTATAAGAAAGTGAAAACATATTTCCATGTTTTAGCTTTCTCTCTGGTGTGCTAAACAGGGTGTTGCCACAAAAAGGTCCTCTCTTTATCCCTCTTTCAGATACTGATACTGCCACATTATTGACTAAGGCGCACACACCGTTTGTCACTCTTGGCCCTCTTCCAGTTTCTCTTATTCTTAAAGTCTGTCCTATTTGTTTTCCTTTCCTAACCCCCTTGTTCAACACTTCTCTCTTGACCTCTGTTTTTCCTTTTCTTTTTAAGCACACTACTATTTTCCCTATACGGAAAAATCGCCCTCTGAACTCTTCTCTCTCTTCCTTGTAGTTTTTGTCCCATATTCTTTCTCCCCTATCTCTCAAATCTCCTGGCGAGTGCTGTTTATTCCTAAATTTCATCATTCATTACTTTCAACTCACTGCTTCCTGGCCTCCAATCTGGCTTTCGTTCCCATCATTCTACTGAGACTGCTTTAATTTCAGTGTGTAACTCTCTTCTTTCTGCTTGCTACAGATGCATTCCTAACTACTAATCCTTCTTGATCTGTCGGCAGCTTTCAACACTGTTGGCCAGTCTCTTCTGCTTTCCTCTCTTGATTTCTCTGGTTCCGTTCTGAAATTGTTTAAATCCTATCTATTTAATCGCACATATTCTGTTTCCTGGGCAGGCAATATTTCTCAATCTCTACTTCTTTGTTATCGTGTCCCACATGGTTTGGACCAGGGTATCCTCCTTTTTTCTCTCTACACCTGTTCTATTGCGTCTATCATTTATTTGTTGGACTATCCCACCATTTTTACGCTGATGCTGGACAGCATTATATTTTATCCTTTTCATCTATGATTCATGTTACCATATCTTCTTAGCTACTGGTCATGCAATCCTGGATGTCTGACCACTGTTTTGTACTAAATTCATCTAAAAAAGAAGTTCTTGTCTTTCCTGCATCTACTGTTCCTCCTCCAATCCCACTGGCATCTATCTCTTTCCCTCCCTCCACATTATCTCACCAACCGCTGGCAATCTTGGAGTCTTTCTAGATTCCTCCCTTTCCTTTGCCTATCACATTCCTCCTGAAGAGCAATATTTGTAAAGTTAGGCCATTTCTCTCTTTCCACGCTGCTAAGCTTTTAAGATCTTCTCCAATGTTCTTGCCTCATTTCTATACAGCAATGGGACCGCATGAGAGATTTCACAATTCCTTCTCCTTGCCTTCCCCCACCCTCTGTACAAGCAGGAAGAGGGAGAGGAGTTGCCCAGCATGAGATGGCCCTTCAACCACTACCTGCTGCGTGAGTGGCCCAGAACAAGAAGACAGCAATAGACTGCCTGGGTGTAAGTATATTGATTCATATATGTGTGTGAGCATGTGTGTGTGCATGTGTGTGCGTGTGAGGGAGGATGCATATCAATGTGACCATGTGCATGTAAGGGCATGTGCGAGTCAGTGGAAAGATGTCTGTGTATACAGAGTCAAACATAAGAAAAGGTAGTCTGCGTTCATGATGGCTCACTGCCTTTGTAGGGCCCTTGGATTTTGTGCGTGGTCATTTGCATGTTCAAAAATGATTGGTCCATGTGAAAAGTATTTGTCAGCGATATTTGTGCATATCAACTTTTTGGGGGTTAAATTGGTCACTTTACAATAGATCTTAATGCTGGTTTGGCCCAAATGTATCTTCAGTACTAGTCAAACACAATCTTTCGAGATGTTTTTTATCATTTCATCATTAGGTTCCTCCTTGCCATTCATTGGGGTGGAAGATCTGGCAACGGCATGCACTGGCTGTGGCTACAGGCATGCTGCGAGTGGGAAGAGTCCCTGAGTTTGGCATTATTTCCAGCACATAGGCGTTCAGACACTCATCCCTCTCTGTTGCAACTGTGACTGCAGGTGTTCAAGCCTAGTTGAAATGTGCATCCAAGCCTTGAATCGATTCACATGAGCAACAATCACACACAACCTTAGATCCTTTTGTAGGTTGTACTTCAATAACAAGCCATAGTTTAGGCAAGGCAGGCAGCTAGCATAAGCTCCCATAGTACATTTCCTGCCACTGAGTTGTCATTTAGAAGGCGGGGAATAAACATCATTCGTCATCTGACTCAATTTTCTCATAAAGGTTCATCCTTTTGATTGACTAATACATTAAGACCCCAGAATCTGTGGTTGTTAGACGAATCCTCACCAATAATGGAAACACATTCTAATAGGTTATTTTCTTAAGCGAAATTTGTAGAGGGGGTGATCCTTGACAGATGTGTTTAAGTCATAAACAGTGTCATAGAGGCTCATCGTCAATAATACAACACCCCAATATGGGGCCCGTCGCATAGACCAACAGAGTCTTTGTGTGGTTCAATAGGAGCCTTGGATGTTACTTGCCAGCCTACATGGAGAAGTATGGGTAGATGTTGGAGGAGAGCATTTCCTACCTACTCATCATCTAGTTGACTGAGCTCATTCCCTTAAATATCATGTCCGCAGGTGATCAAAGTTGCCATCCTGTTGATCTGGATGGCTGAGTGGGAACACATGAGTGCATAACAAGGCAATATTTACTTAGCTTTAGAAGAAAAGGTAGCTCTTTCAGGAGCAGATGGCTATTGTGATAGATTTCAAGATGAAGAATGTGTGATGTAATATCCATGGTGTGCATGTGTGGCTTGAAAAGATGCAGATTACAAAGACATGATCCGGATCCACAGAATAATGTGGAATGCCAATGACAGTAATTATGTAAGGGAGCACACTTAAATGGTGTGACACACATGTCACAGGGACATACTGTAGCTGTTTCACTGGCATCAGGAGGTGGCACTTTTTGCTGCTGTGGGAGAATTTCCATAGAAGGAGGGCAACAAGAAACTAGATCAAGAGTGGCTCCACCTTTGCACAGTGAAACCTTGAGACGCTTAAGTAGTATTCAGATTAAGGAGTTACTTCTTTAATATTAAAATATCCAGTAAGCCTTGTCTTTTGAGGGATATGGAGAAGAATAGCCACACAGATGACACTGTTCTACTGCATTCCATCCTTTTAGTGCAGTGGTTTGCAAACGTTTGCTCTCCAGATGTTTTGCACTACATCTCCCAGGAGCCCTATCCAGCATAGTCATTGGTTAAGAATCATAAGAGATGAAGTCCAAAACACCAGGGGAGCCTCAGGTCATCCCTGTTTTAGAGCTTCCCCTCAAACTTTATAGATATCAAGAAGGAGGTGAACACCAAAACAAATAGTGATTGTCCAACTCCAGTGTTCTCCTTCGGCAGCATGATGGATTCATTATATCTGTCACAGACTCCCAAGAAGAGAATTAGCTCACAAATGAAGGAAGATGCCTATCCGATGTGCCAGATCTATGACATTCTGGACAAACACATCCCCACAAAGGGTTTAACAAAGGATTGCTCACTGGCAAAGGTGATTGCTCAAGTATACATCAGGTCAGCTTTGACCAGTCATCAGAGAATTTCCAGGAATGAGGAACAAAATGTTTCCCAGGATTCCGGCATTGGTGTGTATATCTCTGGTCCATATGTTCATCTTCTGCACACACAGAAGTGCCTGAGGGGATTCAAGCAAGACAAAAGAGGCAATGAGGGCAAACCACTTCTGGGGTTGTGTCGTAATGGCATTTGGGTGTAGATGCAGGATGGTGATGTCACATGGGCATCTGTGTGTGGATGCAGGATGGTGATGTCATATGGAACCTGGAGTGTTGGTGAGACAGGGTTCTAGGGGGTTCTACAGTGACAGTTGGGTTTGCTGTGCTGGCTGGGGTGGATGTCCCAGTATTTCGATCATCTGACATACCTGTGCTCACAGTGATGGATAAACATACCTGTAGCATACCTCCTGACTCCAGCGTGGTGTGTGAGCCTGAGAACCCCATTACTTCATGTTGCTTGGGTTCTTGGGCAGAAGGGACATGACCAAGCAGTTTGAGCTCGACTGCCCCTGTTGGGGGGGGGCAAGCCTGGTTTGCAATGATTTTCCCCTTTTTGTAATGGTGTGGCAGGCAAGAATGATGGCCTGGAGTGTTGCCAGAGCAATGGCAGAGGTTAAGATGAATTCTAAACCTTCCAACAGTTACGTCTTTTGATTTCTTAGAGTGCGTTCAAGTCACGGCTACGTCTACGAAGGCAGAAAATAGCCATGGGTGTTTTGCAGTGTCATGGCCAAGTAGTGGGTAGATTCCACCTAGCGCTAAAGTGGAGTCCATTGTTCTTTAATCAATGCCTAACTTTCGGAATCTCTACAAACTTGCTGAGGTTTCATCCTTCCAGTTCAACGACATAAGACATGTTCCTGTTTGACCAATCCATGGTGCTTCTCTCCACCCCAACTTTATTTTTGATCAGACATCATCTCCTCCAGTGCGCTCCCCTGTCTTACTCCTCGTCCAGACCTACTTGCTTTTATTGTCACAGGCTTGGTTAAGACACAAGAAGAAAACCAGCAAATTGCCAATAACTAAGAAATCTAAGACTGATATGTGATTCATGATGATTCATGAAGCAAATATGGTGTAATGCAAACTCGAGCAAAAATAAGATGAGTAGTTAAAAAAATAGATGGGCCTGGTTTGAAAAAGTGACCTCTCATTGCAATTGCCATCGATTAAGAAACACTTGCACACTTGGAGTTTACGTCTCCCCTTTTGACAAAGCTAATGCCTAATATGGCTCATTTGCGCGTGCACATATCCATATGGGTGACTTGTTTTTCCATCTTCTCACAGCTTTTCCTGTTTATATCATTTTTTCTTATGATTATGATTCACAGGGCCTCCTCAGCTCAAAGGAAAGGTATATTAGGTTAAAAAAAATGAATATATTGTAGGCAGTCTGTTTATTTTTGCCCCTGAGATCCAGATAAAGAAAACAAACATAACCTTTTCAGCTGTACCTCACAAGGGAAAACAAAATGCAACATTTGATTATAATTGTTTTAATGAGCTGTGATTCAAAATTATAAAGTTAAATCGACTGGTTATGAAAAATAGTCTTTTAATGAGTTTTTATTTCCATCCATACGTGTAATGTGAATAATCCTCTGTGGAGGAAATGATTTTTTTTTTTTAATTTTCACACATTGATTTGATTCAAGAGAAATAGTACGAATGTTAATGATGTGTCGGCAACTGTACATCTACGGCTCATACACGTTAAAACATGATTGATCTCGAGTATTAGAAAGTCTCCAGAACACTGCCTGTGATTTGCTGGGCAAGTGGCCTGATTTGGCATTGTTCACAAACTAGTCAGCTCGGTGTTATTGGAGCCGCCTGATCCCCATATTGGGTTCTTACCCCGTGCTAATAAAGCAGGCTGCATGTTGATATTGGAGTGGCTTACAACATCTAGCTGAAGCACACATCTTTCAGTATGTGCTGTCAGCTCACTGGCTGACGGAAGCAGGCCATAGCTAGCCACAGTGGGCTGAGGCCCTGACCCACAACACTTGGGAACTACTTGAGTGAGTCTGTGTTGTTCTTCTTCGTGTCTGGAGTTGCTCATGGACATCTGTCCAAAACCACTAGCCGCCTTATCTCCCTCTTTAGGCAGCTGTCCGACCACAGTCCAGTCTCCCTCTGACACCTTTCGGCAACACTGCAGAGAGTAGCGGGCCATATTGCGTTATAACGGCCTGCAGCCTAAGCTAAAAGCCACTCCCGGGATTATTGCCATTAGCAACCCAGCCTAACCTTCATTATACTAGCTAATGATATTTTCTTTATGAAAAGAAAGAATTGTCTGCAGACAGTGCAGCTTTTTGTCACAAAATGTAAAACAACACTTAGAAGATCACCTGGAAAATAGGAACGGGGCAGTTGGAAGGTTCCCTTTTAGATTTTAATGGTGGGCCGTGGGTGATTACGCCCATGTGTGGGGTGGAGAGCAGGTGACAGGTAAGTAGCCAGATTTTATTTTTAATTGAAGGAAGAGCGGGGAGTGAGGTCAGCAAGCCATTGCAGCTTGCGTGTCACTTGGAGCGGAAACCTGTATCACTGAATTCAGCATAATTGCTTGCTCACCGAAATCTGGGTGGCGGCTTCCTGTGCATATCTCTATCATATTTAGCACACGCAGCTAACGAAAATGGTGGTAAGAACTACTTTCACTTCATTGATGTCACTGTTGTTCCCAAAATTGACCATCAGGGACACTTTTTCTTTGCACAAGTACTAGGGATTTTCAGAAACCAATTCCCTGCAATCTCGTACCTTGCCAGTTCTTGGATGGGAGATATTTGGGGTTCCGTTATGCCTCAAATAATCTGCCACTCTTTTGAATAGTTCATGGAACCTCAATGTACTCTTCAGATGCACAATTTCTCCTTGAGACGCCTCTGTTTTGTCACAGTGTAGGAATAGCATAGAACCGTCTCCCCTACAGCTCCATATAGTTTTCGTGTCAGCTTGAAGGCCAGTTTATTGCTGGTAGGTCAGAACCAGCTGGTGGCTGAGGCTCATGAGCCTAAAACCGGTTACAAATGGTGACTTGAGAAAAGAGATCCAAGTATCACAGAAGCAATTGGCATGATAGGTCCACTGAGATGCCATTTCCTTCAAACACAGTTGTTCACTGGCCACAATACACATTGTATATCTCAAAAGAAGAACAGAATATTTGTGTTTTCTTTCAGTGCATCTTTGAAGGGCAGTGAGGACTAATCAGTGCCTTCTGTTGCTGCAACCAGTGATCAAATGAAGAACACGTCTCTGTGACAGATTGCCATTTGACATGGGTGTAAAAGCCCTGGCTTTCAAAAATAAAATTGATGTACTTAAATAAAATGATGCTGGTAATTAATCTCTGAAAGGGTAATGTGCTGATCAGATTCTCCTTTCATAAGCTCCATGCCAAAAGCATACTGTACACCTGTGAACTGCTGTATCAGTAGCCTAATTGCAGAGCTTGCTCTACAGTGGCACAGAGCAGGTTCGGACCTCAGGTGCCATCTTGACAGCTGTACTAACAGCCAAAGTCCCTGCAGGACAGGCATGGCATTTAAGATATGCACCCCTATTCAAAACATCATGATTATGAGTAGTCCATGCTGGTGGCAGGGTAAATTCTAAACATGAGTCATGCCTGAGATAGGGCATGATGAATGGCACTGCTCATAATTATTGCAGCCACATTCAATTTGATATCACACACGAGTGAGCTCCCGTGAGCCAGCTCTGCTGTGGAAGGCAATATGTATTATGGCCAGATTGGCTGTTTCTGTCAAATGACAGGACAGAAACCTGATTGGCCATGCCTCTTCTTTAATTTCTTAGTGAAGGTAGGTAACACCCTCCTCCAGAGAGAGCCACTCAACAAGAAGCTGTCAATGGCCCAGGAATCAAAGGAGCACACTCTTTCAAAGAGAGTACCCTCACATGAGGGTGCTGCATACCAAAGGGGCCTTTGATCCTGTTGGGAAGGGGATGGAGGGGGTTTGTGTAGACATGGAGACCTCTATTCATTTGGGGGAAGGTTCCACCATATGTTTCTCTCTGCCTCTCTCCTTCCTGTTTCATCCACTTCCTCTAACAGAAAGCGCTTTGGGTGTGATGTCAGAAGGCAAATTCCACTTCTTCTAAGAGGAGGGGTTGTACCCATAAATCAGGGCAGTTTTAATCCAATAACCTATGGTTGTTTGCCATTAAAAGAAGGGGTCTCACACCACCTTCTCTAATCATCTTTTGGACTTCAACCTTTGAGGAAGATTTCATTGGACCTCTGTAGAGTTGATTGCTCCAAAGTCCACTGCCAGTGAGGTGAAGACTGAGTATGCAAAGCCAACGCAAGCTATATCCCCTAACAATCCTCAGGGACCATTGGGGATGACCTGCTACTGGGACAAGACCTGCCTCTCTGCTAGCCACCACGGTACCCAGAACCTCACTGTCTTGTAAAATACCTGCAGTTGTGGAGCAGTCTCCCTTATGCTTGGGGGAATAATAACAAGGACCAAAACATGTCCTTAGCCCCAAGAATGGGACTCACAGCAGCCAGATGATCAAGCCAGCAAGGATTTGTGTGTTCTCCTATAGGACAACTTCAAATTATTATTCAAGCCCGATTCAATAGCTTCGAACTAATAGGTCCCACTGGAGATGCCTTTTGCTCACTAACATATTGAATTGCCGGTTTGCCACATGTTCACACAAGTTCACTGCCACACTGTGCCAGCTGAATATGTCATTGCTTTGGCTTGAACCAGAAGATCTTTGTTACTGCCGCAGCCCTTGAACCACTAGCACCTTTGTTGTGGGTCTTCAAAGACAGCCGACTAGTCTCTATGGACAGTTACTAAAGTTGATCTTCCAACGCCGCCTCAAACCTGTGTATCCAGTCACCAGCATCCTCACCGTTGTACTGGATATCCCAGCCCTTTGATGGGGATGCAGATTTTATTCATACATCAATAATCAAAGCGACTCAGGTTGTTTGGCAAAAGGAAATCTGTTTTAATATCAACTATCTAAAAAAGTAATTACAACGAACATCAGCACTCGCTCAATCCTCTTACTTAATAAATCTTACAAAAAATTGAGGTTATATTAGGCAAAATCATCATCAGTGATGTGTTGACCGCATCATTGCCAACGTCATCCTACGTGGCAAACTGCAAAAACCTACTGAGGGAAGTGATAGGCTCAAATTGAATATCTAAGTATAAGTTCCATATCAGTATAGAACAGTGAAGGAAAATGATAGGAGGGTACTTAACATCAGGTGGGGCAACTAAGCCCTCCCCTAAAAATGGCCACTATGAACGTCACTAAATACACAACGTCCCATTGGCTACACAAACTATAGGACCCTTAATTACGCGGTCCTCTACAATTGGTTGGCTTCTAACCCCCGTCAGTACTTTTTCCTACGTCTAGCAGCTTGCAGACTGAACATCCTGTTACGGGTCAGCTCGTCTTAACACTAGCTTCCCACAAATTAGCAAATTAATCCATCATCACCTCAGTGGTCCAGTGTCAATTAGGAATTTGAAGACTGGCCTTGAGTTTGTACTGTGCTCTGAGAAATTTTAAGGCATGTGGGCACACGCTGCCCTCATGCGTAGGTGTGACCACCTCGTTCTTCCAACATCATTCTTCCATGAGACCGGAGACCATGGAATCGAGCCTTTTAGTGTATTAAAACACTATTTTCTAATAGTCCTCTGACTTCTTTTGTTTTTCTCAAACCTTCTGGACAGGGGTTTCTGTTCTTTCACACAAATGTTATCCAATGTCAGTTCATTCCAGTTTGATGGCTTCTTGGCTCATCCAACTCATTCTGCTAAGATTCATTTTGTAAGTCAATTTGCTTTTCAACTGCAACACACTGAAATGAGGCTTTTTTGCTAATGTCCAGCACTGCTTATAATGCGTAGTGGAACCATCCATCATGTACTCGTCCATATGCATATATATATATATATGTGCTTTCCGCAATCTATTTATTATAAAGCTAGCCTCAAGATTACTTTGTCTGCTTGCGTTTCTTTTGCATCAATACACATGACTTGATATCTTCATCTGTTTCTGTGGCATAAGCTTCTTCCTGTTGATCCCAAGATGTCACTTATCCTTGATACTTCCTTGATGCCTTATAGAATATCTGCATTGTCTGGTCTCTGCATCTCTTCTACAGACGTCAGCTCGATTCTGTGTGATGTCACCATTCATCTTTGCCCTTCATTTGCTCTGCTTCTTCAGGAATCTCATTCAAATGGCCATCATATTTTCTTCTATGCAGGTACTGTTTTCTCAATGGGTCCCTTGCCTTCCAGATCTTCTTAGGCATAGGTACTTTAAATGGCATTGCGAGAGACCATACTCTGCTCTTTGTCTGTTCAACTGCTCTGCTGCTCTGTGTATGTATCATACTCTGGTTTCCAACAGACAGGTAATATGGGCGGGATGATTGGATGATTGGAGTAGGGGTAGTTGCCTCCTCCTCTACATTCTCCCTCTGGGCAATCCATTGACCACTTTCTCATCATCCTTTACATCCAGGTATCCTCCTCTGAAAAATAGCTTTTTAGGGACCCATATCTGTATGACTCCTTTCAGGCATCCTGCTGATTTCAAATGCTCATCCTTACTCCATGTCATGAGCATGCATTGTCCACTTGGACTGCAATAGGTCTATCTTCCCACATACTTGTTATGGTTCTTTGGATAGAGGAACTTCATTCCCTCAAGTGCATGAATACTAGCCTTCACAAAGTCTCAGATTTCTTCATCTGTCAGGTTGCTGGCTTTCCATCCACGCTCGACATTGATCATGATCTTCATCCCTATGGCTTTCTTTGCTGTCTTCTTGCACTGTGAGATTATTATCTTGATCATGCGGAATTCAAGCAATACCAACACTTGAAGGGCTCCAAGAAACGTGAGCATGTCTGCCATCCACTGCTGAAGAGAAGAGTGATCCACACCAACTATCATCAGCAATGTCTTCCACTTCATTTATCATCTTGCCATGGAGTTTCGTCAGCATGTCTATGGCCTCTGTCAAGGTTCGATTCTCGTCATCATGAGAAGGTATAAATGTGCAACATGATTCTCCGATTTTTGCACAAACACCTCCATCCATAGCTGTGATCATGTCCAAGATGTATCTTTTCTGGAGAGTCATCAGTCTTATGGCACTCATTTCTTCTCTGATTGAATTGAATCCCTTTATTGTAGTGTTAATTGTCTGCAGCAATTCCCACCTGTTTATCTGTAACCACTTGGTGTTTGCTCCAACCTGGATTCTTAGCATGAAGATCAACGTGAACACTGAATAAGTCTGGCTAAACAGTCTGTGCTCATACGGTATAGAGTCAAAAGCTTCTATTTATTTGGCTGAGAAATAGTTCTCTCTCTTCATCCTCTTTATCAGCTCCACAGATCTCTTCTTCCTCAGGTGAGCATCTGCTTTTGGAAAACTGTCAAGGCTCAGATCACTCTTTGGGATCACTAATGCCGGAACATGGACATTCACCTATGAGCATATCAGTCTTTAGGTAACTTCATGTATGACCATTAGTGATCCATAATTACTGCTGTCCCAATGTTCATTCCTGGTGCTTCAAATATCCAACCACATTTATGGTTCTCTCCCATTTTTCTGGTTCCATTATTTCTGAAACACAGCTTTGCATTCTCTAAAGGCACTATCTGCAAGGGTCCTCCTTTGTCTTCGACCCATGTTAGTAGCTTTGCAAGTTTTCAGCCATAAAGGTTTACACAACACTTGTGCATGTTCAATCGTTGGCTGGTAGTGACCCATATTACTCAGAATCTGCAAAGCACCACACCTTCTTCCCAGTCATCTGGTGATAGGAAAGTTCCCCAAATCTGGATCTGGCCTCTGTTCTTCCATCTACAAATGTCTTCTGCAGACTTTCCTGGAACTTTCAGTCTTTTATTCACTTCTTGACTGATTACAGTTCCTTTTACTCCAGGTTTCTCATATCTGATCACAAGATTCCTAGTCCGGGCTTTGTTCTTTGTCTTTATATCTTGAACATAGTCATCTTCATCTGGATCTGTCCATTCAGTTGCCCATTTGAGAGAGGCTGTTCGACCCATGAACTGGCCTCTTGTATTACCTACTGAATGCTAAATGCACTATGCAGTGTGAAGTTACGACATCTATTTCAATGGCTATGACGATTTTTGACTTCCCCATGCTGTAGGCAGGAGTGCACCTACAAAGCATTCTTTCTTTGAAGACCGGTCCCAACTTCCTTCGATACCATATGTTATTTCCCAAGTGTTCCGTGCTGTCCAGGTAATCATTTAAATCATAATTATATTCCTGGGTGCTTCTTTTAGGCCTCATTCTTTTCATGTGGGCTTCCATAATCATATCATGAAGTGTACCAGTATAGCCTCTTCCAGCTGCTCTTATTACAGGAACATCCATCAGTGATCCCTGTACAGGAGAAGTTTCAGCAAGTTTCATCCTCTCAACGCAGCCTTGAAGCATAAAAAATGTCTCGCAAAATCTCCATCTGTGACTGTCTTTTGGGGATTATCTTTGGGTCATGTAATACAGGACCATGTGTATTTGCATGCATTATGGTGTAGGCCCACCCTCTAGCAACCCTTTGTCTTCGCTTTCTTGCCAAGCATGTCTCCAGCATCCAAAAAGAATTTCTACGACACCTTTTGTTTATTAATGATTAGTAATGGCACTTATCTCAGATCTGAGTGATTTTCCCGTCGCAGACTTTCCATGAGAAATGTGCGAACCACAAAAGGTTTGCGCATTTCCCATGTGAAAATGCATTCAAAACACCTACATACCCACACCCCCACCCAAACCCACAACATACCCACAACACTCCCCCGCCCACACCCTCAACACACCCCCACCCACACCACCAACATAAATAAACCCTACTTACCTTTTTTACGCGCTGAGTCCCTGCAGCGCCAGCTCCCTTTCAGTTCCGTGATCGGGAACCGGCACCGCAGGATCCCCTTCTCTTTTTTTCCAGGAGCTACAAGGGTGTCCCCCGCAACCCTGCTCACTATACCACACAGTATAGTGAGCGGGGTGTTGCGGGGGACACCCTGCAGCCCCCGCAGTCTTTTTTTTGCATACTTACCTTACTTACCTACAATGCTACCACCAAAGGTTCAAACATTTGTGTTCAAACCTTTGGTGGTAGCATTTTTCTGACTTTTTGTAAGGTCGGACCTTTTTTCCGGTCCGATCGTACAATTCCCTTATCTCTGGCTTAGGCAATTTGTAATCTTTGCTTGGAACAGGAATGACTACATAGAGTCTGGGCTTCCTAGTAGTTGCACGTTTACATTTTCCTTCTGATCAGGAGAATGCACAGGAGTCTTAGCTCCATTTGCACCAATGTAGAATGCTGTGCGTACATTCAGTGAAACCAGTACGATTATGAATACAATGCAAGTGTAAATGACACAAAGGTAAGTTACTTTACAGCATCTACTTTGTGGACACCGTGGACGTCTTTCTGTGTTAGGCACTACTGTTGATGCTACCCATCTTTATTCCCTAAGGAAGAAAAAACTCAAACTTTAATACATCAGCATTGTGAACTGCCTCTGGAAGCTGTCGTCTTGATTCAGCAATACGTCCTCAATCAGCTATCTGCTTACGGGACAATCAGAACAAATTCTTTTACTGTATTTCTGGAACCAGTTTTTCACCAGCCGAAATGTAGATGCCTTTCCAGTATGACAAAATGACCTCAGTAAGTCTAAATTAGCTCAATGACATAGATAAGCTCCCAGTCAATGCCTCGAATCTGCTTCAGCCCAGACGACATGTCGAATTTCTTTCAGCATGACACAGGAGTCTTTCTTTATCAGCAACCTCTCAATCTGTCCCTCGAAGTAAAGTTTCACACCGATCTGTGATTTCACTCGGAATATATGCTCACTTGGATTAGAATGCCTTCCAAGATCACATTCAAATGTGAAGTGTTCCTAGGATCCCTCAGAAAGGTCGCACATCAGTGTGCCTTCCAACAGGATGTGGGTATTCCTCAATCAGACGAAAGAACACCACACTGACTAGTCTGTGAGCTGGATCAATTGATAGGGGCATTTGTGCTCTGCTCACTGCACTCAGGTAATTGCAAAATTTGTTCAGTGATAACTATAAGCAATCTTCTTATAACTTGGCCATTCTTAGGATCTAGTAAGAAAGCAAGAATGTGATTAGTTCTCCCCAATTAGTTCTCCCCATCAGTGAAGGGAAAGAGCGCAACACCAACTCAAAATAAGTAAGACCACGCTGAGAAAGGTCATCACTGTGTAACACCATAGGTAAATCCAAACAGGAACTCAGTGTTAAATTAATCTGGGTACTGCACCCTCTTCCTATTGCTATAACCACAATCAGAATCTGGCATAATCCTCTTTTTATCAAGGCTTTAGCATGCCTCACTCCAAAGTTTGACAAGTTCCTGTGGCTTTAAGAACAAACGATTTTTCTTTCACCTTGAAATGACAGCACAGGTTGTTTGCTTCAGCTTCCCTTAACCCTTTCAGAGAAGGCTAAAAGAGTGCCCCGAACCAAGCCACAGTCCAATAAAATATTTTTTCTTTTATTCAACAGCTTCTGTGTCCTTCTTCCTTGTCATAGACCTTGTGTGCACGTGCTGTGGTTCTTCCCTGATGCGTGGTGTCGGAAGCGGCCTCTGAACGTGTTGTTACTGACGAGCAGAGGTGCGGCTTGACACGCATTGCGACGCTTCAGCAAGAGCGAGGGTTCTTTCCTCTAACGGAAAGTGCGGAGCCGAAAGAAGGAGCCGAAAGAAGGAAGCGAACGCGACGGGGAAAGAAGGAGCCGAAAGAAGGAAGCGAACGCGACGGGGTCGGGCCTGGGTGACGGGGCCGGGCTCCTGTGGGCTCCTGTGGGCTCCTGTGGGACTGCAATAGGGCGAATAAGGAGCTGTGTACTGCGTTGGTGCACCCCGCTCTGTGCTTACAGAAGGACGACGCGAGGCCCTCCGAGAGTGCGGCACAGGGGAAGAGCCCCGACGAGTTGGGTTGAGGCACTCTGTCCACCCATGAGGTGAGGAGGGCAAGCACTGACCTGCCTCATTGTATATTGGTGGGCAGCCCCCCCCACCTTCCACACCTCTCTTCCCCCTTCCCAGTGGGCGCCCACGCTTGGTGAGTGCAGGGATCGACCTGCCTCACTGTATCCTGCAGGCAATACAGAAATAAAGGGGAGTGAGTGGTGGCTGGGGGTGGTGGGCCTTTGATCACACCTCTTGTGCAACTTCTTGCTGGGGCTCAAGAGGCAACTGCACAACGGTAGCCTCCACTCACGAGCCTATTGGGGTGCACTGGGGGATCGATACCCAGTGCGCATATTTGCAAGTACCCTCTTATACGCCCTGAATAAGAAACCAATAGAGGTTCATAAGCCGGGGACCTCAGGCTATAGCCTTTGACCCGGTACCTTCCAGTGCGCTCTCAGCCTGCTTGCACTTACCCATTTGAAAGAGGGTGAAATAAGAAACGCCGTAATGCAGCGGGGAAAAAGAGCTCAGCTTTCGACCTATAATCTACGGAATAACAGGATCCCTACTACAAAAGAACCAAAGGAGACCCACAGAAAGGGAAGCAAAGTAAATAAAAACTCGAAATATACCTTACCTGTAGTACAGGGAGCCATTACAGAGTTTTATCCTGTCAACCCCCCCCCCTGAGACCAATTCTACCACAATTGAGGAGATGACCGAACCGGCAAATATAGGAGGCACCTCTCTAAGTTCATCTAACTTCGATGACATCGACAATAATTCACTGTAAGATCTATGTTTAACGATTCAGAGAGGGATGCAGACTCACATGCCACAGATAACATCTAAAGTTTCCTCTCCCCTGAAAGAAAATAACGTGAATATGGAAGCAGGGAGACATAATATATCTGGAAGCGGGGAACGTCTATCCCTCTCCCCGAACCTCGCAATGGCTTCAATGGAGGATGTGCCGGACCTTGAGACGGCTGAGAGCACAGGTTCTCAATCTACTGCTACACAGTTAGCTGAGCTCCAAACATCTGTAGCTTCACTCCAATTTGCCTTGAAGATACTACTACAGATGACGGGACGCATCTTATCCAATACCAATTCTATTTCCACGACATTAAACTCGAAGGATATCTTGCGAGACGAAACCGAAGCAAACCTATCGGATGCTCTCCTAATAGCCGAGGCGATGGAAGAACAAGCTGACGAGAAGATGAGGGAATCGGTGCATGGGACATCCCATAATAATATTCTAATCGAAGATACTCCCTCGGAGGCAGAGGAACAAGACTTGGAGCAGCGTCCCCAACCTCCCCTCACGCGCAAACAACGTAGAATGGCCAGAAAGGCCCTCAAAAATAAGCCAGCCACTATACATGCTCCATCCCCTACGACAGGGCCAGGACCTATATTTGAAACTCGCTCAAAAAAAGCTAGGAAAAGACAGACTAGAGCCGCTCTGCGAGCAGCAACAAAAAAAGGTCTGCTCACGGACTGGTTAGTCCCTGAAGATAAGGCTCAGGGCATGGTCCTTGAGGAAACTGTATTAGAGGACACAGGGCCTGTCGATGAAGTAGGCTCGTCCTCCGACCTTGAGCCTGCCCCGGAGAAACAGTCCTCTGAGGACCAGACTAAGCATGCTCTCTTGGAACAGCAGGAGCAAGTGCCTGAAATCAAGACTAATCGCATATGCTTCATCAAGAATCTGTATCCTAGGAATAAGAACTCCTGGTTGGCACGCTCTGAGCTTCTAACTCGGCTACAACATATTCCACAACTGCGTATTCTGAAATCTGATGATTTTCTCTTCATCGAACCTCTGTCGGGCCCTAATCCTAATGTATCTGCCCTACATTGTGCTTTTCTTAATATTGTGCAACTATTGAGAAATTATAAAGAAGAACTGAGAGCGGTGGATATTGACATTGATGTAGACCCGCAAGAGAGGGATCCCTCAGCTATCTCTGAGGAACCAGTTGGGATCACATCCGCTAGTAATGAGTGCAATATAGGAGTTGGAGATAGTCCTTTATTGGTAGAAGTACAACTAGCACTCAAGTCCTTGTTAGATTCCTTACCCCAGCTGTTGCAAAATCATTGATGTTTATCATTACTCTCATGGAACTGTAGAGGCTTCTCACATCTTCTGAGGACAGACGGCTCTTCTGCCTTTTTACTGCAACATAGTTATATTTGTCTGCAGGAAACATGGTCAATTGACTCTTTGGTGTTAGACGGTTTTGCTATACATCAATCATTTGCGAAACGAGGCTGTAAGGGCCGCCCTTATGGTGGCCTGTTGACAGGGGTTACCAACACTATGAAGTCCCGGAAAATACAGTGTAATGCTGAAGATCAGTTACTGGTGGTGGAAGTAGAATATCCCACTGAAAATGGTAGTAGTAGATTTCTACTTATTAATCTGTATAATCCTCCGGGAGCTGTAGCAAGGGACACCTTACACGAGGCTATACAGGATGTACTGTCCACTTGGACATTAAGAACTCGTAATATGGCCATCATTGTTGTGGGAGATTTTAATTGCCACATGACAGACGACACTCTTATATCCACCAACCAAGGGCTTAGTGAGAAGTGCCTGATGACCCATAGTAAGAGGGAGAACGAAGGACTTGAGTGGTTACAATTGTTTGAATGCTGGGACTTGGCGATGATTAATGGCCGCACTTTGAGCGACAGACCTGGGAAGCACACGTGGACAAACGGATCAGCATTTAGCACATTGGACTATATATTTATGACCCCCAAGATCCAATCCAAAGTAAGAGACATGTGGGTTAAGCCTAATGGATGGAGTGATCATGCTGCGCTGCACTGTCTAATATCTATGCCGATTCCCATCAATCCCCTAGTGCATATTGGAGAGATACAATCCAATTGCCCAGGAACTAGAATCATATGGTCAGAGAAAAACATCAGAGCGGCTTCTGAAGTTCTCAAATGCACCACCATGCAGGGCCTCCCTGATTTTCACGATATGACGACAAATGAAATTGAAAACTGGATATCGGGTTTCTCAGGCTATCATGCTTCTGCCAAAAAGGGCCTCATATTAAAAGCGGGAGGAATTTTACCCCCTTCAATAGAAAAATTAGAGATGCTAAGAGAGAACATAGAAGAGCGATCCGTGCCCTAAAAACCTTGAACCTTTCTGAAACCCAGTACCGTGAGAAATTAAGAACCTCTAAAACTCTATATAGAGCCGAGATCAAAAATATTAAGAGAATAGAGCGAAATAACAGAGATCAGCGACTCATAACCACGATTTGTTCTAGGAACTCGCGTAGCATTTGGGCACTTCTAAATGAGAACAGAGGGAAAGTCAGAGGCCCTTTAGTCAACCCTATTGATGAGAATACATGGGTAGAGTTCCTATTAAATCGTAATTCAAAAAAAGAGAAGTCCTGGACTATACCTATAGAGGAGGCCCTGACTATTCCCCCTTTCGACGTTTCTCCGGAAGCAATTCTTAATAAAATTGCCTCCCTTAAGTCCTCGAGAGCCCCTGGCCCTAATGGGTTAGCAAATATTGTGATCAAAAATAATTCTGTATTTTGGGCGGAGTTATTCTCCTTACTCTTTAACAAGATACTAGCCCAGGGAAATATTCCCAGATCCTGGCAAACTGCTATTCTCATCCCAGTTTTCAAAAAAGGTAGGCGCTCAGACCCTAATAACTATAGGCTGCTATCTATGTTAGATATCACAGGGAAACTCTTTGCCTCTTTACTACTTTCTGAGTTGCAAAAATGGGTTGACAATACTAATATACTTAGCAGATTCCAATGTGGCTTTAGACGGGATTTCTCTACATCTCATAACTTACTGGTAATGGACATATTACGCACTAGAGCGCTTACTAAAGAGCAGCCCCCGTTGTATGCCCTCTTGATTGATTTTAAGGCCGCCTTTGATTCCATCCCTCGTGAGCGACTCTGGACCAAGCTGGAAATAATGAGATGTCCATCAGGTCTACTATACTATCTTAAATTACTCCATTATGATACCTCGGTGCGCCTTAGACTCAACCAAGAGGGAAATACAATGCGAAATGTGCCTCAAAATAGGGGGGTTAAGCAGGGATGTGTCTCAGCACCCCTTATTTATAACCTATATGTTTACGACATTCCTGCGGCCCTTACAGATGTAGACAACTGCCCACCAAAATTGGGGGATGTATTATGTCCCGTCTTGGCCTATGCCGATGATCTGGTAGTCCTAGACAACACCATAGGTGGCCTTAGGCGCTCGGCTCATATCCTTTGGGACTATGCTAAGACCAATGGTTTGTCCATTAATTTGGATAAAACTAAAGTACTTAGATTTACCAGGAAAAGGGTAATCCGTATAAAATTGGTAGTACATAAAAATTCTATCCTATATGCCCCTTCTTACCGATACTTAGGAGTGGAAATAGAACCACTAGGTGATTATACACTATGTAAACAGGGGCGGATCACACGTGCATTACAAGTAATATCATTAGTTTCATCTTTTACCAACAAACAGGGTGGCTTCACGCTATGGGGGACTCGCCATCTTTATATGCAAGTATTTGCCCCTATGGTTATATATGGTATTGAGTCGCTGCTAACAGTTGAGCTAGAGTGGCTTCAAGTGATCGAAGGCAAGTTCTGGAGACGCATGCTGGGACTTCCCCCGGGGGTACCTATGGCTGTAATAAGATTGGAATTGGGCCTACCTTCGCTAAAAGCGTTGGTATTAAAAAAAAGAGCTGGGATATACTTGAAAATAAGACGTTCCTCTAATCCCCTATTGTCGGTTATTCAGCAGGAACTAACTAAAAAAAATACCACCTTATCTTTTTATAAAGATATGAGTAAATTCCTCACCGACATTGGCTGGACTTTTAGAGGGACTTGTGTATCGAATGAAACTTTACACGCACTTGAGAAAAAAATAGAACTCTGGGATTGGTTAGAAAACTTCTCCCACTTGAGTAGTCTCAAGTCATATAATTTTGTGAAATACCGCGCATATCAGTATATGAGACCTGAGGCCTATTTATATCTCTGCCCTACCAGAAGACTCCGACGATTTATCATTCTGTTCCGGCTAGAACAGTTGCCTACCCGAACCAATAGAGGAGCTTGGAATAATATCCCTGCTAATGAGTGGACATGTCGACTCTGTAAATCTTTATCATGCCTAGAAACAGCTAGGCATCTTCTGACGCAATGTAAGGCCATGAAAGAGCCGATTATAACATTTCTGGGCGAATTTGTACATGATCTTTTAGCCATTCATGAACTGTCGTTCTGGCCTTATTGTACCAACACATGTAACATGCACTTATTCATTGCACTTTATAATATATGGCAAATGACTAAATTAGGCTTAGGACCTTAATTGGACCCGAATAATAACCGCCTAATCATTTGCTTTCTTATCTTATCTTATTTTTATTAAATTTTATATGTATTGTACACTGATGTATCTATGATCTTCAAAACGGTTTTAATATTTGATGTTGACTTATATGGTTGTATGTTTAGGATGTGTTTGTAATATGTGTAAAGTTTGAATTTATTTTCAACCTGTATCACATTAAAGAATTTGAATTTGAATTTGATGCGTGTACCTGCATCCTGTAGGAGTGTAGGCAGAGGGGTTTCTCCAGCAAAGATCTTTACATCGCCTAGGAATATCCAAGCACGCTTGCCCTGCACTTTGACAGCAGATGGCGTGACGTCTTCCACGATGAACGGACCGTTGAAACGGGGTTCATCTCACTTTTTCCTTCTATGATTGAGGATTAAGACCGCATCTCCAGGGAATAGTTGGGGAATACGTAATTCTTGAGATTTACTTGTTGAAGCATCTTCTTCTGTGTTCTGTACTGCCCTACACCCTTGTTGCTGCAGCTGCCTAGATACTTGAAGTCATGCAGTTCGAATAGTCACGCAATTCCATTCCTAAAATATCTGCAGTTGGCTGAGCATCACTTCTAACTCTGGATGGAGGCATTAAGGGTGTCCTCATTCATCTCCCCATCACTATTTCGTGGGGCGTAAAATGATGGTCAGAACCCAGCTTGTTCCTTAAAGCATATAATGCCAGTGGTAGGCAATGCAACCACCCTTTCTTCAAAGTAAGCTTCAACTTGGCTATTCTTTCTTTAAGCAAGCCATTGAGCCTCTCACAGATCCCATTTCCTTGTGGATGGATGATAAGCCAGAGAAAATGTGTGCTTTATACCATGCAACAAGCTGATCTGTTGAAATGTTTGATTCACAAAATGTTGCCCATTGTCTGACCTCATTACCTCACATACTCACCATCTAGGAAATACTTGCTGCACTAAGAATTTGGCTGCACAGGTGGAATCTGGGTGGGTACAGGGACCTGCTTCATTATACCTTGAAAAGGGACATACTACTAGGATCAGGTATCTTTATCCATTACATACTTGTATCATGTCGACATAGTCGATATGCAAATGCTGGAAAAGGCCATTAGGTCTCGGAATAACTCCACTAACTGTGCACAGTGTATGCCCAGCCGTGAATTTCTGACAAATGATAACATTTTTCATAAAACATGCAACATGCTCTAATAGATTTGGTACAAACCAGTCCTCGGCAATAGCTGCAGTGAGATGCTCCCTCATTGTGTGTGCGGGGTGGTGTAGCTTTTCCAGCGCCACCCTTAATAAGGCTAGAGGCATCACCAGTTTACCAGTTCCGTCTTGTCACCCCAATGCTTCAGAGGGGTTTCAAGAACACCCTCTTTGTGTCCACAAATTCTTTTCCTCTTGAGGTGCTTCCCCTTGGACTTTCAGATACAATCCTCATAACAACAATTTTTTCATTTACATTAGGAGTTTCAACATTCATCATTTCTTAATCTGTATTTGCTACGCGCTTGCCCTCAATCTATGCTGCTTGATTTCCACGCAAGATAAAATCTGCCCTTTTTGTGTGTGATGCACACTTGACGACTGTGATGCTTACTAGGACTTGTAGTGCTTTAATAAGCCTGTCCAATAAGGCAGCATGCTGCACTGGCGTGCCCTCCACTCAGAGGTAGCCTCTCCTTTTCCAACGTGCTAACCCTGCGTGCACCGTCGACGTCACATAGTCACTGTACACTGTTACTTCCTGGTCTTTGTGATTCTGAAGCGCGATTATCAACACCAATAATTCTGCAGCCTGTGCTGAATAATGAGACGGCAATCAAGTACTTTTAAGCACCCAAAAATCCCCATTAGCCATGTGCTTTATCACCTTGGCACCTGTATATCATTGTCCATCATTTTGATCGATCCTTGAAGAACTGTCAATGAAAACAATCTCTCCTCCTGCTAATGTATTCTCTTTTATTCTAGGGATTTCATCATAGAACTCTTCACAGTTTGCGCAATCATGTTCAGGCTCGCCTTCTGTCATTGGCTCAGCTATAAACATGGCAGGATTCAATATTTTACATCAGATTATTTTAATTACTGGATTCAATATGCCTACCTCATAGGCAAGAGCCCTTTAAAATAGCAAATACTACGTGCTCAACAAATAACGTCAAGGAACATCCCATCACCATGCTTGCAGCTATCTCTATGGCGAACGCGGCGGCTGCAAACTTTGTTTGCACGGTAAATGACCTTTCATTACTGGGTCTAAGATTCCACTGTAGTATGCAAGGGGCTTGTACTCCAACGTGGTTCTCTTTGTGAGTACTGCTGTCATAACAGTTCCATCTGTGTGTGAGAATAAAAAGACTTACTCAGTATAATTAGGAATCCCTAAAACTGGAGCTGTGTAAATTGCTTTTTTCAATTCGTCAAACTCTTCTTCTATTTCCTCAGTCCACACAATTATTTTCTGCATTGCCTGTGCTTTCTTTTAAGCCTGCAATAAAGACCTTATATACGAGCTATAGTCAAAGACCCATGCTCTGACATAATTACACAATCCCAAAAACTCTGCATGTGTGTTATCGTGCGTGGTTTTTCAGTTTTCAAAATCGCCTCAGCTCTTTCAGGAGTAACTTTCTTTCCTTTGTGTGAATTTCAATTGGCCTATGTATAGCACTTCTTGTTGACAATATTATAACTTATAACTTTATATCCTTTGTCAGCGAGTATAATCATCAGCTGAACAGAATTGTGACTGCACTCTTCCTCTGAGGTGCTGCAAACTAAAATGTCATCTACGTTTTGTAGCACAACACTTTCTAAAACAATATTGCTCAAGTCCATCTGCAGAACTCTACTGAAAAAATGATGGGGTCTCACAGTACCCCTGGGTTTAATGAGTGCTTTTCAAGCAAGTCTGTCTGAAGGTAAATGACGTCAGATCCTGCAAGTCTTTGTGCAGTGGGATTGAGAAAAATGAATTTTCCAAATCAATCACAGTGAAATATCGTGCTCCAACAGGTATATTACATAAGATTGTAGATGGGTTAGGAACTAGAGGGAACTTGGCCTCTACAATCTGGTTTATCAGCCTAAGATTTAGAATTAAATGCCACAAACCCCCCTTAGATTTCTTGATAGGGTACACCGCAGTATTGGTGGAAATCCTCTTAAAAATACCTTCATCTACCTCTCGAGACAAACGACACAGTCGTGCTTGAGGTAAAATTGCTCCTGGTTTCAATTTAATTTTCACTTCTCCAACCCCCTTCAGTGAGCTTACGTCATAGGGGCCGGTGGTCCATAATGAAACTGGTACTTTTGCCATGTCTTCATCAAAATACTCAGGGCGCTTTTGTGCTATCATCATCTTCTGAGGAACTTCTCTTTTAATTGCTCTTACCCAGTAAGTGATGTATATGTCATATATTACTTTGTCATCAGATGGATGATCTCCAAACAGATATTCATCAGTGACGTCAGCCAATCTGTAACCCTCCCCAATGGTGATTACGGCACACCATTCTCTGCCTTCAACATCATTTCCATCAAGCAAAACCATTTCTTCTCGCACTATGGCTGCTTGTAGCTTTAAGCGAAAGACTCGTCCCTCCTCTTCAAGCATAGGTATTCTGGGTCTGAACAGAAATTCATCGGGTGTTCTCATGGCTCTGCCTGTTAGGCCTGGTATCCATGACAACAGAATGCATACTCCATAAAGAAAAGGCTCTGGTTCTAACGGTATGGCTCCTACAGCTATCTGTCCTGAAAAAGCCATCATAATTTCACATACGTTTAAATAATGCATTCCTGGTGTTAAACACACTATGCCTTCATCATTAAATGAAATGTGCATATTCAACTTTGTAATCCAATCGCGTCCTAATATATTAACAGGTGTTTGTCTTGAATATAGCAATGGCATCTTCATTTCACATTCTCCTATAGGGACTGGTAATTCTTCAATTGCTTGTAGCTCCTGTGAATCTCTTAGTATTCATGGCATTGCCAGACATTGAACATTTTGCCTCTCATATACATGAGCGGGTTACACCCTTGTCTACTAAAAATGAAAAAACTTTGCCCCCTATACTGACGTCTAACCTTGGTTCCTCGTGAGGATTCGTCATCACGGATAGGATCAAACACATCAGGTCTCCCAATGAGCGGTCCTATTGCGTGTACAGACTCATTCCGTTACTGGTAAAAGGATTCCCTCTATCGATAGTGACACTCCCTACTCTAGGAATCATTAACTTTCCTGTGCTTGTGTTTTGCTGAAGCTGCATAGGTGACTGCTGCGACTGTCCTTGTGGCAGATTAACTGCTACCTGCTGTGGTTGCAAGTCTTGCTGCACTCTCAGCGCTTACTGCTGCATCGTTTGATTCTGAGCATATCCATCTCCATTCTGCTGCGAATATGTAGGCGGATTTGACATCCCCCTTCTCAAAAACTGGCCATTTTGCACTAACCCTTGACTTCAACACATTCGGGTAAAGTTCCCTGTCATTCCACACGTCCAACATATAGGCGGAGGTCACCCCACCTGCCCATCCTGCATATTCTGAAACCCACCTTGGTTAATCTGAAAGCTTCCCTGATTATTCTGCCAATTAATTACCTTGCCAACCTCGTCCTCGAAATCCTCTTCCCCGTGGAGTAAATCCACCATTGTTTTGATAAAACTGCGTTTGATGATTCACCTGTGGCATGTTCATTGTTTGCTTTGAAGTCGATCCATCTACACTCGTCAAAATTGCCCCCTCAATGGCATATTTGGACAATGTTTTCTGCACTAGCTTAGCCTCTTTGCCTTTTCTTTCGTCGTCTTTTTTGCGATTCTTTTCCTGCAGGAGTCTGTATTAATGCGCAATGGTCAGCTGAATTTCTGACCACGGTTTTGCTTCTATATCCACTAATTTCTTGAGCTGCTTTTGTACTGGCTCTGGCAGCCCATGGCATAATATATGATAGAATACCAGTATAGATTTTCCTCAACATTTGCGTGTTTCCAAGCTCTATGCCTACTAATAATTTTGAATTAAACCAAGCGTGCATCATCCCTGTCCTTCATCTTTTTCATCATTATAGCTCCCATATCGGACATTGACAGTTATTGAATGGTGCTCCATTGTGAGCAATGTTGACTGTACCCTGCACTTTTACACACGTCATCAGCTCTCTCATCAAGTTTGGCAATTAGGAGACCCTTAATTTACCCTATAGCCAACGTGTTTCCTCCATTAATTTTTTTCTAACTCAGGTATCCCTTTCCAGCGCCAGAAGTTAAACTCAGGAGTTTACACTTAGATTATATCTATCCATTTGAGACCATGGTATATATTGTGGTCTCGTTCCTCTTTTCTCTAGAAAGGGAAACTGCGAAGCCCCAAACTCATTTTCATCTCTCATCATTTGTCTGTCCACCACATGGACAATATTGCTGCATCGCCTTCTTCCTGGTAATGATCTTAATCTGCTTACATAAATCGGTGACTCCCCCCCTCTCAACATGGAGTTGCCCTTTAGGTCTGTCTGACTGTGTCAATTGTTCCGACGCCCTAGGTAGAGGTGTGTGTAAATCTGACCACCTTTCTTATCCATAGGAAAGCATCCCTCAGGACCACATGCGTCATCTCTCTCTTCCCCATGGAAGGTTTCCCTGTCTTCGTCTGACATTTCTTGTGCCCAACTCGTGCAACTTGTGCAACTTCTCTCTTCGTCATCTCTTTGTCATCTCTATTTAGAGTTAGTCTAGAGACAGCTCCTTATTCTTCATACTTCATGAGGCTTCCTCTGTGTCATACAACTGAGTGCTCTCAAATCGATCATTTTTTCACTTCCCTCTTAGCTTTTTCTGAGCTTTCATTTCATGGTATACTTTATCGATCGCTTCCCCAATGCTCCTAGAGTCAAACTCGTCTTCTAGATTTGCTCCAGACGGGCCTGGTAATGACACGTCGCCTACAGGCAGAGCACACGATCTTGGCCGGGTTGAGGGACCTGAACAGGGTTGATGTATGGCGGATGCGACATAGGACAGAGCAAGGGTTTACTGACTACTCATTAGTGCATGAGATGCACTCTTGCATAGATATGTGGTTCATGTCTGATTTCCTACTATCTGAGGTAGTGGACTGTATTATGTACCCTAGGAACACTAGTTAAGCCAGTCCCTGGAAGTCAGACCCTCGAAAGGCTGCCGACCGGAGACGGAACCGCCGAGGATTTCGAAGTGAATCACCCGGACTTCGCCGCCATCGAAGTCTATTGCCGTCGACCAGGGTTCACAGGTTTGTGTAACTGCTGGAGGCCCGTCAAAGTCGTGTTGCCCCAGAAGAGGGGACCGCTTGACGCCCTGCCGCCGATGACCGGAGCCTCCCGCTTCTTTGCCTAAGAACATTTGAATCGAAGGACTCCCTTGTCCGCACCGAAGACCGCTTTATCCTGCCGGAGAGGGTCAAGGCTCTGACGTGCTGAGGAGAATCTGCCGGTGGGTTTCCCGCCACCTGAAGGCCACAAAGACTTCGACGACTCAACGCCCTTGCTGGGCCACAGTTCTTCTGAAACTCTTTGCGGTTCAGAACTATCAAACGCAGAGGTGCCCCGCACACCTCATCCTCGCAGGACGTCGCTGACGAGCACCGCCTGGATCAACGTCATAGTCTCGGCACCCTCGAACTTCTCATCGACGCCGTTGACGCCAAGTTCACTTTCTTCGACGCCTCTCGACGATCCGTGACTCCTGCTTGATAGGGGGTCACTCAAGAAGTATCCATCGACGCTTCTTCGAAGAACTCTGCTCCACCAGGTACATTGGGGGGGTACAAACATTATAGGAGGAAATAAGACTATTGAGCAATATACTGACTGGGCTTGTGCTATATCTTTATTTTACAGGTTGCCCAGGTGGGGGATCTCCACACAGAACTGTGTTTTGGTAACTGACTCAGTATTCTGCCTATTGTTTCAACCATCTTGCTTTCTCTCCTCTCTCTATTGCTGGTTTCCTTTTTGTGGATCTGTGTGACATTTTAACAGTATAGTTGATGCACTTTAAAGAGGTCTGATAATATTGGTGGTACCACTTTAGAATTGTATATATTTGCCATTGTTGACTTCTGAGTACAAAGTGAGTTATGGTGATAGTGTACATACCTCTGAATATTAATTATATAAAGACTGTGTTTTCAGTAATACAGTGTGTGGACATTCCTTTGTGGGGGCTTGGGGACTACACTGTACTTAAGAACCAGCCTGCATCACCTCCTGAGAAGCTAGGCCTTGATTGCTTGGCCATAGCTACCGCATAGAGAATCTTGGCTGTGGTCCTCTCTGCCTCAACTCTACCATATAGAGAGCAGATGTACAGACACCCCCCTCTGGTACTTTACACTGGTGGCAGCAGTGGGATGCTTATGGTTTTAAGAATCAGTGTATAACCATGCCACTCACAAAATATCTGCACTTTATTAAATTAAGGTTTGGTTGTGTACAAAATAACTGCATTACAAGCAATGGAATCTATTGCAAATGGTAAATTGACTAGGATGAGCTTAGAGGCTCTCCAGAGTGCTTGTGAAGCCTGGCAGTTAGACTTTGTGGATACATCTAGGGCTGAGCTGATAGCTGCCCTGGTGGACTACCAGACTGATGGTGAAACTCTTGATGAGGGGGGGAATGCAACCAATGAGGACTCTGCCCCTGGGGTTTCTGCTGAATCTGTTTCTGGGAATGCCACCATTCCTGCTGCCTCTGTTCCGACCCCCAGCAATTCCTTGGAGCTTGAGTTACTAAGGATGACATTGGCCGTTGAATATCGCAAGTTGGAAATAGATGCTGATCCTAAGAAGGAGGAGTTGGCTCAACAAGTGGAGCTGAAGAATAGGGATCTTGAACTCAAAAATAAGGACCTTGAACTCAAGAACAAGGACACTGAATGTCAGAGAATCCAGCTAGAGAAAGCTAGAGTGGAGACTTCAGTGAAACCAGTTGAGAGTGTCAGGTCCCCAGCAACTAAATTTATGAAAGATTTGGTTGGTGTGTTTGCGGAGGTTTCTGATATCCTCCAATGGATTGAAGCGTTTGAAATGGCTTGTGCAATTCATGATGTTGACAAAAGAGATTGGGCTAAGTGTTTGTTAAGCAGAGTGCCTCAGACTGGGTATGACTGTATTCTGAAGCTGAGTGTGGAAGACAGGGGTCAGTATGAGTGTATGAAATCTGCTTTGATTGCCAAGTTTGGCAAGACACCTACCCAATACTTTAAAAGATTCAGGGAATTTAAGAAAAGAGAGAATGTGTCTTGGGTTGATTGGATGAGTGCTGCACACATGAACATGATGGGGTGGCTTGATGGTTACAAGGTGAAAACATTTGTTGAATTGTCCCACCTGTTGTTTTTTGAACATTTTTCTGAAGCCTGTTCACCAGAGCTGCTGTCATTTTGGATCCCTTTAAGCTGGCTAGGTTGGCTCACAAGTGGGTCTCCCACCGGGTGTCCCCTAAGGACTCCAGTGGGAAGGACAAGGACAAAGAAAAGGGGACCTCTCAGAAATCTGAGGAGTCCCAAAAGCAGTCACAGTCGGGTAAACCTAAACCCTCCTCTCCTAAGACCCAAAAATCTAGTGGGGATAATTCATCTGTGGGTGGGAATAAGAGTAGTGGTCCACCTGCTGCAAAGCAGGCTCTCAGTGGTTCCAGTACCATACCCCACACTCCCGGCACTTGTTGGGATTATGGGGCTCTGGATCACAAGAGAGGTAACTCCAAGTGTAAAGGTAAGACACTTGGAGTACAGGCCGTCAGCCTGATCTACCCTTACCCCATTTCTGAGGTTGAGGCCACTGTCCTCCCCTCCTCTACAGGGATCACCTTTGGTGCTCCTGCAGAGATTTCCTTAGTGTCCCTTGGGGCCTGGGACCAGTACGCGGAAGTACTGGCAGCTATCCCACAGAACACCCATAGGTTTTTGAGAAGTGTCCTCTTGAATGGCCAGCCTTCTACTGGTTTGAGAGACACTGGGCAAGCATGACAGTGGCGGACAGGACCCTGCTCAAGCCAGAGGAATATGTAGGTGTTCCTCTGAGAACCACCAGGTTAGCTGTTGGGCCTCCCAAATTATCGCCTCAAGCCTTAGTCACACTTGTAATTGGAGATAAGACAGCATAGCTTCCTGTCCTGGTTCAGGACAATGTCCCTGCTAACATTTTGTTAGGTAATGATCTAGTAGAGTTGGGATTGATCTCGGATGGTCTTCACATGACTGCTGCTGCAGTCACTAGGTCACAGGTGACACCGGGTCTGGCTGTGAGTCAGGTACCCGAGCCAAAGGCGAGGCCTAAATCAAGACGAAAGAAGAACAAGAAGGTAACCTTTGTGCCGGGGGCCCCTTCTCTTTCTGCTGTTCCTACAGCACCCATTGGGATCCATGCTCCGGATGGGCTGGATCCAGTGGTAAACCCTTTCTCAACTCCTGGGGGAGAAGAGCCAGAAGACACTCCTGTGGGAGAGGTTCTCAACCCGGAGGATCATCCCGATCTTCAATGCTTGTTAGCTGAAGGAGGACCCTCCCGGGCAGACTTCTGTAAGGGACAGAGAGAGTGCCACTCTCTCTAGGGTCTGAGGAAACAGGCCCTGTCCCAGGCTCAAGGAGAAGTGCCTAGGACTTTCTGGATATATTGGGAGGGTGAGCTCCTTGTTAGTGAGCCCACTAAGCCTGAACCTGGTGCCCTCAAGAGGCTGGTGGTACCCCACATTTACAGGCCCTTCCTACTGTAGCTGGCACATGAGGTGCCCTTGGCTGGACATCTTGGTACCAAGAAGACTACTGCAGGACCTGCCCAACTTGTCAGTTGCCTGACAAGACTGGAGGCAGTGTCATTGCCCCACTGCAGCCATTGCCAGTGGTTGGTACAACATTTGAGAGGGTGGGCATCGACATTGTTGGTCCCCTTGACCCTCCTACTTCAGGTGGACATCGGTTCATCCTGGTCTTGGTAAATCATGCCACCAGGTACCCTGAGGCTATACCCCTTCGGACTGTAACTGCCAAGGTGGTTGCCCGGGCTCTCCTGGGGATTTTCACCTGTGTTGGATTCCCTAAAGAGGTTGTCTCGGACAGAGGATCCAACTTCATGTCTAGTTACATGAAAACCATGTAGAAAGAGTGCGGGGTAACCTACAAGTTCTCCACCTCTTATCATCCCGGACCAATGGTCTGGTTGAGAGATTTAATAAAACTAACAAGGGCATGATAGGTGCTTTGGAAGAGCCCCTAAGGAGGAAATGGGATCTCCTCCTGCCATGCCTGCTGTTTGCTTACAGAGAGGTACCTCAAGAGGGTGTTGGTTTCAGCCCCTTTGAGTTACTCTTTGGACATCCCGTGAGGGGGCCCCTTGCCTTGATCAGAAAAGGCTTGGAAGCCACCCCTGCAGGTCCCGCCAAGCAAGTGGGGGACTATGTGTTAGGCCTCAGACGGAGGATGACACTGATGATGGGTCAAGCAACAGTGAATCTCAAGGCCAGCCAGGAATTGAACAAGTCCTGGCATGACCTTAAAGCATCGCAAGTGGATTGGACTCCGGGACAGGAAATCCTTGTGATGGAGCCTACCAAGCCTAGAGCTTTGGCAGACAAGTGGTCTGGACCCTTCAGGATCATCACCAAGATGGGCAAAGTCAATTACCTGGTTGACATGGGAATGCCAGGGGTAGGCCCCCAGGTATTCCATGTTAACAGGCTCAAGCCTTTCCACAGGCGAGCAGAAGTCTCATGTCTCTTGCTAGCTTCAGAGCAAGAAGAGGATGAGAGTGATCCCCTTCCTGATTTCTGATTTCTGTATAGCAACCCTCAGGATGGCTCAGTGGAGGGAGTGCATCTCTCTCCCGATTTGACAACACAGCAGCAAAGGGCCTGCAGGACTTTGCTCCAGCAGTATGCTTCTCTGTTTTCACTGACGCCAGGCCTTACACCGTAGTGTAAGCACGAGATTGACACTGGTGACAGTGTGCCTGTCAAAAGCAGGAGCTACCATATGTCAGATACTGTTAAGAACCACATCCAGGCTGAGGTCGGCAAGATGTTGGATCTGGGTGTTATTGAACCCTCAACCAGTCCCTGGTCCAGTCCAGTGGTCCTTGTCCCCAAGGCAAGTTCCCAGGCAGGTACCAAGGATTGGAGGTTCTGTGTGGACTACAGAAGAGTCAATGCCATCACCAAAACTGACGTGCACCCATTGCCAGGGCTGATGAGCTTGTGGACACCATAGGTGCTGCCAAATTTGTGAGCACCTTTGACCTTATCTCAGGGTATTGGCAAATAGCTCTGACGGACCATGCCAGGGAAAAGACAGTGTTCTCAACACCAGAGGGACTCTACCAGTTTAGGGTCATGCCTTTTGGGTTGAAGAATGACCCTGCCTCCTTCCAGAGATTGGTCAACCATGCGCTCAGTGGGCTGGAAGCCTTTAATGTGGCTTACTTAGACAACATTGCCGTCTATAGTTCCACCTGGTGTTGCAGGCCTTGAAAAGGGCTAACCTCACTATCAAGGCCACCAAGTGCCAGATTTGCTCAGGGGAAAGTCACATATCTTGGTCATGAGGTAGGAGGGGGTCAAATCCAACCTATCCCCAGTAAAGTACAGGATGTACAGGACTGGGAGACTCCCACTACTCAAACCCAGGTGAGAGCCTTTTTGGGCCTCACTGGGTATTATCGCAATTTCGTGGCAGACTATGGAACCATAGCTGCACCCCTGACAGCTCTGACTTCACCCAAACAAACGAGGAAGGATAACTGGACTGAAGACTGTCAGAGGGCCTTTGATGGCTTGAGAGAAAGTCTGTGTAGGGCACCTGTGTTGTGTGCGCCTGACTACAGCCGACCCTTTATCGTCCAGACGGATGCCTGCGACACCGGAATTGGAGCTGTCTTGTCCCCTTTAGATGACAAAGGGAGAGAACATCCTATCATCTTCATCAGTAGACAACTCAAGGGTAGATAACTTAGGTGGGCTACTGTTGAGAAGGAATGTTTCAGTATAGTTTGGAGCCTTAGGCATTGTAGGCCCTACCATACAGGGTCTACCTTCAAGGTCCAAACAGATCATAAGCCCCTTGTGAGGTTTGCGCACAATAGTTGTAAATAAACACAGTTAGACGGAGATTGAATATTAACTTGTTACCAAGGTAACTTTTATTATCAACTTATAACTTTTCTAATTTTCTCCGCTTTCTTTCAGAAAAAAGGATACAGGTGGTCTCTTGATGTATCTTCTTGTGAGGACAGAAGTCTTCTAGTTAAGCGGGTTAGAACACTTCAGGTAAATCTTTGTTAAGCTTTGTTTCTTCCTTTCTTTAAAGTCTGTATTTCTGTTTGTGTCTTTCTCCTATCATATGATCAGTTTCACTTCTTTTCCATTGTAGCTTATAGTCTTTATAAGTTGCTCTTTCTCTTACTTGAAATAAGGGTGTCTGTCTTTAGCAGCTAGTGAAACATAGTCTTTAGTCTTTCATGAGTTCATTATTATATTTAAATGAACAAGCCTCTCTTTATCCCTTAAAGTCTTTAAGAGAGTATAGCCCAGATCCCGAGTTATACTCCCATCTGTATCAATATTTTCAGGATTACACATAAGGCAGATTGTTACCTTTGTTCCAGTCTTCTTATTCTATTTTACATTCACTCCCCAACCTGTACCTTCATCTCATCTGGTATCAATGCTTCCGCAGTGTTCATTTATATAGCGACTCGACTCGTCAGTTCGAATCAGCTGCTCCACTTCGTTTCGGCTCCTGGCAGCCTAAACTATACCCCTCTTCTCTCACTTACCGGTGTCAGCTGTTTGCTTCTGTGTGGCTCCGCCCGGCCTCAACTCTGTCCCTCACGTCTCTTCTCACCTTCAGCGCTTCGCCTCAGCGCGACCTCTGTTGACCAAAACTCCTCCCCTCGGCGCTCTCGGCGGTGTATCAGCTGCTCGACTCCACGGCTCCCGATGACAGCACCTCCTTCCTTCGGCGTTCTTGGTGGTGGATCAGCTGCTCGACTCTGCGACCTCCGATGACAGAAACTCCTCCCCTCGGCCTTCTCAGTGGAGGATCAGCTGCTCGGCCCAGCGCGGCCTCAGCCCGTACGAGCTCCGCCCTCAGCTACTCTCCTCAGCAGATCAGCTGTTCAGTTTAGCGCTGACTCTCCCTCTCTTCAGCTTTTCTCGCCCGTACAATGAAAGAACTGAATAGCGATTTCAAACGATCGCTTATAATAATAATTTCAACAACTTGTAGTTAACTCTGTGCAACGGCACAACATCCATCAGCTTCTGGTCTATATCAATAAGCCCGGTTAAAACCGTTGTTCTTCAAATCCTCCTCCTCTGTCTCCTGGCAACCGAGAAAACAAAAACAAAGAAGAGACAATTGTTGTCAGAAAGCTTCATTTCCATCAAAGCTTTTCTGTGATTGGCCCAATGACCTGTCAATTACTCCCTTCAATCAGATAGATTCAATTAACCCTTCATATGGTCCTTCTGCCTCGTTTTAACAGAGCCTGAGCCAGCTGGTGTCCTTGTTGTAGAATCTGCTCCATTTTTATCACACACCCTCCCCTCTAGTCCCTTACGCTCGGGAAGGGAATTGTTCCGGGATAGGACATCTGCCTGGGCCATTAATTTTCCTGGGTGATGAACTGTCTTGAACGTAAAAGGTTGCAGTGATAAAAACCATCTAAGTACTCGGGGATTAGTGACTTTGTTACTTGCCAACCATATGAGAGGTGCATGATCTGTCACCAGTGTAAACTCTCTTCCTAATAAGTAGTAGCGTAATGTCTCTATGGCCCATTTCACTGCAAGACATTCCTTTTCAATCGTAGCATAGTGTTGTTCATGCGGTAAGAGTTTCCTGCTTATGAAAAGTACTGGTCTTTCTGATTCATCTTGCCCCTGGAATAATATCGCTCCAAGACCTGTTCCAGACGCATCTGTGTGTAGACAGAACGGAGCTGAGAAATCTGGACATTTTAAAACGGCTTTTTCAGATAAAGCATTCTTTAGGTTATTAAATGCATTCATTGTCTCTGTTGTATACCAGTCCTTCTTTGTGCTGGATAAGTTTTTCAACAGATCTGTCAGGGGTGTTGCTAGTGTTGAAAAATGAGGGATGAACCTTCTATAGTACCCAACAAAACCAAGAAAGGCTCGCACTTGTCTAAGGTTTGTAGGAAATTGTAAGTCTTTTATGGCTTTCAACTTGTCTTCTTGTGGTTTAATCAACCCTTGTCCTACAAAGTATCCTAAATATCTAGTGTAGAAATTAGCCATGAAAGTTTTCTTTGGATTTATGTGCAGACCAGATTCTTGTAATAGTCGAAGTACATTTCCCAAATGGGTCAAACGATCCTCCCAAGACTGACTGAAGACAATAATATCGTCAAGGTATGCTCCTACATATTCTTCATGTCCTCTAAGAATTGAATTCATGAGCCTTTGAAAGGTTGCCGGTGCCCCATGTAACCCAAAAGGTAAGACTGTAAATTGAAACAATCCTGATGGTGTAGCAAAAGCTGTTTTCTCTTTGTCCTCTGGGAGTAATGGTATTTGCCAATATCCTTTCATTAAATCTATAGTTGTTAGAAATTTAGCTTTACCTAGCTTGTCTAGTAAATCTTCTATTCGTGGCATAGGATAGGCGTCGAACTTGGAAATCTCATTCAATTTCCTAAAGTCCATGCAAAAACGAACCGTTCCATCAGGCTTCGGCACCATTACTACGGGTGATGACCATTCTCTAAGAGATGGTTCTATTACGCCAATCTCCATCATTTCTTTAATCTCCTTGTTGATAGATTGGAGTTTTGTCTCCGGAATTTTATAGGGTCTAATTCTTACTACTTCTCCTGGCTGAGTTACAATACGATGGCATGCCATGTTCGTTCTCCCCGGTAAGGACGAAAAAGTCTTTGCAAATCTCCTTACCAAATCGAGGAGTTCTTTCTTCTGTAACTCAGATAGATCTTGATTTACGTTTAATACTTCCAGACCTAGATCTTCTTTTAATCGAGGAAATGGTTCGAAAGATACCGCCTTTGTATTAATCACTGCCACCGTCGCTATACGTTCTAACCATTTCTTCAGTAGATTTCCATGATATGTCTGTTTGGGAATCATCTGTCATTTTGTCTCACCTTGTAGGTTAGTGAACCTAGAACCTCTTCAATCTCATATGGACCTCTCCAAGCGGCTAGCATTTTGTTCTCAGACGTCGGTAGTAAGACCAACACTTTATCTCCCTTGTTAAATGTTCTCAATTGAGTGTTTCGATTATAATAGTATTCCGGTTTGGTTTGCTCATGTAACAGGTTTTCTTTGGCAATGTTCTGTAACATTTCTACCCTCTCTTTAAGTTGGCAGGCATATTCAGTAAGGGAGATCTCGTTACTCGGCTCCTCTTCCCAGTTTCCCTTCAAAACATCGAGTAGCATTCTCACTGATCTTCCAAACAGAAGTTCAAAGGGTGAAAACCCTGTCGATGACTCTGGGGTATTCCATTAGGTAAGGAGTATCCATGGTAACAACCTGTCCCAATTCTTTCCTCCCGGCTCTCCTATTTTACGTAACATTTGTTTTATTGTTTGATTGTACCTCTCTACAAGGCCATCAGTTTGAGGATGATAGACAGAGGTTTTTAAATGCTTCATTTGTAGAATCGCACACACTTGTTCCATCACCGATGACATAAAGTTGGATCCTCTGTCAGTAACAATCTCCTTCGGTATTCCCACTCGGCTGATAAAGGGTATCAAGGCATCACATATACTTTGGGCACTGGTAAACCTAAGAGGAAAGGCCTCTGGATACCTTGTAGCATAGTCGACAATCACTAAAATATATTTATGACCTTTGGATGAGTGCTCCAAGGGGCCACCAATATCTAACCCAATCCGATGAAAAGGTTCCAACACTACTGGCATCGGCTGCAAAGGGGCTTTGCTCACATTGGCTTTATTTTATTTCTGCCATTCTGGACAGGCTTGGCAGAAACAAGCCACCTGAGCATAGAGACCTGGCCAATAAAACCTAGCAAGGATTTTCTACGTGGTCTTCTCTGTTCCTAAATGTCCTTCACCAATTTGCAGATGTGCCACTTCCAACACGGTTTGATAATATTTCTTGGGAACTAACAACTGTTTCAGAATAGCTCCAGTGGTATCCTTGCTAATCCGATAGTATAATCCTTTTTCTTGAACAAAAGTGGGACCATTTCCCGATACCACTGAGTGAACTGCTGCCCTAGCATTTCCTAATAGTGGATCTATTTCTTGTGCCATTCTGAAACTATCTCCCCCTTCATCAATGTTCCAGTCAATTGCAATTGGGCAAACATTTTTCTCGGCCCAAACTTTCTTTAACTTTCTTAACTCAGATTTCACTTTCCTTTCTTTATTTGATGGCTCTGCAATCGTCTCCTGGGCGAAAGGGGCATTTCTTAACCAACTTTCTTCTATCTTCTTTATGATCCATGAAAAATTAGGAACATCGGAACCAATCAGCAGAGGCTCTGGTAATACTGGCATGAGGGCGGCTCTTACCTCCATCTGTTCCCCGGCTACCTTTAAACTAATCTCTTTGGTAGGGTAAGGCTTGACATCGCCATGGACACAACGGATGGGAATTAGTGTATTCGGGTCCCCAGTATTCCCCACAAGTTCTGTACTTACTACTGTTTGCAAACTGCCGGTATCCACCATGGCTCTTGTAGGTTTCCCATCAACTTCTGCTTCGCAGATATACAAATACGATGTTTTTGGCATTGCTGTTACTTCTTGATATTCTCCTTCTCTAGGAATCTCCATGTTTCCCACGTCCATAGGTTCAGCTTTAGCTCTTTTGGGACACATTCTTGCTAAGTGTCCCCACTCACCACAGTCAAAGCATGGTATGCCTTTTGGTACCATATTAGAGGGTCTGATGCCTACAGGGCTCTCACTCGTTGGTCTCCCTCTAGGAGCCTCCCACTCCGGTTTACGTAACATTGAGTTCGGCCATCTTGTAGCAGTGGTTGTTCTGAGAGAAGGGTTATTCAAACTGGGTGTTGAGGTTGGTTTGTTGTTTACCGCATATGACATGGTCCTGCCTTGTCCAGCCTTTTGATAGGCTGAAGCGATGTTAACAGCTTCAACCAGGCTGGGTCGGTGATGTTGGCGGACCCAACGTTGCATTGGTAAGGGTAGGGCTTCAACAAACTGTTCCATAACAATTTTTTCTGACATCGCATGAGCAGTACTGGAGTTAGACTGCAGCCATTTCTCTCCTATTTCTTTAACTCCATAAAACAACTGCATCAGTGTCTCTTCGGCTTGTAATTTGACCTCTCTAAACTTTATCCTATATGCTTCTTCATCATGTCCCAAGCGTTCGAGTACTACTCAGTTCATATCTGTATAAGGTGTTTCGCCAGTTGGATTGGCTGCTTGGTATGCACTTTGCATCTCACCCGTCATGAGGGGTGCTATGTAGTGGCACCAGCTATCGTTTGGCCATTGAGCATTCCTAGCCACTCTTTCGAAGTTCACAAAGAAATGAGCTGGGTCCTCTCCCACTGCGTACTTTTGTAAGACTGATGCTGGAACCTGGGAATGTCGTCGTATGTTGGTTGCCTCCATTAATTAAGCTTGTTGTAGTTGTATGGCCTGTTGAAATGCTTGCCTATCGGCTTGGGCTTGTTGGTTCTGTAACTGTAACCCCTGTTGAAGTAATTGTTGCCCCTCACTTAGCGTTTTATTGAGTTCCTCCATGGTGTTCGGCTTTTTATCCCACTTCTGACACCAAATTGTGAGGTTTGCGCACAATAGTTGTAAATAAACACAGTTAGACAGAGATTGAATATTAACTTGTTACCAAGGTAACTTTTATTATCAACTTATAACTTTTCTAATTTTCTCCGCTTTCTTTCAGAAAAAAGGATACAGGTGGTCTCTTGATGTATCTTCTTGTGAGGACAGAAGTCTTCTAGTTAAGTGGGTCAGAACACTTCAGGTAAGTCTTTGTTAAGCTTCGTTTCTTCCTTTCTTTAAAGTCAATATTTCTGTTTGTGTCTTTCTCCTATCATATGATCAGTTTCACTTATTTTCCATTGTAGCTTATAGTCTTTATAAGTTGCTCTTTCTCTTACTTGAAATAAGGGTGTCTGTCTTTAGCAGCTAGTGAAACATAGTCTTTAGTCTTTCATGAGTTCACTATTGTACTTAAATGAACAAGTCTCTCTTTATCCCTTAAAGTCTTTAAGAGAGTATAGCCCAGATCCTCAGTTATACTCCTATCTGTATCAATATTTTTGGGGATTACACATAAGGTAGATTGTTACCTTTGTTCCAGTCTTCTTATTCTATTTTACATTCACTCCCCAACCTGTACCTTCATCTCATCTGGTATCAATGCTTCCCCAGTGTTCATTTATATAGCGACTCGACTCGTCAGTTCGAATCAGCTGCTCCACTTCGTTTCGGCTCCTGGCAGCCTAAACTATATCCCTCTTCTCTCTCTTAGCGGTGTCAGCTGTTTGCTTCTGTGTGGCTCCGCCCGGCCTCAACTCTGTCCCTCACGTCTCTTCTCGCCTTCAGCGCTTCTCCTCAGTGCGGCCTCCGTTGACCGAAACTCCTCCCCTCAGCGCTCTCGGCGGTGTATCAGCTGCTCGACTCCGAGGCTCCCGATGACAGCACCTCCTTCCTTTGGCGTTCTCGGTGGCGGATCAGCTGCTCGACTCCGCGGCCTCCGATGACAGAAACTCCTCCCCTCGGCCTTCTCAGTGGAGGATCAGCTGCTCGGCCCAGCGCGGACTCAGCCCGTATGAGCTCCGCCCTCAGCTACTCTCCTCAGCAGATCAGCTGTTCAGTTTAGCGCAGACTCTCCCTCTCTTCAGCTTTTCTCGCCCGTACAATGAAAGAACTGAATAGCGATTTCAAACGATCACTTATAATAATAATTTCAACAACTTGTAGTTAACTCTGTGCAACGGCACAACATCCATCAGCTTCTGGTCTATATCAATAAGCCCAGTTAAAACCGTTGTTCTTCAAATCCTCCTCCTCTGTCTCCTGGCAACCGAGAAAACAAAAACAAAGAAGAGACAATTGTAGTCAGAAAGCTTCATTTCCATCAAAGCTTTTCTGTGATTGGCCCAATGACCTGTCAATTACTCCCTTCAATCAGGGCTAGACTTCACCATAGAGCACAGACCAGTGAAGAGTCACGATAATGCAGATGGCCTTTCCAGAAGGTATGTTGACCATCTGGATGAGGGTGTCTATCTCGTGGGAGATTAGGCACCCTAGCCTCAGTCTGGGGGGGGGCGACTGTGATGCTGGAAATGCATTGGAGGGACAGGGCCTCCCTGTCCTTGTCCTATAGTCCTTTTTCATTGTGTTCTGTGTTGTGTGTTGTTTTCTGCCCCGGAGTCCATGTGGGACTCCTGGCAGTGCAGCTATTCCTGTTTGTGGTTTGGTGTACAGACCCATGGGATACCCTTATGGCACCCATGGGTGGGGGTACAACCCTGTGCCCCTAGTGTATGTTTTTGGGCACCCGGGGTGGCCCACAGAGCAGGGTATGGGCTGGTGGCAGCTCCATGCTGAATTAGGCAGGTGCTCTGAGTATCCTCCATTTTGGGATACCCAGGCCCTGCCATTGGAATCAGTTGATTCCTGATAGAAAACAAGATGGCCCCTGTGGCCTCTTGCTTTGTATTACATGTTACCTTGTTTTCCCAAAGTCCTGGGAAACCCTGACTCTGTCCCTTCCCCCTGACTGGCTGTTGGGTGGAAGTTCCATATATGGTGTTGTTGTGAAGTCCAGTCCAGACTGGCTGGAGACTTCCCAGTGACTGTATGTTGTGGGTACACCCTGTGGGTGGGACCAATGTGCACTTTTTGTTGTGGCTGTCTGGTATCTGGTATGAGAGACAAAGACTGCGACAGCCCTGCCCGGAACTGGCCTGAATGCAGTGTGTAGTGTTGAATGGCTGGGTACTTGTCCCAATCCACATTCCTTGTTGTGAGTGTCTGAGAGGGAGGAGGATTGCCTGAATGCACTCTGTGCCTGATTGGCTGACTGACTGCATGAATGCCCTTCTGTATGATTGGCTGCTGAGTGTGACCCATCAGTGTGGATGAGAGACAGAATAGTATATCTGGGGACCTCTCACCACTCGAAATTGCTCAGAAGCTGTGTCTACACTTGAAGAGTAACTGGAACTGCTGATCCTCTACGCCCAGCTGGAAGAAGAAGACTTGCTGTTGCATTTGCTTCGACCTGATCTGAAAGCTGCCGAATTCGTCGAAGACTGATCCGAGAGAGGACCTGGTAAGGCGCCCTCTTCCCGTGCTCCGAGGGACCATCGAGCACTGCTGACCTTCGCCGAAGCTCCCTGGAAGTCAGACCCTCGAAAGGCTGCCGACCGGAGACAGGACCGCTGAGGAGATCAAAGTGAAGCACCCGGACTTCGCCGCCATCGATGTCCATTGCCGTCGACCAGGGTTCACAGGTTTGTGTAACCGCTGGAGGCCCGTTGAAGTCGTGTTGCCCCAGAAGAGGGGACCGCATGACGCCGTGCCGCCGTCAACTGGAGCCACCCGCTCCTTTGCCTAAAACATTTGAATCAAAGGACTCCCTTGTCTGCACCAACAACTGCTTTATCCTGCCAGAGGGGGGTCAAGGCCGCCAATGCGCCAAGGAGAATCCGCCGGTGGGTTTCCCGCCAACTGAAGGCCACAAAGACTTCAACGACTTGACGCCTTTGTTGGCCACAGTTTTTCTGAAACTCTTTGCAGTCCAGAACTATCAAACGCTGAGGTGCCCCGCACACCTCATCCTCGCAGGACGTCGCCGACGAGCACCGCCTGGACTGACGCTGTGGTCTCGGCACCCTCGAACTTCTCATCGATGCCATTGACACCAAGTTCACTTTCTTCGGCGTCTCTCGACGATCCGTGACTCCTGCTTGTAAGGGGGTCACTCAAGAAGGATCCACTGACGCTTCTATGAAGAACTCTGCTCCACCAGGTACATTGGGGGGGTAAAAACATGAGAGGAGGAAATAAGACTATTGAGCAATATATGGACTGGTCTTGTGCTATATCTTTATTTTACAGGTTGCCCAGGTGGGGGGATCTCCACACAGAACTGTGTTTTGGTAACTGACTCAGTATTCTGCCTATTGTTTCAACCATCTTGCTTTCCCTCCTCTCTATATTGCTGGTTTCCTTTTTATGGATCTGTGTGACATTTTAACAGTATAGTTGATGCACTTTAAAGAGGTCTGATAATATTGGTGGTACCACTTTAGAATTGTACATATTTGCCATTGTTGACTTCTGAGTACAAAGTGAGTTATTGTGATAGTGTACATACCTTTGAATATTAATTATATAAAGACTGTGTTTTCAGTAATACAGTGTGTGGACATTCCTATGTGGGGGCTTGGGGACTACACTGTACTTAAGAACCAGCCTGCATCACCTCCTGAGAAGCTAGGCCTTGATTGCTCGACCATAGCTACCGCATAGAGAATCTTGGCTGGGGTCCTCTGTGCCTCTTCTCTACTATATAGAGAGCAGAAGTACAGACACACCCCTTCCGGTACTTTACACTCACGTATTACAAATATCAGTGAGAACAATGTAGGAAACAGGGCGGAATAGCAATATCATACATCCTGTGAATTTTGACTCATCTGCAGGATCGTGGGACTGCAGAATTGTTGGCTGATACTTAATACACGACTCTGAGATTTACCACAGAGCCTACTTGGATGGTGGATTTTCAAGATACATCAGCAGTCCATACTGCACCGCCAGAAGTGAATGTCACAAGGTTTTGATATCTGGATAATCCCTGTTTTGTCTCTAGGAAGGGAGACTCTGATTCACTCTGTGCCTCCGTCCCTTTCAGGCTTTTCTGAACTCGTACCTTTGAAGCACTGAGGATTAGGTCCATAGTTTGCACTACCACCATAAGTTGAAATATGAGGTGAGTGTGAACCAATGTGATCATGAAGGATTTATATGCATAATTCAACTGTGCCATAGATATAATAAAAAAGAGGTTGAATTGTGATTATCTGTTTATCGTTATCTGTTATCTGTTATCTGTTTTTCGTAGAGTATTTGTTGGAAGACATCTTCCACTGGATAGTCTTACAAGGGTGAGGCAATACTCATGCCTCACCAATGTCCTGAAGAAAGTCGGAACAATGTCAGGCTGAGTTCAAAAGCCCTTCTTTGCCGAATAAAACATATGTAGAGTATGTCAATTAGCTTCTGTTGCTATTGCACAGAAATACACACTGTCAGTTTATATGGGTGTGGAGAATTGAAATACCTTGTGGTTGTATAAAAGGGTTCCAAGCAAGGGTTAACCCAGAGTGTTGTTAAAGTTTACATTGGCTGTGTGTGAGTGAGTATGTGTATAAATGGTGGAATTAAATGGATGATGTCAAATATATGTGATTTATTTTCATAATCAAACAGTATAATTATCCTGTTGTATTTTGTAATAAATGTATTTTTGTATGGAAATAATCTGCTAGTGTTATCTTTCCAACCTCATCACTGAAGTCAATTTTTGTTTATTATTGTATGGCGGATGCAACATAGGAAAGAGCAAGGGTTTACCTACTACTCATCAGTGCATGTGATGCACTCTCGCATAGATGTGTGGTTCATGTCTGATTTCCTACTGTCTGAGGTACTGGACTGTATTATGTACCCTAGGAACTTCTCAGATCACTACCCCTTACTGTTGGTCTGTAAGTGGTCAGCGGAGGGTTGGTCTAGGCCCCCATGGCGGTTTAAGCCTGAGGCACTCTGTGACCCAGCATTTGCGTATATCTTGCAGGATAATATGGAGGGTCTGTCTCGTGAATGGCAGGGTTTTGGCAGACGTTTAAAGTGTACGTGCGTGGGGTGGCTATGTCGACCACATTTGGGGTACTGAAGGCACTTAGATGGGACATGAATGAGGTTAAGGCACAGCTGAAAGGTTCACGGGACATATTTCTCAGGGAATCTATTTTGGCAGTACTGGTTGAGACACAGCGGTTGTTAGACAATTTCCGGAATCTAGCACAGAGGGAGGTTAGATTTCTAGGGATGCCACATAGAAACGGGGAGTCTGATAGGCCTGGACGGTCCCAGGAGGATAGCTCAGCGGCAGCGTGTCGACTTGGAAACAAGACGATACGGAGCAACACAGGTTCGATCCCTGGGTCCGCGCTTAGAAACCTCTGGGTATTAAGCGCGTTATAAATAACCTATCATATCAATTCATAGCACTATTGATACAAAGGGGGGAGGGTAGGACCCCAATCACACATATTGACACGGGTGCATGAGTTTACTCTGATGGGGACATCAATGAGGTTTTCTGCTCCTTTTATGAACGACAATATTGGCATAAAGGCAAGGCTTCAGAGGTAGACGTTAGGGAGTATCTGGATGCAATCCCCACTTCATTGCTGTCGGCGAAAGCCTCAGGGGTGCTAGAAGTCTCCCTCTTGACTTTAAAAGGCCAATTAAGGAGCTGCTCCCTCCTGGCAAAGTGGTGGGGGAGGGTGATCTGGTGGCAAAATTCTACAAGGAGTATTGTGACCTCTTAGTGTTGTACTTCCTTCAGATAGGGGAGGAGGCGCTCAACCGGGGAAGTCTCCCAGACATGGTGCGAGAAGCAGTGATAACGGTTTTGTTGAAGCCCGATAGATATGCTAGTGTTTGTGCATCATATCTCCTCCTTTAATTGACTGTTGTTGATCCTAAGATAATTTATACATAACGACCAGACAGGGTTTATGCCTGGTAGGGCTACAGCATTTAATCTCAAGAGGTTCTATAATGTACTGGTGCAGGGGCCCTCTGACCCTTGTGCTGTAGCCATATCCTTAAATTTGCAGAAGGCGTTCGACAGAGTGTATTGGCCATGCCTGTTTGCAGTGCCGGAGAATGCTGGATTTGGGCCTTGCTTTATTTTATGGATACAGTTATTGTATAAAGCGCCATTAGCAAGAGTTAATACGAATGGGACATTGTTAGCGGCCATTGGGCTAGAGGGTGGCACCTGACATGCAGTGCCCTCTGTCTCCTCTTTTGTTTGTTCTAGTGATAGAGCATCTGGCCAAGCTGGTTTAACTACAACACACCCATAGCTGTTTGCGGCTGGGTGGCCCACCAACGGTAATATCCTTATTAGTGAATGTTATCCTTTTTTATATACAGGACCCAGCCAGGGATGCTGGGTTGGTCCTTCAGATGGTGGTTGAATAAGGGAGACATTCTGGGCTTCACCTAAGCAGAGACAAATCAGAGAGTTTCCCGCTGATGGACACTGCGCAACAATTAGTGGAAGGTCATGGATTGTGGTTGGTGCATGACTCATTCAGATATTTAGGAATTATCATTCATAGGTCAGTGGAGAGACAATAGCACTGAACTATACTGCATATATGATGCAACTAGGGGCCAAGTAGATACGCGAGGCGATGGTTGATACGCTAGGCGATGGTCCCGATCACACAGATGGGACGTCTTTCGATTCTGAAAATGCAGGTACTGCCGAAACTATTGTATTTGTTTAATAATATCCTGGTTTGACCAGGCAGGGCATTGTTTAAGGAATTACAATCATTGTATATATCTTTTGTGTAGGGTAATTGGGGGTCCGTATGTGTTGGATGTCCATTACCTGGCTCTGGGTTGAGGGAGGCCTCAGGGCGCCACACTTTGAGCTCAATTATTTAGCAGCACAGGGGCTCTATGCTTCCGATATGGAGGAATTGCAAAAACAAAACTCTGCATGTGGAGCTGGAGAGGGTTGCGGTGGGTATCGTGGCACTCTGCACCATGATCTATGGGACTACATAATTGGCACATAGACCCACTAGCTGCTACACAACTGGCAACTTCAGGAGTTCGAGATAGCGGGTTCCCTTTTGGGACCAGGCAGGGGTTGGCGCCGACACAAGATCCTTCTATTTCACAGAGTTGGAAGGCAGTCGCCGTTACAACATTGGGGCGCATGTGTATGCAGAGCAAATTTGTTGAGTGTGAGGAGTTTCAAAACTATGTAGGTGACTCTTCCAAATAGAAGTTAAACTACTGGTCGATGAGGCCAGCATTCAGGGTACAGTGGTCAGGGTATTCGAAAGAGCCCAAAGTCAGCCCTGGTGAGTCATATATACATGAGGCGGTGCTGGGACATAATGCAAAAAGGGTGACAGTGTGTTATAATAGTTTGTTGAGTGCAGTCGCACATAAGGACCCTAATATCAGGATGAATTGGATGCTGTATTTACAGATAAGCAATGGGTGCCTATATATGGGATAACAAGAAAAATGTCCTATAATTCCAATTTGATGTTGATTCATTTTATGATATTGAATAGGCTACACTACACCCCTGCTAGGGTTAGTCAGTTTTGGAATGAGTGCCCCAGATGTTCCAGTAATGATGCTAACTTGCTACATATGTTATGTACTTGCCCCTGATTTCTGACCTTTTGGGAAGGGGTGTGTGCTGTTTTGAAGGCGGTGAGAGCGCTCAGCTCTCCTCCCTCAGATGGCCCTTTTATTGGGCGTTAAAGAGCCAGTGGTGGAGGAGAAATGCAGATTCTTGAACTTGGGACTTCTTCTGGACCAGGGGCAAATTGTGTTTTGTTGGACACAACAGTGTGCCCTGTCTGTAAAAGATTGGCTTTGCGATCTCACGTTGGCGAATGATATGGGGAGAGTTATATAGAACACTGGTACACAAGAAGTAGACCCAAAGACATTTGGTCAGACTTTCAACGTTCTCTTACTGAGAGTGACAAGGAAGTTCGTAGTTCATCAATGGACACTGTTGTTACTTCTAGCCAGTAGAGGCGCTTGTGTAGCATGTATTGTGATATTAATAATGTCAGTTGGTTTACTGCACTGCATCTGTTACTATGTTGTCACTAAGCTAACACAAATAAAGTAAAAAAACATAGAAACAAAACTCCATGAAACATAGGTTTGCATTAGAAGTGAGGAAACTACTCATCAAGTGACATGTACGTTTAATAATTTGGGGGGTTCTATTTAGACATTATATAAACACCATGACAGCCCAGGTGCTGTGCTGGCAGGTTAGGCAGACCAAGCTGAGAAGAGGAGTTGCTCTCCGGTGGACCTGTCAGACAACTCACAAACTCAGAGGAGATACACTTCTTCTTTTAGAATTATGATGAAAAGATTGCATTGGGAATTGCTTGAATTGATCTGGTGCTAAAATGCCGGTCTTTTTACTGATAGATGCATTGGATTATGCGCTTTCACTTTCGTATTTCAGTTTCATGATGTTTCTCTAATACATTATTATGGTTTAGTTTAGTTTGGGACTATGAGTTGAACACGTTCCTTTGAACTTAGTTGGTGTTGATGCATAAATAGGTATTTGGGTCGTGAGTTATGTGGGGATGAAGCGCGCTTTTTTTTTAAGAGATCATGAATGTTGATTTGTTGGAACATTTTAGTGAGAGAAAATTGAGGACTTTTCAACGTTATTTATTTTTTGAATCAGGTACGTGGCGACACTGGTAACTAGAGTGAATGTGTTATGTCTTTTTCAAGTATGCCATTCTCTTTAGTTTTCTTCAATATCTCTTTATACATGGATTGGGATTAGAAGACCGAATTAGAAATGTCGAGGGAGAAAATATCAAAGATTATTTTTTTGAAATATATATCACATATTGTCATGGCCTCTTTGAGTAGGACGCACCCACATCCCAGAACACTTTGGAATAAGTCCCTGGATAAGATTATGTAGTTGATAACTGATTTAGCATGGTTTCCAACCCAGGTAGATGCTGCTTGTAGGTTGCCTTCCACACTCCCATTACGGACCACCAAGCCCCAGTCATCGAAAAACTTACAGAATTTCTTACCAATCTCACCCCTGGGTTTAGTTCCCTTCTGGGTTTGTATTACATTCAGGGAATGTGTGTTGAAATCTCCAGCTATTAATATGTTTATATGTTCTCGCAAACTGACAGCATTAGACAACATTTCAACAATTGCATCCAGGTACTCATCCAGCTCAGAAAAGGAGGGGTTATAATACAAATTGAGCACAATCGTACTTCGTCCTCCTCACCTTGCCATTAAGGGTAAGACCCAATCTTGTTGCCAGGATTCCATATTAAGTGCCTGTTAATTTCACTAATGTGGTAATTCTAGAATTTTGAGAAGCAACAATAAGTCCTCCGAATGGCCGACCAGCCTGTCCCCTAGTCGCCAATTGTCCAATTATGGTAAAACCATCAACTTTAAAAAATGTAAGCAACCAGGTTTGCTGCAATAAGATTAGGTCATAGGAACCAAACATTGTGTTAGTCGTACTCCCATTAACAAAGCTTCTAAAACCCTTGTATTCCAGCTCAGGATATTTAAATTATCGTTCAATAAAGCAATTTCATTGTTTTCATCAAGTTTTTTAAATACTTGGGTAAAAATCCCTGGTAATAAAGAGCACACTTTTCTTTTAGAACCTCCTACTTTGCCATCACCAGTTGCCTGGGGATCCACCAACTCCATGTCCTGAGGTCTTTTACCCATCGTCCTACCATGACGCTCTGCTGTTCCCATAGCCACATTTAATCTCTCTTTCGGTTTAACAGTAGATAGTTTGAAACACATTTCCGTACATTTTCCCCCTACTGACAGCAAAGCATTCACCACCAAGCATGACTGGAGACCAATTTCTACTATGTCAGTTGTATTGACATAGGGAACATGGATATAGTCTCTGTTGTGAGTGGAGAATAGATATACCTGGGGAACATCCTTCACTATCCTGAGGATGGACTTTCTTTTTAGGATAGTTCGCTCTCCAAAGGTCGACATATGCTGTTGCCAATCGGGTGGGCGTGCAACAATCAATGTTGAAAGTTCTTCACTATCCACCGAAACCTCTCTTTTCTTCTCCACCTCCTGTTCATCTCCATTCACCCTGTTCTTTATTGGAGGGATCTGTTATGAGGTTATTGGCACGGAGGTAAGTAGATTTTATATTGTAGTACGTTGGTTATGTGACAAAGCCTCATTGAGGTCTTGAGCTAGGGGCGCCGGCCCTCGCACACCCTTAGCTATTTCAGATTTGTTTTTCCCCATTAGGAAGATCGGGGTTCATCTTGTCACTGGTAATTTCACTGTGTGTTTGGGAACCTTCGACTGCACATCCAGCTTTAATTACAACTGCTACCTGGGTTTTCACATTAGAACAGCACTTCATCTTTTGTTGAAAGGTCTTTGAATTTTCCTTACCCCATCAGCTTTTTTTTTCTCCAGCCTGGTTCAATGCAATGAAATCCTTGCTATTCTCACTTGCAGGAAATCGAGTAGGCCAATCTTCATGCAATACTATCACGTAATCAGTTTCCTTTGCACTGTTCCCTGCATCCAAATGATTACTTCTTGGACTGCTTTGTTTTTCACCGTCCAGTGAGATGGCTTCCTCACTCCCCAATTGATCATCTGTAGATTTCAAGTCTTCATACATATCCGAAAATCTCATATACTTTCTTGAACCACTTATGTGTTTTCTCTGGTTGTTATTTTTGTTCTTATTCTTCTTTTCCCCTGCCTTTCTTTTCCTCTTATGTACACAATTTGTATTTTCCATCAGGTCCCTATCAGACATTGCATCTCTCTTCACTATTCCCCCAGAAACAGACAGCGGATCCAAACCACCGTCTTGTGGGTGGTTAGCGGAAGGGTTTTGCACTTTACAGTCGGCACCCCTACCAGCTTCTGTTCCTTGTGGAGAGCCCAGTACTTTCTCTCGGTCCTCTTCAGTCAACCTAATAGCTGGAGCTCTGTCCAACTCCCCTCACCCCCCTTGTCTGACTCCTTGTATCATTCAAAATCAGGCGGCCCATAACTAAACAGTGATGGGACTCCATGATGTTTGCTAAACCTTCCATTTCCTGATTCAGATCTCCCAGAGCCTTTTGTCAGAAGAGCTAGATTTGTATTAAGATGTTTACCCAGTGTATCATCCAGAATACCAATCATGAGCTTTATTTCACTTGCCTGTAGTATGTTTGCTGATAAGGTATCTTTTATGTTTCCATATACGCTGACCAAGAGCTCAAAACTAGGTTCAAAGCAGATATCGAAAGAGCCGTCGATTTTACACTTTCTTCCATGTCTTTTAGAGTTTCATGTAACCACCCTGCACTAAGCTCCCAGATATATCAGTGGAGTTAAAACTGTGAGTTCAGTTATGTCCCCACTTAAAAGGATTGCTCTGCTCCCTCCCTTTGCTAGACAGCAATCAGAGCTGATCTCAGAAATTCCTCCTTATTCCTTTTGTATCTGTTAATAAGTCATCAAGCCCAGCCGATCGCCTTTATTAGAGGGACAGAGAACGGACTTAGAACTTCTAGGGCTCAAAGGTATATGACCCGCAGTCACCCTTATACAATTTTTCACTTAGACCATACTGATTTAGTTTGCTCACAATCTGCTTGGACTCAGATTAGTAGACAATACTCTCTCCTGCAAACTTAGTTGGCAATTAGCAAAGGTCAGAGAAAGTCAAGAAATGTATAGCAGAGTTTTGTCATCTATTCAAATAAAACCACCAAGCCGGTATGAAGCAATCGGAGTGTATGAAATTGTTGGGGAGAATGTCCAAGCTCCAGGTTAATCAATTACTATGTCCAATACTTCCAGAGGACGACAATCATTATAAGTAGTTTTGTTGTATGATATGACACGACACTTGCAAAGGTACTTAGACTCCCATTTAGCGGGCCACACGGCTACCACTGGATGTGTCAAACTTACCAGCCCGCAGCCATCTACCATCCGTCAACTCACTGAACGGCCAATACGCTCACTTGGCTCACTTGTTCTGTGAGCATGGGGCTGCCAAATAAGTAGGTTTGTCTAAAATAGTAGGCATCCAGGATAATACCTGCAGGATTCACTGGTAACACACTGAGAGCAGGAGAGAAATCTGCCAAACCGCTCACTTTTCTCACTTTACTCCAACTATGCTACACTCCCTCTCTCTACACTAGCCCCACTGCTCCCTCAGTCCATATCATCAAAGGTGCTTTGGAATGCAACACCCCGTTGTAAGGCTAGTCCTTTTGTGTAAGGTGTTCCCTGTGATTCCTGATTCCGAGGACAAGTCTTGCTGAGGGGTTGTCTTGCTAAATTGAGGTTTTACCTGGCCTCAGAAGGGATCAAAAGAGAGGCAGCTCCCACTGGCCCCTGGCATGCTTGGTGCAACAAGACAACATGTTCATGGCTGGGCTCACGGTTGTGACGTTATTATGATACTAGTTTGATGTGGCTTTAATAATTATGAGAGATACTAGCCACAATACCTTAACTCAGGCATGTCATATATTTAAAGTTTACAACTGCTGCCAGGAAAGTTACTCTTGTAGGTAAGTGGTTTGCGAACAGAGGTACACATCTTACATGCAGGCCCTGCCTTGAAGTGACTTGGCGGTCACTACGGCTGTCAGAGGGCACGTGTGACTCCTGACCCTGTTTTGTGTCACTGGAGAGCAGGTGCTGGAGATCAGGGTACTGATTCAGCAGGGTAAAGGTGTACACTATGCTTTGGCAAGCAGCTCACTGAAAGAGGTCTTGTCAGCATATTTTTTTTTCTAAATAAAAAAAAAACAGGCTTTCTACACCCTTGCAATCTTTCACACTCTGGACCTGAAGGATTATCTAATTTAGCTATAAAAGCAAATCCTAAATTGTGGTTTGAAATCATGTTATTTTATTTCAGTAAATTATTGTAATAAGGAACACTTTGTAATTCTTGGACTAAATCCTGTGCGATTCTGGTCTTTAAAACAGCTCTTGGTCGCATAAATTATAAGCCCAGTGCCCTCTGTGATATTATTTCGCTCTGCACCATTTGATGAACAGATCTGTGGGACTTCGAATGCTACTGTTGTGTTGCAACTCTGCATAGTATCTTCAGTTTGACCAATAAAAGGTATCTGCATCTTGTGTGATATTACGGACAACATTTCAGCAGCCATATTATTAGAGCAGCTCATGAATTAAATTCATTAAAAAATATATATTGATTTACCAAGTGGGGTTTAGGAAATGTTTGGATATACAGGAATGTGGACATATTGTACATGCATTAAAGCATCAGGCCTGAGTAAACCAGCTTTAACAATGTATATGGCCTTTTTGGATTGTTTGGCTGCATTTGATATGGTTGCAGCTAATGACACTACATAAAGAGAAATGACTTCAGATTATTTGGTACACAATTGTGCTGTATTGTGTAGTACCACAACATTTGTTACATTGTATAGAAGGTAGGATTTGGCAATCATTTTTAGACTTATTAAATTGTTCACTAATACACGCTGCTAGCGTAGAATTGTGTTTGACCTCTTTAATTACAATGGTCATGATACAAAGGTGTACATTATATGCTAAATCAGATTTGTAAAACCGTATTCATGACGGTATTTTATGAGAAGCTGTTTTGAGGAGAAGTCGAAATTGCTTAAGAAGTATACAAATATACAGGATTGCAGGTAAATTGACTTTCATTTCACTGCTCTCCTTCAGTAGTCTCTCTATACTTCACATAAGCTCATTAGCTCTGTGTGGTGCAGCTGTCTGAAGATCCAGATGTGTTTCCTGCATCATGCAAGTGTATAGTGTAATTTACTTCGTCTATATTCACCTCTTCAGCAGTCATTCATCTGCATGTGTTTCTTTGCACATGTATCAGCATGAGGCGCATTTCAGAGTCTAATGGCCTCATTACAAGGTTGGCGGAATGGGTTTAGCGGCACCAGTAATGGTGCAGGTGCCGGTAAACCCATTCCGCCCTATTACGAGGTTCCCTTGCGGGACCCGCTCAGAACATTTGGTCAGACCACACGTCCTTTGCGGGTCCCGCAAGGGGACCAGGGAGCTAATAACGGGCCTGTTATTAACGGGCCCGTTATTAGCTCCATCCCCATTCCCATTGAGCCCTAAATGGGCTCAATGGGAATGGGGATTGGTTTTGTGAATGAGGAATTACTGGGTCCTCCAAGGTTGGAATGACCTGGTAATTCCTCATTCACAGAACCCGGACCCGGACACGATTTTGGAGGCAGCCATGGCGCTAATAGCACCATGGCTACCTCCAAACTCGTAATGAAGCAGTTAATCTGTAAACAGTGGTTCTGGTGATCATATACCCTTTACAGCTTGCTTCCCTCTAGTGCTGCCCCCTGAAATGCAGCGTGTCCCACGTACGTTTGGCCAAACTATCTCACAGCTACAAGGTGTAGAAGATTCCATACAAAGCAAAACGGAGCTCCTAACGCTAGAGAGTTTCCCTATTGCTCCATAAACATCAGATTCCCACTGCCTTTCCTTGCAGTCAGTGGTCGAAGTGTACGAAAAGAAGTAGTGGAACTATGCTCCCTGTTGGCCTGCCCCACATTCCCAACAAACTCCATTGCCACACCCTCACCTACACACAATGCAAAACACCAAACACACCTTCTGTTAAAATAAATGTATAGGAACACTACAACTTAAAAAAAAGAAAGGTAGACGAACACTGCTCCCAACTGCTCCCGCCCACTTTGATCACTGCATTGTCAATAGTTCCGTTATCAGCAATTTCTTCCCGCTCCGCCATACTTGTAATGAGGCATGCCATTATCACCAATTATGTTAAAACGGTATGAAGGGGAAAGCAATGAGGAAATCACAGTTATTGCGTACACTCTGTACCTGCAGCACAGATCATGTTTTTCTACTCTATGAAAGTCATGCTCACCTGACATTTTATTGTGATACTGGCTGCACTGTGATGCCAGGGCTCATCACACCTAGTGATGGCCCCCAAGAATTTGCATGAGGATCACTACCAAGAGGTGCACATCTAAAGCCTTGCAACCGTTGAGCAATCCTCAGGGTTCCTGAAGCCCAGGTTTCATTGCCTGCACATTACAGGAGGAGCTCTGCAGTACTGTGTGGAAAATGCATACAACGTTTTTATCCTTTTATTTTATGTATTTATTACATTTCTGATTATGTAATTTCTCTTATTGCAATGAGGCTAGAAGATACTTGGTAATGTGAATACAAGACGTAGGAGAAGAGATCTGCTGAATGCCCTAGTGCAAAACTATGGGTGAAAGTTTAAATAAGCTGTGTCATTGATGCCTGGTGAACATTTTTAGTTCAGAGGGATTAACATTTTTTTTTATTTTATTTATTGGACATTTGTATGGCGCCTTTACAGCAGAAAGCGGTTCCATGGGACACAAGACAAAAGAGGAGGGGGAACAGGGGAGGATAAACAACATCAATCTGCCCTACTAGGCCTTGTGACATTTGGATTATGCAAGTGCAATACAAAAGTGCAGGCGTGAGGGAGGAGGCTGCAGGGCTGAGGCAGGGTAATAGGTAGGGGAGCCCATGGAGGGCAAGTGCGCAGTGAGACAGGGATAAGGGTAAAAGTGCGAGGCATAGGGGTGGCCCAGACTCAGAAGGCTAGTCAGTGGAAGGTGCCGATGCCAAGTGCTGGGAATGGGGTACTGCGGGAGACTGGTTGGAGGAGGACCTGGCCCTTGTAGGACTCAGAAGAGACCAGGCAGCCAGTCACAACTGCAGGCGGGAATTAGCAGGGGAGGGGCAGAGGCAAGGAGGAGGGGAAGAGGAGTCTTGAGACATTTCTGGAGCTTAAGGAGATCAAGCTCAAGTCTGAGAGAGGCAGGGAGGCCATTCCACTGGGAGGCTCTGGCCAAGGAAAGAGATCTATCCCCCAATCTCTGCTTGGAGAAATGTTTGACCTGCAGAGAGTTAGAGCTAGAGGACTGATTGACTCTAGCATTGAGGTATTTAGGCAGGAAATATATAGCGCAGTCCCAGGCCACAGAAAGCCTTGTGGATGATGCAGAGGGTCTGGAATTTGATCCTTGCAGCCACGAGAGCCAGTGGAGAGATTTTTGCGCTGGAGAGATGCAGTCCCTGTGCTTGAGGCCAAGGATAAGTCTTGCAATCCTATTCTGGATTAGTTGGAGAGGGTGGAGGGAGGAAAGAGGTAAATTGAGGAAGAGGCTGTTGCAGTAGTCCAGCCTGGAGAGAACCAGAGCTCTGGAGACACCGATTTTCGGGGGGAAGGTGAGGAAAGGGAGAATGCTCTGAGAAGGTAGAGCTGAAAGAAAGCCTTCTTGGCAAGGTCTGCGATATGAGGTGAGAAGTATAGAGTGGAGTTGAAGATGACTCCCATGATTTTTACCTCACAGAAGGGTGAGGGGAGGGGCAATAAGGGGGGTGGCCAGAGATTAGGTGGGAAAGAAGGGGCACACATTCCAATCAGAAGGATTTCAGTGTGACTGGCATTAAGACAGAGGTCATTAGCAGCGCACCATGCCTGAATAGCCGTCAGACAAGAGGAAGGAAGGGAGGTAGAGGAGGGCAGCTTCAAGGAAAGCTGTGTGTCATCGGCATAACACTTGAAATGAGAAAAGATGGTTATCAAGTGGGCAAAAGGGTAAGGTAAAAGTTGAAAAGCCACAGCGAGAGGATAGAGTCCTGAGGGACACCGCAGGTAGTGAGTGAGGTAGAGGAGAGAAAGGGCCCATTTGAACCTGGGAGGGACGATTTAAAAGGAAAGAGGTCATCCAAGCCAGTGCCCAGTCCGTGATACCCACAGTATTCCAGAGGTGATTTAAGAGGGTGGCTTGATTGACAGTGTCGAATACAGAGGACAGATCCAGGAGGATATAACAGAGGGAGAGCAGGAGTCGAGATTTGAGAACAAGTTGTCACAGGTAGTCAGGAGAGCAGTTTCTCTGCCTCTGGCTGCTTTGAAACCAGACTGGTGGTCATGGAGACAGCCATCAGCTTCAGTATGGCGGTTTAGTTGGGAGATAGCTAACTTCTCCAATGGTTTGCCCTAAGAATGAGGTAGTGGAAATAGGGCGGTAGTTAGCCAGACAGGAAGTGTCCACAGATGCCTTTTTTTAAGAGGAGGTGCACAAGGGAATGCTTGAGAGGTTGTGGGAAGGAGCCAGTGGAAAAGAAATGGGCACAGAACTCAGCCAAAGAAGGAGCGAGGGCTGCAATATTGTCCTTGATAGTTCAAGAGTAGCAGGGAAGCACCTGTTTGGAGGAGACTTTCATCCAGCAAACAGTCTGGGTGATCTCATCTGGTGCTATGGGTGAGGAGGGAGGAAGAGAGCGGGGCCAAGGAGGCCTGAGAGCAAGTGGAGGAGAGAGTGAGTAGGAGAGTGAGGACAGGATGTCCAGAGTTTTTGTTGTAAAGTTAGGAGGCCAAGGCTGTGGAGAAGAAAAGACTGCAGTAGGATTGGCAAGTTCCTTACAGATTTTGAAATGTGTGATAGCCTGCATGAGCAACCGGGTAGGATTGTGAATGCCAGCCATTGCCACATATGGATAGAGTAGCGGTTGTTGAGCGAAGCGACGTCTGGACTGCATTGGGAATGCTACTGTGGCCAGATTTGGATGAAATTGCGAATAGCAGCTAGCCGCACACATAGACAAGTTCCAAAAGTGGGCAGGGGCTGCATTTGGGCACATTTGTGAATATTGGAGAGCGTCATTTATGGAAGAGATAGTGAATATCGGCTGGTGCCGGAGCTAGATAGACATGCAGTAATGTTCTTGTGCCACACCTAGAAAGAACGTGGCAATCCAGCACATCGCTTATAGACAACAATGCCAATATCCAATCCAATAACAATTTCACCCCTCCGCCTACACCTCTCAAACTCTAACCAGACACAACCACAACCCTATACCACAGCAAATTGCACAAACTTCACTACACCGCAACAAAAAAACAAACCTCACACAGACACGCACAACAGCACACAACATCTACTGACCGGAAAACACCCCAAGCCCAGAGTTTGTGTTCGCGTCATTTATGAGCTTGCGCATTTTGTTTTATTTTTTTCCTGTTCGTTGATGGAGAGTTGGTTTTTTGCTTTGGTCCTGCTGTCTTGTGGTGTTGCACTGGGTGTTGGGAATTGTCCGATCCAAGTTTTAGCTCTGTCTGTAGGGTATTATTGTCAGGTGATAAAGCTGGATGTTCTGTCGCTGTCTCGAGTTAGGTTGGGGAGGTTTACTAGGGTTATATTGCTAGGATATTCCACTGGATGTCCCTAATATGGGTCTCCCTGGCTGTGAGAGAGGGGCCCACTGCCACCAATGCAATCTGGATACCAGACAATGCAATCTGAAATAGGACACAGCTAAACTTGAGAGTCCCGCACAGTGAGAGAGAGGCTCACAGACAACAATGCAATTTGAATATCAGACACTGCAGCTTGAAATAGGACACAGCTCGACTTGAGAGTGCTGTACAGTGGGAGCGAGGCCCACAGTCAACAATAAAGTTTTATTTATTTATTTGTTTATTCACATTTGTTGAGCGCACCGTGGCGCTTCTTACAGAAATTGAAAATGACTTATTTACATACAAAAGAAAGTCATTGTTTAGTTACTAGAAGACATACAGCGCATAAAGGTGTGCTAGAGAAGGAGAGAGAAAGCTGAGAGAAGTTTGAATACCAGACAATGCAATTTGAAATAGGACACAGCTAGACTTGAGAGTCCTGCATAGTGGAGAGAGGCCCACGGCTAACAATACAATTTAAATGCCAGACAATGCAATTTGAAATAGGACACAGCTAGATTTGAGAGTCTTGTATAGTGGGAGAGAGGCCTACAGGTAACAATGCAATTTGAAATAGGATACAGCTAGACCTGAGAGTCCTGTATAGTGGGAGAGAGGCCTACAGCTAACAATGCAATTTGAGTACCAGCCTAGACACAGCTAGATTAGAGAGTTATGTACAGTGGGGGAGAGAGCTACACCTAACAATGCAATTTGGGTACCAGCCTGGCATTGCTAGATTTGAGAGTCATGTATAGTGTGAGAGAGGCCTACACCTAAGAATGCAATTTGAGTACTAGCAAAAGCGCTTGCTGGGGGTATAGTGTAGTATATTAATTACAGTACTAACTTGGAGGCTTAATACTGTTCCAGAGTATATAGAATTGTTGTGTGGCAGAGCTTCTGGAGTAGAGTGATTGCTATACTCCCCACCCTGGTCTCTCCTACCGTGTTCGTTGCTGCTGGTTGACAGCTGGCTACTGGTTTCCCTTGTGGACACCTGCTGACACTTTATGGAGCTGCCTCTGTTGCAGCCGTCCTTTGCTTTGGGGCCCTTTGCCACAGAGGCAGCCCTGGGAGGGTCAGTTATGACTGACCAGTGGTCAAATCAGAGAGGTGGGCGGGCTAGGGAGGAAGGAGGGAGCGCACAACGGGGAAATGGCAGCCAGGGAGGGCGCTGAGGGAGGGAGGCTCCTAGCTGTGCTAGCAGGCCTTTGGGGGACTCCGAATCAGGTGGTATTAACAAATATGGAGGCCCGAGGGGGCAGGGGCAAGACCACTCACCGGGATCACCAGCTGGAGAATGGACACCGCCTGTGCAGTGCGGGTCTGTATGCCCGGCTGCGACTGCAGAAAGCACCAATCAGGAACGGGGGGCGCGATGGTAGGCGGGATGTTAGGCAAATGCAGAAATGGGAAGCGGGTTGAGGAAGGGAGGCTGCTAGCTGCACACACGGGTCTGGGGGGACTCCAAATCAAGCGCTATTAACAAATATGGCGGCCCAGAGGGTTCTGGGGATGCAGAAGATTTCTTGGGCATTTGACCTGGCATTACTCATTCTAGTGTTGTAGGCTGTCACTTTGGCTGTGGCAATGGCCTGTTTGTATTGTTTGCTGATCGTGTTGAAGGCTGCTTTTAGTTGATCCGATGGATTTTTTCTCCAGAGGGCCTCTACTTGTCTTTTCTTCTGGAATAAAGCTTGTAGGTCTGGGGTAAATCAGGAGCTGATTTGAGGCACTGGTTTGGCTTTCTGCTGAGTTAATGGGCTGTCAGGTTTACAGCACTGGCCAGGGTGTTGGTATTTGCTAGAGTCTGTGGGTCAGTTGAGGCTAGGTTTTCTGGTTGGAGTGGGGTAAGGAGAGGAGAGATGGAGTCTTTGGTTATTTTTTGCGTGTGCAGCGTGAGAGAGTGGGGGCAGCGTTGAGGGGGCAGACAGTTGCTGTTTCAGGGGTTGGAATGTGAAGCTCACAAAGTAGTGATCTCACCAGGGGTAAGGTAGTATGGGGGTGGTAGTGATCTGATTATTTAGATCTGAAATCCAGTCCAGGGTTCTGCCTTTGTTATGGGTGGGGATTGAGACCCTTTGAAGGAAGCTGAGGTTGCTGAGGGTGTTCGCTAAGGCTGCGGCAGGGCTGTCAGTTGGGTCGTTAAGGCCAAAGGTTAAGGTCTCCAAGTATTATAGTTCAGGTGTAGGGTTTGAAGTTGTTTCCTAACATTTGAATTATACCTTCATCAATGGAGGCAGATTGGCCAGGAGGCCGAACGAGGATGTTGATGTACACTGTATCAACTGGAGGTGGAGAGTTTGACAGAGAGGTGCACAAAGTTCACTTGCTTTATTCTGTCAGTGGATCTGAAATTGAGACAGTCTTTGTAGATGAGGACAATGCCTCCCCCTCTCAAGTCCTCTCTGTTCTGTCTATGTATGGCGAAGCCGTCAGGGAGCGCTAGTTATAGGGTGGGGCCTGAGGCTTTATGGAGCCAGGTTTCTGGTATGGCTAGTATTTCAAGGTCCTAGGTGATAAGGTAATGTAAGTCTATGGCATGGCCAGGGAGAGATCTGGCATTGATGAGGGCTCCTTTCAGGGTGGGGGAGTGAGAACTTGTGTGCATGGTAGTTGAAGGGTGGGGGGCTCTCAACTGGATCTTGCTGGCATGGAGAGTGGGAGATGAGCTGGTACCGATGTTATGTTATGTTAAGAAGACTTTTACGGTGCGTGGCCAAACCGAGGGTATCATGGCGCTAGAGGGACAAAGCGAAACAAGCAAAGCCAGGCCACACAGGGCTAGAATAGATAGGTTTTAACGGTCTTTCTAAAAGACAGATGATTAGTTATGTCTATTATGGACACCGGGAGCTCGTTCCATAAATGGGCCGCAGAAATGCAAAAGGCACGGCCCCCAATCCATGCACCTTGGAATGGCAGAATGCATAACAAATTAGAAGAGGCAGAATGCAAGCCTCATTTAGGATAATAGTGTTTGAACTTAGTGCGGATATATTCCGCACCCAGGCCATGTATTGCCAGATGGACAATGTATAATGCTTTGAACCTCACCCGCTGGGCTACCGGGAGCCAGTGCAGGGCGCGCAGGACAGGAGAGATGTGGGTAGATTTCTGAGTGTGTGTTTTTAAGGAGCCAAGGTGTATCTTGGCGGAGGTCTGGCTGCTGTTGGAGGCTGAAGGGGGTGAGCTAGCTAATGTTTGTTCAAGGTAGCTCTAATGGGTTGGGTATGAGGCCATTTCAGTGTTCATGTCTCCCAGTCAAAGGTGATTGTATGTTTAGAGAAGGGTGGGTTGGGTGTCTGGTGTGATCTGGTGCCTATGTAAGCATTTCTAGTATGGGTGGAGGCAGGGCGGCAGTGGGGGTTGGAGCTGGCTAGTCTCGAGCCGATTTAATTGTTTCTTGTGGAAGTGGTTAGTGAAGAGATGGGGAGGACATCACAGTTGAGTATGGTGGGCTGGAGGTTTAGTGTGCTTATGGAGTTTGCAGCTGGCTGCATTCATTGCAGCGATTTAGGCATTTGTATGCAGAGGTTGACATTAGGAGATGAGGTTTGCTTGGGGTAAGGTAAATGCAAGTGACTGGTTGGTGCCAAGGTCTGAGTGGAGTTAGGCTCTGGATCAATATGGAGTCACTTCATTGTTTGGTGAGGCCTTGCCATCAGGTTGCTGGTGGGCTGTATGTGGCGCAAGGCTTAGACTTCAGTGCTGCTCTTCTTTGCAATGGCTTGTGGCAGCCGTGGCCAGTTGGCCTTTGGTTGTCTCGGTGGGTGTGGTCTGGCGAGGCCAGGCAAGCTGGCAGGAGCATGGCGGCATTGGTGAGGCAGTAGGTCTGGTGTGCTGGGCGGAGAGGTGGGTTAGGGCTTATTGGCTTGCGGGAAGAATCGAAGTGCAGCTGGCTTTCTCGATGCGCTTTGCTATCGGACCGGCTCAATGTGGCCACCTGACACCCACAGGTCCTATACGAACAAGAGGCACACAATTCCTCTCTACGACCTACACTTGGCAATTAATATTCTCTTCTCATGAGAAGCTAATGTTCGCTTTCATCTCCAAATCCCTACCCCGCTACATGATTTTCATTATCTTCTAATTAGTAAGGGCTATGATACAACAACAAAAAAAAGTAACTAATTATGGCAAACAAATGGATTCACTCTAGATTCTCCAACACACAAAAGAGCAGGAATAAGTATTCACTGGTTCACATACAAATGTCAACTCCACTCTTTTACGTTTTAAAAACAAGTGGACGGCTTGATTTTGTCCAATAACCTGTCGATGTTTGCCTTTAAAATAGGGGTCTCCCACTCCTTTTTTTTAATTATCTCTGGACCGTGATGGGAGAGCAGTCCTTTCCAAAGTCCTCCAATTGTGCGGTGAAGGCAGGTAGTCCAAGGCAGAGGCAAGCTATGTCCCCTAAACATCACAAAGGCACATTGGGGTGAGCTGCTGCTGGAGCAAAACCTGCCACTCTTCCAGCAACACTGGTACCCGGGATCTCACCATTATTAAGGTCCCCTGCAGGTATATTCCCACCTGCAGTGGGACTCACAGCTCCTGAGAGCCAAGACAGCCAGGACTCCGACAATGTACTCATTGAACAAATGCGAAATGTAATTCAAGCCCAGTATGCCTGATCGAATCAAAAGAACCCTCTAGAGCTGCCTTTGGCACCCTTTGAACTGCAGTACCGCACATTCAAACAAATTCACTGCTGCACCACGACAGTTGTAGCATGTCTTTGCCTGAGCTCGAACAAATAAGTATTGCTGCACTTGCACTGCGCAAACTGCTGTTCGAACCTCTAGCCACTTCAGTGCTGATGATCCAACCCTGGTGGTCTTCCTGGACTGCCTCCTTTGAGCACCAAATAGAACGACTCGCCAACATTGAATCCTGATTGTCAAACCTAACCTGATGATCTCCATGATCAGCATCACTCAGGCATCACTTTAAACCACAGTAACCTTCAGTTCAACCTCAGCTCGACACCTGATTGCTTCCTGGACTATGGTCACAGCCACATTCAAACCCAAATCGAACTTTCAGCAGTGTGCTGAGAAGCCGGGTTCACCGTTGTCAAACTCCCAAGACACTTTGCTCCCTTGGTATATTTGTGGGCCCTAGAGAGTGGCTAGGCCTCTTTAATCCAATTTCTCCACAAGAACATATCCTTTATGAACAGTATGTTTTATATCATTACTCAGAAGGCTTGCGTCTTGCTATCTTTGCATAGTCTGTGTTCTTTCTACTGGGACAAATTTTCGCAGTGTTTTCTATTTATTTATTATTGCATGTGTTTGTGTATAATTAAAGTATGTATATTTGTATAGACCCTTGAATAGACATTTCATTATTTTGGCCTTTTTGGGTTGCTACTGTTTCACATTCACACCCCTCCTGAGAGTATATCTTTCCGTCAGACTATTTTACTAAAAAGGGTGAATGAGGCATATTTGTTAAATGTTGCTGTTTTACCTTTATGATTGAGTTCATACTTGGATTGCAGAGGTGTTGGGCTGTGTGGGTGCTTTAGCCTCTACTCAATCTTGTATTCCTGCAGGCCAGAAGTCAATCCACCATACAGGGTTTCTCTCTTTCCCCATTATTCCAAAGCCCTTGAGCAGATGGTCTTCAACCGTATAACTAAGCACCTTGAGGAAAATTGCCTTGGCGATCCACTTACACATGCCTCAATTGGCTCTCTATTGTTCACCACTCCAAAATATCTTCTATTCCCAACCTTTTGTGATGACATCATTGAAATCCTGGGTTTTAGTCTTAGCAGTGCACCGTGGTGGCGCAAGTTATGGTTGCTTAGTTTACCATAACTGGCAAATTTATGGGGTTTCTCGATTTTACTTGTTATCATAACGTCCCTTTAACAAAGTTTTCTCCCTGAATTTCAGAGGCATTTATTAGTGTAACTTAACCATAACACTCCTTTAACAATGTGATTTCAGTGAATTGCATAGGTTTTACCAGTGCACCCTAATTTGCAACAACTTCCTAATTTCATACTCACCAATATAGAACCATTTCCGGCCGATGTAGGAGGTTTCATATGAAAACTGCCATTCCCCACCTTCTAGCAATACTCTTTACACTTCTATCAACTCTCTACAATTTTTTACACAATTACTTTGTTCGTCAAAGTCCACGAACATCTTATGTCATCGCAGACATTCTGGACAGTATCACGTGACCACGCTATGATGACACGTTAGCGTACAGGTCCTTGCTTCACGGACATTTCAAAACTGCATTTTCAGCTGATCTAAGAAGTTTCAAGATGAAAGTTTACCCTTGCACAGCTCTTAAACCTATTGTTACACATTTTTGCTCTGAAATGCAGAGAGATAGCACCTGCTTGGAAGAGTATTAGCACACCTGCTATTTAACTTCAGCCATGGCCTCCCTCCTCCACAGGAGCCACCACCACCAATGACCACCATCAGCTAGAGGGCCTGGACAAGGGAAAGGCGCAATGATGCAGAGGAGGATCAAAAGGATCAGGAAGATGAGACAGAGGTAATGCCTACCTCTAGCACCCAGTGAGAATCATGGGTGTGGTGGTCCTTTAAGACTGTACAAGGCATACCAAAGGCTTGTGCTACCCATGTTGAATGCATTGAGTGTGGAACACAGGCAGTACCCTTTTGGTACCATGTCAATACGCTACCATGCCCGTTCATACCACCCAGGTGCTCTCAGAAACTCTGTTCCTTTCATAGGAAGTAAGTAGGCTGTCTTCCTCTATCTCATCTTCTTCAAACGCTATTGCCACCACACAGGCTTGTCTCACAGGCACACATGCTAGTGAGGAAGAAGATCCCACCAATTACCTTCCAAGACAACAGTACTCTGAATATACTGCAACCCACCACTCTACAGCCGGGAGCAGTTTTGAAGTGCTTTTGAGGCTGTAATCAAAGGGCATGACAAACACTGCCCCTACCTAGATTTAAAGCACGCCCAACATCTTTCCCTGTCCACCTGCCCCTCCGTATCTGTGGTTGGTGCCCCTTTTCTCATTTCCCTGCCCCACCTTACTTTCTGGCCTCTCCTGGAAAAAAAAATATAAAATAAAATTCCTTTTGGAGTCACATTTGACAGTTAAAAAAATAGAACTAAAACATTAATATTATAGATTCCATCTCCTTTACATTTTTCAATGAAGTAGTTAGACTCAATACGATTCTCCAATATTACCGTTAGCATGTTGTACTATGCTAATGTAAATAATGGACAATTATTTACTAGAGAAAAAGAAAAAGGACAGAAACTATTTACTTTCACAAATACCTTTAAATAGCATACAACAATGACCATGAAAGATGGACCTTCATGACTATCCACGGTCTACGCAGCCCCTTTTGCAGGCAAGGCATCATTAAAATACCTGGCTGGGTCAACCAGTCCAATGCCCAGGCCGTGATGCCGAATGTATCATGTAGCAATTTAATGAGGATAGAATGTTTGACTATGTCAAAGACAGAGGAGAGATCGAGGAGCACTATCCTCAATTGTACTATTATCATAAAGATCATATACACTTCAATTTTATCATTCCACCATATGACAAATACAGTATACTCCCCCTATAGTACCTATAATAACTGTACACATATTTCTATAGTGTATGTGGCCAGTCGACAGATTCTTGGGTGGCATCTAGCCACTGACCTCAACCACCACAATAGAATTAAACCATATAACATATTAGTATGTGCAATACACCTTCAAATAACAAGATGCATCCAACAACACAGCTGAACTTTTCAAAATCTGCAGGGAACTTGCCAACCCGTCTGCAGTATCCTCCGTCCCTACTCCTTCTCAGGCCCTCTGCAATGCATTTGCCACTCACATCACCGCCAAAACATAGGACATCCTGAATAGCCTTGTCACACACACTTCAACCCATCCCTCACCCCCTTGCCTCCCTTGGCCACTCACCAACCTCCTTCCTCCTTTTCCTCCTTCGCCTTTGTCTCACCGAAAGAAATAACCTGAGCTGTGAACTTCATGAAGGTCTCTTCCAAACAATTTGCCCCTTGCTCATACAGAACCATCAAGGACAACATTTGCTCCCTCGCTCCTGCTCTTGCTGATCTCTGTAACCACTCCTTTGCTACTGGTGCTTTTCCATCCTCCTTCAAGCACTCCCTTGTGCACCCCCTCCTTAAAAAACCGTCAGCAGACACTTCCTGTCCAGCCAAATATCACCCCATTTCCATCAACCCCTTCCTGGAGAAACTGCTTGAGAAGTTGGCCCTGCCCCAACTTAACTCTCGCACTGAACTTGTTGGCAACCAATCTGGATTCGGAGCATCCAGAAGCACAGAAAATGCTCTTCAGAACACATGTGAAGAACTCCTTGCATATCTTGATTCTAAATCACCTGCTGTCCTCATCCTTCTTGATCTCTCTTCTGCTTTTGACACAGTCAACCACTCCATCCTCATAAAAAAGCTCCATGACATTCTTGGGATCTCAGAGCGGGCTCTGCACTGGCTAAGCTCCTTCCTAACTGACCGCTCATCCAATGTCATACTGGGAAACTTCTCCTTGCCTACTTCATTCCCCACCTGTGGCATCCCCCAGGGTTATATTCTCTCACCTTGGCTCTTTAACATCTACCATACTCTCCTGGCACTTCTCATCTCCCCCTTCTCCCACAACTTCCAGTACTATGCTGATGACACACAACTCTTCTTTTTATTATTTATAAACGTGTTTTACAGTTTATAAGAAAGCTTTACAATGGATTTAAAACAATATAATGCAAAGTTGTTCAAAATTGTTTGAAACGCTTACAAGAAACCAAAACACAAAGAATATCTCAGATCATCACTGGCAACGGCTTCACTCATAGCAAAAATCAAATCAAGTGAATAGTTTAGTAGATAGCATTAAAAACGAAAGCCGAGCTCAGTCCATGCTGCTTCAGCCTCTACGATTTTGTCCTTTTCACCCAAAAGGATTTCCTCTAGGATTGAAGTTAGAACAATAATTAAAGTCTTCTTCAAACTTCCTGCAGACGTCCTTGCACCCTCCATCATTCCTGACTGCCTCTGTGCCATGCAGGTCTGGTGTACTTGCAATGATCTCTTCCTCAATGCCAGCAAAACAGAAATCCTTCCTATTAGAACCCCTGCACCTGACTTCTTCCATGGGCTCTCCCTCTGCTTCCTCTTTTCGGAAGCCATAAACTTAGGAGTCATCTTCGACTCCTTTCTCTCATTCCTCCCTCACACTCAGGACATTGCCATGAAGTCCCACTTTTAGCTCTTCCTTCTCAAAAGAATTCTACATTCCTCACCTTCTCCTGAAGGCTCAATGTTATTCGGGCTCTGGTTCTCTCTAGGCTTGACTTTTGCAATAGCCTCCTCCTGAATCTACCTTCGTCCACTCTGTGAGCCCTCCAGCTAATCTAGAATAGGGCAGCAAGATTTATCCTTGGCCTCAAGCCCAGGAACCACATTTCTCCTTCCCTGAAAAGTCTTCACTAACTCGCGGTCGCAGCACACATTAAATTCAAATCCCACTATATCATCCACAAGGGTGTCTGGTGCCGGGGACCACTTTATCTGGCTCTTTCTAACTAATTATTCCCCCTCTAGACCCCTGTGCTCATCTGGCAACAATTCTTTGTGTGTAATGCAGTTCACTAAACAGAGGGTAAGTGGTCGGTCACATTCCTCAGCTGGTTCCCTTCTTTGGAACAGCCTCCCCCTCCCTCTTCATCTTGAACAGGACTTTCGTAAATTCAATAAGAGCCTCAAGACCTTCCTCTTTACCTCCTCCTTCCATCCCTCTCTCCCCTGCTAATTGCACAGTAGCTTGGCTGGCGTGCAGGGCCCTTATGCATCTTCAGGGCCCTGACCTCCACATTGTATCATCCCAGCTGCTGTCTTTCCTCTGCACTTGCCTTGGCCCACCTTCCACTCTTGGAGGCTTGCACTTACCTTTTCATAGCACTTCATCTGCTGCTCTCCCATGAGCACCACAGCACCGATCCCATACCCTCTTCCTTCTACACTTGCACGTTCTGAACACTCACAAGGCAAAGTAGGTTTGTCTTCTCCGCCCCATTGTTTGTCTCATCTTATATGTTGTGTTCTGAAATGTTATTGTCTATCATCCTCTGTTCCCTCCCTGTTGCCCTGTGGGTGCTTTGAAACAATATTTGCTTCACGTGTAAGCACCTAACAAGCAATAAATAAATAAATAAATAAATAAATAAATATATACATAAACAAGAAATAAATAAGGCTGAACCAGACCCCACCCACCCCCAATCCCAAAAACATTTGCGTACAGAAAAATTAACTGCAGCACCTGCACAGCTTTTTTCACCTATTAAAATAGCTCTATATAAACTTTTTTCCACTCCCATGTCCTTTCCAAGCCCTCTTTCATCCACAAAAGAAATAACCCTAAATATATTTTCCAGACTTCTATTCCTCACTGCACTGTCTGCAGACAAAGGCGATGCTCCGCCCATCTAACATGCCAAACGTTTCTAAAATGATAACTGACCTCACGATTTCAAACATCCAATCAGCATGCACCTCTCTGAAAAGTGTAATTTATGGAGATCTCATTGAAATAATAATTTCTTCTTTTCTTATAGTGCATAGTTTACCTGAAGAAACTACAGCACAGATTAATTATGCAGATTCCCAACAATCAGAAATACAATCCCAAACCCCAACTGTGCAGAATGAAATAATGATCGTGTCTTCATAATTGGATGAACTTAGCAATGGCTTTAAATATCTTTAAATTATGTTAAAAATCATGTTCTAAGAAATGTTGATTATCACTGTTGTATTTGTACCTGCCCTCCTTCCTCCAGCAATCACCCCAATAAAATTCAAAAACATAATTCAATGACGCTTTGATGAACATTCTCTCCCTCGCCAGATGATGATTTTATTTTATTTTTAATTATTTTTTTTATTCCAAACTCTCCCATTTATGTTTCTCATTGTAATACCCCATCCCTTTCATAAATATTGCTTTCTGTACCATAAATAGTTTGTATATTATTATGTAATAAATTCTTATTTGTTTTTCTTTAGAACCCCATTTATAGTCTGCGGACATCACGACTTTTCGGATGGACCGTTTACGTAATGGGGCACCTGCAGACATTGTGCCCTGTCTGGGCATGTGCGTTCTCACATGATACACTTTTAATTACTCTGCAGACAACGTGCCCATTTGCAGATATCCATGCGCATGAGTTCCGCATCTCCCACTCAACGGGGTCCGCGGACATCTGCCGCTGCTGCAGACGCCCTTGGACGTCATCATGTCACTGTGCCCATGCAGAATGATGACCTGTCTGCGGACGGTGTCCATCAACGCGGACAGTTTCAAACTGTATTTCCGACCAATATAGGTTGAAAGTTTGCCATTCCAGAGCTCCTACAGCTATTATTTGTTGATCTGTCAACTTTTTACAACTTTACAAGGCCTATTTTCGGCCATGGTAGTCCACGGACAGTCACATGGTCTGTGAACAGTTCATCTGAAGGGACCCACCCATTACTTTTAGTCATCCTCAATCTGGCACTAACGTTTGACAACCACTTACAGGAGGCTTCCAGGAGTTTAAGAATGGCATCTGTCATTGCCATCCCACCTTCCCAGGGGACACCACCACTGTCACCACAATGAATGCCTGGACAGGGAAACAGGTGCGATGATGCAGAGGGGGATGATGGGGAACAGGAAGATGAGGTAGAGGGAGCTCCTACCTCCAGCACCCCGCGAGGGTCATGGGTGTGGCAGTTCTTTAAGACCGTTAGGGGTGTACCAAAAGCTTTGGCTGCCAAGGTTGAATGCACTGAGTATGGGGTCATACTTAGTCATGGACAACCTAACCTAGGCAGTACTATTTTGGGACCATCTGCATGTGACGCCACACTTGCCCCAACCACCGGTGTGCTCTGAAAAAGGCTGTTCCTTTCTCTGGCAGAAGTGGATTATCTTTGTCTACCCCATCTTCCTCAACCGCTCCTGTTACCACACAGGCTACTCCTGCGGGGCAGATGATCCCACTGACTGCTTTGCAGGCCATACAGAACGCTGTTTACCCTTACCTTTGAGGGTCACAATACTCTGTACTGCGATACAAAGCTCTGCAGGGGGAGCAGTTTCAGAGTGCTTTTGAGGCTGCGGTCACGGAGCATTAGAAACACTGCCACGACCTTAGATTTAAGGCACTCCCAACATCTTCCCCTGTCCACTTGCCCCTCCGTATCTGTGGTTAGAGCTGCTTCCCTCCCTTACCTCCCCCACCTTACCTCCTCGCCTCTTCTACAAAAAATAATCAAAATCCCCAAAAAATATAAATGCTAGAAAGAAACAAACATTTTCCTTTAGGAACCACCTTTCACAGTAAAAAAATAGGACTAAAAATACAAATCACAGGAACTTTTGCAGTCTGCATAGGCCGCTGAAAGTACAAAAGTCTGCGGACACCTGGAAAATTCCAGACATGGGATGCGGGAATTCAAATCAACTTGTTTTTTGTTCAAAAAAGGTGGATCTTAAAAGAACATTAAAAAAAAAACACTTTTATTGACATGCTGTCTAGCTTCTTCTTTTTGAAGACAAAAAAAGTTTGGGTGTCTGCATATTTGTCTTTGATTGATTTCAGAAAAAATATCTTTGCAGCTGGAAACAGTTTCATTAGGCTTCTGAACATATCCTTCATGGCAAACTGCAAAGATCCTGCAGTCACCTAGCCCAAACGGTTGCCTCCACAATGCTCAATAACAATTTCTTGATGTTTAAAGAGAGCCATACTCTCACAGAATGGTAATAAAGTTACCCAGTTTAAGCCACACTCTGCATACCACGAAACTTCCACTTTGCCCAATCCAATAGAGGCAGAGAAGCCACCAGATTCAGTATAAACCTTTAATGAATGGATCCAAGAATCTCCCACTATCCACACATTCTGATTCTTCATAGCCAGAGCCACCACCATCTTCACTACCCACAACAAAGAAAACACTTCCTATACTGTACTCCTGTGCACTTCAACTCCTCCTTCAAACCCACAAACGTGATTGGCTAGTGCCCCAATGTCCACTTTCCATGCAAGATATGCTTAAATACCCAGATGGCACGTGCAGGTTCACGGATTACCCGGTTTTCTGGGGACACTGTTGCACAGGGCAGCCCTTCTACCAAGATTGGCCACAAACACCATAATACAATTAAACCATGTTAGCAAGCATTCTCAGAAATGTACTAATTCCCTTCTACCTTAGAGACCTCCACCTCTTTTGCTGGACTTTAGGACTTTTAATTTTTATCCTGGAGAGAGTGAGACCTTTTCCCCACGCTCTGATGCATTTTTATTTGATTTGAACACAGTTTTTCTTTCGGTTGTGGAGTATAACAAACTACATAGGCATCATCTTTTTACATTGTCACACACATCACCTTCAGTGCAGTGGCACAGGGAAGTTCAAATGTTTAAATACCTTCTCTTTGGCCCATTGTTGCCGCCGAACTTCAAATCGTAGTGCAAGACTCCCCAGACGTCCTATTTCTTGTCCCCACGACTGAGGCCCAGGACCAACAGGATCTGCAGGAACAACAACGGGAACAGAAGCCAGCTGGAACCATTTCTTCAGACCTAAGGTACTGTGAACTAAGGGGTACTTACCTCTTGTTGTGTAGTTTGCTTGCTCACAGTTGAGACTTGTGTTGGCTGCCCTTTGCAGAACTGCTTGCAGCTTTGCCCATCACAAGCCTCGCAGCTTGTGGCCCAACGGTGATTTCTTTTTCAACAAATCTCTCTTTTAACATTGTGCAAGACTTTTACTTACCTTCAAGAAGTGCCTCAGTTCCTCTAGACTTTTCTCAAGTGACATTGGCTGTCCTGGCTAGCTGAATAATCTTCTAACCTCTGACTGTGTGTTTAACTATCCCTGCAAAAGGTCATAAACACCTTACTTTTTTAGCTGGGAAAGGGTTCATCTACATTGCATTGGGGGGTTCAAAAGTGCTTACCTGTTTGAGAAACTTGTTAACCGTTGGTTCCTTCCCTAATATTTTCCTTTTTGTCACAACTTCAATATTAACAATTAAGGGTGATAAGTGATATATTAATGTCCACAGTGTCTTAGCAATAGAAGTCACCTCAAGGTGTAGGAAAATCTGTGCTTCATCCCAACAGAGTTTCTCTTTGCTTACTGAACTGAAGGAGTGTATTTCGAAGTGTATTTGTATTGCTCCCTTCTAAAGAAGCCTTATTTTAAAACTGACTGGTAAATTAATAAATAATAATTTTATCATGAAACCTTGAGTATAAGTGTTATTTGAATACTTGTCACTGTGGAACAATATGTTGCAACCCTACAGCTCACATTGACCCCTCTTGAGATAAGCCTGGCTGCTCGGTCACACTACCAACTTGTGTAGTACAGGCATATACCAAAGGTTAGGTTAACTATTGCCAAGAGGACACGTCTGCTGTAATCTCCCACAGGGTTATTACATGTCTTGCCTAACAAACCATATAACAAATACATAAAATACACCTTCAAATAACAAGACTCACCATGAACCGCCCCACTCCCAATGTAGGCCCAATGTAGTCCATGGACAGTAAAGATGACCACAAACTAGGTGGCACCTGCATGCTTTTATTCACCTATAAACGGTGTCTGTCCATGGATCCAACACATCTCATGTTTTTCAACATAGAATCAGCGTCCGTCTTTGCTGTTCGCGGATATCAAGCTACCCTCTCCGAATCAGGAAATCAGTCCGCGGACCAGACCCAGATATCACAATTTATTTATTTACCGAGTTTTGCCCATTCTAAAAAATAACTCTTGGATGGATTTACACCACATTTGAAGAAGCAGGCTTTCAGCAGCAAGCCGCCACTCCTCACATATTTGGTGAAAATCCGTCCAGCGATTTCAGCTGTAGGCGCAAGGAACATTTATTTCCATTGTTTCGATGAGGATTTCAAAACTGGTAGGACCCTCCTTTAACTTTGCCCCCCTGGATGAAACCACACAAAATCATCTCGAGGGGTCCATATACTTTTTTTGCAAAGATTGATGAGGAGTTGAGCAATTTAACCATAACTACATGCCGTTACCGCAGGCCAAGTAATATATAGATATATTCTGTTTGTTGTGTTTTGTCCTTGGTATATGACTCACTTTTTTACACCATCATAAACTGGCTCACCTCTTGTTCTCAGCTTTATGTTTTTGTACAGACACCCTTCGTGGGAATACCTCTGCCATGTGTTAATGTGTTATTATAAGTCATTACTGATCGAAAAAGACATCCCTGTTCTTCAAATAAATGCAAATACATATGTGAGTGTGATGTTAAAGTATGTGAGGTCATGTGTGGAAAATGATGAATGGAATATGCTCTGCTGTAACATTTGGGGATAGTTACCTGAGAGGTTGACATCAGAGGATCTTGTTATGTTTTGTTAGGGAATGTGTAAAACGCCCATTCTTCAAAGCAACTTGCCGCTAAAACAGAAACTAATCAGGAAACAAAAAAAATGGTTTCAAAAGACGTCTAAACGCTAAATGTTTCTTAGTAGCCCCAAGGATAATGGCAAAGCTTTCCACAGTTTCGCAGCTTCCACCAAGTAGGCACGGTCACCGGTTTTGGACAACTGGTACTAGGGCACCTGGATGAAACAACCAGCCTGAGATTGAAGAGAGTGGTGCAGAATGTACGGATAAAACTTAGCTTGCAGAAATTCTACTTCTTGACCATAAAAAGCACAGTGAACAATACATAGGGACTTAAATTCAACCCGCTTACCAACAGGGAGCCAAGGTAGGCGACGCAAAACCAGTGAAATATGAGCTCCATAAGGATTACCAGTAGCAAATCTAGCCCCTAGATTTTATAGAAGCTGACGACAACGAGGTACTGGGGCTGGGCTAAATACAAACAATTGCAATAGTCAATACCACTCAGTATCAGAGAAACCACAACTGGAGCATAAAGTGATGAAGGGAGAAACTAACACCTTCTGAAGAAGCTTAAAATGGAAGTATCCTAACTAACATGTGGTGCTGTCTTGGGCCTTCATAGGTAAGGAAGAAGAAATCTTAACACCAAGATACTTAACCAAAGAAACAGGAGAAGGGAGAGGACCTAAAGTAGATAACCAGAAGGAGGAAGTCCAGGGAGAAACAGCAGAAAGGGGGCAAACAACTAGGGCTTCCGTCTTGTCCCCATTGAACTTCAGCCAATTATAGTTCATCCACTGACCCACAGCCTCCAGGCAACCCCTAAACTGAGATGAGGTGTTAGCTTGTAACAAATGATAGCATACAATAATGTTATTGTTATCAGCATCGGAGTAGCAACGGAGGCCATGGGAGTGGATGATACTGACTGAAGGCTGGATGTATACATTGAAGTGAATAGGGGACAAGGCTGAGACCTGAGGAACACCACAAGAAAGGGAGGTGGAAGAGGAGCAAAAAGATAAAAAGAGAAAGAATGTAGCTTCTCTCCAAATGAAAGGAAGAGGCCAGCTGAAAAAAGAGAAGCCAACAGGATGGAGTGGGTGACCGTATCGAAAGCGGCTGAAAGATCTAAAAGGATCAGCACACCCACTCCACCCTGATCATGACATCAGGGTCAAGTCATCCAAAGCTGAAACAAGGCTTCTATTGGTGCCCCATCCAGGATGAAAGCCTGATTTGAAAGAGTTAAAAAACAGAGTTTTCCAAAAAGGCACTCAGTAAAGGAGAAATGAAAGATTCAAGGAGCTGCATAAGAAAAGGGAGGAGAGAGATTGGGCGAAAAATAGCATGAGCAGTGGGATCAAGATTAGATATGTTCAAGAGTGGAACAACCAGAGCCTGCTTGATCGCAAGTGGAATATGGCCTTTACTGCAAGTAGAGTTAACCGCTTGAGTGACCAACTGAGCAACATCATGCATGATTTAATTCAGAACCCCCTAAGGAATGGAATCAAGGGAAGGCTGATTTAAATTTAGGAGTAGCCGTCACAATATTTTCAGATGTGAAAAGAGGGAAGGAAGACCAGGAATGAGTCTTACTTACATATTGCATTTACTTAAGGATGTAAATTAGTTAAGCACGTGCATGGGGAATTTACTTGCAGATCCACCGATCTTCTCTATTGCAGGATACAATAAGCAGACAAACCAGGAAAACGAGGCATCTAAATGCAACACATCATTGACATGTAATCCATTGACAAAAAGGCTTTACAAACCCCTGTAAACTGAACCAAAATGTCTCTAAAACAACATTGAGCTTTTTCTGTAACCCCACACTTGTACAACCGACCAAAACCCACAATGAGAAGGGGAGAGTCATTTGGGTCTTTATAAGGCTACATAGCCTCCAAGAGCATGCCAATCTTGCCAGATCATTAGGTGACTCTGAAAGGCCCACCAAGTAAATCCCCATCCACCCAAACCCAGCACATTATTGACCTGTCAGTCATAGGGGGTGTTATAGGAACTCCAAATATCGAGGAGAGTGTGTGGTTTGATTCAGAGTTTTGTCCAGACTTCATAGAGAGTGTGATGCTTTGTTAATTAATGCTATTCATTCCTCTTGTATGAAAAGTGTTGCATCTTCAGTAGGGCTCGTGGGGTATGGAATCTGGAACTGGAATGAGGGTGGTGAGACGGTTGATGAGGCATGGGAAGGTGAAGATGGATGGGGCACCGGGCCGCTGGTGTATTGAACAAAGCTGTTTTCCCACTTACTGCACCCTGTGTTATTGGGGAAGACACATCTTTTGGTGACAAGCAAGCCCAGCACCAGCGGTACAAATACATGCAGGGCAGCAGGAAGCCTGCAAGTTGAGGCGCTCCATACGGGCTGAAGTTGGCCTGCTATGTGTTTTCCCACTTACCGCATCCTGTGCTGTTGGGGAAGACACATCAAAAAGAAATGTGATATTTCTGCTACCATGTCTGGACTGACAGTTTCCATGTTCAGATGGGAGGATAGAGGGTGGTGTATTGCTGTTGCTTCATATGATCGAGAAGAAGGTGTAGACATGCTGTTGTTCATGTGTTGTGAATTATTCTGCTGTTTCATTGCAAAAAGAAAAGCTATGTAGTGATGAGTTATGCATGCTGGTGATGCACTAGGAAATGCTCAGAGCGTGGTGCCAGCTTGGGGCATGTGGATGTTCTTAGGTGACGGTTGGGATCAGTTGGGTTGAGGCTGCAAGGATGGGGATGTACCAGTGTCGTACCTTGGTGTAGTAATTACTGATTTCTAACGCACCTGTAACAAGTAGATGAAACAAAATCATCTGCATTATCTGCTGATGTGTGATCATTGCTGAGGCCCCAGTATCAATAGACATGAACTGTTTCATTGTAGCTCTTTTTCGAGCTGTATATGTCCATACATGATGCATTTTATACAAATGTACCTTCAGTCGCGTATTTACATTGCAGCGGTACTCACCTGAATTGCACCATTGGCAAGACAGTTGGCCAACAGTTTTCCACAGGCTGTGACCATAATGTGCATGGCTTTAGACCTTGATCGCTTAACATTTCAGAATGTTTATATATTAACTTCAATCGCTCTAAAAAAATGTAATTGGCCATCATTGGGATGGATGAGTGATGTTATAACTCAGCGCAGGCTAGCAAGAAGGTTGTCGAAATGTTGCTAGTTGTAAGCACGTTTTTGTTGTCCATTTTGTTGGTTCATCTGCACACATAATCCTTGTTTAGAGTTTCCGCTGAACAAGGTGTTTGACTGTCCATCTTCACAAGAGCCATCTTTAATTGGAGTCTCGGCCTCAATTGCTTAGTATAAAGAACAGAATGTTCCCTCCATGATAATTCTTAGAATGGATACATTCTCTCATACTTACATTCTGAAAGGTACCGAGGATGGTCTTGGCTCTGAACCACGGGTTGTCATGGTTACAGTGCTCGGTGACTCAGATGAGGATAGGGGCCAATTATGAAGTTTCGTTTGCTTGGTTTTAAGTGGTTTGTTACCTGGATACTCAACAAATAAGAAACCTGAAAAAGAACTTGTTTTCTGCTTTCCTCACAAAACAGAAAAAAAGAAACACATGGCCAAACTTGAAGCTTTTCTCAAATATAAATGGTGGATTCTGAGCTATTTGCTGAAGTGTTTCAGTGTGGATGAAAAGTTTCTGAAAAAGGAAGACTTGCTATTTTAAATCAAGGACATGACATAATATAGGCTTGAAAACAGAGATAGCTTGGGTGCACTGAGGATATTTCTCACTTAATTATCTATTATAATTAGGTTCATACGCTTGTCACAGTTGTCATGGCAGTTAGAGTAAGAAACGGATTTTTTTTGTAGCCATGTGATTTCTTCTCGCATTTTCTGAACATGTCATGCCATTTGCTTTTTCGGTCAAAAGTTACTGCTGCTGTGCTATGAATTCCTTATTTTCCTGTTCTATTTATTCTGTCTATACAGCTGGCCATTAATCCGTTTCTATCTCCGTGTCGATGTGCCCATCTCTTTGTAAATCTTTGTAAATGCACGTTTTCATGTGTCTAATCTATCTGTCAACGTACATCTCTATCCATGTGCAGCTGGCTGCTGGTTGCTTCTATTCGTCTGCATACTGTGTCATCCCATTTACCAGTTTGTCTTTTACCTGATGCTTAACCTATTTCTGTTTCTCTCTTGACTGCACTCTAAATACTTCTATTCATATGTTTAATTTCTTTGTTTATCCGTCTCGCTATTACTCTCCATGAATATGTCTGTCGTCTTCTCTATTTCCCTTTCCACTTATCACTGTTCCTTTTTGCGCTCATCATATATTTATATCACAATGTCCATTGGGCAGCAGTCAAACATCTGGACCCGGAGGACCGGAAGATAATAAAGAAGCAGCTGCCATCTCTTCCTTGCTACTATCCCCTTTACCAAATACAGCCCCTTCGATGCACGCTTCCAGTTCCAGATAGGTGCACCACCTGCCCCCAGCCCATTGAGAAAAGCCAGAAGAGAGTGCTCCAAAAAGAGGAAGGAAGCTAAAACCATTAATGGAAACTGAAGGTAAAAGTGCAGAATGCCCTGATTATCTTGGCTTGCTTCTTGACCTTTCCAGTCTATTTCCCAGCACTTCCCTGTTTATGACTAGTGCTGAATGATGCAGAATGAAGTAGCCCCTGTTTTCCAGCCCTGGCCCAAGTCATGGAGCACTCATTCCTTGCCTAGGGCAAGGGCAGTCCTCATGGGAACCACCACTTCTGGACCCGCTGGATAGGGAGGAGCGGTGCACCTGAACATAAAATTGCTGTTAACAGGAGATAGGCTACACCCTGAGTGCTTACCTTACAAATGGACACAGGTGCCAGAATGTTGAAAGGATCCCAACGCACCAACACTTAAACTTTCAGAACATTTTTTAATCCCTTTCCTAACAGCCACCTGACGCGAGTACCATCTAAATGGGGATCTGCTACATCAACCTAACTTTCCTTGGAATGGTGCCAGGGACCCATTGGATGAGTCTAATCCAACAGAACTCTGCCCAAACTCCAGGTACCACCCACATGAAATTTGAGGCCAGAGGATGGATTCTGTACCCCATGCCTAGGGGGCCTCAAGCAGGCCACCGCGTCCTCCCACTACATCCCATCCACACCCCTATTTATTCATACTTACTGCCCTGCACCTCCTTAACATTCCTAGTTAACATTCTGTCTTCTTATTTACCCATTATACTTAAAATGTTCTACTATGTATTTATATATACAACCCATATAACATTTCATATACAAACAATTAAATTTACATCCAAAATATTAACAATGACAAACAGCATATAGTCTACAAAACTTTATGTCACAATGGGGGTGACTGCTGCAGTCATTCACCACGTTTCACTACTATATGGCTGTCTCTGCGCTGTCTCTGGTGGTTTGCTGGGCTGAATGGGTGTGGCCTGGCCCACTGTTCTCTCATGTGGGTGGCCCTGTCCACCACATATGGTCACCCTCACCACTGCATGGCTAACGCCATTTTTAATGACTTTCGGTGGCTCCTGCGGATGTCCTCCCTTTCATCACCACCAGCCTTCTTTAAGCTTCAGGGTGGGCCTCATAGGATGGGGGGCCCACCCGTTGTCACCAATGTGCCCTGCAGCCACTTTTAAAATCTCCTGGGCAGCTCCATTGATAGGGCGTCTCCCACATCATAACTGTGCCCTGCAGCTCTATATTTACTTCTAGGAGTATTCTGTTGCTGTGGGGATGCGGCTGCACCCATGACCACCCCTAGTCGCCATCTTGATTTCAGGTAGCATCCCTGTGGCAACGGGGATGCTGCCACTGATCACTGCCACAACCACGGCCCTCCTTTCATCATGGCCTGCCCCCTTATCACAGAGATGTAGGGGGTGGGCAGCCAGAGCTTCATCGTCACGACAGCCTGGGGCTTCTCTTCACCGGGACTGCCAGGAGGAAGTAGCCCAGGACTTTGCACATCCTGCTCTTCACCTAAGCTGCCCTGTGAGCCAGCTCCGGACTTCACCTTCACCACTCTGCCCTCCAGGATGGTGTGGGCTTCCACTCTTCACTTCCTGGACTACCTGAGAAGCACAGCTTGGGAGGACTTTTAGAAAGGGCCCGCGTTGCTGGCCACCAGCCGGCCTGACTGCGAGCATGGCAAAGTTTCCTGGTTCAGGCCACACTCTTCACGCGGCCTGGACTGGGCAGTCATACTTAGGCCATGGGATCCCCACGCACGCTGCACCCTTTGATATTCCTGGGCCCATCTGGTCTGGCCCCTGGATTGGCCACTACCCAGCACAGCCCAGTGGGTAGCCTGGCTGCCTCTGCCAAGCAGCTACGTATCTCAGCACAACGGTTTGCTCTCTGGAAAGCTCCCCACACTCTTTCCCGGCATTCTTAATGTCGAGGGTCAGAGGCTACTCGAGGTTTTGGCCACGCAGGGGTCATGTTCTATTTTTTTTTCAAACTTCTTCTTTCTTTCTTCTCTTCCTGTTTCTCGTTTTCATGAACTGTCTTTTCAAGTTTCTTTTCTTTTTTAATCCTCCTCAAATTCCATTCCTGGGCAGGGGAGTTCCGTCATTTTGATATCCTTTCTTTTCCTTTCTTCAACATTCCATCCAGCCCACCCAGCTGGATGACTAGTCCATTTTAAAACACATACACACACCGAAAGAAAACACACAACAATACATGTAATAATATATTTAATTCTACCCTGGTGTCTATGTCTTTCTTTCTAGATCTTCCCTTATGGGACAATCTTGTAGCCCTTACCAGCCGGGCCATTTTTGGGCAACAGGCCACAGTGCACTACCTGATTCCTGCCCCCATACGCATTTTACAAGTCTCATCAAATGAAACAGCATGAATCCCAAAAATAACCTTGGTATCTAGATGTTTTACCAACATCTTCCCAGCAACCTCTGCCACTTCCCTGTTCAAAACCAGTAACTGATTACAGCAGAGCACACCACCTGATTTTCAACCTTTATTTTTCAGGTCCACAAGATGCCGTAGAATTGGCTTCTAAAAAACAGGGTGTTCAAACGATGGTACATGTGTTTTTCTCTTGGCTGTTCTATAATGTAGAACAGGTTTGCCTTCCTCGCTGTGCTTACAAGCATAGAAAAGTCTCAGTTTAATTGCTAATGTAAGGATTATCAACCCGTTAATGTATTTATGGACTTCTTTCTGTTTTCTAACTTCATCTTTAGGCTAGAACATTAAATGCTATGTTGGAAGAGAAGGGTTTGTATGTTTGAAAAAACACATACTGAGTAGGGTGGTCATCCTCTTTGTTTAAAGTTAAACCATGTTCTAATTCATTATGCAATTAAGACTAAAGGTTGCCCAGAGGCCAATTCCTGACAAAAATAAGCCAGCTCATCTCACAACTAGTAAGGCCTTGAATGATGGTAGGCCAATTGTGAATTCACCGTAAATGATCTATAATCCATGCAGAACCACGTAAATTATTAAGTCTAAGCCTACACCTCATCCCTCACTCAGCACAATATTTACACTGTTCCTCATTGTAGAAATTCACCGTGTTTGTTTTCTACAGGATATAATGTTGCTAATATGTGGCAAATAGCAATGGGTTAAGCTCACTGATCTAATAGAACTTCATTGGGCCTCATCGACCTCTGCATATTACTAGGACAATTAGAGCACTCAGCAACAAGGAGTGAGCCCAAGACGTGCACCTGATCAATGCAATCCCACTGCCAGTCACCGCAGTGATGGTGGTTGATTCATCACACCACAATGTAGTGGACCACCAACTACCCTGTCAAAAATCAAAAACCCTAAGGAGCTCATTTTGAGCTTGCTGTACCACAACAAATGTGCAAAAGCCTTGTTTAAGGCATTTAAAGATTTCCTTTATGGTATGGCTAATTTTCCTTCATTTGTATGTTGGAGAGCAGGGGCCGAATGTAACATATGTTTTTGCCACTCCCGTCCTCTCTGCCTGACAAATTCTCTTGCATTTGCACCAGTATGGATTGGTTTGCTGGCGCAAATTCTGTGGAGTCCAATGGAGTTTGATGGCTTTTGCACCACCTAAAAGCAGGCGGACTCTGTAGGAATCCATTAAATGCTGCCGGCCTAGCACACATAGCAGGTAGCCTTTAGTCAAGTTGCGGAACAGAGTGGAAACGGGCGGCAAACAAGCAAGTATGTCACTTTTTTGCCTTCCCCTTTTTCACTCTGCCGAGCAAATGCAAGTGTACACGTAACAGTTCCCTGCCGCAGTGCTGTAAAGTTTCCGAACACCTCAGCATTACAGGGTTGGTAAAATGCAGTTCTTGGATGGCTTATAACTTTGGCACCACTTAATGGAACTGCATGAAATCTTGCATGTATATTTCTGAGCTGGTTCTGAGTGAGTATGGGATGTTTGGTGGGATTCTGTCATGAGGGGGCAAAATGAGAGGGGGGTCCCAAAATAATGTAAAGGCTTATATATGAGGTGCCATTTGACAAATCTACACTTAATTTGGGAAACAGATAATACCTTTAGATATGAATGTTTTTCTTAAGTTTGGTGGGATTTTGTGGAGAGGGGGCAAAATTAGGGGGAGTCCCAAAATAATGTAAAGGCTTATAAATGTGGTGCTGTTTGACGGAGTGTTAGGAAGAATTCTCTGTTTAGGCTGAATTTCCTAACCTAGTGAGTCCCCCAGCAGCTTTGCTGGATTTTGTGGGGTTTATTTTTTTTTCTCCTGCCAAGAGTGAGACTCTTTTATCCTCACTCTTGGACATGACTTGAGAGTGTTCTCTGTGACTTGCTATGTGCTTATGGGCTGGGGGGGTAATTTTCCCCATAGGCCATCATTGGTTTTTGAATGTGTGTTACACAGCACCCTCAGTGCAGTAGCACAGGGGTGTCTTGGAGACCCCCAAACATAGACTCCACACCCTGGGACTGACTACTGTCTCCCTGGGTCTGTAAAGTTACCATTGACTTTACTAGTCTTAACTTAGGAACTTAACCAGTACAAACCATCTTACTGTGGAAGTACTGGTAGGGGCAATTAGATTGCCCCTGGGTCTGTTGTCGAGGGGGTACTGTCCCGTCCCCCCTCGCCGAGTTCTGGCTGGTGGCAGTGGATACCACGGAAATATTTCACCGGAATATTTCCCAATGGGATTTCCCATTGGTTTTTGATGCACCACTTTTTGGTGCAATGTTAAAAGATACCGCCGGTTTATTTATTTAATATAAAGTCACCGGTTGGGATTTTTTGCCGGAACTCGCTGCCAAAATGGCGTCTAGGTTCACTTCAGTAACCCTGAACCCGAGTCGAGCCTTTGTTCCACTTTTGGCGGGCTTCTGCACAGAAGCCCTCCAAAGTGGTGCCATTCTGTCTGGGTACCACAGGGGGTGTGGGAGGGGGTTTAGGCACCCTGGACCGAGTTGCCTTGCCAACTCAGGTCGCACTCTAGTGTGATTGGCCCAAGTGGTGAGCCACCCCGCTCACCACTTAGCATGTTTGAGTGACAGCTAGGCTGTATGAATGGGGGTTTGCTGCATAAAAGCAGGGTTTTTGGGACTGGTTCTTCAGAAGTCGCCACAGGACCTAAGAAGCCAAAGAGGGAGAAGCCGAGCCGACCTGCCAAGACGACACCACCGGTGAAGCCCTGCAGAATCGTCTCACCACTTTTCCCGACGACAGAGGAGATCTCCCGCCGGAGAGTCTTCTTCCCTTAACTGGTGGGGACAACCAGTTGCTGCCTTCTTTTCGCTGACCCGAAGCATCTCGTGGCCGCCTTGCCTGTGCCAAGCACCCCGGCAACCGGGATACCACTTTTTACCTCAACCGCGAAAGAGGGGTAAAAATCCTTTGTGACCGGAGAACTCCACGGCTGGCCTCATCCCTGGTAGTGCAACGACCTGCAGCCTTCCTCCCCGTCGAGATCACCTCTTCCTCGGGACGACGCCGCGACTTGCACCCACTACCAGGAACGACTACCACCGCTGGAGGAATCTTTCCACTTTTAAAGGTACTGTGATCCGCCCGGCCTCCCTTGCCACCGATTGTACGGGGTAGATTTAGCCCTCGGCTCTCGAACCTGGGTAGGTCTGGGACCCTCTAACTAAACTTTTTAGAACCATAGTAAAACCGTTTTCTACTCACCTGCAAGACATTGTGTGATCTTGGGCACATTTTCGCCTGGCTCCCTCTAACGCGGGCCCCGAACTAATTCCCCTTGTTCCACTATTGACTGTCTTTGCCAACCTTATGTGAAAAGTGTTTTACCTAACTGCTCTCTTTATTTCTGCCTTTTCCCTCCCTTTTGGTAATACTTGTTGGAGTACCATCTAACGTTAAGCGCTCACCTCTGGTTGGAAATAAGTGGTGTTAACTTAGAATTGTCCAACAAACGATTAGGGATGTACATATGAGTAATAGTAACTGTGTTTGACTTTCTTATCTTTTCCTAATGTGCTAGTGTAATTTTTGAGTGTACCTTTAATAAATAAGTTTATACTTTTACACCTAGCTCTGGTCAGTGTTTGCTTGTGCTATTGTACCTCTGTACCTATTATGTATCCTCTGTATACTGTCTAACTCTTCTTGAGGGAAGTCTGACTGCTCAGCCACAGCTACCACAGTGAATCTGTGCGGTGCGGACTGCTACCAAGTGGGTTTACTGCCAACACCTGTAGTCTTAAATCTTTTGCAGTGGTCCCAGAGGGAACTGCACAGGTTTCTGCCTAACATGGACCTACACTTCATTTTGGCAAACTGATAATAGATCAAGATATACATGTTTTTGCGATGTTTGGTGGGATTCTGTCAAGAGGGAGCAAAATTAAAGGGGGGGTCCCAAAATATTGTAAAGGCTTATAAATGTGGTGCCATTTGACAAATCTACATAAAGGTTTGCAAAAAGATTATAGATCTAGATTTAGATGTTTTTGTAAAGTCTGAATGGATTTTGTCAAGTGGGGGCTAGGTTATATGACGATTGTATGTGCATACATTTGCCACTTTTGAAAAAATAAAACATGGGTGGAATCCAACAAACTTGCGGAAGGAGCATTGGCAAGGACCTACAAGCTGGTTTTGCAAATGTGCCAGTGTTTTATTATTTGACAAGTGTCATAATGTAGCTACAAAAAATGGCGGAATACCTTTAGTGACTGAGTGGTAGCCTGTGGCCATGGCCAGTGGCCAGATTGTCCGGGATATGGAATAAGGTCATGATCCAGACAATCTGGCTGCTGGCCATGACCACAAGGGACAAAACATAGGATTAAAGTGACCATGTCCACCTGGGACTGGCTTTGTGGTAAAGTTATTCGAAATTAGGATAGATCTGAAAGGGAAGAAAAATGTGCTCGTGGTAATATGGTCATAGGGTTCTATTTTTGCCTTCTGCATGCTGCCATGGAAAGCAAAGAGGAGCCCTGTATGGAACCCTCCCCTTCCCTTTCCCTTTCCATGGTGGCCATTTTCGAAAATTATTTTCTTTCCTACACCAGGTTGCCGCAGGGTCATGGCCAGTAGCCACCTTTTTTAGCACCTCGGGTTCCCGCTTTGGGAACCTAGGGTACTAATGGCCTTCATCCCCCATTTCAGGGGCTGGAATGGGGGGATAATGGTCCAGAGAACTCGTTATCCACCCTCGCTCCGCTTGGGCTGATAACTTTGGCTGCTGGGCCGGTATCCACCGTTCCAGTCCCTGGAACGGAGGACGAACGCCACAATATTCCCATTAGCATAACACAAAATGCAAATGAAATATTGGAAATTCTTATTGAGTCTATGTACTTTACTGAGAAATATAAAGTAGATGGAGTCTATACATTTTTTTTAGTTCTATTTCTTAACTGTGAAAGGTGGTTCCTAAAGGATGTCTTTTGTTGTTTTTGGATGCATTTTTTTTGGCAGGAGATCTGAGAACGAAAGGTGGGGAGGGAAATGAGGGAAGAGGAACCAAACACTAATATGGAGGGGTAGGTGGACAAGGGAAAATGTTGCGCGTGTGTTGTTTCTAAGGTAGGGGGCAGTGTTTCTCATGAACCTTGATTACAGCAGTGCTATGGCTCTTATAGATGTTGGAGCTGTGCAAGGGAAATTTTGAAGTTGAAAGTTCGTAGATCAGTAGAAAATGCAGTTCTGAAGTGTCCATGAAGCAGACATCTTATCGTGAAGTGCAGACGGGTTCTCGGACACGTGATCATGCCACGCGCCAGCGTATGGTCATGTGGCACTGTCCGGACGGTCCGCTATGAAGTCAGATTTTCGTAGCCGGCTACGGGTACAAAATTAGTTGAATTAGTTGCAAAAAGTGTATAGAAGTGTTAGAAATTATTCCAGAAGGTGGGAAATGGCAGAGTTTTAAGATGACACTTTGTACATTGGACACAAACATTGCTATATTGGGTAAGTATGATATTAGTAAGTTGTAGGAAAATAGCATGCACTGGTAAAAACCTATGAAATTCACTGAAAAAACTTTGTTAAAGGGGCATTATGGTTAAATTGGACTAATAAAAACCTATGAAATTCAATGAAAAAAATATGTTAAAGGGACGTTAGGGTTAAGTTGGACTAATAAAAACCTATGAAATTCAATGAAAAAACGTTGTTAAGGGGACGTTATGGTTAAGTTGCACTAATAAAAACCTTTGAAATTCACTGAAAACATTTTTGTTAAAGGGTCATTATGGTTATGTTGGACTAATAAAAACCAATGAAATTCAAAGAAAAAGTTTGTTAAAGGGACGTTATGGTTTCAAGTAAAATTGAAAACCCCCAGAAATTTGCCAGTTATGGTAAGCTAAAAAACCATAACTCGCGCCACAACCATGCACTGCTAAGACTAACACGCAGGACATCATCAAAGATGACATCACAAATTAACCATAACTTCCCCTTAACAAAGTTCTTTCATTTAATATATATATTACATGGCCACAGTAGTGGCCATGTAGTTATGGTTAAATTGGTGTTTCCATAGGAAGAGCACTTTTTGGGCCGGCTTATAACTTCGCTCTCCCTGGACGGATCCTCACCAAACTTTGCAAAAAAAGTATTTGGGTCACTCTGAATTCCTTTGCAAAGGCTGACGAGGATTCGTCCAGGGGGGGCAAAGTTATAGGGGGGGTCCCAAAACTTTTTTTTTTCCTATAGACATAATGGGAAAAAACTTTGAGCACGGCCACAGGCCAAACCGCTGGACGGATTTACACCAAATTTGCGGCAGGAGCGGGGGCTTGGTCCATCCAGTAGTTTTTTATAAAATGACCAAAACGTAAGGCAAAAAAATTAGTGATATCTGTGTTCGCTTCGCTGACGGACTTCCCTGTTCGCTCCGCGGACAGCACCCCGATTGGCCCATGGCCTTGTGTCATGTCCGCGGACATGCAACGTGTTCGCTGATTGGACGGCGAGGGGCGTGGAGCACGTCAGATCGCTGTCGACCGCGTACAGCGCAGTGAAACGTGGATAAAAAATTGTATTTAGTGCCGTGTGTTGGTGTGTAAGAGTGTTTGGGGAGGGTGGGGGAGTATGAGATAGGTTCAATGTTTTGTTTTTTTATGTGCTAGATGTTTTTGTTGCGTTCGATTTGTCCGCGGAGAACACGGCTGTTCTGACATTTTGTAAATAAACTAAATGGTGGGGTGTTTAGAGGACGGAGTATGTGTCATTTTTGTTTGCAAGGAAGGTAAAAATGAGCTATGAACACTTGCGGTGTAATTAATTGTTCGTAAATACACAAACTGGGGGTGTCCTCAGGACGCTGTCCGTATTGTAATCTGTCTAGTTGAATGTGTTCTAAGAACACTCCCGGTGTCCCGAAATGGTTGCAATTACACAAAATGGGGGTGGTCTGAGAACGTTGTTTGTATTGTTCGTTGTCAGGGTGAAAGTGTTTTAAGACCACTCCTTTTGTCCGCTAATAGTACAATTTCCTATGGGCGTCAACCGACTTTTTGTGCACTAAAGAAACGATAAAGCCAGCTGGTGTGCACCGACATTATGTGATAATCCTATGACTGGCGCTATTGACCTAGCTGACTTGCGTTTGCGACACTAAATCATATCTCCCGCCCCTAAGCCTGATATTATCAAAGCATTCATATTCCCCGCCTCTCTCCGTGACGTTACAGGGTGCGTCATCAAACGCGCCCAGTCCTCTGGAGTCCTAAGTGTCTTTACACAGAACCCGGAAGACAACACATATTATGTCACAACACAGCGCGCCACAATTCGGAATATGAAACAGTGATTTAAAAGCAAACAGCAAGATTGTAAATTTTGTAAAGTACATTTATTTGACATCAAATGTTTAGAGAATATTCAGCAATTTGCATTTGTCTTTGTTGTCGATCCACAAAAGTTCATGCTGAGGCACGCGATGTTCCTTTGCGGTACAGAGGGTGTTAGATCAGCTTACAACTCAGTGCGCCACAATTCGGAATATGAAACTGTGGTTTAAAAGTAAACAGCAGGATTGTGCATTTGGTAAAGTACATTTATTTCACATGAAATGTTTAGTGAATATTCAGCGATTTGCTATTGTCTCTGCTGTCGATCAGCAAAAGTTTATTTTGAGCCACGCGTTGTTCCTTTGCGGTAGATAGGCTGTTGGTTTATGATAAAAGCAGTAAATGGTCGATCTGATAATCGGAAGGTTGCTCCAACAACCAGCCATTAGACCAACCTATTGGTTGGTATGTTGTTTGTAGCCGCTAGTACTGCATAAGGGCATATTGGTCCTTGGCGATTGTCCCATAAAATGGTGAGGGTAATGAAGTTGCATATTTGGACCTGCACCTGGCAGTTGAAGACCCCATCCTCTGGAGTCTGTAAATCGTGACATAGGCAAAATGGGGCCACATACCTGTTTTAAAAAACATAAATTAGTCTCACCAGCAGATCTTCATTAAAAATCATCATTTTATTTATTAGGGTGTGAAACTATTTGCTATCGAAGATAGTGCAACGGAGTATGTTAATAATAAAATAATATTTTCCCATTCATATAGCGCTAAGAACCGTGAGTTATCTAAGCAGTGCTTATTATTAACCACGGTGTGTGGTGCTCATTTATCGACCACGGAAGGATGAAAGGCTGAGTTTGGCCTTGCCGGGATTCGAACTTGCGTTAACAAGCTGTGCACGGATGTCAAAGCGAGCGTTGTACACGCTGTGCCACTTGACAGGCTACAGTGAAGTGGCACAGCGAGTAGAGCGCTTGACCGCCTATAGACCGGTTAAATTATTTCTATTAACCCACCCTGTGTCGTCTGCCTTTTTCAGAGCCCTCTAAACGACAGGGGATCAATTTGGCGGTGATAGTGCGTGGTAGAAAACATTATGCCACTTTCAACGAACAAGTTCAACTTGAGCGGTCTTTAATGCTACGCTATTGTAATTATATTTGGTATAAAATAATCTAAAGGGTTACTTACAGTACAATTGCAATTTCCATTGTCTACGAGTAGTGCAGTCCCAAAATACGACTCCGCGTGTGCGAACAATCTTTCGCATAGTGATATAATATATAAAAGTGGTTTCGTTTCAGAAATGTCATCCTTATCTTCTCTTACGTTTTAGCAACACTCCTTCAAGAGAAGTCTTTCATCACAATCTCTGTCTGTCAAGGTCAAAACAATACAACCGTATAGTCCGCTTTGTGAGCCTCTCCGGGGCCCGAGAAAAAAATGGAAACAGCTGACCTTCAATGTGAACAAGCATAAATTCTTACTTTGCAAATTCTGTGTAAAGCCATCTGTGAGAAGTTGTTTTTTGCATGCCATGTTTGTATATTGTTTGCGTGATATTAAAAAAAGTTTGTTTAAGGGACGTTATGGTTCTAAGTACAGCCGAAAGACCCCTGAAAATCGCAAGTTATGGTAAGCTATGAAAAATAACTCGCGCCACCACCGTGCACTGCTAAGACTAACACCCAGGACATCAAAGATGACATTGCAAATGTCATTGATGAAATCACTGATGACATCACATGTGTAAGTACTTTTCATGGAATTTGTGTATTAGGGATTTTTATTATAATGTTGCGAAAAAAGTGTCAAGGATATTGCAATGAATATCATACCGTTATTAGTGCTTTGAATGATGCATTGATATAAATAGCATTGTATTATGGGATTCTATCTAGTATACTGAGCTAGTAATGGAGAAACATAGCATTGTGTGCAGAGTACAAGATGAAAGTATAATATTTGTAATGTTAATATGTTGAATAATGAAATGATAATTGTCCTGAAATGTTCGAAAATTCACAAAATGGGGGTGTTCTGAGGACGTTATTCGTATTGTGTGATTGCTTAGCTGTATGCAATGAGGGAAGGTAGAGTAATAAAAATAAAACTATGAGAAAGTGCTGATAACCCTAATGATTATCTTCATGCACAGAAAGGATTGCTCTCTTTCAAGCCTGTGTCTTCCGCTATGTATATGTTTCATGTGATGTGACTTGACCCTAACTCTACAAATATAGTACCTTTTCAATTTTTACTTCCTGACTGTTACTAAAGAAAACTATGTGGCTTCAATATGTCAGTAAAGGATAAAAAGGGAGAGCCAGCCATGTGATGTCATCAGTGATGTCATCAATGACATTTGTGATGTCATCTTTGATGTCCTGGGTGTTAGTGTTAGCAGTGCACGGTGGCGCGAGTTATGGTTGCTTATGTTACCATAACTGCCGAATTTCAGGGGTTTTTCGGTTTTACTTTGAACCATAACGTCCCTTTAACAAAGTTTTTTCACTGAATTTCATAGGTTTTTAGTAGCGCAACTTAACCATAACGTCCCTTTAACAAAGTTATATACTGAATTTCATAGGTTTTTAGTAGCGCAACTTAACCATAACGTCACTTTAACAACGTTTTTTTACAGAATTTCATAGGTTTTTAGTAGCGCAACTTAACCATAACGTCACTTTAACAACGTTTTTTCACTGAATATATATATATATATATTACATGGCCTGCGATAACAGCCATGTAGTTATGGTTAAGTTGGTTAAGTTGCTCATCTCATAGGAAGAGCACTTTTTCGGTGGCTTATAACTTTGCTCCACCTGGACGAATCCTCACCAAACTGTCCCAAAAAAAGTATATGGCCCACTCTGATATTTTTTGCAAAGTTTGGTGAGGTTTGGTCCAGGGGCGGCAAAGTTATAGGAGGGTCCCATAATTTCTTTTTTTCCATAGACATAATGGGAAAAAACTTTGCTCACGCCTACAGCCCAAACCACTGGACAGATTTCCACCAAATTTGCAGCAGGAGCGGAGTCTTGGTCCCGAAAGCGTGCTTTTGTTAATTTGGTGTAAATCTGTCCAGTAGTTTTTATTTATGAACAAAACATAAGGCAAAAAAATTAGTGATATCTATATCCTCTCCGCAGACACATTTCCCAGTTTGCTCCGCGGACAAGACACCGATTCGTTAATCGACTTGCGTCATGTCTTCGGACACGCAACGTCCGAAGGTTGGAGTGACGAATGAGGAGTGAGGTGCGTAACATTGTTTCGATGCGCCCGCCATCTTGGATCTGCGGCAAAGAGAGGCAAAATGCAATTTTGGGGAGTGTGTTGGTGTGCAGGAGAGGGTTGGCGAGTAAGAGATGGGTCAAATACTGTATTTGGTTAGGTGGCAGGTGCCCTGTTGTGTTCCCAATGTCCGCGGTCTTCGCGGCTGTCCACGGACATAATAAATGCACTACTAGCTATTTTACTTTAGTATGATGTTGGTTTTGGGTTGTTAGTAGAGCATTGATTGTAATTAATATCCCATATAAGCAGCCCACATACCACAGTCAAAATGTTTGGTAGCATAGGTGTGTTATGCTGCAGTGGTTGTGACCAGGGCCTAGAGTCCTGGGTGCATGGCCCATGACTCTAGGCCCTGGCCACAACCACCGCAGCATGACAGACCCATAGAATCAAACACCCATCAAATATCCCCAACCCAAACGTTTGTGTAAATTTTCATTTGCAGAGTTTGTATGTGAAGTTTTGGCTAGGCTATGCAGCTAAGATTGTAGAGTTTGTAACAAGGACTGCGTCATAAAATACGCTTGGAAGTAAACATTTTGGATTGTGGTGTATGAGTGTGTACATTTTCTTTGAGATCTAATGGAAATAAACTACTTTGCCACAAATGCCTTTCACTAATTCAGAGGGAGGTAATTTAGCTGTTTTTGGTTGAGGGCGTATTATTGCTTGAAATGGATGCACTGTTTGAATTATGATGCTCACATATACATTTAGTTGTTGCAGGGGTTTTGGTAGTGGGAATAATTCCAAGTTATTTGTGATAGCACGTGAATGTGTTTGGTTGTTGTCAAGTTTTGCAGTGCAGTAATTGCAAAGTATTAATGGGTCATTAATTTCGTATTTGTTTTCTGCTATAAGGTAGAGTGCTAATTGGAACCATTTGCAATCTTCATTGTCTTCTATTTTGTACATTAGGTCTACAGTTTTTGTGCTGCTTTTATAAAAAGTCCTGCAGCAACACACACACACATGGTTTGGTACTTCAGCGGAGGTACTTTTAAACTTTAGTATTTATTTTTGTATGTGTTTAATAGAAGGTTGCTATTTGTATAGTAGTTGCTAGTTTTTTGTAAAGCTAATGCATTTTGTAAGTGGCTTTCAATTCCAAAATATTTTCTCTGGATATGCTATATTTCTTTGTGTAGTTGTTTGGCTGTACTATGTAGAAGATTGTTATTTAAATTGGCTAGTGCTAAAGCAGGACTTTTAGCATGGTAGAGTTTATGGACCAGATTTCTTATAGTTGAATGATGTGTTGATATCATTTTTATATGATGGAAGGTGCTTTTACAAATAGGTCCTGAAATGCAGGCTTAATGAATGTCCTTGTACTCCTGGGTATTTGCGCACTGGACAGGCAACCATATTTTGTAGTAGTTTCATTTTGAATGTGTCCTTGCTTTTTACATACTGATTGAGGAAGTGGCGTAAAGATTTGAAAGATTGTTTGGCAATTACACATTGATGTGCATGGCAATTGGGTTTGTTTGCAATTGTTTATATGCTTCTTCATTAAAGTATGGTTCTGTGCTCGTGGTGTGACTCCATTCACCTCCACAGATGTTTTTGTTGATATTTTGTTTATTGAGAAGTCTTTTTTGTACTTTAGTAGTTAGTTTTGTTAGTGGTTTCATTCTGTTTAAAACTAAAATAAATAACTTCCTTGCACTGTCTATGAGAGCTTCTAGGATTAATTTTCTATGGTAGGTTTTAAGGGTTGTGCATGATTTCTCTCCTGTTTTTATAAGGTTTTGAAGGACTCTTTGGCAAAACATTTTTTGTAAAATATTTTCTTTGGTATGGTTATTTGCTACTATATCAAGATTTATAGGTGCAGAGTTAGCAGCAGTGGTAGCTGAAGTCTTGTTAATCATTTCTGTTTTGTTTTGCATTTTGATAGAGGAGGCAACGTTTGTGTACTGGAAGCTTGTTTTGTTTCGCTTAATGACTATATTAGCTGTTTTGTTTGAACTTTTTGTACAAAATCTGCTAGAGATGGATACTTATTTCGAACACTTTTCTTTTGATGTGCTCTACTTCGGCGTTGCTTTCTACGGAGTTGCTTTTTTGTAGGCATTCTTTGGGGTCTGTTGGAGAAATAGAGAAAGTGGGCTGTTGTGTAGTGAATGCGTGCTTTGTGCATGAGTGTCTGAGTATGATGGTATGGATAATTGTGGAAGTGTGTGATTGTGCATTGGGCAGCTACATCAAGTTGGGAAGGCTATTCTTGTATTTGTGTGCTACTATACAGGGCTTCAGATGACAATATAAAGTATGCAACTGGTAAGGGGAAGCACTAATACTACATCTAATGGGAAAGGGTTAATACACTTCTTCATTCTACAATACTAAAATGCGAGTGTGTTTGAGTAACAGTTAGAACATTATGTTAGTATTGTACTTACTGTTTTGTATGGAAGGAGTAGGTGTCTTCTAAGTCCTTGTTCGTACTTCAGAAGCTGCTGCTTTTCAGGAGAGTGGTCTTCACTGCAATTGTTTTTGTTTTTTTAGTAACAGTGTTTTCTTACAACTGAGCATAGTATGCATATGCACTTTCCTTTGCCTATGTGCATCCTGTACATTTTATTTAGAATCTGTTAGTTGAATATGTTTTACAAATGAGTACAATAGTAAATGTATAGAGCACACTTGTTTTTTTAATGTTATGTTAATGGGTGTTAAGAGATAGAAGAAATAATCATATGCATTTTTTGCTATTTTTACAGGGTAAATGGCAGATATTATACAAAAAAGCATGCAATGTATGCATTTGTGAAGGTGTGGGAAATAAAGCAGAAGGATTTCATATAGAGGCAGTGGTGTTGTTTGAGCTGGGAGCCTTTCTAATGATATCGTCTGTGTGTGTGCTTGAATGAAGATGCATGTACTCATCCTGGCTACGTGTAATTTTATAACACACTGGACAGCCTTTTTCATAATTATACTGTTATTTCTCCCATCTTTTAATATGAAATAACATTTTTTTAGATAGATGTGTGAGTAAACAAAAGTTTGGAGATCAGACAGGTTTGCAATTGACAAGATGGAAGACATAGCAGATGGAAGAAATGACAGTAAGTTCATTTTACAGTTTATACAGGGTAAGTGGCAATTACTCTGTTTATATGTATTCCTAGAAGAGCTGAACATGTAATGTGTAGAAAATATCCATACCTGTAGTCTGTGTTCATGCATGTGGATGTGCATGAATCTGCAAGTACAAATCTTGGGGAGTTTTATAGTAGTTGTTGCTGTAGGTCTGTTGCAGTGACAGCCGAATCGTACTGAGAGTGATCAATAGTACATCTAAAGTGCTCTTCTGTGATGATAGATTTAGATGTAGAGTTATTGGATGTGATAGGTGGATAATTGTGTGACTGCTTAACAGCAGCCAATGAGGAAATGGTGCAGATACTGAAGTGGAAAGGGTAGAAGGGGTGCCCCAGTGTTACGCGCTCCGCGGACACTGCAGCTGTCCGCGGACCGGTCGTGTCTCATCCGGGGTTTCTCAGCAAATGCAGCATGGAAAGGGGACTTGAGGGCTCAGCCAATCAGATGGTGAGGTTGTGGTTTGTGTTGAAAGAGGCTGTGTGTAGTGAAGATGGCAGAGGTGGAGAAAGTCAGGGTATTGGCGGTTGGAGCTATGTTTGTGCATGGTTTGGAGCAGTATGCTAAATGTAGGAATGTCGGAAACAATTTTGATGTTAAAGGAGTAGAGGTGGTGTGGAGCACTTTGCCTGGTTTTAATGTGCAGGGATAGTACAAACACACTTGTGCAAATTATAGGCCTCTAATATATTGGGGTCAGGGGACCGCGGCTTGGCCGGAAGGGGTTGCAGCAGGGTTTGCAGAGACATTCTCATATGAGCACATTTTATCAGGGCTCGAGACTTTGAAAAATGTTTACGTGATTTGCCGTGTGAAGAGGAGATGAGCTGACTTGACAGGTGGTGTGGCCTGGCTATGGGAGTTGCTGGGAGATTGCAAAGTTCTCCAGAGGAACAAAATAAATCCATGGAAATGTCGCCCGCATTGGTGAATAGTAGCAAACAATTCATATGTTTTTCAAAAATATTTGTAATGCCACTATGGTCTGAAGTGCTACTGGCTCCCATTCTGAGTGAAGGTCAGCGCCGTTGAATTTTTGTTTCTGAGCTGAGCAAACCCACGCATCGTACACAGTATAAGGTTCAATGTTTTTTCGACCTTGAAACAAAGTGATGATTCCGAAATGAATGCATGAAGGGAGGGATGTAACACTTTAAAATATGATAAGGTTCACCATTCCAAAACTTGACAAAGGAACATGTAATTTGATTTTATGAAAATTCGTTGACCTGAACGGAGTGTCTGCGTTACCCTCATAGAATGGAAATGCTGAATATTATGTAAGTTTTACTTTCGACGATTTTATAGACAAATTAGTCAATTTATCATTCGCCGACCATTAATGGTGGCTTACATTGTACTCGGTTGTTGTTTGTGGCATATTGCAACAACATGCAATTACAACTTGAGTGTGTATTTGGCTTTGTCCAGAGCACATGGGCAGTCCAGCATCGAGATGTGTATAGTCCACTAGTGGGTTCCCCCAGGTTCCACAAACGCATAATTCAACGCTAATATTTAATTAAAATTCTGTCTATGTGTTCTTCTTGGCCTTAGCTTGCTTCATGATTGTAGCATCAACCTCCGTATCCCATGTCAAGCTCACCATACTACATAACACTAACATCTGAAGCAAATTGAAGAGTACTTTCCATATTGTTTTCTCTGTGTTCCCATTGTTTCAAGTCCGTGTTTACCAATAGTTGTAACACGGGCCAAATTAATGGTTAAAATGATAAACTGTAATAAAGATCAGCTACTGAGCCACATTTCTGTTATCTTTTTTAAACAGCTACATCTTGCCTTTCTGCGATTGTTATCGATTCCAGACACCAAATGACTTTTTTTTAACCGTCAGCTGCAGATACACGTGAATGGGTGGATCACAGTGACTCTTTTTTGGGACGATCGCCACTGGCAGAAATGCCCTTACGTGGTACCAGCAATAAGGAGCAACCTGAAATGGTTTACGGTGGCCTAGGCCAAGCTGATGCCAAAGCCTTGCGATTCACAGTGTGTCCAATGTGATTCTTATACCCAAAAGGAACACTGCGTGACTCACAATAAAAATTTGTGGATCAAGAACGAAGAAAAAATTACATATTTGCTTGATTATGGCAATCGCTGGATGTTCTCGGAGCGTTTATTGTGAAATAAAAGTACTTTACAAATTGTGCAGCTTTGCTATTTCCTTTAAAAGTGTGGTTTTATATTCAATATTGGGACGCGCTGTGTTGTGAGATGATGTGTGTTGATATTCCGGGTTCTTCGCCAAGTAACGTTATCACGTAGGTGATGACTGGGTGCGTTTGGCTGCGCAGTCCATTAACGTCCTGGAGATAGGTGGAGAATATCACTACATCCTCAAGGGCGGGGCATATGAATTAGTTCTGCCAGGCTAGTCCACCTTGGGCGATGGAGCAATAGATAAGATTATCACAAGATGGCCGTGTAAGAAAGAGGAAAACTACGGTAAGGTTCATAGGAAATGTTTGTGCGGTCAGTCAACGCATGCTTAGAAGCACATGCCCGAACACTTGGGAAATTAATATTTCTGAGCGCACTATTCTTTTAATAGATCAATTTTTTGCTGCATTCATTGCTGATGATTTTTTAAGGCCTCTGTTTCTGTATTATTTTTAATGTCCATATAGTGTGTTTGAAAAATAAAATGGTAAGTACACATAAAGTAATGGGTAATAATTGGTTTATGTAGAGAAGTGTAGTTAGTGTCTAACATTAGTATCACTGTTCTCCCCCATTTAATCACGAGGAACATTTTCTTCCAGGCATTCCAAAGTACAAGACCTTTCTGTGTCTTACATATACAGTTTCCACTTCTTATTTATTATTGAAAGTAATGTATTTATGTGCTGCTTTTTGAACATGTTTTTTTTGGATGATATAACAATGTAAGATACCCACTAAGTTTTTGGATAGTATTGATGTTGTCCCAGTCTGTCCGCAAACAGCTGCATGGTCCGTGGATATCAGATCCACTAGCGCAGGTACGGGTTCAATATGTTCTATGTTATATGTATATAAACTAAGGGCATCCTAGCAAACATTATATATATGTTTCCTACGCTGTGAGTGAACCGAAAGTGAATTACTGTAAGAACATATTTGAAGTCTAGAAATACACTACTTTGATTTTTTAGTTCCGGATTGTTACTGGCCTAGATATGTCACTAAATGAAAAAATAGGGAGCCAGACATGTGATGTCATCAGTGATGTCATCAATGACATGTCTGATGTCATCTTTGATGTCCTGTGTGTTAGTCTTAGCAGTGCACAGTGGTGGCTCGAGTTATGGTTGCTTAGCTTACCATAACTGGTGAAATAGGTTTTTAGTAGCGCAACTTAACTGTAACGTCCCTTTAACAAAGTTTTATTACTGAACATATATTACATGGCCACGGTAGTGGCCATGTAGTTATGGTTAAGTTGGTGTTTCCATAGGAAGAGCACTTTTTGGGTGGCTTATAACTTCGCTTCCCCTGGACGAATCCTCACCAAACTTTGCAAAGAAAGTATATGGCCCACTCCGAATTTTTTTGCAAAGTTTGGTGAGGATTCGTCCAGGGGGGGAAAAGCTATAGGGGGGGTCCCAAAACTTTTTTTTTCCCATAGACTGAATGGGAAAAAACTTTGTGCATGGCTACAGCCCGAACCGCTGGACGGATTTACACCAAATTTGCGGCAGGAGCGGCGGCCTCGTCCCGAAAGCGTGCTTTTGCAAATTTGGTGTAAATCCATCCAGTAGTTTTTTTTAAAAAAACTAAAATGTAAGGCAAAATAATTAGTGATATCTGTTCGCTTCGCGGATGGACTTCCCTGTTCGCTCCGCGGACAGCACCCTGATTGGCCCACCAGTTTGCGTCATGTCCGCGGATATGCGACGTGTTCGCTGATTGGGCGGCGTGGTGCGTGATGCGCGTCAGATTTTCTGTCGCGCCCGCCATCTTGCATTTGCGGACGTCCGCAGACATCGCGGTGAAAGTTTGTTCAAAATGTGTATTTAGTAGAGTGTGTTGGTGTGTAGAAGTCTTTGGGGAGGATGGGGGAGTATGAGAAAGGTTCAAAGTTGTATTTTATTTATGTGCTAGACGCTTTTGTTGTGTTCGATTTCTCTGCGGATAACACGCCTGTTCTGGAATGTTCGTAAATAAACAGAATGGATTCGGTGTCAACTTGAAAGTGTTCTAAGAACACTCGTGGGGTCTTGGAATGTTTGCAGGGGGTGTCCCGGAGACGTTGTCTGTATTGTTCGTTGGCAAGGTGAAAATGTTTTAAGAACAATCGCGGTGTCCTGAAATGTTCGTACATAAAGAAAATGGGGGTGTCCTGAGGACGCTGTTTGTATTGTCCTCTGGCAAGTTGAATGTGTCCTAGGACCTTCCCCCTGTCCGCGGACATAAAAATGGTTGCAATGCTTGCATCTATGGGTGTGATATGCTGCGGTGGTTGTGGCCAGGGTATAGAATGTTGGGTGCATGGCCATTTGGCCATGCACCCAAGAGTGTATGCCCTATCCACAACCACTGCAGCATATCACACCCATAGTGGCTTTTAACTTTGGGTCAAAAACTAATTCATAAGAAACAATATTATAAGCTTGTTTGGGTGTGATATGGTGCGATGGTTGTATTTATCTTGTTATATGTACTATTTGGTTTAGTAACGGTTTTTCTTGTTTATTTCTGTAATAAAAGAAAATAGCATGTTAGTATTAGTATTTTATAATGACTTATTACATTGTACAATCAACATTTTCTTCTTTTTATTGACCCTCATATTTAGTAGATTACAAACCAGAGTACTGTGCAATTTTCAAAGTTTTCTGTGTTTGTTGCTAAAATCATTGGGTCTGTGGGAGAAAAAAAATCCATGTTGGATTAAATAAAAAACCCTTTTTCTGTTATGTTACAGTTTATTTATTTGTTTGTTTTCCGCGTTTACTTGTTCTCACTGCCTAATGCTTTATGCATTGGATTGTTTCAGTTTTTGTGAGCAGTAAGATATTAGGTGTTTGTTTGGATATTGTAAAATTTTGGCCCAGTTAGATACCAGTAGGCGTATTCTAACTGTTTATGTTTTGATATAATTTCGTGGTATTGATTTATCTGTTTGCATATTTGTAAATTTTGGGACAGTGAGATATCGATTGGCGTATTCTAACTGTCTATTTTTTGCTCTATTTTAGTGGTATTAATTTATCTGATTAGTTGTTGTATAATCTTTGGGCAGTTAGATAGGTTTTGAAATATTGTGACAGTTTATATTTTTTACTACAAGTGTACTTAAGGTTTAAGTACAGTTCAATTATCAAATTTTGGTTTTAAGAACATTAAATGCGTGTTTTGTAAGATTAGCTGGTAATCTCTGCTTTAGAGTAACGGTACTATCATTACATTCAAAGCATCCACATTTTTTTTTTATATATATATGCAGCGTAGTGCCCTGAGTTGATTGTGGCTCCTGCGTGGTAGATTATACCTATTGATGTGAAGGTTTTCCTACCAAGTGATATTTGACCATGTGTGAATCCAGTCAGCTTGCAGTTGTTTTTTCGTACCATCTGCATTGTAACGTAGAAGCATTAGTATTACGTATTTACTATGTGTTTGTATTAGTAATGTGGAGCGATTATCCGAATTGCAGGTAGAACATAATCTACTGTGGTTTGCATTTTGTACAAGTTGCTGAAATGGAACGGATTCACAATTAGTTATTGATATATAGACAAAGCACTCATTGGGGATTTGTTCTTGTGTCACATTGTTGCAGAGAGTGCATGTATGTTTCCACATGTATGAAATCTGGAAGATTTCATTTATAGGTATGTTTTTGTTTTCCAGTACTAATAGTAAGTACATTAGAAATTCTTGTGGATCTTCCAGTGAGTTTATAGTGAATTTCACCATTCCAGCACAGTAGTCCAATTGTTGTCTTTCTCCATAAACACTATACATGTTGTCAGGATTGTTTGCTGCATTTCTGTAAAGTACTAATATTTGCAAACACAATGGGTCTGTACTGTGTAAGTAAATGTTGTCAACAATTGGTGGTAATTGAAATAGAATATTTATTGTTACATTTGCATAGCAATTTACACCAACTATATTTGAGAATTTAAATGGTCCAGGTAGTTCTGTATCTAACTGCTTTTTTGGAGTTTGTCTTCCTTCTTTAAAGAAGTACCTGATTTACTTTCCCTAATTGATTATTTTTTGCTTGTGGTACTTGATGAAGTATTAGTTTCTTTTACTCTCTTTGGAGGATTTGCAGTGACATCCTGCTGCATTTCGGTTTGATTTTTTTTTTTATAACGTTTTACTTTTTGTGGAACAGAATATGTGTTTAGGTGGGGGGTGTATAGTGAACGAAGTCCATTGTATTCTAAAATGCAAGGAATATCAGCGTTTATTTTACTTGCATCAAAGTTGATTAGAAATAGACCGTCAAGTGTACGTAAGCGTGAAAGTGCTACATAGCTCATGACTTCTTTAAAGACTGTGTTACCAATGTCTATCATTGCTTTGTCTAGAGTAAGACCTTGTGATTTATGAATGGTGACTGCGTATGCAAGAGTTAGAGAAAATTGTTCTCTGCGTACATACATGTCTTTGAAGAGAAGGAATCGAGCTGTTGAGCGTCCTATTCTTTTTACTTCTGAAAGTTTGTCAAAGAGAATATTGACAAACTGAATTTTGTTGTCACGTGGGTATGTTTGAAAGCCAACAACTGTACCCAGTGCTCCATTAACTAGTCCTTGGTCCACGTCAAGGTTACGTTTAAGCATTACTCTGCAATTTAAGGATAATTTTAATATCCTTTCCAAGCCTGCTGTGTTTGAGATTGATTTTTCTAAACTATTTAGTCTTGCTGTGGCTTGGTCACACATGGGTAGTGTCATTCCATGTACATCTAGTTTGTCTGTAGCGCTAATTTCCATAATTGGTTGCATTTCTTTGCTTAACATTATTTCATTGAATTTGAAACAGCTTGCAAGAGTTGGCATTAAGGCCATACAATTGACATTTTTGTGGGCTAATTGTTCCATAACATCTGTAGCACATGCATTATCACCATAAAGTGCATGAATGTGCCGGGTTTTCAATATTGCTTTTGCTTCTCTAGAAAGTATACCAACTCTGATACTTTTTAAGATGTTGGCATAAGTGAGATCTGCAGATTGGCGCATGTTTTCTGTTAATTCTCTGTATTGGAAATGTTGCCAAAGGTTGACATTTCCAATGCTGCCAACAGTTTTACGCAGAGTTTGTGTCCTAATGTTTTAAAAATAGGCTCACCTTTTACAGGTGTCAATTGAAGAAGATCTCCGAAAACAATGATGTGTTTTCCTGCAAAGAGCTCTTCATAGTTTGTTTTCAGTACTTCTTGTAATCTGAGGTGAATCAAAGCCAACATTAGGTTGGACACCATGCTCACTTCATCTATTAGTAGCATTTTCATTTGTTTCAATACTCTGCGTACTTCCATTGCAGCTTCTGCAGAAAGTTTGTAATAATCTAACTTGTTTTGGTGTTCTACTGGCAGGAGTAGTAATTGGTGTAGTTTTACGGCACAGTTTGTGCCCTAAGGTTTTAAAAATAGGTTCACCTTTTACTGGTGTTAATTGAAGAAGATCTCCAAAAACAATAATGTCTTTTCCTCCAAAGAGCTCTTTGTAGTCTGTTTTTAGGACCTCTTGTAATCTGAGGTGAATCAAAGCCAACATTAGGTTGGAGACCATGCTCACCTCATCTATTAGTAGCATTTTCATTTGTTTGAAAACTCTGCGTAGTTCCTTTGCAGCTACTGTAGACGGTTTGTAATAGTCTAATTTCTTTTGGTGTTCTACTGGAAGGAGTAGTAATCGGTGTAAAGTGACACGCCTATGTTGTAGGCAGCTAAACCTGTGGGGGCAGTTACAACAGCTGACAGTTTGTTGTTTGTCAATAGTTGGAGGAACTTGCTGATGATTTTGATTAAGAATGTGTTGCCTGAACTAGCTTGACCACTGACGTATAGCAGTATAGGTTTGTAGTTTTGGCAGGTACAGTTTTTATTTTCATGTTGCACACCATGCATAAATAGTTTTGTTACTTCTTGGAAAATACTACGCTGCTCATTGTTCAGTTGTGATTTCAGTACAGCGAAGTCTTCTGTAGATTATTCATACTGACACATGGTGTTTTCTACTTCTGTCATGGCTAATTCTGCCTCATTTGCTATTAGTGGCTGTCCAAGTGGTTCTTGGCTTCCTGTTACAGAAGGTTGACTACTGTCGGGAGTGTCCACATCTAGTTGGGCCTGGAGTTCTTCTTCATGTTGCTGTTCATTGTGCAACATTGTTGTGTGCTGTGTAAAGTTTACGTCTGTTAGAGTACTTTCATTTGCTTTGAAAGTGTCTTCATAGGAGTCATAGGTATCTAGTAAATCTTCCTCTTTTCTCCATGGTTTAAAAAGTTGTAGCAGGTACATGTAATACAGTTCTTTATGTTGAGGAGTTTTTAATGACCCTTTTATATGATTTATTAAGCTTTGTTTGGTAAGTTTCACTAAGCTGCCCTCACAGTTTGCCACTCTGTATCTACCTGAATTTTCATCTGGTTTAATATTATTTTTGTATTTTGTATGTGAAGTTTTGGGCTACGTGCTATAGACACATGGTTTCCAAAGTGGTACACCTGTTTGGGAAGCAAGTGTCTAAGAAATAGTTTTTCAAAATGTCTTGACTGTTGGGATACATTTTTGGCTATTGTTTCTATGTCCTCATATGATTTGAGAACTCTTTTTCTACATTTAGCAGGACCAAGACTTAGCCATACTGTATTTTCAGATTTTCCATACAAGGCAGTACCGGTTAAACGGTCTGCAGCTTCATAGCAGCCACATTCTCTATGAGAGAGCATGTTTATGCCTAAGCTGTACAATTTCTTTGGCAGTGTTTTGTCAGATGATATGTCATCCCAAAGGTCTTGAAGCTCTGTTTTCTCTGCTCTGGTTAAGTAGGCTGTGACATATTGTGCAACTGCAGTGGAATTGTCTGCAATGTACTGCACATCTATGTTTGCATTCCATAGGAGGGCAATGAATGCATTGTAATCATTGATATATTTTGAGTCTTCATTTCTTTTTATGTAATATGTGTTCTTATGTGATTTACCTTTGACACTATGTCTAACTGAAGACATGAAGTTGTTTATTCGACCTGTTGTTGTAACTGGTCTACAGAAACCAAAGCGGCAGTTGGTGTAGTATTTGCGTATGTTTTTATATTTGCAATGACAATATTTTCCACATTTGTGTCTTTGAAATTGTAAAAATTGTGCATGAAGGTCACTATGTGTTGTTTGTGAAGGAATTTCACAAGTGACATATTTTTGGATAAACTGCAAAACAGTGGCATCACTGTCCTGACCAAATTTAGGAGCATTTTTAATCCATAAAAGCATGTATACGTATGGTGCTCCTCTGGCTTGGTATTCCTTTCTCCAAAAGAAGTGTTGCACTTCCCCGAGGGGAGGAACAGTTTTATTACAAATAAAGTGTAACATAGCAATGAAGCGATGATAGAAATATCTTAATACATTTACAGGATCAAGAGAGCAGAGTTCACCTGGTGTTTTTATATCTATGATTGTTTTGTTTTTGTTTGCTATGCGTAGGAAATCGTGTACATCTTCCCATGCATATTACGCACAGCTTAATGTAACAAACCAAGGTGGTGGGCCAAGTTTTCTTATCATACAGCATACATCTCTGTGACATCAGAACCAGTATTCTTTTGTACCACGCATGTTTGCTAAAAGATTTGTAATACTTGACTGTAAAACCTCATCTTTTTGTAGTAATTGCATAGCTGACATATTTTAAAAAGGGATACCTGATTTTAATGTGTTTGCAACTCCGTAGCATAGAGTTGCTAGTTCACTTTCAAAGAGAAGGTGGAATATGTATTCCACGTTTTGTCTGAATCTGGGGTGATCAGAATACATTTGTAAAGATTGTTATTCTGATGCTGTTACTTGTGTGGGTCTATCATCGTACCTTCCTCCTTTTCCAGGAGGAAAGAGTAGAGGAAAGGCACGTGCTTCTATACTTTTTTCCCATATGCTGATTGGAGATCCTTTGGCTTGTCGCATTTAGTACGTTTCCAGTGCATCATCTATGGTGTCTTTAGAGTGTAATGGATGAATTGTATAATGGTCTAAAATATTGGATTCTGTAGCAGGATCTAGAAGTTGAAATTGACCAGTTTCTGGTGACTCTTGAATTATTTCAAAGGTTTCTCTCAGGTTTTCTTCAATATTAATGTATTTGTAGTATTCATTGTTCTCTTTTAGATGGTGCAGGGCGTGTCTAACTTTATGTAAATCCACGAGTTGTTAGCACATTTTTTGTCTTTAGTAGCTACCCCATTTACTAAGACAATTAAAGATTGATCTATTGGTGGTTGCACTCCAAGAGTGTGTACATTTTCTTTGAGATCTAATGGTAAATAAATTACTTTGCCACAAATGCCTTTCACCAATTCAGAGGGAGGTAATTTTGCTGTTTTTGGTTGAAGGCGTATTATTGCTTGAAATGGGTGCACTGTTTGAATTATGATGTTCTAATATAAATTGAGTTGTTGCAAGGGGTTTTGGTAGTGGGAATAATTCCAACTTATTTGTGATAGCACGTGAAGGTGTTTGGTTGTTGTCAAGTTTTGCAGTGCGGTAACTGCAAAGTATTAACGGGTCAGTCATTTCGTATTTGTTTTCTGCTAAAAGGTAGAGAGCTAATTGGAATCATTTGGAATCTTCATTGTCTTCTGTTTTGTACGTTATGTCTTCAGTTTATGTGCTACTTTTATAAAAATTCCTGCGGCAACACACACACACAGTTTGGTACTTCAGCGGATGTACTTTTAAACTTTAGTATTTCTTTTTTGTATGTGTCTAATAGAAGGTTGCCATCTGTACAGTTGTTGCTAGTTTGTTGTAAAGCTGTTGCATTTTGTAAGTGGCTTTCACTTCCAAAATATTTTCTCTGGATATGCTCTATTTCTTTGAGTAGTTGTTTGGCTGTACCATGTAGAAGATTGTTGTTTAAATTGGCTAGTGCTAAAGCAGGACTTTTAGCCTAGTACAGTTTATGGACCAGATTTCTTATAGTGAATGATGTGTTGATATCATTTTGATATGATTGAAGGTGCTTTTGCAAATAGGTCCTGAAATGCAGTCTAATGAATGTCCTTGTAGTCCTGTGTATTTGCGCACTGGACAGGCACCCATATTTTGTAGTAGTTTCATTTTGAATGTGTCTTTGCTTTTTACATACTGATTGAGGAACTGGTGTAAAGATTTGAAAGATTTTTTGGCAATGTTACACATTGATGTGCACAGCCATTTGTACACTGGACGTTTTGGTTCAGGGGAATGGAGAGGTAATTATGAGTTTTCTGGGGATATTTTTGTGAGCAGCATTTCTTGTTCCATAATGGTATTATTAAGTTTTTCATACCCTCATCCACTGCTATGTATGTCAATTGGGTTTGTTTGCTTGTGTGTGCATGCTTCTTAATTGAAATATGGTTCTGTGCTTGTGGTGTTAATCCATTCACCTCGACAGATGTTTGAGAAGCTATTTTTGTTGATATTCCGTTTATTGAGAAGTCTTTTTTGTAGTTTAGTAGTTTGTTTTGTTAGTGGTTTGATTCTGTTTAAAATTAAAATAAATAACTTCCTTTTGAGAAGCATTGCACTATCTATGAGAGCTTCTAGGATTAATATTCTACGGTAGGTTTTAAGGGTTGTGCATGCCTTGTCTCCTGTTTTTATAAGGTTCTGAAGGACTCTGTGGCAGACATTTTTTATAAATATTTTTTTTTGGTATAGTTACTTGTCACTACATCAAGATCTATAGGTGCAGTGTTAGCAGTAGTGGTAGCTGAAGTCTTGTTAATCACTTTCTGTTTCGTTTTACATTTTGAAATAGGGGGCAAAGTTTCTGTACTGGAAGCTTGTTTTGTTTCGCTTAATTACTGTACTAGCTGTTTTGTGAGGGGAAGCACTAATACTAAATATAATATTACAGGGTTAATACAATTGTTTCCTCTACAATACTAGAATTCTAGTGTGTTTGAGTAATAGTTAGAACATTATGGTAGTATTGCTCTAACTTTTTTGTTTGGAAAGAATGGGTTTCTTCTAAATTCTTGTTCGTACTTCAGACGCTGCTGCTTTTCAGGAGAGTGATCTTCTCTGCAATTGTAAAAGAAGGAAGTTGGTAAGTATGTGTGTTTATAGCACTGTTGTTAATGTAGACATTGATTTTTTTTGGTTTTGCAGTAGTAGTGTTTTCTGATAACTGAGCATAGGTATGTACATGCACTTTCTTTTGCCTATGTGAATCCTGTATATTTTACTTAGAATCAGTTAGTTGAACATGTTTTACAAAGGAGTACAATAGTAAGCATATAGAGTACACTTAGCTTCTTAAGGCTATGTTATTGGATGTTAGGAGATAGAAGAAATAATCACATGATTTGTTTGCTATTTTTACAGGGTAAATGGCAGGGACTGTACAGAAAAGCATGCAATGTATGCACTTGTGAAGGTGTGTGAAATAAAGCAGAAGGATTTGATGTAGAGGCAGTGGTGTTGTTTCAGCTGGGAACCTTTCTAATGATATTGTCTATCTGTGTGCATGAATAAAGATGCATGTACTCACCCTGCCTGCGTGTTATTTTATAACACACTACAAAGCCTTTTTCCACAATTATACTGTTATTTCTCTCATCTTTTAATATGAAATGACACTCTTTTAGATAGCTGCTTGTGTAAACCAAAATTTGGAGAGCAGACAGGTTTGCAAGTGGCACTTGATCATAGCAGATGGGGGAAAAGACAGTACGTTTATTTTACAGGCTATACATGGTAAGTGGCAGTTACTCTGTTTGTATGCATTTATACAAGAGATGTACATGTACTGTACAGAAAATATTCATAACTGTAGTTTGTGTTCATGCATATGGATGTGCATGAATCTGCAAGCAGATATCTTGGAGAGCTTTATAGTAGTTGTTGCTGTAGGTGCTTTGTAGCCGCAGTCCAATTGTACTCAGAGTGATCAATAGCACATCTAAAGTGCTGAACTGTCGTGATGGAGTTAGATGTAGAGTTCTTGGATGTGATTGGTGGATGATTGTGTGACAGCTTAACAGTAGTCAATGAGGAAATGGTGTTTAGAGTGAAGTGGAAAGGGTAGAAGGGCTGCCCGATTGTTACATGCTCCGCTGACACTGCATCTGTCCACAGACAGGGTGTGCTAAATACGGGACCTTTCAACATATCTGGCATGGAAATAGGACTGTAGGGATCAGCCAATCAGGTGTTGAGGTTGTGGTTTGTATTGAAAGAGGCTGTGTGTAGTGAAGATGGCAGAGGTGGAGAAATTCAGGGTGTTGGTGCTTGGAGATATGCTTGTTGATAGTTTTGAGCAGTATGCCAAATGTAGGAACGTGGCAAAGAATTTTGATGTAAAAGGAGTGGAGGTGGTGTGGAGTACTGTGCATGATTTCAATTTGCAGGCAATTGTACAAGTTTGTGAAGATATGGGCAAGTTGAACAGTCCATATGTGGTTTTTCTGCACTGTGGTGCTTTGTATTTGGGCTATGTTAGTGCCCCTACTTTGTTGAAAGATGTAAAAAAAACTTGGTTCAGGCAGTAAAGAATTTGGTTCCAAATGCCAAGGTAATTTTTTCTGGTTTGGTACTTAGGGCAATATGGGACGATAGTTCTGTTTTTTGTCCTCAGTAAAATATTGCTAGGTGTTTAATCAATCGAGGTATGTTTGCATTTATGCTTAGAGCTGGCTTGTTCTTTTGCAACAATGACAACATTGACTCTGGTAATGTTGATTATTTTAATGAAGATGGCATGTCTTTATCTTTTATGGGAAATGCCATGCTCTTTTGGAACATAAGGATTGCTTTAAAGAAGCTAATGTGAAGGATTCTTGGAGGAAAATAAGAAAAAATGAAAGAAAAAATACAAAATAAAAGGTGTTTCTGAAGCATCTTAGAAAAAAATAAAAAGGTTCTTTTCAGAGCCAACCTGAAAGGGGAAATGGGGAACACTATTTAAACTTTCATTCCCCACTCTCGGATTTTTCTATTTGTCCACGGACACTGCGTTTGTCCGCTGAGAGCACATATTACATATGTGAATTTTGAGGTTGAGAGGTATGCAAATGAGACTTAGCAGAGAAAGGTATTGGTCAATAATGTTTACTGGATGTGATGTGTAAGGAGAGAGTTTGTCAGAAAGTCTGTTTCCTGAGAGGAGAGCAGATAGCAATGGCTGTGTGTTTCAGAAAGCAGATTGTTTGGATTTTGGGAGATTTGTGGATAAATTGGTTGGAGGTGCATGCAGATCGCTGTGGAGTGACTACACATCTTGGATTCCCTCATTTGGAAGTGCACTGGCATGGAGTGTATGGAATGAAGTGGCTATATTTGATACCTCTTTGTGCTACTTTGATGACACAGTGTCATCCAGACATTATTATTATTCATTATGGAGGGAACAGTTTAGGACATGTATCTGGAATTTCTTTGCAATTTGCAATAAAAGAAGGACTTGGGAGAGTCATGGATATATTTCCAAACACCTGAGTAATTTTTTCTCGTATTGCGCAGAGACACATGTGGCTGCGTTCTTCTTCATTTGGTACAACCTTACGATAGCCCCACCATGGAACAACCTTAGGTGTCGCTTCATTGATGTAGTACTATAGCTATACAAACCAGGCTTGCCACGACTCAGCACCATCTGGCACTAAGTGCAGCGCACCTTGTTTGTATGTGCTCTTGGTACTACATCAAGAGTGGCAAATAACCCCCACACCCAAGATTCACGATGAGTGCTAGTCATATGGACTTCCACTACCTCATCCTCGTCATCCTCATCATCACTCTCCTCTGCATCCTCACGCCTGTTCCCCTCTGCAAGCCCTCGGAGAGGTGGTGGTAATGGAGGGGGTGGAGGTGGTGATGAAGCTGAAGCAGCTATGGTTGCCATCTGGAGGACAGCAGGCAGAAGTCACCAGCAATGCAGTCAGTGCATGTCAGGAGCAATGCTGTGTCAGCAAGCCAGAAGAACAATGAGGAGCAATTCTGGGGTGTGGCATTTTATGGAGGTGCTGCAGCATGCTTTGCAGATACCCATGCTGTTCGCGAACACTTCAAACACCCAAAAAGGCCTCAAAACATTCCAAAAAGTATGTAGATCGCCTGGGACATTGTCTAGGACATGTGCAATGGTGAACTTTTACTGGAAAATACCTTGGATTGCCCAAAAAAGCACCTTTTAAATGTTCGGGGGCCTGCACAGTTTTCGCGAACAGGGACCCACATTCAGCATGGGTGCAGTCACATGATGACATCACGGATACATTTGAATGTGCACAACCGATCCCACACATTTGGTGTTCTATGGACAGTGTTCCAGTCCCCGAACTTAAAAGTGTGACACACTTGCGTCGGACAGTTACGGACAGCCGCACTCTTCGTAGGGCCAAAGAATATGGTACGCATGCGTGCGGGTATTCTACGGACAACGTTCAAGTCCCCAAATAAAATAAATGTGCATCACAACTTTGCAGACAGGCTGACGGGATATGTGTTCTACGGACATATTAATTCTGGTTGCGGACATTGCGAACAGGGATTTTCTTAGGATACCTTAATTTGAATAGTTACGGACATGCGGACAGATTTAGTGTCCTTAGGACACCCCCTTTTCAGTAAATTGTGGGGACAGGCAGACATCTTGTGTGTCCTAAGGACACCTCCATTTTTATTGGGAACAGTGCGAGCAGGTATAGTGTCCTTATGACACACCCATTTTGGTTAATTACGGACATCCCGGACACCCGCGCTGTCCACGGACACCCTAACTGCTTTTGAAACAAATAAGACACAGGAATATACTAACAACACACTTAATATTTTATTATTGTATAACAGTATAAAAATTACGAAAGAGAGTGGGAAGCAGAAACTGAAACAAATAAAGGGGAATTAGGGGTTTGGACATGATGGATGGGAGGGGAGGAAGAGATGGAAGTCTCATTGTAATGCTTTTCTTGCTGGGGAGGGTTTTGGGATAGTTGACTGGGACATGGAGAGGGGGAACAGGTACATGTGGGACAGTCATATTTAATGTTTTCTTTTACATGGTCCTCTACAAAGTGTTTTAAAAGAATTACATTTTTCATTAACATATCCATTTTTAGCTCCATTCACTGCAGAGGATTTTCTAACGTCTCTCTTGGTATATTATTTTTAGTGTCTGTATGGTCTGTTAAAAAAATATGTGTTAAGTACACATAAAGTAATGGTTTTTAATTGGTTTATATAGAGAAATGTTGTGTCTACCATTAGTGTCACTGTCTTCACTCATTTCCTCCCGTGGGAAATTCTCTTCCAGCCATTCCAAAGTACTGGACATTTCTGTTTTAAAAAAAAAAATATTAGTTTTAGTGTACCTAATTCAAAAAGTTCATAAATATATCAAATGAATGTAGTGTACTTAATAGTTTCTTGGTAAGTTTTGCGGTTACTGCTGTGTAGGTCTACTGTTGCTTTTTGCTTTTGGTATATTCCATTCTGGTGCATATGCTATTTAAATGGACAGTTGATGTCTTACATATACAGTTTCCACTTCTTGTTTATTATTAAATGTAATGTGTTTATTTGCCGCTTTTTGAACTTGTTCAGTGTTTCTATTGCATGATAGAACAATGTAAGATACCCCCTGAGTTTTTGGATAGTACTTAGATTGGCTGAGTTCGTCTGCGGACATGCGCATGGTCCGTGGACATCAGAACCACTAGCGTGGGACAGGGCGTTCAGTATGTTCTATCTTACAAGCATATAAACTAAGAAAATCCTACTAAAAACTTATCAAATTCATGCTATCTATATCTATGTTCAGTGAAAGAAACGTTGTTATATGGATGTTATGGTTAGGTTGAGCTACTAAAAACCTATGAAATTCAGTAAAAAAAACTTTGTTAAAGGGATGTTATGGTTAAGTTGCGCTACTAAAAACCTATGAAATTCAGAGAAAAAAACTTTGTTAAAGGGACGTTTGGTTCCAAGTAAAACCGAAAAACCCCTAAAATTTGCCAGTTATGGTAAGCTAAGCTACCGTAATTTGCGCCACCACAGGGCACTGATAAGACTAACAGCCAGGACATCAAAGATGACATCACAAATGTCATTGATGACATCACTGATGACATCACATGTCTTGCTCCTTCTTTTTTCCTTACTGCCATATGTAGGCCACATGGTTTTCTTCAGTAATAGTAAGGAACTAAACATTCAAAAGGTACTATATTTGTAGACCTATCCTTCAAATATGTGTTTACAGTAATTCCCTTAGGGTCCATTCACTGCATATGAAATATATACAGAGGGAAAGGCACAGGCTTGAAGACAGCAATGCTTTCTATGCATGAAGATAATCAGTAAGGTTATCAACACTTTGTTATAGTTCTGCTGTTTTTTTATTACTGTACTTTCCCTGGATATGCTTATATGTGTATACTTTGTACTCACACTACTTTCCTTACGGTCCAGTTACATCATGTGCTACTTATAAATAGGGGAAGTAGCAGCTTTAAAGCAGAGCAATCATTTCTGTGCATGAAGATAATCAGTTAGGTTACGAATATTGTTTGGTAGTACTGCTGCTTTTTTGCTTACTTCACTTTCCCTGTATATGCCCATATTTGCATGTGTTGTTGTATCTTTGTGTTTTGTCTGTAATAATGCAATTATGTAGTAAGTGGGTTTTATTAGCTACTTATTAAAGGTTTCACAGTATGCAAAACTCTAATAAGAAAGCCTTTATCATTTCACTATTCAACATGGCAAGATTATGAATACTGCACCTCCATCATGTATGCTGCACACAATGCCTATGTTTCTACCTGAGTACCTTAGTATACTGGAAATAACTTCATAATACAATGCTATTTATATCAATGCATTGCTTAATGCACTACGTACCTCATGATATTTATTCCAATGATCCTTGACACTTATTTGTCAACATTATAATAAGAATCCCTTGTATGGTCTTTAAATGAAAAGTAAAAGCACATATGATGTCATCAGTGATGTCATCAATGACATTTGTGATGTCATCGTTGATGTCCTGGGTGTTAGTCTTAGCAGTGCATGTTATTGGGGCAGGTTTTGGTAGCTTAGCAGCTGAAGGAGCCCGTAAAACTTAGAAATAAAACCGCAGCTTTAAAAACGTTGTATTTATGTCTGCGGTAGCTTTTGAAGCTACCGCAAACATAAATACACCGTTATTGTGTTTGAAAACGCTGCGCTTTTTCTTTCTAAGTTTCTTAGGCTCCTCCGAGATGGAGGAGCCTGAGAAACTTAGAAAGAAAAACCGCAGCATTTTCGAAACACAACCGCGTTGTGTTTCTGCCTAAAGCTGCTTTCCCATTTGGGGCTTTCTGGCTCCCCACGGGGAGCCCGAGAGCCCTCAATGGGAAAACAGCTTTAGGCAGAAACACTGCGGCATGGAAACACAACCGCGTTGTGTTTCTGCCTGCCTTGGCTTTCACTTTGGGTCTCCGGTGCTCCCCTCGGGGAGCACCGGGGAAGCACTGGAGACCCAAAGTGATAGCCACGGCAGGCAGAAACACAAAGCGGTTGTATTTCTGTCCAGGTTCCCAAAGCGAATACATCCATCTCTGTCAGGCCTGAACCACTCATAGTAATATAATTTCTATTTAAATGCATTCTAAGTGTGTATGTGATTTTAGAAAGTATTGAATGTCAGTATCACAAGGAAATGTATTTTTCTTGAAAAAATCAATGTTCTCCACTTTCACCTCCAATACATCACCATCCACATGACAGGGTCAACCCACCAACTGACAGTGCTGTATCTTTGGGGACAGATCCTTCTGAGACCCAATGGTCTACCCTATGCTGCGCCAGGCATAAATGGCTTCCCTGGAAATATACAGTTCTGCTCTTTGAACTTCACACAGGTATCTAATTTTGGGTTGAGATGCAAGTCAGGCTCCCAAGCTTGAAATGTCACCATCTCAGCAGTCACAATTTTGACATATGTGTTTTCTTGCCAAAAAAAACTACATTATGTACTAATTTAGTTTGAGAAACCAATTCTGGAGTAACAAATGGAATTCACAGTAGAACACCTATTTCCATTCGTTCTATGTCATTGTATAATGGGATTACACTTCCCATTTCAAATGTAAACTTTTCCTGAATTATTTCTACCTTTCTTTGTGTAATCTGTGACATCATTTGGCAAATGATGTCAGATGACACAAAATACAGGGGATTCCCTTGAATCGCTTGAGACACTGTGTTTCAAACTTCTCGTAGACACTCTGTCAGAATAATTTCTAATGACGTTACCTCATTCAAAAGGTCATGAAGCAGTTTATCATCTTTAACAATAATATTGGTACTATGTTCTAATATTGTGGCCTGCTCATTGAGGGTCAAAATTGTTTGATTCACATAAGAAATAATTTCACTCTGTTCACTGTTCACCCTTAAATCCATCTATGTTTCATTGTAGTGTTTTTAAATCATGTCCCAATTCATGCGCATTTCTACCTAATGTGTTTACAGATACAGTGTTAGCCGTTAATATTATCGCTCCCACCACATTGCCAATTATGGTCATTACATTTGTTTCAGCCAAAAGACCAGCCACCCTTTTCCCCCTCCTTTTCTTGGCACTAGAGGAACTCATACATTTCTTCTCTTATTGTGGTATCTCCTCCTTAATGGCATGGCTGAAATTGCGTGCACACCAAGCATCCCCTCTTAATGAGCTCTATATACTGTGACATGTGTGGTTAGTAGGCATAATCTTTTAAAATTGTCAATGTTTTCTGTGAACCTCTGTGGCCTGCAGTGATGTAACATCAATCCCTGAAATGACAAAGTTACTACTCTTAATAACACCCTCAGTTCCTCTTTCCCTCTGCAGTCCTCTTTAGTCAGAAGTTTTTGTGCTCCTATGACCTTCTGCACCTTCATATGGTTGCTGTTTTTGAACTGCACATAATTTCTCTATTTGCCCAGACAGCATTTTAACCTGGGCCTCTAAGCACTGAAACCTATCCATGTCTCAGATGTCATCCCTTTTTGTGGTCTGGCCCGTTAATGGTTGAATTCACCCTGATTAGGCCTGTTCTAGTACATTTCAGAAGATTGTTTTCTGATTGTGTTTCCCATGAATTCCCATGACACAGAAGGGGGGGAATGTGGGGTGACCATCCTTTGACCATGGTCAACCTGTGGTGGGGACTGACTATATTGGTGAGGTAAATCATTAACATTTTGTCTTTCATGTGAAATCATTGCTCTTTTCAATTTTCAATGAATCTTTCTACATACCTTGCTCTTTTTTGATGGCCATACACCATTGTGTTTGGGTCAAATCTACTCTGGGCCCCTCATGTCTGGTATATAGCATTGATTCTGGTTGTTTTTCAAAACTGGAATATCATGGCGAAACCCCACTTGGGTACCTAGGACTAATGTAAGAACTTCTATCACTGGAACAATGATCGTGTTGTGTGTCATTCCTTGCCTGGGTTTGGGCTAATTCTAATGGCATTTGTACAGACTTCATTTCTAGATTTGCTGGTTTGGATCCCTTAATCTTTGATTTGGTTTCTTTATTCTTAACCGTCTGCTCATTTTTTTCATTAGATAGTACCTCATTTTAGCAGTTTTTCCCTGTCAAACTCCTGGATAAGCTGCGAGACAATTTATTTTTGAAGCCCATAGAAATATAGAGTTTTGAATTCTACTCAATTAGGTTTCAAGCTCATATCAAAATGCGAGAATGCCCTTTTTAAGTTTTGAAAGAATTGGCAAGGGTATTCATTTGGTTGTGCAGACATGCTATAAGCAGCTTTCTTGGATTTCTTTGTAGACTGATAGGGTGTCTGATTTATTTCTCAAAATCTGCCCATGACAGATTTTCCTGTTCATTTCGGCCACAGATAACACTGGCAGAAGTCGCATCTAAAGTGAGGTGAAGGTACCGACCATAGGTTCCCTATGGATCTGAAGTGTTTGACATTTATCATATACCACCTCCAGATGATCTTGAAATAGAGCTATCACCTCCATTTTTGAATGGCCTGATTAAAGGTTTGATAGATTTCATAATTTTCAAGGTGCTACATGGTGCATTCTGGGATGTGTCATTTTGTCCCCCTCTCCTGTTCTTTTGAAGGCACATGCTGCTATGGTGTAATTGTCATCCAGTGAAAAATGTGCAGACTCAACTCTGTGATCCTCATATAGTTGCAGTCGGGAGTGCAACTAGACTAAAAGTTTGGGGGCATTACCCTTCAAATGTTGGGAGATGGGCTAACTTCAGAGACTGTGGGGGAGCGGCAAACTCAATTGTGTGGGAGCGTTATCTGTGCAATTTAAAGCACATCAGGCTACTGACACTTCCTCTAAACATGATTGGATTGAGGGACAAAATGCACATTTCTATTGGTCTATAGTGATTGGCTCTGTCAGCTGCTACTTCATTGTGCATGTCCAGCAGACATATGATCCCACTTAAAACTGCATTTTATTTTCATCTTAAACTAGTAGAACTTTGAAAAGTAACTGTTTATATGGGTCACTTTTTTTCTGTGGGCATTCTTGACCAAATGTCCTCTTTTGGGCATTTAACTTTACACATTCTAGTGAGATTCTTCTGGTGACACTTCAATGTTAATAGCAGCCATAACTCCCCTTTTCACAACTGAAACTGTGAAGATAGTTGTCTCTTGTACCCACCCACCATTCCAAGAACTCCCCTTACATGCAAATGCTAAAATTCCATAAAGACTTAGATTGCCAAAATGTATGCATATGAAAAGCGCAGTTGCTAACAGTGAAATGATTTAGAAAATTAATTGCCAAGCCTTTATTAGCAGAGCAGTCACAGGTACCATTTTCATCTGGGCGTTTTCTTGTCTGTGGACGGCTTTGTAGGTGAGCGAGGTCAAATTAACATGCCCCAGAATTATTGGTGCGGACTGTTCAGAAAGTTTTCTCTTTTAGCAACTTTCCCTCCATAGTTGCCTTTGTTTTTCAACCTGTCCTGGCATTTTACATGGAAGTGAAGCCTTCAGCTTCACTCCCTTGGCCTTTTGCTAATTTTGCTATAGGGAATCTGATCAGTCCTTCAGACTACCAGTACTGTGAAACTATGTTTCCCTTTTTTCTTTTTACCTTTTTGGTAACATTTTAACATTGCATGCAGCATCTTGCAATGCACTGCAGTGGGGATAATTGTGTATGACCCTAGTCTTTTAGGAATAGGACGAATAAAAATTACTGATCCCACCAAAAGACCTAAAACACACACCACAAAAAGTTCTAATTACCAAAAGTTCAAACTTTTTGTGGAATGTGTTTAGGTGTTTTGGTGGGATCGGTGTGAAAAATATATATTGTTTAAATGCTGTAGGGGGCTGGTGTTGCGGGGGACACCCCTGCAATTATCCCGACAGAACCAAAAAAATGAAAAAAATGGGGGCTGCGGGCGACACCCCTGCATGTTCGCATGGGAAATGTACAAACATTTTTTATTCATGCATTTCCCAATGCGAACATTTCCTTCGCGGGAAAATCTGCTGCAGAGATATCACTTAGATCCGTCATTTACACTTGTGATTTTTGATTGCTATGTGTCTAAAGACAAGCTAGTGGCAGTAGACATATTTTTACGAAGTATGTGTTATTTGTAGTATGTACATTTGTGTTTTACCCTTATGGCTACTAAACAATTTTCGCTTGTTCTTTGGCAGCATTGTTGTTTGTCCTTCTTCCTGCCATGCCAGGTAAGGAAGGCTATTGATGCCTTTGTGTGTGTTTGATCCCACTCCACATCTGTGGTGCCGGAATGTCTAGGTGTATGGCATGAGTGAAACCCACAGTGGTCACTGATTGGACCACTGTTGGCTGTTTCAATGCTGCAGATCCTTACCATTGGTGGGCTTTGACTTGATTCCAGGCAGAATCTTGGCTAATAATCATATCAACATTGGAGCCATGCATCCTATGTAGAAGAGCATCTGACTGAACATCTGTGAACGACTCCAGAAGAGGTCTAGCATCACTTCCTGCATTTGGCAAGTCAAGCCCTGCTGGACTACCAGACCTGGAAGGCCCTGAACGGTGCTTCAACCATTGGGCTGTTAGGACCAAGCAGTCTCAAAGTGTCCTCAAGGATCCAGCCATCCTGTGCCTTTGGAAGTGTCCCTAAACCACCCGGTGGACTGACCAGCTCTCCTGTGGGCTAACTCCATAGAATGTTTTTTGTTCAATTTTTATCACCAGAGCTTCAGCAGTCGTGAGCCAAATTTCAGCCTCAGCTTTAAGGGATCCTGTTCTGGAATGTCATCTTCAACCATGACTGGAAGAATACCTGCTGACACCTGTGTATGGTGGCCATTGCTGGAACTGACCTTCCCCATGTGGTGAAGTGTTCTGAAGAGATCTTCATCAGTGGCTTCTGCATTTCCTCCTCGCCAGAGGTTGTACTCTGCACCTGGAACTGACCAGAAGAATCCTTGTACCCGCAGCTCCTAGGCACCTCTCGCTGGAACCAACAGAGGGAAAAGCGACCTCCAGTGACCCATAGCAGAACATTATCTCTTCACCAGAAGTACTTGTTGCAGCAGAAGAACTAACCAGGGTTTTTTTGTGCCGGCAGGCTTTTTCCCCTTATCCTGGGCTGCGCAAGAGGGACGCCATTCTGGTGGGTACTGTTTCTTCGGTCCTATCAGGGTGGCAAACTTCCAGAACAGACCCTACCTCTTCACAAAGAAGGGTGCTCCGGAAGAACTCTCTGCAGACAACTCCATTTCAGAAGTCTCCTCAAGTGACAGCGACGAAGACGTACAGGTGAGCCGCCCCACTGTTGACAGATTACATTGCCCAAAGATGGCACCTGCCGAACAAGTGCAAGAACTGGTTAACGCCGTCCAAGAACTTTCAATGGAGTTGCAAGGAATCAAGGCAAAGAACAGTGTTGAGACAGATGGTTACAGCTTGTGACGCCCACAATTCTGACCTAACCCATTTGGCCTTGGCAGTCTGAAAGTTCAACGGATCCCCGAAGAGGTTAAAGGAATTTGTTGATGCCTGTTTAATGTACTTTACATTCAGGCCTACCACCTATGCGGTTACCAGTCAAATGGTCGAAAACATTTGGTCGACAGACAATTTGGTCGACACCATTTGGTCGAATGCCAAATGGTCGAATTTTTTTTTTATTTTTTTTTACCCATTTTTGGGTTTTTTTTGGGGGGGTCCGCCCCCCAACCCCCTTTTTTTTCTTTTTTATTTTTTTCCCCACACGAAAACCCACAAAACACATATATATATAAAAAAAAAAAAAATTCGACCATTTGGCATTCGACCAAATGGTGTCGACCAAATTGCAGTCGACCAGTTTGTCGTCGACCAGTTGACTGGACACCCACCTATGCCTCTAACCGCACCAAGGTGGGGTTTCTCATCTCCAACATAGTTGGAAATGCCCTAGCCTGGGCCACACCATTGGTTACCGCTGCAAATCCTGCACTCCAGGACTACAACGCCTTTGTCACTCTCTTCCGTAAAACATTTGAGACACAAGAAATCGGCTTCTTTCCTGGGGAAGCGTTACTAGACATCAAGCAGGGATCTATGGACTTGTTCTCTTACATATCAGCATTCAAGAGATTAGCCAGTGAAGTAGAGTTGGCCATAATTGATACAGTTCACAGTGTTTCGGAGAGGATTCCACAAAGAGCTGAAAGATGAGTTGGCAAGAGTACTTCGTCCCTTTACGCTTGATTAATTGCTTTCAATTAACACTCCAAATCGACTACCGAATGTCAGAGAGAAGATCAGAATGAAAGAAGCACCAGATACCACCACCTCAAAATTCTGTACCACATTCATCTACTCCCTCTCCTCAGGCCCGCTCTGCAGACGAACCAATGCAGATAGGGGCAGCGAGAGGCCTTTAGATGGCATCAGAAAGAGAAAGACGCTGTGAGAAGGGTTTATGCATGTACTTTGCCTCAAATATCCACCTGTTGCGTGATTGTACGGAGGCCCCTCATCAAAGACGGGGAAACGACAGCTGGGGTTCTTCCAAAGGTTCCCAACCCATCTGTAACTCCAGGGATGATTCCCGTTTGATGGTGCTCAGTATATCTATTTGGTGGTGTAATCAATCAGAGAGGATGGTCCAAACCTTAGTGGACAGCGCAGCAGGACATTTCATGGACATCAACTGGGGTGGACGGTCAACTATTATGCTCTGGTCCCATAAAATAATCCACCTCCCCGGTCCTAGTCTCCATTCAAAACCATTAAGAGACGATCAGCTTTGATGTTATCAGAGCAGCCCATTTCCAGTAATACTGGGAATTCCGTGGTTACGGAAACAAAATCCTTCTATTGATTGGTCGCTCAACACACTCCGTTTCAGCCCTGATTACTATATGAGACACTGCACTCTTGTTTCCTTGGCCGAAAGTGCCTCAGTTTCCTGTTCTTCACAGGTTCTTTCCGGAATCAACAGCCTGACTTCAGTTTTTCACACCTATGCAGACATTTTTGAAGACCAGAACCCCAAAGAGTTGCCACCTCACCGGCCCGAAGATTGCAGCATTGCTATTCTACCCAATGGCCTTGTTCCTTTTGGACAGATGTTTTCCCTGACCATCCCTGAAAGAAGAGCCCTACGAGAATACTTGGACCAGAACCTACAAAACAGCCTTATCTGCCCTTCTAAGTCCCCGGCCGGGGCATCTCTGTTCTTCATTGTGAAAAAAAGATTCACAAAAACGTAGGCCGTGCATCGATTTCTGTGGGCTGAACAAGGTAACCGTGAGGGATCGGTACCCGATGCCCTTGTTTAAGGACATACTGGAGGCCGTAGAAGGGGTGGTCATCTTCAGTAAACTTGATCTGAGGGGAGCCTACTTCTTGCTAAGGATTAAGGAAGGCGATGAATGGAAAACGGCCTTCTGCACACCTATAAAAATATTGCAAAGTAGCAATATTCCTATTCCAAAACTTGTTTCTCATATATGTAGGAGTACATGACATTCATCATTAGGAAGTCAAAGCAATGTTAAAATTCATATATAAATAAAACGTCCTCCGAAATGCCATTGACATCTCAAAAGTTGGTATCAAAATCTTATTTAAAAACCTACAGAGGGGTAATATTAGAGAAAAGATTAGCATAGTCTGCATACAAGGAGTAGGATTGTATAGTATCAATAGTCGTGCACCAATCACTTTCAAAAAACCTTCTCTTGGTCTTACTAGGGTTTAAAGTCAATTCATTAATATCAGTATTTATATCTTCCAACACACTATCAAGCTGTTGAATACATGTGTGTAAAGAATCTGTTTTCTTACCATACATATTTCTATTCAAGACCTGCAATAAACTTGAATGACGAGGTTCCTGCATCTCAGCGTATAGAGCAATGTTTCTACCAAACCACCAGAGATTGGAGAGAAATAAGCCCCAATTCAAGGCGGATAATACAATTTGGTACACATCGTGCCAGTCCTAGGACTGTCTTTCACATTATACCTCTAGAGTACTCAGCAAGGAACCCAGGCCATAGAGAATGATCTTGAAGCCATAAATATGGGATGGAATATGGGATAAAACAATTTTAGCACAATAAAACATGAGAGCCAGAGTGATAGAAAATTGCAGTATGACCAATACACTTGTAACTGTGCAGTCAAGAGTAGCATTCTTGCTCTCAGATTCTCCTGCACAGTTTGTAAAGAGGTGTTTTGATGGATAAGAAAACACAAGTACTTCAGGGACTCCACCTCAGAAGACCTTGTGGGATGTATTGACCCGACCCACTCCGCTATGCTATGCGACATCATCCTACCAGTTAGGGGGAAAGAAACAGCAACAATGGCGGCAAAACCCTTGTGTGTGCCAAAAACCTACACAAATCTACAAAAACTGTGTGCTTCAGCACACAAAAAGAGGAATGCACAACCTGCCACCCATGGTGCATGTGCAGTGGAATAGAGCACACCCTGCAGAAATGTACCAATGGGTCTCATGACCAGCAAACAGAGTGCAGCACTTTGCAAGTGAAACCCAAAAATGTGCCTACAAATGACATTTACTTTGTTGCCAAAAACTCCATAATATCTATAACACAACACTTTTCAACATTCACAATCTTCCCTGGTACTAAAATTAATGTATCAAATGAAACATTGTGAAACATACAAAGTCTGAAAACTGACAGCCTCTATGCCAAAATCGGGGTGCAGTACCTGGGGCAACCTGAATGACAGCTGTCAGAGGAGTACTGAGGAAGCTTTAAAATGACCTCAAACTAAAAAGTATGCTGAATTAGCAAACATAAAAAGGATGGCTGCCAAAAAGGAATACAGATTTTAGTTGTGTTTTTGATTCCACAGATTTTAAGGCCAAGAAAGAAATGTATTTGTATGTTATGCAACAAATGTGGGTTTTGCTGGGTTTAAAAGTTATTAGCTTGGCTGAAGATGCAAAAAACTGGAAATGCAGGTTTTACTCCCAGAAGGAGGGCCTTCCTCTCAGCAGAAACTCACCAGGAGATGTTAATTGCAGGTTATTACAGAATCTTGTCTACAGAAAGCAAAGCAACAATGACAAGGCTGCAGCCCAGGAAACTGGAAGTGTGTAACGCTCACCTGACTCCCACGGAGGCGCTGGTCTAGTCTGGGTTGCTGTGGCCTCTTCGAGCGTGATGCGCAGAACTCGGAACACCGACTGAACAGGACCCTCAAATCTTGCTTGTCTGGCCCGTAGGAATGTCCTTCTGCAGATGAGAAAGGGGATTAACAGTCTGCAGAATAGTGTGCTTGCTCCCCCCTTCCCCTTTTCGTTCTTCTCTAACTTCCTCCGAAATCCCCGGTTGAAGCTCACCTTATGGTTTGAAAGGATGAGCTCTCCATCCTGCTTCTGGTGCAGGGGCGCGTGTTAGTCCAGTTACTTCACTGGTTTTCAGAATGGCGCTGGCAAAATCCACTTGACTTTTCCGAGCGGAACGCCGTAAGTATGAAGATTACAAAAGTTCAAGTGCTGAGCCTCCTTTTCTGTTGCCTTCCTAACCTATGATCTGTCCTTTATTTCAGGTACAGAATGAAGGCGATGCGTTGAGGGATTGAATTGCCGATGGTAAACTCAGGTGAGTTAGCGATGGGGGCGATCCCTCTTAATGTCTTTATATTCCTCCAGTAATGTCTTTTGTCCTTTCCCCATAGGGGCCGGGGTGCGGTACCTGCCAATGAAGCGGCGCCGACCCGAAATGAGGAATGTTCCACCAACAGAAGACCGGTAAGTGTTATGGCGGAAAATTAGGCTTTCCTCATATGTTCCTTCTGCTCACCTTTTGTCTCTTCTTCTCTCCCCTAGGCGCAGAGATGTGGCGACCGGTGCAGACAGTCGCGGTGGAGCCAGAAGAACTCCCGAGGACAGGTGAGTGAAGCGCGGCGCTGCAGCGAGCAACGCGGTGCTTTTAAATGAAAGTCTTTACTCAGGAACACTGGCATGGAGGTTCCGGATGCAGGTAAGAAGTTTGGTAAAATTCTTGGTTTTCACCTTTCTCTTCTCTTCTTTCCTTACAGGTGTTCCAGGATCGAGGCGGGCGTGGCTGGAGACCAGATGCCGGAGCAGACACAGTGAGCGTTCAGCTGCTTGGATGCAGAACAACGCGAAGTGTGAGCTACTCTCTGGGCGTGGCTTAAATAGCCCCCAAAGTAGTTCCAGGTAAGTATCCTTCCCTGGCCATGCCCGAGTGGCAAAATAGTCCCAATGAAAAAATAGTCCCTTTCAGGTCTCAGGGAGGCCTGAATCTTGCAGCATGGTCTGCATCAGGTAAGTGCACAAAACACCTTCCTTTATGAGCCTGGAGCCTATGGCGCCAGGACTGATGTCCAACATGAGCCTGGCGCCGAGAGTCCAAAGAGCCCCTATAAGGGGCCGCTGGGCTTTTACCCGGGGGCATGATGCCTGCTCCCGGGGGTGCTGGGCCTGGCCTGGTGCTCCGGGGGTAGGCATCATGACAGCACTCCCCCCCAAGGCCCCTCCCAAGGTCGTTCCCTCTGGAGGTTTCGGTTTGTTTGGGAAATTCCGATGGAACCTTTTTACCAGCCGAGGTGCATGTACGTGGTCGCTGGGTTCCCAAGACCTTTCCTGAGGCCCGTACCCTTTCCAATCAATTAGATAGAAAAGTTTTGATTTTGAGATCTTAGAATCCAAAATGTTCTTCACCTCGAATTCAGGCTCCCCATCTATCTGGATTGGTTCTGGTGGCTTTATTAATCTGGTTCCTGGTTTCACTGGTTTCAATAGTGACACATGAAAAACGGGGTGAATCCGCATGTTAGCTGGTAGATCGAGCTTGACTGCCACTGGGTTAATTATAGCTTTGATCGAGTAAGGGCCCAAATACCTTGGATTAAAAGTTCGGGGTCCCTTGAGCAATAAGTGTTTGGTAGCCAACCACACTTGATCCCCTATTTGGTATGGAGGCGCCTCACTCCGATGCAGATCCGCATTCTTTTTGTATTTCCCTTTCGCTTGTTGCAAATGTGCAGTTGCATCCTTGAAGGCTTGAGTTATTGTGGAATGCAAATGGTCCACTGCGGGCATTTCAAGGCTCAGAGGTGAGTCCAGGTCTGAAGTACGAGGGTGATGTCCATATAGGGTATAAAAGGGGCTTTGTCCAGTTCCAGAGTGTACCGAGTTATTGTATGCATATTCGGCCACCCATAAAATATCCTTCCAATTACCCTCCGATTGGTGCAACATACATCGTAGGTATTGTTCAAGGGTCTGGTTCGTTCTCTCCGTCTGACCATCGGTCTGTGGGTGGTGGCTGGTTGAGAGTCTTACGTCGATTTGTGCCAGTTGACAACACTTTCTCCAAAAATGAGAAATAAACTGGCTTCCCCGGTCGGAGACTAGTATGGATGTGAATCCATGCAAACGGATATTTTCGAGGAATTCCTTGGCTAGGACAGAAGCTGAAGGTAATCCTTTCAACGGAATAAAATGGGCCATCTTGGAAAATAAATCCACCACAACCAGAATAGTATTGTATCCATTACAAGGGGGCAGGTCCGTGATAAAATCTAGTGACAAGGTGTGCCAAGGTGCTGGTGGAATGTCTAAAGGCTGAAGAAGACCGGCGGGTTTTGTCTTTTGGCCTTTGTTTTGGGCGCAAACTCCACAGGACATCACAAAAGATTTAATACCCTTTCGCCAGGAAGGCCACCAGAATTGTCGTTTAATTTTTTCCTCAGTTTTGGCAATGCCAGGATGTCCTTCCATCAGGGTATCATGATGACGGGAAATAACCAGTTCTTGCAACTCCTTTTCTAGCAGAAATAAGCGTCCTTGGAAGTAAGGTAGGCCATTGTTGACCGAAAAGTAAGACCCCCTTTGGATCCAATCCTGCAAGGCTGTAGAGTCCAGGAGTTGTTTTACCCGTGCTTGAATGTCTTCAAGGGTTGGTAAAGAGGTTATCCCCAAAATTCTTTTTTTCGGGAATTATCGGCACAGGTTCTGAGTTTGTGTCTATTTCTCCCATTCCTATTCGAGATAGCGCGTCCGCTTTGTCATTCTTACAGCCGGGGCGGTAAGTGATTACAAATTCGAACTCAGCAAAGAACAAAGCCCATCGGAGCTGACGTGACGATTGAGCCTTGGCAGTTTTTAAATATTGTAAGTTTCGGTGATCAGTGATCACAGTGATGGTATGCCTGGCGCCAAGAAAATAATGCCGCCAAGCCTTAAAGGCGGACTTAATGGCTAATAATTCCTTGTCAGTGATTGCATAATTTTTACCTCAGGCGGCGAGAACTTTCTGGACCAAAATGCTACGGGGTGCAGTTGGTTGGTTTCAGGGTCTCTCTGAGACAGGACAGCTCCCATGGCTAAGCTGGACGCGTCGGTTTCGACTATATATGGGAGATCGGGACGCGGGTGCTTCAAAATAGGTGCGGACGTGAATTTAGCTTTCAATTCCTGAAAGGCCTGTTCGGCTTCCTCGGTCCATTCGAAGCGTTTATTTTTTCGCAAAAGTGCAGTGATGGGTTGTACCACATGTGAAAATTCCGGGATAAATCTGCGATAAAATTAGCAAAACCAAGCATGCTTTGGACACCTTTCACCGAACTAGGTGATGGCCATTTGAGGATGGCATCCACTTTTCGTGAGTCCATGCGGACCCCTTTAGGTGTCAGGATGAATCCAAGAAACTCAACCTCGGTGGTATGGAAAACGCACTTTTCCAGCTTTGTAAACAGTTTGTGCTGGCGCAATTTCTCAAGGACGGCCCTGACATGCCTTCTGTGATCAGATTCCGAAGAGGAGTACACAAGAATGTCATTGATATATACGACAACACAAACATCGATGAGTTCCCGAAGGACATCGTTCATGAAGAATTGGAAGGCAGCAGGCTCGTTGCACAACCCGAAAGGCATCACCTGGTATTTGAATAATCCATATTTTGTACGGAAGGCCGTTTTCCATTCGTCGCCTTCTTTTACTCGTACCAGATCATAAGCCGCCCGGAGATCTAACTTGGTGTATACGCAAGCGTCCTTCACCTGGTCAAGGAGTTCAGGGATCAGAGCCAGAGGGTAACGGTTTTTAACAGTTATCTGGTTCAATGCGCGGTAGTCGATACAAGTTCTAAGGTCGCCTTCTTTTTTGGGCACGAAGAACAAAGCCGAGGATGCCGGAGACTTTGACGGGCGAATGAAACCATTGGCTAGGTATTGATCTAAATATTGTCTCAAATGCAGATTCTCAGGTTCAGTAAGGGCATAAATCCTGCTACAAGGGGGTTGTGCACCGGGCACCAGATCGATTTGGCAATCGTACGATCTGTGCGGAGGTAATGTGTTGGCCTGTTCCTTTTGGAAGACGTCCTGAAAGTCTTGGTTTTCCGGAGGTAGTTGCATGGAGACAGAGGTTACAGACGCTAGACTAATCTTCAGATTTTCTGGGTAGCAGGTTTGTGCACAATCCGGGAAGGTTATTCTCTTCGCTCGCCAATCAATTCGAGGATTATGTGTCTCTAACCAAGGGATTCCGAGAATAACCTGAAACTGTGGAGCCTTGATTACATCAAACACAACTGCCTCCCGATGGCTGTCCGGACCTATAAGTGTCACCTCAGCAGTGGAATGTGTTACCGGTCCAGAGGCAATTTCGGTTCCATCGACTGTGGTGATGACATCTTTGCTGGTTTTCGGACGCAGAGGGAGGTTAATCCTAGAGACCAATTCATGATCCACATAATTTCCTATAGCCCCACTATCGATGTATGCCTTTATTGCATGCAACCGCTTAGGCTGCTCCGGATCTACGAGGACCATTGGCACAATGAAATGCGAGGTCTGAGAGTTAGTTTTCAAGCTCGGCAAGCGGACCCCTATGCTTGTCGGGCGTGGTCGTTTCCCGAAACAGAGTCTTCATGGTTTTTATCAGCGGCTCCTACCACCTTCTTGGGCGGTTTTGCCGGGCAATCTCGTAGAAAGTGTCCAGAGGACCCACAATAAAGACATAATTGCATCTGCCGTCTTCTTTCACGTTCTTTTTTGAGTTAAATGTCCTTTAACCCCTCCGATTTGCATAGGCTCAGAGACATCAGCACCCTTGGGGTTAGCGTGGGTCTTGACCAACACCCGGGTCTCAAACTTGGACCGATCTGCTTTTCTGTTTTGAAGTCTGTGATCCAATTGGACCACTAAGTCTATATATTCTGTGCATTCTTGGGGCGTATTTACAATTTGGGCCAGGACATCTTTAAGTTCTCCGCGTAGACCTTGATAAAATAACGTGATTCTTTTATCCTCTGGCCACCCAGTTTCTACAATTAGTCTATTAAAGGTTGCATTGTAGGATAGGAGGTCCTGATTGCCCTGTCGCAGGGATAGGAGTTCGTCATCCAGAGCCTGCCCCTGAGAGTGTCGAGCAAATAACCTTTCCATGCTTGCTTTAAATCCTTGAAAATCACGGAGAATGGGGTCATCTTGAGTAACCAGTGGAACTGACCAATCGGCAGCACAGCCGCTGAGATATGACAATACAAAGGCTACCTTGGTCTGGTCATTAGGGAAGGCCCCAGGTCTGCATAGGAAGTGCAAACAACACTGATTCATGAATACGGCGAATCGTTTGTGGTCCCCAGCAAACCGTTCGGGTGGGGCCAGCGGCATGTTTCCAGGTAGATTAATCTGCACAGGGTTACTGGGAACCACAGGAGCAGGGTTCCCCCCGAAACCGGGTAGAGGAGTGTGTCCAGCTTGACCTTGCAAAAACTGTCTAGCCAGGTCATCAGTTCTTTCCTTTGATACAATCACTTCCCTCCTGAGAGCATTAGTCTCTTGACGAGCAGCGTGTACTTCGGCCCGTAATTCCCCCAGTAGTTGGGCCAACTGATCAGTCTCAGAAGTTTCCATAGCGCCTGGGTGGGAATTTGTAGGAAGGCTTCGCGTTCTGTAACGCTCACCTGACTCCCACGGAGGCGCTGGTCTAGTCTGTGTTGCTGTGGCCTCTTCGAGCGTGATGCGCAGAACTCGGAACACCGACTGAACAGGACCCTCAAATCTTGCTTGTCTGGCCCGTAGGAATATCCTTCTGCAGATGAGAAAGGGGATTAACAGTCTGCAGAATAGTGTGCTTGCTCCCCTCTTCCCCCTTTCGTTCTTCTCTAACTTCCTCCGAAGTCCTCGGTTAAAGCTCACCTTATGGTTTGAAAGGATGAACTCTCCATCCTGCTTCTGGTGCAGGGGCGCGTGTTTGTCCAGTTACTTCACTGGTTTTCAGAATGGCGCTGGCAAAATCCACTTGACTTTTCCGAGCGGAACGCCGTAAGTATGAAGATTACAAAAGTTCAAGTGTTGAGCCTCCTTTTCTGTTGCCTTCCTAACCTATGATCTGTCCTTTATTTCAGGTGCAGAATGAAGGCGATGCGTTGAGGGATTGAATTGCCGATGGTAAACTCTGGTGAATTAGCGATGGGGGCGATCCCTCTTAATGTCTTGATATTCCTCCAGTAATGTCTTTTGTCCTTTCCCCATAGGGGCCGGGGTGCGGTACCTGCCAACGAAGCGGCACCAACCCGAAATGAGGAATGGTCCACCAACAGAAGACCGGTAAGTGTTATGGCGGAAAATTAGGCTTTCCTCATATGTTCCTTCTGCTCACCTTTTGTCTCTTCTTCTCTCCCCTAGGCGCAGAGATGTGGCGACCGGTGCAGACAGTCGCGGTGGAGCCAGAAGAACTCCTGAGGACAGGTGAGTGAAGCGCGGCGCTGCATCGAGCAACGCAGTGCTTTTAAATGAAAGTCTTTTCTCAGGAACGCTGACGTGGAGGTTCCGGATGCAGGTAAGAAGTTTGGTAAAATTCTTGATTTTCACCTTTCTCTTCTCTTCTTTCCTTACAGGTGTTCGAGGATCGAGGCGGGCGTGGCTGGAGACTAGATGCAGGAGCAGACACAGTGAGCGTTCAGCTGCTTGGAATCAGAACAACGCGAAGCGTGAGCTACTGTCTGGGCGTGGCTTAAATAGCCCCCAAAGTAGTTCCAGGTAAGTATCCTTCCCTGGCCACGCCCGAGTGGCAAAATAGTCCCAATGAAAAAATAGTCCCTTTCAGGTCTCAGGGAGGCCTGAATCTTGCAGCATGGTCTGCATCAGGTAAGTGCACAAAACACATTCCTTTATGAGCCTGGCGCCTATGGCGCCAGGACTGATGTCCAACATGAGCCTGGTGCCAACGGCGCCAGGACAGAGTCCAAAGAGCCCCTATAAGGGGCCGCTGGGCTTTTACCCTGGGGCATGATGCCTGCTCCCGGGGGTGCTGGGCCTGGTGCTCCGGGGGTAGGCATCATGACAAAGTGTGAAAGGGGTCGTAAATGGCCTCTGGAAGGAACAAGCAAGGAGGGGGATGCCCTGGACTGCAGGGAGACAAAAAGAGGCGGGGCCAAGCGACCATCTGTTGCTAAACATGAACAAAGAACACATTTTTAAAAGACTCATAACTTGTTATTCAAAGTGGTGAAAAATATAAAAATGATAGAGTTGTTAAATCAATTTCTGGCTGCACGTGTGAAGAGGCGGTAGAACTGTGTGACATGTTCTGGACATGAATGGCTAGATATGTGGTTTTATGCAAAATGTATTACTGTTAGAATTGTGAAAATTTAAATGCATATCCCTATGTTAAACACGCACATTTGTGGAAATTTGCATAACATTTGGAAAGTATGTTCATAGCGAAAAGGGCAAAATTCTGTAGAAAGTTGAAACAAGATCCCACAGCTACAGGGTTTTGAGGAATCGCTGCTATGTCAAATATGGCATATTTGTGTGTGATTGGTATAAAGGTGATCAATGTAGAAATGTACATTTAATATAAAATCAGATTTGTAGACCAGTGGCTAAAGGGAGGTCTCTGAGGATTGTAAAGCAAATCATAAAACGTGACATCACCCAGCCTTGATCCAATCACTCAAATTGCAAGGCGGAGATGAAGTTTGGTCGAATCCCAGCTCACAGGGGTGGACTTACCTAAGCCGGCACACACACCCCTTTGTGATGTCATTGTATAGCATAAATAGAGACAGCTGACAACACATAGGGACTCACTGATCTATCCGCCTTCCTGATTCCGGCGAAGCACTCTGATCCAGCTTTCAACATCCATCTTTAAACCAGATCCAGATGCCAAATCTCTTGCCAGCAATAGAGACTATTGATTTCCAGCAAGGCCCTATACTCAAATTTATTCTCTCCACTCAGTGAAGCGCTGTGTGGTGTGAGAAGGCCTTTTGAACCAGTATCCAGAAATGTTCTGGCTTGCCATCACTAGGCTTGCCTGAGGCACTCGCAATCCAGCTGATCCAAATACCCACAGACTAGGAGAGCAGATCCTGTGCCAATCCGGTGACCGGCCTAGAGGATCCAGTCCCGTATCTGATGTGCTGTCTTTCCTAGACCAGACCCAATCCTGACCGGAGCTGACGGTCCCATTTAAAAACTTAGCCTGTGAGTATGAATAGGAAGAACTGTGTCCCATAGTATGAATGCATTGTCTTATCCCTATTTCCAACCCATCCTATATTTCATTCAGAACCAGTATTGTTCAGAGTACCTTTGCCTTGTCTTATCCCTATCCTACCCATCCTATCTTTCCTTCAGAACCAGTATTGTTAGAACTATCGTTGCACTGACCCTTTTCTCATCTAAAGAAGTCGAGTTTCCTTATCAGGGGGGCCACCCTGATCCAGTGGCTGTAAAATCCCTGTCTGGTGTCCGCTTCTTCATAGTCATCCCCTAGTGCAAGCAAACCCATTTGTCATTTTCAAAAGTGCATTCCTGTTTGGCATTCTCACTCCTGCTTAACTGTTTCCGACTTGGACCTTAAGATTTCAATTGTTTTCTGCTGACCAAATCATTGCTTGTGATTGTGTGCAAATGTTCAAAACGGCTCCCCTAGGAATTTAGAATAATTTAAGCATTTTTCCACACATTTAGAGTTCTTGCTCAGCCACTTAAAAAGTAATTCTGACAGTTGAAAAGCCCACTTTGTTTTTCTATTTCTGTGTCAGGGGGAAGGGGAAGTGAGACACTGTTTGATCTGTACTATTCCTGAATACCTGCTTTCTCCTTCAATCTCTTTGCATTGCCTATTGGGGGTTGAGGGGTGTTGCAGGGGGAACCTCTAACCATAGTGCTATCTGATGTGAACCAACACAAAAGTATTATTTCTGTGCTGCATTTGTTTTGCCCATTACTTATTTCTAGTGTATTAAATACATTATTCTGTTTTCTGTCACCCCATTGGTGATTGTTGTTTACCTATTAATATATATATTGTGATTTTGATCTTAAATAACTTTCCTTCAAGCTTCCCTCCTATACCTCCTCTTCTTCTTCTCTCATAACTGACTGTCTGACTGTTATTCAGGCCTGGTATACTGCTAACGATTGCTGCCTTAATGCCAGTAAGACCAAGATTCTTCTCGTTGGGACTCCTGCTCCCTCCTATTTCTCTACACTCTGGCTGCATTCAATGGGCCCCCTCCCCTCATTCTCCTGTGAGGCAAAAAACCTAGGTGTCATCTTCGACTCATATCTCTCCTTCTCTCCTCAAATCACAGACCTTGCCGAGAAGGCTGACTTTCAGCTTCACCTCCTCAGAGGCATTCTTCCTTTCCTCACCTTCACCCAGAAACTCAAGGTCTCCAGAGCTCTGGTCCTCTCCAGGCTGGACTAATGTAACAGCCTCAGCCTACCAAACTCCTCCCTTTGCCCCCTTCAACTAACCCAGAATAGGACTGCAAGACTTATCCTTGGCCTCAAGCCCAGGGACCGCATCTTTCCAGCCCTAAAATCTCTCCACTGGCTCCCGGTTGCTGCAGGGATCAAGTTCAAAACCATCTTCATCAACCACAAGGCTTTCTGCCGCTTGTTACCTCGCTGCATCCAACTCACTCCCTAAATACCTCCCTGCAAGAGCCCTTCGGTCTTTTAGCTCCAACTCGCTGCAGATCAGACACTTCTCCAAGCAGAGAGTGGGGGGCCGATCTCTCTCCTCCAGAGGTGCCTCCCTCTGCAATGGTCACCTGCCCCTCTCAGACTTGAGCTGGATATCCTAAAGTTCTGGAAGCTTCTTGAGACCCTCATTTTCTCTTCCTCCTTCCCTCTTCCCTGCCCCTGCTAATTTCCCCCCTCTGTCTCTTGACTGGCTGCTCCACCAGTCCACCACTGCACTTGGTCTCCTCTGACCCCCCACCTGCCCAACCTACACTTGCCCTTCTGGGCTCCCTCCCCCTGCTCTAGCCTGGCTTGGCCTGCATCCCCTTAACCCTTCCAGCAAGTTCCATGCACTTAGCATGAATTTAGCACGTTGCTTTCTGGCCCTGCACTCTCTTGTTCCTGGGCTCTGACCACCTGGCCTCCCCAGGCACTCGCTTAAGCCTCCGGTACGTCCCCCTTCCACTCTCCCCTGTACATCTATTACTGCACTTGCACAATCCGTAGGTCACAAGGCCTAGTAGGACCATTTCTGTTTTGTCATTCCTACCCCCCTTGTCTTGTTGCTCCTTCAATCACTTTGTGTATAGGCACATTATAAAAACCCAATAAATAAAAAGTACAAAGATAACATGTGAACTCCTTGCTTTTTATTTCCACTTTAACCACTCATCACACGTATAGATTTCATACCCATACAGCCCTTTTACTCATGACAGAACTTTATTGGATTGTGAATTCAATATTGAAACAAAAAAGACTTTCTCAGCACATCTAAATTATAGTCACATTTCAAAATATTGCCTTGTTTCGTTAGTCACTCATCTCCAATCACGTGTGCATGAGTTTCATATATTGTTTAGATTGTATCTGTTTGAGTATTTAGATTCAGAATGAACAAAAACTGTGACATATGAAGGCACTCTGTGAATCAAGAACCAGATATAACAATGTTTCCTAAGTTTACCTTGTTTCCATCCCTCCCAAACAAATCGCAAATGTGTAATGTTATAAATTATTTAGACGACACCGAAACAAGGAAGAGTAGTTTGAGCAACAATGCTACGAAATTCTCTAGTCAAAATGCTCTACCTCTCTTGTAGTTCAAGAACCATGTATGCACCCAATGAAATACAAACTGCATCTTAATCTGCCAATAACTTTATTTTATGCAAAGGGGGAATTGACACACCACAAAAAACATAGATAATTGCACACTCTTTTGGAAAAAGTTCAATAAAAACAGAAAAAAACACACTATTTTGTTCAACTTCATGACCACAATGTTGGCAGCACTAAAATTCGACTTCCGATTCTCAAATCTTGATTAGTCAGAATACTCATACAATGATAAAACCTACATATAACTTTCTTAGAAATAAGTATTTGCCACCGTCTAACAACCAAATTCAAAAATCAAGAATCTTAAAAGAATAAAAACTGAATAATGTATTTTCAAATAATGAATCGTGCATTCAAACAAATCTGTAAATGGATTGGACAAAGGGCACATGCATCGTATGAAACTCAAGAGTTGATTGGTTCATAGACACACAGCTTGTGAATCACATATATATTCTCCAGAAAACCTTATACTTTCTCATTGCTTTGGATACAAATTCAGATAGTCACAGTGCAAACTTTGACTGTCTATTTGTCGGTTCCTAGTGACTGTTTCGAAAGTCAAAGTTTCGAATGCCAAAAGTTCAGACGCAAAAGTGTTGGAAAAAAAAGTTTCCCTTTTTTTTTTGGGCCCCACCCCAAAAAACTCTGTTTTTTTGCTTTTTTACACACTTACTTAACTATATTAAATTAAAATAAACCTTTTAATATTAAATAAATAAATTCAAAACTTTTTTTTGGACACTTTTGTGTCGGAACTTTTGACATTAGAAACAAATGTTTCGACACTTTGGGCCTCATCATGACTTTGGCGGTAACCCTTAAATCCGGGTGTAGTGCTATTACCGCCGGATTTAAGGGTCCTCCAAATCAGGACTTCGGCGGATTTCGCCCCAGCTCTTAGCTGGGGGAAATCTGCCGAAAATTCACACTCATACCGCAGGCGGAAAAATCCGCCGGCGGTATTAGCGTGAAATTTCCCCATTGAGCCCAATGGGGAATGAGGCATTCCCGAATGGGCTCAATGGGGAATGGGGATTAACATTACCGCCAAAGTCGTGATCCAGGGCTATTAGCGCCAGGGAGTTCGGCGGTAGGGCTAATACCACCAGCGGTAATACCGCTGGCGTTACCGCCCAAGTCGTGATGAGGCCCTTTGACTGGACATCTATTGTGTCCAAGGACCTTTCCCCTTTGTGTTCTACCTTTGTTGTACTTTGTTGGTTTGTCTGTTTTACATTCGTTTTTGTTTAATCCTTTTTTAAAAACACACAATTATTTTAATTTAAAATTTTCATTTTTTTCTGGATAGGGAGAAACAACATCCCGAGGCACCCTACAGCGATTACGAGATCAACATCATCACTCTCCCTGAAGACACGCAGGAAGAGGACATCAAATGGGTAGAGCAGCTAGCTCCACCCAAGAAGTGCCACTGCAGATGTTTTACACCTTCCCTTTGCTGGTAGTCCTTTAGTCTCCCTAATAACACTATATTTTCTGATGTCAAAAATGGACAGTGGACATTTTGTGGCGAGGTGAGCGAAATCTCTACAGTTCCTACGGTTAGCTTGGGGACCACAGGGTACAGCAACCACCTGATTAGTTAACAGTGGCAAAAAGTGGGCAAATGTTTCAGGAGCAGGTTCTGGCAACAGCTAACACACCTTGGTTGCAATTCCACTGCCGGACCTGCAATGCCAAAGGCCACTGATGAAGCAGAACCACTGCCAACAACTGCATCATCCTCAGGACCTCTCCTGTCAACTTCATCTGGTGCCAATGATGGGCGTTTCTCTTCTAACACCCCTGCTTTGGTCCCTCCATGCCAATGCAAGTCTCCAGAAAGTGGTGTTTTCAACTTCAGGAAGTGGTATATGCCAATAGCAATGAAAACAACAACTTTGGGGGCAATTGATGATGCCTGGATGCAGGGATCATTTCACCAAAATCCAAGTGGTAGCGGACGTGACATCACACATCCCTTGACCTCTGATAACACCACAGGAAGTGATGTCATTTGACCCCACCCAAGAAGTGACATCACTGGAAGCGATGGCTCATGACCTTTCAGCGCTTGACAAAACAGGAAGTGGCATCACATAGAATTGTTTCTAAGTACATTATGAAAATATGGTTATGATATCACTGTAATGTGATGTACATTTCACTGTATGTATCGATAATATCAGTGCGTACATGCCCATATTATCAAATTACTGTGAATGCAATCAGACGTCTAAGATCAAACGATAATGATGTGTATTTAGCACTTGCGCTTATGCGCTTTATATAGAACAAATATACATATAATATCACCCAACCTGTGTTGGTACTCATTTATTGACCTCAGAAGGATGAAAGGCTGAGTTGGTTTTGCTGGGATTCAAACCTGCAACCTGCAGATCACACAGACATTGCAGCAGCAAGCGCTCAACTCACTGAACTATCTAACCTGCTATAGTAAAATTAGTAATTACATGTCTGAATGTTCCCAAAGCCAGAAAGCAAATTACACTCTGTAGTGGATACCATTAAACTGGTAATTGAGATTTAACAGCAGGCCAGTTCATCTGCAGGGCTGGTGCAACGTTGGCCAATTGTCAAGCTTGCACGGATCTCACTTTCCAGGCTTCAGAGGATGGCAAAATACATACCAATGGGATGGTTCATAACGGAGTAATAAAGAATTTAGAATAGCGCAGGAAAAGCAGCGCACTGACAAGGCATCCCGTACTCTGGGCACTTGTTACCTCATACATGCAAACAAACATCCTGAACAGCATGCCCGGGAGATAGGGAAGATAGATACATAAAGTGTGGCACAATGAAATCAAGGGCCACTTTCTGAGCTATGGTCGAACAGGTCTACACTGTACACAAGCTTTTAGGCCAAAGGATTTTGTCAAGTGACCAAGGACACTGGAATTGAATGTCTTGTGATGATCGTAACAGAGACAACGGCAGAAAAATGTAATGGTTTTTGGAATTTTTGTCTGCATTGTGAATTTGAGGTGTTTAGGAACAGACTAAATCAGTGATTCAGTGACTCTCCCCCTGAAGTGTGCCTGAAATAAACCTTTAATGAGTCAAGCAATTATTTATTGGATAGAATTCCAGAAAAATCAATTATTTGTTATTCCTATTTTTTCTTATTTAGGGTCACTGCTCAAAGTGTTACACTTGTGGAGATCCCTGTTTTTTTAAAGCGGCCTGACCAGGAAAGCCAGCTACTCCAGCAACAAAGAGCCACATGGTGCTGGCCACAGCCCAGGGGCTTCCGTTTAAAAAATAAAAAATAAAAAAGGGATTTTTTTCTTCTTTGTTTTATGGGTAGCAAGGGAGACCACAGGGGTTGCAGCTGAGACCCCTAGTGACCCCTAAATGACGGCCCTGCCTGGATTGAGCCTGGGTGGAGCATGGGTGAAATTGACAATTGTTTTTTTACTCTCTTTTTCAGGTATGTTTTACCAGACTTTTAAACAAAACAAAAAAAAACGTTGTCATAAATACTAAAATCTACTTTCCACCTATATTTTCTACATCCACTACCTCTCCATTCCCTCCTTAATCCCACAAGGGTTCTTTTTAGAACACTATAAATGTAAAAAGAAAAAATCTAACCTGGGGAGTGGTGGGTTTAAAATTAACCAGTACAGCAACAGGCTAACCCTACCAGAAACTTCCTGTTGCCCAAGTTAAAAGACCAAGGGTCACTTAATGCAGGCAGCAGTACTCTTGCAGGCAGTCTCGGCCTGTTGTTGCGGATTATACGGCCATTAGGACCCATGTAGTTTCATACATAGGTTCTATGGGGGTTGAATTGAAGAAATACACCTTTTGGTGCACCTCCGTGCTAGGCAGTAGTCCGTAAATCAATTTTCACTGTTGATGACCGTGACATCATCAACAAAGAAATGAATTTTAGAGAGCACGGCACGGTACAGCGACACACTGCAAGGTCATATTTATTTTTATATTGAACACCCTTTGCAACTGCATTGAAAACTACACAGGTGCAAAGAAGTGAGGGGGAAGCGGAGAGCAGAAGGATGCTCAGGAGAAGGGGTTGCTGGCCAGCCGCAGCCAGGCTACTTCTAACGCAGGCTTATACCAGAGAATACAGGCCGCCGCACCACTGCCCAATACTGCTGAACTCTGTTTTGTATCCATTTAAATATAGCAAAGTTAATACAACAGCATCAACTTCCAATATACAAATATGAAATCTGAATCGAACCAATACTCATACATCTTTTATTTTCTGAAAATAAACTTTAATAAAAACAGATCTCGATCTAATTTTTTTCATTAGATAATTCACCTTTTTTGCTTTGTATACTGTTCATTAGTCCTGTCTTACGAATCAAGACTTCAAGCGAAATAATGCAGATTTATCTCCATGCCCACTGCCTCTTTCCCAAAATTGACAACACTAATCTACCTCCTGTATTCCCCAACATCCTCCCTTCAAATAAATCATACATTAAACTATTCTAAGGTCAACTTTTAAAACGTCTGTGCAAAGCCTGACTTCGAGAACCACGCTGAAGAGAACACTGAATCGAGAAGCATTCTTTCAGATCATGTGAAAACCTCATCCAATAAAAAAATAACACATGTAACCACGGCTCGGTTATGAACGCATCTCAGTGACACACTTTACATTCACAAAACAAAGTTACATAAAACAGTTATCAATCTCAATACACACATGCAGAATGTTAAATCACTTTAATACAACCTTTTCAAACATTTTAAATTCATTTATAAATCATGTTTAATATATAGTTTCAACCAAAGAGATCTTCCTAAATTAACTTAAAACACTCATCTTCCCCTAACTAACAAACACACTGATTGTTACATCTCAATGTATTAAAGTTCTCAAGTATTTACTCTTTTTTTTGCTGTTCCTGCTGTGTCTCGATCTTGGCAAAACGCCTGGAGAAAAAAAATACAATATCCTTAAGAACCAAACCTTCACCAATCATCTTTCCTTCCACTGCCCACATGCTCCCTTCCTTCAAAACTCTCTAATGTACACCCTTGACATCATTTTAGTGCACTTTCCAATGACTATGCGGAACTTGAGTCTCAAATCACATAATTGCGAACTTTCAGAACTGAAAAAGCTTAGCAGCAGCAATACATCATGGGCGATATGACTAACTTTTTGGCTACATTGTCACCCTGCACCAAATTAAAAAATAAAATCACTGGACGGATTTCCGGCAAAACAAGAAAGGATTTCCTTCGAGCACTTCCTGTCGAACTTCTTCCTTATTTCTCACATATCCTTCCAGCAGTTTGTGCTGTGTGCATGAGCAAAGATTTGATATGAATGGAAAAGTGAAAACACACCTTCTTTTGACCCTAATCTTTAGAAGCATAACACGGATTTGCATGACACTTTCCAGCCCTGGTGTCTTGGGCCCTTATCTAGGAATCGCAAACGCTGTGCTGATCCACCCTATGGTTCTAAAGTTATTAACCCTAGAATCTTCGCTTTTCCTAGGGATGATAGGTTTCACATTAACTATAGGTCGGATGTCCCTGACCTAGAATATCGTCAGAGAAGGCACACTCCCCTTTAGCGTGCAACAAGGGGTGGACTGGAAACTTAAAGAAGCCCTGGAAATAATTTTCAAAGTGACCACATATTATGTTGAGCAAGCCCAACCCTTTTCCTGCGGGAACACTTGGAAATGCCACACAAAAGAGGCCCAGGGTGCAGAGACCTAACGGAAATCTCCAGAGTTCCCTTTTGGCCACTCCACCTCTGAGTGCATCTCATACACAATGATTGTTACGGGTTGTTGAGACCTGCTTTTATTACAGTGGAAATGGGGGAGCTCAAGAGAGTTTTTACCTGGTCTCAGGCACAAGGAAAAAAGGGGGAAAAACATCTGAATGTTCCTCACTTACATAAAAGTAACAGTAACGGGGCAAAAATGTGATTGCAAGAAATCATCTTCCCGGGTCAGATCTGACAATGAAGTGGCCTGTACAGCACTATAAAGATGCCTGATGACGCAAATAGACAAGAATTGTGTGCTTTATTTCTTGCTCTGCAGAAGTGCAAAAGTCCTGCAGTGATGCTTAACTTCTACGCATTTGGTCCCAGTGACTGTTTGTTGCACAACCCCACGCTTCAGAGTCTAATCATTAAATGCAGGAGCGTCCTTCATGTTTTCTGACCCTAGCAACCCGCATGGTCGCAAGGGCAATGCCAGTGGCACTAAAGGGGAAGTTAGGTGTAGCACAGGGCAGCTCTGAATAGTGTCGCTGGTTAGCAATGCCCAGTGGGAAAAAGGGTTTGCAGAGTGGAATCAGGCAAACCTGTTCCTAAGCAGTGCGGCCACTTGCTGATGATGCTTGTGCTTCGGCATGCAAGAGTGGAGGAGGACTGGTAGTGCTGATGCCAGGAGCAAGTATAAGGGAGGATCAGTGCTCAGTGAGTTTGCATGTGTACATGGGCCCAGCACATTGTTTGCATCTAGGGATATCCCTGCTCTGCATCATCTAGTGTACAATAGACCTTTTGAGTATGGAGGACAAGGGACCGGACAATCCTCACTGACTCCCATGTCGAGATTTGTGGAATGATTTCATTTAGGATATTTTCAAGTATATGTTGAGTGTGTTTTCCTACATGGTTGTTGTCAGGCAGGGTGCACATTCACGGTAATCTTCCTGCAGCAGCTCTGTGTTTACATGTTCGCTTCTCACGGCCATAGGCTGGCATGTCTCCGTGCCCCACTACATATAAACATTCACAGCTGTTGGCCTCGTGAGAAAAACAAGGTGAATTCAGTTTAGATAAATTCACAGCTCCGCACCGCATACTTCAAGTTGTGCCCAGTTGCATTTGCTTTTCAGCCACGCATGGCCCCCTCTGCGAATTTCAACTTACACCTTTCTGAGACACTCATTCTGACGTTGCTCTTTCACATGATGTAAAGAGCTCGGCTCTCTGGGGCAGACAGCGGCTGTTTGAATAACCTGATTAACTTGGCTGCTCCATTAAAATATCCTGCACAGTCACTTTCCCAAAGCCTGGCACTGTTTGCTAATTTCCCTTGTTCTGTCAAGATTAGACCCGCAGTTCTGAGTAATTTTGTCTCGTGCTCTCAAGAGACCAGCCCTGAAATAAGGCAGTGTTTATTTTTATACCGATTCTCACAGTGCAGCATCGTCCCGTTGACTTCCTGGGATGTTTCTCGTTTTTTCACATGCCAGAAAGGCATTTTTCGAGGTAGCTCCTTCGTGAAAACCTAAAAATGGCTTTTTCCCACATAAGTCGCTTATCAGGAAGTTTAAAGGTCAAAAGTTAAGTGGAAAAGGAAAACTTTGGTTCTTTGTAAGTGTAGTGTGCATGGCGGTTTCGTTCCAGTCCCCTACAAATTGCAAACACTTTATAGACATGACTAAATATCTAAAATGCGCGTTTAATCTTAAGAGTGTAACTCTTTAAAGAGCTCTTTTGCATGAAAGAAAAGGGAAACAGCGACTGCTTTCATTTTCTTATTTCTGGGATTACACATGTACACGTTCTGAACAGTTGTAGCTTACAGTGGGAGCTCATTTGGTTCTTTTGACACATATTTGAGGGCTGCTTACTAAGTGTGAAGACGCATTCACTTGATTTCATTGCACGCTTCCAAGAGGCGTAATGAGAAATTGTTATTTTCCATATCAACATCAGGAAGTATTGAGTTCTTGAATGTTTTTATTGTTGCATGAACACGAGTCACTGGATGTGGAGCTGCAAGCACAAGAAACACCAATAGGGTCGTCTTTTCTTTACAAAAGAAAAAATGTTGAACTTCCTTAAGAGTTCGTCAGTATCAATACCGCCGAACTCTGTCCTTTCCACTAATCGGGGCTCATTCCAAGTTTGACGGCACAGTAAAAAAGAGGTGATGATTCCATTGTCACCACATTTTTGGACGGTAATGGAATTACCTCAATTTTTCTTGCATCGCCACATAACACGTTTTGGCCGAATTACCACTAGGGGAATTACAGAGTGGTAATTATGCCAATTTGTGGACGAAAAATGGAGGATTTACCTCCAGCATGCTTCCGGAGGTAGATCATTTTTCTCTAAAATCATTTCGCAGGTGGTAATTCTGCCAGAAATCCCTAAGGGACTGCCCTTTTTTGTGTGCGACCAAGTCTGATTTGTGTATGGTTTCCCTTTTGTAATGGTTTGGCAGACGAAGAAGGATGGTCTGGAGGGTTGCCCAGAGCAATGCCAGAGGTTATGATAAATGGGAACTAACACTGCCCTACCATCACTTGTAACGCTGTGGAAAACGCAAGGGACCAAGTGGCTCTAACTGTAGGGTGTAATCAAAGGCCGCAAAACAAAGCAAATGGAGGGCGCACTGAAAAAGAAATGACCTGCCAGCATTCAGACACCTGCACACAAAATTGGGCCTATTTAGGAAGACTATGTGGGTGTCGTTCTGCAAGGGAAATCCAGAGAAAGTAAAAACAAAAACACAATCCAAGTGCAGATTGGAAAAGCACAAATAATGCGGGCTGACAAATAAATGCATCATTTTTCATCATCATCATCATCAAAGTTTTATTCAGCATAAAAACCATTAGCACTGATAAAAAAAACAAATTTAAATTATACATGTGACACAATAAATTTAAAATAATTGATAAAAACCCACCATTTGGGAAATTATGACACCATCATCAGATATCCCATTTTAAAGGAAAGCACACTCGCAGCCTCTCTGTTACAAACAGTTCCCATAAGTCTTCCCCTCAGTAACCAAGCCCGATGCACATACCCTAAAATTCAAAGGAAGCATATCTATCAGACCTATGCCCTACCAGGGAGAAGGAAAGGTAGACATCCTATCCACCAAAATAGATCTATCACCAAAAAGTACCATAAATATACATGTGGTTTACCGCCCACCAGGAACTCAGTCAGACTTCATAGGACAAGTAACCCACCTTCTAGGAAACAATATCAAATAATCTACCAAAACGCTACTCCTAGGTGACATCAATCTAGGTTTCAATGACACCGACGACAAAACTGCCACATCCTTCACAAAAGACCTTAGTGACCTTGGCTCTCTCAGAAAGTCACATCTCACACACACACAAAAGGTTGCATCTTAGATTGTATTATAGACCACAACTGCGACACAAACATGGTTTCCAATACTGCCCTCCCATGGACAGACCACAACTGCCTACAATTCACCATCCCCATAGCACCATGCGCCAAGCCCACCACTCCAATACCGGCTACAGAAGCCAGAAGCGCAAAGAAACTCACTGCAGAGAACATCAGTGCCTATCTCAATCTGCCATGCCTAGCGCCACGATTCTCACCAGACCCCGTCATACTAGCGGAATTATTCAGAGACACATTAACCAGCGCCATCAACACAGTCGCACCGTTAGAAAACAAAAAAGAAAAGAAATCATTCCACTCCAACTCGTGGTTCACAGAAGAGCTCCTAAATCTGCGCAACTCCAAACGTCAGGCGCTAAAAACCTGGCAGGCTACCCCCTGTGACACCACCAAAGATATCTTCCAAACCATCGCAAAAAAACACAAAGACTCCATATTCAAAGCCAAATCAGAATCCTACAACAATAGAATCTCCTTGGCCAATTCACAATCCAAAGAACTCTTTACCATCTTTAAAGAATTTACAGAACCTCCCACCTGCGCTGACAAAATCATTAAAGATTCAGCCTGGTGCGCTAGCATACAAGCTGCCATGCTAAAAAAAAATAGACCCTCTCCAGAACAAAATCTCTGACCACTACAAAGCATTACCTAAACAGAAGATCCAGAAGCAAACCCACCCTAAGCGCACACGTAATAACCCTCCTAAATTCTCCTTCGCTGAAATATCAGAGATAGATGTCTTAGACATCCTAAAACATCTCAAACCATTGCTATGCAAGAGCGATGTATGCCCCCCAAAAATCATCAATGAATGCGCTGAGCAACTCGCTCCTCTAATTACCGCCTTCATAAACGCCTCATTCAAAACAGGAATAGTCCACAACTGCCTCAAAGAGGCTTGAGTACGTCCACTCCTAAAAAAAACCTACACTAGACCCTTCTCAACCTAATAACTACAGACCAATTACAACCGTCCCATTTCTTCTTAAAATATTAGATAAGGCTGCCCACAGGCAAATCCAGTTGTACCTCGAATCCAACTCAATCCTTAGAAAGAGACAATCAGGGTTCCACAAAGGACACGGAACGGAAACCACCTTACTAGATGTGAAAAACCAAATCACCTTCATCCTTGATACGGGTAAACCTGTCTTACTCCTGCTCCTAGACCTTTCAGCAGCGTTTGATCTCGTCGACCATAACACCCTCACCAACCACCTCACGCATGCAACGCACTTCTCCAACCACGCAGCAACGTGGATAACTTCCTTCCTAGAAGACGGAGCCATGAAAGTATTATCCAATATAGCAAATGCTGAACCCACTATCATACACTGTGGTGTCCCCCTGGGATCTTTGATAAACTGGATGCACTTGGGATCACATACACAAACTATGCTGATGATAGCCAGGTGCTCCTTCCCCTCACCGGGAGTTATCTCCAAGACACCTCTACCCTTCAACAAATTAACTCCACAATCCAAGCCTGGATGGCCACCATTGGCTTATACCTCAATGGGGATAAAACTGAAATCCTCATCCTAGGTCAAAAATCCACACTAGCCAAATTGGGTCCGACCTATCAAAACCTCTGCATTGACAACTGTGTCATCCCAGTCCTATCCTCAGTTAAAACACTCAGAGTCCACATTGATGCTACTCTATCTATGGATAAACAAGTAAGCATCATTGTATCGGCCTCCGCTTTGAGTACCAAATTGATCAATGCCATGAAACCGTTTCTAACAAAAGTTAACTGCCTCTCCATTGTGAGAGCCACCATAGGAGCCAAACTGGACTATTGCGCCTCACTCCTAGCTGGAACATCAAAAAAAAACCTAGCCAGACTCCAAACAACTCCCTCAGAGCAGCTCTCAGTATTCCTAAAAGAGATCACATTTCTCAAGCACGAAAAAAATGCTCACTGGCTACCAGTTAAAGACCGAATCACTTTCAAGATTCTCTCCACCGCACACAAATGCATTAACCTTACTGCACCCGCTTACTTATCAGACACTCTAGTCAGAACACATTCTACCAGACCCACCAGACTAGAGTACACCAACCAACTCACAGTGCCACGAATTACAAGGGCCAAAATTTAGGAGGAATATGATTCCCCTACCTAGCACCTAAGCTCTGGAACACGCTACCCACAGCCCTCAGAGCTGAAACCTCTCTGCATGCCTTCCGCAAAAATCTAAAAACGACTCTCTTCAATTAACTGTTAGCTCACCGTATGTACTTACTCACAGCTATGCCTTCTGCACCTATTGTACAAGCGCCATAATGCCACCTCATACTGCATGTGTTTACGTGACTACTGTAACTAAGATATGAACTTCTACTGTAACCAGCGCCACAATGCCCACGGGCTGCTGTGCGCTTAACAAATGTGAATAAATAAATAAATAAATAAATAATACCTTGAAGATGCAAAAACTGTTATCCTTCCTATAGAACAGATTAATAGTTTCATGGCTTCATAAGTAGTACAAACACTTTGATAAATAATGGTTTCAAGTACAAGCACCTTAAGGTGAGAGTATTATGACAAATTCACATAAAATGTATTGTTTCATCAGCAGAGTCACACAGGGGACATAGTCCAGATGTCATGATTGACCATTATCGAGTGTGCCAAGCCGTGTGCAACATTCCCAGTCTCATGCATACAAGCAGAGAGCGCTCATAAGGTGGATGAATTTCATCCAAGAGGCTCATTATGTTGCCCGTCAATGTCCTAGGAAAAAACTGGAACGTTCTTCAAGAAGGCTCATTTGCTTCAAACTTTTCCAGGGATTTTCTTTTGGCATTTACTTTAAGATCTGCTTTTGCAGACTTTTAGCAATTCAAGGGGCTATCCCAAAAAGCTTTCATGTTTCACATATACAGTACTTTTTTTAAATGGGCCAACCAGCCACAGCCCTTTGCCCCCTCCAGGAGAAATACATTTGTTAGGGCCTCCGGGTATGTTGATAACCCCAGGAAAGTCCACAGTCTCACCTAATAAAGCACAAGTTTCAGGGCAATCTGGTTGGCTATGGGAAAAGCGCCATAATACATTAACACCAATGAGGTTGGAGCACTTGTAGGCAGCAACACAAGTTTTTTCAAAAACGTATTCTTGATACGTGACAAAGCAGACACTTTGGTGCAACCCCACAGTTCCGACCCATTTAGAACTACAGGCAAAGCTTGCTTGTCATAAAGCTCCAAGGCTGCAGAAATTGCCCCTCTGTATTTTCCCAAACTCAATTTAGCCAGGTGGTCAGACCACTGTGGGATGTTTTTACCCAGGCATACAAGCCCTACCATAAAACTGTGCAGTACTGGCATGAAAAACATCATGATGGCCAGAACTCCCCAGAGAGTGCACAGGGAAAACATGAAGAATAGGCTGCCACCCATTTTTGCCTATGTTGTGAGCACAGGAGGGCACTGCCTAAAACCACCATTGGGCTACACACACAGTAGCCTGACACCATTGGGAATGGCAATGCTGATTGCCAAAAAAGCAACTCAGAACTGTGGGGAATTCATTTTCTTAATCCCAAAAATGGTTGCATTACCAGTACTCACCACTATCAGAAAGCCGGCGTTTTAAAACCACCAGACTTTTGTGTAAAACTGAACAGAGGAACCCAAACCAGACCAAAGAAAGACTTGCTAAGAGGTGGATACAATGTAAAACTATATTCTGAAACGACTTGAAGGAAGTAATTATTTAATGTATATGCAAAAATTGTCAGTTTGATTTGAATGTAGAAAACTGGGAACAAAAAGTGACATTTAGCTGAAACCTGGCTTAATTAAACTGGATTCTGCCTGACAACTACCCCCGACAGGAGTTGAAACTGGATCAACAGCTGTGTTTCCCAGGCCTAGCTGCATCCTGCTACCTCTCTGATTAGATTAGGGGAGGGGCAACTGCAGGAAACTGAACAATGGACTCAGGCTAATGTTATATTGGGGGGCCATAAAGTGGCTTCCTCTTGGGGGAAACTGGGAGGGGCAGTGCCTCTGCTAGCAGCTGAGCTTGGGGGAAGTGGATAAACCAGTTATTCTACCCTGTGATGTGGGAAGCCACACCCCTTTTTGACCAGAGCATAATTTTAAAAAGATAGATAACTCATAGTGCGGACTTGTCAGAATTATATAAGTAATATCATTATTTTTGTGATTTTTCTGTGAACATTTTAAGAGGCGTTAGGACCCTGTGGTGTATTCTGGGGGGTTGCTAGCGGAAAATAGGGTCTCACTCCAAATGTATGCATGTTAAAAATCTGACACTTTATCATCTGTAAACCATATCCCTGGTGCACATTTGTGTAAAATCTGGAAAGGTTTAGAGGTCGTTATCTGGATGAAAAGGGGAGAATTCTGTCATCAGTGGACATGACATCGTACAAAGACAGGGATCGGATGGTTTGGTGCTACAGAAAATATGTTAACTGGACCTATAATATTAGAAAAATGGTACATAGATAAATATGTATTTGGGTCAGAAATAGATTTGTATGCAATCTGACAAGGGGAGGTTCCTCTGTCCATAAAACCTACAGCATCACTCTGACTCACATTTCCTTCCCCCAATCAAGGGAGAGAGGAGGAATTGGCCAATAATAAGTGAGAGGGGAAGGTTTAGTTATGACCAAGGCACACACCCATTTTCAAAACACATAAAAAGAGACTGCTGGGACAGGTAGGGACATTCAATTCCATTTGCTGCGGAGCATGCTGACCGACGACTTCACATACAGAGATCCAGACTTCAAATCCATCAATCTCCAGAACCTGTAGCAGAAATTAACTCCAGAATTTGTAGCAGAGAGGCCTGAATCCACCAGCTGAATCCTCTTCAGCAGGTCTCAAAACTAAACAAACTATTCAACAGCTGGGCGAGCTGTTTGAAGTTTTGCCGAGAATTTTTGCAAGAACCTGTAGCAGTACCCAGAAAGCAGTGTTACATCCAGAATCCAGAGAGGCTAGACCAGCAGAGCAGAGCTGACCCAGATCGCTGTGAGCAGAACCGGTGCCTGATTGACCCGCCGAGCAGCCAGAACCGCAGCCGGACTTGTTGACCAGATCCGTGACGAGGCCTAGTTAAAATTTATATTGTGAGTACCTAGCAGAACTGTGCAGAACCAATCTCTTAGTTAAAATAATCTAATCCAAACTATTTAAACCTAATTAGAACAGCCTCCTAGAAATTGTGTCATCTGTCATTTTAAAGCTGCACAACTGTCACCTGTCAATTCTGCAGCTGCAAGCTGTCACCTGTCATTTTGAGTTTACTTTAAATCCGAAAATCTACCTTTATTTAATCATCCGTATCTCTGGAACCGTTTGGGCTAGGAACGAGATTTAACTTTCCAACAGGCCTAGAACCGACTTGCTACTCCTTATACTTTTGACGCAATCACGATTTACGCACTCGCAAAATTAATGAGATTTGCGATTTTGGCTCAATTTCTCCACTTGTCAAAGTAGCAGCTCCATTCTTTCTTTTGTTAAAATCCGTTTGCAACTTGGTAATAACTCATAGAGCATTGCTGAAGTGAGCCTGAACTAATACCAACACGCATCACCCACTCACCCTGAATCTCTAGAGGGAATTAAAATCAGTTGGCACATTTTCCCATCCATTGCCATCACATTTAAAAAGCATTTTGGGCCTGTGTTTCAAACTCCTACCTGTTTCCTCTAAGCTTGCTGGGAGGGAACTGAATTTCGTATTGTATGTGATTGCATTCCTGAGAACTGTGTGCTCCTCTTTCCATCTCCTTCCATTTCTTACATTGCATAGGGGAGGGGGGTGAATTGCCAGAGAAAAAGTGATTATCTTATCTTTTGCTAAAATCATATCAAGTATTTCTGTACTGCATTTTATTCCTCATTGCTTTTCCTTTGAAACCATAAAAGTACTTTTGCTACTTTATCCATCCTATACTAACTCCTCATTGATTGTAGAGAAGTGTGCTAGTGCCAGATTACCCATTGTTGATCAACATCATATGTATAAGTGTACTATCAGATATTAATTTATTATAAAGTGTGATATATATATATATATATATATATATATATATATATATATATATATATATTGTTTACATTTTCAAATAAACCATTTAATTTGCAAAACAAACCTACTTCTTGGCTCAGTGGGGTCAGGGGGATTCTAAGAGGGGGGTGTTATACAAGGGTTGTCATCCAGAGTACTGAACTGGATATAAAAATACATCAATAAGGGTTTTCCTCAGCATCCCAGACTAGGCATTGATTTAGCTGTAGTGTTGATTGAATATCGCTTACAAAAGTGGGGGCTCGAGCCGGGATATTCTGGGTTAGATTTACCACTTGTGCAGATTAATACAGTGTGCCAACTGACCAGATACACATATCCGGTTAGATCACCACACTGTTTTACACTGTGAAAGCATCCCTCAAAGGAACGCTCTAAGGAAACTTCTGTAAGTCAGGAAGGAACTCAAATTCCAGAATGACGACCTTGGTAGATATGAAAATAGCCAGAGAGCACTTCTTACATAAGCTATTTTTGAGAGGTGAGTGGACTCATCAGAACCAAACGGTCGGGTTGCAGGCAATCGCGCAACAGGTCACTGAAACAGGGTCAGATTTATGGAGAGATCAGGGTCCATTACATGTGGCCCTGAGTGAACTATATATGGCCCCTAAATCCAAAGATGAACATAATAAGATTGCCAGGATAGCGGCATATTTGTATCTATATATGGGAGCTGTGCAAGACAAATGTGCTGAAGGCCAAGATCTGGCAAATAGGCAAAAGATGGCGTTAGAGAAGGCCCAATCTGATCTGGACTCTTCTGAGCAAAGGCTGCTCAGGAGCCAGGAGTCAGAAAAGGACAGCAAACAGTACATCACTAAAATAAAGGAGGATATGGGTGTACTGCAACAGGAAAAGGCGGACCAGGATACCAGATTTCTGGCTTTGCTGAAGGAGTACCAAGAAGGTTTGGACTCCCTACTGCAGAGCCAGAAAAAGCTGGAGCAACAGTTAGATTTCAATAGGGCATGTGCTGAGCAGGTAGTCACCCTGCAAAGCCACCTAGATAGGGATAAGGCAGAGAGCAATAAACTGATTTTGAAAGACCTGGATACCCAGGCAGAGTTTGACCAGGAGCGCCAGAAAGCTGGTGCCTTCCAAAGGCAAAGGGACGACCTGGCGGCACAGATGCAGGCTCTTAGTCAGGAAAGGGATACCTTAGGCCAGGAAGTCTGCCACTTAAAAAGGAAAATGGAAGAAAATCACCTGGCCCTCTGGGGACTGGGTGACCTCCAAAAAGAACACCAGAACTTGTTAGAGCACACCAGGAGGGTGGAGGATGCTCTGGCAAGAAAGGAGCAGGCCGATAGGGACACAGCTCAGGAGGTAACCCTCCTGCAGCAAAGACTGGCCCAGTACTCTAGGACCAATCAGGAGGCACAGAGAGAGAATGAGGCTCTCTGTCAGCACAATGATAGGCTCCAGCAACAGGTAGCCATGCAGGAGAGACTGATAGAGTCTAGTAAGGCCTTAACTGAGGAACTGAAAGCGCAGGCTCTTGCATTGCAACAGGAAGCAGGGGCGGATAGAGATGAGGTTCGCTGGGAAAGAGAAACTCCTGAGCATAACCTCAGGAGCCCTAGTACCAGAGGCCTTCATCTCTCCCAGTCCCTGGACTCTGCCACCCCCATGTCCCCTCGCGCACATGAGCCCAGGGCCACGGAGATGGCAGATTACTATCCAGGTAGAAGTATGGGGCTTATAGGCCAGTACCTCCCAGGAATGGATGGGTGGGCATCCGGGTATGGGCACCCAAGCACAGTGCAATTTAGTGGGGAACCCCAGGAGAGTAGGCCCACTAAGGGCATCCTGAAAACCTCTGCCCAGTTAGGTCAGTGGGGGGGATACCCATCAAATCCTGGCAGCAAGGAGGGGTCTGAAGGCTCCTCTGAGCATTACAGGACACAGGAGACCAGGTCCCCACATTCTGCCAGCCATTCCCAGGCTCGCAGAATCCGGGAAAACCTGGAAGATCAGACGGGCACCTCTGGGAGCAGCGCTTCTGAGTCGGAGGATGAATGGACCAGGGTTACCCGAACCAAAAAGGCCAATAAGGCAAAAAAGGGCCTTGCTTAAGGACCCATTGAAACAAATAAAGGCAAAAAGGAGTGTCATCACGCCTTATCATAAGAACGCCAAGTATTCTGTTTGGGAACACTTGGAGTTCTATGAGCAAATGATGGAGACTTTCCATTTGAAGGACAGCCAAAGCTGTATTCAATATGTAAAGTGGACTTTCTCACCAGAATACTCCAGTTTCTTTGCGGGGCTGGAGGATCAAAACCATTCAAGGTGGTCCACATACAGGGCGGCCATCTTGAAACATTTTTCTGTGCACAGAAATCCTCAAGAGGCTCGCAAGGCAGCCTACAATTTGCAATGTGGGGAGGATCAGGCCCCACAAGAGTTTGTGCAAGAATTAAAGCGTGCTTTTGCGCAGACCACCAGAAGGGTGCGCACGGATAGCAGAGAATTTATCAATACGTTTTTCCATGCCTTACCCAAATACATAATGACCCAGCTCGTGAGAGATTTTCATGAGAAAAGATCTTTAGACTGGGTCATTGAACAGGCAACCGGATCTATGAGGTGCAGAAGCCCATCGAAAATAAAAATAATGCGCCGAAAAACCCCAAAACCAACAGCACCCCTGCTGCTGCCAAGGTGGCAGAGGTAATGGTTGCCCCCGTTTTAGATTTGGAGATGGGGGGGCCTAAAAACCTGCCTGCACCAAATAATTCACAGCCCAGAAGGCCCTAGGGCCAGTCACAGACAGGGAGTCGAGGAGGTAGTCCCACAAATGGGGTCCTCCGACCCCCTCACTATGTAAGTCCCCGCTACAAGGGAAACCGACCAATCCTGGGTTATGTGTGGACTCCTCCAGCCCAAGGGGGTCGGACCCAGCCAAGCACCTGACCCGGGGAACTTCCCTTCTAACTTCCCCCAGGAGGACAGAAATTCACCAAATCCTGAGCAGAACTTTTTCCCCCGGTATCCACCCAATTTCCAGCCCCAAAATCATCCATCCTTCTTTCCCCAATTCCCTGAGCCCAGACAACCTAATCCGGGAGAGGGAAGGCCAAGGGTGGAGGGGTACCAAAATATTCCCAACCAGGGGTACTACCAGAGAAGGGATAGCTACCCTTCCTGGGATCAGCCCAGGGGAGAAAATAGAGCCCTGTATCAGCCTGAGCGGGTTTCACAACTTGAGCGCCAGGTCCAAAATATGGCACGGGATCTGGGTCACATACTGAGGGCTCAACAGAACCCTCAGATGAGCATGCCACCGCAGAATGCCCCAAACTCTGGACCTGGTGCTCCAGAACAATGACGGGGGCAGCACCCCGATAACCCACCGGTTCCCAGGGAGGAGGCACAAGGGGAAGGGGGGTGTAAAGCCTTGGAGGAAGTCTCCTTCCCAACTTGTAAACAGCCCCTGGAAAACCAGGAAACGGAAACAAAATTTCCTACCCCTGAAAGTCTGCCACCCAAGGAGCAGAGAGGAGGTAGCAGAAACAAAGGACCCAAACAGACCCACTTTGTGGAGGAGGTACAGGTCTTCCAATTTGAGGGAGAGGGATCCTCAGAAGATCCTGGGAAAAGGATCTTCTCCTTCAGAGATGGGGGAACTCCTCCCAAGGAAAAATGGGTCCCAAGGGATGCCAATTCAGACTGGGGAGATGTGGAGACTGAGCTACCGCCGCCCATCATCTCATCCCAGAACTGACAATACCAAAATCCCAAGGGTCAAACCCATCCTGATGACTGCCTCCAAAAAGGGCGGGGCGGCCCAGAACCAGAACCAGGGGAACCCACAATGGCTCTGATCTCCAGTTGCCAACTTTTTCTTTCAGATTCCCAAGGCTCTCCACAGAATTATGCCCAAATCTCTTCGCTAGCAATGTCCAAAACCAGAAAGTTAGCCCAACAGTTGTACAAAAATGTGCATTATCTGTGCCCCCTTGAGGAGAAGGAGGGAAGATACTATGCCCTGGTACAAGTACAGGGGCAGGGTACAATTGTGGCATTGGTGGACACTGGATCCCAAGCTACCCTTCTGTCCAAAAGGGCCTTTGAGGAACTAAATGCAGGAAGGGGGAAAATTACCGAATTCCTCTCACCTCTCTTCCTGGACAACTGCAGAACTTTGACGGGAAGGAAATTCCTGTTGAGGGGACTGCAGACTTGGACATTAAAATTGGGCGACACAAGGTGAAACACCCGGTCATAGTAGTGACTCCAGAGGGCACCCCTTGTTTACTAGGGAATGACCTCCTGAGAAGGTTGTCACCCCTAATAGATTGCGTAAACAAGGTCCTCTGGACCCAGACTAGCCGACCAATAAAATTAAAACAGAGTGTCAACCATGTTAGTTTAAACGGCACATGCCACATGGTTGAACAAAAATCTGACCAAGTAGAATTTCACTTCCAGACTAGCCAAATTCGAGACGTGACAGTAATAGCAGTAGGACAACAGACTGGTGGTGGGGGGTCCTCTCTATTTCTGAAAATCAACCTTCCTTCCAGTTTACGGTGGTATTCCACACTGGAAAGAAACACCCTGAAATTCTTTACTAATCCACAATCAGAAACTCCCACTCCTATAGTCCAGAAAGATGTGAAATCAGCTCAGAGCCTGGCTGATATTCAGCAAATTGGAGAGCAGTTGTTCATCCCTGTTCAGTTAAATGATGGGAAGGACTCTGTTCTCGCTCGAGTGTCTGTGAACAACGGTAAGAGCTTCATCAGCGAAGCCATGTGCCGCCAACTCCCAAAAGATCCAGCCATTCCCACATTCAAACTGATAGACAAATTGGAAATGGACCTGGAAGCACCCAATTCCAAACATCTCCTGCCAAGCAGGTGTATGCTCAAAATCTCCATTGGCAACAAGAGCCTTGTCCATAATTGTTGGGTCGTGCGAGATGTCACTGCCGCCTTTTACTTAGACAGTGACATTCTCAATCGCTTCGCCATTAGTTTGGACCTAATAAACTTCAAAGCTTGGTCCCGATTAGCCGATAATCCCATGGGCTTTGATGATTCAGAAAAAGCATTTAGGTCAGCTCAATTGCTACCTTATGCAGTTGAAATTCAGATTAAAGAGGAAGTCACCATCCCAGAAAGGACCCGACAATTCTCCCTGGAAGTGAAAGTTAAAAGAGGACAAAAATTGAAAAACCCTGATGCTTATATTCATCTAAATGCTTCTCTCCAACAACAAGGGTTGGGGGTCAACCCAACTCCATTAGTCAACATCGAATATGACACCATTCCAATAGAGGTGGATAACAGCGACTTACAGAGTATTACTCTAGCCGCAGGCACCATTATTGGAATGGCGGTTGATGACCGACATTTCTCCATTGATTTAGGAAATGAACTGTTAGGACCAATCCCCAAGGACTGTTTTGACAGTGACAGTTATGACCATACAACACCAGACAGGATTTTCACCCGGCATGGGGGGAACTTCCTGGTGTACACTTCTTGCCCTTATGGTAAGGAAGATGTGACTTGTGACTTCAGGAGGGATGAGGTGATTTTCCAGGTCCATGAAGGCTGCCTTTCCCACCTGAGGCCTCCAATCCAAATCAACACTCTGACCAGGGACTTCTCCACCCAGCTGGAGGAGGCCGCTGAGATAGCCAAACCAGAAGTCTTTCCAGGCTTCAGGCAGATGGTGGAAGAGAGAGTCAACCTAGCTGATGCATGTGTGACTCTGGAACAAAAGCAAAAGTTGAAACAAGTTTTCTTGGATTTCCAAGATCTCTTTGCGGTACACTCATATGACTGTGGTCGCACCAACATCCACACAACAACAATTCCCATGGACCCTGGAATGACTCCAGTGTTTGTGAAGCAATATTGTTTGCCTCTCGCATCCATGGAGTCCCTTACTGAAATAATTAAGAACCTTGAGTCCCGGGGAATAATCCGTCCAGTCCACAGCACTTTCAATAATCTGGTGCTGGGAATATTGAAGCCAAACGGCCAGTGGAGACTCTGCGCTGACCTTAGGGAGCTCAACAAACGGGTACATACTTCCCGATGGCCTCTGCCCTACATTGACCAAGGGCTGGCCCAGATCCAGGGGTCACAGGTATTCACAGCAATAGACCTGACCAATGGATACTGGACCGTGCCTGTCAGTAGGGAGGACCAATACAAACTGGCTTTTACCTTTGGGGGCCAGCAGTACTCATGGACCCGGACTCCCTTCGGATACCTCAACTGCGGCAATGAATTCAACATTTTCCTACATAAGGCCATGCCCGACCTGGGTGCGAGGGGTAACCTGGCTTATGTAGATGATGTCCTCATCAAAAGTTCATCTGTGGAAGAACACATAGTGGAGATCCGTTATGTTCTGACACAGTTGAGGGCCGCCGGAGCAAAACTTTCCTTTCAGAAAGCACAGTGGTGTAGAACCTGTGTTAATTTCTTGGGGCATGAGATTACTCCTCAGGGTCTCTGTCCCCAAGAAAAGAAAGTGGAAGCACTCCAGAAACTGAAAGACCCCACAACTCTGCGGGAACTAAGGGGCCTCCTTGGACTGACTAATTACAGCAGAAAGTTCATTGAAGGCTACACAGAGATCACTAGACCCCTGATTCATCTCTTGAAGGGGGGGGGGTCAAGTGGGAATGGGGTCCAGAACAATCCGAGGCAGTAAGACAACTCAAAAGAAGCCTCTCACAAGCGCCCTGCCTAGCTTACCCTGTCAGAAACAAGGAGTTCTTCCTGGAGACAGGGTTCTCTAATACGTGCTTGACGGCAGTATTATATCAAAAGCATGACAAGGTCAATAAAGTAATCTCCTATGCGAGCAAAAGTTTATCCTCTGTGGAGGAAAAATTCAACGATTGTGAGAAGGCACTCCTAGAAACGGTGTGGGCATTGAAGAATTACCGCCCGTTTATCCAGGGGGAACACATCATAGTGGAGACTCCACACCAGCCTCTGCAATATCTCCAAAGTGACAGAATCCGGGCCGGAAATGTGAGTAATTCCCGAATTACTTCCTGGATTCTGTCAATGCAAGGCTTTCCTGTGGAGGTCAGATATGGCCAAAACAAGAAGAGTCCCCTCGCGCAAGGACTGGCTGACATGCATGATTGTGCCAGAGAAAACTGTCTCGAGGACGAAAGTCTAAAAATCAAGGACAACATGGAGGCATACCTTAATTCCCCACACAAAGTCTTTGAAGAAGACAAGTGTGAGGGAATGCCCACTGTCTATGTGGATGGATGCTCGTACCATGTTGACGACAACAGGGAGAAAGAACTGGTGGCCGGCGTAGGGAATGCATGGGTGAATGAGTCACCAGAACCCTCCGCTGGATACAAAATTGCTCCCCGAAGTAGTCAGGTGGCTGAATTGTTGGCTGTGCATCAGGCCATCCTCACTGCTGTCCAGCATCAACTCCACAAACTGGTCATAATCACAGATTCGGATTATGTACGGAACGGGTTCGTGGAGCACCTGGTCAACTGGAAAACCTGAGGCATGTTATGTGCTAATAACAAACCCTTGAAACATGGGAAGCTAATCCAAAACATTGATGATCTGGTCACATCGAATGGGATGACCATGTACTGGAAAAATATCAAGGGTCATTCCAAAGTATAGGGACCAGACAAAACTGGAAATGACTTAGCTGATCAGCTGGCCAAAACCGGGGCCATCCAAGGGGATCTAATAGAAATAGAGTCCCTGTTGGGGGAAATCCAGGTCACTGCTATCACTAGGTCCCAGACAAATGCTCACAATGATCTTTCAACTGCCCAATGGAGCAAGGAGACCCCTGATGCTGATTTGATCACAGCTCAGAAGGGGGATCCAATCATTGGTAAGTTTTACCAACACCTTGAGGACCCTGAGAACTTTCCCCTGACGGACACAGATTAAAATTGGAAAGAGGACCTAAGAGTGTTGATGAAATGTCCAAAAATGTTCCGAATCCAAGACGGTTTGTTGGTAAGGAAATCCCAAACTGGCCATGATCAGTGGGTAGTTTATACCTCATTCCGAAGCCTGATGTTAAGTCACGCCCATGATGCGGCCACCGCCGGGCATAGGGGGTTTCACACAACACTGGAAATCTTAGGAGAGGTTGCATACTGGCCACACATGGGGCAGGACCTCGACCAATACTTGAAACGTTGTCTTGTATGTGCACAATTTCAGCCATCATCCCTCACACACCGTGTGCCTCTCCAAAAGAGGGGGATGACACTGCCATGGTCAGATTTGCAAATCGACTTTGTCTGCCCTGTGATTCGCTCGTCTAGAGGAAACAAGTACATGTTGACCGTTACATGCTTGTTTACCAAGTGGGTGGAATGTCTCCCAGCCCCAAACTGCAAGGCAGAAACAGCAGCTGCCCTGATGATTAACCACATCTTTTCCCGTTTTGGTCTACCTCAAAGGATTGAGTCAGACAGAGGTAGCCACTTCACCAGTGAAGTAATGACAAAGATGTGGGAGATACTGGGGGTCAAAAGAAAGCTACATATTGCTTACCGGCCAGCTTCTTCTGGAGCAGTGGAGAGATATAACCGAACCATTGTGAGCATATTAAAAAAGTTTGTGGCAGATTCTGTGCCAAGTTGGGATATCCGATTACCTCTGGTCCTAATGGCCATCAGATCTACCCCTTCATCTGCAACTAAAATGTCACCATTTGAGTTGATGACGGGACGCAAGATGGTGCTTCCCCAGCATTTGCTCTACAGGACTCAAGAGCAGACACTGATAAATGCCTCCACAACTCATGAGTATGTGGAGAATTTAAGGAAACACCTTCAACATGCTTTTGCCTATGCTCAGCGGAATCTAGAAAGATCAGCCGAGAGCATGAAGACCCACTACGACCTGAAGACCACCCGGAAGGAATATAAGGTGGGTGATCGGGTCTATCTATACAATTTCCAAAGAAACCAGGCCAAACAGAGAACATTTTTGCCTACATGGAAGGGACCGTTTGACATTATAGACAATATCTCCCCTGTTGCCTATAAGATCTGCATCCCCAAAGGCAGTCTGGCGGAAGGGGAAGACAAGTGGGCACATATAAATCAGCTAAAGTGTTGCCATCCCAGGCACATTCTGCAACAACTGGAGGAATCCACTGGAATCCCAGAGGGGGCCGCTCCAGAGTAATTCAGTCCCAACCCTAAAATATTCCACATATAGCATATACAATTCTGTGGTCCTTGTATATATATATGTTCTTGTCTCCTAATTTAAAAAAGAAAATGTATATGTTCATATCTTCTGATTCATAAAATGTATATGTTCGCCACACCATTAATAGTGGTGAAGAAATGTCTACGAATAGGTATTGCCGCTTTGCTTTATCATCCTAGGAGAGATGAAACCATGGAGACTGACCAAGGAGGACGACCGGGGAACGGGAGCAGAGACCCGAGGGGCCCGGGGTACCGCCCAATCCTCCCATCAGGACCAGCAAGGAGAACTGATTGATCGACTGGAGGGAGGAAAAGATGCTGAACTGTGCCATCCATGGAATTGGAAGAAGAGGAGGCGAACATCCCAGATCTTGCGAGTTCCATCAGCGAAAGGACAGAATGTCCATCGCAAGAGGGGGGCTTGTGGGATGTTTTTACCCATGCATACAAGCCCTACCATAAAACTGTGCAGTACTGGCATGGAAAACATCATGATGGCCAGAACTCCCCAGAGAGTGCACAGGGAAAACATGAAGAATAGGCTGCCACCCATTTTTGCCTATGTTGTGAGCACAGGAGGGCACTGCCTAAAACCACCATTGGGCTACACACACAGTAGCCTGAAACCATTGGGAATGGCAATGCTGATTGCCAAAAAAGCAACTCAGAACTGTGGGGAATTCATTTTCTTAATCCCAAAAATGGTTGCATTACCAGTACTCACCACTATCAGAAAGCCGGCGTTTTAAAACCACCAGACTTTTGTGTAAAACTGAACAGAGGAACCCAAACCAGACCAAGGAAAGACTTGCTAAGAGGTGGATACAATGTAAAACTATATTCTGAAACGACTTGAAGAAAGTAATTATTTAATGTATATGCAAAAATTGTCAGTTTGATTTGAATGTAGAAAACTGGGAACAAAAAGTGACATTTAGCTGAAACCTGGCTTAATTAAACTGGATTCTGCCTGACAACTACCCCCGACAGGAGTTGAAACTGGATCAACAGCTGTGTTCCCAGGCCTAGCTGCATCCTGCTACCTCTCTGATTAGATTAGGGGAGGGGCAACTGCAGGAAACTGAACAATGGACTCAGGCTAATGTTATATTGGGGGGCCGTAAAGTGGCTTCCTCTTGGGGGAAACTGGGAGGGGCAGTGCCTCTGCTAGCAGCTGAGCTTGGGGGAAGTGGATAAACCAGTTATTCCACCCTGTGATGTGGGAAGCCACACCCCTTTTTGACCAGAGCATAATTTTAAAAAGGTAGATAACTCATAGTGCGGACTTGTCAGAATTATATAAGTAATATAATTATTTTTGTGATTTTTCTGTGAACATTTTAAGAGGCGTTAGGACCCTGTGGTGTATTCTGGGGTGTTGCTAGCGGAAAATAGGGTCTCACTCCAAATGTATGCATGTTAAAAATCTGACACTTTATCATCTGTAACCCATATCCCTGGTGCACATTTGTGTAAAATCTGGAAAGGTTTAGAGGTCGTTATCTGGATGAAAAGGGGAGAATTCTGTCATCAGTGGACACGACATCGTACAAAGACAGGGATCGGATGGTTTGGTGCTACAGAAAATTTGTTAACTGGACCTATAATATTGGAAAAATGGTACATAGATACATATGTATTTGGGTCAGAAATAGATTTGTATGCAATCTGACAAGGGGAGGTTCCTCTGACCATAAAACCTACAGCATCACTCTGACTCACATTTTCTTCCCCCAATCAAGGGAGAGAGGAGGAATTGGCCAATGATAAGTGAGAGGGGAAGGTTTAGTTATGACCAAGGCACACACCCATTTTCAAAACACATAAAAAGAGACTGCTGGGACAGGTAGGGCCATTCAATTCCATTTGCTGCGGAGCATGCTGACCGACGACTTCACATCCAGAGATCCAGACTTCAAATCCATCAATCTCCAGAACCTGTAGCAGAATTTAACTCCAGAATTTGTAGCAGAGAGGCCTGAATCCACCAGCTGAATCCTCTTCAGCAGGCTTCAAAACTAACCAAACTATTCAACAGCCGGGCGAGCTGTTTGAAGTTTTACCGAGAATTTTTGCAAGAACCTGTAGCAGTACCCAGAAAGCAGTGTTACATCCAGAATCCAGAGAGGCTAGACCAGCAGAGCAGAGCTGACCCAGATCGCTGTGAGCAGAACCGGTGCCTGATTGACCCGCCGAGCAGCCAGAACCGCAGCCGGACGTGTTGACCAGATCCGTGACGAGGCCTAGTTCAAATTTATATTGTGAGTACCTAGCAGAACTGTGCAGAACCAATCTCTTAGTTAAAATAATCTAATCCAAACTATTTTAACGTAATTAGAACAGCCTCCTAGAAATCGTGTCATCTGTCATTTTAAAGCTGCACAACTGTCACCTGTCAATTCTGCAGCTGCAAGCTGTCACCTGTCATTTTGAGTTTACTTTAAATCCGAAAATCTACCTTTATTTAATCGTCCGTATCTCTGGAACCGTTTGGGCTAGGAACGAGATTTAACTTTCCTCTGAAAGCCTAGAACCGACTTGCTACTCCTTATACTTTTGCTGCAATCACGATGTACGCACTCGCGAAATTTACCGTGATTTGCGATTTTGGCTCAATTTCTCCACTTGTCAAAATAGCAGCTCCATTCTTTCTTTTGTTAAAATCCGTTTGCAACTTGGAAATAACTCATAGAGCATTGCTAAAGTGAGCCTGAACTACTACCAACACGCATCTCCCACTCACCCTGAATCTCTAGAGGGAATTAAAATCAGTTGGCACATTTTCCCATCCATTGCCATCACATTTAAAAAGCATTTTGTGCCAGTGTTTCAAACTCCTACCTGTTTCCTCTAAGCTTGCTGTGGGGGAACTGAATTTCGTATTGTATGTGATTGCATTCCTGAGAACTGTGTGCTCCTCTTTCCATCTCCTTCCATTTCTTACATTGCATAGGGGAGGGGGTGAATTGCCAGAGAAAAAGTGATTATCTTATCTTTTGCTAAAATCATATCAAGTATTTCTGTACTGCATTTTATTCCTTATTGCTTTTCCTTTGAAACCATAAAAGTATTTTTGCTACTTTATCCATCCTATACTAACTCCTCATTGATTGTAAAGAAGTGTGCTAGTGCCAGATTACCCATTGTTGATCAACATCATATGTCTAAGTGTACTATCAGATATTAATTTATTATAAAGTGTGATATATATATATATTGTTTAAATGTTCAAATAAACCTTTTAATTTGCAAAACAAACCTACTTCTTGGCTCAGTGGGGTCAGGGGGATTCTAAGCGGGGGGTGTTATACAAGGGTTGTCATCCAGAGTACTGAACTGGATATAAAAATACATCAATAAGGGATTTCCTCAGCATCCCAGACTAGGCATTGACTTAGCTGTAGTGTTGATTGAATATCGCTTACACCACCCCCCGATTCATGAAAACTAAGTCCCAAGTAATCAAAAAATGCATCTTGTTCCAGCATTGTTTCATCTACCTTAATACTCAGGGGGGTACTGTTCACAAAAGGATGTTTACAAACCAGAACTTTAGTTTTTTAAGCATTCAATTCAAGGCCAAGCATGCTGAATAAAAATAGGAAATCCGGTCTCTAAACCATTTGGGGAAGTAGCAAAGATGCCTGCATCATCACCATAAAACAATGTAGGCTGTCTCCTAGTTGCAATTTTTGGAGGGTCGAGAGCACCCCTTTCTAATGCATCTATTATATCCTGTGTATAGATTAAAAAGAGGAGGGGTGTCACAATGCAACCATGGTGCACCCCTCTGCTCACAACAAATGGTCCTGATTGCTCCCCCATTTCTCCATAGCATACAGATGCCTCAGTTTCTGAATATAGCAATTTGATAGATCAACCAGTGGCATAGATGCATTCCCTTTACTTAATACCTGCCAGAGTGTTTTTCTTGAGACAAAATCAAAAGATGACTTCACATCCCCAAAAATTGGCTACAATTTAGTTTTTGCTAAGAATACATTTTTTTGAATTAATAGAGTCTTTTTTGAATTAACCGCGCTTCGGTGATAATCCCAGCTTCATCTGCCCAATTTTCAAGTCTAGATAAACTTACCAAATATCTTCCTGACACAATCTAATAATGAGATGGGACAATAGTTCTCTGGGAGGCCTCTCCTCCCTTTCTTATAAATGGGGACTATGATCACCTTTCTCCAAGTCTTGGGGATTACTCCAGAGCAGATAGCAGCATTAAAGAACTTGCATAGAATTGGAACCCATATCATGAATGCATCTTTGTAGAAGTCAACCAGGACCAGCCGCTTTACCAGACTTATGGGAGCATAAGGTATTTTTTACCTCTCAGTCGAGATATGCCAGTTGCCTGTTAATGGGTCTGCGCTTGCATACAGACTAGAGAAGTATCCCCACCACACGTCAGCAGAAGTATGACATTGCAATACTTGATTGACATTTGTCTTGCTTGATGAATCCAGTCTCCAAAATCCAACACTATTTCCCTGTGGTAGTGCCACATGCAGGGCTTCCCACACCTTGATTTGACGTGCAGGCTTTTTTCCCTAGAAAGTAGGGCCTTGTATTATGCCCTAGAATCTCAAAGGCGGTGCTTATCAAGGGCTGCACCAAATCATTTACATAAAATAATAGCTTTCTTTGCCCTTGCACAATCTCAGTCATACCAAAGATGTATCTCTGTCGCCTTTTTATTTGATTGGCCTACTGCGTATGTTAAAAATGGGATTAGTTTCCTGCCTATTCATTCAAATTCTCCGATAACCATTCTATCAGGCACGCTATTGCCATGGATGTTACCCAAGTTATCTTTCATAGCATCATATACTTTTCGTTTTGCTGCTTTATCTAACCAATTAGCCCATTTTATTATTTTCCTTACATTGGCCGAAGTTGTCAGGGATTGATTTTTAATCGAACCGTACTTCAGAGGTGATATTAGGCCCCTCATGCAGAGTTTTAGCATTAGGGGATAGTGATCGCTCTAACTTCTTTCAGCCGCTTTAAACTCTAGAACCTTGGACCAGCTACTGTCTGTAATCAATATATAATCAATAAATGACAAACCATTACAGCCATTGAATGTTATCTATGCTGGCTGGTCAAGCCCTAAAGTTCAGATTAGTGGTAGCACAGGCTGATTCCACTGCTCACTTGTGGACCCTTTTTGGGGGGGCAGCCAAAAGAATAGGGAGACACCAGGCTATATATTGGTCATCCCATAGTTCAAAAGTTTCTTTCAGGGGTTCTAGCTGAAAGTTGATATCTCCAGCAACAACACTAAATTCGCTTTGGAATTTGGCCTATTATAAAAATGTGTTAATAAGAATCAATCTTCCCGTTTTGTTACCACCGAGAGAAGCTGGAGGTCCACTGAATGAGTTTCTACATTAACCACCTTCCATTAAAGTTTGGCATCAATCCATACCTGAAGGCATCCCTATGGTCTTCACCTTGAGCCCTTGGTCGCTGGGATCGTACAGTTTGCGTATCCCTGGAGATTCACAGGGCTTAAAGCCCGTGTTTCCTTGAACATCAGCACCTGATATTCTCTAACAAAATTACACCACTCGCATTTCGTGCCTTGAAACACTTGTGTATAGGCGGGTTATAAATTCCATATTATTTCATATCATATCATACTCCATTTAGGCCTGCTATATTCCAGGAAAGAGGCTTCAGGGGGTGCGCAGAGACTACCTCATTACCTTGCACATTCGACTGGCAACCTGCCCCGAGTTACTCACATTTGGCTTCAAGTCTACTCATGCACCCCCTCCCGTTCCCATCATGACATACCCTCAGCCTAAGCCCCAACTCCAATAATACTCCAGAGCAGGCACCAAGTAAAGAAGCGATAGCTGGTGAGGCCAATTTAAGCAATGCCCAGTTGCGTATTTCTACACATAGCAGATTATTGCTTTTAATTGAAGAAAGCCATGGGATGCTTTCCCAAATTGCAAGCAGTCTGGATCGATTTAAGAAAGGGCTGTCGGCCGTTGGGAGAAGTTCTTCCAGTTTTACGAGTTGGCCTGAATGTTCCTGAGTCAGAGACAGTTCTTGAGCAATGGCACACTTTATCGTTCACATTAGCAATGTGCTTCGAAGTTATAAGACCAGATGTTGTATTAAAGTTGGAATCGTTGGCAAAATGAATGTTATTTAAGGTCCTGGGATCATCGTTATTTCCCGACTGCTCACTTCCCACAGGCAGGCTAAGTTGCTCCTGTACATGGCCTTTAGCATTACCTTTGAGCCCTTTATCAATGGGACCTCTAAGTTTAATCTGCCTTGAATATCGATTGCCCATATCATTAGATATAATAGTTGGTGTTAGAGGGACAAGAGTTCTAGGTCTCGAATGGCCTGCCATCTCATTTGAAAACTCCACTCTTTTCAAGCGCCGGTGTTGTTTTCTTCTTGTGAGCCTTTTCTCACACCCACCGTGCTGTTCAGGTGAGCAACCTAATAGGGCTATCTTAAGGCATGCCACTTCATTTCCATCCTTTTCTGTCGCTGCAGTGATAGTTACAGTATCCCTCCAAGGAATAGTGGGATCCGGCAGGGGGCTATCCTGCTGTTGCACTTCTACCATATTCATAATTTTTGCTAGTGAGATCACATTATCAAAGAGCTGGTCTATTTGTATCCCCCTGCTTGCAATTTGGCCCCAAGTGGATATTTGATTCCATCGTACTTGCCAGAATGATATGATATGATAAGTCATTTATAACGTGCCTGTACACAAGTGTTTATAGATGTGACAAGACAAGGGAAGGAAGACAGAGGGAGGACAAGACAATCAATATGTCTAGGCCTTTTGTCATTCGGATTGCGCAAGTGCAAGAACAAGAAGTGCAAGGGGAAAGGGAGGGGAACATCTACAACTTTTCTGATAATTTGTTTCATTTCGTGATGTTCTGCAACAAAAATTGCACAAAGTGTGAAAAGCGCATCAACTTTGGAAAGGATAGAATTAAGGTGGGAAGATAAAGAGATGAGATGCTCCATTTCCAATATAGAGGCATTGTTTGGGGCAGCAGTGTCAACTTCCACACATGAGCTTTCTTCATCCAAAGGCTTTGGAATTGAAGTTAGAACTGTATGGTTGGGACTGGCTGAAAGGTCTGAAACAAATAAATTATTGCCATTGTAATTAGCTGTTTTCTCCCCCAATAGGTTATGCTTCAAATGTAAACAATGTTTAATCAATCGATCATCATTGTCAATCGCAAAGGAATGAGATGCAGTATTGCGCTCAGAGTTAGTTGTAGGATCAATAGAGTGCGGGGCTGTTAAGCTATCAGTGGTAGTTAAAGAACAAGGAAGCACGGGGATAGTGGAAAGTGGTATACAGTGTTTATGATAAAAAATAAATATTGAATGACATTTATAACGAAACACAAATCACTAAAAATATTGAAATGTTTTAAGAGGATACATGTGGGGTGGGGTAAAGGGTCAACCCCATGTTGCAGACCTGGCTGTTGTTTTATTAAATTCCCCCTGATTAGCTGAATCAGAAAATATATGTCATATGGCAGTTACTAGTATACCACAAAGTTTTTGATATATAACTAGTTTTTGCCAAACATTTCACATGTCAACAAATGGCGATTACAAATGGAATAGCCATATGTCTGCTCCAGACTCCTAAACCAATCCTTAGAGATGGGCTGGTGTGAGGAGGAGAGAAGAGAGAAGGGTAACCAGCCAATCCCATTTGCGAGAAATCTTGCAGGGTACTCCCCAAGAATGTAAACTTGATGGTGTCATCGCTGCTATTTGAAGTGGATGCAATATGAGGAAGAGAGGGAGCTGCTGAAGCTTACCAACTAACAGCCGTGAGGAATCACTAAAGGAGATTGCATCTGGGTATAGCTGTCTATTGCTAGGGAGGCTTAAACGATGAATGGGTCCTATGGTGGAGTGCTCCGGGCCATCCTTGAAAGTGGAGTGACAAGACCCCTGCCCTATCCTCCAAGAGGGATTTGAAATGCATCTGGCTTTCCTGAACTTTAAACAGAGGCTTTCTATGTACGTGTAAAATATTAATTTAATTGATTCCTCTAGGCAGATTACCACAGTGTGATTTTTGTTAAAATTCTAAATTAACAAAGCTTATTCCCGGTGTACGCTGAAAACTATAGACTATACTTTAATTGGGCAATCTTATTTGTCCTTTAGGAAGAGAGGTATCTTTGTCCCTAAACTAAAAGAAAAAACCCTAAAAGCCAGCTTCGCCAACACAGGCCTTTAAGTGGAGGGGGGTCTGAAATCCAAAATTCTCAAGTCATCCCCATCTTTGCTGTTCAGCTTCCCCAATACAGACCTTTAGGTGAAAGGAGGTCTGAAATCCAAAATTCTCAAATCATCCCTATTTATGCTGTCCCGCTTCCCCAGCACATGCCTTTAGGTGAAGGGAAGTCTGAAATACAAAATTCTCAAATCATCCCTATTTCTGCTGTCCCGCTTCCCCAGCACATGCCTTTAAGAGGAGGAGGGTCTGAAATCGAATATTCTCATATCATCCCCATTTTATTGCTGTCTAGCTTTCCCAATACTGACCAAAGTGGAGGTGGTCTGAAAAACAAACTGCTAAATAACCATGGGTTTATTTTAAATCAAATGTGTGGGTGAAATAATAATTGCCATATGCATTTGCACACATTTGTAAAACAAAACTGCTAGCCTTTTAAGCGTGCAGCAAAATCGAAATTGCTCAGCATTGCCTATATAATTATTTTATTTTTGTTTATTGATCAGTTTAATTATTTCTTGAAAGGAAGTTTGTAGAAATAAAAGTATTGTAATTTGTGTTTTTCCTAACCCATTGGTGTGATTCACTTGTGTAACAAGAAGTTAATTGTGAGCCACAAAGAAGGTGGCTTGTGTAGTTTAGTGTGATTTGTATTACCTACAATTCAAATAAATACAAATATCTTTCCTATACCCGCCATGGTTTTTGGCTCACTGGGAGCACATGGGGGGTTGGCGGGGGGTGGGGGGGATTTCTGTGTGACTCTATATGGGTCTTCAGTAATGTAGTGCGAAAAACATGTACATGAGTACTGTAGTGCTCCCTGAAGGTGTCTTTTGAATACAACATTGTAACAGTCTAGGACAGATTCACAAACAAGTAATATGGGCTAGCTCATTACGAGTTGGCGGTACTCCCGCATAAATCCAATGGAATTCTGCCAAATGGAATTACCGTTACCACCACGTAGTCCTGTGTGTTTACCACAGGATTACAAGTGGTGGTAGGCAGTGTTAATCTCCATTTTATGGAGAAGATAGGTCTATATTGCGGCTTTTTGGTGGAATTACCACTGGCGGAATTACAGAGTGGTAATACTGCCAATTTTATGAGGTAAAGTGGAAGATCTACCGCCTGGAAAATTGGCCTTAACGGAATTACCTCAAATTATTTCCCGCACAACCGAACTTGTAATGAGGCCCAGTGCGTAACTGACTTACTCCTGATTTATACCTGGAAAGAGCTATTTCATTCGCAAAGAAGTTACCATGACCAACCCTGATTTCCTCCTAAGCACAGTAACTTGTGAACATAATAGATATACCCACTTTTAAATTAAGGGTACATCATTCCTTGTGAATCGGCCACTATGTGATGGAGTGTGAAACTGAATAAATCTATAAACATAAGAAAGTTGTTATCTTGCTAAAAAAATATGCATATAGGTGACACAAATGCATTAGGAATCATTGAATGTTTGCCATTATTAGTCCGTGGAGAGCTGGCATTCAAAGGGTCAATTAGCAATGTTTTTGAGCACACCAGGACTTTATTGAACTTTTTTAAATGGAGGCTGTCTTTATGTTCCTTTTGATGCGCAACATATTTTTTTAAAAATCTTTATTTTTTCTGTCATGTATAGATATCAACGAAACAAGGCCATTATGTGGTAGAAAGGGTGAATCGGGGTATCTTTTGCCGCACATAAGAAGCCCTTTACAAACCCAAATGAGTAGCATGCATAAGGGTCTTTCCCTGGCTTCAGGATAAAAGTTGTCACTAATTTCCCCATTGTGCCCTTTACCATGCCAGTGGCCAGTAAGGAATTAAACAGAGAGGGCATAGGCGGTCTCAACTATTCCTGAAAATCCTTATAAAATAGGGCCAAAAAAACATCAGACCCTGGAGTCCTCGAGGAAGTACCTTCAAACCTCGTCTACTGTAATGGGGCTCTCCAAATCCTCATACATAGGCTGTGAGAACCTAGGGATGTTGACTTCCTTAACACACTCCAATTGCACCACTTGGGGGAAGAGTCTCTGCGGTCAGCAGATCCTGATAAAATGCTGAAAAGGCATTGAGCTTTGTCCTCTCGCCACACTGGGGAGTGCCATTTGTGCCAATAATGCACATCACATAATTTATTGATTTAAGCCAACGTAGCCTGTAGGCCAAAAGCGTATTGCCATGCAAGTAGTACAATTGTTTAGTATGGCAAAGTCATAATTTCTGCCTCAAATAGCATTTCCAGATCAGCTCTAGACAATCTCGCTGCCCTATATGCCCTTTTGAACCCAAATAGTGAATGGGTTCTCTCCTTCTCATGAAGCTCACCCTCCATGAGATGATTTAACTTTCTACTGGATAAATAATGCGCCACTGAGCAGCTGATAATCTCGCACCTGCCCACATCATTGAAAGCATCCCAAACCACCCTCTGGGGAGTGCCCCACTTGGTGTTCATAAGAAAGTGATTTGTTATCACTGCCGCTATACCCTGCGGAAGACTGGATCCTGAAGAAGAGGATCATATCATGGCCATTCTCTAGTGGGCGGGCGCATCACCCTTTGAATTCTACTCTCAGCAGTGACTGGTATAGTGACTGGAATCAATGCTTGATTGCAGGGTTCTTTAGGCCTAATAGCAACTTCCTCTACTTATGGGACCAAGGAAGAGGAAAACAGAAAAAGGTCAATCCAAGATTGACCCCATAAACGTGAGACAAATGTGTATAATCCCTCTCCTTGCCATGAGAGAAATCTAGGACCTCTAGACCCAGTTTGCACAGCACTCTAGCCAGATCAATTCCATTCCTCAAATGTGACTGAGAAGGGTGCAGAGTATTTTCTAGAGTAGGGTCACGAACGAGGTTGAAGTCGCCCCCAGGAAGTATCTCTCCCTCAGCAAAACAAATTAGTGTTGGGAGCAAAGAGGATAGATAATCACTCTGCCCCTCATTCAGAAGATAAACAGATTTCAAGGCCATCCGGTGTCCAAACAAAAGACCCTTCCCTGCTAAGTATCTACCCACAGGATCCCTGAGCACAGCCGGCATGCAGAATGGGGTGGCTCTAGAGAACTGTATTGCTGTGCCCCTCTTTTTGGAGTAACAAGAAGCAAAATATTGCTTCGGAAAGTGTTGACTGTAAAGCCTCCTCTAATCCATCAAAAGCAGATAAATCCCCCCAGGGAACACTACATCGACTTCCTGTGTCCAAAAGCTGTACAATAATGATCTCCTCTTCACCGGGAGGTTCATGCCCTGGACATTAAACATAACTATCCAACATGTTTTCAACTGTGGCCCCGCAAGGAAACCTTCCGCGAAGCTAATAAATCAAAAGACCCCCAATTAACAACCACCCAAACCCAGAGGGCACATCCCCCTCCACCAAATGGCCAAGAAATCTCAAGTGACATTTTACCACCATTAAACTAACAAGCCCTGCTTAAGTGAGATCTAAACACAAACACTAAACAAACCTGCCTGTCACCCATTGCAGCTCGAGGGCACAGGGCTGCACCACCCAGACAACGCCTAAACCCACTACCCACCACGGAAACCCCACCCTCTCTGTTAAGCAACTGTCATTAGACCCCCAGCATCCTCGTAGGGGTCAGCACCCGGTATCCAATGTATATAGTCCTCTTCGGCTAGTGACAAGTGCAAACAGGACCAAGCAATGAGGGATATCAGCATTCCTTGTCACGGGCCGGCACCCACTGTGACAGTCTCGGACCCCACTACTCCTCTTCTGGCCCTTAGGCCTGCTGACTCTGGAACAAGGACATATCTGAGGTCTATTGGGACCAGAGGGTTCAGAGGTACCTGCAGCGAGGCGAAGAGGCATCACTCGAGTTGGGATTCCTAATTAACTTCACCTCTTGCATGGACCTGATCACCCTCCGTTCTCCTTTGACAGAGTAGCTCACAGCACATGGATACCCCCATCTGTACTCTCTCTCCCTCAGCCATGTAGGGAAAGCACAAACCTTGCTCCCTCTTTGCCAAAGTCGCTATAGCCGGACCCTGGAGGAGCATTTGTCTATCCCCATTGTACCAGAAGTCAGTGCACGAGTGTGCCTCCAGCATTATCTTGTCCTTTACCTTGTAAAGGTGGACCCTCGCTAGGACATCCAGGATCAAGTAATTCCACTGCTGAGCTGCTGAAATAATCTGCTGCATGCATTCCAGTTCTATTACCTCTGAGGACTGGCTATCGGAACTCGCAAGGAGGGTGCAAAATGAGTCCTCAACCTAAGGCTGTAGGTCAGCGTCCTTGACACAAACTCAGAACCCTCAAATCCAGATGTTGCTGCTCTGAGACCACAGGGAACCAGGCTGCACCTCACTGAGGAGGTCCAACAAGGCCAAAACATGTCTGGGGTTGCTTGGTTTTCTGTGCAGAGCGGACCCGGCTTAGCAGTTCGGGCTGGGCTGCTACCTTCAGCGGCGGCAGCTGCTGACTGATTTGCACATGGCTGGTCCCCTTTTGCAATGGCGCAGACGGGATAAAAAACGGTGGTGTGGAAGGTTGCCCAGAGCAATTGCCAGTGGTTTAGATTCATTCGAAACCTTCCACCCATCACTTTTGTGGTCAGTTTGTTTCTCCTTGTGAGAGAGGGTATGCCCAGATGTGGGTCCTTTGCTCGCTGCGCCACAGGGAACCAGGCTGCACCTCACTGAGGAGGTCCAACAATGCCGAAACATGTCTGGGGTTGCTTGGTTTTCTGTGCAGAGGGGACCCGGCCTAGCAGTTCGGGCTGGGCTGCTACCTTCGGTGGCGGCAGCTGCTGACTGATTTGCACATGGCTGGTCCCCTTTTGCAATGGCGCTGATGGGCTAAAAAAAGGTGGTGTGGAAGGTTGCCCAGAGCAATTGCCAGTGGTTTAGATTCATTCGAAACCTTCCACCCATCACTTTTGTGGTCAGTCTGAGACCTATTATTGGCATCCTCCTGGCGATCTTGCAGGAGCCTCTGCTGTTCCTCCAACAGATAGATCCTGTTGCCAAAGAGCGAAAGACCGTAACTGATCTCACAAGTGTCATTTTATACCTCATAAATAAGATGGGCATCCTGCCATTAGCAGCCGAAGAAGTCATTGGGATCCCACTGTCACTGACAAATGTCATTGCTGCAACAGAACGATCAAGAATACATTTCACTTTCTATGAATTTGCACAACCTAACTGAAACTAAGGAAAACATATCTGAGCCCGATATTTTTGAAATAAGGAAATAGAAATAAAATTGAAACACTGGAGTGCTCCTACAGAACAAAGGAGAATTGCATGGTGAATACCATTGCAAAGTATATTTTTAGAGCTTGGGCAATGAGAGAAAAGCCTTTTAAAATGGCTACATGATTTGCCTATAACTTCGGGCATATGATACCACTAGGTGACAAACATGAAATATATCAATGTTCGATAACAGCCAGAATATTTACCTTAGCCAGTATCCTGGCGGTAGAGCTGACAGGATATCAGCAAATGTACCTTTTCAGCAGCTGGTCTGGCGGCATTGCCACTGGATTACAGGTGCCGAAGTGACAGTGTAAATCCCCTATAAGACTCCATGAGGGTATTTGCCGTCACTACCATCACCTGTGGCTTTTTTTGCCGGTAGAGTACCTGGTTTCTCTCCATGTAACCGAGGTGCCATACCGGCAAATCCATAGTCGGCCGGTGTGGTAAAGTGCCAGTATCCATGAATACCAGCACTTTATCAGTGCACCTGTTGACTTAGAATGAGGCCCAATGTAGGGAGGTTTTGATCCCTTTACGATGCATATCCAGTTATGAGGTATGGATTTTTTATGATGTACTCTCCTGTTAACCTCCTGTCACGACCCTCGCCCAAAACCCCCTCTGGCAAACCCATTGGCCAGGTGGAGTCAGGACTCGGGCCTCTAGAGCCTGGCATGCTTTTCCAAAACCATATTGGGGCCACTCCTGGCCCCTATGGCTCCAGGCTCATACACCATGAAAAACATGTGCTTGGGAACTACTTATTGTGTTGTCAGCCAACATGGAGGCATCCACATAGCTTGGTTCCCAGGAACCAAGCTATGCGGTCTAGTGTTTTGGGTGTGGTAGCCTAGGGACTACTTTACCTGGACTATTTTGTTGGGGCTATTTAAACCACACCCGGACAAGACAACACGCTTTGCGTTACTTTGCAGCTTGCAGCGTGACACTCACCATGTCCAGATGTTCCCTCGAACCTCGGAGAAGCAGAACCTGCAGGGAGACAAAAGGAACATCATTAGCATCAGCATCTTACCTGCAGTCTTCATCTTTAGCCACTCGCAGCTACTGAGAACAGCTTCCTCGAATCTGCACGCCTCCCGGACAGAACGACCTGAAAGAGGAAGATAGAGGCAACATTAAAGAAAGCAGTAGAGACATTTGTAAATTACAAACTGCTCAAAAGGCTTACCTGGCTGGTCGCCTCTCGGCTGGCACCACTCTGGACATTCCACTCATGCTGAAGAACACCACGACCTACAAGGAAAGAAAACACAGGTTAGCAAAGGCAAGACTTCGTAGCGCTGCGCATAGCGCTTACTTACCGCATCATAGCGCTCTTAATGCGCCATCATTTACCAGTGGGGCTGAACCAAGCCAGTTTGCCGCGCTGAAGCTCTGCATATCTAAGGGAGATAAAAGAGACATTTTAAACAAAGAAAGGCGTGCAGGATAGCAACAAAACTAAAGAACAGCAATAGGACCTACCTGAACAATATCAAACGGGCTGGCGTCAGTGAAGTAACTGGACCGCACACGCCCATGAAAGACAACACGCCCCTGCAAAGAAGGCAGGACGGAGAGCACGCCTAACTCTACCACAAGAACCTTCCCCGCAGACCACATCTGGGCAAAGCTGAGAAGCATACCAGCGAGTAACCCGGCTGGATGGCGTCCCTGTGGATACCAGGTGAGCATAACACCTCTCTATTTCTCTCCTGCCTCACTCCTCTGTCTCTCCCCTAACTCTGTTCAGCTTTTGCTGTCTGGTCGCCTGGCTCACCTCCAGAGCCTCACAGGTCCCAGGCTCCCATGCCAGTCTTTGCTCTTGCCTCCGGGCCTCTGCACTATGGTCAGCACTACTGCACTTTCAGCATACGTTCCATGAGAGGGGTAACCTCTCTGCACTTAAACCAGGGCCCTGCTGGACTGGGTGCACTTGTTTCCCCAAAACCCCTTCCCTTGCTCTTCCTTCTGTTCACTTGCATAACCCAAATTTAGTAGGCCTAGTAAGTTCTGTCTTTGTCCACTTTGCCTCCCTCCCTAATCTGGTTGTGCTGGAAACACTTCATGCGCTTGCACTAGAAGAAATGACGTCAGGCCTAGTACGCTAGTTACTTTTTTGTTAGATCATTCGGCCTCAAGGTCTAAGAATGACTACTGTATTCCCTTGTGCCCTTTCCGCCTTGACACATTTTGAAGCACTTCACTTGTGTATAAGTGATATACAAATAAACAATTACAATTACTATTGAAAATGAATGTGAATGGAACAATACTGGTTGGTGTATTCTGAATTTTAGCCTTAAAATTAAGATAACATCTGTTGACAGATATTAAGGCTGATGCAATCTGGTAATTCTCTTAAGGTACTATGAGGATAAGGAATTCAAATGAGGGTCACAGATGGCAAAAACCAAAGGTGGTTCTTAAGTTCATTCAATACCATAATGGTTGCGCGAGTGTGAAGGAAACGTTAACATCAAATGTTTTTTTAAACTATGTTTTTAAAGCTGGGTAGGAAAGAATCATATATAACAGTACTGCCAACTCATTTACCAATAGTGTTTTTTTATAAATTTGGCTTCAACCTCATTTTAATTGTTACATTTTTACTATTGCATGTAAGATAACTTAAGTATGTATGTATTCATGTAGTATTTTTTGTATGTGCTCTCTTTTATGCCGTTCAGCCGAAATAATGGATTTTAACTGAGTCAATGACCTCAGCAAATGTATCTATTGCTCCAAGTCTCCGGGTGAATTCCGCAACAGAGCTCTGAAACTCCCTTTTGGTGTCGACAATACTCTGCACTAGATCCTGCCGCATTGCCAGTGCGCTTGGATCGGTACCCTCCTCGGAACGAGCTCTAACTGGTTTTCTGGGGAAGATTCCGTTTTACAAAGCTTTTCGTGAATACGTATCATGACTATCAAATATCCTGTTCCCCCGGACTTTGCGACCGTCGACACCATTCCCGCTGGCAGACGTCATCACAACAGCACACCAAGTAACGAGAGGAGGCAGTGCTAGGGAAACCCCAAGATGATAGTAACAGGAGATGTTAACAACTTACCACCCTAAGAGACAGAGGAGGATTCCACTTCAGCAGTACCGTGGTTCTCATGGAGAGCACCATAACCAAAATCCAGTCCAGGATAGGATTTTCCGGGTCAGGCAACTGGGGGAGTGTGCCTCTCCAGGCTACAAATAAGGTTGAAGGGCAGGGCCAGGAAAGTTGAGCACCCAAGAGATACAGGGGTTCAACGGCCGGACTCCATGCTGCTGACCACTTCCATAAGTCTCTCCCAACAAACATCCCCCACCACAAGCACCATATCTAATTAGGGGTCCCCAGGGCTTAGCCACACCAAGATCATGCTCTGCCACTCCAAGATCACTCCCTGTGGCTGAAAGGCTCCCTGCCTCAGCTCTCATCACCGACCCTACAGCCTGCTTCATCGGCCTTGTGCGCGGATCGCGCCATACTGCTAGAGGGTCCCCAGAAGTAATCGCGCACAGGCAGGTGCAGTCTTCCCACTAGGCTCAGGCACTCTCCATTGCGTGGTGTGCTCTGTCTCCAGAAAAGCAGCTGCCATCTTCGGCCGCAACCTCTGCTCAGTTTGGGAAACCTCTGACTGCCTGATGCAGCCGTCAAAGCAGTCGGGGCTCAGCCCCCCTGCTCCCTATGTGTCCCAGAGCCAGTGCTGGCAAAGTGCACGGGCAATGGGTTCCCTGAGGCCACTGTCTGACTTTCATGGAGCCGACACCAAGCACGTCCTGCTCGGTTCCTGGATAAGCCACACCCTCCGCTCAACATACTTATAGGGCAACTTTTAAGGGGATCAGCTGGTCTTGGGGCAGCATTTGTTAGAATGAGATTGTAAATGTAATGCCGACTACGCAGAAAGCTAATCATTTTAAGTAAGAAGAAACACAATATTATATGGGTGATTAATATTACTTGTACATTAAATTCGACTAAACCGTTGTCGCAAAAATGAACAGAAGATAACACAAGACATCTTACATACTCTTACATACTCTACCCCTCTGACCTCCGTTACTACTTCCTTACACCCTATGGGTATATCCTCTGTTAAGTCTAGCGACAGCGTAATCACTGTAATATATGTAGTTAGAAACGCTATTTATTATTCAGTTTATTGTAATTTTTGTTAATCTTAAAACCTGTAAATGTAATTTTCGTCTGTATATGTGCATTATTGTAACTTTGCACAAAGTGCGCCCTGATGCCTCCGGGCCTGATGGTATGCGCGTGTTATGTATCAGTATTCCGGAGGGCCCCGCACGTGGGGCTGGCTCCGGTCCAGGAGGCCGCGCGGCCTAGGGCGCGGCATCAGCAGGAGCGCGGACAAAAAGACACCCACACGCTGTACTGTGCTTGCCCGGAACTGCTTCCCACTGTCGGGGGCGGGGCTTTTATTAGACGGCCCTACGTCACCGCGCTGCGGGACGTAGGGCGGATATAACATTCCTCCTTTATTTCAAATAAACTTAACATCAACACAATCAACATACTCAACTTCAACCTCCTGACACAGTTCTCTTTTCACACTCTACCAGCTCCCCCTTGTGTGGGATGCCTGGCGACGGTGTCCTGCTCAACATACATAGTCATTCAGCCTCGCGGGTGGCCTCGTGTTGGTTCTCAGACCATACCGCTTCACCTGGGGGCCGTCCCCGCTCGGCTCGTGAATCTGCTCACCTTCACTGCGTGTGTCCCCACTGCCGGGCAGGCTCTCTGGGTGCCAGCTGCGGTCCCATGTGGCTTCTTCCTCTGGGTCTTGTGCCGGCTCCTCGCTGTCCTGTTGTAAGGTGTCATCGTCTTGAGGGCCCTCGCGATCCGTCCAGAGAGTGCAGGGCACGGGCTTGAACCAGGAGGCATTCCTTGTCAGTTTCCGGCGTCCCAGGGTCACAGTTATCATGGTCCCGCGCCGGTTGCTGACAGTCCATGGCAGTTCCTCGTACCTGGTGTCTAGCTTGGACTTCGTGGGGTTTCGTAACATGATGACTTGGTCACCCACTCGATGGTCGAGCGGCCTTGCTCTTCTTTTGGCACTCATGTGAGCATTGACACGTCTTCTCCTCATTTCCATGCGGGCATTATCAACGTCATCGGGAGTCCTGCTTAGGTGATGGGGAATCGATGATCTGATGATTGTTCCGAACATGAGGTCAGCAGGTGGTATGCCCGTGCTGCTGTGTGGGGTGACCCGATAGTTCCACAGGAACCGTTATAAGTCGATCTTCCACGGGCTGGCGTTTGCCCTTGATACTCTTAACACCTTATTGATGGTCCTCATAAAACGCTCGACGTCCCCATTGGCCTGTGGCCACCTTGGCATGATATGGTGGTATTTGATGCCCAGTTCCTGTAGATATTGCTTGAATTCTTCCCCTGTGAACGGGGGTCCATTGTCACTCTTGATAGTTGTGGGCAGACCATGAGTGGCAAACATCTTTTCTTTCACCGGGATGACCACTTCTGCGGCGGTGGACTCCAGTATCTCGACTTCTGGATAGCGTGAGTGATCATCGATTGCCACCAGTAGATGTAGACCCTCTCTGATTTTGCAAAAATCAATACTGATCGATTCCCATCGTGCCCGGCCGCGCTCGGCCGACAGAATCGGTTCTGGATCTGGGGGCCCACCCGTTATTTGGCAGGGCAAGCATGTGTTTACTAGGCCTTCGACACGATCGTCGATATGAGGGAACCACACCCTGTGTCTGACCCGGGCCTTTGTTCTTGCGAGACCTTGGTGTCCTTCATGTGCTAAGGCTACTATCCTGTCTTGCAACTTTGGGGGTATGATGATGCGATCTCCCCTTAGCAGGAGCCCTCCTTCGGTGATTGAGAGGTCCTGTCGAACCGTGAACATGCCAGATAGGAACTCCCTAGCCCCCTCGGTTCTGTTGCGGGTATGCGTCATGAATTCCTTCCAGTTTCCTGACATGATGGCATCTTTTACCAGGTCGCAACAGGGGTCATTCTGGGTTTCTGTTGCAATGTCCTCAATGTTTACCACTTTGGGCCTCATGGCGCGAACCACTTGGCAAATGTGTTCCTCCGTTTCTTCAGCGATCAGAACTTCCTGCTGAGTGGCTGGTCGTGGGTGTCTCGAAAGGAAGTCCACCGGGTTGCCACTGCCCAGCTGATAGACGAGTTCGAAATCATATTGCTGGAGGTGTAGCAGCCACTTGGTGATTCTGGCCGGTGGGTGCGCCGATGACCCGATGAAGATTGGTAGTAGGGGCTTGTGGTCAGTGATTGCCGTGAACTTGCGCCCATACAGGTACATGTGGAAGTGTCGACACCCCCATAGTACGGCAATGGCCTCCTTCTCTATGTGGGAGTACCTTTGTTACGTTGCTGTGAGTGCCCTGGATGCATATGCGATCTGTCTTTTCTCGCCCTCCTTTGTGACCTGCATCAGGATTGCTCAAAGTCCTACTGGGCTGGCATCCACGAATAGTTCTGTCGGGAGGTCCGTGTCGTAGTAGGCCATCTTGGTTTCAGTCGACAGGGAGTCTTTAATGCTCTCAAAGGCTTCCTGGCATTCCTGCCCCCAGTCCCACTTAGTGCTGACCTTTGTTAGTTCCCGTAGCGGTTCAGATAGGGTTGCTAGGTTTCGAATGAATCTGCCACAGTATGTGGCCATTCCCAGAAAACTGCGTACTTCGGTGGGGGTCGCTGGGGGACTGGCAGCTTGGATGTCCGCCACTTTTTGTGGATCAGGTGAGATGCCGGTGCGGTCAAATTTGTACCCAAAGAAGATGATTTCCGATTTTAGGAACTCGCACTTTTCTCGATGGATTGTGAGTCCGGCTTCTTCCAGCCTACCCAGGAGTGTCTTGAGTCTCGTGATGTGTTCCTTGGTGTCTGGTGCATGTATTAGGATATCATCGCTCACGTTCAATACCCCATGTATGCCTCTGATGACCTCCTGGATGGTCTGTTGAAAGACTTCCGCGGCCGATGAGATGCCGAAACTCAGGCGCTTGTACCTCCTCAGACCTAGGTGGGTTGAAAAAGTGGTAATGTAGCGCGACTCTCTATGGAGCTTGAGTTGGTGGTACCCCGCCTTTAGGTCCACCTTCGAGAACACACATGACCCAGTGAGGTCGGTGATGATTTCATCGATTGTCGGTGTTATGTGTCGTTCCCTTTTTATGGCCGCATTGGGCAGGCGCATGTCAATACAGATCCGGACTTTTCCGGGCTGTTTGGTCTTCCTGGTGACCACCATCGGGGAGACCCACGGCGTTGGTCCCGTGACCTCTTCAATGATGCCGGCAGCTTCCAGTGTCCTTAGCTCTTTCTCTACCTGTTCCCTCATGTGGAACGGTGTCCTCCGGTGTCTCACCGCACGTGGTTGTACTGATTGATCAATGTGTAATTTGATAGTCTTTCCCTTGAGACAGCCTATCCCCTTCTTGGGGTGTTGCTTGAGAAAGTTCTCGACTTCGGCTGCGTTGTCAATCTGGCAGTTGAATTTGACCACGCCCAAGTCTTCAGCCGCATCTCCGCTCAGTAGGCTTTCGATTCCCGCCTTCACGACATATATCTTAGACCACACCTTATGTTCGCCATGTTCAAGAGTGGTGCGGAACCTCCCGATAACTGGCAGGGGTCTCCGGCTGCCGTAGGCAAACAGACGGGTGTCTGTGGATTTGAGCTCAGGTGGTGGTGTTAGGAAAACACTGGTTGGCATGATGTTTACCGAGGCTCCCGTGTCGATGGTCATCTGTACGTACTGGCCTTGGATGGTGACCGTGCATCTTCATCACCTGGCGGTTCTTGGCGGTGGTACTGGACCCTGGTTCAGTGTAGATACCAGGTATACCTTTCGGCCCTTTCCTTCGCTCTCCGTGCCTGCCGTTTGCCGTAGGGCTGAGAGATCATCCCCTTCCTCTTCTGTCGAGGAGTTGACTACTGCAACCCTCCTTGCGCTGGCTTGCTTCTTTTTTTTCGGTGACCCCTTTTCCTGAGAGCCTTGCGGGGGCTGCAGCGGCGTGTTCGCTGATCAGCACACTTTCGCGTAGTGTTCCTTCCTGCCGCACGCTCCGCACGTGGTGCCTTGTGCCGGGCAGTTTCGCCTTCCGTGTCTTTGGCCACCACACCACCCACATTCCGTGGGTCCTGGTACTCGAGGTTGCCACCTGTTCTGGGTTTGGCTGCCGCCACCTTCACCTCTCGTAAATTGTCTGTCGGAGATCTGGGCGACCATTGCTGTGGAGAGGGACGGCTGCAGTTTCTGTAGTGTTGCTTCCATGTTGGCAGCCCTGGAGTGGGCAAGCTCCCTCTGTCGACCCAGTTCCAGGATGCGTTGTAGAGGGATGCCTTTCTCACTGAGTACGAGTCGCCTCAGCTTCTCCGAATGTATGCCATTTATGATTTGTCTTCTAATCTCCCTCTCAGTGTTCGTGAACTCACACGACATGGCCAGTTTCCTCAGCCTCGTGTGGTAGGCGTCTAGAGTCTCATCAGTGGCCTGGATGGTTGTGCAAAAAATGAAAGTCTCATAGTCTGGATATAGTTGTGGGAGAAAGTGTGCCGTTAACGCGTCCTTTGCACTCAGGTATGCGTCTTGGCCATCATCAATGTTCAGGGAGTTGAAGATGCGTAGCACCTCGTCGCCCACACTGAGGAGTAGATGAGCTTTCATCTTTCTGGATGACGTGATGTCCTTGCATTCCATGGCCATCTCGAACTTTTGTAGCCATAACTGCCATAACTGCCATCTGGGTCCACTGGACGATGGGTCGGTGAACGGGTCGAAGGGTTGTACCAGCGTCGACGAACTGCCCTGTGTGCGGGGTGGTGGCGATACCATCGACAGGTTTGCCACGATCCTGGATGGCGTGGAGGGTCCAGGAGTTGATGTCCCAGCCGCCATGGTGTCACGTACCTTCGATTTGTTGTTTGTGCTGTCGTGCTGGCCTGATTTATTATTTATTTATTTATTTATTTATTTATTTAATACATTTGTTACTCGCCCAGACCCTGGGGTATCACGGCGAATGGATACAGAAGGTAGTCAAATTAATACACAATGTTACAGTTTCAAGACAGTAATATTTTTACAGACGTTACAATGGAAAATATGGTCCTAAATCAGATTACAATTGGTGAGATAGTTCAATATTTATTGAATAACCAGGTTTTCAGAGCTTTTTTTAAAGTTTTGTAAAGATTCCTCCTTTTTGATCCTTAGTGGAAGGGCGTTCCAATGCGAAGGGGCTAGAACTTTGAAACTACTTCCTCCTGCTCTGCTATATTTGAATGTGGGAACTTCTAGGAGGGCCAGATTGTTGGATCTCAGTGATCTGCAAGCCATTTTGTTTTTGATAGAGTTGTTGAGGTAGCTGGGCGCTTTGTTAGTGGTGCATTTGTATACAATGCTAAGGGTTTTGAATATGATCCTTGCTTCAATAGGCAGCCAGTGATTTTCTCTTCTAATGTTGGAGATATGTTCTGATTTCTTTATCCCTAGAGCCGCTCTAAGGGCTTTATTCTGCAGTAATTGGATTTTGTTTATATTGGTTTTGGATGTTCCCAGGAAGAGGATGTTACAGTAATCTAGTTTTGTTAGGATTAGGGCTCTAGCCAGAGTGATACAATTTACAGGGGTGAGAAATTGGCGACTAAGAGCAATAAGTTTTGCTGTGTAAGCTGTGGATGAGGAGAGGGCTGCTATTTGTTTGTGCATGGAGAGGTTGGCATCGATGTAGACACCTAACGTTTTGACTTGTTTAAGTACTGGGATCTGGGTACCGTCGATGTTAATGTGGGAGTAGTCCGGCTGGAGGGTGCTTAATCTTTTTTGGGAGCCCACGATGAGGATCTCCGTTTTCTCATCATTTAAACAAAGACTGTTCAGGGCCATCCAGTTTTGGATTATGGAATAAACTTTATTGATGGTGAGGGTGTCTTGGGTGTAGTCGCCTGAGATAGGGATGAGGATCTGTGTGTCATCTGCGAAATTGGTGTAGATGACACCCATATCGTCTAGGGCTGAGAATAAGAGTTTGGTGTATGCATTATAGAGTGTGGGGGATAGGCAGGATCCCTGGGGGACCCCTAAGGGCACTAATATGGGGTCCGCTGCAAAGTTCCCAATGGCAACTCTGGATGTACGGTCCGTAAGAAAGGATTTGATCCAGTAAGTGGCGTTGTTGGAAAGATTAAAATCTTTTTTTAGAGTGTTGCATAGTTTGTCATGATCTACTAGGTCAAATGCTGCTGATAGGTCCAGTAGCAGTAGTGTAGCTAGTTTGCCTGAGTCTCTGATAGCGTCTAATTGGATTTTTAGATCCAAGAGTGCTGTCTCAGTACTGTGGTTAGGCCTAAAGCCTGATTGTCTGGCTCCTAGCAAATTATTTTGTTCTAGGTGAGTTTGTAGTTGGTTATACGCTATTTTATCAATGATTTTAAGTAGAAATGGGACAGTTGTTATGGGCCGGTAGTTAGTAGGCACTAGTGGGTCTAGCGTGGGCTTTTTTAGAAGGGGGGTGACCCAGGCTGCTTTATTGCTGATTGGGACCTGGTTGGTGGAGAAGGAGGCATTTACAAAGTTGGTGATTATGGGCGTGAGGATGGGGGCGCAGAGTTTAATTAGGTGTGCTGGGAAGTTGTCTCCTTTGCAGTTGGACGCTTTGAGTTTGGCTATAGTCTTAAGTACTGTATCGTGAGAGACTGGTGTGAAGTTGAAGGAAGGGGCAGTGTTTACTCCGGTAGTGGAGATCTGGTTGGCCGTGGAGTGTTTGTCGGATAGGAGGTTTCTTTTAGAGATAATTTTGTTTTGTAGTAATTTAATCTTAGTGTCTAAGGCATCTTGGATGGTGGTGCACCATTCTTTGCTAGGTTTGACTGGGTTAATTATAGGGATCGGGTTCTCCAGCTCCTTGAGTATGGTGAATAACTCTTTGCTATCGGAGGACGCATTACTGATTCTTGTGTTGAAGGCATCTGCTTTATGGGCGATGATGGCTGATTTATAGGTTTTGTTTGCCGAGTTGAATTCTTCCAAAGCTTCTGGGGTCTGGTTTTTCTTTAGGCGGTGTTCAAGCGATCTTTTAATTCGTCTGAGGGCGACTAGTTCCTCATTGAACCAGAAGGAGGATTTTTTGTCTTTACGTTTAGTTTTATTAGCGCAGGGTGCTAGGGCGTCTATTGTACTAGTAAGAGAGTTGTGGTAAAAGTCTGCCAGGGCACACGGTTCTTTGGCGTTAATGATTTTGGTATTGAGGGCTTTGGCTAATAGTGGGTTGATATTTTCTGCTGTGAGTTTACGTGTGTTTCTTGTTACATATGATTCTTTCATGGCCGTTTTGGGTGCATCTGGCTTTTTGCTCAGGATAGTGAAGTTTATGCAGTGATGGTCTGACCATGGTACCGGGGAGATGGAATCTATGGATACTGTAGTGTTAAGATATAGTATCCAGTCTAGAGTCCTCCCTTTTATGTGGGTAGGGGTGTTCACGAGTTGCGTGAAAGCCATGTCTTTAAGTGCACTATGTAGTGCATCTGCTTTGTGGTCTTGGGGGTCGTTGAATCCTAGATTCAGGTCCCCTAGTACTAAGCATTTTGTGTTTGGTTTTATGAGTGGCGTTAGCAATAATGGTATGTCTAGTTCTGGTTGGGATAAGGTGTTAGGTGCTCTATAGATGGTTATTAAATTAATAGTGGTTTTGTGGTCCGTAGCTAGTTTAGCTAGCAGGACTTCATAACCGTCTGGGCTCTCGATAGGGCTGGTTCTTAATTTGAGGTGGTCTTTAGAGATGATGGCTACTCCTCCACCTACTGATTTTGTTCTGTCAGTTCTGAGAATGGTATAGTCTGGGGGAATGGCAATGGAGAGCGAGGGGCCGGATGCTTGGTGGAGCCAGGTTTCTGTCACTATGAGTAGGTCAAGTTCTTGCTCAGTAATGAGGTCGTGAATTTCAGTGGCATGAGCATGTATGGAGCGCGCGTTAATGAGGGCTGCTTTGAGGTGGGAGGCCGGAGGTGGCTCTTGGATTGGGGTGGGTGGGTGAGTGTTGGTAGTTTCAGTAGCGTTAGATTGTTGTTTGCTTATGATGGGACTTTTGGGGTGTTTATCTTGAGTTCTTGATAGAGGTATGCCTTCTGTGTTAGCATGATTGGTAAGAGTGATATTACGAGGAGGGTTGAAGGTTCTAGATCTGAGTCTTAGGGTTCTTGATGTGCCTATAATTGGGATATGATTGGGTTGATTAACTTTGGGTAGTCCTCCCGTAGTGAGATAGGAAGATGTGGAGGTCCGTGATCTGAGTCTGGTGCGTCTAAGTGCACTGAGGACTGGGGTAGTTGTTTTAGGTGAAAAGTGAGGTGTGTTGTTGCTTCGTAGCGTTTGGATACATTTGTGATCTGTTAAACTGTTGATCGGAGGGTGCAGGTTGTGGAATGGGTTGGTGCGGGGCAGGAAGGGAGTGGGGCATGGGATGGGATGATGACGGGGGCAGGCTGCTCTGGATAGGCCATTATCGTGGAAAAGGAAGTGGGCACCTGTGCAACGTGTATCAAACGGGATGGCACAGAAGGGGAACATCATGAATAGTAAGCAGCCTTGCATGGTATGGCTTGGTTTGGATAGGGGAGTGGGCAGGTGTTAGCTATCTAGAGTGGGGGTTTCTCTTGTGATCTGGCTAACTCACTAAGGGGAGAATGAGACTATGCACCTATGTGCAAGGCAGCAGTAGCTGAATCACACGACATTAGTAATAACAAAAAGTGGTTGTGCACCTGTATGCAAAAGCAACCGTGACTAGGGCTCACAACATCACAATAGGCAAGATTGGATATGCACCTGTGTGCAAAAGCAACAGTGACTAGGGCTCACAACATCACAATAGGCAAGATTGGATATGCACCTGTGTGCAAAAGCAACAGTGACTAGGGCTCACAACATCACAATAGGCAAGATGTGCACCTGGCAGTGAGGACAATCAGTGACTGGAAGAAGCAATACCCGGGTATGGCTGGCTGGACAGTATAGGCAATCAAGTAACTGAAAGAGTCCTTACTTGAATGTAGGTAGTTCCATCGGCGGCAAGAATAAGTCAGCCATATTGGGCTGCGTCAAGTACCCCATGCGTGGCAACGGCGAATGCACGCTTGCGTCGCTGGGGGACCTATCTGTTTCTTTTAGGGGAGTTAGGCTGACATACCTAGTGATAGTCTGGATACAGGCGGCAACGAGTAGGGTCTCTGGCAAAAGGCAAGGCAGGCATAGACAGGCTGAGACAGGAAACAGCCTTAGTTCCTGCTGGCCTTCGTTCTGTGGGGCCGGCTCACGCCTCCCGGTGCCCGATTGGCTGCCTTGTAGCCGTCGTCGGCCAATGGTCAGGGATGTCGTCGGAGGGGCCGGTGGAGGTGAAGTCAGCGAGGCAGGGCCGCCATCTTGGAATGGTCGCCACCCGCAGCCTCGGGAATGGTGCCCAGATGGCACGGACGTGCGGAGCCGCAGCGAGCCTTGCTGCTTACATGTAGCAGGCGCGGCGGATGAAATGTGCGCAGGAGTCGCACTTCAAGAAAAATAAACGCCGATTCATACGGCAGGGCAGTACCTGGGATAGCCTCGGGGAAGGGAAGCTCCAGCTACACCTTCTAGGGGGGGGTGCACTGCTCCAGCAGTGATGGTTGGGAGCTCCTGCTCCTTGGAGAGGGATCGGTCAGCTGGAACAGGCTGAGACAGGAAACAGCCTTAGTTCCTGCTGGCCTTCGTTCTGTGGGGCCGGCTCACGCCTCCCGTTGCCCGATTGGCTGCCTTGTAGCCGTCGTCGGCCAATGGTCAGGGATGTCGTCGGAGGGGCCGGTGGAGGTGAAGTCAGCGAGGCAGGGCCGCCATCTTGGAATGGTCGCCACCCGCAGCCTCGGGAATGGTGCCCAGATGGCACGGACGTGCGGAGCCGCAGCGAGCCTTGCTGCTTACATGTAGCAGGCGCGGCGGATGAAATGTGCGCAGGAGTCGCACTTCAAGAAAAATAAACGCCGATTCATACGGCAGGGCAGTACCTGGGATAGCCTCGGGGAAGGGAAGCTCCAGCTACACCTTCTAGGGGGGGGTGCACTGCTCCAGCAGTGATGGTTGGGAGCTCCTGCTCCTTGGAGAGGGATCGGTCAGCTGGAACAGGCTGAGACAGGAAACAGCCTTAGTTCCTGCTGGCCTTCGTTCTGTGGGGCCGGCTCACGCCTCCCGGTGCCCGATTGGCTGCCTTGTAGCCGTCGTCGGCCAATGGTCAGGGATGTCGTCGGAGGGGCCGGTGGAGGTGAAGTCAGCGAGGCAGGGCCGCCATCTTGGAATGGTCGCCACCCGCAGCCTCGGGAATGGTGCCCAGATGGCACGGACGTGCGGAGCCGCAGCGAGCCTTGCTGCTTACATGTAGCAGGCGCGGCGGATGAAATGTGCGCAGGAGTCGCACTTCAAGAAAAATAAACGCCGATTCATACGGCAGGGCAGTACCTGGGATAGCCTCGGGGAAGGGAAGCTCCAGCTACACCTTCTAGGGGGGGGGTGCACTGCTCCAGCAGTGATGGTTGGGAGCTCCTGCTCCTTGGAGAGGGATCGGTCAGCTGGAACAGGCTGAGACAGGAAACAGCCTTAGTTCCTGCTGGCCTTCGTTCTGTGGGGCCGGCTCACGCCTCCCGGTGCCCGATTGGCTGCCTTGTAGCCGTCGTCGGCCAATGGTCAGGGATGTCGTCGGATGGGCCGGTGGAGGTGAAGTCAGCGAGGCAGGGCCGCCATCTTGGAATGGTCGCCACCCGCAGCCTCGGGAATGGTGCCCAGATGGCACGGACGTGCGGAGCCGCAGCGAGCCTTGCTGCTTACATGTAGCAGGCGCGGCGGATGAAATGTGCGCAGGAGTCGCACTTCAAGAAAAATAAACGCCGATTCATACGGCAGGGCAGTACCTGGGATAGCCTCGGGGAAGGGAAGCTCCAGCTACACCTTCTAGGGGGGGGTGCACTGCTCCAGCAGTGATGGTTGGGAGCTCCTGCTCCTTGGAGAGGGATCGGTCAGCTGGAACAGGCTGAGACAGGAAACAGCCTTAGTTCCTGCTGGCCTTCGTTCTGTGGGGCCGGCTCACGCCTCCCGGTGCCCGATTGGCTGCCTTGTAGCCGTCGTCGGCCAATGGTCAGGGATGTCGTCGGAGGGGCCGGTGGAGGTGAAGTCAGCGAGGCAGGGCCGCCATCTTGGAATGGTCGCCACCCGCAGCCTCGGGAATGGTGCCCAGATGGCACGGACGTGCGGAGCCGCAGCAAGCCTTGCTGCTTACATGTAGCAGGCGCGGCGGATGAAATGTGCGCAGGAGTCGCACTTCAAGAAAAATAAACGCCGATTCATACGGCAGGGCAGTACCTGGGATAGCCTCGGGGAAGGGAAGCTCCAGCTACACCTTCTAGGGGGGGGGTGCACTGCTCCAGCAGTGATGGTTGGGAGCTCCTGCTCCTTGGAGAGGGATCGGTCAGCTGCCTTATGGGTTCCTCTGCACTTTGCAGTGAGGAATGTTCTTTCGTGGTGAATGTGCCCCCTGGCACTTGTGCGCCGTCCGATGGGCACCTTGTGGCATGTGCGCCATGCGGGAGAAAAAGAGAAGAAGAAAAAAAAAAATTCTCGACCCCCTTGGGAGAGGGCTTGAGAGAAGAAAAAAACATTTTTTTTTTTTTTTGGGGTGGGGGTCACGTGGTCTCTGTGGCCCCCACCGGGTGTCCAAAAATTCGTTCGGGACGTCCGTGGGGCATCCGCGTGTAGATTGTTCTCGAGCGCCTGGTTGCTCGTTCACTTCCTCATCGCCATTGTTATGTATAAGTATTCCGGAGGGCCCCGCACGTGGGGCTGGCTCCGGTCCAGGAGGCCGCGCGGCCTAGGGCGCGGCATCAGCAGGAGCGCAGACAAAAAGACACCCACACGCTGTACTGTGTTCGCCCGGAACTGCCTCCCACTGTCGGGGGCGGGGCTTTTATTAGATGGCCCTACGTCACCGCGCTGCGGGACGTAGGGCGGATATAACAGCGTGTTATAAATAAAACAAATACAAATACAAATACATATTGTCGTGCATACGGAACTGCAGAGGGAGGACCATTTTACCCTGCAACCCTTTACGATCTATAAAGCTGAGCATGTACTTTACACAGAACATCTCCAGTTGTCAGTTCACAATGGGGGTAATATGTGTGTGTAGTGTGAAACACATTAGGCCTCACTGCATCCCAGCAGTTTTGTGGGTGGAATATCCCCATTGCTAATTATCAGTTGCTATTAAGTGAGAGGCGTAACAGATTCCAGGCATACTATCTGTACGGCAGCAACAGATTCAGATTTCATTAAATTCCAATGGTGGTATTTTATTAAATATGCATGCATTATTATTATTACTTTTTCTTACCGTTCCTATCCTTATCTTGAGGATGGCAATGGATTATGTACAGTAGTTGATCATGCAGCTACTGTACACTTCTTTGCAGTGCAGAGAAGAGTCATCATTGACCCTTCTGTGCATTCCATTGAATAGTAGGTTCAACAGTGGACATCTTCTCAACACTTTTTGCTGCGCTTCCTGTAGTGCAGCAAATCACGTGTTTCCCTGCACTATAGGAAACATGGAATTACAATCCTCAGGGAACCTTCTACAGCACTTAACTCCAACTCTTCAATGGACACAAACATGAGTGATATTCCAATGTGTAATAAGGTGGTATTTACTGCTGTTGGTATCCAGCCCTTTGGCATGACACCAGCTGTAAATACCTCCTAGCATGTAATGTTGCAGGTTGTAAAACAGGTGGTATTTCTACAATGCTGTCTGTTTTACTGACTGCGCTGAGGCTATAATGAGGACAATGTTATCACTCAAGCAGCAGCAGCACCAGGGGTGGACTGGCCTATAGTGAACTCTGGAATTTTCCCGCTGGCCTCTGAACCCCGGGCCTCTTTAGTGTGGTATTTCCACATTTTCTCATAGGAAAAGATTTGGCCTTGTTGAAAAAGTGTGATATGAGGCCACTTTGAGAATTATTTCCAGGGCCTCTACTGATTCCCAGTCCACCCCTGAGCAGCACTCTTCTCCAGATTTCGGGAAGATTTAAATAGCGATAACCTGTCACATAAGGAACGTGCGTGTAGACACCCTCACAACCTTTCTCTAGTTTCACATGCACAGTGAAAACATGGGAAGACACTGATTCCTTTAAGATTTGGAGCTACAGATCAGCAAAGGAAAAGCAGGAACAAGTAGTGGACACCAGGCAAATTAAAAGCCTAGAGCACCGGCAGTTCAACAGGGAGTAGGAGACACAGACTCCAGGTGTAGGGCATGAAGATGAGGTGGACAAGACCAAAGATACCCTCAGACCCGCCAGGAGGTAAACCGAATACAAAGTGAAGTCCCACAGGCAAGGAGAGCAGAAGGCGTTATGCTCGTCGCGTCTACTTAGCCTAGAATGAATGCAGAAGTGGGCCAAGTGTAAACATCCCCCCGTTTAGCCTTGCACATTCCAGACTAGTCCGAGTCTAGAATGGCTTTTTGAAGGGAATCTAGAAGCATATATGAGTGATGATCCAAACATGAGTTGTAGGGAGTAAAAAAATTAGGCAGTGAATTGAAGTCAGCATATGGGTGTATTTACTTCATTTACAGGCGACTGGTTCGGTTCTACCTGCAAGCACAGACTCTGGGGAGTCTCTAAGGAAAAGATCAGGGATCGAGGGCAATTCGTCTTTCACGAGCTTTGTAAGATCCTCGGCACAGGCAAGCACGGGGGAAGCAAAATCAAGTGATAATGGAGTCAGTGCACAGATCAGGCTAGGTTAAGTGCAGGGGCAGGGCGATCCGAGAGTAAGGAATTAAGAATAGTTGCTCTATGTGCATATGGATAGATGAGCCGCAAAAGGCATTCTTATTCTTATGAGAGGGGGGAACCTTCTATGCACAGGGCCACGTTTCCCGTTCATTTCTTTCAGTGTTAGGAGGTATTTTTAAATGCATGTGTTTGTCCTGACTGCTTTCCTCCACCTATCCCTGTTTCTTTTACTTTCATCTTTTTGATTTGAATGAAAGTCGATGAACCCAACTTTCCCCAAGTACTACTGGATGACTGTAAGGATACATTGTAATTCGGGGCTCCTTGCATGCAAGCTTAGTGTATTCACCCTATCGTGTTTTATTGGTTTTAGATTGCATAGGCAGACTTTGTGGCCTAAACAATGGCAGAGAGAAGAGAGAGGCTGTTATGATGCAGTCCTTCTGCTGCATGAGTGTCTTTTGTTACAGTCCATCTCCTGTGTCAAAGTCCTTGTCAGTCCTTTCATCTTTGTCCCAGTCCTAATTTGTCACAGTTTGTCTCCTTCACTACAGTCCTTTGTCACAGTTGTTCTCCTTTGCGTCTCCTTTGTGAAGTTCTTTTCCTTCATCATGGTCCTTCTCCTTCATCACATGTCCTTCTCATTTGTTATTCTCCTTCATCACAGCCCATCATCACATCTCTTCTCCTTAATCAAAGCCATTCCCTGAAACATCCCTTCTCCTTCAGCACAGTCCTTACCCGTTGTTATAATCCTTTTGTCACAGTCTTTCATTCCCCTTCATCACATTACGTATGTGCCACTCTTCTCAATAGCAGTCTTTTCCTTTTACCACATTAATTCATCACCACCCTTCTGCTTTCATACAGTCTTTTGACACAGGTCCTGGTCCAGAGCAAAAATAACCCCTCATGCAACCTCAGAGTGGGTAGGAAGCGGGGCTTGCCTCTGCCTTGGCATTATCTTTGGAAAGGCCAACTCTCCCAAAAGAGGTCCAAATGAATTATTGTTTAAGTCTTGAAGTCCAAAAGAGAATTAAACAAGGCATGGGTGACCCCCTCTTATTGGTAAAACTCCAACATGTGATTGGACTAAAGCAATCCTGCTTGAAGGGGTCCAATCCCTGTTCTTGAGACAAGTTTATTTGCCTGCAACATACCCAATGTGCTTTGTGCTAAAGGACATAGAAGGTAGAGGAAGGAGGGATATGAACAGACCGAACCAAGATGATGGAACCCTCCTCCAACTATGCTGAGTGCCCCCTGTCTACACTAACCCCTTGTATCCCCTTGTACACAGCCTCAAAGGCCCTTGTATATGTAGCACCCCTGTGTGAGGCTATTCCTTTTGTGTTGGGCATTCCACTTGAGTCCTGTTTTCCAGGACTACGCCAGCTAGTTTAGGGAGAATACACATAGCCGGTTCATGGCTGTGCTCACAGGCCTGACATTAGCTATGATGCTAATTAGATAGGGCTTCAATAAATAAGGGAGATACTAGCCACCATACTTTAAACTCTGATGTGCCTTATATTTAACGTTTACATCTCCCATAAGGATAGTAACTCACATAGTGATGTGTTTTAGGAACAGATGTGCATATCTTAATCCAGATGCTGCACTGAAGTGACTTGGCTATCACATGTCAAGAGGGCATGTTTTACAACTGAACCTGTTCTCTGCCACTGGAGAGCAGGCACTGCAGATCAGGATGCTGATTCAGCAGGGCACAGGTATACACTATGTCTTTGGCATAGAATTGCTAAAATGAGATGTGTACAGCGGGTCACCCTGTCGAACAGGAAATTATATCGTGCCTCCTATTATGATGAATATATGCGTATTGGCCTACGCCAAGCTGCTTATAAGCCACTTGCCAAGAAATCCGTGTTACAAGGTCTTGACCTTAGAGATAATGTAAACCACCATTTTAGGTCTATCAGCCATTTTAGGTTCTCTCCGTAAAGTCACCCTGTGAGCTAAAATGGTGGCCAGTGTCATTCCGAATGTAACATGGCCATCTTGACCTCTGTGTACAAACTAATGTGTAACTTGCCTGCAGGCCACATGCTAGGGTCATGAACTGAGACCTTGTCCTTCGTTGACCTGTGTATAGAGGGTTACCTGCGCCAACAAAGTTAATCCGCGAGCACATGTTAAACATAATATATTCAAATACTGAAATGTGAACACTTGTTTAACTGCATTATATAAAGATGTATGAGAAGGCTCAACGAGAAATCCAAAGACACACTGTTGCCATTGTAACTTGGTGAATGTATTAATGGTAAACACTAAATGTATAGATGCATGAACTCGGCATGAATACTAGATCCGTAATGTATTAACCAATATTTACTTACAGAAGGGTTGAACATCATGTTTTCGAAGGTATATATAAAGTGAGACTATTCTAATGTACAGTCCCAGTCATTGAGCACACCGAACCACGCTGGAGTTCGCTGTGTTGTACTGAGGGCCGATAGCTATCTGTTGCTTTGTCTTTTGAAACTGTTCAGTATAAAAAAAAAATCTTTGTATGTTCCTTTGTAACCCGTGTTCGGTGTATTTCCTTTTGGGGTACTCAGCCTCGATATTTTCTCTTTGTTTTCACAGATGGCGCCCGAATAGGGACCCTCAAGATTGATGCCGGATTGTCGAAGTTTGACACACGCCATCAGACCGGGATCGGACGGTGTAAACGGGGCCCCTTTCGGAAAGAGACGCGACACCTCAGCAGCGCTGCACAACCCGATCCCTGGACGATGAGCTTGTGGGCTGAGACGGCATCTTGATGAGGGTCCACTTATTGAGGCGGGCAGATTTGCCGAAATCACCAAACACGAGGTAGTATCAGTTAGAAAAGAATTTTGAAATCCGATCGGACCTCCTTAGGATTGATCAGGTGAGTCGTGACCCGATTCTTAAGTAGCCTGATAATTTGTTTTGGCGCATTGTATCTGCAAATACAATTATTGACCAGATAACACCAATAATTTGATATGGCTGGGAAACTGTCTACCTGCTTCAGGGCGTTATTCCACAGTGATAGGCAATCTTTGGCATTTCGCCGTCTGGCACTACAGGAGGGGTCGCCGGCTTGTACTATGTACTGTAAGCATGGCATTGGTAGTATAAGGTTGAATGATATTTGGCACAGACAAACCAGACATGCTTCCGAACTTCAGTGGCCAATCAATGGTAGTTTTGAAATCCCTCGTATTGAGTATTTAGATTCAATTTTGTTAAAGAAAAAGGCTATACCTGCAACATTTGATGTTTTGCAGAATTGGAAAAAAGAAGCTTTACAGCAGTTTAAGAGTAGAGAAAACATGCGCGCCGTCATAAAACGAACGCCGAAAAAGCGTTGTTATATGACCAAGATAAACAGTCTCAGTAAGCTAGGAATATGGATAGGGCTTTCTCACTTGGCATTCAGAAAATCTATCCTTCTAAAGACCTTCATGTTTCCGACAAATGTATTGACAAATTGTTAAATGAACGAAGGCCCGGTGCCACCGCGCCACCTCCGTATGTTCCTCTTCCTGCTGCTTTGCCTCTTCCTGCTGTTATCCTGCTCTTCCTGCTCCACCTGTTGCTCCTGCTCCTCCCGTTGTTCCTTTTCCTCCAGTTGTTGTTCCTCCACCTGCTCCTCCGCCTCTTCCTATTGCACCAGGGACAGTACCTCCATTGAACTTGCCTGCTCCCCCTCTTCCAAGTGGTCCTGCACCGCTTGTAGTCGATCAAGGTGCGGGGTCAAGGGTTGTCACTCGCAATACTGTACCTCCAGAGAAGAAACGTGATTTAATTGCATGGGCTAAGCATTGTATGGAAAAAGATGATCGAGCTAACGTTTTTGCCACACTTTCTAATATGGATAATTTTCCTGAGAAAAATGTTTATATTGAAGGTTTAGGGATTCATTTATGTATAATGTGGGGCAAATTAAATAATGCAGATAACCCAAAAGGGTTGAGAGATCTGAACACTTTAGCGTTTTCAAGAGACACTGTGGAGAAAGTACATGAGCATGTCGAGAGGATATTTGAGTATAGAAAAGAGTTGGAAAGGTTACGGAATGAGGATGATGACGAGGATAGTATGTATGTACAGAAACAGTTCCTTCCTTGTCGTAAATCGATATCTGAGGAAGTACGAATTTGTACGAAAGATGCGATATGGATCTCAGATATGTCGATAAACGCCGGTTGAGGTATATGACACATATAGTCAGTATACACCAGAAGTGCAGAGGAAAGTGATACAGGTAATGGTAGAGTACCTGCAGGATGAATGTGTAAAACGAAAGATTTGTTGTCCCACAGAGTTATTGAGTATTTATAAGAGAGCTTTTTCACTTGACACTTCTTCGGCTGCTTTAGTGCTCGACTTGGCTCTGTTGCTTAGTAAGCGTTCGGAGTTGCCCACTTCTCAGTTGCCTATGAGAGAGGTTCCTCCAGCATTTGTCCTGAAGGTTGAGATTGCGGCCGATGCTGCAGCGGGTACGGTTGCTGTGAACATTCCTGCTCATTATGTATCGCAGTTTGTTCACGTTCCGTTCTCAAGACAGGAAGTCAATACCATTAGACAATCTATTCCTGACATTAGGAAAAATCTGACAGGAATATTAGGAATAAAGAAATAGAGTCTGTCTTGCAATCCTCGGTATTCACCTTGGGTGATATTGATCTGTTATTTCCTGTACTCCTGCCCATAGATTTGTGGAAACAGGTTAGAACTATAGACGACGTACCAGGGTTGGGAGATACATGGGCTAACATAATTAGACTCGATGGAGAAAGGCCAGCTGGTGAGAGACCGCCTCAGGTGATACTAACTTTACCTGATGAATCATTGCGAAATTGAAAACTATAATTCCCGAAAAGAGAATTATTTGGGACAAGCTTACGGCCTGTGTCCAAGGGAAGTCTGAGGATGTTACCGAGTTGTTCAATCGGTTCGAACAGGTATTCTCGGATTTCAGTGGACAAGACTTAGGCACCTAGTCTGTGAAAAGATTATTTGTGTACAAATTTGTGCGTGGATTGCTGCCTGACATCCAGTCACAAATGATGTCTTCTGAGAGCGCTTGGCAGGCGAAGTCTCAATCAGAAGTACTGCACATGGCTCAGTACTATGAGAATCGTGTCAATAATGAAAAGGAAAGAGTGGAGAAGAGAAAAAGTGATGTAAAGACTAAAGTATTATTACAGCAAATTGTAGAAGGCCCTAGAGGGGGTAGTTCACAGATTAGAGGTCAGTATGTTCCACAAGGAAGTTTGCCTTTGGGTCCTGTGAGCATTAACCAGTGTGCCTATTGTCGGCAAGAGGGTCACTGGCGTGCACAATGCCCGATCCTACGACAAAGGTCAAATAACACATTTGGAAATATGAGTAGATGATACAGAGGTCGCCCAGGTGCAGGGGGTCCTGGTAGAGGTCAGTTTATACAGGATCCACAGCAACCTTTTTCGCAGGATAATCAGACTCCGAGTGTGGATACTCGAAACATATTTGATCATCCTTCTGCTGCATATCTCTCTGAAGAACTTCCTTTTGATGATATTCTGTTTCGTTAGGACTGCCCGAAGCAGGGTTTGGAAACAACGCCTATTCCCGTTAATCAGAAAGGTCCCTACGTTGAAATGATAGTGGGAAAAAGGAAACATCTGTTCTTGATAAATACTGGGGCACAGAAGTGTTCCATTGATCATTCTTGGGTTCCAAACATTCCACTGTCAGGGCAAACCAATGTTTCCGTAGGGTTTTCTGGCACACCAGTTGTCTGCCCAGTTTCTTCGCCAGTACCTATTTCTTTGGGTCCCTTCACAAACCACTGTCCATTCCTTTTGACTTCGAATTGTGGAGAGAATTTGCTGGGCTTGAATCTGTTGAAAGAATTAAATGCGGTAATTCATTGTTCTTCTGATGGAATGCATTTGACGATTTCACCACAGCAACTTTCTGTCTCACAATTCTTAACCAGACCTTTGCTGCCAGAATTCAGTGATGTACCAGAGTGTTTATGGGCAATTGACGACAATGACGTTGGTGTTTAACAGATTGAGCCTGTTAAATAGTCTTGAAACATGGAATAAAGCTGCCACGTATTCCACAATATAAGATTTCAGTTGAGGGTGAGCATGCTTTGAAATGCATTGTTTCCGATTTTGTGCATTGAAGGGTGATTGAGGAAATTGCAGGTAGTTTGTGCAATAGTCCAATTTTGCCCGTTTACAAAAAAGGCGATCATGCAATTCCATTTCGTTTCATAATTGATTTGCGTGCCATTAATAAGGTCGTCGCTCTGCAATTTCCAATTGTGCCTGATGTGACGACGATATTAACTATGATTCCGGCTTCAGCTACTTACTTTAGTGTTATGGATCTGAAGAATGCTTTCTTAAGTATTCCTATACACAAGGACAGTAGATACTTGTTTGCATTCACCTCAGGGGGATGCTCGTTCATCTTTACCCCTGCAGCGCAAGGTTACACGGAAAGTCCTAGCATCTATAGTAGAGCTTTGAAATAACAACTTCATACTCTTGAGTTGCCCTCTACTTGTACACTGCTTCAGTATGTTGATGACTTGCTTTTAGCTGCAGACTCTGAGAGTGCTTGTAAGGAAGACACTGTGTTATTACTCATCATCTGGCTAAACATGGACACAAAGCTTTGCTTAAAAAGTTTCAATATTGTTGTTAGGAGGTCGCCTATTTAGGCTACCTCCTGTCAAAGGAGGGAAGAGGATTGACACCTGAACGAATAAAACACATCTCTGGCATGTCTGTCCCAAATATGCAGAAAGAAGTTAGAGCCTTGATAGGAATGGCTTCTTACTGTAAGTTGTGGACCCCGAACTTCTCACTAGTGATCAAGCCGATGTTGGCTTTGATGAAGAAGGGCATTTCTTCACCATCGCCATGGACCATGGAGCACCAGCAAGCATTTGATCTGCTCAAGACCGCATTGTGCTCGGCACCGGTTTTGGGCACACCAAACTATGAAAAGGCCTTTGTGTTGTTTGTGCATGAATGTGATGGATGTGCTTTGGCTGTATTAACACAGGAACATGGAGGGAAGAATAGGCCATGCGGTTACTTTTCTTCCGACCTTGATCCTGTAGCATGCGCTTTGCCAAGATGTTTGCGAGCTGTCGCTGCTGCTGCGTCTGTAAAACAGAGTGAGGGAATGGTCCTAGGCCATGATCTAACCCTGATGGTGCCTCACTCTGTAGATGTTCTACTGAACAGAAGTCAAACGCAACACCTCACTTCCGTACGGTTGACGAGATATGAATTGATCTTGTTCGCTCCCCACATACAAATTAAGAGGTGTTGTGTTCTTAATCCAGCAGAACTCTTACCTTTCCCGCAAGGTACTGCTTGCAGTGACGAAGAGTCACATGACTGTCTGTATACTACCGAACAAGAGACAAAGGGTATAATTGATCTAAAAGACACTCCTTTGAACAATCCACAAAGGGAGCTGTTTTGTGATGGCTCCTGCTTCAAACTCCCGGATGGTACATCCAAAGCTGCTTATGCAATCACTACATTGAGCACGGTTGTGGAAACCAAGAGAATCACACATAACTCTGCGCAGGCCGCAGAGATTATAACATTGACCCCAGCTTGTGAACTTTCCGAAAGGCCTTACAGTAAACATATATACTGATAGTCAGTATGCCTTTGGGGTGGTTCACAACTTTGGGAGACTTTGGTCAGAAAGAGGGTTCTTAACTTCACATGGTACAAAGATTCAGCATGGCTGCCTAATAGTACAACTGCTCTCAGCGCTTGCGCTCCTTACTCAGTTAGCTGTCGTGAAATGTGCAGCACATCGAAAGATTATAGATGATATAGGAAAAGGGAATGCTATCGCTGATCAGATAGCTAAGCAGACTGCCACCAATTTCTCTGCAGAAATGCATGTTTCAAGGGAGATTGTAAATGTCTATGCAATTGATGAGGGTGTTGATTCCGTAAGGGATATCCAAGCTGATGCCACATTAGAAGAGTCCAAGAAATGGGCTGAAGGCTTGGAGAAACTTGATGATGATGGGTGTTGGGTGGACATAGTCAAAGGGAAATGGCTACTTCCTGACGCCTACGTGATGATGATGGTCGTCATGGCTCATGGCCCTACACATGTATGTGCCCAGCAGCTTACAAAAATGTTGGCGAAAGTTTGGGCGAATGACAAAATCTCTAAAATAGCTCAACGCTATGTTTAAGACTGCATGATCTGTTTACAGCACAATGTGGGAAAGGGAACATCAACTCAGAGGGGAAGTTTTGGACCACCTTCTGTCCCCTTTGAGGTTATTCACTTTGATTTTATTGAAATGGAACGGTGTAATAACTTGAAATATGTGTTAGTTGTCATCTGTGCTTTCAGCAAATGGGTCGAGGCTTTCCCTGTCAAAGACGCTACAGCCATGACTACTGCAAAAACCATGTTAAAGGAGTATTTTCCCAGGTTCGGTCTACAAAGAGTCATCTGGTCGGACAATGGTCCACATTTTGTCGCTGCTGTAATTCTGCAGATATGTGCGGCATTGCAGATCGACAAACGGTTCCATTCGGCCAGACACGCTCGGAGTGCCGGACTAGTAGAAAGACACAACGGTATCATCAAGAACAAGCTCGCTAAGACGTGCGCCGACACCAAATTAAAATGGCCAGACGCCTTACTGATCGTGTTTCTAGCCATGCGTACAACCCCTCAAACTAAGACTGGGTTCTCTCCATTTGAGGTGGTAATGGGGAGACCTGCCAATATCTGGAACCTTCCGAAATGTCGATCTTTAAGGAATGTTGAAAATGTACTTCTTTTAGATTACTGTAGCCAGTTGACTAAAAACCTGTATTTGATTTATCACCAGGTGCAAGAGGCTTTACCTGTGCGATACGAGGGTCCGGGCCACAGCATTCGGCCCGGAGACTGGGTGTTAACAAAGGCATTTTAGCGATCTTCTTGCCTTGCACCTCGGTGGCGGGGCCCTTTCCAGGTCCTGCTGGTCACACAGACGGCAGTGCGTGTCGCAGGCAGAAAAAACTAGATCCATGCGACGCATGTCAAGAGAATTCCTCACCCACGATACAGAAGAAACAGAACCCCTTGCTAACACTGCAACCAACGATCCAGAAGCAGTAAATAGCGTTCAGAGTGCATCAGAGATTCTCTCTGAGCCTGTGAGGCCTGGGGAACCAGTCATTTTGTCTCCACACTCTCCAAATGTTTCGCTTCCGGAAACTGTCGTTCTGGATCTTGCATCTTCACTTGCTCTTGATACTCTGCTTCCAACGGGAAGTGACAACACATTGTTCTCGGATCAATCAGTACCAGGGACAACAAGGTACAATTTACGTCCAAGGAAATAGATTTACGGCACGGTTCGGCTGTGCATCTGAAGAAGGAAGGGAAAATCATCAAGGGCTTGCTTTTGGCCCAAATAATTGTTTGAAAAAGGGGATTCTGTTGGCTAGGGTTGTGGAAGCACTAAGAAGGCACTCGGCCTGGAGGTTGCCATCAAAAAAACGTTGGGGTTTCAATTTGAAGACTGCCATACCTGCAACCGCTACCTCTCATACTGGACTAATAAATGATCATGTGACCGGCCAGGAAAATGGACAAATTGTTTGGGCCCCGAAAACGTATTGCAGTTTTTTTATAATGATAATTGGTTTTATAATAGTCACTGTTTTAGGCCTTTGGCATCTCGAGGAAGTACATCCATTAGAGACCTTGTTACCGACTGAAAATGTACCCACTGTTTCTACTCCCTTTGTACATTTGCATACTCTGTCTCCTAGAGACTCCCAGCATAGACAAAGATATTACAACAATACCTTGTTACTTATCATGAATGCTACACATGCCATTTTCAATAGACCCAACTGTTGGGTCTGCTCGCATTTACCGCAACATGGGGATAAGAGGCTAGGTTGGTATATTCATCCTTTACCTTTGACAACTTCTTGTTATGCTTCTCTTACAGCACCGTTCTTTGGCCGTTGGAACGATAGCATCTCGGGGAACTTTGATGGTACTAATTTGAATAGTTTTGATAAATGTGTTCTGACTCCCCTGGGATGCTCGCTTTTCGCAAATAGAAGTAAGCCTAATGTTGATTCTATTAGGCCCTCTGATAGACTGTCTCATCCCTTTCAATCTTTGATTTCCTTCAAGATGGCTGCGATAGGCAATAAGGATGCCATGCCTCCATCTTACGCTGTTAACCATAGCCCCGATTCAGTTTCTTTCTGCATACAGAGGAATGGTACTCAGTCAATGGGAAATTTTAAAGGTTGCGCCACTGTTGCGAACTTGATTGGGGAAGACAGACCTTTGTATGTAGGCGAACCTGTCTACTTTGGCAGGGAACTTGTTATTTGCGGATCCTGTTACCCGGGGTATTCATAGCTAGTACTGTAGAGGTTTCAAAGGCTCGACCACGGCGGGACGAGAATGGTGACACTCCAGCACAGGTTCTCGGAGATGTAGCAAAATCATTTGTGCCATTTTGGGGACAGATAGCGAATTCCGAAGACATCAGAAGACTAGCGAGAGTACTGGAGAGAACCATCAACCGGACCACGGACATACTCTACAATATGACATTAGAGCAAAAAGCAATAAGATTAGTAGCACTCCAGAACTGGATGGCATTAGAGGCCATTCTGGCTGAAATTGGTGGAGTGTGTAAATTAGTGGGGTCCGCTTGCTGTGTTTTCGTGCCAGATTCCTCTCCAACTATCTTTAAGGCAATACAAAATCTGCACGTCCTTAGTTCAGAAGTGCATGTTCCCGAGGGAAACTGGGATCTTAGCGCTTGGTTCTGGGACTTCTTGCGGTCTTGGGGTTTGAAGGTGCTTTCGGTCTTACTGATCATTTTGGGAATTCTGTTGTTTCTTTGCTGTTGTATCCAGTGTTTGCCTAGTATATGTTCGATGCTGGGGGAATGTTGCACACAGGCGATAGGTACAATAGGACATAAGGTACATGCCCCAGATAAGAGCTTCAAAGGATATGTGTTAAAAGAAATCCTGATAGATGATCTAATGGCAATAGATATTTCCGACAGTGATTCAGGGTGCATGGACAATGAGACATGGAGTTGTTCGCTCGCGTTGTTCGCTCGCAAAAGTATCAGAAGTAGTTTTTAGCACTTGGCACAGGCCAAAAGGAGGGTTTGTCGAATGGGAAATTATATTGTGCCTCCTATTATGATGAATATATGTGTATTGGCCTACGCCAAGCTGCTTATAAGCCACTTGCGAAGAAATCCGTGTTACAAGGTCTTGACCTTAGAGGTAATGTAAACTGCCATTTTAGGTCTATCCGCCATTTTAGGTTCTCTCCGTAAAGTCACCCTGTGAGCTAAAATGGTGGCCAGTGTCATTCCGAATGTAACATGGCCGTCTTGACCTCTGTGTACAAACTAATGTGTAACTTGCCTGCAGGCCACATGCTAGGGTCATGAACTGAGACCTTGTCCTTCGTTGACCTATGTATAGAGGGTTACCTGTGCCAACAAAGTTAATCCGTGAGCACATGTTAAACATAATATATTCAAATACTGAAATGTGAACACTTGTTTAATTGCATTGTATAAAGATGTATGAGAAGGCTCAACGAGAAATCCGAAGACACACTGTCATTGTAACTTGTTGGTGAATGTATTAATGGTAAACCCTAAATGTATAGATGAATGAACTCGGCATGAACCCTAGATCTGTAATGTATTAACCAATATTAACTTACAGAAGGGTTGAACATCATGTTTTCGAAGGTATATAAAGTTAGACTAGTCTAATGTACAGTCCCACTCACTGAGCACACCGAACCACGCTGGAGTTCGCTGTGTTGTACTGAGGGCCAATAGCTATCTGTTGCTTTATCCTTTGAAACTGTTCAGTATAAAATAAAGACCTTTGTATGTTCCTTTGTAACAGTGTATTTCCTTTTGGGGTACTCAGCCTCGATATTTTCTCTTTGTTTTCACAACCATTTCTGGGACAGAATTACCTGCACGATTGTATTATTAATACAAATATTTATTTGTAATCCTGGTCTTCTACACCCTTGCCAAATTGCAATCCTTCACACATCGCTCCTCCCTTGTCACGGTTCTCCTTCATCACATTCATCTCCTTCATCAAAGACCATTTTCATCATTGTCCTTCTACTTCACCACTCATTCCTTTGCCACATTAATTCTCCTATACCACATATGTCATCACAGTTCTTCCCTTTGTGAGTATTTCTACGTCTGAATTTCTTCTTCACAGGCCTTCTCCGTTGTCACAGTCCTTTGTCTTAGTCCTTCTCCTTCAACAGAGACCTTCATCTGTCCCGCTGCCTCACTTTACTTCTCCATTGTCACAATCCTTATCTTTCATCACAATTATCCTTCATCACAGTCCTTCATCAAAGTTCTGGTTTTTCATCACAGTACATTTCCTTCATCAAAGTCCACCTTGTCGTTATCCTTCTCCTTTATTACAGTCCTTCTTCATTTTAAACCTACTGCTTCACACCAATTTTTTGTAATTGTCCTTCTCATGTGTCATAGTCCTTCATTACAGTCCACTTTCTTCACTAACCTTTTCCATTTTCAAATGTCACAGTCCTTCTCCTTCATTACAGACCTCATTCATTAAAGTCAATTTCTTTCATTTACTTTTCTGCTCGATTGTCAAAGTCATTGTCATTTTCCCTTGGTCAGCCCTTCTCCTTCATATCAGTCCCTCATCACAGTTATTTCCCTTCACATTCCTTTCTCTCCTCCAGGATTGTTCTCTTTTCTCCCCTCCAGGATCATTCTCCTTCTTCACAGTCTTGATATGATATAATATGATATGGCATTTGTAACGCACCTATACACAAGTGTTTCCAGGCACGATGAGGTAAGGAAGGGGGAACAGAGGGAGGACATAGACAACGATCTTACTAGGCAAAGTGACATTGAGAGCACACAAGTGCAGGGGAGGAGGAAGGGGAAAGGGGAGGTGGCAGCTCTGTACATTGGATCATAACAATAACAAGAAGTGAGGCCAGCAGGTGGCAGGTGCAAGGGTAAGTGCAGACAGCAGGTGTCCAAAAGTGCAGGTAGGGAGACTGTATGGTTACAGATACAGACCCAAGTGCAAGGGTTGCTGGGTGGCAGTGTGGGTGTGCAACTGGGCAGGTGACCAGCACAGTGACAGACAGGAAATCAGCAGGGGAGAGGAAGAGAGGAGGCAGAAGCAAAGAGGAAGGTATTGAGGTGCTTCTGCAACCAGAGATTGTTCTCCTCGAGTTTCAGATAGGCAGGGAGGCTGTTCTAGAGGGAGGCCTCAGCTGACGAAAGAGATTGACAACCAACCTGTTGCTTGGAGAAGCGACTGACCCTGGGGGAGTTGGAGGAGGGGGAGCGAAGAGCTCATGTAGTATTTACAAAGAGAGAGTTGGAGGTATTGAGAACCCAGGCCCCAGAAGGCTTTGTGGACAATTCAGAGGGTCCTTAACTTAATCCGTGCAACCACTGGGAGCCAATGCAGAGATTTCAGTGCAGGAGAGGTACGAATCCTGAGGCCAAGGACAAGTCTCAAAGTCCTGTTCTGGATGAGTTGCAGAGGGCGAACAGTGGAAGCAGGCAGATTTTGAAAGACGCTGTTGCAGTAGTCCAGTCTAGTGCAAACCAGAGCTCTAGAGACAGTGAGCTTCTAGGGGAAGGAGAGGAAAGGAAGAATACCTCTGAGGAGGTGCAGTTGGTAGTTTGACTCTTTCAGAATCTTTCATCAAAGTTCTTCTTTTTGAGACAGCCCTTCACCACAGTCATTCGCCTTCATTGCACACTTTAATCACAGTCCTATTTGATTGCATTCTTCCTTACATTCATTCATATTCATCATAGTCCACCTTCATCACATTCCAACTTCATCGTCCCACTCCTTTCTTAAAGTCCTCCTTCATCATAGCCCTCCTGCCCCTCACTCAATACAGCATCATCTTTGTGTCCCCTTTGTGGGACGTATTGACCCACTCCGCTATCTTATGCAGCATCACTCTGATAGTTATGATGTAAGGAACAGCAACAAAGGAGGCAGAGCTCTTGTGTGCACCAAAAACCTCCAAAACCGAGTGTTTAAATGCACAAAAAGATGGATGCACAACCTGCCACCCATGGTGCATATGGGTTGGGATAGAGCACACACTGTAGAAAATGTGCCAGTGGGCTTCATGACCAGCAAACAGAGTGCAGAGAGAGAAGCAGCACTTTGCAAATGAAACTCCAAAAATGTGCCTATAAATGACATTTGCTTTGTTGCTAAAAACTCCAAAATACCTATACACAACACTTCTCAAAATTCAAAAGCTTGCTTGGTGCTAAAATGCATGTAATCTAATGAAGCATGGCGAATATACAAAGTCCTAAAGTGTAAAAAGCAAAACATTTCCTCAGACAAACTGGATTGTCTGTAAACTGACAGCTCCTGTTTAAATCTGTGTGCAGTACACCGGGCTACCTGTAAATGACAGCTGTCAGATGAGCTCCTGATGGAACTGTAAAGTATCTAAATTAAAAGTCTGCCGGATTAGCAAACACAAAAGGATTGTTGCTAAAAGGAATACAGATCTCAGTTGTGTTTTTGATCCTACAGATTTAAAGCTAAGAAAGTAATGTATTTATGTTTGATCCATCAAGATGGGTTCCGCTGGGATCCGCTGGGTTTAAGAAATTAAGAATAAATTATCCTGGCTGAGCTGCAAGGGGAGGGAAATCCTCTCAGCAGAAACTCACTGGCAGATGATAATTGTGGGTTAGGCCAGACGTTTGTCTACAAAAAGAGAATGAACAATGGCAGATCCTCCAGCCCAGGAAACGGGGGTGCGAAAGGGTCGTAAACTGTTTCTGGAAGGAATTCCCCAAAGGAGGGTGCTACTCATGGACTCCAGGGAGAGACTAAGGGGCGGACCATGTGCTGTTAAGAATGAACAATGAACAATTTTTAAAGACTCAAAACTTGTTATTCAAAGTGGTGAAAAATATAAAAAGGACAGAGTTGTTAGTCTAATTTGTGGCTGCACATTTTAAGAGGCGGTAGAACTGTTTAACATATTCTGGACAGGAATGGCAATATATGTGGTGGAGGCTTTGGCAATGCAGGACCTGATGTGGTTAAACATCCTGGAGGGATTCTATTGGCGGAGTGTTTTGGGCCTGGGACCATCTTATTCAGTCCAATATCTAAGATTGGAATTGGGCCTTATCTTCCTGAGAGGAATGGCATTGCGGGCACGAGGTTCTTTCTATTTGAAAGCCTTAGCGAACCCTTGTTGTAAATTGTTCAGGCTGGCAGGGCAAAGCTACTACCTAGAAAAACATCCTAGAGGTGGTTCATACAAAGAGCTGAATGAATCACTGTTTGTGGAGATTGACTGGCCATATGAAAAGTTAAAACATTTGCCTTACATTCACCAGAAAAGAGCGTTCCAAGATAAGCTTAATAAGTGGGACTGGTGTATGAACACAGAACACTTAACTAAGCTTAAAGGATATGAGGCAGTCTCTCATGTTTCCCACAGATACTTAAGACCCCAGATCTATCTATTGCTATACCCGGCGCCTGAATTAAGGTGATTTTTGCTACAATTAAGAACGAATCAGCTCCCGGTCCTTACTATAATTGGGCCAAGGTTGAAAATCCCTCGTGAGTCCAGGACTTGTAGAATATGTCAGGTGACAGGAATGCTGGAAACTGTGCGGCATGTTCTAACCTTGTGCCCAAAACTCGGCCCAACATATATGAATGCATATGGAAAATGGGTCCATAATTATGATACTATAAAAGACGAAGTGTTCTGGTATGGATGCTTAAATCCAGTTTCCCTAAGCTTACAGCTAGCCCTTTTTAGGGTATGGACTCAAATAAAGCCCTTACTTACTTATTCCGGAAATAACAATCTCTTTACCCCAGAAATAAAATGATCCCTTATTGTATCTTAATACACTGCCGCTCCATGGGACTGTGAAATTTAAAGACCAATGGTTGAATGAACGACTGAAATGATATTATCATATTGTTGTTTGTTTAGCCTGTGCCTATATGGCAAATTATATGTATGTATGTATGTATATGTATATGAAATTTATCTAGTGTGCTCCTGTTCTTATACTCTTCTTATACTGTTGTTATGCGTGATTTTTATGCTTGACATTTGATGCTATATGTTGTCTGTATCTGAGCTATCTTATATGTGATATGATTTGTGTAAAATCCAATTTTTGGATTATACCACAATAAAGTATTTATTATAATATATGTGATTTTATGTGAACCGTGTTAATGCTAGAATTGTGAAAATTTACACACACATCCCTATGTTAAACATACATATTTATTAACATTTGCAGAACATTTGGAAAATGTGTTCATGGCGAAAAGGACAAAATTCTGTAGAAATGTGAAACAAGTTCCCACAGCTGCAGGATTTTGATGAACAGATAATATGGAATATTTGTGTGTGATTTGTGTAGAGGTGACCAATGTAGAAATATGTATTTAGGATAGAATCCAGTTTTGACACTAGTGGCTGAGGGGAGGTTTCTAAGGACTGTGAAGCTAAACCATAAATGTGACATCATCTGGCCTTGATCCAATCACTCAGATGCACAAAGGAGATGAGGTCCTGATCCAATCCACGCTCACAGGGCCAGGCTTAGTTAAGCTGGCCCATACACCCATTTTGTTATGTCATTTAAAAGGATAAATAGAGACAGCTGACAACACATAGGGACTCACTGATTCATTCAATTCCCTGATTCCGGCGAAGCACTCTGATCCAGCATTCTACATCCAGCTTTAACATCCTTCCAGATCCAGATGCCAATATTCTTGCCAAGCAGTAGAGAACTATTGACTTTCAGCAAAGCCTAAATCCTCAAACATATTCTCACAACCCAGTGTAGCGCTGTGGTGAGGGAAGGCCTTCAGAACTAGTATCCTGAAACTCTCTGGCTAGCTACCACAAGGCTTGCCTGAGGAACTCGCTATCCAGCTGAGCTGAAATACTCAGAAACAAGGAGGGCAGATCCTGTGCAAATCCGGTGACCGGCCTAGCTGATCCAATCCTGCGCCTGATGTGCTGTCCTTCCTTGACAGACCCAATCCATGACCAGAACTGATGGTCCAATTTAATAACTTATTCTATAAGTATTAAAAGGAAGAACAGTGACCCATAATATACCTGCATTGTATGATCCCAATCTCAAACCCATCCCATCTTTAATTCAGAACTATAGTACTCCTAGAACTATCCTTGCGCTGACCTTTCTCTCATCTGTGTTACTAAACTCTAACTTCTTATTGATTTGATTAAGAAAACTAATTCCCAAACCAAATGGAAACTAGAGTATCACACATGAATGGTTATGAGCGGCCGTGAATGACTGAGTCCTGTGTGGCATTCTCTTTTTTGTAGTCCTTAACAAACAGTGCGATTGGCCCATTATAGGCCTGTTATAGCGAAAATCGCACAAGGAAAAGTTTGCCGCAATTTGACATTCTGAAAGATTTTCCTGGCCAGTACACCAGGTGGTTCAGGACACCGACAAAGGCTCATAATGACTGGATCCTCTAGAACGCATCAAGACTAGTTGGTCCCACTAGTCCAAGAGACCAGGCACCTCTAAGGGCGTTTTTAGCTCAAGATAGTCCAACAGGGCTTCACTGGGCCAAATGCAGAAAGGGATGCTGGGCCTCTTTAGAAGTGGCCCACGGATCTTCTGTCAGTTGCTCTTCTTCACAGGATACTTGGCTCCAATGCAGAACTTACAAAAAGGCTGCAGGAGTCCTCTTATATCCAAGATTTTGCCTGGAAGCAAGTCCAAAACCACAAATGGATCTGCACTATTCAAAAAGCCAACAGTGGTCCAATCAGGGACCACTGTGGGTTTCACTCATGCCACAGACCTAGAATTTCAAGCACCATGGATGTGGAATAGGACCAGGCAGTACAACCCCTTCCTGGGCCACACACACACACACACACAAAGGCATCACTACCGTGCTAAAGCATCAGCTTTGCCAGGTAAGTAAATGACAGTATATGGGATTTCCTGACATAGAAACGCAGGAATAAGGCCAAACAACAAATGGCCGAAGAACAAGGGAAAATCTTGTGCCGTGGCCATTTTAGAGCTCTAGCCACGTTCCGTAACCATATGAAGAAAACACGAATGTGCACACTAGAAATAATCAAAAAAATTAAAAAAATATGTCTGCTGCTGCCCGCTTGTCTTTAGACAAATATAGAGGTAACAACAAATACTGAGTGTAAAAGATTAGGGAGATACACAAGTATCCCCACTGCACTGCATTCTAAAATGCTGTGTGTACTGTTAAAACGTTACCAAATATCTAAACGGTAGAAAGAGAAAAAGTTTTGCAGTACTGATAGTCTGAAGGACTGATCAGTTTCACCATGACAAAAGAGCAAAAGACCAGTGGAGTGTCCATGTAAAAGGTCAGACAGTTTCAAAAAGCAAAAATGTCTGTGGGTCCATAGAACTATGGAGGGAAAATTGCTCAAAGGAAAATTTCCTAAAAGGTACAGATTGACAGAAAGACATATGATCTGTTACCTGCAGTCCATTCGTTGTGCTTGACTTGCACGCTAGGTAGCCGTCAAGGTTTGCAGTTAATATTTAGGCTTTCCCTTGTGTAAATGAGGAGGCAGATTTTCAGTGTTTCCAAATGATGTGAATAGGCTGTTAATAGATTTTAGAAAAAAAACAAGGGGGGGGGGCTAAGAAGCTGTGCAAAGTACAATAAGAGAGAAAATAATGAGTGTAATTCCGCAAAGCGGGTATCAAATGAGGCTGAAACAAATGAAGTAGGCCTTAAAAGGAGTGTTTAAAGTGGGGAAAGTGAGTGTTAATGAGGTGTAATCTAAGGCGGTGATTGTAGAGGTTGACACCTGTCAGAGTGAATAGTTGTTGTGCTGCTAAATACATTGCCATGTTGGCCAGGCCAGGGCGTTTTTTTTGGTGGTGGTAGAGCATATTTGCAGTGCATTTCTTTCATTGGTGAGTCGTGTAACTATGATGTAAAATTCACCACAGGAGGAGGATGAATGCCTGAGGCTGATGGGTCACCGAAGAAATTAATCAATTTGGCCCTCTGGATGTTGACTCCATATGCTGTTTAAAAAAAAAAAAAAGAAGAATCGAGAGTGAAAACAGACGTCATGAAGAATTGCAGCGCTTTTACATGGAACAAACATGCAGACCAGCACTTAATGCTTGAAGCACCATTTGAGAACTCTGAGAAGTCAGGTAAAACATTGCTTGCGCACCTCCATGCAAAGTGAATTATAATGTGAGCAGCGGAGACATAGAAAAGGTAGATTTAGGAGTTATTTTAAATGGAACACTAGCAAGAACACTGCAAAAAGGTCCAAAGCCTTCTTGCTTGGTTTTAGAAGCACTATGTTTTAGTGAAGAACTACAGGAGGCAGCAGGTATGTTCAGATAGATTACTTTAAGATGGCACAAGTAGGTGACTCGGTTAAGTGTCAGAAGGGACCCACTGGTCCCCACCACCCAGCCTCGCTTCCACCAACTGCCTGACCTGGAAAACTCTTTACAAACATTCCAGGCTCTCATCAACATTCTCACCATGATATCATTAACTCAGAGATACAGACAAACAGGATATAACACACTACTTAAATAGTGCCTCACAGCATTTGGATGTTTCTCTAACTGCCAGAGACCAACATTTACAAAGGTGAGAAGACTTCCACTTCCTATCGGAGCCGGTGCCATAGCAGCTGGAATTATTTCACCTTTGCAAGCACATGGCAAGGACACGAGTAGATAGATCTGTGAACACAAGGCTAGGGGTAGCTATTTCTTCAGAAATTGGACACTTCTTACAGTACGTGTTTTAAAGTAGCATACTGATCTATAACCGCCAGCCAATGTCGTTACCTTGCAGGACGTATGAGGTCATGAGTGAGGGACTGATGGATAACTCTGCATTGGTTACCACGCCCGAGGGAGAGATCTGCTGTACTCTGTAATGCAAGTGGACCCCAGTGCTACCATTCACTCGAGCAGAACACCTGTACTAACACCCCAGGACAAGGCCAGCTACTCCCTGCATTTCGTGAGAACATATGAAGCCATGCACGAGGGAGAGAGCTGCTGGGTCGCGCATCCATCTGGAACCCCCTAAATGAAACCTGTTGTGCTCTTCCTGAGGCATGGAATCATAAAGCGAGTCTTGCTGTTCTCCACCCTCGGGTTAAACTGTGGATCAATAAGACAGATTGGTACTGGCTTTGCGAATATTTCCGTTGTGGGTCTTTGATCTGGCAGTGGAATGATGGAATCATGAACAGCTTAATATCCTTATATGATTAGTGTTTGTATTTTTTCAAGTGGCAGTGTTGAACTGAATGCAACAATTGCACTGTAGCCTGAGGAACCCAATAGATCTCTCATGACGTGCTCACACCACACTTCAAAACTTCATTAAAAACAAGCATTGACAATGCCAACACTGGCTTTGTGTTGGCATGGAAAAGACACTTGCCAGGCATTGCTGTAGTGGTAGAAGGTGCAAAATGGTTCAAGTACCTGGGCATCTAATAGCAGTGCCTGGCAAATGCCTAATACGTATACACAAGCCAAAACGTGTTTTTAATACGACTTCAGCGAATGACATGCATATGGAGGGGCTGATGGCAGACCTGGTTAAGACATTGTTATTACACAAGAAGCCTTCTCAAAGTTAATGACTTATTTGCAATTGTAAACCCGCTACTGGTGTAATAACAATACCTTGAACACATCTGCCTTCAGCCACTCTATGTATAAAAACTATGTGTGTCCTTCACTGAAGTCCTGTCAAAAATAAATTAAAGTCTATATCAACAACAACTCCATCGGTGCGTCAGTCTCCTCCTTGTACACCCTTACACTGTGTACATATTTTTGTTTAAGTGTTACCGTGAAGTTATAATGTATTTGTTAATTGCCATTTGTGATGTCATCTGTAATGTCTTTTATGATGTCACGTGTGTTGTTGTCTGTGATGTTCTGTGATCAGCAGAGCATAGCAAATCTGGCAAATGTTTATGTTTTTAGATTGTGTGCTACAACCATAAACTCTCTTTAGCAATGATATTTCACTGAATTTTACAGGTTTTTATTAGAACAACTTAACCATACTATCCATTTAAAAAATGTTTTCTCTGAATGTCAATGTTTTTAGAAGTGATGCTGTTTCATGATGTTCAAGCATGTGTGTAACTTAGTAAACATTCTCTTAATAAACATAACACTAACTCAAATGTTCAGTTAACAGGATTATGTTTTGCAGTGCACATTGTTGTGTGTCACTTTGAGAAACACATGATTGGGGTGCAAGTTCTAACTAATAAATTTCAGGGTTTGAAGGCTTTGAGTTAGTCTTACCACTGGCATAGATCTGGGCAACCTTCAGCATCATCATGTTTTAGCCCATCTGTCGGTCTAGGAAAAATGGACACCTTTCACGATGGACGGCAAATGCATTTTGGTGGCCGAAGGCCAACCGTCTCATTTACGAAACGATAGAAATACAGGTTTCCGAGTTTGACCAATGAACAGCCATTTTGATGTAAGAAGGATCGCCATTTTGTTTTCTAACGATTGCTCATTGCTTTCTGTTCAAATTGCTTCGCAGCACATTTCTGCTTACATTGCTCGACTGTTAAACATTGTTGTCTGAACGTGAAAGGACAAGGCCGCAAGGCCGCGAGTCTAATAAGAGTTTGTTGAAACACAACGTAGGCAGCTCCGGAGAGGAATGCCCGGCTCCCTCCCGAATGTAGCCTTGAAGCAGAGCCGCAGGGCATTTAATAATTTCACAGCTGCCAGCCAGTCTCGTTATATGGTATAATATGTTAGAATAAAGCAGCTAAAGGCTTGAATTATGCTCTTCTCACGGCCCCCCTTTTCCGAGCGCTGTAGAGCGTGTCGGCTCCCAGGACACGAATAGCACCTCATAGATAGCAAGGTCTGGAATGTGACTCTTCCCCCCTATGTAGCTCGCTTACAAGAACAGAAGCACTGTGTTCTGTTCAACAAAGAAAAGATGTCTCTGCACTTGCAAGGTTGCATATTGTTATTGGAATAGATATTTGAATGTGTCATATTCGTCGGATGTGTCCATCATCAAACCGAGTTCAAAGAAACCCAATAAAGGGGGGTGTTAAACATGTCACAGCTGATTGTATGATATGCATTTTGTATATATGTAACTGATGTACGTAATTCGCTGTCTTGCGTCCCTCGAGGTCTAGAGATACACGTCGTGGGGCGTGAGACCGAGTTGGCCAACTGAGACTATTTGCTTTGCAATAAACCCTAGCTTTGGGAATACAACCTCGTGTCTGGCGTATCTATCATGTGTGGTGACTTGCCTTGTTTCCATAACGCGAGGGACCCCATAGGGGCCCCTTTCAAGATGGTGCCCAAATAGGGACCCTCCCCCACTTGTTCCATATTGTACGTTGTAATTGAGTAAAGGCGGAGAACGACTAGGAGGGGACGATCAAGCCGGGATCAAGAGGTGTTCGGGGCGCACTGTAGAAGTGATGAGAGATTCCTTTGAAGATCTGCACACATCTGATCCCTGATCGACGTATCTGGCTAGAGAACAAGGAGGCGAGGGTCCCAAAACGAGGCAGAAGCCAAGAAACGCAGACACAACGTCATTGGTTGCGTCAGTACACAGACGAATTGTGTCCTGGAGGACAAATTGATTTATCAGGTGAGTCATACCCCTATTAAAAATAATCCTGATATTGGTTGTGAGTTGACTTTGCAAAATCAAACGCCCTAGGTAAGGTTGATTAACCAGGGGGAAGGTTGAAACATGCCTGGGGTATTGTCCACCCTAGCAGGGTTTTTCCGCTGCGGTAGACAATCTTTGGAAGATGGCCAAATTGCACCACCTGGGGGAACGCCGGCATATGAGATGTATGTGAAGTATGGTGTGGGAAGATAATATTCTGTGAGACTTGGCATAGGCAAAACAGAAAGCAACAAGACCATCAGTGGCCGATAAATGGTAGTTTTGAGCAAGAATAGATCATTTGGAAAGGGTGTTGATAAGAAAGAAAGCGCGTCCCGCAGCATTTGATATCGTTAAGGACTGGAGAAGGGAAGCAATGCTCCGATTTAGAAGTAGAGCGAAACATGTGCGCAGGAATAAATCGAAAGGTGAAGTAGCGGAAGAAAATGAGGAGGAGGAGTGGACTGAGAGTCTAAGGAGGTCAGGTAGACGTGACCAGTTGAATATAGAAAAAATATACCCACAACGAGAATTGAACATAGCAGATGAAGTGATGGAAAACATATTGATCCATACAAAACAAGGCCCAAGATCAGAAGCGAGGCCAAACACGTCAGTAACTATTGCTCAAGCCCCTCCCGTAGCTCAAACTCTCCCTCCCGTAGCTCAAGCCCTCCCACAGCCACAGACCGTGCATGTAACACTTCCTATTAGCCAACCAGGCCCACAGCAGACACTCCCCGTTCCTATTGTCGCATCCGCACCTCCCGCCTTAGATACAGACTCGGTACCGTCCGTCCCTCCAGGGGTTGAAGTTGAAACCACGGGGGCAAGAGGCGGGACTGAACAAAGTGGATGCACGAGGGTAACTCGCAGTGCGATCAGCAAAGAAAGGAAGGTGGAATTGCAGCAACAGGCAGAAATGTATATAGACGGGAATGATGGGACGGCAGCATTGGCTTCGATGTATGACTTCCGAAGAAGCAACGAAAGACAAATAGTGTTGGAATGCATGGGTGAATATTTGGTGGAGGGATGGAAACAGTTAATTGGGAAATTACCACCGCAGCGATTGTTAGACTTAAATGCATTAGCACGCTGTAGACAAAGAGATGATGAAGTGAGGGAACATGTGTATGGACTTTTTGAGCTTAAAAATGAATTGGATAATGATTATGCTGAAATGTTTACTGCACCTGGGTACAGGGGTAAGGATATCGGGAGAGATAGGAAGGAAACGGTAGAGCCATATATACAGCGACGACATTCAATGTCGTCAGTACAGAGGGGCGACAAATTGAAAGTATGTATACGAGAGGCGTTCAGATGGATATCGGATCCCAGTATCCCCACAATGGAGATACATGAGATATTTGATGAATATTCCATGCCCATGAAAAGAAAAGCACTGCAGTCGATGGCTGAAAATTTAAAAGAAAAAGATATAAAAAAACAGCAAGGCCAGCCCACCCGAAATAATGGCAGTATATAAGAGAGCACTAGAGCGAGGGACAGGAGAAACAGTGAAGGGGTTTCAACACACTTCGAGACTGCGCCACCTCCTGTTGTCGTTTTGAAAAATAATTATCCCACACTGTAGTAAGGTTTGAGCCACTTTATTCATTGATAGCTCTTATTGCCCATTCTGACCATTGTTGACACGTGTTTCAGCCTCTCAAGGGCCTTTTTCAAAACAAAAGATTAATCTCAAGGGCAAGGTCAATGTGCCAAAAGAATGTTTTCCTTTTCTCTAAATAACATAAATAACACCAAATGTACGTATCATGAAAAAATGACCAATTAGGTTAATTTATATATATTTTTTTCCCAGATGCTATCAATGAATAAAGTGGCTCAAACCTTACTACAGTGTGGGATAATTATTTTTCAAAACGACAACAGGAGGTAGCGCAGTCTCGAAGTGTGTTGAAACCCCTTCACTTTGTAACCAAGGGAAGGAGGGGACTGGTCCTTCCCTACCAATTGACACACTAGCGCGACACCAGAGAAACTTGAAAGACACAGGTCGCTGGTTTAAAATAAGCCTCTACCACCAAAAAACCCCAGACAGGAGAAACAGCCCTATCGCTTGATCTGGGAATATTATTACACATGAGAGAAGGGGGAGGGACAGTAAGAGGGGCATTCCCTGTGAGGGAGGTCCCCCCTACCTTTGTGCCAAAAACAGAGGTTCCCACAACGGGCACCGTAGCGGCGCAGGTAACACCAGCCCATTATACCGCCCAGTATGTACATGTCCCCTTTTCCAGACAGAGGTGAACAACATAAAGCAGACGATTCACGATATAAGAAAGAATCCTGCAGGATTTTACAAGGAAGTAGAGTCCTGCCTGCAATCATCCGTGCTTACCATGGGTAACATAGACCTAATATTCCCAGTGATCCTGCCAACAGACATATGGAAGCAAATAAGAAAGGTGGATGACGTAACGGCCTATGGCGCCACATGGGCGAACTTGATAATAGAAGACAGGAATAAAACGGTTGGAGGGACACCAGGAGCGAACATGGTGGCATTACCAGCATGCATAATACAGAAATTAAAAGACATTGGCCCTCATTACGACCCTGGCGGATTTTTTCCGCCATCGACGGACTTTCCGGCCATGGCGCAAAGTCCCTTTACGCCATGGCGGATGGCGGACTTACCGCCCCATTCCGAGGTCGGCGGGGCGGTAAGTCCCCATTGACCCATTTACCCTTCCCCATTCCCATTTCGGCCCCATAGGGCTCAATGGGAGTGGGGAAGGAGTTAATTACGCCACCGTAAAATACGGTGGCGTAATTAACACCAAGGTCCCAGAGCGCCATGGATTTTTCCGCCCGCAAAAAGCGGGCGGAAAAATGACCATGGCGCTCCAGGAACTCGTAGTTGGCGGTAAGGGGTCCGCGCAGCTAACGCTGGCGCAGACCCCTTAGCGCCAGGGTCGTAATGAGGCCCATTGTCCCAGAGAAAAGAATTCAATGGGACAAGTTGACTGCATGTGTGCAAGGCAAGGATGAGTTAGCAACAGAATATTTCAATAAATTCGAAGAAGTATTCGAAGACTTCAGTGGGCAGGATGTGAGCTCGGAAGCGGGGAAGAGGCTATTTGTTGATAAATATGTGAGAGGGTTGAGACTTCCAATTCAGAACCTAATAATGACATCAGAGCGTGCATGGCAAGCAAAAACGCTGGGTGAAGTATTGCACATGGCCCAATATTATGAGACGAGAGTGAATGCGGGAAAGGACCAGGAGAAGAAAGATAGAGTAAATCTGAAAACAAGGGTGTTACTGCAGCAAGTAGCAGGATATAATAGAGGAAGAGGGAACGCACAAGGGAGGAGTAATTTGAATATGCATGGGGGGCCATTGGGACCAAATCAGTGTGCATACTGTAAGGAGGAAGGACAGTGGCGAGCGCAATGTCCATATTTACAGAATAGAAATGGACCTGGTCAGAGAAGACAGCACAGAGGGCACCAAGGAGCAAATGGACCAAATAGGAATAGTATGCAGCAGCACCACAATAATGAAGGTAATCAAAACCAAGCCCAAAACCAAAGTGCTCCTAACCAGAGTCAGGGTCAGCAAAACCAACAGTATGGGAATCAGAGTGGGGGAAATAAAGGAAAGAATGGAAACATTTTCAATACGCAGCCAAATATGTATTACAGTAATAGTAGTGACTACACATCGGATGATGTGTTATTTCCCCAATAGGACAGCCCAGGGCAAGGGTCGGAACCAGTGTCTATTCCCGTGAATCAGAGAGGACCCTACGTAGAAATGGGAGTCGGGAATAAGGAGCACCGCTTCCTTGTAGATACAGGAGTGCAAAAGTGTTCAATAGACCATCACTTGGTTCTTGATATACCACTGTCAGGGCAAAAGAATGTTTCCGTAGGGTTCGCAGGTACACCAGTCATAAACCCAGTGTCCCAACCAGTCCCAATTACTATAGGACCATTCACTGAACATTGTCCCTTTCTCCTAACAGACAATTGTGGGGAGAACTTGTTGGGATTGAACTTGTTGAAAAAGCTAGGTGTGATTATACATTGTACGTGCGACGGGGTGTTTCTGACGATTTGGCCACAAGATGCCCCTGTGTCAGAATTCATGTCTGAAACCTTGCCAGGAGAGTTAAGAAAAGTGCTAACCTGTATATGGGCGATGCATGACAACGATGTAGGATGCTTGAAGATAGAGCTAGTGAGGATCATTTTGAAAGAAGGAGTTACACTGCCAAGAATTCCCCAGGATAAAATGTTGGCAAACGGAGAGAAAGGATTGAAAAGTATTGTTCAGATTTGGTGAAATTAGGGGTAATTGCAGAAATTACAGGCAGTACATGTAACAGCCCGATTCTTCCAGTGTTTAAGAAAGGAGGCAATGAAGTACCATATCGTTTCATAATTGATTTGCGCATGCTAAACAAAGTAGTAAATCCACAATTTCCTTTGGTCCCAGACGTCACTCCAATATTGACAATGATACCTGCCTCAGCAGAATACTTTAGCGTAATTGATCTAAAAAACGCTTTCTTTAGCATTCCGGTGGACAAGGACAGTAGATATTTGTTCGCTTTCACATTAGGGGGACGATCATTTACATTCACGCGCATTCCACAAGGATATACGGAAAGTTCGAGTATTTACAGTAGAGCGTTAAAAGAGCAGCTAGACATGCTAGAATTACCAGTGGGGGTGTGTACTATTGCAATACATAGATGATCTGTTGATCGCTGCTGATACAGAAGAGATTTGTAAAAAGAGCACCGTATTACTACTGTCACTCCTAGCGGGACATGGCCATAAAGCTAGTTGGAAGAAGTTTCAATATAATCGAAAGGAGGTAGCTTATTTGGGCTACCTACTTTCGAAAGAAGGGAGAAGGCTAACGCCAGAACGCATAGAAAGTATTTCTTGTATGCCTATTCCAAAGACACAGAAAGGAGTCAGAGCCATAATAGGCATGGCTTCTTATTGCCGGCAGTGGATCGGTAATTTTGCGTTAATTGTGAAGCCAATGGTGCTATTAACTAAAAAGGATGCGGTGATGCCTTTGCAGTGGAATGAAGAATGTCAGAGAACGTTTGATCAAGTGAAAACTGCATTATGTTCTGCTGCAGTTCTGGGCACGCCGTATTATGAAAAAGTTTTTAGATTATTTGTATGCGAGAATGAAGGATGTGCATTAGCTGTTTTGACACAGGAACAAGGTGGAAGAAATAGGCCGTGCGGCTATTTTTCTTCTGCGCTGGACCCTGTAGCGCGCGCTCTACCACAATGTTTGCGATCTGTCGCTGCGGCTGCTGCATCGGTGAAACAAACGGAAGGTATGGTATTGGGGCATACTTTGATTCTGATGGTGCCACATGCCATAGATGTCCTATTAAATAGGACACAGATGCAACACCTCACCTCTGCTAGACTGACAAGATATGAAATTATCTTATTTGCGCCCCATATCCAAATTATGAGGTGTAGCGCTTTGAATCCTGCAGAATTAATGCCACTGCCCATAAAAGAAATTGGTGACAACGAATCACCACCCCATGATTGCTTAATGGTCACTGAGGAAGAAACAAAGGGGAGAGTTGATTTAAGTGACATCCCACAAAAGGAGCCGGATGGAGAGTTATTTTGTGACGGCTCTTGTTTTAAACTACCTGATGGCACGTCAACTGCCGCTTACGCTATCTCTACCCTAGAGAGCGTTAATTCCCTACAACTCGGCACAAGCCGCAGAAATAATAGCATTGACCAGAGCCTGTGAGATTTCTGAAAATTTGAACGTGAATATCTATACTGATAATCAGTATGCTTTTGGGGTGGTTCATAACTTTGGTCAACTCTGGGCTGAGAGGGGTTTCTTGACATCGCATGGGGCCAGAATTCAACATGGCCCTTTGATTGTACGATTGCTGTCTGCACTCACGTTTCCAAAGTGCCTAGCATTAGTGAAATGCGAGGCACATAAAAAGATAACATGCAAAGTGGGAGAGAGAAATGCATTTGCAGACAGAATTGTGAAACAAACTGCCACTGATTTGAATAATAAAATGATGACAGTCCAGACTGAGGAAGTACCCTGTATGATAGAAGATGGAATTGCCACTGTCAAAGAGATGCAGGTCGAAGCCATGGCCGATGAGATACAAGGGTGGGCAGAGGGCTCTGCTGAGTTAGATTTAGAGGGTTGTTGGGTGGACAACGGAACTAAAAACTGGATGTTGCCAAATTCTTATGTAACTGTATGGTCACAATGGCTCACAACCCTACCCATATCTGTGCAAATAAAATAATACAGCACCTATCTACGGTATGGCAGAATGTAAAGATAAAGAAGAATGCAGAGAGTTTGGTGCAGAACTGCATTACGTGTTTAAAACACAATGTAGGAAAGGGAACAGTGATTCCAATAGGCAGTTTTGGCCCGCCCTCTATGCCTTTTGAGGTAATCCATTTTGATTTCATAGAGATGGAGAGGTGCCAAAACTTGAAATATGTCTTAGTGGTGATCTGTGCATTCAGCAAGTGGGTGGAGGCATATCCCTTAAAAGACTGCACAGCAATGAGTACGGCAAAAGTAATGCTTAAAGAATACTTTTCCCGTTTTGTCTTGCCCCGTGTTATATGGTCAGATAATGGTCCACATTTTGTGGGCATAGTGGTATTACAGATATGTGCAAGTCTTCAGATTGATAAGAGATTTCATAGTTCGAGGCATCCGAGTTCGGCCGGTCTTGTTGAGAGGCACGACGGAATCCTCAAGTCAAAAATTAGCAAGATATGTGCAGGGAGCAAGTTGAGTTGGGTGGATGCATTACCGATAGCGCTATTGTGCATGCGTACGTCTGTACAGGCTAGAACTGGGCTCTCCCCGTATGAGATTGTGATGGGGAGGCCGGCGAATGTTTGGTGCGCACCTCAGCCAAAGCGACTGAGTGAAGTGGAACATCCTGTACTTAGCACTTGTTGTGGCCTTTTAATGCAGAAATTGCGTTTCCTTCATCAGCAGGTGCAGGAGGCTCTACCCGTAAGATATACTGGTCTGGGGCACGCGCGGGAGCCAGGAGACTGGGTGCTGCTTAAGAACTTTGAGAGAAATCGTTGTTAGCACCCAGGTGGCACGGCCCCTATCAAGTGCTTCTGGCAACGCAGACGGCAATACGGGTGGATGGGAGGAAGTTGTGGATCCATGCCACCCATGCCAAAGAGAGCCCATCTTCACTGAAAGACTTGCCCAATCCGGACGACCGGGAAGAGACAGCGGTCCCAGAAACGAAAGAAACTGCTGCCAGTCCACCGCCGCTAAATCTACCGAGCGGGAAGTAAAAATCGAAACGAAGCCTGAAAAGATTGCCAAAAAGGGCGAAGGGCAAAGAGTGCCCCAACGTTGCCCAGCAGAACCTACATCACTGTTGGCCGACACGAAATCTGCATTGCAAATAACGACAGATACTAAACGTGTACCCCTTTGGCACCCACCAGCACTTGCCATTGCGCCAGAGCCAAAGACCTAATTCGCATAACTGTCGCGGAGCACACCAGCATCTGCCATTGTGCCGCAGGCTGACTCTGAGCCTGGATCTGGAAGTGCACCGGCACTGTTCACGGATCACACAATACCAGGAGTGAGGCGATATGATTTGCGGCCTTGAAAGACAGAGTGATCCACAGTTCTTTGGTGTTTATGCTAACCTCTGGTTCCGCTCATGGACGGAGAAGGAACTAGAGGTGTAGAGGAGAGAAGCGTGAGAATTGTGCAAGTCGGACAATTCAAGACTCGCGGCTCCTCGGTGCGATCATAAAAAGTACATGTGTCCTAAACCAGAGCGGACAACCTGGGCGCACATGGTACAAAGGCAATAGAGAACTGTTCAGAATTCCTCTGAGCAGTATGAGAGAGGATAAATGATCTTGCCTAGAACGAATAAGCAAACCAGGCTGCAAAGGGCTGGCAGACTAAACTGTTGACAATTCCTTTGAACTTATGGACATCCGGACAAGTGCGACGAAGAGAGATATCCACGACGAACTTTGTCAGGAAGAAGAAGGACGGTGAGAAAAATGTCAGGACCGGTTTCAACCTCCTCCTGCACCACTGCTGAGAATGAGTTAGTTATAAAGACTGTAAACTTAGGGAAAACGCATGGTAAAAGAAATGGTATGCTGGCTTTGACAATAATCATGTGCTTCATGAGTGTGGTAGCACCAATAACGACAGCCTTTGTGTTATGGTATGTGGAGTCTATACACCCATTGGGATTGTTTTTACCAATAGTTAATATATCCTCTACTGGAAGCCCGGTTCAGGTGATTACTTATACCTTGTCCCCAATGGAAGAGAGACACAGAGAAGGGTATGGGAACAATACGCTATTACTCATCATGAACATGACGCATGCAATTCTAAAGAAAAATAATTGTTGGGTATGCGCCCATTTACCGCAGCACACAGGGAAAGGAATAGGCTGGTATGTACAACCATTACCATTAAGAACTGCATGCAGTGCATTTTTAAGTGCAATGTTTTATGGGAAGTGGAATAAGAGTAGTACGGGTCAATTAGATAGAACAAACATGAATGAGTTTGAGGAAATAATTATGAGGCCTGTGGGTTGTTCCATATTCCATAAAGCACAAGTGATGATCCCAGAACCTACGCCAAAAAGTAAGCAAAAAATAACACGACAAAATAGACAAGATAGATTGTCCCCACCAGTTAAAACATCTGTGATGACGTTTTGTGTAAGAACAGACGGGAACAAAGATGCAATTCCCCCTTCTTACACGATGAATTACAACCCGAGAACTGTCCCTTTTTGTCTAAAAAAGAAAGGCTCCTATTCAGTAGGAACATTTACTGGATGCTTGAATACAGCGGTACTAAAATGGGAAATAGAACCAGTATATGTGGGAGATCCAGTCTATTTTATATGTGGAGAAAAAGCATATCCTTGGTTGCCCAGGTACATGTTACCTAGGTCTACTGTTACCGGGAGTGTTCCTCTTAGAAACAGCAGACATGGCCAAGCTATACAGATCTAGAACCCAAAGGAGTAGCAAAGGTATTTTGATAGCGAAGGACGTAGCAGAATCATTCATTCCATTCTTGTCCCAGATAGTGAACTCCTATAACATAAGGCAGCTGTCCAGAATACTAAAAGATACCATAAACACAACGACAGATATAATATTTAACATGACGTTGGAAGAAAAAGGAATTAGGTTAATGACGCTGCAAAATAGAATGGCTCTCGATGTAATCCTGGTTGATCGTGGGGGAATTTGCAAGATTGTGGGATCAGCGTGCTGCATATTCGTAGATGACTACTCCCCTACGATTTTTGAAGCAATAAAGAAAATGCATGTTCTAAGCTCCGAACTCCCTACTGAAGAAGGGGGCTGGGGAATAGAGTCCTGGTTTTGGGGAAATACTGCGTTCTTGGGGATGGAAGTTGATTACGATATTAGTAGTAGTGTTTGAAATATTCATAACATGCTGTTGTTGCATACACTGCCTACCGATAGTTTGCACTGAAATAACTGAGGGATGTACTAAGGGATGTATGCATATGAGAACAAAAAGAAAACAAACTTATGGCCGGGATGACAGAGACACAAATGAAATGAAAACAGTGAAAGAATTAATGGCTATAGATATTAATGACGATGATGATGCTTATAATAGCATGCAAAATTCAGACATAAGTACTTCAGACTTATCGTCATCAGAGGAGGATACCATGAATGAATGAGACGTTTGGCATACGGCCAAAAGGAGGGTTCGTCGGTCTAGGAAAAATGGACACCTCTCACGATGGATGGCAAATGCATTTTGGTGGCCGAAGGCCAACCGTCTCATGTACGAAACGATAGAAATAAAGGTTTCCGAGTTTGACCAATGAATGGCAATTTTTAGGTAACAAGGATCGCCATTTTGTTTTCTAACGATTGCTCATTGCTTTCTGTTCAAATTAGTTCGCAGCACATTTTTGCTTACACTGCTCGACTGTTAAACATTGTTGTCTGGACGTGAAAGGACAAGGCTGCAAGGCCGCGAGGCCAATAAGAGTTTGTTGAAACACACGTAGGCAGCTCTGGAGAGGAATGCCCGGCTCCCTCCCGAATGTAGCCTTGAAGCAGAGCCGCAGGGCATTTAATCATTTCACAGCTGCCAGCCAGTCTCGTTATATGGTAGAATATGTTAGAATAAAGCAGTTAAAGGCTTGAATTATGCTCTTCTTACAGTCCCCCTTTTCCGAGCCCTGTAGAGCGTGTCGGCTCCCAGGACACGAATAGCACCTCATAGATAGCAAGGTCTGGAATGTGACTCTTCCCCCGTATGTAGCTCGCTTACAAGAACAGAAGCACTGTGTTCTGTTCAACAAAGAAAAGATGTCTCTGCACTTGCAAGGGTGCATATTGTTACTAGAATAGATATTTGAAGGTGTCATATTCGTCGGAAGTGTCCATCATCAAACCGAGTTCAAAGAAACCCAATAAAGGGGGGTGTTAAACATGTCACAGCTGATTGTATGATATGCATTTTGTATATATGTAACTGATGTACATAATTCACTCTCTTGCGTCCCTCGAGGTCTAGAGATACACGTTGCAGGGCGTGAGACTGAGTTGGCCAACTGAGACTATTTGCTTTGCAATAAACCCTAGCTTTGGGAATACAACCTCGTGTCTGGCGTATCTATCGTGTGTGGTGACTTGCCTTGTTTCCATAATGCGAGGGATTCCTAGGGGCCCCTTTCACATGTGCAACATTGCAGAAATGGACCAGCCATATGCAATCAATCTCCTGCCATTAATGATAGCATTTCAGCCAAACCTGATAGCCATGTCCCCTCTGCACTTTTGTCAACAGAAAACCCTAAATCAGAGGAAGTTTAAAGACCTCAACTACGTGACAGGGTGGAATATCACTATATCCTGCGATCTTTCACGACCAAATCTTGTAGTGTTCAAAGATATGTGTGTATTTTATTTTCATAGAAAAATTAGAAATGCAATAATGCATATAAAACAATTTACAAAAATTTCTAGCACCTATATACAATCACTTTTGCAAAATTCAGTTTACAGTCAAATTCTCATGAATGTTCCAGGTACAACAAGATAAAAATGCTACTAATGCTTTCTTAGTGACCGTCCAGCTGAGTCCTATATGTTTCAACTGCACTGGTGAGTGTGGGGATTTTCATCAGGGGCTACTATTTCCTTTTGGTAGGTGCTAGGTACCTAAAAGTGGCTCATAAGTGGGTACCTCTGTAGTTTATTGTGAGAGAGTTCAACGAAATAGATTTAGGGGGTAATTCATAGATTTTAGAGCAGAAGCAGCGCACGCAGGCAGCGCAGAGAGGGAGCGTGTGCCAGCGTGTGCTAGCTGCGTGCGCCAAAACCCATTTTCACGCACAGCGTATTCATGGATTCTTACATCCATAACCATCTGTGGCCCTCACGTGCCAGCAAAATCACATGTAAAACTCCCTGCGCACCCCTCGGAATATGCGTAACCCACTCGTGCCAGCAAAATCACATGTAAAACTCCCCGCGCACCCCTTGGAATACGCGTACCCCGCTCGCGCTAGTGAAATTGCGTGTAAAACACCCCGTGCACCCCTCGGAATACGTGTACCCCACTCGCGCCAGCAAAATCGCATGTAAAATTCCCTGCGCACCCCTCGGAGTATGCGTACACCGCTCGCGCCAGCGAAATCGCATTTTAAACAAACCGCGCAACCCTCGGAATACACGTACCCCGCTCGCACCGGGTAAATTGCATGGAAAATGTCCCCGCTGTAGTGCGGGATGCCTGTGGGGCACAGTGAGGGTGGATGGTCTGCCTGCGGGGCATGGGGAGGGTGGATGGCCTGCCTGCAGGGCATGGGGACGGTGGATGGGCTGCCTGCGGGGCATGCCCAGGAGTGATGGGCTGCCTGTGAGGCATGTCCGGGGTGATGGGCTGCCTGTGGGGTATGCCAGCGGTGATGAGCTGCCTGCTGCGCATGGTCTGGGGTGATGGGCTGCCTGCGGGGCATGCCCAGGGTTGATGGGATGCCTGTGGGGCATGGACTGGGGTGATGGGCTGCCTGCGGTGCATGCCCAGGGCTGATGGGCTGCCTCTGGGGCATAGTCTGGGGTTCAGTTGAGGAGGGGGTCGCAAGAAGATCCAGCACATGGATAAACCCGGTGCCGATGACCTGTCCTAGTAGGTCGACGCGGCCAAAGAGGTATTCAAAATGACGTGCATTGTCCAGATGAGAACCCTGCACGTCATCCCAAATACCACCTTGGCGCAACTCCATCCCAGCTAGGACAGGCTCAATCCGGTCACAGATTGCAGCATCCGCAGGGAGAGGAAGGCCCGTTGTTGTATGCACATCCCCTCCCTGAAAACGGGTTTGGACGGAGGCATCCCTGGTGCTGGATGATGCAGTCACAGGATCGGGGACAGGATTACACACAGGCACCTCCGCGGCAGCCTGTGCTGCCTCCTGTCCCTGCCCCTGGACTGCACCACTAGCACCAGTGGAATCCCTCCTTCCAGGCCCGTGCGTGGGGCTTCCACGGCCTCCTCCTCAACCAAACCCCCCCACCAACCTGGATGACTCTATGCCATCTTCCTCCGTAGGCCCCTGTGCGTGCTCAGCTGCCCCTACTGCTGCCGAGGAGTCCACCTCCAAACTCTTGGACCTTCCCACGGCAGCTGCGGCTACGGATGTGGCACCAGACTCCTCACTAGAGATCACTACCTGGGAGGGGAGCTGGGCCTTGCGTCTCCGGCTGGAGGTGGGATCCCTGCCGCTGTGCTCTACAGCACCATCTCCACCTTCTTCATCAGTCAACCCTTCAGACAGGGAGAGACAGAACACAGGCATCAGGGCACTGTACAATGGTCTGATACACACATGACAGTTGCACATGAGAGGCAGTGTCAAACTTCACAGATGGCATCACACTCCACAACACTCATATCATTTGAACCCACAAACATGCACACATCAACAGGAATGGTGCAGCAGACAGCAACATCCATACACACAACAGCATGAATATCCGAAAGTTGGCATGACATCACAAGCAGCATGGGGAGTGCCGAACACATGCACACACGCCACCAGACAGACATGCATCTGTACATCTCCACCACCTGTCACAGTGCAATCATCAGCAACTATGTCACATCTGCCAATCGGGTTCTTACATGTCTGTGTCACATGCATCCATGGCGTATCACAGTCGTACACATGTCAAACACACACACACACACACATGTACACCGTGCACGTACATGAAGGTGGAACCAGCATCCATGTGTCACACCCCAACCATAGTAAACAGGGGTCAAGCCGGCGGAAAAGGAAAGGTTCACTCAAAGGACAACGTCCAACCGTGAAGAAAGGGAGAAAGTCCCCTTAGCTGCAGTTCAGATCACCATACATGAAACAAGCAATAGTTTAAAATACTATATTTATTTATTTCAATTTTAAATCTTTTAAAAAGAATATTAAATCATCTAAAGTGCTGATACAACATACAAAAATATATATCACACAACTATAAAAGAGTGCATACTGTGTTAAAGTGCTAGTTTCAAATATTGGCTGCTACAGGAAATCGCAAAAGGATGAATCACATTAATCCTAAAAGTTAATCTGGGCATGCCGCAAGGGGTGCCTCAAGCGAGCGAAGGGGATCACTCTAATGAGGAAACCCCCAGTTGTCCTGACCAAACTAAATATATAGCAAACAAATTGTATATCAATGGCATAACCTGAACAATATTAATGATCAAGGAAACACCTAAAATAGTATTGATATTAATAATTCCAATAGTCAATTTAGAAGCAGACAATAAACTAGAAAATAATTCATATTAATTCAACACACAGCATCCCATAGTTAGATTTTAGTGTGTGTGCTCTACTGTTTTCCTTTGAATTAATATGAATTATTTTCTAGATTATTGTCTGCTTCTAAATTCCTTTTCCACACACATTTCTGATGTTTTTTGAGATATATAAACTTCTTGCTTAACCTCATTAAAGGGTACTGTGCGTTTCCTATCATTCACCTGCATGCTCACAGTCTCTCAAGCTCTGGTTGTCTCAAGGTTGGACTACTGTGACAGGCTCTTTCAATATTCTACCTGCCTCCACACTCCGTCCTCTACCTCTAATCCAGTACAGGACTGCAAGACTTGTCCTTGGCCTCAAGCCCTGGGATCCTATCTTTCCAGCTCTGTAATCCCTTCATTGGCTACCAGTGGATGCAAGGATGACACTTCAGACCCTCTGCATTGTGCAGAAGGATTTTTGGGGCATGGGTCCAAAATACCTCAACTATCCTTCTGCCAATACCTCCCCTCTCGAGTCCTTTGCTCCTCTACCTAACACTCCCTCCGGGTCAGTCATTAATAGAAGAAATAAGCTGGTGGCAGATCTGTGTCTACGGCTGGGAGCTCCCTTTGGAACAGCCTACCGGCCACGTTGAAACGTGACGAGAAACATCTCTGCTTCCCGAAGCACCTCAAGACCTTCCTATTTGCTGCTGCATTAGCCCCTCTACTCCCCAGATGAAAAGTTTACTCTGTTGGCACTGTGGACCTGCACACCCTCTGTCCTTCGGGCCCAGGTACATGCTCACCCTGCCTCCTTGCTGCACTGCTTCCAGGCCTCCCATTGCAATGGGTCCTGTACGTGTACCCATACAGTCCCCCAATCTTCTTCTGCACTCATCAGATTTGCCCTATCCAAATGATCTTGCACTTGCCACTTGCTGGCTGCACTACCATCTTTTGAATGCCTATTCTATCATTGGACTACATTTTCCTTCTTTGGTCTACTCTGTTTGGCACGTTCCACTTCTCCACCTTCCAGGGTCTTCAACCCTTTATCCCTTCTCCATGCACTTGCGTGTTCTCAATGTCACTGTGCCCAGTATGATCATTGTTTTCATTTTCTTTTCTCCCTTGTTCCCCTCCCTTTGCTTGTTTGCACTCTGAGCCACTTGTGTATGAGTGCAATCTTGATGAGATGTCATATCATATCATATACATCCTTTGTCCTTGGTGAAGTGTGTCTCACTCTGACTGTGCTGATGGCAGGGGCTCTGTGCAAATTCATGTTTCATGTGCACTCCATGTATGCCCCTAGGTGTCCTTGACCGCCTGCTCATTGTAGTAAGTCTCAAGCAGGATCCAAGTGTCATGTTATTTGGACAGCCATTTCATGCTCACTGTGGGTCTGTGTGTCATCATGCACAACTTTAGGGTGTCCATATCTGTGTTATGCACATGGCTCCCCCTGTTACAGGCCCACTGCCTCTTTTCAACTGGTGTTGTGTCTTCTGCATGCATGGGTGTACTATTGATGGTTCCTCATCTGTCCTGCATCATGTCCACTTCTCATCGGCTGTAGTGACATTTGACTGACGACATGCAATAGACGCATGCCAACACTGTCTGCCAACACACAGTTCCGTGGGGTACCTTCCATTGGCACGCAGTGCCTCCCTGCTATTGCCCAGAGGGTGGGTGTTTCACGGTATCCATGCTACATGGTGCATGCCATTTGCTCATGATGAGTGCAATTGCCCTTACATTGCCGTCATGTTTGGAGATTGACATGACTACGTACATGTTGATATTGGACGTTGAGGAGCTACACATGCACTGCACCTCACACACCCACTCCTGTGCCAGGATCTGCCCTTCAACATGCCAATACAATGCTGCTGTGTGATGGTGACCTCCCATGTATGTACCCATGTCCCTCCTTTAACTGTATAGAAATGCACTAGCGTAGGTGCCTCCTGTGACACATCTACTCTGCATAGTTGATGGTAGAGGGCTGCACGTGAACATGCATGTTACATGTGTCATGGTTTGATTGCTAGCTGTGGCTATCTGTGTGTTCCCCCATGCTTATGCTAGGTGCCATCTCTTTGTTGCCATCTCTCATTTCTGCTTTGGATATGTGCCTGTTGGAGGTTGTGTGTGATGCAGGCGATGTGCAACATGCAATACATGTGTTGCCTTCACATTTTGCACACATCCTTTTATGTTTTTGGGATACCCTTGCTTTGCAATACCACTGGATGCATGTTGGGGTTTGAATTGCTTGTGGCATGGCTGGTTCCTTAGTCGGCTGTCAATATTGTGATCTGTATGTGTGTGGTATGTGCTACTGACATGCGTGTTTCTTTTGTTCATGTTGCAGGTGATGAGGCACTGGTGGCAGAGGATGAAGATGTCATCCCAGACACGGTGGTCAGATTACATCAACAACCAGACACCATTGGTGGCCGTGGGGTGGCTGCCCATGAGAACCCACTGGTGCTCCAGGCCATCGTGTCCAGAGCTGACTCTGAGTCAGGCTCTGATGTATCCTCTGACCACTATGTTGAGCCGGATCTGCATCATGACTTGTCATCACCGGTAAGTGATCCTCTGTCCACGCACCTGCAGTAGGGGGCCAGGCAGGGTTGTAATGTCCACCTCTGGTGGTAATGGGTGCACGGTCACACTCAACAACAGCTGGCCATGTTCCTGGGGCATCAGGTCGATGGAAGGATGCAGTCCTGCAGCCGCGGCGGCACCAACCCAGCAAGGACCACAGCTCCTTCGGCCCAGAAGGTGTGGTGTCCGGCAACGCGGTGGCCGCGTGCCACTGGGGTCAACTGAGTGGGAGCGTGCCAAGATTGCCATAGCACAGCAACAGGGGGAGCAGTTGAGATGATTGCTCAAGATATGGAAAGTATGGCCCATTCCATCCTCCCCTCTGTAAGGCAAGTGGAGCTCCAGCAGTGGGCTACGTGGTCCATGTGCCGCTAACTCAGGCTAGGCATGGTGGCGTCTGACAGGGCGCGCCAGGCTGAAATGGTGGCTCTGCATCAAGCACTTGATGCTGAAGCAGAGGCACACTGTGAGGCCATGAGGGTGGAACACCAACCCCTCCGATCTACTCTGGGTGTGCTCTGGGCAGAAGACATGATGGTGCAGCTTGAAAGAACCATCTCAGTTGAAGTCCATGCAAGCCGGGAGTCACACTGTTTGTCATGCGAGGCCATGCAGACAGTATTCCGTCTTACACGTCAGTCCTTGCAGGAGAAAGCACATGTGACAAGTGAGGTAATGCATGCTGACCTACGTGTCATTGCAATGCAGGATCTGGCTTACCAGACCCGCATGCTTGCTGCTGTTGAGGGGCAAGGCACGGCTAGGTGTGGTGAGGCAACTGAGCCACGTCCACCTTCTGATTTCCATCCAGAGGGTGACGACGACAACCTATTTCCCACATAGGCCGGGCCGTGCAGGCGCTGAGCCCAGTGAGTTTTTTTTTTATCTCAACATCTACATATGTGCGTGTTGAAGTGCACCCTGTACCTCTCCCCTCCTAGGTGCCCCCCCTACCCCCAGGTCATATATGGCCAATTTTTTCTGCAAATAATTTTTTTATACATATATTTTTAAGAATTTTTGTTTGGTGCAAATATTTTGTGAGTTTAATTTTTTTCATGCAATTTTAGAACGTTTTATTTTTTTCTGGAATTTTTTTGTTTATATAGTTTTTTTTAAAAAAATTTAGAAGTTTGTTTTTACAGCAAATACTTTTTTATTTTTTATTTTCCTGCAAATAATTACTTTATGAATTTTAATTTCTGCTGATTTATTATTAATTGCATTTTTTTTGTCCTTTGTGCATTCATGGGACAGTGTGTTGCTTTGTGGCATTTGAAGGCATCCACTGTGTGTTCCAGCTGGGCCCATTCAGGCTTGTCTTGTGTATGTGTTTTGCTTTGGGTCCTGACACATATGTTACTCCTGCTTACCCTTTCCATGGGCTAGCAAGGATGGCTCGGTGTGACTGCATCTCACACAGGGGCATTAGGCTTCGGTCATATCTGTGGCTAGCATGCAGTCCTATTTGTGTGCACACCCCTAGTGGGTATTCCGGATGGCTTCTCCAATGCATGTCTGCACTTCACTTTGGTGAGTATTCTGTTGACTGTGCATTTCATCATGTTGCTTATGATATTTTTTATGAATTGACTGTCTATGTTCATGCACTTCCTGCTGTAGGTGGTACCATGCATCCTTTGGCTCTGTAACACACACTGATGGTGGGAGGGGTCAGTGTGCTGACAATGCTGCATTGGGACACTTGCCCTACAGTGATTTTGATATGCCACATGAAGGCTGAATGCTGAGTTATACATGTCAGCATGCATTTCAACGACCCCCCATTACTTGCTTGCCCTGCTTTGGCCATCTTGCAGCCATGCCTGATGTTTTTTTGTGCCATTTGAAGTATGGCTGCATTGGTTTTGACTTGACTGTCATGTTAGTGGCCTGGACCTGCTCCCCCTCCCATTGGTTGCTCTTGGCCCTTGTGTCAATCCAGCCAACCAGGAGGCTGGAGCCTGCCACAACTACCAAAGGCCCACAATGGAGGTCCTGTATAGCCCTGTCCACCACCCTTCTAGATCCATTGATTGTTCCTCTGTCTCCCCCCCTTAACAATCACACCCCCTCCCCTTCTGCACTGTCTTCTTTCCCTCTGCCCCCTGTGTGTGCTTTCGTTCCACCTCTCCCCCTTCATGCATTTAGACCATGACCCCCTCCTCCCTTCTCTCCTCCCTCTCCCTCTCCACCACCCTTCCCCTTCTCCATGTCCTCTGTCTGTCTTTTTCTGGCACTACTCCAATTGCCATCAGGCATGGTGAAACGTAGCCGCTTGTTCTTTGCAGACACTTCCCCCTCTGCCTCCGTCCATCCGCCCCACCTTCACCTTTCTGAGTTTTATTTTGGCACTTACTTTTATCATAGGTCCCTCCACCACTGATTACAGGTCGTCTGTTCCTCCTTTCACTTCTGTGTTTCTTCTCCTCCTCCCCAGCACTGTCTTGATTCCTTTTCGACCTTCCACAGTGTGTCACTTGTTTTGTTACTCTCCTCACCTCTTCCCTCCTCTTCCCTCACCCCTCTCCTTATGTGACTCCTGCACTGAAACTATTGCCATCAGGCATAGCAATGTTGATGCCAGTTTTGTTTTCCCACATTCCCTCCCTAGACTCTCCCTTATTGTTCCAGGCACTTGTAATATGTACTTTGATTTGATAGTTCATTTTCACATTCTGGGCTGTTGGAATGTACTGTTATTCTCCCTTGTTCCCTCCCTCCTTGAGGCGCTTTGAAGAAATGTTTGTGTAGGCCTATAAGGATTTTCAATGAATCAGTGATTGCTCACTGTATGCCATTCTCGATGTGGTGTACTCTGTACATGATATGCTGGTCAATGGCTGATCCTATCTTGGGTTTTATTTTGAGGTGTTAGGGGATGGGTGTGGTTTAACACACAGGGGGGTCCTTGAGTGCAATGTTCACATGTGCTGTGTACAGGACACTGAGGCTCACTTCATTTCACATGCATGTATTGGATGCATGTCCCTACTTACATAAACACTTAGGCAACACGCCCCCACCAACTACGTCAACACCATGCACACACGTGCCCCTAGATTGCCTTCTCAGGCATGTTATGTTCCGACAATCCATGTTCACTTCCGAATCATTGAGCGTGTACGTGCATGACAGGGTTCTATTTGGTTGATTGCACTTTTTAGTCATGATGCTCAAGGGGTTTCCCTAACGCAATGCACACTCACTGTGCTGCCCTGTGAGCGCTGTGTTGCAGGGGACACACACACAACACACAGTGTTTGAAATGCCAATTTTCTATTGTCCAATGTGCATGCCAACAGGTATTGTGACTTTTGTTGCTTGCACCACTGGTGGCATGCATTTGTGCCACCATTTTCAGGGTGTGAGGTTTTGTTCAGTCATTTCTTCAGATTCCATGTCAGGTTTAATTATCTGGTGCCTATTTACATTTCTCACGTGGCACTTCATGACTATTGTGTCATGTGTTGTGCATATGGTTTGATGTTTGCCATTGCATACCATGCTATCGTGTGGCAGACAGGGGTTATGGGGGTTGGGAGGGTTTGGGTGGCATACCAGTACTTTCATGCCCTGTATTGCAGGGGGGATATGCACCTTGCATGTGTTCCCTTTGGTCACGTGGGATTGGTTGTGTTTAAGTAGCTAGGGATGCACACAATGTGCTACTTCCATGGACACATTCTCAGGGTGGTAAGTTTGTGACAGTTAACTGTCCCTTTGTCATTATCGTTTGTCACCGGATATGTGCCAGGCCTGTGTGCACTCCGCAGGGGTTGGACTTTAGGTGAAAAATGTGGCCACAAGCAGGGTACGGGCTGCCTCGCCACATGCCCTTTCCCCTCCCATGCACAGTGGCCATGCGTGTGGTTGGGGATATGGGGCACCACCATGTCCACAGGTACGACATGCCGTGTTGCCACGTTGTGCAGGACACATGCTGCCACAATGATCCTGAACACTACTGGGGGTGCATATAGTATCTGTCTGCCAGAGCGGTCAAGGGAGCGGAAGCGTGACTTGAGCACTCCGAATGTGCGCTCCACTATGGCCCTGGTTGCAGCATGGGCTGCGCTGTATCTTACCTGGGGTGGTGTGGTGGGGTTCCATATTGGCGTCATCATGTAGGTGCTCAGAGGGTAGGCACTGTCCCCTCGTAAGGTGATAATGGTTGTCATTAGTTGGGCTTGTGTATTTGTCTGTGTGTGACATGCATGCATGTGCACAGGCATTTGTACTCACGTATGAGCCATGTGTCGCCATTCTTCCCAGCTTCCAAAGCCCGGCTCAGGGCGGACATTCTGAATATGAAACTGTCATGGGTGGACCCAAGACAGTTTGCATAGACAGAGGTGATGATTCCCTTGGCATCGCATACAACCTGCACGCTGATAGAATGCCAGTGCTTGTGGTTGCGGTAGATGTTTTCAGTGGCCCTAGGTGAACGTAGGGCCACATGGGTTCAATCTATGGCACCAAGCACTTTTTGGAAGTGTGCCACCCTGTAGAAGTCCAGGACCACGGCCTGCCTTTCTGCGGCGGTTTTGGGCATGTATATGTGCCTGCGGACTGTGGGGCGCGCAGTGATGATTGCCAACACCTGGTGTAGGCAACGTGACTGCGTGGCCTGTGAGACGCCCCCCCTATGGCAGTTTTCTGCTGAAATGACTGAGTGGCTAAAAAATGCAGCACATTGAGCACCTTCTCCAAGGGCCTCAATGCTTGGGAGCACTGGGTGGGTGATGCAAGTTCATCCTCCCACTCCCTTCCCAGCTCTAGGATGATATGAGTTGGAAACATATACCTGCCATAGACCTGGCCATCTGGCATCCCAAAAAGGCTGGTCCTGGGCAAAAAAATGCAGAGCCTGGCTATTCTCCTCCTCCTGTGGTGTCCCACGATCACTGCTGCGAGGAATGGGACATTCATCGTAGCTGTATATGCTTGTTTGTTGTTTGCTTTCGTGTGGCAGAACGTATTTGTGCGTGTGCATGTGTTTTGGCGTGCGCAGGTTTTCCCTATTTGATTTCATGAATACGTGTTGTTCACTAGCGTGTGGGCGTTGCATGTGTTTCCCAGCAGCACTTCCCACGTTATGCCTACATTTTCACGCATTGTTCCCCATTCCCTGTGTTCCACCCCCTTTTTAGGTGTGTGCGCGAGAAGTTGTGCGCTTTCCCCGTTCCTGTCACGCACACGTTTGGAAAGTCTCAGTGACGTGTAAGGTGAGCGCCGATTTGGCGCACATCCCGGAAAAAACACGCGCAGGGCCTACCATGAATCGCATGCATGCGCTAGCGTTTTAACGCTTGCGCCAGCTTGCGCCACAAATTTCGGCGCACATTTATTCCATGAATTACCTCCTAAATCTTTTCAACCGCCAGCTGTCTTTAAGATTAGGCTTGTATCCCACAGGCTGAGTAGATGTTAAATATCCTGAGAATTGGTCTGGTGAGAGAGAGGAGCTCTTTAGTTGTTATCCTGTCTTGATCTACTGCAGTGGGATTCTGAATGACCCTCCCATCGTTTGCAACTTGTAAATGTCAAACAGTAACACAAGCAACCCCAAACATGTTTCAGCATTTTTGGGCAACATCAGTGCAGTGAGATGTGGATCCCTATTGGCCAGCAAGCAAGGGATCCACATCTGGGCATGTCTTCCCTCACAGGCAAACTATAGGCACAAAATATGATGGGTGGAAACTGGAAAGGTATTAATTTATCTAAACCACTGGCATAGCTCTGGGCAACCGTACCATTGGCTCAATTGTGGCATGAGGTTCTGCCGTGCCCAAGGACCTGTCAAGCCACTCACGATAGACAGTTGCCACTATACCCACAAAATGGGTCCATGGGTCCATGTCTTGAAACAACATTGCCTGGGACATGGCCTTTGGCCATGTTGCAGTCCATGCCAAAACAACCCACAGCATGATCCATGCCTAGCCAATTGGCTGCAGGCCCTGACGTAGGCATGAACATTCTCACAATTCTTTTTGCCTACCTTTTTAATAATCTTTAAAGAACCTGTACAACAGAGTAACACTATATTTGCTAAATATTGCTTTAAATGTATATTAGCATCTTTGTGTGATGGATGTGACCCATACACAGCTCCCTGATTGGCCCAGAGGCATCTGACAACACCAAATCAGGAAGTCAGTCTGTGGACCGGCCCAAGCTATTGCTACTTTTGGTAGCTACATTTTGTGCATTCAAAGAAGATCTGCTGGACAGATTAACAACACCTTTTCAGAAGTGTTCTTTTGGGACACTGCTGATCCTTGCACAAGTTTGATAAAAATCCATATATCAGTTTGGGCTATAGCTTCGGTAGATATTTTATTTCCTATTCAAGCCTGTAACTTTGTCTCCCTTTGACAAATTTGCACCTAACTCTTAAGAAAATTCAAAGTTTGGTCTGTGACCAATGTGACTTAACGCATTTGTACATGGTTCAACCCGCAAGCACAACCGTCTGAAGACTGGTTCTCCACTGTTGAACCAACTATCATTGGAATCAGGTATTTTCTTCTGACCCTGTCACCGGTCAACTATTTGGGGACCTAGATACTGGTAAAGTCCCATTTGCACCTTTTTTTCCAGCAAGACATATCCTTTTCAACAACATTGTTGCATTACTTACCTGTTTATACATTTCTGTTCTGCATCTTCTGCCTTCTTTTCATAGGGGTGGGTTTTTGATAGTGTTTGAACAGATACTTGCCTGATTTGATTGATTTCCTTTATTAAAGTATATATTTTATAGTGCCTTGATTGGACATTATTTCATTTTGAAATTGTTTTACTATTGCTGTCTCATATTTGCACCCATTCTGAGAGTAAAGACTTCCCTTGGCCCATTTTGCTACAAAGGTGAATGAGGTAGGTCTCTTAGCTGTGCTTGTTTTACCTACATGATTGGCATCACTGTTGGTTTGAAGAAGTGTGGTGGCTGAATAGGCAGTTTAAGCACTACTCATCCTTGTACTCCTGCAGAGCAGATGTCATTTCCTAGAGACACAAGTCAATATCCTTTAAACCCTTACAACTCTCCTCCCTTTCCTTTCTTACATCTTATACCTTCCTTTCTCCTCTCAATTGACCTCCCAACTGCATTGTTTTTTCCATACATCTCCATCAAAACTGGCACCCTTGAAACACTTGTGTATAGGCGCGTTACAAATGCCATATCATATCATATCATATCACCCATCCACATGACGGCCAAATCATCATGTGTCTGCTAACACCTTAGCACCTCAAGCGATAAAGGATATTGGATCTTTTAACTGCTCCTGTTATTCGTCAATCTTCAAACGCTCTTTCCATTCAGATTTTCCCCAAATTCTTTAAGGTGGCTATCATATTACCAATCCACCAAAATCCTTTAGTTGACCCCAATAATCATTCCAGTTACAGACCTATTTCTCTTGTCCCCTATTATTCAAATGTCCTCAGTCTCCTTATCCAATCCGAATTCCAGAGTCATTGCTAAAAACAACCACACCCGTGGCTCTAACATACCGACATCTGCTCAGCATAACAAACTCATCTCAATCCTAATCTTACTTGACCTTTCAGCTGTTTTGGCATGGTAGATCACTCCTCCTCTCTTATTTGTAACTTGGCTGAATTTGGAATACGGGACACTGCCCTGGACTGTGTTGCCTCCTACCTTTCCCACCAGTCCTTCTACATTTAAATGAACATGGCCATCTCTGACACAACCTACCTCACTGTAAATGTCCCCCAAAGCTTTACTCTTGATCAGTTACTACTGGCCCGGTACACATCCTCCATGGGGCAACTGACTTCCTCCTTTAGTTTCTCTTACAACATCTTTGCTGATGTCGCACAAATATTTCTGTAGTTCCCTACTTTCATTCCTAGTCTGTCAGAATGCATTTCCACCTGTCTATCTGCAATACTGCTCGGGATAGCACTTCATAGACCCATGCTTGACTCAAACCAAGGCTGTCAGGTAAGGACAAAGGCAGTGAATATGGCAAGGGAAATGTGCACAAAATCACGCAGTGAATAGCTTTGAGTCAAACAACATGCACGCAGGAACCAAGACTCATGTATACTTACACCCAGGAGTGCAAACAGAGTGTGACAACAATACAAATAAATGAAAAGGGATGTGGGGTAAGCACTTAGAAGCTCCTTATGACTGCAAGGAAAGTTGGCAAGCTCCTTACCCACAATTGCTATTACAGGTACTGACAGTGCTAAGCCCACATAGAGGGCAAGCAACGGCAGGATCTGTGAACTAACACTCTTGATGGTATTGAATAAGGAAACTTAAAAACAGTACTCACGAGGACGAGAAACACCACTTGAATGCCAGCAAGCCCACGAACCCTGTTGATTAAACATGGACCCAGAAAGGGTATAACAGCAATGGGAGGATAACTAAATACATAAGACTCAAGACAAAGGGCAAGAAGGAATTGTGATTACAGAATAGTGAGGAAAACATAGGCATTCATCCAGGATCTAGCTACAACAGCACACCACACCTAATAATCAATGGGAAATAAATGCAGAAGTGCAAGAGAAAGTAAGGAACAGGAGCAGGGAAAAACGAAGTTACAAAGGCAAACTTCCCCCACCCATCCAAGGAAAAAGGCAGTAAGCCAACCTATTAAGAGGAAAGATAAAGCAGCAAGGTTTACAGCAGCAAAGGACAAAGTCAAAGAAATATAGACCACAGGCAAACTGGGCTGCACCAAAAGGGAAAGCACTGAGAAATGCTGCCTGCAAACAGAGGAAGACAGAAAGGGAATCTGGAAAGCAGAAATCGGTTAAGCACATACATTCGAAATGCAGGGATAAGGAACAAGGACTAGCAAATTGGAACTAGGCACAAGGCTAAGAATCAGGAACAATGGCCCAATCACAAACAGGAACACTGCATCAATGACCAGCGCTGGACTGAAGCAAACTGAGGCTTTTAAACCTGCTTAACGAGCACACGCCGCAGGTGTGCTGCTTGCTGCACCTACACCCACAGGTGTTGCCTATCCTCCACCCAGCCTTGTCCTGCAAGGGTGGAGATGAAGCTGTGGGCCAGGCATTCTGGGAAGCAAAGTCATTTGATTAAAGCAGCATACTGGCTGCCAAAAACCTGGAATGGATCTGGAAGGGAAGTAGCTTGGAAAATAAGGATTTAGCGCTCCCAATTCATCACAACACTGTAGCATAAGGTTCAGAAGGAAAGTCCAATAGGGAATAAACCCCAAATCATGCCCCCAAGTGGTGGGAACGGTAGCAAAGGGAGCGAATTGTGACAAAGGCTAAGGTAATTTAACTTCCCACACCCAAATGCCCCCTCTCCTTCTCTCTCCCATAATCACTCAACTTTCTCTCCCCCTCCCTAAGATGCCTGCAACTTAGGGGTGCTTATTGACAGGGAACTCAACCTCCAATACTTATCACTGCCACCTCCCTAGTGTGTATTATTAACCTCCTCTATGTCCAAAAAATCTACCTCATTACATTCAGTGCTGCTAAATCCCTAGTTACATCACTATAATTGACAGTGTTCTAAACTTTGCCTCCCACACCATCTATAAACACCCTTGCCAACCTCTCAACTCCAAATATTGCCTCCATGTCACTGCTTACTAAGAGACACCAACTCCTCTTCAAATAATCCCTACTAGTCTTCAAATCTCTGCTTGATCTTTCACTCCCCTACTTAGTTGCCATGATCTGCCGTTACTCCCTCCACAAACCCTCCAATCTACTTCCTTCCCCAATCGTTGTTTGCCCTGCAGACCTTGTGCTTCCCCTAATCTTTCACATTCTCGCTTTTTACCCCTCTCCACTGGAACTATATTTCCTCATTTAAGAAAAATGCACCTCATCCTCCACTGCTTTATATCAGCACTCAATATATGTATATATTCTTTTAGTTATGTATTGTCATTTGGTTTTACATTAAACCCTTTCACAAATTCTTAGCATTTCAACAAAACTTAATATAATTAATCAGAGCATTTTAACTTCTCATACAAAGTTAAAACATTGCTAAAACATTATACAAAAGGAACACCATGGTCAAATCATCATAATCAATTACAGTTATATTACCACAGCTAAATCAAAGCCAAAATGAATGCACTAAACTTAATAACAATTTAGTTTGTGCAGACAAATCACCCAATAATACAAAGATTTATTTTAAAAAAATGCAATAAGAGCAATACATAATTTGTACACATAAATCATCACCACAGAAGTCAAATGGATAAAATAATTAAAATAGAACATATAGGTAGCAAGGCCATACATTTTAAAACTAGATGTAAGGTCTCACCCTCTTCCAAATAACACAGCCTGCAAATTCTGTGCCATGAGAGGAGCCTTAAGGTGGCTCCACTACCTCTAAGGTGTGAATACCGTGAAGGCGCCTTGATAACCTAAGGTTTAGGTAAAAAACAGAGTGGCCCCCATCTGCCCTCTTTAAATACTGCCTTTAGAGCTTCAGATTATTCAAGCTACTCAAATGTTCTATATGATCCCATTGTTTGAGTTTTTTTATTTGTTTCTAAAGGCTTCTAATCAGAGTCAATGGCAGCCTAGACCAAAATGTCTGCACACACCATCATAAACTCTTTCAAGTGGTTAACTGATTCTTCTCTAAAAATCATCCTCTATTCAGAAAACAATTTCCGACTAGTCTCCCCTCTGATTTTAAAATATAGGTGTAATTTGTTTTGTTTATAGGTATATCAAAAAAAATGAGCACCAGCTCAATACGAATAGCCCCCATGGAGGCAGAAGGGAGCAAGTTCAAAATGGTATGCCAGATTTCCCCCTCAGATCTGTCTAGCCATTAGCAAATACCAATCAGTAGCAGCTCAAGACCATAAAGAATCAATGGTGTAACATTAGCCTTATAAAACTCACTGATGCATAGTAATGAATAAAAACATTTTCTTGGAATCTATTTAATTTGTCAAATTGGCTGCCAAAATGTGTCCAAAATATATAATGTTATCCAATACCTTAATTTCTGTTTTAGCCTTTTTATTGTAAACCATAATATGTGATGAATCAATCAGAAGATTATTTTCTGTGGCATAACTCTCGATACAAGTCAGCCGTCTTTTAATAAAAATAAGGTCATCTTCATATGCCAACCAACCTATTTCCAACGACCCAATTTTAGGAAGGGAAACAAGATACATCTTAAAAGGCCTTTGTCAGCTCTAATACATATAAATTAAAAATAGTAGGGGCCAGCACACATCCCTGTCTTAAACCAGACTCTACTAAAATATCGCGTGATAATAGGCCTTCAGAATTCAGCCTCACATTGAGTTTATTATCAGAATAGAACAACAAAAGCATATTTAGTGAACCATCTGGTATACCACGCTTTCTCAATTTGGACCATAATCTGTGTCTTTCAACCCTGTCAAATTCTGATGACATGTCCAGACTTGGCAGATAAAGAGGTTTTCGAGCAAACCAAATATGTTTTAAATATGACAAAACTAACTTACGGAAGTACCCTTTCTCCTTCTAAAAACCCATCTAAAACCCGTCTGATAAATACTGATAAATACTCAGTCTTTGATAGCTTTCCATCCAACAAGTCATATTTTTCTGAACATACCTTGCCAAACCTTTACACATAGTGTTATTAAACACATTGATCTTTAGTTACTACGAGATTCACAGACTGCATTTTTCTAAATTGGAACCACAATCGAATAAGACCAGGAATCTGGAATTTAAAAAGTTCATGCAACCTGGGTAAAAAGCCGAAAAAGAATAGCTGACCGCATTCTTAAGCTTGGATTTTAATATCCTATTTGAAAGCCTTTCAGGACCACACACCCTACAGTTTTTTAGTTTGCCCAGTCACCATCAAATCATACAAATCAAAATTGAACTCCCAGATAGACTGAGAAATCCCCCCAAAACTCCAGAATGCATTAATGTATTTGAAAATAATTTAGAAAATAATTCTACCCAAATTAGCTCCAAAATACAATTAATTTGATTAGGTCTTCGCCTTTTATATACACCATTCACAAGCCTCAAAATACCTCAGGCATCAAACTTTACTCGTTTTTAATCACATTTTGCTTAGTTTTTTTTAAAATGTCTTAATTCTGTACATCTTCAAACAATTTGCGTACTGTTGTTTTAATCTCTTACCCTCTTCAAATTTAGCATAATGCTCCAATGATGCAACTCCCTTTCACAATCTCTAATATAGGAATCCAAGCAATGATTATGCGACTCCACAAAATGCTTTTGTTTCCACTGTAAATCTGGGGCAACCTCCTCTATCCACTCTGATATAGTAGCTGAAAAAGCCCTCAGAGGACATTGCAACCATTTGACCATATCATCGCAGCTAGACCAGCTCTTTTCAAATCTTGCATTAAACTTCCTTGTTTCAAAACTTCTTTGCTTAAGTGTATTGGCACAGTTGTTAATAAATAGATTTTTACACCCAGACGTGTGCCATTCAAGTTCTCCAACTCCAGATTAAATTTCAACCTTGGAGTTGATTGATCACTCATAGTACTCTGCAAAACCTAAAGATATAACATCCTATACAACCATGAATAAGGAGCATAGAAAAAATCAATTATTGAACTAAAGTAGGGCCCAAACCAAGCCAGCTGAATTGGGGTGTATCCGCAGACATTCCCATTCAACCTGTACAGGTTCTACTTACTCATAAATTTAGCCCATCCTAAACCTTGCAAATCTCTCCTGTTAGATGCACACAAATAAGATGACACGCAACAGAGTCTGAAGAGACTTCAATCATTCTCATTTATGCCTTTATCTGGGAAAAGACAGTTGAAATCAGCAGCACAGATTATGAAAGCAGTGGGATAAAATGTCACCCATTAGAAAAGAATTATGTCTAGTTCCCTCCATATATATTTATCCAAGACGGCGGCCGGATTCTAATAAGGATGAATCAATAGCAAATTAATAGGAACTCCCTTACTAGAAGAACACACTCTCACAACCAAAGTCGAATCGATATTAGACTTCACATCTACTAGGGACATGCCCAAATAATTCCTTACTGGAGTAAATAGTATGCCAGATGGGTGGCCTGTTGCTCCCTTCTTGGCTTCTAATTAGAGTCTTAAAAACATCAATTAGGGGTACTTCACATTATCACGTTTCTTGTGAAACCACCAACTCACAGTCCCTTACTTTGCCCATTATGTGAGCATTCAAAAGTTGTTAAAACCCCTTGTGTTCCATCTTAAGAGTGCAGCCACTTGATCATTATAATCCTGGTCAAGTGCCTGCATAGCTTGGTAGGGGAAAGGGCAGCCATCCCCAATCAACGTTTGCCTCATGGGACTCCTGGGGTCAAAAACATGTCTTCTTCCTGCTGCATCAACTTTACCTTGAACCTCCAAACCGTCTATATTCTCATATTCATTCAGCCCACCTTTTTGATTCATACTGTCTGGCCACAGAAAGCTCTTTCTAGTTACCAAAGTATTATAGCCTCTACTAATCACCTCTTCGTGGTCTTCAACATCCAAACGCCATGCCAGTTCTAAGAAAAAATGCACTGATAATCCATTAAACAGGTCTTCCTCATGTAATTCAATACATTTTAAATCAGCTGATGAAATTATAGACAAAGAAGGAGTGCCCTTTAAAGTTGCTAAAATATGTGCTCTATTCATCAATGAAAATGGACATAAATGTAATTTACATCTGTACCTCCTTTCTCCGAGCCTCTACCCCCTTCGCATAATATGCAACAAATACACAGGTGACTCCCTCTTTCTCTATACAATTTCCTTAGTTTTCAAAATATAACTGTGGGAGCTCAAACCCTCCACCCCATACTAACACTAGGGGCATTCAGTGCCTTTACATCATTAACCACCCCCCCCCCCCGGTGACTGTTCCATCATCCACTAACTCTGGATTGTCCACTACGTCTGCAGAAGTGTTTTCTGCTACGTCTGAATTGGAAAATCTCACAAAGAAACATCGAGGGGGTAATTCATAGAATTCAGCGCACAAGTGGCGCACGCGGCTGGCGCACAGTGTGTGTGTGCGAATCCCTGCGCCAGCGGCGTGCGCTAAAATACATTTCCACGCACAGCGTATTCATGGATTCCAGCCACCAAAACCAGCCGTGGCGCACAGTGGCGCAGCGACCCTGCAGCAGCACCAGTTACGCCCCCAAGAACGCCCCTTGCGCAGTTAAAAGCCATCAAAATCCCCAATCCAGCGCAAAGGGCTGCGCTAACCCTGTACCAGCACGGCAAGCGGGGTACGTGTATAACTGGGGTGCACTGGAAGTTTCTCATGTGATTTCAGCTGGGTACGTGTATTACTGGGGTGCGCGGGAAGATTCACACGCAATTGGCCCTGTGCGAGCGGGGTACGTGTATTACTGGGGTGCGCGGGAAGTTTCACACGCAAATTCAGCAGGGTATGTGTATTTCAGGGGTGCGTGGGAAGTTTCACACGCGATTTCAGCAGGGTACGTGTATTTCAGGGGTGCGCGGGAAGTTTCACACGCGATTCCATCAGGGTACGTGTATTTCAGGGGTGCGCGGGAAGTTCCACACGCGATTGGCCCCGTGCGAGCGGTGTACGTGTATTACTGGGGTGCGCGGGAAGTTTCACACGCGAATTCAGCAGGGTACATGTATTTCAGGGGTGCGCGGGAAGTTCCACACGCAAATTCAGCGGGTACGTGTATTTCAGGGGTGTGCAGGAAGTTTCACACGCGATTCCATCAGGGTACGTGTATTTCAGGGGTACACGGGAAGTTCCACACGCGATTGGCCCCGTGCGAGCGGGGTACGTGTATTACTGGGGTGCACGGGAAGTTTCACATGTGATTTCAGCTGGGTATGTGTATTTCAGGGGTGCACGGGAAGTTCCAAACGCGAATGTCCTGTGTACGTGTATTTCGGGGTGCGCGGGAAGTTACACACGCAAATTCAGCAGGGTACGTGTATTTCAGGGGTGCGCGGGAAGTTCCACACGCGATTCCATCAGGGTACGTGTATTTCAGGGGTGCGCGGGAAGTTCCACACGCAAATGTCCTGTGTACGTGTATTTCGGGGTCCGCGGGAAGTTTCACATGCAAATTCAGCAGGGTACGTGTATTTCAGGGGTGCGCGGGAAGTTCCACACGCGAATGTCCTGGGTACGTGTATTTCAGGGGTGCGCGGGAAATCCACACGCAATTCCATCAGGGTACGTGTATTTCAGGGGTGCGCGGGAAGTTCCACACACGAATGTCCTGGGTATGTGTATTCCTGGGGTGTGCGGGAAGTTTCACAAGCAAATTCAGCACGGTACGTGTATTTCAGGGGTGCGTGGGAAGTTCCAAACGCGAATGTCCTGGGTATGTGTATTCCTGGGGTATGCGGGAAGTTTCACAAGCGAATTCAGCAGGGTGCGTGTATTTCAGGGGTGCGCGGGATGTCTCAAACGCGAATGTCCTGGGTACGTGTATTTCGGGGTGCTCTGGAAGTCTCACACGCGATTTCAGCAGGGTACGTGTATTTCAGGGGTTCCGAGGAGTACTACACGTGAATTGGCCGTGTGAGTCCTCCCAGGTGTTCGCTCTACAACCCCCACACCACGGGGGACTACCCTGCACCCCTGCTCATGTCCCGCAGGCAGCCCATCCACCAAGCCACATGTCACCTTGCACTACTGACAACAATGCATGTCTCCCAGCACCCCCACCCCCCACCAGTCAGGGGCACCCTCCACCAGGCCCCCACTCCTGTCTCCCTGCACCCCCACCCCCCACCAGTCAGGGGCACCCTCCACCAGGCCCCCACACATGTCTCCAAGCACCCCCACCCCCCACCAGTCAGGGGCACCCTCCACCAGGACCCCACTCCTGTCTCCCTGCACCCCCACCCCCCACCAGTCAGGTGCACCCTCCACCAGGCCCCCACACATGTCTCCCAGCACCCCCACCCCCCGAAGTGCAGGGCATCCTCCACCAGGCCCCCACACATGTCTCCCAGAACCCCCACCCCCCAGCAGTGCAGGGCACCCTCCACCAGGCCCCCACTCCTGTCTCCCTGCACCCCCACCCCCCAGAAGTGCAGGGCACCCTCCACCAGGCCCCCACTCCTGTCTCCCTGCATCCCCACCCCCCACCAGTCAGGGGCACCCTCCACCAGGCCCCCACACATGTCTCCCAGCACCCCCACCCCCCACCAGTCAGGGGCACCCTCCACCAGGCCAAAACTCCTGTCTCCCTGCACCCCCACCCCCCACCAGTCAGGGGCACCCTCCACCAGGCCCCCACACATGTCCCCCTGCACCCCCACACCCCAGCACTGTGGGGCACCCTCCACCAGGCCCCCACACATGTCCCCCTGCACCCCCACCCCCCAGCATTGCGAGGCACCTGCCAGCAGGCCCCCACTCATGTCCCACTCATGTCCCCCTGCACCCCCACCCCCCAGCATTGCGAGGCACCTGCCAGCAGGCCCCCACTCATGTCCCACTCATGTCCCCCTGCACCCCCACCCCCAGCATTGCGAGGCACCTGCCAGCAGGCCCCCACTCATGTCCCAATCATGTCCCCCTGCACCCCCACCCCCCAGCATTGCGAGGCACCTGCCAGCAGGCCCCCACTCATGTCCCACTCATGTCCCCCTGGACCCCCACCCCCCAGCATTGCGAGGCACCTGCCAGCAGGCCCCCACTCATGTCCCACTCATGTCACCCTGCACCCCCACCCCCCAGCATTGCGAGGCACCTGCCGGCAGGCCCCCACCCATGTCTGACTCATGTCCACCTGCACCCCCACCCCCCAACACTGTGGGGCACCCTCCACCAGGCCCCAACACATGTCCCCCTGCACCCCCACCCCCCAGCATTGCGAGGCACCTGCCAGCAGGCCCCCACTCATGTCCCACTCATGTCCCCCTGCACCCCCACCCCCAGCATTGTGCGGCACCTGCCAGCAGGCACTGACACATGTCCCCCAGCCAACACGTCATCACAATCTAGATCCCTGGCCCTTATGGGCAGCCTCCACATGCCAAACACCCACCCAAGTATTGCATCCACCCACTCTGAATTGCCAATTACATGATACAACCCCAATGGCAAGTATGTAAATGAACACATGTCCCTCACATACACACAATGGGTGTAAGTGAATGTCAAAACCCATATCATGACATGCATGAAACCAATGATATGATACTACACATTGAAGTTTGATGAAAAATATGTATTAAAAGCAACATGAATGGGATTAAAATTAAACAAACGACAATGGGAATTAAAATCAAAAAAGCAGCATGTCCGTAAAATAATGAAAAACCACAAATCATAATCCAAATGAAAGGTGTCCAAAGTCACAGTTCAAAAAAGTACATCCAAGGGAAAAACAAAACCAAAAACCATTGCTCCATGGGTAAATCAAAAAAAAAAAACATAATCCAACAGTCAACTATATACAAATAAACATACCAGGGTCCATGATCCCAACTGAAGAAATGAAACCTATCTAAAAATACTACGTAATAAAAAAACTATATAAAAAAATGTTGGCCACTGTCCAAAAGGTCCAAAATCAAGAAAAAAGCAAAGGAAACTAACACTAACTACATAACTATTTACAAGGGCAGCGGGCTAGTCCAACGGCTCACTGGATGTTGTCATGGGCCAGGGCATCATCGAACTCCTGTTCAATGGCTTGGAGGCGGGCATGTTCCCTGGCCCTGAGGTCTCGCAGGGATAAAGCAATGTCCAGCTCCAACTCCCTGCGAAGACCCTCGAGGCATTCAGCCCGCCTCAGCGCCCTCCGCATGGAGTTCTCCACCCTGACCATTGTGAGACGTTCCTCCTCTGCCCGCTGCCGCTCCGCACCTATCTGCTGGCCCAACCGCTCCCACACGGAAGCCACTCCCATTCCAGGGTTCTCCTGCCCTCCGGCCGATGCCTGCACCCCTGATGTTGATGGCCCCGAGCCATGATGCCTCCCACGTCGAGCCTGCCGCTGCCTCCGACGCAACTGCATGTGCCAGCACGACGGCATCCAGGCTGATGGAATCCACCGACGCCGTCGTGCACGTGCCATGCCCGATGAAGCCATCACATCCTCCATCTGCTGGGGTCCAGTTGCTGGTGTGTCCACCCCTGCTGGACCTCCGACTCCCGACTGTGGCAGGGATGGGATCCCCACCGAGTTGGCTGCATTGGTCGGGGCAGGTCCACAGGGGGCCCTGGTGGCATCTGGGCCGGAAGACAGCATGGAGAACGACTGGCGCATATCCTCCACAGAGGAGGAGAGGGTCGCCAAAGTCCCCGACACATGTTCGAGACCCCCGACCACGACCGCTCCTAACTGGGCCACGTTGGCATGGTGCTCTTCGTGATGACATGCGTGCTCCCCCCGGGAAGCACGCACCTCATCATGAATGACACCCGTGCGCAACACGACACCAATCAGGACCTTCTCCATACGGCCAGGGGTCCCCTCGTCCGCAGGTGGAGGGGAGTCAGATGACATGGACATCCCCCCTACCTGCGGACAGGCCTGGGATGGGGCATCCCTGCTGGTGCATGGTGGTGCAGTCACAGTGTCAGGGACAGTGTCATGCACAGGCACCTCCACGGCGACCTGTGCTGCCTCCTGCCCCTGCCCCTGGACTGCACCACTTGCACCAGCAGGGATGCCCCCACCAGGCCCCATGTGCGGCTCAGTAGCGGCCTCCTCCTCCTCTGTGGAAACCACCAACCTGGATGGCTCCACACCGTCTTCCGCCGTTGCAAGCCCCTGTGGGGGCTCACCCACCCCTTCCGCTGCAGCCGTGGGGGCATCCCCGCCACTTTGCTCCACAGCGCCGTCTCCGCCCTCTTCTTCACTTTGCGCTGCGTAGAGGGAGACATAGAACACAAGCATCAGGGAACTGTACAATGGTCCCCTAGACAGGAAGCAATAGCAGATGAGTGGCACTGTCAAAGATCACTTCCATCATGTCCCTCCACAACACATGGGTCAGTGCAGGCAAAACACATGCAGTAACAGGCATGGCGCATGCTATGGACATAAGCAAACATGTCCAAGGGACTCTTGAAACATACAATGTTGTTTATGAACTCACATACATTGGGTCATGCCTATCACATTCACACACTTCACCGTACTTTCATCCATCTGGACTCATACACCCCAGACACAGTGGATGCAAGGATCGGTAGGCTGCATCAGTGGATCTGAACATTGACACAGACATGTGTCATGCATCCATGGCATTCACAAGTCACAGACACGCAGGTCAGACACACAGACATGGACACCATACATGTATATGGCATCATCACCCATCCCTCACCCCCACTCATGTCCAGGAACAGAGACTGGCATGCTCTCATGTGTCCATTCTGCATAGGGCTCCCCATGTAGCATTTAAACACATACACCAACCGTGTGCTTCACACATTACTGGTCTTACATGCATGACCATGATGTCCCTGCACACACACATGCGTACATGGCCTATGTCACACATAAAGGCAAGTATCAGACAACCAGCACACTACAACATGCCCTGTCTCACACAGCAATGCCTGGCCACTTACCGCTCCACTCCTGACGGGTCTGCCTCTCAAGGACCTGGACGTGGAGCGCTGGGGATATGCGTTCCAGGACCCTGATCTGATCTTCCGACAAGTGGCCCTGGCGCCCCTTAGCATCCGCTGCCTTCAAGAGGCGCCGGGCCTTGTTGAGGGTCCTGGACCTGAAGTCCTCCCAGCGCTTCTTGACATGTTGGAAGTCGTGGACTGCCACCCCCTCCGCGTTGATGGCAGTCACGATGTCCGTCCAGATCCTGTCCCGTCCATCCTTGTCGGCGCGTGATGATCCGAAGAGGGCATCATAATGCCCCAGGACATGCTCCACCAGGACACCAACTTCCTTCTCACTGAAGCAGGTGGCCCTCTGCCCCTCTGGCTGGGGGTCGCCAGTGGTCTCCGATGGTGTTTTCCCCGACATGGCGACCCCCGAGGCAGGCATGGGTGGGCAACTGGGTCCTGGGGCTGGGCTGTGGAGCGATGGTATCCCAGTCGGGAGTCTTCTGTTCCAGCAGGGGTGGACACAGCAACTGGAACCCTGCAGATGGCTGATGTGCAGGCACCAAACGGCAGGGCACGGTGGCAGCAGGCAGGCAGGCAGGCAGCAGCAGATGGCTCGTGGGAGGCTGCTCGGGGCTCTGGGGGGCAGTAATTCGGCCTTTTGGGCAGGAGCATGGTCTTCCATGTGCTTACGCGTGGCCAGCTTGATACGGAGTGATTTGGCACGTGAAAAATGTGCACGTCAGCTTGTGATTAGAGGAAAGGCCCCTAGCGCGTAAGTGACGTGACGCGCGCAGGCGTTTCCCTCAGCATGGGTTAAAGGTGAGCGGGGCCAGCAGTCGTTGTACGTGCCTTTCGTGGAGACTGACGTGTGTTGCTGCTTCCTGTTGTTTCGCGCGCCATCACAACTTCACAGCTATCAAGGACGTATCTCTTCTTTTGGCGGGGGTATTGGCTACGCATGTTTTTCTGCATCGCGCTAGTCAGACGGTGAGTCGCACACGCTATTTTTCCCACTGCGGGTGCCCCTGTGTATCGCACCCATTTTCGATGTCATAGTAGCCTGCGTGTCCCACGCGTACGCGTTATTCGTGTTACTGGGTGCCACCGCGTACTGCGGGAGGTTGATTCCACGCACGTAGGCTGCAGGGTTGCGTGCACGGTTTTACTGCAGTTTTGGGGTGCCTGAGCGTTGCGTGACCCGTCACTACATCACCGGGGTCACAAACAGCCTTGCAGGTGCAGGGGGGCTCTTAACATCTTGCTTCCCACCCCCTTCACCCCAATTGCCCAGGTCAATTGTGGTGTACACCTCCCATTGGCACTACTCCATCTGTTCCGGCACTACTACATCTGTGCCATGGTTGGGCGGACACCAAAGGTGAGGGGCGCCTCAGCTAGGCGTACTCCTCGTGGTGGGCGTGGTCGGGGACGTGGCCGTGGTGACCAGGGAGTAGGGGGACTCCAGGGTGTCCAGGGCGGCCACAGAGGGGGAAGAGGCAGGGGTGCGCCACTTGAGCACAATGTTGTGCCATGTGTCGGGGCAGTCATGCCACCACCCCCTGTGGTTCCGGGGGATGCAACTTCTGCATCTGGCACTGGCGCCCGTGTGACCCGGCAGTCCGTTCCATCGACTGCCACGGGCCCAAGGGTAGTGGTAGCTGCAGGTGCAGCTGTGGACACCGCCACCCAGGCTCAGGGTCTGCCAGCGCAGGCTGCATTGGCACTTGAGGAGCGCTTGGTAGATTTCCAACAGGCCAGGAGGGAAACCATAGGGGCAGGCAGGGCTGCTCAGACCAAGACACGTGTCCCTGGGGCAGTTATGTCATCTGCTGCCCCGAACAGCCGGGTGTTGGCAAGTGCAGGGGCAGATGCACCCAACAACACCCCGGTTGTGAGTCTGCCAACCAGGACCGTTGCGGTCAATGACCCTGCCACAGCTGATGTTGCTGTGCAGGGTCCATTAGAGGGCACCCAGATGCCACTGACACAAGTCAGGCCTTTGGTCGTCCCTCCACCTGCCACTCCCTTGGCTCAATCCAACAAACCCACTGGCCATACTGGTCAGGGCGGCATTAGCCAGCCAGGGTCTGCACCACAGTCCAAGAGGAGGAAGGTTGCACCTGCAGCACAGGCTGGGACCCCACACACAGCCACGACCTCCTGCACGTCGAGGAAGAAGCCTTTCTGCAAGCAGGAACTGGACTTCCTCGTGGGCTACGTGCGGGGCCACAGCCGTGACATGCTAGTGGGTGCCAATAGTCAGACTACGGCTGCCCAACGTGACACCCACTGGAAGCATGTTGCGGAACATGGAAGTTCATTCGGCCATGAGGTGCGCACGGCGCAAGAGTGCAAAAAGCGTTGGAATGACATCAAACACAGCACTAAGGCTAAGTGTGCCTCTAATTACAACTTGACTCAGGTGACTGGCGGTGGGCCTGCACCAGAGGAGGAAGAGCTCACTCCGCATGAGGCACTCGTTGCGGAGTTCATACCACCTGAATTGGTCGAAGGAGTGGGAGAGATGCTGGACTTTGATGCCAAGTCCAGTGAGTGTTGATGCGTGTTTGTTGAGGACGTGTGTGTTTCACTTGTGGGATGTGTTGTGCATGATTGCCACTACATGTGACGTGTACATGGTTCTGATGTGTAAGTAATGCAATGCTTCCGTGATGCATGTCTGCTCTGCTGGATGGTGGACATGTGGAGCATACAGGGACTGTCCGCATCACTACTATTGCACCCTACTGACATGCTGGTTACAAGTATGCCCCTCCGGTCCATGTTCGAGCTCACTGGCCCTTCTGCAAGTGGCGTGGGGTGACCTTCCTCTGAGCCCAGGCACAATGTCATTGCATGACTGACGTGCATGTCTCCTCTGCCTGCATGCGGGGACTCCATGTAGGCATGCTCCCTTGCCCTTCCTCCGCCACTCTGCACCCCAGTTCCACCTTTGCACTGGTCTGCTTCAATCTTGCCAATGTGTACTTTCCTGTTCATGCGTCCTGTGTAGATGCTAACTTCCAGCATACAATCTGTCAGACATATGCTGTGTGGTACAGCCTTAGTACTTGATGCAGGGTATCTCACTTGTACTGTGCATAGATTAGATGTCCCGCAGGGACATGAGTGCCCATTCATGCTCCATGTGCATTGCACGCATGCCCCTATGTGTCCTTGACTGGATGATCACTGTAATACAAGTCCTGGGTGACATACATTGCATGGCATCTCATCAGCCTTCCCATGTCAACTGTGGGTCAGTACTGCGTTGCACACATGTTTAGGGTCTGACAATCTGTGTGGCTCACAGGCCTCAGCCTGTTTAATGGCCAATGACTCTGTCCAACTGTTGTAGTGTCTTCTTCACACGTGGGTGGCCTACAGAGCTTTCATCATGTGTCCTGCTTACTGTCCCATCATCATTTGCAGTGTTGTCACTTGAATCACATTAAGCTGTTGATGCCAGTCAACACTGCCTGTCAATACACAGGTCTATGGTCAGCCTTTTGATACCATGCTAGGCAACCCTGCTTTTGTACTTGGGTGGAGGGGTGCTTGGCTTCTAGATATGGTACACATTGAATGCACAATGCACATGATGCCTGAATTTGACCTCGCACTGCCTTCACATGTCCTGACACACACCATGGAGTCCTTGTACATGTAGGTAGTGAGTGGCGTACACATTTTCTGCACTGCATAGACCCACTTCCATGGAAACTGCCACCTTTCAACAGGTCTGATCACAGAAGCGATTCAAAGTTGACCCAGCATGCATGCCAGGTTATATGTTGTGTGTCACATGTCTGCCTGATGCGTTTGTTGTCGGTGTGTGTCTGTGTTGTGTGCTTCTGACATGTGTAGTGACCTTTTTTCTCTCTATTTCTCAGGTGATGACGCAATGGAGGCGAAGGATGGTGTTGTCATGCCAGACACAGGGTTGTTACCACTACATGAACCCGGCACAAGTGGGGGTCGTTGGGTGGTAGGCCACGAAAACCCCCAAGTGCTACAGTGCATCTTGTCTCTGGCTGCCTATGAGTCCAGCCTTGATGACGATTCTGACGTCCATGTTGAGTTGGATGAGCATCAAGTCCATGTGTCAGGGGTGAGTGATTCTGATGTGGACACTCCTCTGTCCGCGACACCTGCACTGAGGGATCAGACAGTCTTGGTTCCTCCGCCCGTGGTGGATCGGGACGCAGGGTCACCCTCCACACCAGTCACTGATGTGCCTGGGACATCACGTCGACAGGGGCATGTAGTCGTGCAGCCGCGGGCGGTGCCAACACAGCGAGGACACCCGGTCCTTGGGTCCCGCAGGGGTCAAGCCCAGCAACGCGGTCGCCGTGCGCAACCGCAGTATACTGAGTGGGAGCAAGACATGACTGCCAATTCAGAACGGCAGGGGGCAGCAATGGAGAACATCGCTGAGAGCATGGAGCGTGTGGCCCGATCTGTGCTCCCCCCTGCTAGGCAGGTGCTTCTCCAGCAGCAGGCGGCATGGTCCACGGCCCGCTCGCTCAGGCTGGGCATGGCGGCCTCAGACAGGGCACGCCAGGCTGAAATGTCGTCTCTGCGTCAAGCAATTGCTGCTCACGCAGAGGCACACATGGATGACCTGAGGGAGGAGTATGCTTCCCTCAAATCCGCTCTGGGTGTCCTTATGATGTCCCAGAGGCAGCGGGCAGAGGAGAGGTTTGCACAGCTTGAGCGTACCATCTCGGCTGAGCTACAGGCTTGCCGGGAGGTGCAGCGGTTGTCCAGCCAGGCCTTGCAGGAGGAACTCCATGTTTCACGTGCTACCTTGCAAGAGGAAGCACGTGTATCACTTGAGGTTCTGCATGCAGACCTACGTCACATCGCCACACAGAACCAGGTTCACCCGTCCAGCAGACTTGCTGCCAACGGGGGGCAAACTGCAGCTAGGCATGGCCAGGCTACTGTGCCACGTCCTCCTTTCCAGGATGAGCCAGACTCGGACGACCATCTATCTCCCACATAGGTCGGGCTGTGCAGGCGTTGAGCCCATGGAGGTTTTTTTTTTGCTCAGCATCATCGCATGTGGGTGTTGAGCAGCACCCTGTACCTCCCCCTCCTGGGTGCCTCCCCTCCCCCCCGGGTTGTATGTGGCCATTTTTGATTTTTCTTTTAGTTTAGTTAGTTAAGTTTCTGTTTGATAGTTAGTTTAATTATGTAATGTAGGTTTTTCATAGTTAGTGTAATTAGTTAATATAGTTTAAAATTGCTTGTCTATTGTGCTTTCATGTGATGGTGCGGTGCTTTGTGGCTTTCTGTTCCAGCTGGGCCCTTCAGGTTTGTTTTGTGTATGTGTTTGCTGCTTGGGGTCCTTGACTCACATATGCCACTCCTGCCTCCCTTATCCATGGGCTCGCAAGGATGGTTCGGTGTGACAGCCTATTAGACAAGGGCTTTGGACTGTCATATCTGTGGCATGTCTGGTGCTGTGTAACTTGTGTTGACACCCCTAGTGGGGATGATTGCGGTGTTATTGTCCACTGTTCAGCTTTTGCTAGAAGGGGTGTTTCATGATTAATGTGTACATTCATTGCTATGCATTGTGTAGTATGTTTCTTATCTTTACTGTACACATGCTTGTTGCAATTCATGCCGTAGATAGTGTGTTCCACACTTTGGATGTGAAAGACAGACTGATGGTGTGATTTCTGATGTAAGTCTCTGACATGGTCCAGTAATGAGATGCCTGAAGAGACACACACAGATGACTTTAAAGCATTAATCATGTGTTTCATGCCCTTTCTGCAGGGGGATGAGCCTCCAGACCACCTTTGCCAGCAGACATGGCCCATTGGACGTCTGAATTCTGGACACGTTTGTTGGTGCCCACATGCACATGTGTGCACAAGCAGAGGCACAGGGATTGCAGACCTACATCCTAGAACTGCTGACGTGTTCCAAGGAACTCCAGGCAAGGTGAGCAGCACAGAGGGGCCACAACACAGCAAAGCTTGCACCAGGCGAGTTGCACATGCAGGCTTAGTAACAGCACTGAGGGTGAGCTTGGACGAATATTGGTGTTGAAGCACACAATGCAGCTCAGATGTGTTGGTGGACTGATGGCTGTTGATTGTAAGGTTGTCTGGGGCACCTGGAGGGGCAGTGGCACATACCCTCCGGTACACCAAGGTCCATCGAGGCACTTGTATCAACCATGTAGCCTTCCGAGACATGGAAAGGGGCAGCTCACAGGGACATACAGCAAGGGACATACTCGGGTGCAGTGCATTTCATTTCCATGTACATTTTGAAACATGCACTGCCTACTTTGTTTTGGTCATGATGGAACACGACTTGTTCTGAAGTCATGCCTTGCTATATGGGTCTGTCTGCTTACCCAGGGAACATTGCATGTTGTGTGAATTGTGACACATTAGTGTTCCATTTGCCACGCACCCACCGGCGGCTGACTTACTGCATTGACTGTGTATGACCCATCACAGGGGTAATGTTACATATGGGTACGAAGCATCTACACCAGATTGTCTGTTTGTAGAGTAGTTTGTTGCTATGGGGCATGTTTGGTGGTGTGTTTTTGTGTTATGGGCACGGACAGATTATTAACTGTGACTCTCTTTGCAGCATTGAAGTGCTCCTGTAACCGGACCTGAGAGTGCGGAGGCAGGAGGTCAGCACTCAAAACTAGAGCTAAGTGTCTTGTTGTTTTCCTTTCAAACTGCTCTGCATAGGCTTGCTGGGGGGTGCACTAATGCATGGATGAATGTGTAATTCAATTTGGTATGTTTGTTTTCCCCTAATCACCCGAAGTCCTATCCAATGTTAAACCCTGTACCCTCTACCCGGTGTTCCTGCTTCCCGTACCTATCCAAGCAACATTCCCTAACCCTCTTTCCCCGCTGGGGTTGCGGATGCCTGTGTAAGCCCCAAACTTGCAGGCGCCAAAACCCTAGAGGGGGTGGTTGGTTCGTGCCACTCCTAAGCCTGGACTACAGAAGGCCATGACAATGATGTCCAAGTTTGTTCGGATTGTGTATGTGTTCATGCAGGTAGTACATTTTCGTGCATTCCCTACTTTCATGTGTCATTCCTCCTCCCCTCTCCTGCCACTCATTCCAGTTATCCAGTGTGCCAACACCTGTCCCGACTGCATATCCCTGACCCTCCTTCCCCACCAGGGTCTCAGAGGCCTGTGTAAGTTTGACCTTGCAGGCACCCGGGCCACGGTGGGGGTGGTTGTTTCGTGCCACTCCTGCGCCTGTACACGGGACCTGTGACAGTACACATCCGTTCATGGTGCATCATTCTATGTTATGTACCACACATGGTTCACATCCTGTTGTGACATTTTTTTACTGTGCTACCTTGGTTGTTACATCATTGTGGTAGTACTTGGCCTTTGTGAGACCACAATTACAATGTCAGGGTTCCCATCACACTCCAGAGCAAGGCAACTATCAACAACAAAACACCCCCCCACCCTCACAAATGACCATGACCCACTGAACAACTGCACCTGGGTCATGGAGCCTTCAACCCTCAATTTCACCTGGCCACAGGATCACCCTTCCCCTTCGTCACCATCTCCCACCTTTTGTGTAAAAAGGTGCTGCACCCTCAGAGTCCACCCTCGTTTGCAAAATTACAAAAGCCAAGCCAGAAAAACGAACCAGAACACCCTGCAGTAGATGACTTGACGTAGCAGTACCTCCTATGTACATGTTGTGTTCTGCTGATCAATGCCTGTTCATGTGTTGTGTTTACTTTTCAGGTGTGAGGGGATAGTTGTGGTTTGACATGTTGGGGTGTACACATGGTGAATGTTCACATGTGATGTGTAGAGGACACTGATGGTCACTTGATTGCACATGCATATGTTGAGTGCATGTCTTTACTGACCCACACACTTGCACTATGATGCACTACATGTACAACCACCCTTGGATATCCACGTGTACACTCTGTTTGCCTTCTGGTGCCCACTGTGTCCCTGCAGCACATGTTCTGTGACCAATTATGGATCCTGTACATGCCTAATTTGCTTTTTGATGTGGTTTGTCGCTTAGATGTGATGCTCAGGGTGTGCATCACACACAATAGCTGTTCACTATGCTGTGGGCTGAGCAGTGTGTTGCAGGAGTTGGACACAGCACACAGAAGCTGCAGTGTTGATTTTGCAATGCACAATGTGCATGTAGACAGGCATTCATTGATATGTTACGTCTACAACTTTTGTAATGCATTTGGGAATGACTTATTTTGGGTGGGAGGTTGTTGGTCAGTCATTTCATCAGATTCCATGTCAGGCATCATTGTCTGATGCCACTGTACATTTTTGACATGGCAATGTGTACCTTATTGGTACTGTGTTGGTGTATGGCTATTGCTTGCCATGCCATGTTGTGGTTTGGGAGGGTTTGAGTGACATAACAGTGATGGTCATGGCCTGTTTTGCAGGTGTGTGTGATTCACATCTTGCATGTCAGGGTCATCCGCTTCTCAAAGCAACTAGCTAGGGGTAGATCTCTCTCCGCGGCAGGGGCCTCCCTCTGAAACAGCCTTCCTGTCTCACTGGAACTTGAGGAAAACCATCTCCGGTTCCGGAAGCACCTCAAGACCTTCCTCTTTGCTTCTGCTTTCTCTCTCCGTCTCCCTTGCTAAATTCTTCACTGGAACTGCACTGGATCTGCAACTGGGCCACTCTCACCGACCTCGGTCTCTGGCCCAGCCACTCTCCACTTGCACTGCCTCCCTGGCAACCCCTGCACTACGGGACTGTCTCTCTATCCCTACAGCACCCCCTTCCCAGCACTTGTCTGCACTTACCTTTGCAGTTGCCACCAGCTGGCCTATTTATTTGTTTTTTATTCTACTTACCCTGTACTGCACTGCCCCCCTCCCCTTCCCCTTGCACTTTTCCCTTCCCTCTACCCCTGCACTTGCGCAATCTAAATGACACCTGGCCTAGTAGTATCGTTGTCTGTCTTCCATTGTTCCCCCCTCCCTGCCTCGTCGCACCTTGAAACACTTGTGTATAGGCACGTTACAAATGCCATATCATGTCATATGTTATATGTGTGCCTTTTGGTCACACAGGATAGCTTGTGTTTAAGTAGCTAGGGATGCAGACAATGTGGCACTTCCATGGCAACTATCTCAGGGTGGTAGGGTTGTGACAGTTGACTGTCTCTTTTTCATCATCGATTGTCACCTGGTATGTGCCAGGCCTGTGTGCACTCCGCAGGGGGGGGGGGAGTTTAGGTGAAAAATGTGGCCACAAGCTGGGTCCGGGCTTCCTCGCCACGTGCCCTGTCCCCTCCCATGGGCAGCGCCTGTGCCTGTGGTTGGGGATGTGGGGGCACCACCATGTCCACCGGTACGCCCTGCCGTGTTGCAACATTGTGCAGGACACATGCTGCCACAATGATCCTGCACACTACTGGGGGTGCATAGAGTAGCTGCCCGCCAGAGCGGTCAACGGAGCGGAAACGTGACTTGAGCACTCCGAATGTGCGCTCCACTATAGCCCTTGTTGCAATATGGGCGGCGTTGTATCTTACCTGGGGTGGTGTGGTGGGGTTCCGGATTGGTGTCATCATGTGGTTGCTCAGAGGGTAGGCACTGTCCCCTGGGGGGGTGTAAATGGTTGTTATTATTGGGGTTTGTGTATTTGTGTGTGTGTGTGTGTGACATGCATGCATGTGCAAGGGCATTTGTACTCACCTAGGAGCCAGGTGTCGCCATGCTGCCCAGCTTCCAGGGCCCGGCTCAGGGTAGACATTCTGTATATGAAACTGTCATGGGTGGAGCCAGGGTAGTTTGCATAGACAGAGGTCATGATTCCCTTTGCATCACATACCACCTGTACATTGATGGAATGCCAGTGCTTGCGGTTTCGGTAGATGTGCTCAGTGGCCCTAGGTGGACGTAGAGCCACATGGGTGCAATCTATGGCACCAAGCACTTTGGGGAAGTGTGCCACCCTGAAAAAATCCAGGACAACGGCCTGCCTTTCTGCGGGTGTTCTGTGCATGTATATATGCCTGCGGACTGAGGGGCGCGCTCTCATGATTGCCAGTACCTGGTGTAGGCAGCGTGACTGCGTGGCCTGTGAGACCCCCCCACTATGGCAGTAGTCCGCTGAAATGACCCAGTGGCCAAGAAATGCAGGACATTGAGAACCTTCTCCAAGGGGCTCAATGCTTGGGAGCAAAGGGTGGGGGATGTAAGGTCATCTTCCCACTTCCTGACCAGGTCTAGGATGATATGGGGTGGAAACCTATACCTGCCGTAGACCTGGTCGTCAGGCATCTCAAAAAGGCTTGTCCGTGGTGCGAAAATGTGTGCCCTGGCTATTCTCCTCCTCCTGCGGTGTCCCACGATCAGTGCTGCGACAAATGGGGCATTCATCGTAGCTGTATATACATGTTTGTTGTTTGCGCGCACTTTTATACTGTGCGCGGGGACGCTTCCGCCTGCCTTCGTGTGGCGGACGCGTTGACGCCTGAATCCATGAATACGGGTTGTTCGTGTGCGTGTGGCCGTTCCGTGTAGTTCCCTGCAGTACTTCCCCATTTACACCTTCTTTTTCACGCGTTATTCCCCATTCCGCGTGTTACACCCACTGTTCCGCCCAGTTTGGTTGTGTGCGCCGCGCTATGTGCGCTTTTGCTGTGCGCGTAGCACACGCTGTGTGTGCCCGCGTGCGCCATGGCAGGATTTGGCGCACGGACAGCGGGAAACACGCGCAGCGTCTTCCTTGAATCGCACGCGTGTGCGTGCGCTGGGTTTCTCACGCTTGCGCCACCTTGCGCCTGCTTGCGCTGGGATTTTCAGCGCACGTTTGCTCCATGAATCGACCCCCTTATATCTTTATTGCTCTTTTTGTTTTTCTTCTTTTTCTTGGGCGGAGATTGAGTTTTTAGAATCCAACTGCAAACTATTAGCCAGTTCAGACTCGGCCTGCGACCCTAGACCCAGCTCCTCCTCTTAATGAGTAGATTGTGAGTCTACAATAATTACCTTATCCACTTCATCCATGGAAGCGCCGTTCAACTGGTTTGCCTACAGGTGGGACGCACACAGAAAGTTTCAGAGGAATTTTTATGAGCCCTTATACCTCCAAGAATGACCACTCTTCTGTTTTTATACTGTTTTGTGCCAAACTCACTGCTCTTGTCTTCTTCCTATTGGCCATTGTTTTACTGCAGGTGTAAGAAAAGTAGCTGCCTCTTAATTAGGGTCAGATTCTCTATTCACTCTATCCAGGCTCAAGAGGGAATTGTTAAGGTCGTAAGCAGGAATTAGATTTTAATAACTCCTTTATCTTCAACAAGGAATTGGTATGACTCCTTACTTCAAAGCTGATGTTATCATAAAGCCTCACCAGACCTTTCACAAAACCAGATTAAGTGCCAGAAGCGAATGACCTCCTAAAGAAGAAGAGCCCGTTGTTATGGAGTCCCCTCCCCTATCTGGCCCAAAGGATCATGAGGCTGTACATTTCTCTTCCAATGACAGGTCAATTGCATCCCCTGCCTGATCTCCCGAACGCTGTTGAGAATTATTGAAAAGGCACAGTGAAGCTTTTCAGTTAGTTGCATGTAGAACTAAATCCAGCATTTCCTCATCAAGACTCAGGCAAGCATTTCATAGGGAGGTATTCAAAATGTCTGAGAGATAGTTCCAGGCTTTTCCTCTTCCGATAAGCCACCAGCTTTATTGGCCTGACCAGTGATTTTAGCTGCTCTTTCTTCATTCACCCCGGGTTGCTGAAGAATAACCTGACTATTTAATTTAGGCAGAAATTGAGGAAAAAACATTGATTTTGGAACTGGATAACATACATTCCTCCATATTTCATTATCCAGGGGAGTACGTTCCTTACTGCTTAGTTTATACCTTTTAACGTAACCCTTCACAATGCTCACAGAGAGATTAAGCTTACCCACCGCCTTTCCTTGTAACAATTGCCTGAACACACCACCAATAACTGCCCAAAAGAGTATGCCAAATTAGTGTGCCAAGGTAGCATACACTAACAGGCAGCCCCCCGCACATATAACCTCACATTACTTCAATTTAGCACTCGAGGTGACTAAAGGCTGCTTAAACTTCAGCGAGACGCATCATCCGCTGCCTGCAGCTTCACAGCCCCACAGAGTATGCTAACACGGGGGGGAACAGGTGGCCCCCCTCACACGTTACCTCATGTTACCTCAATTTAGCACTCAAGGTGACTGGTGTTGTTCTTGCTTCAGCCAAACTCAGCAGCCGCTGCCTGCATTTTTACAGCCTCACAATTTTTCAATGTGTCCGGGCTCACCCGATGTTCTTGCAATGTCTTTCTCACAGAGCATTGCAGTGGGCTTCCCGTTAAAGAAATGTACCTTGTGCCATGCCTTACGTTGCTGGGAAAGTGCGAGTAGAGATACTGGGAGTGTCAAACCGTACTGCAGCAATGCAGCCGCTTCCGCCCTCTTGAGAGTTCAAAATATATTTTTCCGCACTCAAATTACACCTCCTTGTCCTGGAAGATTTAACCTACCCATACCTTACTCTGCCTCCTTAACTACCTGCTCCTAACTCTGTTGTAATTACTTCACTGGAAATATCTAATGCCTTGTGCTATTACTGTATATTGTGTGTATTTGTCTTGCCCCCGGTTTCTGTACCAATTACTCCCCATTTGTGCAACTGTCTCCTTCTCAATACACATCCTTCCTTTGAATGGCACCTGATACAGGATTGCCCTGTACACTGCTATGACTAATTTAGAAAGTGTTTCTGATTGAAGCACTTTCTTAATCTCAATAAATATATACAACTAGCAAACAGTATGCATTCTCCGAATGGGTTCTGTGGACAGACATGACAACACTCTCATCAATTGTTGAAAATCGATGATACTGTAGGTCGCTGTTCTGATTCACTCGTTGCTTACCATGCTCTGTACTCTGAAGTAAACTGCACTGAGAATGGGCCTGTGTGGCTGGCTGACATACCCCGGGGCAGATTTGTTTTTGGGGGGGGCGAGGGTTGCTTTGCTGCTGTATACTGGGACATACTGTGCTCTTTCCCCACCTGTTGCCTCACTCTGGCATGATGCAGTTCGTTACGGTGCATTACGGTGCAAATGTCTCAGAAACCGCACATTCTAGTGTTGAGGACCGGTCCTTTTACAGCCATATTGATGTTTGGCCCATTTCAGGCAAACGTCTCATGGGTAAGGGGCTGAAATCCAGGGAAATAGGTGTGGTGTCCAAATTTCATGTAGCCATTAATGTCCGTAGGGTCCCAACAGGTAACTATGCAGCATTTTGGTGCAGATTGGTGAAACGGTGTGGAATTGTATAAGGGACAATGCTTCACTAGGCCACAAACCCACAAACAAATGTAGAGTTTTGTTGAAATCCACTTGAAGGGGTGGGGTATTCAAATGTTAAGTAGCCAGTAATGTCCGGAGGATCCTAACATGTAACTATGCAAAATGTTGTGCAGATTGTATAAGGAACAACTCTTGGCTAAGCCATAAACCCACTAACAAATGTTGATGTTTGCTGAAATCCAGGGAAAGGGGTGGGGTGTCCAGAAACCCACAAACACATTTTGACTTTTTCTGAAATCCGGGGAAGTGTGTAGAGTGTCCAAATGTCATGCAGCCAGTAATGTCCAGAGAGTCCTGACAGGTAACTATGCAAAACTTGGTGCAGATTGGTGAAACTGTGTGGAATTACATAACAAACAATGCTTTCCCAAGCCATAAACCCAACCACATTTTTACTTTTATGAATATAGATTTACATAAAGAAAAGCTCTTTCGTCCTGGGGATGTGGGACAACAATAACCAGTCTATTGGATCCTGCTGTCATCTAACCGTATGATATTGCCTGAAACTCTCACAGAGTGTCATGTCAGTATGCTCTGTAAATGGCAATTTAGTTATATGTTGATACTCTGAGAAAGTAATATGGGTCTATAAGTAACTTAGACCTATGGTTAAGTTTTAGGGTTTCCTTATAGCCACGTCGCTAGAGATAGAACAGGTGGAATCTGCAAATACTGCATGTTATCACCACCTTCAACATTACAGCTAAACTATCTCATGAAACTATCCAGTGCCAAAATCATAAAGAAACACAACTGATGGTATCACAGAAACACATTTAGTGGAGGTTTATCCCCAAAATACTGTCAGTATCTAGTGCCAGCGAATTATAGCTTCAAAAACGTGTGAATCTGAGGGACTTACTCCAGTGTTTGCAGAGAAGAGACCAGTTAGACCCTTTGGACCTGTGTTTCTTGAGTGAACTACTGCACCTTTAATTGGAAAGGACCGCCTTTAAAAACTCATCACAGACACATAGCACCACGCGTGAGTCGGAGTAGGAGTCCAGTCTTACTCCAGTCATATTCTAGGTATGACCGGAGTGAATAAGAGTATGGACGTGGCATGCCACCCAAACATGAGAGCAAACCCACACCTCGAGGGAGAGATCCGAGAGAGTCGAAACGGAATCTGAATCTTCAATGGGAAAGCGAAAAACAAAAGCTGAACAACATACGCTACAAGTCTCATAGACAACCGATCAAGTAAGTAAGCAGACTGCTACTGGAAGTAGCACAGCGAAAATGTGTGAAATTGTGAATAAGGAAGAAACACTTACTCTGTTGAAAATGCAAAATGCTAACCTGTATGTGAACTCTGACATGAACCAGGATGTGACCGACGCAGAGCTGCTAGAAATTGGATCTTTCAGTGGGCAGTCTGCATCAGCACATCCAGAGACTGAGAATGAGTAACAAACTGTTCCACCTCCAACTGCGGCAAAGGGTAGTGATCATAGTGTAAGCAAGACCTTAGCTGCAATGGAGACAGCTGACCTGAAAACCTGTGAACGGTAGGAAAGGACTGCATTGAAAGTCATGCCTCATTTAGGTGTAACTGACCATATTGACTACATTCATATAGAAGAAACGAGACCTGACACAGCTGCAATTATGAGTGACCTTAGGATAAGCGAACAGAGTGAATTGAGCGGCATAAACAGCAACATGAGCAGCAGTACAGTACGCGCATCTCATGACAACAAAACAAATTTAAGAAACAACAGCAAAACACTGGCAGAAGGCAGCGTAAAGGAACATGGAGCGATAAATATCAGAATGGAAAATAAAAAAACACATTTTAGCAGGAAAACAGCTAACAAAGTCGATGTACGTAAGTGCAAGAGAGAGGGATACAAGAAAAAATACAAATACCAATAAGATTAACGCAATAGAATTAGAAATGGAAACGGAACAGGTTGCTTACAACTGCACAAACGAGGCACAGCTCTGGGAATACATGGATGATGACAAGCAAATAAGTAATAACAAAGTCTCAATGATTATTGAAGATGTCTTCGAAGAAAACAACGAGACTCACCTCATGCAAAAGACTTTGAATATAGACTAAAGGTCGTTGAGCAGGTTTGGAGTAAGCAATCACTCGCAAGGAATCCATATGTCAACACCACTGATTGGCGAAATGTGGAATACAAGACACGTAAGCCTACACAAGACCTCAATTGCAGATGAAATCAGAGAAATAGAGCAATGCTCAAGCTTCATCGAGAAAATTAAACTTGGTGATGTTTGGGCACTAAGAAGACAGGCACACAAAAGTACCTTAAAAAAACAGATTCAAGAGAACATCTCACAGCAGGATTTAACAACCCTAAATACAAGAGCAAAGCTGATAAACAAAGCGAAATCACACCCAACAAAACTCAGTGCAGTACTCCCAGATGAAGCTAAAACTGCAAACACCAAACAAGAGGACCATGCAGAACAAATAACAATGGAGGTAGCCATGAACAAAGTCCAAGAAAACAACAATGACCAAAACAAATGAATAGAGGTAGTGGATGATCAATATGCAATTTCAGAGTTACAGGATGGGAACAAGACACCAAGTACAAAGAAAGAGGAATCAAAGACAAAACCTCTGCAAAACCCAACTATCCATCGCAGCTGGGATACAGATTCACAACAATGTCATGGCTGCCATGACGATTTCGAACAAAAACGTAAAGGATAACTCGACTATGCTTGCCATGTTGCAGAGCAAACTAATACACTTGGAGACATTCACATACAAAATTGAAGATTGACTTAATCAAGAGGCACCAGCCTCCGCATTGTGGCAAAAGAGATTATGTGACCTGGCAAGCAGTGATGAAGGTGAAAAAAATCTCATCATGTGTTCACTAATGTACATGAATACAAAATAAAAAAAGTAACAAAGGAAAATCTGTGCAAAGTAGTAAAGGCACAGGAAAGAAGCATGAAAAAGATGATGACAGAAATAAAGAAGAAGTTAATTTGGTCTTTCAAACAAATCGGGCTCAGTCTACGAACAGTGAAAATTTTGAAAAGAGTGTGGAAAAACGGAAAAGAAGTAAAAGTAACACAGAGGACAAAACAAAAGAAAAAAAAAGAAAAACAGAAAGAACATACCTAAGAGGAAAGTAAATGGGTCCCAGGCGTTTTTGCAAAATCTTCAAACGCCCCTTGACAAAAACCAGACAAGACCAATGAACAAAAAGAAGTGAAAAAATAAGACGCCAAAGATAGTAAACAGAAGAGTGAAATAATACATTCTAACTCATTATCTGAAGAGAGTGAGATAGATTCAGACAAAGAAGATTTTGACGCTAAATATGACTTGATTGACGATGCATCATATTATATTGAAATAAATGCATCTTGCCATCAAAGGGAAGAAATAGAAGAGAAGCACGAAGAACAAGAGACACAGACCAAAAGGTCAAGTAAACAAGCTTCCCATCCGAGAACAGTCAGCCAAGACGATGATAGGGACCACAAGGATTTAATTGAAGATTCACAATTTCTCACAATGTCGCAAAAATATACAGTATATAACAACAAAGGAAAGAAGCCTGCAACAGATTGGCAACCGATAGTGCCAATGAAACAACTGAACTGGAATCCTACAAGACCAGCAGAAAGAACACAAGATGGAAGACACAGACTGACAGATATTACACTATCAAAAGAAAACACTAAGAAGATAACAAAAGTCAGTTTAGAGAATGAAACGTGTGCCACCAACCAAAATCGGAAAAATTTCACTGCATACCATCGTTAAGGAAAATGTCATAGAACGACATTGCCATCATAGAATACATCAATGAAAAACAAGTAGATAAAGTGATTCTACACTTAAACTCAACAAGGATGAAGATCCAACTGCTGAAGGGAAGTGCAGAAGTCACTTGACTAGGATTTGAAGTAACCAAACAAGTTTCATCAAAAGCTGAAACCCTGAAATCAGGGAAGCAAATTATACAAAATATCAAAAAACAATCAAAGAGGCATGAAAAAAGACTAACCAAGTGATACGGCATCATTGAGAGGAAGTCTATAAAAGTGACACTCAACAACAGAAGACGGAGTGACACACTCATTTCCTGGATTGCAAGGGGCTTCAGGCACCTATTCAATCAACCGGAAAGGGCATTTGAAGAGCGCAACTATAATCTGCCTACAAGAAACATGGCTACAGGAAACACTGACATGGGAGAGCCATGAAGTTTTAATAAACCTGGCAATAAAAGGAGTAAATGGAAGGCCATATGTCGGGCTGATGACTTTGATAAAGCAAACTACAAACGTTGTGCTAATCAAACATCGAAACCCAAATTCCTATGTACAATGGGCATTAATATAAGTGAACGATACACAAATTATGCTAATAAATACCTACTGGAATCTGGCAAGTACGACAAAGTTGCTGAATGCAATCACTAAAATTGTGTAAAAACCGCAGATACAAGAGGGACGTCCAACTATAGTCATCTGTCGAGATCTAAATATAAAATGTTTTAAGAAGCATGGAATGTCGCGACTTGAACAACTAAGGAAAGGTGACAAAGAGGACTAAAAATGGGTGCAGATGGCAGACGCCCATAACTGATTCATGTTGAAAGGGCAAATAAAAAGGGATATCCCAGGTAGAGAAGCCTGGCAAAATGGAAATCAGAAGTCCATAATAGATTACATATGGATATCCAAGAATCACCTATACCAAGTTAAACGTCTTGACATACTACCCCAACATAAAAGTGATCACAACATTCTAATATTAACATGGACGAGGACAAAACAAAATAACTCAAGCAAATAATTTGAACTCTTAGAATTAAATCATGGAGGCAACCGAGTGAGATTAAGAAAATCGGATTTAACGTCAATAATAAATAAATATAGTGAACAAATAAGTGGGATAGATGACATCTCCTATGACTCACTATTAACAGCTTACAAAACAAAGAAAACCGGAATGCAGCTCCCCTTAATAGATACAAAACATCAATATAGCAAGCTGGCCGTCAAAAGAAGAGAGAGATTAAGGCAGGAATTAACACAAATAAGGAAAAATGGCAACAATAGTGCAGTACAATTAAGACAAATTAAAACTAGGAAGCAATACTATAAACATTGGTTGACTGGGTGTAAACTACAGTAAGGACAAGATCAAGGGGAATTGAGGTTAAGAGCAATGAGACAATCTACAACAAGAGACATGTGGACTCTCATAAACAACCAGACCCTGAATCAGCAGAGTTGACAAAAGAACAGAGTAACAGAAACAAACTGGATAAATCACTACTCCAAATTTTTTGGCAGCACAGACAAGGATCCAATAGCTACAGAGAGAAGACATGCCAACAATGGAACCTGAAAATAGAAGAGGACCAAACAGAAAGTATGATAAAAGGGTTGCAAAATTCCTCTGCCGCGGGACCCGATGGTTTAACAAACTTGGAACTAATAAAAGATCCAACAAGGTGGGCAACATTTATTACAATGATTTTCAAAAACACTGAGGAGCGCAGAAAGATACCAACGTCCTGGACAACAAGTATTACAGTACCCATCTTTAAAAAAGGCCAACGAGAAGATCCATCAAAATATCGGCCGATAGCATTACTTGATGTCATTAGTAAACTGTTTGCGTTAACTTTGCAGAAAAATCTCCCTGACTGGGCAAAAAGAACAAGAATCATCTACCCAAGACGGACGGGATTCACGAAGGGGACAGGGACAAATCAAAACTTGTTCATACTATCAATACTAAAGCTCGACACCATGAGAACAAAAGAGAAACCATACTTAGCCTTTATAGATCTCAGGCAAGCTTTTGACGGGATGAATCGGCAAAAATAGTGGCAAAAACTACAAAATTGGGATTGCCCCGAAGGGATCCTGAAACCCATCAAGGCCATACATAAAAACACAACAAGTAGAGTAAGAACAAACAACAAAGGATCTTTGTCTGCAGCTATTAGAACCAGAAAGGGTTTCAAGCAAGGCTGCTCACTTGAAGCAACTCTTTTTAAGCTATATATATATATATATATATATATATATATATATGTATATATATATATATATATATATATATATATATATATATATATATATATATATATATATATATATGTCAGGGTTGCGAAACATAGGTCATATTGTTTTATACATTTGAAGGTGGTGGGTAGGTTTAGGGTTAAGCTAATGTTCTTGTGAAGTGAATTTCACTTTATAATACAGATTGGGCCTTAACCTGGTTGTTTAGAGCATTGACAAGTGCCCAAGCCAAGATGGAAGATCAGGTCAAGTAAGCTGATTGGTTGAGAACTCCTTTTGTTCTGTTGGAGTGAGTTCTCAACTGCATTTCATTGTCAACTTTCAGCAGAGCAAGGTCTGGATTTTTGAAGTTCCAGTTTATGAGGCCTATATCCAGGGGCCTAACCCGGATTCATGGTATCAGGAAGAAACAACTAAGAGATGCTGAATAACAGGGCAGGCTGTATGCAGTGAACACTTCATTTTTTAAGATAAGTGAAATATCAGCCCATTGCTTTCATCTGCTGCTTGTGGGAACAGTGAAACGTGAACTTTATTTCTGTTACTAATTTTGTCAAAGACTGTGGAATAATCCTTTCTGATGTGCGGAGCGTTAAGCGGCTCTGATAATGGGAAGGCATTGCTACTTGTTCTGACAGCAATAAGCTGTGTTTTTATGAGCTTGGCAGGTTCTAGTAACTGCCTTTCAATCCTTTAATTTTCAGGTTGCAGTCGCCGCCCGCACCCGTTTTTGCCTACCTTCTTTTGACACTGAATTCGGAGGGGGAAGCTAGTGTAAATAGTTGATTTGTTACTTTTTCACCATGTGGTACCCTTGAACAGATAAAGGTTTGTCAGGCCCACACTGCAGTGATCTTAAACTGTGACAAAGTCTTCTATGTGGACCAGTAAGACTCTTTTATGTAAGCATCTGGCCTGACCTTTGTTTTTGTGAGCGCAGTGACACTTTTTCCATGCAGTGGATACAGGAGCGTGGTGACTAGTCAAAAACTATGAAGCACTGAGTCCGTTTTGAAATTCATGAATTTGCCTAATCTTTTCCCATTAAGGAAGAATTGTCTCTAGCTCATTGGATGGGAGAATTTCCAAAGGTTGAGCTGTGCACATCTGAAGAGTCAAGTTTCACTTTACTGATTCTCTTGATTTGTCATATTTACAAAGCACAAATTCTTTAAACAAAGTCAGGTTGAATATATCTGCAACTCAGGTGGAATTAATTTCTTTCAAGCATATCAACAAACTTTTAAGAATTCCTCTGGATTGTTGCAGATAAAGGTAATAGCTTCCTCTGGGCAAGAAGCAGAGGAATAACAGGTACTTAAGTTAAATGTTAATGTTACATTCTACAAGGGATTTAGTAAATGTTATAATTGTCATAATCTTTGCTTTCCTTCCTTGCGGCAGATATTCCTGAGGGTCCGGGAGGAGTCTGTTACTTTGTTATTTTCTCCACTTCCCCTTTCCCCCAGAGGTGTGGAGAGCTTAGCTGTAATTAAGATAGTTGAGTGTTCCACACCTTTGAGGGTCTGCTGGGGTTCAGCAGCTTCTGTGGATCTACAAACAAGATTCATCCTGATAATATAGCAGAACTACCAGAAGCACAGAAGAAACAAAACATTATCCCTCTAAAATCAACAACAATGAGACATCAGTTCTATCCTAGGCTGATGATCTGATCTAGGTAGACCAAACGTAGATGGGGCTCCATCACCTACTAGATAAACTCCAAATCTACATGGAGCTAAATGAGCTTGTTATTAACACTGATACATCAAAAATTCTGATGATTGGTGGAAACAGTAGAAACTTTGCCAAATAATTTAGATGGAAATAGGGCCAGAAAAACTGGAAATAGTAAATGAAATTCGGTACATGAGCATAATATTTAATCGATCAATTGCCGAAGACAGATGGAAAAAGAACTCCTGGTAAAAACCAAGATGTTATGCTCACAAGGAGCAATATTGAATGGACGCTATGGGAAATTCTCATTAATCCCATTACAGGCCTTCTATATCCAGAAAGTACCACCGATCATCACGTATGGAGGCGAAGCAGGCCTCAACTTATCATGGAAGATCTGGGGTAGGTTAGAAAGTAGGTTCTGGTAAACAATTCTAAAACTGCCAAGATGTCTGTTAATAGCTGCCTTAAGAACTGAGCTAGGACTACCATCGCTACATTTGACAATACTTTGGAAGTCACTCGCTCTGCTAAGGAAAATTACATTGCATGCCCCGGTGATCGGCTATAAAATTCTTTCAACCAAGGGGAAGGCAAGAGTGCTATGTTACTGAACAGGTGGAAAGAAACATGGAGTAAACATTTAGAACAACTAGACTCAATAATAGAGGAATTAATCTAGAATCCCAAGAAAGTAAAGGAAAAACTAAAGAGGGATGATTGGATAAATACACGAGCAACAAAATGATCTTATAAAACACAAGTAAATGTGAACATAGGGAAAGAGATAATATGCCACAATACTGGATGAAATTCCCTAGTAAGTTTCATTGAGAGAAGCTGTTCCAAATAAGGTTGGACGTATGCGGAACAAATTAATATTTATATATTAGAGGACGTCGAGGTGTGAACAATGGACAATGCAGATCTGCAAAACCAAGGACACACTAGAAACTTTGAAGCACCTGTTATTTGGCTGTATAGCTGTAAACAATGACAGGGACGAAGTATCTGAGAGAATTTACAACATGAAAAAAGGGAGAGTGATGAAGTGAATTCCTACAAGGAAAAAACTCACGATTAATATGTGCATGCATAAATCTGCTTGAGAAACTAATGAAACAACAAGAAAACAAAACAGAGAAGATCAGTGATGTAAAAAGATAATAAAAACGGACTGAAACTTAAGAAATTAAATTTTTAATCAGACTTTGGATTGCTTGGAACCAAAAGGAAAATAATAGAAGGACAAAGATATTGATGAATAAGAATGCGAAATATAGAGGATTTCAAATGTATAAAAGTTTTTTAATAAAAGTAAATCACAATAATTTTTTTTTTACAAATAAATAGCTTTGAAAACTGCCATCATTAAAAAACCTCTGACCAACGGAGCCTACAAATAATAATATTAAGCATAAATGATGCATTATTTATGACTGACACCCCCATACCTCTTACCAAATCATGAAAATATCATTTCACATAGATACATTATATACATTATGTTGTTTGACACCAATGAAATAACATGTTGCCAGTGTATTCTTATTGATACCCATCTATCAGGAGGGAAACTATCACCACCTGAGTTATATAAATCCTAAACAGTCCCAGGCACCGACCATTTCATGTACATAAGAATAAAAGGTCCTCAGGAAGTGGAAGCACACCAGGCACGATCATGTTGGGCAACAGATTGCTTAACCAAAATGTGCAGAAGACCATCATGTGTGGAAGTCAGGCACTTGCACCACTAGTAGGAATAGAGGCAGGACATACAGTGGAAGATGAATTGATTCAGTCTACAATTCCCAGATCCAGAGCTTCTCCCTGAATTCCCAAATACCAGCAACTGATAACACTGTTCTACCCTCACAGAGACCTCATTGAGTACCTATTGGAAGTCAAACAACTGCTCAAAGCCATTACCCCTCTCCTGCGGTTGGGGGTTAGTCCTACACCTTTGTGCTATGGCACATTTCAATATTATATTGGTATGTTGCTTTTTATGTCCCAGATTGCCTTCTCAGTGGTGCTGGCCTCCCTTGACCCCCCTTATGACATAGGTCAGGTGCCTTCAAAGAATTGGACAGTCTTTTTGTTGCATGCTACACATCATACATATTTGGTGTCAGGTTGAAATGCCATCACACAAGGACATACTGCCTGTCTGTGAAGGTTAAATTGTTACTTTTAAGATGCGCTCTAGAAACACAATGAGAGAATAGGGAGTGTATGCAATGTGGCTTGCGAAAGCAACAATGAGACATAACACATCAAAACTGGGTGGACTTATACCAATGAATGGTTCAGGTGACAAATTTGGGTTCTGAAGGAGAAAGAGGTGGATGGATCATCCACACTAATATGCCCCTGGATCAGAGACAAGACGGGTGAATAGAAGCAGGATTATTAATGCACTGAGGAAATTATTGACTTGTTCACTAGTGTCCACAGTATAACACGAGGAGGGTAGGTAGCAGGTCCAAATTCATCTATGCAATGTATTGCACAGGCACCTATCACAGGGGTGGAACAAATTTCAGCATCTGGCTTTACCCTTTTGCAAGCACCACTGATGGAAGACCCAAGAGGGCCGGTCGCAAAAGGTCAGGATTCAAAGTACTCTCTGTCCATGTTCCTGGAGATTTGTGTAACCTGGAAAACGAGGTTACTGACATCACACAGTAACAGGAATTGTTCATAGAGGAATATCCTACCGTAATTCAATGGTAAAAACCTACCTGGATTGATTATAATCAAAACATGAGAATAGTAATGCCTCTGCAGGTTACACATAGATTAGGACATAACACAAATTGGCCAACTACATAGCCAAAAGGAGGGAACACCATGGAAAAAGCTCAAAATAGATTAAGACCAGCTGTACTTAAGATATGCCCAAAACAACAGATTGGGGAAAGATATGGAACTGCAAGCAGAATAAAGGGGAATCGCCAGCAGATTACTCGCATCAGTTGAAGATAGTGATCACTCAGCACTCATTCGTCACCAAGCCTGATGAGATAGCATAGGAAGCAAAAGCCAATTCCTTCGTTTGTGGTTTGCAGCCTCTGATACAGGCACAACTCAAAATGGTAGCTACTGGATGGTAGAATCAGCCTTTATTGGAGCTAGTTGTGGTTGTGAATCATTGCATGGCATGCCAGGAACATAAGGAAGAGACTATTGAGAATAAATTAATGGCATTGCAATTGCAGACGCTAGAGGTACAGGCATATCCAATGCAAATGGCAAGGGGCAGGTTTTGGGGAGGATACAGGGGTAGAGAAAGGGGCAAGAGAGTCCCAGTGCCAGCCCCCTCAGAACAACAGGTGCAGTAAGGGTTACAGGGAGTACAAGGACAACAGTAGCTGCCAGGACGGCAAGGGTATAACGGGCCACCACAACACTAAACCGACCCCTCTGTATGTAACTATTGCAAGCAAACAGGACATTGAAAGAATGAGTGATTCCTAGTCCTCTGGACCAGGATTTTACTCGGGCCCTTGATGTTAGTGCACTAGGAGATTTCCAAATCAGTGTGCCACAACCCTTCACACTTCCCTAAACCCTATGGCTCAGAACATTGCCTATCTAGACAGTCCCAACCATCACTAGTAGATCCTGATCTCTTTTGACTCAAGGTAGGGGATGCTTCCATTATTGACCCCCTGATACCCATAGACAAGTAAGGCCCATTTGTACAGTTTGAAGTGGAAAGAAAGAATGTGCCTTGTTTAGATGACATTATGCTAGTAGAGCTGCCTTGTTCTGAATTTTGTATCAATGTCTCACTATCCTCCGAGGCAGTGATGGCAGTATAACTCTCTGATATCCCTTAGGCCCACCGAATACCAGAATCTCTTACTGTGTTAATGGGTCCCATAACTGACACCCATGCGTTTCTCCTTAGAATCAGTGCTCTAATCAACTTGCGAGGTAGAGATTTGCTATACAAACTCAGATATGGTATTCATTGCACACCTGACGGTGTGCTTTTAAAGCTACCTGACCAAACTGCTGAGGGAGTTTGAGAAGTGTTCCAAAAAGAGTCTATTGAAACTGAGATGTACGGGGAAGGGGAATGGTCACCTGGCTTGCATGATCTTATAAATACAGTGTAACAGTCATTATGATCCTTACATGATAACAAGACTCAGCACATTCACAAAGCAGAACCTGCAAAGATCAGGGTAAATCTGTCTAAAAAAACTGCCTCGCAATCTACAATAGCGTTAGAAACCTGAAGAATAGGAAGGCATTGCCCCAGTCATTGAACCCTCTTGTCGCAAGTTATTATCCGCCCCTCTAACCCATGCAACACCTTCATATTTCTGGTTCAGAAGCACAGAATGTATACATCATGGTTTGTCTAGGACCTAGGGGCAGTGACCTCTGTGCTTATCCCATCTTTTCCTGTGGTCCCAAACACAGTTACTATCTTAGCCTGTATACCTCTGACTGCTTCCCATTTTACTGTAGGTGATTTCTGTTCCGTTTCCCACACATGTGGACAGCTAGTGCTTGCCGAAAATGTCCACACAGAGGAATCCAGTAAAGCTGGGCCTTGTTTGCCACAGGGTTACAATGAATATCCCTCTTTTTTTCTCCAAACAATTGTATAAGGATTTGGATGATATCCGGTTCCCTGGTAATTCGGTGCTGGTGCAGTATGCAGTTGATCTCCTGTTGGCTTTTTCCCTCGTATGCGGCTTTCAAAGAGCACCCCAGAGTGTTACTAACTGTTCTAGCAAACAAAGGTCTTAAAGCCTCTACATAAAAAGCAGTTGTGTAGTGAATGGGTCGATTTCCTGTGTCATGATATTGTCCTGGCTCATCAAGGCATAGCCTCCCCTAGAAAAGAGGCTGTATGCAAGATTCCAAAGACACAAATGATTACCCAAATGAGACCATCCCGTGTTATGGTTGGTTACTGGAGGCAATGGATTTTAGGGTATGCTAAATAAATGAAGCCCCTATGCATGTATATTAGGATGAACACTACTGAACCCTTTCAATTGTCTCGAGAGGCTGAGAAGGCATTTTCCAAGGTGAAGAGAAAACATTGGGTTTACATGGTTACAAGAAAAAAGTATACTTTTTATTGTTATGAAAAATGAGGGGTTGCCCTCACTTTGCTCTAACACAGGAAGATGTGTTCTATCAAATGCCTATTGCATATTATAGCGCTAGATCCTGTAGCTTCAGGCATGGCAACTTGATCGTAGTCAGTAGCTGCAGCAGCTATAACAGTGCAGCAATCTGAAAACATTGTTTTAGATTTTCCACTAGGAGTATCTGTTCCACACTTTGTTGTACCTTTACTGTTAAAAATCAAAACACTGCCCATTTTGTTTTCTTGAGCAAGTAAATAGAAGGCCCTATTACTGAACCCCTCTAACATCACTCTGACCAGGTGCCCCATATTGAACCCTGCATATCTTCTCCAATTCTATGGCCTGGGAACTACATGAGATAAACATTCAGGACCATGGTCCTCATTAGGAGTTGTCTGGTACACTGTAAAAGTGCTGGTAATAACATTTACTGGCACTTTTACCAGACTTGCCAACTACAACTTTGCTGGTAGGGGTGACAGATTTACCTCCAGCAACGAGCTGGAGGAAAATCAACCCCTACCTGCAAACAAATGCCTGTATTACCGGCACAGTAACACCGTTGTCGGTAATTGCGGCAAAATACCACCATGGAGTCCTATTGAACTGCATGGAAATGGGGTCTTAACATGAATACTGGTACTTGTAATCTGCCGGTATTACTGGCAGACAAGTGATGGTAATGGTATTACCGTTTGTCAGTATGCCGGCGGTATTACTGGTATTGATTTTCCAAAATCAATGCTCAGGTGGGTTTTGGGAAGCCAAACTATTCTGGTGAACAGGGACACACTGAGGACTAGCCAACCCAATCAAGCTAAGGGTAGCAGAGTGTCAAGGTTTAGTTTTGGGAGAGCTGTGAGAGTGGTCTAGGTCTACAATGGGCCTCATCACGAGTTGGGCTCTATTCCCGGCTGTAATACCGCCGACTGTAATAGCCCTAGCGCCGACCGGTCCGGCAGTATTACCACTGGATCACTGGTTGCGCCTTAACGGTAAATCCCCATTCCTGAATGGGTCCATTGGATCCAATGGGGAATTTTCAGTGCTAATACTGTGTGCTAATACAGCCGGCTGTAATTCAGCCGAAAACAGGGATTTTCACATCCAGAAAAAAGCTGGAGGTAAAACAGCCAATTTAGCACCCAACTCGCGATAGGGCCAGCCCTTAAATGCAGTGGTAATACCGTTACCACCGCATTTAAGGGCTACAGCCCAACTCATGATGAGGCAATGGGCCTGATCACGACTTGGCCGTTACCGCCGGTGGTAATAGCCCTGCCACCGAACTCCCTGGCGCTAATAGTGCCGGATCACGAGTTCGGCGGTAAAGTAATTCCCCATTCCCCATTGAGCCCATTCGGGAATGCCCCATTCCTCATTGGATTTCCCGCCGACGGTAATAGCGCAAATTTTCGGTGGATTTTCCCCCAGCTCAGAGCTGGGGTGAAATCCGCCGAAGCTCTGATTCGGCGGACCCTTAAATCTGGCGGTATTAGCGCTACCGCCGGATTTAAGGGTTACCGCCAAAGTCGTGATCAGGCCCAATGAGTCCATACAGAATAACACCAATAATTCAAGTTAGACAGGTAAGTACAAAGATATACAATTATTTATTGGGCCTTTGAAATGCACACTAAGCAAGTACAACCTCTAGTCAAATATTGTCTCACACACATATTATAAAACACATATATAAATTGATCCTGAGGCGAAGAAAGAAAGCATGTGATTCAATAACCAGTGAAACACAGGTAAATACTCAGATGCATGACATTCAGTAAAGACACTTTACAGCGACCACAAAACAGTTCCCTTAACAGTTAATAAGTCCAACCCTAAGATGATTTGGAACCTTGTGCACCCGAAGGCATCTGTTTCAAAGTTATACTTTTCAGGAAGGTTTATAGGGAGATTTGGGCAATGCCAGTTGTTACAATTCAAAGGTCAAAACGGTAAGTAAAGTAAAGATAAGTAAACTAGTTAAATCACAGTAAGTGTGATATACCTAGGAAGGGATCCTTGACCAGCCCTCCACACTCAGGAAAGAGAGGTTTAGGGACTATACACCCATGTAACCCTATGGAGAACTGTGGGGGGGGGATGTATGTTAACTTACCCTCATGACTCTTATTTCTCCAGATACCACTGCAGAAGTTCCAGGATCCATTGGGGAGCTCCAT